>NC_092516.1:28493959-29785981 GCF_047511675.1 Marmota flaviventris
CCAGTGGCTCAGGAGGCTGAGGCAGGAGGATCACAAGTTCAAAGCCAGCCTCGGCAAAAGCGAGGCACTAAGCAACTCAGTGAGATCCTGACTCTAAATAAAATACAAAATAGGGCTGGGGGTGTGGCTCAGTGGTTGGGTGCCTCTGAGCTCAATCCCTGCCCCCACCCTCACCCCCCCCCCAAAGTGCCTGAGCCCTGACGAGGGACCTGGCCCAGACCTGGCCTCTCTTGTGGACTCTTGCAGGGCTGTATCTGCACATGCCCATCTCTCCGCTAGATTATCGTGAGCATGCTTTGGTATAAGGAAGGAATTCAGGAGCTCCAACTCTGGAACTCAGGAACTCTGAAATCTTGTATTCCAGCCTCCTTGTTTGAAAAGTGAAGAGACTGAGACTCAAGTTCAGAGTGTCTCCAGTCAAGCTTCGACCAGTCCATTCTCTTGTGGGACGTCCTAATGGCCCTGCCTTCCGTGGCTCCCCTCTCCAGCATTTGACCTGTGCTGGCTGAAGGTTGAGCTCTTCCTTTCTTCACATCTCTCCCCCGCCGTCTTCCTGCAGTTATTGCCCTCGAATCCCAATCTCAGATCTTTCCTCAGTGAAGACTCATTAGTCTGGACTTTTCTGGGAATTGGCCAGATGTCAGGGAGCTCTCACAGGAATCCTTGGAAGATGGACAGAGACTGTTGTCCTCTGCTGGCAAGAGGTGGAACTGCAGTCCTTAGTGGGTGGATCCAACTCAGGAGTTTGGTCTTGAGTTGTGTCTGGGATGCCTTGCCCTGGGCCCCATGGACACCACTCTGATTCAGAGTTGAACTTGAGCAAAAAGCAGCTGTCAATATTTGTCTTTGGAAGTATACCCCACAAATATTTACTGGCCCTGCCGGGTGCAGTGGCACATGTCTGTAATCCCAGAGGCTTGGAAGGCTGAGGCAGGAGGATCACAAGTTCAAAGCCAGCAGCAACTCAGAGAGACCCTGTCTCTAAATAAAAGCTGGGGGTGGGGCTCAGTGGTTATATGCCCCTCGATTCAATCCCTAGTACAAAAAAAATTGGGGGGGGAACCTGATATACACACAGCAGAATGAAATTGGAACCTTACTTTATACTACTTGCAAAAATTAATTCAAAATGGAGTATAGACTTAAAAGCAAGACCTGAACTCATAGGATTCTTAGAAGAAAGCAAAAGCAGTTCTGACAAACTGAAAAGTTTCTGCACAGCAAAGTAAACAATCTCAATGGAGAGAAAAAACAGATTATCAAATGTCAGAAAAGAGTCCTCAGAGAAGGGTCAATATCTTAAATATATAAGAAACATCAACAGCGAGGAAACAAAGAATCTAATTTAAAAATCAGCAAAGGACTTTAAGAGACCCTTCTCCCAAAAAAGACACACAAATGGCAAATAATATATGAAAATATGTTCGACAACTAATCATCAGGGAAATGTAAATCCAGCCGCCATGAGATAGCACCTCACCTCTGTGAGCATGGACGTTATCAAAAAGACAAATGATGGCAAACATCAGTGAGACGTGGATAAGGGGGAAGGCTTGCACACCTCGGACGGGGAGCCAATTAGCACAGCCATTATAGAAAACAGTATGAATGGTTCTCCAAAACAGGAAACCGGAACTCCTGGGCTACCCAGCAATTCCACTTCTGTGTATAAACCCCAAAGAAATACCAAGATTTCAGAGACACACCTGCACTCTGGGTTAACTGCAGCATTATTCTGTTGGCCTGTAGGCTGTTTTCATGATAATACCGTGCTGTTTTTGTACACGTAATACATGTGTATGGGTGTGTATATAAATACATACATAGAGGTAGACATGTCATATATAAGTAATAGGTCTCTGTGTCTGTGTTTCCGCCTCCACAGGGTCAACCCCTAGTGGATCCAAAATATTCCAAAAAAAGACATCTATATTGAGCAAGTACAAACCAAACAGTACAGAACACTTGTTGACAGCATTTATGTTATATGGGGTATTGTAAGTAATCTAGTATTCAAAGTGTACTAGAGGGTGGGCTTGGGCTACATGCACCTACTACACCATTTTATGCAGGGCATTGAGCATCTACAGATTTCTAGTCTGTAAGGGGACCTGGAAGAAATCGCCCCATTATACAAGGGTGTGTATGGGTGAAAAAAAAAAAAAAAAAAATATATATATATATATATATATATATATATATTTTGTGTGTGTGTGTGTGTGTGTGTGATGCTGGGGATTGAACCCAAGGCCTTGTGCATGTGAGGCAAGCACTCTACCAACTGAGCTCTATGCCCAGCCTCTTGAATATGTTTATATATATATTGGAATATATCCATGTACCTACGTGTGTGTATATATAATGGAACATTAGGCAGCCTTAAGAAAGAAGGAAATTCTGCCATTTGTGACATCATAAATGTCCTGGGGGACATTATGCTAAGTGAAATGAGCCGAGCAGAGGCAAATCCTGCATGATCTCACTTATATGTGGAATTGAAAAAGGTCAAGCTCAAAAGCAAAGTGGCGTAGTGGGTGCTGCAAGCTGGGGCAGAAGGGAAGGAGTGACAGCCAAGGGCAGCAGGGGCTGGGGTGGCGCAGAGGCAGAGCGCTTGCCTGGCCTGCCTTGCAGCCCTGGGTTCCGTCTGCTGCATTGCCAATGGACAAAAACAAAGCAAGAAGGGGTGTAACAGCAGGGAGACCTCTGGTGGGCTCCTTCTGTATCTTTTTATTTTTCAAAAATGTTTTTTAGTTGTAGATGGACACAATATCTTTATTTTACTTTTTTATGTGGTGCTGAGGATCGAACCCAGGGCCTCGCACGTGCTAGGTGAGCGCTCTACCACTGAGCCCCAGCCCCAGCCCCAGCCCCAGCCCCAGCCCCATTCGGATCTTGATTCTAGTGATTACTCAAATCCACACGTGATCCAATGGCAGAATGATAGAGCCATGCACGCACTTTTTACCAATGTGAATCTCCCAGGTTTGACACTGTATTATAATTATGTAAGAGGTAACCATGGGGGAGACTGAGGAAGGGTGCACCTGATCTCCCCATGTTATTATTATAATTATTATTATCTTTGTGTTGTTGGAGATGGAACCCAGGGCCTCACACATGCTAGGCAAGCACTCTATCACTGAGCCACATCCCCAGTCCTATTGATTTATTCGAGACAGGGTCTAAGTTGCCCAGGTCTGTCTCCAGGTTGTGATCTTCCTGTCTCAGCTCCACCCCTTCCCCAGATGGGCGCCACCGTGACCATCCCTCTCCATAGGCTGCAACCCCTGTGAATCTATAATTATTTCTTAAAAAGAATTTACTTGGGCTAGTTAAGACATTGACCTCCTAGGGTTAGTAGGTAGAACCTATTCATGTTCATTGATTAGTATTTGGTTTTCTCTTTTTCTTTCTGGGATTTTTTGTTTGTGTTTTGGGTACTGGGGATTCAACCCAGAGGTGCTTTACCACTGAGCTACATGCCCAGCCCTCTTTATTTTATTTATTTATTTTTTTAAATTTTGTGATAGGGTCTTGTTAAGTTGCTTAGGGCCTCACTAAATTGCTGAGGCTGGCCTCAAACCTGCAATCCTCCTGCCTCAGCCTCCTGAGCTGCTGAGATTATAGGCATATACCACAGCACCTGACTGTTTTTGTTTTCTAAAAACATTTCCCGTACGGTGAGGCAACAGGTACCCAGCATGAATGGACTGTGAAATGTTAGGCAGGGTTTACTTTTCCAAATAACCTAACTTACCTTTCTCAACAATGTTAGAACATATGCCAAGCCTTTTGACAAAATGTATATAAATTTGTCTTTTTGCAATTATGGAACAACAACAACAACAACAATAAAACAGTAAAATTCAATAACAGGGTCAGTTCAGGGGTTAGGGACCTGCCAGGCAGCTGGTTAACGCATACTGACTTGGTTTCCTTTCCTAGGGGAAAAAAAAATCAACTTCTAATCCATTAATAATTTTATCAACAACAAGTCAAATCTTCATGAAAAACCTTTATTTAAAAAAAAAGAAGAAAAACTCTGGTGGAAATCATGCTTCCCTCCCTGCCAGGAGGCCCTCTGCAGAGATTGCCCCAGCTCCACCAAGGGGAACAGGGCCAAGAGCAGGGTCCAGGCGTCCCTGGACTGGAAACTCAGCAGAGTCACGATTATTTCTGAGCTTCCAACAGAGAAATGTATCTCTGCACCCATTTTTCCTTCGGTTGGACGCAGACTCTCTCACCTATTTTAGTGGTGAATCTGTGAAATAAAGACAGAAGTAAGTGACTAGGGAGCTCTTGGCTTCCCTTGGGAGAAGGGGGAGAGGGCAGGGCAGCTCCCTGGCTAGCCTTGCCACCCTCCCACAGGCCTGCCACACTCTGTCCCTACCCCCTCTTCTCCCTGCTCTTCTTCCTCTCTGTTCCCATAGGAAGCCAGGCTCAGAGAACCCCCTCCCCAGGAAGCACTTGCCCACAGGTCTAATCTGTAACCTGTGTCTTGCACCTGCCATTTACAACAGCCTTCCCGAGACACAATTCACACACTATTTTACTCATCCAATTAAAGTGAGTCACAACTCCATGGCTTTTAGTATATTTATAGCTTATGCAGCTGTCACCAAGATCAGTGGGAGAATATTTTCCTCACCCGGGAAATGGACCCACACCACCATTCCACTTAATTCTCATCTGCATCATCTTGGGTTGCTCACTGTAGCTGTTTAAATGTGGTTCTTGCATTCCTTACTGTGAGCTTATTAAAACATGGGGAGTAGGGTTATACAGTGGAGGGGGTAGAGAGAGAGGAGGGGAGGGGAGGGGAGAGGTGGGGAGGGGGGATGGTGGAGGATGGGAAGGGCAGCGGAGCACAACGGACACTAGTATGGCAATATGTAAATCAATGGATGTGTAACTGATGTGATTCTGCAATCTGTGTATGGGGTGAAGGTGGGAGTTCATAACCCACTTGAATCAAAGTGTGGAATATGATATGTCAAGAAATTTGTAATGTTTTGAACAACCAACAATAAAAAATTTTAAAAAAAATGGGGAGTCATGGTTGATGTCCCCAAGTCTCCAACTCTGAGCTCCCTGAGAACACTCAGAAGGGCAAGAAGAGAGGTTGGGGATACTCTAGAATGGCACAGGTTTACAGGGACCAGTGATGTCTACAGGGCTGGCTGGCTGGCCCTGGCACATGCAGGGCAGAGGAGCCAAAGGCACAGGAAAACAAGGGAGAGGAAGGACCCTGTGACAGTCTGCAAGTGTGACTGCAGATTTCTTTGACATCACTCCCATTGACAGGTGGAGGCTTGTGTCCCCTCCCCGTGAATTTAGGCCAGGCTGAGGGACTGCTGGCTAAGAGAATATGATGGAAGTGATGCTATGTGACAGCTAAGGCTGTGTCACACAAGGTGGGAAAGCTCTCATGCTGGAAGCTTGGACCTCCTCCTAAGTCCTACCGCCATGCTGTGAGGAAGCCCAACCAGCCACACAGAGATGCCCGCCAGCCCCCAGCCAGGCTGGTTCTAGCACCCTCGGACTTCAGTTATGTGAGCCACCACCATCTAGCCAAGCCTTCTGGAATTCCTGACTCTCAGAAGCCATGAGAAATAAGAAAAGTATCGTCATCGTATTGGGTGGTTTAATATGTGGTCCTAGATAACTGATAAACACCTGTCCCCTTCATTTTAGAATGGAGGAATCTTGTCTTGTCCAAGGTCCCCCAGCTTGAGACAGAGTTCTGCTTTGACCCCAGCTCAGGGACTTTGCCAGCTGTGGGTTCAGTGTGGATGTCTTTAAAGTCCCAGAAAGCCCCTCAAGACCCGAAGGAGAAGAGCCGGGACCTCCTGAGCCCTGGAGCTCCCCAAACTCTGTGCAGGCTCTCAGTGTCCTCGTCTCTACCCTCGACTCTGTCTAAAATGATGACATTCAGGTTTGTACCCAGAGCCCCCTTCTCTTCCTGCTGCATATTCTCTGGTGATCAGGAGCCTTGGTTCCCGCTTGGGGCTTGCTCCTGGAGGCAGCTTCCATTTCTTGACCATGTGCTGTGTCCAGTCCCGGGGCTGAAGGACTTGCATACATGACCCTATTGAATCCTGCCAGGAGCCCCGATCCTGTGTCAGCTCCCTTGTTACCCTGACCCCGCTTCCTGGCTGCCTCTCCCCCTTGTCAGGCTGACAGTTCATCCTCCCCCCTGCTTCTGGCTCATCCCATGCTCCTCGGTCCTCTCTGGAATGTCCTCCCACTCATCCTTGGGGTCCCTTCCTTAAGGAGACCTTCCAGATGCCAAGTCAGGTCCTCCTGGCACTGTGACAAGCTCCTTCATCCTCTCTCTCTCTGTCTACTCATCACGACTGAGATCAACTCTTTTGTGCAAATACCTTTGCCCCTTTTCTTTCATGAGCCTGCGGGGTCTGCAGGTCACGCAGTGCCTGGCCCATGGTGTGAATGGCAGGCTCCAAACAGAGCTCAGAGTCATGCATGTTGTCACAGAGGCAGGACCCAACCCAGGAGCCCAGGTTTCTCATTCTGCCGCTGAGGGGGTCTGCTGGGTACCCCCATCCAGTGACGTGGCCGGCCTAGGGACCCTGAAAGCACGCCCAGGAGATACTCACATCACGCCCTGCTGGGGGCAGCTGATCTGGGTGAACTGGTAGGCTTGCACCCAGTTCCAGGGAATCATCTTATGGCTGTACTGGAAACAGCATGACTTTTCCGTGTCACTGTCTCCTAAAAACAGGAGGGAAGCTTGAGACCGTCCTTTCTGGAAAGGAGCCCCCGGGAAAGGGTGGGGCAGCTACATACGTAGGACGTACGTGTGGACGCTCAGGAGGAAGGCCAGGAGAATGGGAGGAACCAGGGGAAAGCTCTTCATGGCCCTCGGAGCTGGGCCCTTCCCAGATGTCTGCCGAACTGCTCCTGTCTGACCCCCTTTTAGGAGGCTGAGCGGTCCCTGAAGAGAATTCCAGAGAATTTTGTGGTTGGAAACAGAAGTGGCTTTTCTTGGCTGAACAATGGACTCGTAACCCACAGCCCAGGGAAGGGGGGCCAGGGTTGCCTGGGAGGAGCAGAGGGGCTCTGGCCACCAGTAGGAGTCTCGGGCCCGGGGACACAGGCCGAGTCAACGCTTTCTGGATTGAAAAACGGAAGTGGAGGAAATGAAGAAATATTCCAGTGAACTGACCCAAGTCACTCGACAGCTCACTTGGTTGTTCCTGATAGATTTCTGGCTCTCGGGAGGTTTTGTTTGCCTTCTGAACATTGCTTATCTCTTGGTGAGGCCTAACTGGTTTCAGATGTCAGCAGAAAGCAGCCCAACCAGGGATGACCAAGAGCCATGGTCCAGGCCTCCAGGCCTGTGCCCTCACGGTGCCTGAGCCGCAGCCATGCCAGAGCTGGTGGGGGCCACTTGAGACCTCGCATCTAGCTTAGAGGGTCTCTAAACTGGGAGATTATGCCAATCACCTGGAGGTTTTACAACTATATATTCCCCTGCTCTGTCCTGGACCTCCAGGGTGACCCATGGTTCTGTATTTTAGGCAAATCCAGCTAAAACAGGGAAAGAATGTTCTAGAAAGGTTGGTGACATCTGCACAGGAGAGTCTGAGGGGCAGAGCAGGACTATCAGGCCAGAGCTCAGTGTTTCCCACATCCTAATATGCCCCTAAAATATGCCCCTTTAACACCTGAGTTTTACAGGAGGGAAAAGGGTATCGCCAGGCACAGTGGCACACATCAGGGATCCCAGAGACTCTGGAGGCTGAGGCAGGAGGATCATAGGCTCAAAGCCAACCTTAGCGAGGCTATAAGCAACCTAGTGAGACTCTGTCTCAAAATAAAAAAAAAATACAAAGGGCTGGGATGTGGCTCAGGGGTTAAGTGCCCTTGGTTTCAGTCCCTGGTACCACACACACACAAAACAAACAAACAAACAAACAAAAAAAAAAAAACAGAAAGAAAGAAAGAAAAGAAAAGGAGTATTGACCATATATTGAATCATAGAATTTTCCATGGAGAGATGGGACCACTAATTTCTTTTAGTTCAACCCTTTTCAAACACCTCTCTTATAGATATTCAGATTGTTTTGACTGCTTCGAGTGCCAGGGATCTTACTACCTAACCCATCCTAACCCAGGATGGCTGAGACTAAGATGGGGTTCTTTCAAGTTTTTTTTATTTATTTTTTGGAGGGGGTACCGGGAATTGAACTCAGGGGCACTTGACCACTGAGCCACATCCCCAGCCCTATTTTGTATTTTATTTAGAGACAGGGTCTCACTGAGTTGTTTAGCATCTCAGTTTTGCTGGGGCTGGCTTTGAACTTGTGATCCTCCTGCCTCCACCTCCCAAGATGCTGGGATTACAGGCGTGCACCACTGTGCCCAGCATTCAAATTCTGCACAAAGATGCATATTTTCTCCTCTTTTGGAAGACGAGGAGGTTGGGGTTGAGGCAGATTTGAAGACTGTCATTTTAGTTTGGGTTCTTCTGAGGCAAGGATTCCAGGGCAAGTGATTGCGTGAGTATGTGTGGGGGGGAGGGGATTTGATTTGATGTGGTTCCAGAAGATACCAGTAAAGGAAGGGGAAATCCAGGCAGGGAAGAAAAGGTGGTAATGCAAGATGAATCATCAAACGGGCTACTTCCCTGAGTGGACAAAGCTCACCTCCACTGGGAATTCTGGGGAGTGGGACCTCTACTGGCCACCTCTGGCATACCATTGAGAATAGATAGCTGTGTATGCAAGGGACCCATGTTTCACCGACAAATGCTAAGCACTAACCATAAAGAGGAAAAGTTGACAAGCTGGTCCCTATTAAAATTTGGAAGTTTTACTCATTAGAAGATACAGTTAAGAAGTAGAGGTAATCTGCAGGGTGGAATAAAAAATTGTGAATACCTCTCTGCTGGGTTGAATAATCCCCCCTCCCCATAGGCACATCTACCCAGGACCTTAGAATGGGACCTCATTTGGAAGAAGGGTCTTTGCAGATGTAACTAGTTAAGAGATCAGAATTAGGGTGGGCTTTAAATCCAATAAGTGTCCTTAAGAGTAGGCCACTAGAGCTAGGCGCGGTGGCACACGCCTGAAATCCTAGCAGCTGGGAGGCTGAGACAGGAGGATTATGAGTTCAAAACCAGCCTCAGCAACAGGGAGGCGCTAAGCAACTCAGTGAGACCCTGTCTCTAAACAAAATACAAAATAGGGCTGGGGATGTGGCTCAGTGGTCGAGTGCCCCTGAGTTCAATCCCTGGTACCCAAAAAAAGAGCAGGCCACTAGAACAGAGAGATGGGGAAGGCCAGGGGAGTCAGAAGCAGAGACTGGAGCAAAGGATCTACTCCTTTGCTGGGAATGCTAAGGATTGCCAGGAGCCACCAGGAGGAAGGAAGAGGCGGAGGAGGAGTCTTCCTGTCGCCTTCGGAGGGGTCACGGCCCTGGACTTCAGACTCAGGCCTCTGGACCCATGAGAGAATAAGTTTCTGTTGTTTTATGTGCCATCCAATCCATGGCAATTTGTTACCACAGCCCTAGGAAATGAATATGGTGTCTATCTGCAAAGGGATTCTGTTCTCAGAATACATAAAGAGCACCATAAATGAACAAGAAGAAGACAATGTGTTGGGAAAATGGCTGAGTCTTGAACACTTCACAAAAGAAGGAATCCACACTGCAAATAAAAGGGACTTCATTTTATCAACCACAGAGAAATGCAAACTTAAACCACTGTGCACGTGCCCGCCAGAATGGCTACAGTAAACAGCACCAAATGTTAGCGGGGATGACTCACAGCCAAGTCACGTAATTGGTAGTACAGTGGCACAGTCAATGAGTGATAGAACAACTCTGAGAAATTTGTCATTAGTCAATTTTGTCATCCTGTGAACAGCATAGAGTGTACTCAACCAACAAAGACTTTGGCATCACCAGGCGATACAATCATACGGAGACCACCATCATGTACATGATCCATCATTGCTCAAAACATTTTCATTCAGGGCATGATTGTGTATTTCATAAAGCTAAAATTTCACATACTTGATAATCCAGAAATTTAACCCTTAGGTATGTATATGCCCACCAGAAATATGTACCTACGTTCACCAAAAGATTTTTTTAATTGTAATTTTTTGCAATGCTGGGGATCCAACCTGGGACCAGATGCATGCTGGGTGAGCACTGAGCTACACCTCCAACCCTTCACCAAAAGACATTGACTGCAACACTCCATACTTTTTTTTTTCTTCAAAGCAGCAATATTTGTAGTAGCCCCAAACTGGAAACTGCCCAGATGTCCATCAATAGTAGAATGGAAAATAGTCATTTGTTTACATAATACGATGCTGTACAGCAATTAAAATGAACTATGATGACACACTGTCATATGGACGTGTCTCACATCCTACCTCAGAAGAAGCCCGATGCAAAAGAGTAATATCTTAGGCGTCCGTGGGTATCAAGCGCCAAACAAGCAAAACTAACCTATAATGATGGAAATCAGGATAGTGATGGTGCTTTGGGGGTCAGTGACCGGATGGAGGCTCAAGAGGCAGTTCTGGGGGGGCTCTGCTTGTCCCCTGAGCCAGAGGCTGGTTCACCTTTGTACTCTTGTGAAAATTCACTGAGCTGAACTTTTCTGATCCACACACTTTTCTACACACAGAGATGAAGCAGAATGATATTTCAGTCGATGGTGGGGCCACAGAGGTGACAGTGTCCCCGAGAATTGCAATACAGTTGAAGAATTCCTACCAGCTGATGCCATCATGGCTGTCAAATCGCCACAGCGCAAGGCATTACCCACACGTTTATGTCAATGCTGGTATAGACAAACCTACTACTGAGCTGCCAGTTGTATCAAAAGCATAGCACAGTCGGGCGTAGTGGCGCACGCCTGTGATCCCAGCGGCTGGGGAGGCTGAGGCAGGAGGATCGTGAGTTCAAAGCCAGCCTCAACAATTTAGCAAGGCCCTGTGCAACGCAGCGAGACCCTGTGTCTAAATAAAAAGAAAAAGGGCTGAGGGTGTGGCTCAGTGGTGCCCCTGGGTTCAATTTCTGGTACCAAAAAAAAAAAAAAAAGAAGCCACCCGGAGAGACCAACCTACACCACTGGGGTTTCTGTGTTTCACTGGATTCATCCCTGTTGTGAAGTGATCTGTGACATTTTGATGAAATAATGATGAGGAAGGAAATCTATGTGCTAAATTAAACAAAACAAATAATGTGGTTAAAGGAATTGGGGTTTTTTGTTTTGTTGGTGCTAGGGTTTTAACTCAGGTTGTTCTACTACTGAGCCGCATTCCCAGCCCTTTTTATTTTTTTTATTTTGAGACAGGGGGTCTTGTTAAAGTGCTGAGAGTCTCACTCACTTGCTGAGGATGGCCTCAAACTTTTGATCCTCCTGCCTCAGCCTCCCGAGCAGCTGAGACCAACTGCATGGCCACCTGCATGACTAAAGGAATGTTTTATAGAAGCCACCACTTTCCATTCCCCCTTCCCCGACCCCCCCTCGGTATTCAGAACGTCTTTCATTTTAAGGAATGATGGCTGACTGTCACAAATCACCCCACTTCTCCTTGTGCTTCACCAATGGGGTCCATTCCCTGAAACCTTCCTCCTTGAGTGAGAGCCCTTCCTTCGGTCCCTACCTCCGAGCAAGGTCTGCATCCTGCTTCCACACCCTGGGGCTGCCCAGTCAGGTGGGCCTGGAAAACAAATCTCTGACCTGTACAAACCTGGGCCTTGGATCCAGCACCGCTTCCAGACTCCCTGCTCTGGAGTGAGCCTTAGCTGTCCAGTCCCCGGGATCCCAGGCGCCCCGTGAGCCCAAGTCAAGACCTCCTCTCAGCCTAAACAATGATCTCTGCGAAGAACCCCTTCCACATAATGTCACATTCTGAGGTTCCGGGTGGACAGTGAATTCTGGGGGATCTTGTTCAGCCCAGGATGGGTATATTTAGAAAATCTCCCAACTGCCTTTCTATTCCCTGACAGGTATCTTCTAATGAACAAAAGTCCCAAAGTTTAATATAGTTATTAAGTCCCTGTCCCCCTTTATGATTAGTGATTATAATTTCCTGTTCGTGAAACACGGGGCCACCTCTCTCCCACCCCGCGAGCCATTTCTATTGGTGGCTTCTATTGAGACTCCTCTTTGGTATTTGAGTGAATTGAGGACACTGGCCAGGTCAGGCCCTGACAGTGTCCTCAATGCTGGGCTATGGCTGGTGGCCCCAGGTCCTTCCTCCTCTGTTCCCAACTGCCCCTTTCCTTAGGGCCCAAGCCCCTGCTCCATACCCTCTGGGTTGCTGGCTGGGACCAGGATGCTTCTGTGTGGATCTCCTAGGACCCCCCATCGGGTGCGGTTCCCAAGTCTGGATTTCCCAGTGCCCTTCTAGAATCAGGCCGGCCATTCTCCTGTTGCCATGGGCACTGGTCTCTGACGGCCTGGCTGGCCTGGCTGGCCTTCCCTTCATTAGCTGAGTTGGTCTTGCCCAGTAACCTTCTGTTATGGACTGAATTGTGTCCCCACCTCCAAACATCATAGATTGACTCCTTAACCCACAACGTGACTGCGGGAGGAGACGGAGCCTTGAAAGAGGTAAGGAAGGTTCAGTGAGGTCCCAACGGCGGGACTCTGACCCAACAGGTCTGGTGTCCTCTTACAAAGAGGAGGAAGAGGCCCAGAGGCATGTAAGCATGGACAGAAGCCCGTGTGAGGACAGTGAGAGGGGGTCATCCACAAGCCGAAAAGTGAGGCCTCTGCACAAGCCAACCCTGCCTTGACCTTGGACTTCAGACCTCCAAAACTGTGAGAAAGTCCACGACTGTGGTGCCGTCTGTGGCACCCTGTCCTGGCAGCCCAGGCCGACCAGCCCTCCCTCAGCCCCTGGGCTCCCCGCCAGGAAGTGGACACTGAGATGAGGTCTGGGTGCAAAAGTTAATTTGGGAGGAGATCACAGGAAATAGCAGCAAGGAGGGGCTCAGCAGGGAGGGGAAGGGACAGTCCTCCCTAAGGCATGATGGCCTTATCAAGCAGGTTCCCCTGCAGGAAACCGGGGGACATGAACCACAGTCCCTCAACTCCTGGGCCACCCTTGCTGGGAAGTTAGACCACGACCCTTGGATGCACAGGTCCAACCTCGAGGGACAACAAGGCCACAGAATTCTTTGAAATCAATAATTTTGAGCGTCAGGATAAAATCTCAGCAGCCCTGACAGCGAAACATCTTCTCAGCCACCCGGGACTTTCGGGCAAGTTCTTCCAGCAGCATCTGTTTCCCAGGAGGAGGTTGGAAGGGGAAAGGAGAAGAGGGCTGGGGAGAAGCAGGGCAGGGACCCCCCCCATCGCCTGGCCGTCTACTGCAAGCACTGTCCTCCCGATAGCTGGAGGGACCCCAGGTGTCCCTGACTGGTGGGAGAGAGGACAGAAATCCAGGGAGAGGGGAGGAGAGCGGGAGAGAAAGCTGTGAGAAGCTCAAAGACTTTGGCTTCACGGTGGCCTCACCTTTGTCTTTCAATTCCTTCTGTCACTTGGAGGCCTCTTGTCACTGGAGGAACAGGCAATAGGTCCTGGAACTCAGCTCAGCAGCTGCCACAGCCCCTGGGCAGGGGTTCCAGAGCCCGAGGCCCGGCCCAGCACTTCTCTGCTGGGCCCACTGGCTGATGAAGCCCAAGGTCCCTCCAACCTGCAGGCCCTTGTCTACCGGACAGAAGAAGAAATCCGTGGACCTGCCTGGGCAGCCCAGTCCCCTGGGCAACTTTTCTGGACAATGTGCCCTTTGCCTTGGTCTCTTTCCTGTCTCACCCTTGGGTTCTGATGGTATCTTTTGATTCACTAGTTGTGTCACTTTTTGTGAGTCATCTGACAGGTTTGGCTAAGGGTGAGGGAGACCCTCCCAAATATGGACCTTGAGACAAGGTTCTGGAGGATATGTGTAATGTAATAGGTGCAGGGAAGGAAGGCACCAGTAAGAGTGTGTCCTTCAATGTCAGGGACCAATTAGGAAATAGGGAGACCATGGCGGATGGTGTAAAGCACAGGCCCCAGAGTGGTATCAGCCGAGGGGCGAGGGAGCTGGGGTAGTTATACAACCCCATTCCCTGGTGCTTCTAACGTGGCAAAGTAGCCTTGGGGATCAAGTCCTCAGGCCTGGATGCAGACACTGGTGGCAGCTACAAGGACACAGGAATACACTAACTGGTTCAGCCCAAAGGAAAGGGGTGTGGGCCTAGAAGGATTCCACCTCTCATGACAGCAGCCGTCTTCGGTCATAACCACCATGTTTGCCCAGAGGAGCCTTAGCTGGTTCCTGCAGCCTGGTTTCCCAGAAAACCATAAGTGGACAAAACATTAGAGGGTATGCAGGGCTCTACAACCAACCCTGGCTCAGGGAAGCGCCCGATTCCTTGATGTTAGCTTGGAGTAAACCAGGTATCTTCTAGCCAGGGTGAAATCTATTCTATTCTATTCTAACCCCTCTTTCTGACCCAAATTGCAGGAATTCAACTGAGTCCCCAGTAAATGGCACTCTGCGACCCTGGATCTTGAATCTTCATTCTCATGGCACCTTGGACCCTGGTCGTCACCTCCTGGGACCAAGTTTTTCTGGAACAGAGGAGCACAATGACAGTCTTCGTACACTTTTTTTTTTTTAATCATGAAAGTAATAAATGCATACAATAAAAGTTGAGGCACCTAAAAATGTATAATGACAAGTATGTATGTCCCCCGCCTTCATCCCAGCCCCCAGTCCTGACCTGCCATAGGCAGCCATCTTGATAGATGGCATCCAGCAAG
Source organism: Marmota flaviventris (assembly GCF_047511675.1). Classification (NCBI taxonomy): domain Eukaryota; kingdom Metazoa; phylum Chordata; class Mammalia; order Rodentia; family Sciuridae; genus Marmota; species Marmota flaviventris. Next base: position 28,508,763 of record NC_092516.1, read on the forward strand.
TAGCTAATCCCATGTTTATATCTTTTTTTTTTAATTATACAGCAAATGCTCTTATGAACCTTGCTTGTATTCACTTAAAAATATATCTTATGAGCTGGGGACAGAGCTCAGCTGGTAGAGGGCTTGTCTCACATGCACAAGGCCATGGGTTCAATCCCCAGCATGGCAAAAATAAATAAAAATTAAAGAAAAAAATATATAATCTTGGGGGACTGGGGCTGTGGCTCAGTGGTAGAGCATGTACCTTGCAGGTATGAGGCATTGGGTTTGATCCCTAGCACCACATAAAAGTAAATAAATAAAAATATATCTTGACCACGTCCTTTGCAAATTGAAAACTAGGTTTTTGCCAATTTTCTGTAACCAGAGATAGTGCGAGGTCGCACACACCTGTCGGTCTCTGCACAGGGTACATTCCTGCAAGAGGGACATTGAGTTGGCGGGGTAGGTGGGATAAGCATTTTAACAGATGCTCCCAGGTCATCTTTCAAAGAGATTGGCCCCATGATCACCGTGACCACTGGTAGTGCCATGGGGCGCGGGCTCCTTCCACGCTCTTGGGGGCACCAGCCCTCCCTTCCCTAGTCTCCATCACCTGCTCGGATCATCTCGTGGCCCCTGCGGCCACGCCAGCCTCTACAACTTCCCCGCAGGGAGATGAGCAGACACATCATCCATCAGAGCTGGCAGGGGCAGGGTTGGCCACCGTGATCTGCGCTTGGCAGAGACTCTCGGGCAGGTGGTGGAGAGCGAAGCTTCGCGCTGGCTGGAGGGAGGCTCGGAGCCTCTGCCTGGAGGTGGTGGGCATGGGAAGCTGGGGCAGATCAACAGAAGCATCTTCTGTCCTCGGCCCGGGAACGGATGTGCTCCTCTGGTTGGTTCTGAGCTGGGAAAGAAAAGGCAACTGTGAAGCTGGCAGCTCCTGAGGGGGGTGGGGGGGTTGGGGGGGCGGCGGCTGGACGTGTGGGGCCAGAGGCCCATGGTCCTCACAGCCCGGCTCTTCGTTCAGTCTCTGATTCCCGAATGCTGCAGCTCTCTCCCATCCTTCGAAATGTGCCCTTCTTTCCAGAGTGAAGCCCGATGGCCATGTGGATGGCAGTCTGAGATGAGGATTCCAGAGGCTCCTTGTCCCCATGAAAATGTCCCCTCCTTTGCATTGTTTTGCATCACAACATGTTCTGCTTTGCATGAGAGGTCAAGTAACTTTAATGGCTTCTGTACCCCAAATAGCTGCTAAAAGCCTTTTGTGTGCTGACAGATTCCCTGTTGCCAGTAGGGTCCTCTCTGGACCTTGGGGTTTCCCTTTGCTCCCTGGTACTGGGAATTGAGCCCAGAGATGCTTTACCACTGAGCTACAGTGGTAAAGTAAAAGCCCTTTACTTTTTTTTTCTTTTTTTTTTTTTTTCGAGACAGGGTCTCACTAAGTTGCTGAGGCTGGCCTCAAACTTAGAATCCTCCTGCCTCAGCCTCCCAAGTAGCTAGGATTACAGACATGTATCACTGCCACAGGCCCTTAGGACTTTTTTAAACCATGGAGGGTTATTCTGCTCCCACTTTTCTGCAAAAACCACCCAGCACCACTGGCAAAGACTGATGGCTGGGGATGGGTGTGTGACTCTGAGGGATGGGCCTCAAACCTCTGCCCGGTGGACTGACCCCCATCTGCTCGCTAACGCACCCTCATCTGCTGCCTCTGGTATTCCTTTCTCATCCTGCTGTTACTCCCTGTACTTCCCAAATACAGCCTCTGCACTCAGATCTCTGCTTCATGGTCTGCTTGTGGGGAAAACCAAAGTGAGAGGTCTGGTTATCCATCCCCATTTCCCAGATGAACAAAGCTAAGGTTCAGGGACTAAGGTACATATTATTACATCCCATAAAAGGAAATATATTACTTGTTCTCTGACTCCAGTTTCTGACCCAGAGCTCCTGAAATCCTTGTAGTTTCCTCAGTGATGGGGGTGATGGGAGCGTTTTCTGCAGGACTCTCTAATTCCTTGGCACTTCCTGATGGGGAGACTCTTGGTGGACTTACAGATAGCTTCCGGATGGGGGCTTGGTCAGAAGGATTAGAACTTTCAGCCTCACCCCTGATCAGAAGCTTAGAACTTTCAGCCTCACCCCACCCCATCCTGCAGGTAGAAAATCCATCTTGCCTGCATGACAAAGTCTCTAAACTATGGGGTCTGGAGAGCTTCCATGTTGGTGAATCCCCTCAAGTCCTGGGAGGGCAGCATAGCCCAAATCCACAGGGACAGAAGCTCTTATGGGCAGAGCCCTCCTGGATGCGGCTCCGTGCCCCTCTTCGTCTGGCCATTCATTTGTATCCTTTAGAATAAGCCAGTGAGCCCCAGGGAAGTGACTCCCTGAATTCTGTGAGCCAGGACCAAACTGGAGGAGGAGGTTGGAGGACCACCCAGATTTGTGGCCAAGCGTGGGTACCCTGGACATCCCACATTGGGTGTCAGACATGTTGTGAGTGTAGAAAAAGTTTTTCTTTTACAAGGTGAAGCAGCTTATAAAAACTTTTTAACAGCTCATTAAACCCATGCGCTTTTGAAATGTGTGTGTATTTCTCTCCATTAATCATTTTATAGCTCACTAATGCCTGGAACAGCTCCTTTGCAATACATAGAGAGCTTCATTGAAATGTTATAAAAATCTAATTGAATTCAGTTGTGCTTGGGTGTTTTCTAAAGTTAATATACGTTGAACATCCCTGATCCCAAATTCAGAGATGCTCTGAAATTTAGGATTTCGGATTAAGGATATTCAACCAGGTAAAGTGGAGGTAAACATATTCTACAACCAGAAAAACTCTGAAGTCTGAAGCAATTCAGATGAGGCGTATGCAACCTGTGTGAAGTAAAACATTGCAGGCAGCCATTGATTTAAACTGGTCACCTGCCCTGAGCCCAATAGACCAACTCCAAGTACAGTTTAGTCACTGTAATGGAGCACTGTCAGGTTGGAGCCTCAGGAGTCAACTGATTAAGCTGCACCCAGCAGACCAGTTAAGCTCTAACCGACCGACTGACTGAGTTGTGGCCAATTAAGTTGTTTCCAATACCTTACTTCTGTTTTTTCTAAAAATGTCCACAGATCACATTTTGGTTGGAGTTCTCAGAAGCGGCTCTGGTCACCCGATTTCCGGATCATTTTTTTTGTTTTGCTCAAATAAGCTTTGCTAAGCTTAATCAGTGTAATGGATTTCCCTTTTATTTACTCTTGCCATGCTGATGATGAAACCCACTGAACTACACCCCCAGCTCTCGAATTTTCTGCTTACACCTTGTACCAGGACTCCCAAGGGCAGGCCAGGACCGTGGCTGGATGCTCAGGTGCTCTGGGCTCAGGTACTTCGTCCCCTCCCAGCCTGGAGTAGGTGGCCCAGGATGCTCTGTGGATCACATTTCTATGATTCACCACCAACCCTTTCCCAAAAGAGGTGAGAACAGATGAGACACCACCATCTCCAGAGGAGAAATGAGTTTACTTGGATTATGATTTGAGAACAGCGACTCTGTCGATGCACTTGACAAATCTCACTGTATCTCATGCACAGAGAAAAAGCTGGGGGGCTTTCTCCCCCTCCTCAGCTCCCAATCCATTTTCCCTTCATCAAAATATAGGGGAAACCCCCGTACTAAAGGCAGTGCAGGTCTTTGTCCCCAAAGCAGCAAGAATCAAGTCCTGTCACCAAGCAGAATGTTTCCTTAAATTCCTGTCTTTGCAAAGCCATCTAACAGTGCGGGTCGGCCCCTCACCCTGGCCCTCCGTTGCCTTTTCTTTACAAGAGCCAATGAGTTTCTGAAATTTCTAGAAGTGGGCAAGGATTCTGCAGTGTATCTGTAAAGGGATCCTCCATTTTTGTTAAATTCTTATTATTGGAAGTGCTGGAGGTGGGGCCATCCAGGAGCACCCTCAAGATGCTGGGGAGTGTCTCTGTTGACAGGTTACCATCCCCAGACAGACAGACAGACAGACAGCGCTCAGGCCCATCACAAGACCAGAGGACCCTCTGAAGCCACCTGCAGGCTCCACTCAAGGAAGGTGTGTCTGCAGGGGCTTGGGTCTCATGCACCTGGGCTCTGATGGAGCCTGCAGGTCAGAGGAGGGCCAGCTCCGGGTCAGAAGGGCAAAGGGCTGCCACATCCCTCCATCTGGAAACTTCTCACCCAGCTTGGAGAAAGCCAGGGGCCCAGGACACTTGGAGCCATGGCTCAGCTTCCAGGGAGCAGAGCAGCCTGTTCCCTTGGGATTTTCACAGAATGGACCCTTCGCTGAGGGCGCACAGGAAATCGGACCCCTGCCCGACTCCTACTGGCTTCTCAGGCCCCAAGCTGTCTGGTGAGGATCCTGTGCCCAGACTCAGGGCGGGAGGGCAGGTGGCGTTAGATGGCAGTTCTGTTGCCACGGCGTCTCGGCCTGCGGACCTTGACATCCCGGACCCTGGCCTCTGCAGAAGGCTGCTTCTGCTCGGAGTCCAGGTTCTTCTTGTACTCCTGGACCCACAGCTGATTGGGGTCAGCACAGACCTTCCGGCCGGCCGTGGTGGTGAAGCTGTGGGAAGGAAGGTCAGGGGCTCACCTGGGGCCGGGCAGGGCCCTGGTCCCCCTTGACTTTATGAAGAAGTGAGCGGGGAAGGGCAGGAGGGCCAGCTCCCTGCACGGCCCCTGCAACTTCCTGGCACATCTGTCTGTGTGCCTCTGTGTCTTGACCTTGGAAATGAATGGGGGGAGGGCAGTGCTGGACTCATTCAGGGTCCTCCCTGTCAGATGGTGGAGGCCCAGACCTGCCTCTAGATAATGTGGCCTCTGAAGGAAGAGACTCAGAGACTCAGCCCCTACCACAGCGAGGAGTCGAAAATGCAATGGAAATGCCCAGAATAAAGGACAGATGTCAAAGTGGGCACAGTGGCACACGCCTGGGGTCCCAGAGACTCCGAAGGCTGAGGTAGGAGGATCGCATGTTGGAAGCTAACCTGGGCAACTTAGCAAGACCCTGACTCAAAAAATAAAAAGGGCTGGGGATGTAGCGCCGTGGTAGAGCAGCCCTGGGTTCAATCCCCAGGACCAAAGTAAAATAAATTCCAAGGCAGACGGTACCAGTTCCCACACTGTATGGAAGTGAGTGGTTGGTAAGGATGCCACAGCCGGGGTGGGAGCCTGGGTTGCCCCCTTCCAAGCCAGCTCTGATCTGGGGACCCCGAGGCCGTGGGACTGGGTACCAGCTGGGGAAGATTAATAACAAATATGGATATCAGATTTCATTGCATGCTGCCCTTTGCTAAGGGAAACTTGTTTGCTAACTTGTGTGAGAGGCGTCTATGAAATTATGGGGAGCACCGATATCTGGCTTCATGGGTGACCTTGAACAAGTCATCTTTGTGAGCCTCAGTTATACTTGGTAAAGTGGGAATGATCACACCCCCCCTCCATAGATTTTTTTGTACCAGAGATTGAACCCAGGGGTGCTTAACTGCTGAGCCCCATCCCCAGCCCTTTTTATATTATATATAGGTCTTGCTAAGTTGTTTAGCACCTTGCTAAGTTGCTGAGGCTGGTTTTGAACTTGTGATCCTCCTGCCTCAGCCTCTGGAGCCTCTGGGATTACAGGCATGCACTACTGCACCTAGCTTCCATAGAATTTTTGAGGGAGTCAGTTAAGATGGTATCCTATACCCCCCAACAGTGCCTTGGATATGTTTGGTGCTCTTTCAAAGATTTTGGATCTACATCTTCCTCCTAGTTTTAGGGGCAAGGAAACTGAGGCTCAGAGAGGTGAGCAGGGATGCACAGCCAACTTGACTTCTCAGAGACCCTGGAGGCACCTTGTTCCCTGCCCCTCTCCTGGCGTAGTACTCACATCACCCCTGCCTTGACGCAGGTGCTCCCGCTGGTCAACTGGTAGCTTACCACTCGTTTCTGGGGAATTTTCTTGGCCGTAAAGTTGAAGCAGCAAGAAAAGGGGGTGACCACGGAGCCTGCAAAGAGACAGAGAAGAGCCATGTCCTTTCCCAGCCTGCTGCAGGCTCTGGACCTGGGATACGGAGCACAGAGCACCCTGCTGGTGTTCCACTCCCTGGGCTGCCTCCCTTGGGGTTTCCCCTGCTACTTAGCCCTCCACCCCGCTTTAACAATAGCACCTAGGAACCATGACCTGCCCAAGAGACCCAGACGGGGGCTGGAGGTCTCACCTGTGGGGATGATGCATTGGACACAAAGGGCCAGAAGCAGGAAGCCAGCTATGATGCTCCGGGGACCTGCCATGTCCTGCAGCAGAAGTTGCAGCTCAGGGCTCCAAGGCAGTGCGTGGGAGGCGAAGGCCAGGGGAGGAGGCTGGTTCCAGCAGCGCACCAGCCTCCCTCGATCTGCCCTTTATATGACGGCTCAGGAGAACCAGGCGCTCGGAGTCCCCGCCCTCACCACGCTTCCTCGAAAATCCTGGGCTCTCTGCGGTCAAGAAAGAGCGGGCAGCTGCCAGTGGTTTCCAGCTGAGTCAGGGGTTATATGGGTCTCAACGAGTAAGAGCTGGGGTGTGGGGGGGGGAGGGCGGGGGGAGTGCCACTGCTCTGCTGGGGCCAAGCGCAAAGTCTTTGGATGCACAGTCAGAAGGCGGGAAGGGATGGCTCTGCTGCTCACTCCCTAGGGACCCTGGGTGAGTCACTCACCTCTCTGGCCCTCAGTGTTCTCAGCTGGCAATGAGTGGTAATCCTCATCTTCCTTCCATTCATTTGTGCATTCATTCACCAAATGTTTTCCTAGAACTGAGCCGGGTGTCAGCCCCTGGTGTGCTTCCCGTGGGGAGAGAGAGGGTGACCTTGTGTGCATAGAGAGGACCGGGTGCTGGCAGAGGGAGGCAGATCCAGCATCCATATGGATCCGTCTGCCGTGGTGGCGCACGTGGGGTCTTGGTGGCTTCACAACTTACAGAAGCCATTTAGCCTGTAGGATCTGGGAAAGTCCAAAGGGCCTGAAGATGGACACCTTCCCCAGGCAGCTTCTGACCCATGTAGGCTGGAAGGATCCAGAAGGTAAGTCCAATGTGTCCCTACACTATGTCCTGAGTTTCCAGGCAACACAGTCCCAGCGGGCAGCCTGTTAAGTGTCAGTCACACACCTCCCCCAGGCACCTTGAGATCCATGTGTCATCTCTACACCCACCAAGTCCCAAGTAGGTCACCTGTATTTGCAGAATGGACATGGGATGAATCAACTTTGGGACTATTTCCCCTGGACCAGAGACACAGCAAGTCCACAGCGGCAGGTCCCCAGATGGGGCAAGACCCAAGTCGGGGAGGCCAGCCAGGGCCAGATCTCATTGCCCTTCTTTACGGAGTGAATCCTGCCAAGAGCCCGACTCAGCATTTCACTATCTTTGAATCTGTCCCTCTTTTCCTCTCTCCTCACCAGCCAGCAGGGACAATCGTCAAGGGGCACAGTAGTGGGGAGGGTGACAGGAGAAGTCATGGTCCAGCCCTTCACAGGTGCTGGGGCTTTTCATCCTGATACCTTCTGACACCCAGTCCTGACCTTTGCACCTCAACAATTCGGGGGTGACAGTCCTCTGTGGGTCTGGTTTGATGACTCAGTGGGCACTGCAAGAGGGACAGAGCAGGAGGAAGAAGCGGAGAAGAGATGGCCACGCGGGCAGGAGAGTGGACAGGGGTGAGCAGGGCTCTGCCCCTCGCTGTCTCAGTGTCGCAACCAAAGTGGGCTAACGGAAGGGCATGGGGTGGGAGGCTTGGGATGGCACCGTACCCCAGATGAGTAACACCCCAAGGGATTTTCCAAGGCCTCCACAAGCATACACAGTCTTCATGCTGTATCTAGGGAGGAAGTGAAGGCCGGGGCCACCAACCCCGCCGCCCGAGGGGAAAGATGGGTATCATAAGAGGAAAGGGACCAGATACTATCCAAGGGCCCTTCTCCTGGCTCCCAAAATGGGAATCCCCACCCTTCCCCGTCTTGAAGGGGTGGGATCTGACAGCCAGAGGTGGCTAAAGTAAGAGTGGGAGGAGGAGGTCTAGGAAAGCAGGAGAGAAAGGAAAGGTGGAGGGAGAGGAGGAGGAGGAGGAGGAGGAGGAGGAGGAGGAGGAGGAGGAGGAGGAAGGGAAGACAGAGGAGCAGAAGGCCCCTCTCTTGGCCTAGGTCTTTCCATCTGATCTCTTATCCCCACCCGTGACCATCACACCACAGAGGTCAGCTCTGTGGTCTAGTGACCCCTGGCAGGTCTGGTGGGAAGGAGTCTGAGGACGGAAAGCCAACTGGGAGATGTCCAGGGGAGGCACAAAGCGGGTCTGGACCTAGTGGAGGCAGGAGAAGTCCAGTTCCGTTCTCCACATTAGATAGACCTCAAAAACCTCCCGGAGAGGGAGCGGCAGAATGTGAGGGGCCCCTGCCTTGAAGTCTGCCCATCTCCACCTGCTTTGAAGTTTCCTGCGTGGGAAACTTCGTCTCTGAGGCAACAGCGTTGAGAGGTGGGGACAGATGAGGCGACTGGTTCATGTTAGGTCACAGCTAGCAATGAGCAAGGAAATGCAGGCCAGGTCACAAGTGTTCTTTAGATTAATTTAGGGTCCTTCTTTAAACTACTTCCAAAGTAAACAGGAAAGCAAAGTGTGGTAGTTAATTTGTAGAAAAGAAACCGCAGCAAAGGAGCTAATTGGGAACCATGTCAAGAGAACAAGATTAATGGGACTAACTCTTGATAGGGTCCGCTGATGTTGACCTAAAGCCAGGAAGTAGGGCTAAAGGTGTCTCCATTTGTCTGGGAAGGAAGATTCCTTTAGCAACACAGGTGCACTAAGGTAACATCTGACCAGCAACTGACCCTAGTACTCACATTTAACATGGGATTGACCGGTAGACAAAGTCCCCCTAAACAGGAGGGCCATCAGGACCAACTAAGGTCAAAAACTTCACCGCCCAACGCGAAGGAGGAGTTGAACACCTGATTGGCAAAGAGTAGAGAGGTGGTCCCCAGTTCTCCTGGTCAACATCAAAGAGTCATAAAATTGGGGACAGCATTGTCTCCTTTGTCGTCCTCTGCTTGGAGAGAACAAGAACCGAGATCTGGAGTTTCACCTCCCTGCTTTTCTGTGACAGGTCACCAGGGCTCTGCCCATGTTAATGGATTAAGATTATTATCATGGAAGTGGATTCTTTTTTTTTTTCTATATTTATTTATTTTTAAGTTTTAGGTGGACACAATATCTTTATTTTACATTTATGTGGTGCTGAGGATTGAACCCAGTGCCTCGCACGTGCTAGGCGAGCGCTCTACCACTGAGCCACAACCCCAGCCCGGAAGTGGATTCTTGACAAAAAGATGAACACGGTCTCCTTCTTTCCTCTCTCACGTGCATACTCTCTTGCCCTTCCACCTTCCGCCATTGAATGACACAGCAAGAAGGTTCTCTCTGGATGTGGGCCTCTCAACTTTGGACTTTGGACTTTCCAGCCCCAAGAACTGCAAGAAATTTCTTTGTCAGTTACCGGGTCTTTGGTATTCTGTTATAACGACATAAAACAGACTGGGACATCTAGCTAGGCTGCATTCCAGGTTGGGGGTGAGAAACACCTGCAGGGTTCCAAGAACCCACCTGCTTAAACCCCTCCCTATACCTGGAGAAGACCGGCTAGTAACCATGGCCCAGCAGGACCACGGATGTGAGAGTCACTTGGCAGGGCTGAGATCTTAGCCTAACTCTTCATGACGAAGGTTATTAATTCCCCTGTGCCTTAATGCTAGTATCTTCCTCTGTGAAATGGGAAAAAGCACTTGGTCCCTGTTCAGTGTAGATCAAGTGTCCTCCCAAAGATGGTCATTCTTGTTATAGCAATCTATTTACAAGCTGGTGAGCTGACTAAACCAACAATCCACATTCAGTTCTTCCATGAACTTTAAGTCATTATTACATTTAACTTAATCTTTACAATGATGACCCTTAAGAATAGATGTGAACATTCTTCTTATAAAGAGAGGAAAAGTAATTTGGCCAAAGACACATACTCCCTAACTCCTCCTCAAGTTTGAAGCCCAAACCTGAAGAAATACAGGGTTAATATGTGGGTAGGGAGAGAGAGGAAGGCTTAGGCAGAGAGAAAAATGGACAAACTGATCCTAAAATTCAGATGGAAATGCAAGGACCTCCAAAGAGCTAAAACACCTTTTTGATAAAGAGCAAAGGTGCAAGTCTCATATTCTCCAATTTCAAAACTTACTACAGATCTACTGTCAACAAGAGAGTTTGACACTAGCATAGGAGAGACACCTAGATCAGTGGAATGGAATTGAGAGTCTAGACATAAAGTCATATGTGTAAGATGAACTAACTTTCAACAATGGTGAGGAGACCATTCAATGGGGAACATTTTCAACAAATGGTGTTGAGACAATGGGATATTTGCAGCAAGAGAATGAATTGAACCCCTACCTCACACCATACACAAAAACCCACTCAATGTGGATCAAAGACTTTAAATGTAAGAGCGAAACCTATAAAATTTGAATTAGGAAACAATTTTTTAACTATGAGGTCAGATCTGTGGTCAGATCTCCACACTTTCTCTCACATCTTGCTCTCCCACCATGTGACGGCATATGGTATGGGATGATTCAGCCAGTGGACCCTCATCAGATTAGTGGCACAATAGCATTTGGACTTCCAAGCCTCCAAAACTGTGAGGAGCACAAGCAACCAAAGAACAAACAGATAAAGTGGACTTAATCGAAATTTCAAATTTTGGGCATCCAAGGATAACTAAAAGGGCTGGGCCATAGCTTAAGTAGAGTGTCCTGGGTTCAATTCCCAGTACTGCAAAAAATGGTTGGAGGTAAATTTTACAGTATGTGGTGTTTTTCATTTCTTTTTTTATTATCATTTTTTAAAAAAATGTTGGCAAAGAAGCAAGAACTGTCATTCATTGCTGGTGGGAGTATCAATGGTGCCGTCACTTTGGAAATGTTTCCAGTTCCTTAAACACAGAGTTATGATATGACTCAGCAAGGCCACTAGAGGCTATATATCCAAATGCATCAAAACATATGAGCACACAAAAACTTGCATGCTGCTATTCTTAGTAGATTGATTCATAATAGCCGAAAAGTGGAAATAGCCTAAGTTTCTATTAACTGATGAGTGGATAAACAATCAGTGGCATATCTATACAGTGGAATAGTATTCAACTATAAAAAGGAATAAAATAGTGATATGTGCTACAAACAGGTGAACCTTGAAAAACTTACACTAATCGACAGAAGTCAGACACTAAAGGCACATATTATATAATTCCATTTATAAGAAAAGATCAGAATAGGCAAATCCTATTAAAGCAGACTAGTAGTTGCCAGGGTCTGGGTGAGTGGAGAAATTAGGGACGGGTTTCTTCTGGGGTTGAAGGAAATGTTCTAGAATTAGATCATGATTATTTATTGATGGATGATACTGAGAGTTAAATTGTGCTGATGTTAAATTGTGCTCATGTTCAATTGATTAATTGTGCTATTCAACTTATAATTTAGAGAGAATAAGAAGGTGAATTTTGTGTTTTGTCAATTTTATCTCAATAAAAAATAAGTGGGGGGGGATCTTTTTCAAAATGTTTATTCAAACGATGGGGCCTCAATGGCTTTATTCAGGCCACACCCAATGTCAAAGACCTGGCCTGTCTATCCAGGGTGGCTGACATCCACCCAATAGCCTGCTTTATCAGATTGGAACCTGAAAGGGCACAGGAAGGTGGGTGGCCCTAGGATTTCCCCTGGGCCTCTCCTGGGCCCCTCCTGCCAAGCAGGTAGAGGAGGACGCTTCTGTCAGGGGGGTTTGTACAGCTCAGTTCTCAGGGACCCCATGTTCTGGGGCCCTTCTCTCTCTCTTTTGATTCCCTGGGGGTCTTCCTCAGGCCCCAGAGCCCTCTTAGTCAGGTCCTTCTTATATCAAGACCTACTCTACAGAAAGGCAGTGAGTGGCATTCACTCTACACAGTGACAGATAATAGCTCAGAGTAAGTACCAGGGATTGAACCCGAGGTGCTTAACTCCTGAGCCACACCCCTAGCCTTTTTATATTTTATTTAGAGACAGGGTCTTGCTGAGTGGCTTAGGGTCTCAAAAAGTTGTCGAGGCTGGCTTTGAACACATGATCCTCCTGCCTCAGCCTCTCAAGCTGATGGGGTTACAGGCATGCCCCACAGTGCCCGGCTGTAAGAGCTTCTTGTAGGTGAGCCCTTTGCAAATGAGTCCAAAAGGTCCTTTTTCTCACTAATGGAGAAGCAAGTTGAAAATACAGAAAGGGGGACGGAGAGAGTGGACCCAGGGATGTTGGCCCGGAAGCAGAGAGGTCAGTTACCCATTGGGACTCTGCATGAGATGTTCCTCTAGCTCTGTCTGCTAGGGGGCCTAGAAAGAAGGACACAACCACGAGCAAGCCCAGCTCATCCATGGTCCTGGAGGAAATGGCAGCTCCAGTTCTGGGGCAGGAAAACTAGAGGCTGGGACATCTTTTTATGTCAGAAAATCAGAAAGTGTTCACAGAATCAAAGGGGAGGGGCTGGGGCTGGGGCTCAGTGGCAGGGCGCTTGCCTAGCACGTGAGAGGCGCTGGGTTCGATCCTCAGCACCCCATAAAAATAAATCAAATCAAATGAAAGTATATTTTTAAAAAAGAATCAAAGGGGTTATTAAGATAAAATGAGGCCAGTAGGTGGGCCCTAGTCCAATATAACTCGCGTTCTTAAAGAAAGGGGAAATTTGGACCAGAGACCAACATGGACAAAGGGGAGATAAGATGAAGAAGATAACTCCTCCCCCAACTAGTCTGATACAGATAAGTGAGATCCCCACTTAAATCACCCCTGCTTTGTTAAAATGCAAATGTATTTCTTGGTATGGAGACAGAAGATGGTGCTGGACGGAGGCCCAGGACAGCCTTGTTCTCAGCCCCGTCTCAGACTTCCAGCGAATGGATGCTGTTGAAGCTACCCAGGTAGTACCAACGGGCTACACAGTCCCAGCAAACTGACAAGGACAGTGAAGGAAAGCTCTCCTCTTAGTAGAATGTCAAGTCATAAACACACACAAAAAAAGCAAAGAAATCACCCACAAATGCTAAAACTAGCAGGCGAAAGCAGGGTGACCATTTGTGAAGACTCTTCAAGGTCTCCCCACAAGTCACTTACGAATTACAGAGAGAAAACTAGTCACTGGGTCGTAAAGAAGTCTAATTTTTTTTTTTAATGTGAGTCTTCCTAGTGAAGTTTGAAACAGGTTAAAGGCAAACCCATAGCCCCATGGAGGGGTAGCCATAGTGGAATGGAATGTTCTAGTCTCAGACCTGCTAAAAACTAGCTGTGGTCTGGTCACTGGTTTCTCCCGTGCTTCAATTTCCTCACCTATGAGATGGAGGGGAGGCAGGGGCGCGACCTCTTTCAGGTGGTCTCGCGGGGTCATGAGAATCCAAGGAGATAACGGACAGGAGGGCCTTTGGTAAATTTCAAAGCACAGCGCACAGGCTGTGAGCCCCACAGGAGATCCTCAGGCATTAGACAGCAGAGGCGCAAATACTAGGTCAGTGGGGTCTTTCTGGGCCCCTGAAATTGAACTCCAAGTCAGTCTGCCCTACTGGGCCCTGAATGGACTTTAAGGAGAAAAATGAGCCACGCATGGTGGAGCACACCTGTCATCCCAGCTGCTTGGGAGGCTGAGGCAGGAGGATGGCAAGCTCAAAGCCAGCCTCAGCAACTTAGTGAGGTCCTAAGCAACTTAGCGAGACCCCATCTCTACATAAAATATATAAAGGGTTGGGGGGCCGGGAATGTGGCTCAGTGGTTAAGTGCCCCTGGATTCAATCCCTGGTACCAAAAAGAGAGAGAGAAGAAGAAGGAGGAGGAGGAGGAGGGGGAGAAGGAGGAGGAGGAGGAGGAGGAGGAGGAGGAGAAGGAGGAAAACAGTACCGAAAATCTTGGGGCCAGGGCTAGGCGCTCAGGGCTTTTCTTGGTGCCCAGGGCTAGGGGACAGAGAAATGTTTCAAGGTCCTGCTTAGAGTAGATGAAGCAGAGGCATTTTGAGGGTTGAAATATCTCCCTCCTCCCCCAACTAATCTGAACAGATAAGTGAGATCTCCACTTAAATAACCCCCGCTTTGTTAAAATGCAAATGTGTTTCTTAATATGAGGAACACATCCCACAAACTAGTCGGATTTGGTGGCGCACACCTGTCATCCCAGCTACGTGGGAGGCCGAGGCAGGAGGATCTAAGTTCGAGGTGAGCCTAGGCAACTAAGGGAGACCCTGTTTCAAAATAAAAAATAAAAATAAAAAAGAACTGGGGGTGCAGCTCAGTGGTAGAGTGCTTGCCTAGTATGTGCAAGGCCCTAGGTTCCACCTCCAGCACCCCAAAAGAAAAAATGAAAACCACCAATCCCCCCTGCAAACCCATTGAGGAAACAGAATCAAATCACTCACTCCTGCGTCCATCCATGCCGGCATCCACCTCCCCCAGCCCTGCCCAGCTCCTCTGGATGGTCACCTGGTCCTCTTCTTGTCCCCATTTTGCCAGTGAGAAAACTGAGGTCAGAGAGTGTGATGACTTGCTGGAGATCCCTCAGCCACGACACAGCAGGCTCGTCCTATATCTCCTTGGGAAAGCCTGTGTCCTTGTCACGGTGCCAGGTGGACACGCTACTGGGTGCTGTCCATTCTGCTCCCTGGGGCGCTCTGCAGTCCATCCCCTCCTTTCAACCCTCACTGTCCCCTTGGCCACTCAGCCTCCCTTGGCTCCCTCCTGCCCCGACACTGCCTCCTAAGACAAGGTCGACAGAACATCCGGGGTTGGTGGCACCAGGAGACTGTAGAAGGTGCCAGGAGGGTGGGGGCAGGGGCTGGGGTGGGGAACAGAGGGGCTCGCTGTGCTATGCGCAGGGGCGGTCCTGGGAGTCACTTACCTGGAGGCGACCCAGTGACCGCCTTGGCACCAAGCGCAGTGTGTTCTCCCCTGACTTATCGGATGGGGGGCCGGAAGTATGGGAGGAGAGGAGGGGCCTCAGGAGACGCCTGTGCATCTTGGCATGAGGGCTCAGGAGCCCAAGGTTCACAAGGACTTTCAGGAAGTTGGCTGGCAACAGGCAGATGGGGACAGGGACAGATATGTGGGGTGGAGGCCCCTGTGAGGATGAACTCCTGCCCACACATCCAAGCCCAGTCCTGGAAGGGGTGTGGCCCCAGGTGGTGGCAGGGGGTGACAGGGGGCAGCTGTGAGGTGCCTTGCCCTTTGGTCTCTGGATGAGAAGGCTTTCAAGAGCTTGGCACAGGAGGTGCAGATGGTGGCTGAACCCAAGGACACTGCTAGTGGCTGGCCCAGTCAGGATGACACCCAGGGATTGGCTGCAGCCTGAGGGACCTGGGGACACCTCTGTATGTCTCGGTGCCACACTGCTCAATGCCTCTAGATGTTGGAGGCCCAAGGGGAACAGAAGCAGGTATCATGAGGTCAAGTTCAAAGAAAACAGTAGGAGGACAGCAGTGGTGGACAAAGCCATCCAGAGGCAGTTCCTACCACCTCCGGGGGCCGCGGGAACCTTCCAGCGGGGGGCGCTGTGCAAGCCGCCCTTGGCTGATAGCCACACAGGCGGCTCAGGCTCCGATGAGGAAGTCCTGCCATCCCTGGCCATCTGGGATCTGTGCAGCACCCATTTTAGACTCAATGCCCTGAGAGCTCAGAGTCCACTAGAAAAACAAACACATAAACAAGGGACTTCAGGGTAGCATGATAAGGCCTAAGGAGCAGAGGCGTTGGAGCAGCCAGGCCTGGGTGCAGATCCTGGCTGAACCAGCCACGTCCGCCATCAGGAAGTGGAGATGAAACCTCTTCCTTCCTGGGGTATCAGGAGGGGCGCAGGGGCACCGCCGTGCATGCCTTCCTGGCGCTGCGCCTCATGCAGTAAACGTTAATGAGCTGGAATTGCTCCTGCCACGCACTTGCGAGTACAAAGGGCTCTTGGTGGGGATCAGGGACGTTTCAGAGAGGGACAGGGAGGAGATCCAGGTGGAAAAGGTGCGAGGGCCTCCCAGAGTATGGGCAGAGAGCAGCCTGGTGAACAGGGGACGTGGCTGTGTTTTTGGAAAGTGAGGGAAGGCGGTGAGGTTGGCAGGTCGGGGCAGGGAGAGAGACAGTGCACAAAGTACCCACGCTCCCTGCCCTGAGCACACGGAGCGTGTCATTCACTAAAGCCCTCCCAGGCTGAAGGATACCAAATACCTTGACAGGGCTGGGTTGACAGGTGGCCAGGGGGCCAGTGGCGTGCTGGTCAGGGTTCACAACTCGCTCTGTGGGAGGGCTCTCTGATTAGTGGTGTTTGCCAATTTCTGTGCTGTCAACATTTCCACATGGTTCCAAGCTACCAAGAGGATGTCCCTGACGTGGAGTTGGAAGATAGGGTCATGGTTGGCTCTCTCAGATCGGTGTGAGCTGGCTTTGGTGTACCACAGGGTGGGACCCAGGCAGGGTAAGGTCTTGGGTGTTCATGGTCATCAAGTCCTGGGAGACACATGGAGGAGAAGAGTGGTGTTCAGAGGGATGTTGGAAGATATGCACGAACCCGAGGCCCCCTGGGAGCAGGTAGGTGCAGGAGGGAGGCGGCTATGAGAGAGTGTGAGGGGACCTTCCTAATGTCCCATAGCTAGGGAGGTCCTGCCCTGAGGAGGCAAGAGTTCCAGCCCAGGAAGGGACAGGAATCTCTAACCACCCAGTTTTTTTTATCCTGCCCCACTCTAGGACTCATCCTTCATGTCAAAATAGCTTCTATTTAGATGTCAAAAATATTCCAAATTCTGCTGATCCACAAAATCTGGTGGCTGAGGACCCTACACAGAAAAGAGAAGTGAAAGGATTTTCTTCCTGAAGGACCCACACAGCTGGATTTCTTCCCTAAGACAGAAAAACCTGGAGGAGGAGCTGGGTTTGTAGAGGCCCTACTCCCCCACTGGGCTGCCCGAGGACATCGAAGGTCTGCATCTGTTCATTGCTCAACCCCAAAACTCAAGGGATCAGTTGGAATAGTCAGGAATCTTGCTTCCCCAGATGTGGGGCCACAAAGCCCTGGGCAGGGGACAACAGGTAGGAGTGGGAGCCCATGCCGGCACTCTCCTCTTCAGGAGTGTGTGAGTTTGGACGGTGGTTTCCTCCTGCATGCCCTGGCCCTGGTGGTACCTGCTTCCCCACAGTGCTGAACTGGTGACACTTGAAAGAGAGAGAGTCACAAAAGCTCCTTGCAAACTGCCAGGCATTGTGCAGAAGTGAGACGGAGTGACAGTAGCACCCCGTCCATCAGGCCCCCAAAGCCAGCTCCGACTCACTCTATTGGCAGCTCTGGCCACAAAGGAGTCACTGAGTAAGCAGATGATTAGTTACCCAGTAAGTCTTGCAGCCTAAGGAAGGGGGGTCCTATGGGAGCCCATGGGGGAGATGGGGGGCACCAGGACAGACAGTGACACTGACCAGGAACATGGGAAGATTCTCAGCACCACACTTCATACTGTGTCCATGAAGCATCTCAGCCTCTCAGCAGGCTCCTAACCTTGCTGGGGAGACAGGGCTCCAAGAGAGCCCTGTGCTCATTCTTCCACCCAGAACATGAGGGAATTGTCCAGTGACTCCTGCTCCCCTGTGGCAATGGGCTCCATTGGGGGAGAGACAGGCGTGTGGAAAGCCGGTGGTGGCAGTTGAGGCTCTGAGGATTTTTCCTGAGAGGCTGTTTTGTTTGGCGTGTTTGGTTCTAAAAATAAAGTTAGTTTCTTTTGACAAGTGGCTTCTGATTGTGCCCAGCCAGACTGCGGCATTTGGTGGCTCGCACGGGGAGCGACTGAGGGTAAGTGAAACTGCTCGCCCCTGAGGGCAGGGCGAGAGGATGGGTAGCCATTTTAAGATTCTTCTTTTGTTATTTTGTTTCACTTTTGTTTTAAGTTGCCTGTCCCTGGAGATGTGTAAGATGGAAGAAAAACCGCTCACATCTGAGGAACAGATAGGGAGAAAGGACGGATGGACATTTCAGGAGGCTATTATAATGATTTTGTGTTGTTTCAATTTTGTTTCACTCTGTTTCAGTTTTGTTAGGCGTCATCTTGTTGGGTTGTATTATAGTAGAAATACGGGATCAGAAATTAGTAAAAAACAAACTGAAAGAGTGTTAAGTAAATTGTTAGAGGAAGGAGGCATCCCAGTAAAATCAATAGCAGTCAGGGCATACGTTGATACAATACAAAAATGTAGCCCATGGCTTTTTAAGGAGGAGTTGTTAAATATATCACAATGGAACCATCATGGTGAAGATTTAAAAAGAATAGAAAAGAAAAGCCCAGGGACTCTGCCAGTTGGCACATTGCCATTGTGGACGTTCATATCTTGTTTGCTTAGTCCAAAGCCTTCAGTTCAGACAATGGTAGAGGAAGGAGAAGACATATTGATTCAAGTAAAAGAGAAGGTCTCTCAAGTTAGTCAGACAGAGGAAAAGATTCAAGTAAAAGAGAAGGCCTCTCAAGCTAGTCAGACAGAGAAAGAAAGTGTAAAACAGAAAAAGCCATCAGGGGGAAAGTTACAACAGGAGACTGCTACTAACACCTTTCTATCACCAGAGGACGTAAGTGTCCAACTAACAAGGCCACCTCCATATGCTGGGAGGTCCCCAACCCCCGCAGTTGATAGTTGGGATCCTGAGACAAGATCTCAAATATTAACATGCCCTGTATTTGAGGCAGGAGGGCAGCGATTTTACCAAGTTTTAAATTTCAAAACAGTGAAGCAGCTAAAAGAGGCTGTAACAACCTATGGTCCTCAAGCACCCTTCACTGTAAGCTTGGTCGAATCCATTAACAACTTGAACATGACGCCAGCAGATTGGGCTAATATGTGTAAAGCTGTGCTAAATGGAGGACAATACCTGTTATGGAAGGTTGCCAATGAGGAATTTTGCAAGGAGACGGCTAGGCGAAATGCAGCAGCTGGTTATCCTCAGAGAAATCTAGATATGTTGTTAGGAAAGGGACCTTATGAGGATCAGCAGCAACAAATTGCATATGATCCTGGCGTATACGCACAAATTGCTGCAGATGCAATTAAGGCATGGAAGACTTTACAAGGACATGGAGGTTTACAAGGTCAATTATCTAAGGTAATACAAGGAGCTAATGAACCTTATGCTGAATTTGTAGATAGGCTTATTCAAACAGCTACCAGAGTTTTTGGGAATACAGAACAAGCAATGCCATTACTAAAACACCTGGCTTATGAGCAAGCGAATCGTTGGTGCAGAGATATCATTAGACCATGGAAACATGAAGATTTAAACACATATATTAAATTATGTAGAGACATTAATGAACAAGAGCAAGTCGTGGCAGCTGCAGTAAAACAGGCTTTAGATGCCAGAGACATTAATGAACAAGGGCAAATTGTGGCAGCTGCAGTAAAACAGGCTTTAGATGCCAGGCCAAGAACATGCTACAATTGTGAACAAACAGGACATTTTAAAAGGAATTGCCCCATTGGAGGAGGGTTTAACAAAACTAGGTATCAAAGGAGTAGAATACCAGGTATTTGCCCACGATGCCATAGAGGGAGACATTGGGCTAATGAATGCCGTTCTCAAACCACCATAGAGGGTACTCCATTATCAAAAAACAAACAAGGACCAGGTGTTTATCCACGATATCATGAAGAAAGGCATTGGGCTCCATTGCCAAAAAATGGACAGGGGGGCCCAATGCTCCGGGGCCCAAAACCGCAAATATACGGAGCACTGGAGGAACCCAGCAACCCCATCAGGGTAGTGCCCAGGACACATTGTCCATCAGATCCCTCATCAGACAAACCAGAGGGAGCGCAGGGTTGGACATCTGCGCCTCCGCCAGAGCAGTACTAACTCCAGAGATGGGAGTTCAAATCATTCCCACAGGGGTGAAAGGACCTCTTCCCAAAGGAACAGTAGGCTTATTATTGGGACGCAGCTCTTCTACTCTAAAAGGACTTATGATAAGTCCTGGGGTAATTGATCCCGATTATGAAGGTGAAATAAAAATTATAGCCAGTTCTCCAAAGGGTATATCAGTAATTTCACCAGGAGATAGAATAGCACAGTTACTAATAATACCCAGCCTACATGATAAATTTTCCAGTCGTACTGTAGAAAGAGGTTCCAAGGGATTAGGCTCCACAGGTGTAGATTGGGCTATGCTTTCTTTAAATTTAGATTCTCGCCCCATGCTAAAACTAAATATTCAAGGACATGAATTTAATGGGCTACGGGATACAGGTGCAGACCTTAGCATCATCTCTCGTCAAGAATGGCCAAAACATTGGCCATTACAACAAGCCACTCAAACGCTTCGAGGCCTAGGAGTGGCGACTAATCCCCATAGAAGTGCAATGGTATTAGATTGGAAGGATCCTGAAGGTTGTGAAGGAACTATACAGCCATATGTATTGGATCATCTTCCCGTAAATTTATGGGGACGAGATGTCCTAGATCAATTAGGTTTGACATTAACAAATAACATCAACCAAAATGCACCCACTATTATGACTAGACAAGGTTTTAGGAAAGGAAAAAGATTAGAAAAACAAGAACAAGGTATAGCAGCACCAATACAAATAGATCAAGGAACAGAAAGACATGGGTTGGATTTTCAGAAAGGGCCACTGAGACAATAAAAATTACTTGGAAATCAGAAAGACCAGTATGGGTTCCTCAGTGGCCCCTGACTAAAGAAAAGATACAAGCAGCCCATGACCTGGTCATACAACAATTAGCGGAAGGACATATACAACCTTCTGTATCTCCCCATAATACTCCCATTTTTGTCATCAAAAAGAAATCTGGTAAATGGAGATTATTGCAAGATTTAAGAGCCATTAATAATGAGATGGTTATTATGGGACCTGCTCAATCAGGAATTCCTCAGTTGTCTGCTTTGCCAAAAACCTGGTATGTTTTAGTTATAGATATTAAAGATTGTTTTTTTTCAATTCCAATTCATCCTGAGGATAGTCCACGTTTTGCATTTACTATCCCTGCACTGAATCATGAAGGTCCTGATCAGAGATATGAATGGAAAGTACTCCCTCAAGGGATGGCTAACAGCCCAACTATGTGTCAAATTTATGTTAACAAAGCAATCCAGCCACTTAGAAATCAAAATCCTGAACTACAAATATTTCACTATATGGATGATGTATTATTAGCACACAAAGATAAAAACACATTGCTAGAATGTTATGCCACACTTACAAACTTATTAAAAAATTATAATCTAGAGATAGCAATAGATAAAGTACAATTAAATTTTCCAATTAATTATTTAGGAGTTCTATTATCCTCAACCATGGTCCGTCCACCAAAAATTCAAATACGAGTAGATCAACTCAAATCACTTAATGACTTTCAAAAGTTATTAGGAGACATAAATTGGATAAGGCCTTATTTAGGTATACCAACAGGAGAGTTGGGACCTTTATTTGATATCCTAAAAGGTCCATCAGATCCAAATTCACCCCGAATGTTAACGCCTGAAGCAAGAAAGGCATTAAAAATCATTGAAACTTATATGGAAAATATGCATTTGGATAGAATTGATATAAGTTTGCCTTTATTATTTATTGTACTACCAACAAAAAATATTCCTACAGGAGTATTTTGGCAAGAAGGTCCATTATTATGGATACATTTATCTTATTCTCCTAACACTATTCTTACTAGGTATCCTGAGGCTGTAGGACAATTAATACTCAAAGGAATAAAAGCAGCAAAGGGAGTGTTTGGAATTTCTCCCAATAAAATTATTACTCCATATACTCTGAATCAAATTGATGAGTTAGCTAATGAGTTAAATACTTGGGCAATAATCATGTGCAAATCTAATGTTTCATTTGATAACCACTTATCATCTAATCCTTTATTGTCTTTTTGGTCATTGCATCCTGTAATTTTTCCAAAAATGACAAGAAAAACACCTATCATGAATGCTCCAAATATATTCACTGATGGGTCAAATAATGGTACAGCAGCAGTAGTTACCCCTGATCAAACTTTTACATTTTTAGTACCCAAACAATCAGCTCAAAAGGTAGAGCTTAATGCAGTTTTACAAGCTTTTGTGATGTTTAAAGATTCTGTATTTAATTTATTTTCTGATAGTCAGTATATAGTTAATGCTATAGTATCTCTTGAAGATGCTGGTAGGATTTCCCCTTCTTCTACTGTTTTCTCTTTGCTTTCCACTATACAAAGTCTAATCTGGGACAGAAAAGATCCATTCTTTATAGGACATATCAGGGCACATACAGGATTGCCTGGAGCCCTTAGTTTGGGCAATGATTTAGCAGATAAAACTACACATGACATACATATTTTCTCTACACTAGAAGAAGCTATAAATTTTCATAAAAAGTTCCATGTCAATGCTAATACTTTACAAAAGCGTTTTAAAATAACTAAGGAACAAGCTAGACAAATAATAAAACAATGTCAAAATTGTGTGACCTTTTTACCACAAGTTAATCTTGGAGTCAATCCTAGAGGATTGATACCTAACCATATTTGGCAGATGGACGTCACACACTTGCCAGAATTTGGAAAATTAAAATATTTGCATGTTACAGTTGATACTTCTTCTGGATTTTTGATGGGCTCCCTTCATGCCGGAGAAAAAACTAAAGATGTTATAGCTCATTGCTTACAAAATTTTGCCACTGTGGGTGTTCCAAAACAGTTAAAAACAGATAATGCCCCTGGTTATACTTCTACCTCTTTTAAACAATTTTGCTCAACATTTGGCATTACTCATATAACAGGAATCCCATACAATCCACAGGGACAAGGCATAGTTGAAAGAGCTCATCAAACTATTAAAATGTACTTATTAAAGCAAAAAGAAGGAATTGGGAAGGGGTATATATTCCCCAAAGATAAACTTAAAATAACCCTTTTTACTCTAAACTTTTTAAATTTGGATTCATCAGGACTTAGTGCTGCGGAAAGGCATATGTGTCCAAAAAATGTACATAAGCCCAAGGTACTTTGGAAGGATATTCTAACAGGACAATGGAAAGGTCCTGACCCAGTAATTGTCTGGAGTCGGGGGTCTGTTTGTGTGTTTCCACAGGGAGAACAGCAGCCGATTTTGATTCCAGAGAGATTAACCAAGGTCCTGACCCAGTGATTGTCTGGAGTCGGGGGTCTGTTTATGTGTTTCCACAGGGAGAACAGCAGCCGATTTGGATTCCAGAAAGATTAACTAAAGCGATTTCTACAGACCAAAAAGAAGATGATTTGGCTCAAATCCATAACAACTGATATCCAAAACTCCAGTTTGGCTATTCTTACATCTGCAACAGAACCAGGATGCTTTTTTCAATATCTATTTTATTATTGCCCTTTGCCATATCATGAAGTTCTATTTTGTTTTTTGAGCTCATACAGACCTAGGTTAATGTTTTGCTGATCAGTTCTATTTTTTGACTATAGAGTTTTTAAACATTGCAATGGAGATTTCACCTGTAAAAAGTTATAAGGCCTTTACTATAATGTTATGTGTTGTATGTATTATATTATGTGTGCACACTTGTGTTTTGTGTTATATGTTTGAATGTACATATGTCCATATATCATATATGATGAGCGCTCATGATAAAATGGATCCAAATATTTTTTTTCACGTGATTTATATGGTTTAATTTAAATTGGGTAAACAACTGTTGAGGATTGTTTTAATATGTAAACAAAAAAGAAGGTTAACAGATCTGTTTGTTTACTTTCACCTTTCCTTTTCATTATATTTAATAATTCTCTTAAAGATAATGTAAATTGTTAAGAAAATTGTTTTCTTTTAGTGCCTTCTGTAATGTTACATAATTTTTTCTTTAGCCATTATTGCCAGAATTCCTATCTTCATCCCAGTGCCGGTGAAGACAATGTAAATTGTTAAGAAAATTGTTTTCTTTTAGTGCCTTCTGTAATGTTACATAATTTTTTCTTTAGCCATTATTGCCAGAATTCCTATCTTCATCCCAGTGCTGGTGAAGTCAAAGATAAAACCAATCTACAGCTTCTACAATAGCCATCACTGAACTGCTTGCAGAACTTGCCTGGACACATTGTGAGCTCACCTGTATGCATTGTGAACTATCTGTTGGTGCAGCGACTTGTGGTAGTGTTGGGGTATTTTTGCTGATAATGTCACCGGTGGTACAATTTTTCAAAGGAGCCCTCAATTGGCTTAATGTCATGGCATTTTGCATCCTCCTCTACTAGTGATGGTCTAAAATTTGGGGGCCAACAGAGGTGAGGCAAAGAACCTCACCCCCCCACTGGTGCAAAGGCCTATCCACAAGTATAGCTGTATGCTGGACCGGTAGTCAGTGACGGGTATGATCCAATTGCAGTGGTACCAACCTAAGACAGGAGGCTGACGCCTAGAGGTCAGTTCATCCGATGACGGGTAAGGACCATATGTTGAATTGGACTGCCTAACAGACACGGTCCCTAAGCCACATGCTTGTTGTTTAAACAGAGAGGGGGAGATGTTGAGAGCCACAGCCGAAGGGGCCCCAGCAAACTTCCAGCTGCCAGCAATCCAGCTGCCGGCTGATGATTGGCTCATAGCGGCCCCAGCAACATCTAGCTGATTGGCTCCTCGGCCCCAGCAACATCTAGCTGATTGGCTCCTCTGCGGTGATGCTCATTGGACTGTTTCCCTGCCCTTTCAGACCACGGAGCTGCTCATTGGGGGACTTTTTGGCTCTGCCCACGTGACCCAGCCAATCGGCCTCAAGAGCAGGAGGATTGTGGGAGGTGAAAAGAAGCTTGTGGGGGGAGAGACAGGCGTGTGGAAAGCCGGTGGTGGCAGTTGAGGCTCTGAGGATTTTTCCTGAGAGGCTGTTTTGTTTGGCGTGTTTGGTTCTAAAAATAAAGTTAGTTTCTTTTGACAAGTGGCTTCTGATTGTGCCCAGCCAGACTGCGGCACCCCTGCCCTAGTTCCTCTCCCAAGTTCTTGCCACTGTGGACAGTGACCCTCTAGAAGCTTGTTGCAGTCCCATCAATATGTATAACTATGATGCATTAATTAAAAATGTGTGTGTGGCAGGGAGAAGAATGGCTAATTGCACCCAAAGGGGTGACCCACACCTGTCATCTCAGTGACTTGGGAGGCTGAGAAAGGAGAATTTCAAGTTTGAGGCCAGCCTGGGCAATTAAGGAAGAGCCTGTCTTAAAAGAAAAAAATAAAATCTTTTAGGGGATATAGCTCAGTGGTAGCGTGCACCTGGATTCAATTCCCAGTGCCCCCCTCCCACACAAAGTGGCTCATTGCAAGGAATGATCCTATGGACACAGTTTCCTAGAATATGACAACTCCAATAGGAGACAGCATCTACACAACACGCAGTTCTGACTATTTTGTAATTTTTCAAGTGTCCGCCGAAAACTAAAAAAAAAATTAAATAAATAAATATTTTTAAAAAAGGAACGTAGCTGAGTCGGTGTGAGATGAGAACCCCCATTCAGAAATGAAGGCTGACAGGTGCTCTTTGGAGGGACCAGGGATGGTGATCTTCAGGAAGTAAGGAAGGAATGATAAATGGTAAATAGGTGATAAATAGAAAGGACCATCTTTGTTGAAAAAAAATCACATACAGACACGTGGTCATATGTGACAGTTTAAAGCAAAAAATAAAGATGCTGTGCTGTGTGTTATTACATATGTTGATGTGATACACGTAACCACAGCCTGAAGGGTCAAAGGCAGTGCCCTGTACAGGTGCCCACGGTGTGTTGAGTCTGAGTAGATTGTGGATCTACATAAATGATCTACATTGTATTCCTAGCGTAACCACCAGGAAGGAGACACAAAGAGATAGCAAGAGTCAATACATGAATCGAATGAAATTCTAATGTAAATATGCAATCAACTCCAAAAAAAGGCAAGAAAGAACACAGCAGTACAAAACAAACAAACAACAAAACAGGACCAGCAGGCTCAGCAGCGCACACCTGCAATCCCAGGGGCTTTGGGAGGCTGAGGCAGGAGGATCTCGAGTTCAAAGCCAGCCTCAGCAATAGTGAGACCCTAAGCAATTTGGTGAGACCCTGCCTCTAAATAAAATACAAAATAGGGCTGGGGGTATGGCTCAGTGGTTGAGTGCCCCTGGGTTCAATCCCTGGGATCAAAAAAAAAAGGAACAATAAACAGATAGAATTAATCCAATTATATCAATAATTATGTTAAATGCTAATGGACCATATCAGGGCCCCCCAAGACTACTGCTATGTTTGCAAATTCATTAGAAAGATCCTAGAAAAATCAGCCTGTGGTTATTATATTTATGGCTGAGATTTGTCACACGGATGTTTTAAGGACGCACGGCTGGATCACAGTCACTGTGGCATCTGGAGGAATCTGTGAGCACGTTTCCGTATGCTCCCTCCCTCCCTGAAATGAGAAAACAGCACACTCTTCTCCCAGCCACGAAACACAGCATCGTGTGTGTGACCCTGCCCAGAGAAGCCTGTTAGGGATCGGTGTCCAGGATGTCCACTGAGGCTGGCCAGGTAGACACGCTGTGCCTAGAAGGCACCAGAACTCCAACCTCCCAGGAGGAACTCAGGGTTCAGAACAAAGCACATTGTCTGCACCGTGCTGTAGGCTCCGAGGAGAACCATCTTATCAGTTAACTGGTGGCTGGGAACACGGCCGGAGCCAAGTTCCCAGATGCCAATCAAAGGCCACCTTGGCAAGCAGGCCTCTCTAGGGACAGGTCTGAGCTCCGCACTATACTAAATGGCAGATAAAAGGTGTGGATTGTCAGACGGAGTGAAAGAGCCAGACCTCACTGTAAGCTGCCTACAAAAGACGAATTTTAAAGGTAAAGACACAGATAGGCTGAAAATAAAAGAGTCCAGAAAGACACACGATACAAATGGAGGGAAGAACGATTCATCTTGCTCATCTGGAAGGCACCACAAGCATAAATAAGTGTGCACCTAGTGACAGACCTTAAAGATAAATGAAGCAAAAATCGCCAGAATTCAAGGGAGAAATAGACAAATTCACCACTGTCTTTGGAGGTTTTTGTTTTGTTTGTTTTTGATTTTTAATTTGTTTGTTTTTGTCTTTGCAGTACAGGGGATTGAAACCAGGGGCACAGTACACTGAGCTACATCCCCAGCACTTTTTTTGTTTTTTGTTTTGTTTTGGTACCAGGCACTCAACCCCTGAGCCACATCCCTAAGCTCTTTTTTTTTTTTTTTTTGTATTTTATTTAGAGACAGGGTATCACTGAATTGCTTAGCACCTTGCTGTTGCTGAGGCTGGCTTTGAACTTGTGATCCTCCTGCCTCAGCCTCCTGAGTCGCTGGGATTACAGGTGTGTGCCACTGCGCCCGGCATAGTTGGGAATTTTAATTCAGCTCTCTCAGTAATTGATAGTTCATACAGATGAAAATTGATAAGGACATAAAAAACTGGAATCACCTTGACCTAACTGACATTTACTTACAGAAGCCTACATTCAACAAATGCTTGACATTCATTTATTTTTCTTAAACACACATCATATGGCCACTGAAATATACTATACATCTGACCAATGGCCCCATATATTCAAAATAAGAAGTGTTAGGGAATATGTCCTCCAATTGCAATGGAAATTAAATAAAATCAGTAATAATAATGGGTCTAGGAAAAAAATGAGAATTTAACACATTTCTAAATAATCCACAGGTTAAAGGAAGAGTTAGAGGAATATTATAAAAGATTTTGAGTTGAATGATAAAGGAAACATGACAAATCATTATGTACAACTATAATACACCAATAAAAATATGGAAAAAATGCAAAAAAATCAAAAGTTGTGGGGCTGGGATTGTGGCTCAGAGGTAGAGCGCTCGTCTAGCACGCACGAGGCCATGGGTTGGATTTTCAGTACCATATAAAAAAATAAAATAAAATAAAGATATGTGTCCACCTATAAGTAAAAAATAAAAAATAAAAAGTTGTGGAGTCATGTGCATGTTCTACCACCACAACAAAAAAATTCAGGGATTCAGCTAACCTAATGCTTAGAGGTAAATGTATAGCTCTTAAGTCTGTGTTAGGACTCACACGTGCACACACACACACACACACACACACACACAGGAAGAGAGAGAGAGAGAGAGGTGAAGATCAATGACCTGGGCTGGGGATGGGGCTCAGTGGTAGAGTGCTCACCTAGCATGCACGAGGCACTGGGTTCGATCCTCAGCACCACGTAAATGTAAAATAAAGAAAACCTTAAACTAAAAATAAATATTAAAAAAAAAAGAAAAGAAAAAAAATCAATGACCTAAGCTTCCATCTTTGGAAATGAAAAGAACGCTAAAAGTCAACCCAAAAACAAGTGAAAAGAAGGAAATAATAGAAACTGGCGCGGTGGTGCACTCCTATAATCCCAGCAACTTGGGAGGCTGAGGCAGGAGGATCGCAAGTTCAAAGCCAGCCTCAGTAATTTAGTGAGGTCCTAAGCAACTTAGTGAGAACCTGTCTCTAAATAAAACACAGTAAAAATGGCTGGGGATGTGGTTCTGTGGTTAAGCCCTCCTTGGTTCAATCCCTGGTACCAAACAAACAAACAAAAAAGCAAATATCAACCAATCAATAAAATACACCATATCAACAAAATAAGCAGCAAAACTGTCACTGGCTCAGTGGATTCTGGTGTTCTCCATCAGAAACAGATGAAGTCCAACTGGGAACGAGAGTCTATTGGTGGAAGTCCCAAGAGACACAGCGGGCCTGGGGACAGGAGAGCTAGTTTTGTTCAAGGGAGAGGCTGGAGTTGAGGGATGGAACTGGCTGTCAGTGCCTTTTGAAGGGTGTTTTTCTCTTTCTAAGCAGCACTTGGATTTTGAGGGAGGGGTGTCCCCCACTTGGCACCTACATTCCATCTCTCATTTTGCATCTGTAGACACATCTCTGCCCTGAGATGGCCATGAGCTGCTGCTGGGGGCCCGTGGGTTGGGAGGGGGAGAAAACGCAAGTCACATGAGTAACAGGGTCCTGGGAATTGGCTGCTCACGTGACTCCTTCACAGCTTTATCCTGTGTGTTGTCTGTCCTTGGAGGCTCCTGGTGAGGGTCCCCCCCGGCTCTAATAACAGCTGAGTTTCTAAGGCTGGTCAGACAGGGCTGGTGCTTGAGGGGGTGAGGAAGGGCACGAGCAAGCTCTCTGGAGCTGAGGAGCCAGGAGTTAGGTCCTGGGGTGCATCTGCCCTTTTTCAGGGGGTCTGACCATCTCATCCTCTGCTCAACGTTTTCACTATCTTAACCTGGATAAGTGCTGCTCCTCGTGGTGGGCTCTGTCTCCAAACCACAGTGTCAGCCAGGCACGGCGGTGCACACCTGCAATCCCAGCAGCTCAGGAGGCTGAGGCAGGAGGATCATGAGTCCAAAGCCAGCCTCAGCAACTTAGTGAGGCCCTAAGCAACTCAGTGAGATGCTGTCTCTAAATAAAATATAAAAAGGACTGGGGATGTGGCTCAGTGAGTAAGTGCCCCCAGGTTCAATCCCCAGTACAAGGAGAAAAAAAGAATGACGTAATTAGAAGTAAATTTAACCAAGGAGGTGAAAACATTTATATACTGAAATGACAAAACACTGTCAAAAGAAATGAAAGAAAATAAAATAAAAGGAAAAACATCCTATGTGCATGGTTGGTATACTTAATCTTATTAAAATGGAACTAATCCCCAAAGTGATTTATAGATTCAGCACAAACACTAGCAGAATGTCAACAGGTTTCTTTGCAAAAATTGACAAGCTGACTCTAAAATTTATATGGAAATTCAAGAGATCTAGAATAGCCCAAAAAAATCCTGAAAAAGAAGAATAAAGTTGGAAGACTCACATTTCTTGATTTCAAAACATGCTACAAAACTCCGGTCATCAAGACAGTTTGATACCAGCATAGATAAATGGATAGAGCTGAAAATCTAGATGCAAACCTCACATTTCCACTCAGCTGACTACCGGCAAGAGTGTCAAGACCATCAATGATGCTAGGACAGCTGCTCCCCATCCACACACAAAAGAAACAAATTGAACCCCTGCCACATGCCATATCTGAAAATTAACATGGATCAAACTCCTAAATGTAAGAGCTAAAACAATAAAACACAGAAAAGAAACAGGAATAAATCTTCATAACTTTGAATTTGGTGACGTGTTCTTAGATATGACACTAAAAACATGAGCAACCCAAGGAAAAAAATATACAAATTTCACTTAATTAAAATTTCAGAATTTGGGGCTGGGGTTGTGGCTCAGTGGTAGAGTGTTCACCTAGCATGTGTGAGGCCCTGGGTTCGATCCTCAGCACTACATAAAAATAAACAAATAAAACAAAGGTATTGTGTCCAACTACAATTTTAAAAAAATAAATATTAAAAAAAATTTAGGGGCTGGAGTTGTGGCTCAGTGGTAGGGCGCTCGCCTAGCATGTGTGAGGCACTGGGTTCGATCCTCAGCACCACATAAAAATAAAATAAAGATATTGTGTTCACCTAAAATAAAAAAATAAAATATTTAAAAAATTAGAATTTGGGCTCACACCTGTAATCTATCCCAGTGATTCAAGAGGCTGAGGCAGGAGGATTGCAAGTTGAGAGGCCAACCCAGCAACTTAGCCTGACCCTAACCAACTTAAGCAAAAACCCTCTCTCAAAATAAAAAATAAAAAGGGCTAGAGATGTGGCTCAATGGTAATGTGCCCCTGGGTTCAATCTGTAGTGCCCAAAAGTAATAAAATTTTAGAATGTTGGCAAGTTAGTAGCTGGGCACGGTGGCGCTTGTCTGTAATCCAGCAATTCGAGAGGCTGAGGCAGGAGGATTCCAAGTTCAAAGCCAGCCTCAGCAAAAACAAGGCACTAAGCAACTCAGTGAGACCCTGTCTCAAATAAAATACAAAATAAGGCTGGGAATGTGGCTCAGTGGTTGAATGCCCCTGAGTTCAATCCCCAGTACTCCCACACACACACACACACACACACACACACACACACACACAAAAGAATGTTGGCAAGTTAGTAAACCACTTTGGAAAGCAGTATGGGGATTCTTCAGAAGGCTAGGAATAGACTCACTGTGTGACCAGCTGTCTTACTCCTTGGCATTTATCCAAAAGAACTAAAATCAGCCTACTACAGCGATACATGTATTCCCATATTTATAGCACCACAATTCACAATAGCTAAGTTATAGAACCAGCCTAGACGGCCTTCAGGAGGTGATGGAGTAAAGAAATTGGGGTAGATATACCAACGGAGTTTTACCCAGTCATAAAGAAGAGTGAAGTTATGTCATCTGCTGGTTCAAGGTCAGTCTCGGAAATTTTGCAAGATCCTTTCTCAAAATTAAATGTAAGAAGGACTGGGGATGGTGTAGCTCAGGGGTAGAGCATTCCTGGGTTCAATCCCCAGTACTGAAAAAAAAAAAACACTATGATTCAATAATAAAAAGATAAATAACCCCATTAAAAGAAGTCAAAGAGTCTGAAAAGATATTTCTCCAAAGATATTCAAGTGGCCAAAATGTGTGCAAAGAAGACACTCAGCATCATTAATCTTAAGGAAACACAATTCAAAACCACAGTAGGCACCATCTCATGCCCACAGCGGGGTCTAGAACAAGAGAGACAAATCATAATTCCCGGTATTGCAAGAAAGAGATACCAGATGATTCTAACCAGACAGCACTCTTGAAAAGACAAAACCACGGGACAGTAACCAGATCTGTCAGGAGTCTCCGAGGGAGACAGGGAGGAGGGCCAGCTGGCGCTCCAGGGAGTTTGGAGCAGTGAGACCATCCAGGGTGACCCAGTAATGTAGGAGGTGTGTCATCAAATACTTGGTAGAACCCACAGAGCGCATGACGGAAACGAACCCGACGACGAACCACGGACCTAAGTGACCATGATGTATCAGTCAGTACTGGTTCACCCGTTGGAACCCACGGACCCTGTTCATTCAAAATATAGACCACTGAGAAGCTGGGCGCCCTGGCAAGGGAAAGGGGGTTTGTCAGAGCTCCACATTTTCCCATCAATTTCCTTCTTTTTTAAATATATATATATATATTTTAGTTATTGATAGACCTTTTTTATTATTTATTTGTATGGGGTGCTGAGAATCAAACCCAGGGCCTCACACATGCCAGGCAAGTGCGCTACCACTGAGCCCCAGCCCGGCCGCCTTCTTTTTTTTTTTTTTTTTTTTTAATAATAAACAGAGTCATTTTTATTCATGTCAACAAACTGGATAGAATAAATAGTGAACACACATCCATAGAATCTTTTTCTAGTTATTGTCTATTTAAAAACTTTTTAAACCAACAAATAAAAATTGTATCAAATGATGGTGTCCAACATGATATTTTGAAATAGGTCTGCACTGTGTTATGCCTAATTAAGGTGATTAACACAGGTGTTGCCTCGCATGGTTATCATTTTATTAGTTGATAATAATCATATCTGTGTGCAAGGTCCAAGGTGGTGTTTTAATGTGTTTTTGTGGTGGAATAATTAAATCGAGCTGGTTAATATGTCCATCCTTAAGTACATATTACTTGTCTGTGTGGTCAAAACATTTAAGATCTATTCTTTTAGCAATTTTGAAATATACAATACAGTATTATTAACTGTAGTTATTCTGTGCAACAGATAGGTCAGGGCTATGATTGAAATTTGAAATGTCTCCTCTAGGAGGCAGGGCCTAGTGGAAGGCAGTTAGGTCATTGGGGTGCCCTTGAAGGGGATAAGGGACCCCCCTTTTCTCTCTCTCTACTTCCCAGCTCTCGTGAGGTAAACAGGACTCCTCTGACATGCTGTGCTGCCTCCCCAATAGGCCCAGAGCAAACAGGGCCAAGTGACCATGAAAAGAAAACTCTGAAACTGTGAGCCCAAAATAAACCTTTTTCCCTTATTAAATTGATTATCTCAGGTGTTTTGCTATAGTAACACAGAGTTGGCTAACATGACCACTAAAATTTATTCCTTCTGACTGAAACTTTGTACCCTTTCACCAACATCTCTCTTTCTCCCATCTTCTCCACCCCTCAATCTATGGTGCCTACTCTCCACATCTGAGTTCCACATTTTTAGATTCCATATATACATGAAATCATACAGTGCTTCTTTTTCTGCGTCTGATTTATTTGACTGATTTATTCAACCTCCAGGTTCATCCAGGCTGTTGCAAATGACAGAATTCCCCTTGTTTTGAAGGCTGTATAGTATTCCACTGTGTATATATACACCTTGTTTTCTTTGCCTACTCATACACGGTTAGACACTTAGATTGCTTCCATATTAGTTATTGTGAATAATGCTGCCCTTGGCAGTGCAGAGGACTCTTTGGATTTCGTTTCTTGGGCCTATACCCAGAAGAAGGATAGCTGAATTGTACTTCAATTTCATTTTTAATTTTCAGGACTCCTTACTGTTTCCCATATTGTGTTCATGGCTGCTCCATTCCCACCAGCAGATGGACTTTCTCTCCACATCTTACCACCTTGGTCACACTTTGTCTTTTTCATGATAGTGCCTTCTGGCAGGTGCAAAAAAAACTCCTCATTTGCATTTTTCCTAAGGAAGTCTGGCATTTTTTTCATTTCCCTGTTGGCCATTTGTACCCTGTATTTACCATTGATTGGTGATGTCAGCGCTGAAATCTCCTCTCGGCAGTTTCCAAGTGAACAACCGGTGGTTGACTCCAGGGCCACACCGCGGGGAGATCTCCTGACCTTGTTTCTCTATGACAATGCACCCCAGCGCACCCCTGCCCCGTCCACCCATGTTTCTGTAACCCCAAAACTACACTTTTGGGAAAAGGGTCTGTTCGTTTAAAAAAAAAATCAGAACAAGAACAAACTGAAAAAAAATATAATGTTTAAAAATCCTTTTATTTTTGTGACCCGTGGAGGCCCCACAGAGGCCAGGGGGACTGGTGATGGACCAGCTTTGATGGTGGGCAGAAGGTTCCCCAATGTTCGTCTTAGTTTAAATTCGTGGGAGCAGAACACTGGCCTTGTGATCTCTGCTGTAACCACCTGTCTCCTAGGGCTGGGGACACCTTCTGACAGATGGGTCCTCAGGCGACCCCATGGCTGTCTGCCCAATCTTTTCTCTTTTTCAATGGAGATGGAACCCAGGGCCTCCCGCCTGCTGGGCACGGGCCCTGCCACTGGGCTGCACCCCAGCCCCACTCGCCGCAGTCTCAATGGCCTGGGTCCATCCCTTCCCATGACCTTGGGATGGGACCAGGAGCAGCAGGAGGCCGCTGTAGGCCTCAAGCGACATCCCACCGCATCCCGTCTCAGTAAGACTAACTTTCCATAAGCAGAAGCCGCGGTTTCTGCGGTAAGGATTGACAGCTCAGCGTGGTGAACCCTTGACCCAGCAGCAAGCTTGAAACAACATCTTCACATGCCATCACACGCCTGGCAGCACAGGAGGTCGTTGACATCCTGACAGCGCTGACGTCACTAGGCAATAGGAGTTCCCCGGGCCCACGATGACCTTCAGGGACCTCAGGCATCCAGAGAGCCCACTGCTGGCAGAAATGCCACTGGGTGTCCTGTCCACATTGTCTGTGCACAGATGTTCAAGGACAGGAAAGAGGCCCTTAAAAGGGAGCATGTTGATTTGTGGAGCTGGGGTGGGAGGCCAGGGCCCTGGGTGCCTAGGCAGGTGCTCCACCACCCAGTTGCTCCTGGGCCACACGGGAGCCCTGACATTCAGCCTCTGGGTCCTGTGGCAGCTGATGGCGAAAGTCAGTGCCTTCTACAGGGGATCTGAGTTCTGGGCCAGCCCTTTATCTATCTATCTATCTATTTTGGGAGCTACTGGAGATTAAACTCAGGGACACTCAGCCACTGAGCCATGTCCCCAGTCCTATTTTGTACTTTATTTAGAGACAGAATGTCACTGAGTTGCTTAGGGCCTTGCTTTTGCTGGGGCTGACTTTGAACTCGCTATCCTCCTGCCTGGGCCTCCTGGGCCTCCTGAGCCGCTGGGATTACAGGCGTGCGCCACCGTGCCTGGCTTGGACCAACCCATTTTAAGAAACAGCGTTGTTGCTTTCAGACACCTAAGTGTAATGATGGCCGGGGTGACAGCAGGGAGCTGCGTCTGGCCATGTCCTCTGCCCATTCTTGAATCTTTCCAGGACTCGGAAACTCCAATGTGGGATCTTAGGATTTTTTTTTATTTCCTCTTACACCCAAATGGAAAAAAAAAAATAAAAAAAAAAAAAGGAAAGAAGAAAAGGGTTACTTGTGGTAGATTAAAACTTGTTTTGACTTTAAAAATACTTATCACTTACAATTAGAATCTTTACATTCTAATTATAAAAGAAGACATAACTGGGCGACTTAGGAAGAGGGCTATGTCGCTCATTGGAGGAGCATCCTGGGGTTCAGTCACTAGCAACACACACACACACTCACACTCACACACAGGCACACACACACGCACTCACATTCATAACACACACTCACACACAAACTCACACTCACGTACACTCACACGCACACGAACACACACACACTCACACAGATGTAACGTGTAGCATGTAATTTATGAAGCTGATAATAATTGTCGCTGTCCCTACTGGTCTTATTTTCTTTTGTTGGACGCTGGGGTCAAACCCAGGGCCTGGCCCATGTAAGCACACTCTACAAGTGCCACTGAGCCCACCCTCAGGCTCTTCTCCCAATTGTTTTCTTTTGTCTAGTACTGGGGATTGAACCCAGGGGCTCTTTACCACTGAACCACATCCCCAGCCCTTTTTAAAAAAATATTTATTTTTTAGTTGTAGTTGGACCCAATATCTTTATTTTATTTATTCTTATGTGTTGCCAAGGAACGAAACCAGGACCTCGCACGTGCTAGGCGAATACTCTATGGCTGAGCCACACCCCAGCCCTATTTTTTATTTTGAGATAAGATCTCTCTGGTTACAGAGGCTGGCCTTGAGTTTGTGATCCTCCTGCCTTAGCCTCCTGAGTCACTGGGATTCCAGGCCTCTGCCACTGCCCCTGGACCATTTTTTTTTTAAATAATAGAAAAAGGGGTGTTTGCAAGGCTGTGGAGAAATCAGAACCCTGGTTGCAGGTCTGCTCCATGGCTGATCAATGTGTGGTCCACTCAAAAGCCATATTTGGAGGGCTGAGGTTGTGGCTTGGAGCCTAGCATATGTGAGCCACTGGGTTCCATCCTCAGCACCACATACAAATAAAATAAAGATATCGTCCATCTACAACTCAAACATAATTTTTTTTTTTAAAGCCATATTTGGAGGTAAGAATTGGTGGGAAGGAAATCAGTGTTATTTAAGGTTCGGCACCTTGGAAGATAGAGCTGGCTCTGATCTCCAAAGCTCCATCTGAGGAAACTCAGGGTCTCCAAGGGCTTTTCTAGGAAGGAAAAGGAGGAGCAGGGACGAGGAGCAGGAAGGCCACCTGCAGAGCGGGCTGGTGGTCACCTAGGACCTGTGTTTCCTTTTCTCTTTTGCGGTTTCCTTGAGAGACCAACCACCTCTCTTCCCCTAGGCCAGTCCCTAGGATTTTTTTTTTTTTTTTAGATAAACACACTATTTAACCTGCAAGTTAAATATTATTTCACTTTTAATGAAAGAACAAGATTATCAAATCCTCACTTGCCCCACACTTTGATGTTATCTGGAGAACCCGAGGAGAGGATATCCTGGGCTCCACCCCCCCCAGAAAGGTCACTGATTAGGAAGTTTTATGACTTGTGTCTTTTCAGTTCCTTTTCCCAGGGACAGATAACTTGGCAGTTAATCATTAAGATACAAAAGTCATCTTCAGTTTTAACCCATGAGGTGGCCTCCGTCATAGACTCAAGCTCCTGGGCTACAACCTCAGCCTCAAAATTGTTGATTTTTTTTAAAGTTCATTTTTTAATTAGTACATTATAATTGTGTGTGTGTGTGTGTGTGTGTGTGTAAAAGAGGGATTCACCGTGGTATGTTTGTACATGAACACAGCATGATTTGGTAGAAGCTCTTCCCTGCCCCTCCCTGTGACCCCCCCTCTGCCCTCCCCCTCCAGTCCCTTCCTCCATTATTCAAATCAGTGATTTTTTAAAGTCAACTGAAAGCAAGAGGAACTGGAGGGCTCGGGGTTTCCCTCAGTGACAACAGGAACCTAAAGCCAAGCAGGGAAAGTTCCTCAAAATGGTAAACAGAGACTCACCAGGAGCCAGTGTGGGAGGCCAGGCATTTACTTCCTCTCGCTGCTGGGGACCTTGCTGAGGCTAAGGACAGGCCCTCCCAGGGTGAGCTGATTCCTGGAGGTCACCAACAACTTGGCCACAGGCAAACCAAGCCATCGGAACCACACCTCAAACACCCTGGCCCTGCCCAGTCACCCCGGGGCCACATATTGACAGCTGGAAGTCACCCTGTGCCCCAGAACCAACTGTCATAGCTGGTGACCCTGCTGCTCCCCAGCTGTGCCCTTCCCCATGGGCATAGACCAAAGAGCCTACTCTTTCTAGGGATCCCAGAATATACACTTCTTCAGTGCCGTCATCTCGGTGAGTCTCGCCAGGCCTGGTTTAAAAACAAAAAAATGATCAAAACCCACTTGAATCAAATGTATGAAATATGATATGTCAAGAGCATTGTAATGTTTTGAACAACCAATAAATAAATAAATGAAACAAAAACAATCACCAGAAAAAAACAGATAACCTTGAAACACAGGGCAGCCGCGTGTGGTGGCTCCCGCCTGTAATCTCAGCGGCTCAGGAGGCTGAGGCAGGAGGATTAAAAATTCAAAGCCAGCCTCAGCAAATAAGCGAGGCCTTAAACAACTCAGCGAGACCCTGTCTCAAAAAAAAAAAAAAAAAATTAGAAAAAGGGCTTGGGATGTGGTTCAGTGGTTAAGCGCCTCTGGGTTCAATCTCAGGGACCACAAAACAACAACAAAAACCCACATAGCAGTGACACTTGTATGTATCCCAAAGAAGTGAAAATAGAGGTTCAAATACTTGTCTGTAAATATTCTTTTATTTATTTACTTATTTGGTGGTGGGATTGAACTTGGGCGCTCAACCACTGAGCCACTCACCCCCACCCCGTTTTTTTTTAAATTCTGAATCAGGGCCTCGCTAAGTTGCCCAGGCTGGCTTCAAACTTGTGATCCTCCTGCCTCAGCCTCCAGAGTCACTGGATAGAATTGTTTTGACATGGGTGTTGTCCAAGGGACCGCTTCCTGATTCCCACAAAAAGCGAATCCTCACCCAAAGGGTGAACTCAGCCTTTCCCTTCCAAGACCCAGGAAATTGCTTGTGGTTTTGAAAGCCTGGTTTTGCCTGATTCTACTTATTTCCAACCAGCAAATAAACATTCACATCTGACCATCTTGGATGGCCATTCCTGAACCTGCTCTTCCCCAAGCCCTCAGCCATTTCTCAGGCCATCCCACCCATCTCAGCTCCACCGGGAACCTCCTCCATTCAACCATGGGATCACGGGCACCTTGACAAACACAGACTCTTGAGAAAGTTCTGAAAGAAACAGGATGCTTCCATTGTCTCCCAGTATCTCTCCAATATTTAATCAGATATAAAGGAAAAATATTAGCAAGTTTACAGTGGAAAATCTCAGAAGATACCACTGAAGCCTATTCAATAAAAATAAGAAGTCATTGTTTTGGACAAGCTTTCTGACTGGGCTTCGAAAGGCCAGACCAAAAATCAAGATGGAGTCATTCATGCTAATGTTTCACATCCCCAAACCAAAACTAACTTGTTACCTCTAACCTTCTAAACTTCTAGAAATCAGAAAACAGATAATAGCCAAGTTTCCTACCCAGGGCAGGTGAAATCACCTGAAAATGACAGAATTTTATTCTTTTTATGGCTGCATAATATTCCATTGTATATATGTACACAATGTGTGTATACATATGACATTGAGCATATATGTATTGTGCATACATACCACATTTTCCTTATCCATACATCCACTGATGGACACCTAGGTTGAGTCCGTGTCTTGGCTTTTGTAAACAGTGAGTGCTGCAAAATACATTCTCCCAGAGAGTCTGATTAGTCGTGGGGTTCTACCTGGGCATCAAGAGTTTTGAAAGCGTCCAGGTGATTCTAATGTGTATCTAGGGTTTTGTGTCTTGTCTCCCACAGAGTAAAACTTCCAGAACTGAACACTACTATCCACGTGTATTCTGATAAGTGCCACACAGGACTCTCACCTCCCTCCTTCCGGATGCTAGATCTTCATTAATGCAGGCTGAGTCCATTAACTTTCTTCAAATTCACTTTTTTTTTTTTTTAAATCGTGTCTGAGGGCTGGGGTTGTGGCTCAGTAGTAGGGCACTTACCTCACATGTGTGAGGCACCGGGTTCAATTCTCAGAACCACATCAAAATAAATGAATTAAATAAAGATATTGTGCCCAACTACAACTAAAAAAAAAAATACGTCTGAACGTGAACATATTTTATCTTTTGGCATCATTCCTGAAACAATCCAGCAGGGAATCCGTTTACTTGGCACGTACATTGTTTCAGGTGTAATAAGTCACCTAGAGATGGCAGGGGAAGCCCGCAGGTTTCCTCAGGTCTTCTCTGAGTTTTGGAATTAAAAAATGTGCTCTTTGGTTTTCCAGCTGAACGAGGGCCGGAGACCAGCTCTGTCCTCTTACATGAGGAGAAGACTTATTGGTGCCGTTCCGGGGACTGATGCCCCTCTCCGCCCCACCCCTTGCCATGGGCTGTTGACGGGTCCTGATCTCCACCCTTTATAATAAGTTGGCGATAGGAACAAAGTATCTCCCTGAGTTGTGTGAGCTGTTAAGGCAAAAGATCAGACCTGTGGCTCAGAAGGACCTGTGGTCACCTGAGACCTGCAACTGGCATCTGACGCAGGACAGGCTGTGGACTGAGCCCTACCTGGAGTGGAGTGGCGCTAAGGCCGGGGAGCTGGCTAGTGTCAGAAGAGGGCCCCACCTGGTGTCAGAAGTGTTGTTTGTGGGTATAGGAAACAGGGTTTTTTTTCTGTTGGGTATTCCCAGAATTGTGACCTTATCACCACAATCAATTTTAGGACATTTACATCCGCCCCAAAATAAACTTCCTACCTGTTAGTAGTCATTTCCTAGCCTGCCTTCCCAGCCCCAGCTCCTGCCAACCACTAATTTACTTTCTGTTCCTATGGATTTACCTTTTTAAGACAGTTCCTGCAAATGAATATACAGTAGGTAGCCTTTAATGACTGGCTTCTCACTTAGCATAATGACGTTTTCAAAGTTCATCCATGTAGTAGCATGTTGTAGTACCTCATTCTTTTTTTTTTATGCCTGAATAATATTCAATTATATATGTTGGAAAGGATGTGGGTAATGGTGGAACTGTATGGCTGGTGGGACTGCAAATTGGTGCAACCACTCTGGAAAGCAGTATGGAAATTCCTTGGAAAACTTGGAATGGAATTAGGGGCTGGGGTTGTAGCTCAGTGGTAGAGCACTTGCCTAGCATGTGTGAGGCACTGGGTTTGATCCTCGGCAGCACATATAAATAAATGAATAAAATAAAGGTCCATCAACATCTAAAAAAAATTAGAAAAAAAGAAAACTTGGAATGGAACCACCATTTGACCCAGCTATCCCACTCCTCAGTTTATACCCAAAGGACTTAAAAACCGCACACTGCAGGGACACAGCTACATCAATGTTTATAGCAGCACAATTCACAATAGCTAAACTATGGAACCAACCTAGATGTCCTTTGATAGATGAAAGAATAAAGAAACTGTGGTGTGTATACACAATGGAATATTGCTCAGCATTGAAGAAGAATGAAATTATGGCATTTGCCAGTAAATGAATGAAACTGGAGACTGTCAGGCTAAGTGAAATAAACCAATCCTCAAAAACTAAAGGTCAAATGTTCTCTCTGATATTTGGATGCTAACACACAATAAATGGGGGGGGGAGGGAAGAATAGAAGTTCATTAGATTAGACAAAGGGGAATGAAGGGAAGGGGGGGGGATGGGAATAGGAAAGATAGTAGAATGAATAGGACATCACTTTCCTATGTTCCTATATGAAGACACGACCAGAGTAACTCCACATCATGTACAACCCCAAGAATGGGAAGTTATACTCCATGTGCATATGATTTGTCAAAATACATTCTACTGTCATGTACAAGTAAAAAATATTCAATCACATTGGGTAATGCCACCTTGGTTTGACGATTCATCTGTTGATGGACATTTAGGGTCTTCCCCCTTTTTGGTGGCTGTGAATGGTGCTGCTTCGAGTGGTCTGGTACGTGTTTTTGTGTGGCCACAGGTCCTTTGCTCCTGGATTGCTACACCTGATTTTAAGTGGCCCACCATATAGTGCATGGCTATACCATAAACACACAACCATTTTCCTCTCATCAGAGGTCATTTTTGCTATTACGGCTGAGGCTGTGGTGAACGATTTTGCATTTGAAGCTTTGATGGTCTTTGGGGTTCTCTTCTGTGTGGACGCTATTGACAAAGTGAATGGTGCTCAGAGAAGAGTGACCAGGAGGGGGACAGGATTTTAAAGCCAGACCACGTAATAATTAACCTTTATCTGGCACTTAACATTTTATAAATGTCTCTCTGCCCAATCCATGAAAGTCCTGGGGACAGCCTCAGGGCTGGGGCAGGCATAGGACTGGCACAGTTCCCGGGGCGTCATGGGAGAAGGTCTGGGGCCTTGGGGGTCTTGCCCTCCCCAGTTGGCCTACTGTTACACATTAAACCTCTTCACCCCCCCCCCAAAAAAAAAAAAGAAAAGAAAAGGAGTTTTCAACCCTTTAGAAAGAAAGCCATACATTTGAAGATGGCTTGTCACAGCTGACCTGAGAAGAGGTGACCTTGGGATTCTCCAGCCAGAAGGGAATATTTTGCCCTCGGGCATGTGTGCAGGGGTGTAGAAGTGTCCCTGCAGCTGGAAGGGGTGGGGGGAGCTGGTCCGAAGTGTGGAAGTTTGGGTGGAAGACAGGCTGAGGGGTGGTCTCTCTGGATGACCTATCCTTGCAGCTAGCGACGCGTCCGAGTGGGGTTCTC
This sequence comes from Marmota flaviventris, assembly GCF_047511675.1. Taxonomy (NCBI): domain Eukaryota; kingdom Metazoa; phylum Chordata; class Mammalia; order Rodentia; family Sciuridae; genus Marmota; species Marmota flaviventris. The sequence goes on from NC_092516.1 coordinate 28,550,937, forward strand.
CAAGCCCACCAGTGCCTGCTGTGGTTGAAGGCTTATTGGTCACTGAGAAAGAACCACCGCTGGTCAGCACGGTGGTTGGAGGAATGGAGGGATATTTGCCCTGAAGTGGTCAGTGCTTCCTCAAAGCAGATAATTTTTTGGGTGGTGCCAGGATTGAACTCAGTCACTCAACCACTGAGCCACTTCCCCAGCCCTATTTTGCATTTTATTTAGAGACAGGGTCTCCCTGAGTTGCTTAGCACCTTGCTTTAACTTTAAGTTTACTTCCTGGAAAGTTATAGACCACTTCAAAACCACTTTTGAAGTGAAAATGCCTCATTACATGTTGTAGAGTAGCTTCCGCCGTCACATAAATTAGTCATCAAACGAGCCAAACAAGCAGCAATTTGTAATATAAACTCTAGAGTTGCACCGTGGAGGGTATCACTGAGACCGTGACAGCATTGGTTCTGTTTTTATAGCATAACAGCTAGGATTCTTGAAAGGCGCGGGTCTGACTTGGGGGGGGAGCTGATTTGGGGAGAATTTTGGTAGAGCTTTGCTGACCACCTGCTCCCAGGCTGCAGCTGCTGGTGATAAGTCTTGGAAGTGCCTGTGAGCCTGGTCTTGCGTGGCGCCACCTGGAGGGGGTTAGAGCCGGTACAAGAGAAAGGTCCCTGCTGAAGACCTGGCCCATTTCCTTCTTGTGGAAACCACAGTCAAAAGCTCTTTCCTGTTGTCCCTCCACCACATATGTTCTGTCTCCTGACCAGCCCAGGCCCTCCCACAGGTGGCCTCATGGCATGGCATGCACCCTTCTCCTGGGATCAGTAAAGGTAACACACTATCTTTTCAATGACAGTTATTTCCTGATCTCTTGGTCTTACCAGCCCTAAATAGTAATAAAACCTAAGGCTGGAGATACAGCTCAGTGGCAGAACACTTGTCTGGCATGGGCAAGACCCTGGGTTCCATCTCCAGCATCCACAAAAAAAGTATATACAGGGCTGGGGATGTGGCTCAAGCGGTAGCGCGCTCGCCTGGCATGCATGCGGCCCGGGTTCAATCCTCAGCACCACATACAAACAAAGATGTTGTGTCCGCCGAAGACTAAAAAATAAATAGTAAAAAATTCTCTCTCTCTCTTTAAAATAAATTTTAAAAAAAGTATATACAATAATAATAAATAAAACCTGTATTAAACAATAATAAAACCTATTTTAAAACAGAGCCCCTGGATGATACATAATAGTCCCTAATGAATGCTGTTGTCCCCTCCTTCTGGTGGGTTATGATTTCTTTGGCCAATGGGACATTTGCAATATGATATAAGCAGAGGTGTGGAAGGTGCTTGCATGCAGATCCTTTCCTCTCCTGGCTTCCCCAAGATCACCCGATGAAGAAGTCCTCGCCAGGCCACTGGAGGATAAAACCATATGGACCTTGCATGCATAAGGCCCTGGGTTCAATCCCCAGGACCAAAAAAAATCACATGGAGCAGGGACAGAAAAATCATCCCACTCAAGTCCCCTAGCCCAGCCAGTCCCCAAACAACCTACCGGATGACAATTGACACAAGTGTGAACCCTGGAGAGATTAGCAGAAGAAATGGGTGTGGGGATGCATGCTTGTAATCACAGCAATTTGGGAGTCTAAGGCAGGAGGATTGCAAGTTTGAGGTCAATTTAGCAAGACCTTTTCTCAAAATAATTTTTTTTTAAAAGGACTGGGGATGTAGCTCAGTGGTAAAGCACCTCTCAATCCCCAGTACTGGGGGTGGGGGGAAAAATCACCCAACTGAGCGCAGCCCCATTTACTGACCCATGGAATTATGGAAGATAATAAAATGGTTGGTAGTTCAAACCAGAAAGTTTCAGGTTGTGACAGCCCAGAAAGTCTGGTGTGCAGCAAAGACCTGCTGGACAGGTGTCTTGTCAAGACACATTCTCAACATTCTTGAAAGCAGAACATCTTCCTGTTCCTAACACCACAGGAATTTGGAAGAAGTTCTTTCATTGATAGTCTATGATCCGGGAAGTGCAAGTGACCCTCCTTCCAGGAGTGAGGGAGTAGTAGGATCCCTCTCTCCACCAGAGCCAGCAGGGGCTACCAAATTGTGGGGACAGCATCTAGGTCTGAGGCAAACCCAATCCTGCAGCCTTGGGCAAGGAATAGAGCTAATAACAGTAGGGTAGTGGATGGAGAAGGAGCCAGATACCCCTGCAATGTTAGAGAGGGGGTATCAGGCCGGATCCCTGGAAAAGAAAGGGAGCACCCTTAAAAAGTCTAAGGAGAAAAAATAAAGGGTGATCCAGAATTAAGGAGAACAAAGGAGAAAGGGAGGGAATGGTGGCGCAGAGGAGCTGTGACAGTGGGCTAGCAGGCAGGAGCCCTCGCTGGAGAGGAGCACAGATGCTGGGGATCTATAGAGCTGGGGCAAGATGGATGTGGTGGATCTGAGAAGCAAACCATCACTCTCTAGCACAGAGTGAAGCATTTGTTTGTTTTTCCAGAAGTCTATGTGGCCTCCAGTCAAATGTATGCATATCAAAGGATCTGTAACAAATGATAAAAAGGGCTGAACATTGGTGGTGGGGGCAGACAGGAAACCTGAATCCAAATCCTAGTCCTCTCGCTTCCCACCGATGACCCTGGACAAGTTACCTCACTTGCCAGCGCACCTCTAATGGAGAAAGAATATTCCACGTGTCTACCTGAAACAGCTGTTGATTGCCCAAAGCACTTTTCAAACGAGAAGTGCTGAAATAGACTTTGATGATTAAGGAGTTAGAGCGCAATCCTGATTCCTTAGTCTCTTCAACTGAATCCCTGCCCCACCTCGCGCAGACCCTCTTCAGTCCAAACAAAGGAGCTGACCTCGCTGTCCTCTTGGCCAATTACAGGCGCCCCAGTGAGAGGACCGAGTTCTGGTTGTGTCTCTGCCATCTAATTATATTACGCAGGGAGCCTGCTAAGCTGTTCCCTTTGGTATACTGGGGTTGAACGCGGATAAGGGGGCGTGGTGCGAAAGGGCTCTGTGGGCCTCAAAACACCGTGCTCCTTAGGCATCTAGAGCCGGGAGGGCGAAATCAAAGCCCTTGCAGGAATAATGGAGCTGGAAAAGCAGCCCCCCTACCTGTGACTCGTTCTCCAAGGCTGTCGCCCCAGCCACAGAGTGGGAACTACATTTCCCGGCATCCCGCGCGCCTGGAAGGGCTGGTCGGCGCCACGAGATTGGGCTGTCCTGGAGGGAGCGGGGCTTCCGACCGGCACTTCCGCTGTTGCCAGGGGAAACAGCCGCAGCGAGGCGGAAGAAGCCGAGGGCCGGCTACCTGTGACCGGGTGGAGCGCGGGAAGTCTGGCGGCCATGGCGGCCTCGGGGCCCGGGAGTCGCAGTTGGTGCTTGTGTCCCGAGGTGCCATCCGCCACCTTCTTCACGGCGCTGCTCTCCCTGCTGGTGTCCGGGCCCCGCTTGTTCCTGCTGCAGCCGCCCCTGGCGCCCTCGGGCCTCTCTCTGCGGTCCGAGGCCCTGCGCAACTGGCAAGGTGAGCAGGGGCGGGGCCGGACCGGGCGCCGATCCCCGCTGCAGACTTCGCGCCTCAGGGGACTCCAGCCCCAGACCTCCCCGCCAGCCTGTCGCTGCCTCCGTGCGCGGCTTGTTGCTCCCACCTGGAGGTCCGGCCTCCAGCACGGCCTCCAGGACCGCCTCCCGCCTCCCCGTTTCACGCCTTCCCAAGCCTTATCTTCATTATCACCCTTTCCTACCCGAATTTGCTTCTTCCCGGTCGTCGCCAGACTGGCCGGGGCTCCAGACTCATTCCTTGATGACAAAGGTGGTTTTCTCTCCGCTCCCATTTCATACCCACACCCACGTCTGCCAAGGGCCAAAGCCCCACCGAAAAATTATCTCTTCCCCTTCATCGCGACACCTGAGCATTGTCTGTTGCCACTCTTATCAATGTCCTGTCCTCTGGAGGTTTGGAATGTCTTTTTTTTTTTTTGGGGGGGGGGGGTTACCAGGGATTGATCCCAGGGGGGCTTTGCCACTGAGCCACGTCCCCAGCCCTTTTTAATATTTTATTTAGAGACAGGAGACAGGATCTTGCTGAGTTGTTTAGGACCTCGCTAAGTTGTTGAGGAGCTCCTCCTGCTTCAAGCTACGGAGTTGCTGGGCATGCTCCACCGCACGCCTGGCCTGGAATGGCTTCTGCGTAGTTTATATCGCAGTCCTGACTCCCAAAGCCCAGAGCTTGGGCGGGGGTGGCTGCTTCTGCATTTGGAGAGGTGTTTTTTTTTTTCCATGGGGGAGAGTAATTTTCAGACCAACTAAGTATAAACATCCATTCATAAAGACATTCCTAGTCTCCCCTTCTTCCTCCTTTTCTGGGAAGGAATAGAAGAAATTTGTATGGCTCTTGTTGTTTTGCAATGTACACTCCCATGCATTAATCTCATTTAATCCTCAGCGATTCTATGACATAGGCCATATTAAACTGACCATTATTTAGATGAGATTGAAGCCTAGTGCAAAGAATCAGAGCTGTTAAAAGTCATAAAACTGAAATAGGAACCTAGCTTTTTGTTTTTATGGGATGATAGTTTGGAAATAGAGCCTTGGGATACATCGTTCCCAAATCATATAGTTGCTTCTAGAATCTTTTCACATTTATACTTGGAATTTCAGTTTCGGAAGTACTCAACAAATAATGAAGTACTCTTCAGATAATGAAGCCTTCTGGAGACGGCCTGACAGGTATATGGTTCCATAGCCTGCTTCCCTGCTCAAATCTGAAGCTGTTCCCTGCACCCTCCACCCCAGATACACATGGCACTTCCTCAGATAGAAGCAAAAAGCTAGCCCCCCCCTTTTTTTTAGTTCACAGCTTCCCAGTTGTGGGGTTCATGGCATAGGATCATCAGTCATACAAGGGACCTTTGAAGGCCTCCAGTCGAACCTGTTACTTTGCAATGAGGAAACTAAAGCCTCGAGATTGACTAGCTCAAACAGCTTGGTTGTGATAGAACCAAGATTCCACTGAAGGTCTTAGGACTCCCAAGTCACTGTCACTTCAGCTTATGTGTGGGCCTGCAGTGGTGTAAAATACATTAGAGATAACCATGTTTAGAAAAACAAGCATGATTCTTTGCTGTCTTATTGCACATAAACCATTATTCTACCTGTAAGGCTTTCAAGGAAGATGTCTGATTTCTATATTATTAATGCTAGCTTTATAATCCTTATAGCTGCAAAATAATTCATGGTCCCTTTTTTCTTCCTCTGAACAGCCACTATGGAAGGAGAGGTCAGGATTACAGCTGAGGAGACTGGCACACAGAGTGTTAAGTGACACCCACTCAATCACCCTGAAGCTGTTACAATTAATTAACCCTCAAACTGCCCAGTGAGGTAGGTCAGTATTAAAATCTAAAAAAGGATTATAAAGCATTTAAAATTCAGAGACTACTCCATGACAAAAAAGTATTTTTTTCACACATGGAAGTTGGTTTCCGACCTTCTCCAGGTCTGGGAAGAGCAGGGTTTAGACATTCATGCCTCTACTCTGAGTCTTGGGTCCTCTGTTGTTGTCCCCACTGCTTATCACTGCTTTTCAGTGGCTCTCTGGGGCTTACTTTCCCTTTCTTAGATGGCTTATCACCTGGCTTTCTCACCTGCGGGCCTCTAACTCCGGTCCCTTTTCAGTTTACAGGTTGGTGACCTACATCTTTGTCTATGAGAACCCAGTCTCCCTGCTCTGCGGTGCTGTCATCATCTGGCGCTTTGCTGGCAATTTTGAGAGAACTGTGGGCACCGTCCGCCACTGCTTCTTCACCTTGATCTTCGCCATCTTCTCCGCAATCATCTTCCTGTCATTTGAAGCTGTGTCGTCACTATCAAAGCTGGGGGAAGTGGAGGATGCCAGAGGTTTCACCCCAGTGGCCTTTGCCATGCTGGGAGTCACCTCTGTCCGCTCTCGGATGAGGCGGGCCCTGGTGTTTGGTGTGGTGGTGCCCTCGGTGCTAGTGCCCTGGCTCCTGCTGGCTGCCTCTTGGCTCATCCCCCAGACCTCCTTCCTGAGCAACGTCTGTGGCCTTCTGGTCGGGCTGGCGTGTATCCTTCTAGAAGGGAATTCAGAAAGATGCCAGCCAAGGGGGAACCTGGGGGGGCAGGTAGATAGTCTTGGGCTCAGACATAGGCAGCCTAGGCTCTGGCTGCAGCTTTGAGATCCCTGGAGCCTTGTGCTGGTCACTTCCTCTGTCCAGCCCAGGATTTCCTCACACAGTCATCTCCTTGTGCCAGCTTAGCCTAGCCCTGCCAGTTGACAAAATATACTAAATTTGAGGGGTTTTTTCCTTGTAAACTTAGGTATAAACCTACATTTGATCAGTTATCATAAGAGTGTTCATTGGAAGAATCTGAGATACCCAAAAGCTGGAGATATTCATGAAAGGGATAGGAAACATTTGGTTTGTGATTATTTTTGCATTTCTGAGAATCAAACCCAAACCCCAAGGCCCCACACATGCTGAGCAAGGACTCAACCACTGAGCTACACCCTTAGCTTCAGATTTCTTTTTGTTACTGTTTTTGTTTGGCTTGATCTTTTTCTCAGGAAAAAAAAAAAGAAGGAAGGAAGGAGACTTTCACTGTAAGCATAGTTAAAACTTAGAATAAGCTTTCCAGCTTCTATATTTTGGCAATCAAGTGAAAGAAATCTATACTACAAAGTGGAGTTTCTTTTATAAACATCAAAATTAGTGGGGTTGGAAAAGAAAATTGGGGTTAGACAAGATATAAAATCTCTCATGATTCTGTGTACTAATAAGAGAGGTTATGTATCAGTATTGGTAAGTGAAAGCTCTTATTTTTTAATTTCATTGATTTTAAACTCATCCTCTAATATAAAAATGGAAATGATGTAAACTCTCCTACAAATACTACTTTAGCTACATTACACAAGTTTTTTTTTTTTAATATTTATTTTTTAGAAGTAGTTGAACACAATACCTTTATTTTATTTATTTTTATGTGGTACTGAGGATCGAACCCAGGGCCTCGCACATGCTAGACAAGCGCTCTACCGCTGAGCCACAGTTTTGATATACTGTGTTTTCATTACCACTCAGTTGAAAATAGAATTTTCTTTGGAATTTCTTCTTTGATCCATGGGTAATTTATAAATGAGTTGCTTAATTCAAAATATCAGTGGTTTTTCCAAACTTCTTTTTGTTATTTTCTAACTTAATTTCATATAGGTACAGAACATTCTTTGTATGATTCTGACCCAACGTTTGGTATGTTGGTGACTATTCTTGAAAAGAACATGGGTTCTGCGGCTGGTAGACATGGTAGTCTGTGTCTCTCAGGTTGAGGTCTTGCTTTCATTTACATCTTCTGTATTCTTGTACTAAACCTACAACTCTTAACTGTGGGTTTTTCCATTTTTGCCTTCCAGTTGTTTTGTGCATTTTGAAACTCTGCTTTGGATGAATATACATTCAGAATTATATGTCATCTTAATAATTGATCCTTTATCATGAGGAAATTGACTCCTTTTATCTCTGGTCATATTCTTTATCCTAAAGTCTGTGTTGTCTTATATCAATGTAGTTATTCCAGCTGTTTTACTATTAGGGTTCATGTAGTGTATTTCCTTCCTTCCTTCCTTCCTTCCTTCCTTCCTTCCTTCCTTCCTTCCTTCCTTCCTTCTTAAAATGTCTGTGTACTAGGCGTGATATCACAACCTATAATCTCAGCTACTTGGCTGAGGCAGGAGGATCATGAGTTCCAGGACAGCCTGGGCAACTTAAAAAGGGCTAAAGATGTAGCTCCTTGGTGGAGAACTTGCCTAGCATGTGTGAGGCCCTGGGTTCAATCCACAGTGCTGGAAAAAAAAATTGTCTTCATATTTAAATCCTATTTCCTATGTGTAGCATGTTGGTTCTCCAGTCTGACAATCTCTGATTTCAAACAATATGTTTAGCTCATTTACATTTAGTGTAATTATTGGTATGGTCAAGTTTAAGGCTACCAGCTTGCCATTTGTTCCATACTTTCCCCCTCTTCTTGCCTTTAATTGCATATGTTTCTAATTATAGAATTTAATCTTCTTTCCTTATTAACTGTACCTTTGTTTAATTTTTTTTTAGTGGTTACATACAGTATATATTTTATCATAAACAACTTTGAAGTATCGTGCCACTCCATACACAGTGTAAGACCTTATACAAATACAACATATTTTCCTTGCCTTCTTTTCATCCTCTGTGTTTTTGTTGTCATGTTTTATTTCACATGTGTTCAAAACCTCACAATACATTGCTATGACTTTAAATAGTTAAATTGTTTATATTTTTAATTAAAAAAGCCATCAAACATTGACCCACATATTTATTGTTTCTAGTTCCCCTTTAATGTGGATCCAAGTTTCCATCTGCTATCATCTTCCTGTGGCCTAAAGGAACTTCCTTTGACATTTCTGTTGGTGACAAGTTCTGTCAGCTTTTGATGTCTAAAAATGCTTTCATTTGCTGCATACAGGATTCCAGCCTTTTCTGGTCTCCTGAGACTCCTCTTTTACTTTTAAAGATGTCATTGCATTATTGTCTGACTTGTTTTCTCCTTTTTTTGGTGGTGGTGCTGGGATTAAACCCAGGGTTGTACATACTGAACCATATCCCCAAACCCCAGCCTTTTTATTTTTCATTTTAAGACAGGGTCTCCCTAAATTGCTCAGGCCAGCTTTGAGTTTGCTATTATCCTGCCTCAGCCTCCTGAGTGCTGAAATCTCAGGCGTGGGCCTCTTCGCCCAGCAGGCTTTTTCTGTTTCTGATAAGAAATTGGTGCGTCATTTTCATTGTTCCCTTTGTGTGATAGTCCTTTTCTTTCTGGCTGATTTCACTTTATCTTTTCATTTTATCTTTATCAGTAGTTTTCAGCTATTCCTTTTTTAATATTAACATGTATTAATCATACATATCAATGGCCTCAGTGTGACAGTCCCACACACGCACATGGCATGCACTGAAAATCCAACCTCCCTTTTCCCATCTTCCCTCAAACCTCCAGACACTCTCTTGGATTTTCTAGGAGTGTTCTACCACTGAACCTCGTCCCTCAGCCTTTTTTATTTTGAGACAGGGTCTCATTAAGTTGCCTAGACTGGCTTTGAACTTGGTAATCCTCCTGCCTCAGCCTCCCTGGTCACTGGGATCACAGGCATGGCTGCTGCGCTTCGCCCTCCCAGCTTTTTTTTTTGAAAGAATTTTTTTAATATTTATTTTTAGTTCTCAGCGGACACAACATCTTTGTTTGTATGTGGTGCTGAGGATCGAACCCGGGCCGCACGCATACCAGGGGAGCGCGCTACCACGTGAGCCACATCCCCAGCCCCCTCCCAGCTATTTAATTCATGATGTAGCCTCAGGAGGATGCATCATTGTGTTTTTTCTCCTTGTGGCTCATTGATCTTGAATCTGAGAAGAATTTTCTTGGATCTATGACAGAATTTTCATCAAGTCTGGAAAAAAAAATTATTGTTTTTTGAAAATTTTTCCCATCCTCTTTCTCCTAACAGTTAAACATGGTTAAGTACTTGCTGTGCTCAGGGTCAGCTAGGCTAGGTTCCGATGCCGTGCCTTCAGGGTCAGTGCACTCTGTCGTGTCTGACCTGTGGAAAACCTGTTCCACTGTGTGTTTCCTTCTCACATGGATTTCAGTTTGAAAGTCTCATCTGATTCTGTTATCTAGTTTTTTGTTTCTGTATTGAGATTCTTCATGGGTTTCTTTATTATGTATTCTTAAATACTCATGTATCTATAATAACTTTTCCGATCAGTGTCTGGCAGTAGCACTGTCTCTGCCCCTTCTGAATCTGGTTGTTTCTCTTGATTCTTCCCCTGACTTTGAACCCTATCCCATGCTGCTTTACATGTCTGGCAGTTTTTATTTTAAATTAGACCTTCAGAAGCTAAATACTGAAGGCTGGATTTCATTGTTGTTCTGGGTTTTGTTCATGACAGGTGGTGAGTTTATGAAGTTTTTGTTCATGAAAATTGCTAGAAACCTGAAGTTTATAAGCTCCTGTAGGGAAATTACAGGGTATCCTTTATTCAGCGAGTCGCTGTGCCTTTGTTTAAGGCGCTGTCTTTTTGAAAGTCTCCTCTGAATGTCCCGGGTGTTCTGCGAGGTCTCTGTACTCTGTCCAGTTGACCTTGAGCATGTCCCTGCCTTGTCCAGCTCCAGGAATTGTTAGCCTGAGGCCTTCCGTTATCATTCCCCAGCGGCAGCCCTTGCTTGGCTTGAGGAGTCTCGCCTTGTGCGCCTTCATGTTCAGTCCAGATTCAGGGGACTCCTGTGCCGATTTCTGGAGCCCTCCTCGCCCTTACCCTGACCTGCCATTTCCAGCTGCTTCATCCTCCCAAACTCGTAGCCTCCTTTGTGGCCCAGAGCAGTCGTTGTGTCTGTGCTGCAGTTGGGAAGCACCTCTGGACAGGAAGCCTGAGGCCTGGCTCCTGTTGCTTACCTCCTCTTACATCCCAGGCCAGCAGCATCCTCCAGAGGGTGGAAGCCGTTGTTCGAGGTGTAGGTCCTAGACGGCAGCAGTGCGTAATGGGAGGCCGGGTAGATTGCTTCATCTGAGTCAGAAGCAGAACTGAATCTTGAGATGGTTCTGAAGCCAGCAGCCACGACAGCTTTGCTCTCTTTGGTTATCACTTGCCATCAGCACTTGGGTACGCGTCCTTCCTGGAGGGACGGAGAAACTCACAGCAGCGTTTTTAGTTGTCCCAATAAGTAGGGGGTTGGCCAGTGACTAGGATTCTAAACGTCCTCTGAAGAGTGAGGGGCTGGAGATACAGCTCAGGTGGTAGAGTGCCCGCCGTGCATGCACACGGGCCTGGGTTCAGTCCCTAGCACCACACACAAATAAATAAGGGCTGAGTCTTTGTGGCTGTGTAGGCAGAGGTCCTGACACAGACCAGATGACAAGGACATTCTCGGGTCACTTGGAATGGTAACAGCGTATGGAGTTAATGCTGCTAAAGAGGCTCATAGAAGCACACATTAAAGCAGGCTGCCCCCCTGTTTAGGGCAAGGTGTCATCCCTCTGAGGAATATTAGGACAGCCCTATGGCTCCTGCCATCACAAGGACAGGTGGTGCTGGCTTATGACCATGACGGCCTTGGTGAGAAAGCTCAGGACGGGGGGCGGGCTGGCAAAGGGAGGGCGAAGCATTAACTCCCAGACTCTGAGAGCAGCCGGGACTGTGTCCCAGGCCACGTTCCCAGCAGCCCTGTCGCCTCCCTGTGCCTCCTCCGCTCTGCTCTCTTAACCTGCCCTCCAAGATGGTGTCACCTACTGCCACTCCATCGACCTCTCGGAGCGAGTGGCGCTGAAGCTCGACCAGAAGTTCCCCTTCAGCCTCATGAGGAGGGTCTCCGTGTTCAAGTACGTCTCCGGGTCTTCAGCCGAGAGAAGGGCTGCCCAGAGCCGGAGGTCAGTTACAGCACATGTTCCCCTGGCTCCTGCAACCCCTCCAAGGCCAGCGTGGCCCAAGGGGAGTGCAGGGATGCGATCAGCCTGGGAATGGGTGCGCACCCAGGGGCCAGGGGCGCAGACCAGCGCGCCTGCCTCCCCCGCGTGATGCCCAGGGAAATAGAAGAAAATGGGCTCAAAGACCCGAGTGCTCTGGCTGCTGCCCCACCGTCTGGAGAAGGGAGTGGCTTCTGAGGACACTTGCCCATAGTCCTGAGTGACATGTAGAGAGATCAGGTGTGAGCGCCCCCAGCCAGTGTGACGTTTTTGCACTCAACAGGTCACACTGAGCTATGGCGTGTGGCCCAGATGAGGTAGGGACAGCCCGCACAGCCGACGGGGTTCTGAGGACAGACTCAGCCTGGGGTCTGGAGGGTTGTCCTTGACCACCAGCAAGAGCAGGTGAGGCTGCTGTCCCAGGCCAGCCCGTGCGTTCTCTGGGGAAGCCAGGCAGGCCACCCACTCCTGGGGCTGCTTCGTTGTTACAGAGGAGGCCACAGAGCGCACGTGGGTTCCCGTGTCTCCAGTCCACACCCAGGTCTCCTCCCACCCCTTTCCCCTGTTCACACTGCCCTGCCCCTTGGATTCTTCGTGGTCTTGTCCCTGCTGAGACTCCACAGCAGAGGACTTGACCTCTCCTGCCGTGGTCCCCCTGAGACAAGGAACTTTCTAGGAAGCCGAATGCTCTGTCGGTGACCCACATCCCCTCCTCGCTGCCTGGATGCGGGTCTAGTTGAATTGGAAGCTGCTCCTTGGGGTTCGTTCCAGGAGGTGGCCCCAGCCTGTGCTGGCCCTGGCAGGAAGGGATGGACACCAGGAGAGAGAGAAGCACAAACCTGCCTTTTTGCTTTGGGCACGTAATCCCTGGCATCTGACTCAGGGAGAGACTTTATAGAATGAGCAAGTCCCAGTGACTTGGGAGGCTGAGGGAAGAGGATCTCAAGTCCACCGGCAGCCTTGGCAATTTAGTGAGACTCTCACCAACTTAGTAAGATCCGTCTCAAAATAAAAAGAGCTGGGCATGTGACTCGGTGGTAAATTGCCCTTCCGAGGAAGGTCCTTTTTATTTTACTGGGGATTGAACTCAAGGGCACTGACCATTTAGCCACACCCCCAGCCCTATTTTGTATTTTATTTAGAGACAGAGTCTCACTGAGTTGCTTAGGGCCTTGCTTTTGCTGAGGCTGGTTTGAACTCGCAATCTTCCTGCCTCAGCCTCCGAACCTCTGGGATGACAGGTGTGTGCCACTGCGCCCAGCCTCCCATAAGACTCTTGAGAGGGTGCCGCGTCCGGCCAAGGGAGCCGAGTCCGGCGAGGGACGGCGAGGTTAAAAGACACAGGACACCAAGGTTCTTCATCCAGGAGAGAGAGATTTTATTTTTCCCCCCCTTTTATATATCCTCCCATACTCTGGGTTAAGCATACACACACATACACACATTCTTTACTGCAGGAAGCGGTTTCAGGCAGCTTTTAGCAAACTAGGTCTGGTTTTGCAGGGTGCTCATGCAAGGCTCAGCTGTGCCAGCTAATCAGTAGGTACAATCTGTCCCAGGCTCTCTGTGAGGGCAGATAGACAGGAAGCCCATAAGACTGATTCAGACTTCGGTGGAAGCCCACAAGGCTAATTCAGACTTCGGTGGTTTTCTCGCCTTTACATGCGAAACAAGGGACAGGGAACTTATTCTTTTCCCTGTTTAGGGCCAGGGGCTTCACCACAAGAGGGCTTTATAGGGTTTAGGGTGCCAACTCCACCCAGGGAGGGACTCCCTTCTGTAATAGCTTACACTGGTCACCAACCACAACTCATGCCCGTGGAGGACGGCTCATGACACTGTGCATCCCTAGTGCCAGGTCTGATCCTGCTCCAGTATGACAGGCAGACGGGACAGGGAGAGGTTGTGGCCCTTTCTGTTCCTCACATGACTGGGGTCCGGTCTTCATTGCCAGGGCCTGCTGCAGACGCCCAGAACAGAACGTGTCCCAGGCAGCCCAACAGTGGGTCATAGGCGGCGGCGTGACGGCGTGCGTTTGGTGGTGAGGCAGCCATTTGGGGCAGCTTTGTCTCCCTGGCTGCTCTGGAGGAATTTGTTTCTCACTTTGTTTCTGTTTTTCATTGTTGTTTTGTTTGTTTGTTTTCTTTTGTGGTGACGGGGATGGAGTCCAGGGCCTCACCCTAGGCCAGCATCTACCACAGGGCCACGTCCCCAGCCCCAAGAATTGTTTAATTTCTTAATGTCATGTGAAGGGGGACATGAAGTGTCCTGTACCTGAACTCAGGCAGCTGGTCTGCGGCGGGGTCTGTGACCTCAGCACACTCATTGTTAGAGGGGTTCCTGCCGCCTGAGTTCCCTCCTGAGGGCCCAGGTAGGAGATTGACAGCAGGTGGCCTGGGCCTGGGCCCTGTGCTCCCTCGGAGGCCACACGGTGGCGCTGCGCTCTGGGTGGAATTGCTGTGGGCTGTGACCTGGCCAGTCAGTCCCTCTACTGGTGGATGAGCCGCTGCGAGGAGGCCCCCCCTCAAGCTCCGTCTCCTTTCAAGCTGCTGCTCGCTGTTCGGGCCTCTGTTCTCTGAGATCAGCCCTTTTCCTCACTTGGTCCCCAAAGGTAGCCTCAGAAAATGACCAGAGCGTGGTGTGTGCCGAGCAGGACTGCGGCCCTGCCCTGCCCTCTGGAGTGGCCTGGTGGGCCTTGTCACTGCTGGCTGAACGACCTTCCCTCTCTTCTTCCTTTCCAGGCTGAACCCTGTGCCTGGCTCCTACCCCACACAGAGCTGCCATCCTCATCTGTCTCCAAACCACCCTGTCACCCAGATGCAGCATGCCAGCGGCCAGAAACTGGCCTCCTGGCCAACCGTCCCTGGGCACATGCCCAGCCTGCCCCCATACCAGCCCACCTCCGGCCTGTGTTATGTGCAGAACCACTTTGGCCCGAACCCTAACTCCTCCAGCGTCTACCCGGCTTCTGTGGGGACCTCCATGGGGGTCCAGCCCCCTGCCCCCGTCAGCTGCCCTGGCACAGTGTATTCTGGGACCCTGGGCACCCCAGGGGCTGCAGGCTCCAAGGAGTCCTCCAGGGTTACCATGCCCTGAGAGAACATTAAGGGAAGTCACCTCACGTCTCGGCCTTCCGAGGAAGGTCCTGTCAGCTGATTTTCTTGACAAAAACTTATTTATTGAATACCTCCTGTGCCAGGCCGTGTCGAGTACCTTGATACATGTCCGTTTCCGCCCCCTTTGTGCTCCCATCGGCTCTGTGAAGTAGTTTACACAGACAGAACTGAGACACTCTGTGACATCATGGGATCTTGTGGCCCTGGTGGCCCAGCTGGAGTTCCTCACTCATGGCTCAGGGCTCCTCCCAGAGGACGTGGGAGGGAAGGGCAGCTGTCGGGCTGCTGATGGCTCTCCAGTGCCACCTTCCTTCCTGTGTCTACTCTGCACACGCTCTGTCCCCTGCAGTGTCCCTGTGTCTGTGCTGGGCAGCCCCCAGGCCTCTGTAGTAAATCTCCCCCAGTCATCTGCACCCAGCTGCGGTGACCTGTGTCGTGTCCTTGACCTTTGTATAAAGAACCAGCCTCCAACCTGCCCATGGCGTGTGGCTTCTTTGATCTGGCTGGGGAGGTGACATGGGGATTGGGGCCATGGCAAAGAGGGAGAGGGACCAGGGTTGGGTCAGACCAACAACCATGCCCAGTAGGTCAGGAGTGGGGTCCCAGGGGAGTGAGGGGCAGAGGTGTGGGGAGAACTGGAAGAGTGAGGCGGACGGTTGGGCAACCAGCCCTGGGCAGCCGCAGGGCACCTCCCTGCTCCCAGGAAGGAGGAGGTGTGGCCAGAGCTTGGGAGTGGGGACCACGAGGAGAAGGGCTGCCAACAGGACCACAGACCCCTCAGTGGCACAGACACTGGCAGCGATGCCACTGGAGAAGCACCCAGCCTCTCTGCGTGTTTGCCAGTCGGCCGTCCGTGTCTCCCGTTGGCCAGGTTAACCCAGAGCCAGGAAGCAGGTGAGCCCAGGAAATGCTGGAGCAGAGCAGGACAAGGAGGGGGTGTGAGCTCATGGCCTGGCCAGCCCCAGGGACCCCTCGTGGCTTCTGGTCAGTGCCCAGCTGGGCTCCTCGCAGCGGGCCAGGTCAGGAAAGTGTGCCAGCAGCACAGGCACGTTCATGGACATGACTAATGGCCCCACCTGTCCAGAAGCCAGATGGCCCACCTTGCTGACTTTCTGAGAGGTCCTGGGTATTGGGGTGAAGTCACCTGATCCCAAACCCACCCTCCTGGGGAGGACTGCTAAGACCCAAGCCAGAAGAAGGTGGTCAGGACACCAGATCTGCTCTGGGAAGTAGGGCTTACAGCTGTGGAGCAAGCCTGGCGGGGCCTGGCCTGGGGCTTTGGACTCCAGCCACACCCTGCACTTTGGCCTTAGTGGCCTGTCCCAAGCCATCTTCCTCTGCTCCTGCCCCAGGCCTGTACCAGAAGCAGATGCAAAGGGCAACTGCTTGGAGTGGCAAGATCATGTCCCTCCTTTGGCCTTCTATGTGAACGGCCGGCTGGAGCTGCAAAAGACAGGCCTTGGAATGGCCAGGCTGGGCCCAGAGGTCCCCAAGCCGCAGAGCTGTGAGGACCCTCGGATCATTCAGCCTAGCCCTCCCCTCCCACCCTGGCATCACTCCTGGGGCTGCAGGAGGCAGAGGTGGGCCACAATTAGGGCCTGGCTCCAGCCTGCCCCACCTGCTGCTCGGAGCCTGATCTCATCTCCATGTTCCCCTGGACTTTTCCTGGCTCTGGCCACAACATGGACAGCCTTGGAGCCAGCTCAGAGTGGGACCATATCTCACCCCCACGTGTGTTCTGGAGGACCTAGAGGGGATCCCAGGCCCCTTCCCCATTTGCCTGTCAGCACTGTCCCAGGTCACAATCTATGTGCAGCTGCAGGCTGGGGCCAGAGGTGACATGGATGGTAAGCTGCATGTATACCGAGGGCCACAGCACGGGGCCTGCCGCTCAGTGTCTGTGCAGCAAAGGAATGAACCATGCGCCCTGCCTAGGACGGCTCAGGCAGGACTGTCACCCGTGCACTGAAAGCTGCAGTGGGGACAAGCAGCACTAGAGGAACTGAGGGGGCTCCTGCTCAGCCTGGTCTGGCAGCCAGGAAGCCTGGGCCCGTTGAGTACCAATCTCCCACCCTGCCAGGGAGGAGGGAGGCATTCGCTCTGGCCCCTGCTCACTTGCTCACCAACGCCCTTAGACCCTCACCAGAAACCTCTCCCCATCTGGCCACCAGGGAGGCTCTCAGGTGCTATCAGCTTCCTCAGGACAACAGAGAGCAGCAGGCTGCCCTGTGACGCACAGATCTGTCCTGGGGCAGGGAAAGGTTCTCTCCTATGCTCCAGGGAACTAAGCCTGGAGGGAAGCAAGCCAGATGGGGAAGGCAGGTGTGGAGCCGGTCAGGTAGGAGAGGCGAGGCTGCAGGGGGAGTCCTGTAGGAAAGGTGAGGCTGCTGGAAGTAATGGAGGCTGGCCCCAGGCAGGCAGTGAGCCAAATGCCAGAAATGGAAGTCGAGGGTACCAAGTGGCTCTGGTGCCCCAGCACATGTGGCAGGGCTGAGGCTGTGCATAGCTTCACCACCTGAAGTCTAGGTCCTGCCCAGAGGCTCCTGCTCCCCAGGTGAGCGGCCAGGACAAGGCCCAGAGATGGCAGCAGGCAGCCGATGCCTGGAGGGTGAGCTTCCTGCGAATTCAAGTGTGGCCAGGTCGGGGGAGCCTGGGGTAGGATGCGGGGGCCCATAGGGACATCACCCCTGGTCTGAGCTCTGACACGTCACTCTGCCTGGACAACTGCCAGCGGCACCAGCAGCACCCCAAGCTGGACCTGAAGCCTGGCTCTGGGGGACCCTGTGCCACCTCCAGGACAGGTGAGAGGCTGCCTTGCTTCACAGTCCTGCCTTGAGCTTAGAGCCAATATGTGTGCGCGTGCTTTGGCTGAAACAAGGTCTCCAGAGGCTGGCCTGTCACCCCTGCTGCATACCCCAAGGAGTAAGGGCAAGGCCACTTGGGCCTCTTGGGGTGGAAAAACAGAGCTTCCTGCCCTCAGAGGTCACTGGGATGGCCCTGACATTCCCAGGGCCCAGCAGTCAAGCACACAGGTCCCTAGTAGCAAACACACACACACACACCACACATGCACGGCCTACTTGGGCATCTACAGACACAAACACTTGACCTCACATATCTGGACCTTGACCCACACGCAAATTTCTATTCAAACAGGTGGGTACCCACCCTCAGAAATGCCCGTGTGTTTGAAGCACACCCACACGCTGTGTGGAACACACAGAGTCCTAAGCTTATCTGTACACAGCTGGTACCAACGCGCATGCACAGGCAAGTGGGGCTTCGCAGGGTAAGTTTCCAGCTGGAGCCTCCGAACCCCCCCTCAGCCTGCCTGGCCTGACCCGGCCTCCTGCCTTCCCCCAAGCACGCGGGGTGGCTGGCCCTGTGTGAGATGGCCCAACAGCTGGCACCAGCTTCCCGGTATCTCTTCCAGGAATGGGTGTGGCCACTTGTGGCACATGAGGAGCGGGACAGCAGAACAACAGGACGGCCCTCCCCTCCCAACCACCTATCAGATGAGGCCAGCAATTCCACCTTCGGAGGGTCAGGGGCTGATGTTCGTCAACATAAAACAACAGCTCTGCTTAAGGAACTCAGAAGACAGCATCTTCTGAGCCAGACACAAGTGACCACGGCCCTGGAAGATGGGCTCAAGTCCCCTGACAGCATGGTGCCCTACGGAAGAGGCTACATGAGCTTTCCTAGCCACAGAACAAAGAAGGCCATAAACCAGCACGTTCACCAAATAATACTGGCGAGGTCATCAGACAGGGGGCACAGCAAAGCAGGGACCTCTGGGGCTTCAGAGGCTGCCCCCTCGTTTTCTTGGCTTCGGGTTGGTGGGGGCTCTAGGTCCTAGAATCTTACTAAGTGTCACAGGATGACAGGTCAGATACAGAGATGGGGAGTAAAATGGCCACCAAGGGACTAAGGGATCCCAAGGTCACTTGGGCTCTTGACCTGCAAGGCTCCATCTTTCTGCCATCACCGTGTCTATCAGCTGGCCCATGGGGTCTTGAGCTTCTTCAGAGAACATGGGCCCCACAAGTCACTTACCAAACGTGGAGAGAAGATTCTTGGACCAACTCCATCCCAATGTGGGAACCCAAGGCCCAGAGAGAGGAAGTTACTTGACTAAGAGCTTAGAGCCAAGTGGCCCTGGGACAGAGCCAGCTCAGAACCCGGTTCTCCTGATCCGGGTCATTGGAAAGAGTCAGCTGGGTGACAGCTGGGATCACAATGAGGCCCAGGCAGAGGCTCTCGGGGCCACTCGAGCCCACCCAGGGAAGCCCACCAGAGGCCTTGGCCCACACCTGGTGGCTGCTGCTCCCAGGCTCCTCTCAGTCGGACCAGGAGAGCCACCAGGGCCCCTCCAGTCACACTCTGGGGGGAAAGGTGCCCGGTGGAGGGGCTCTCCAAACCCTCCCACATGGTGGGGAGCTCTGGGGAGAGACCAGAGCCTGAGAGAGCAAGGGGGCCAGTCACTGACACAGGACACACAGGACCCCTCCCGGCCCCATCGGTAGCCTGGGGTATCCACCAGGCGAGGAGAGCGGAGAGGCCCCTCCTGGGCCACCCATCCCCTCATCAGCCCCACGGTGGGGGGCACCTGGCATGTAAGGCCCTGCACCCCTCCGCCTCTTCCTGCGGCCCCCTGCCCCCCTCATCAGCTCCCCTCCTGCCTCCTCTGTCCCCTCGCCAGCAGTGGGTAGTGCCACCATGCCCTGATTCCCCTTGCCACACCCAGACCCCGCCAAGGCCCAGTCACAGAACCCAGCTCTTGCTCCAGTTCTGGAGCCGATGACTCAACTGGGCCCTTCTCAGGAAAGGACCCTGGTCCTAGAGTCAGCAGGGACTGCATGAAGGAGGTGCCTGGCCCTGAGCTTCCGATGGACAGAGAGGAGGCACATCACCCAGAGCCAGCAGGACCCCGCAGGAGGGAAAGGACATCACGCGGGAGTGAGGGAAACGGAGCTTTGACGCAGCGACTGGGAGCCCTGCTGGGGGCGGAGGCTGGAGCTGGGGCTGCTCTTGCAGGCAGGGCGGGGGCCAGGTGCCTTTTGGGGCACTTAGGTTTTGAGGGCCGAGGGGTGCCCTGGCAGAGATGGCCCGGGCATGGGAAGAAGGGAGCTCTGGATCCACACCGTGAGAATCTGAACCGAGGCGCCAGCCACCCATCCACCCACCCCAGGCAGGAGCGTGGGAGAGCAAGCTCGGCTGGGGCCTCAGAGAAAGGCCTGGAATTGTGACATGGAGGCTGAGGAGCAGAGGTTTGAGGGAGGCCTCCAGGGTGCCAGCGGCCTCTCCCTGGCTGGGAGGCTTCCGGTCAGTTACTTGACCTCTCTGAGCCTCTGGAACCTTCCATCTCTGAAAAGGAAGAACCTTGCCCGCCAGGCCAAGGAGAGGTGTATGTAAAAGAGACGGAGGGGTGAAACAGGGTTGCTATAAAGTGTTTGGCTTGGGGACAGTTTCCCAACTGCCCTGACCTCCCATTTCCTTACCTGCACAGTGGGAACAAGGATCCCGAATTTAGAGGGGTTGAATTGAAACTTAGAGCAAGGGACGTGGCACCTGATGTGATGTATGCCCAACGGGCAGCTTCTTCGGGTGCTGAGGAGCCTTTTGCCAACTGTGGTACCTTCTCTCAGCTCCCGTGGCCCCCAGGCTGCGTCTGTCCACTGCACTGCAGACTCAAGGACAGGACCGCCTGGCTGGGGTCCTCAGCCCGAAGCTTGGCACTCACTCATTCACTGAAGAGCTACCTACTGTGGGCCAGGCCCTGTTCCAGCTGCCAGGTGCTAGGCACCGGACCGTGAGCAAGGTGGCCAGCTGCCTGCCTCAGAAGAGCTGGAGGGGATGGAGAGAGATGGCCAAGAAACAGCTGAGGAAAACCTGAGATTCAAGATACAAACTAAAGTCGGAGAGAAAATATGAGGGAAAAGCCCAGCGCAGAGAGGCTTAGAGGGCGGGATTGTAACTTGGGTGATCAAGGAAGGCTTCCCTGAGGAGGTGATGTTTTTGCTGGGACCAGAAGAAATCCAAGAAGCAGTCATGAAAGCACCAGGGCAAAGGGCATTCCAGGTGGACAGAAGAAGGAGGAGAGCCAGGTGGGCATGAGTGGGGCATGTCTGCAGAACACACTGGTGTGGCTGGGGGAGAATTCTTGGGGAATGCATACAGCAGGAGCTTAATACATGTTTATTGTCCTGGGCATCTGCACAACGTTGGCCTGGGCTTGGAAGCCACAGCTTGGTGCTCTGAGCCCAGATGAACTGTCCACCTGACCCACAAGGGACTCACAGTCAAGGGCCGTGGACCCCAGCAGGCTGAGTACCAACTACACCCATGTCACCCTTTCACTCATTTCCTTGTCAAATTTTATCTGAGCACCTGCTAAATTCAGCCTCAACCCAGGGGCCAAGGACAGACGTAACCAAGGCCTGGTCCCAGGGTGTTCTGGAACCCACAGTGACCCTGGGAGGCACCAAGCACTCTCCTCTCTGGGAGAGGCATCTGCTCTTATCCTACAGAACACAGCCGAGGGGCAGCTGGCCCTGCAGGACCTGGGTAAGGCCTCCCAGGAGAGGCAGTCGCTGAACCTGGCCCTGACCAGGCCTCTCCAGGCTGGAATGTGGAGAGGGTGTTCCAGGCGAGAGAACAGTGCGTGCCAGGAGCAGACGCATACAGCCTGGCTTGACCCCCACGGTGATGACAGGGTACCCAGGGCCAGCAAGGAGAGATGGGCGTGGAGAGGCCACGGCAGCCAGGGATTGGACTGGACCCATGGCTGGCAGAGGTCACTGTGAGGCTTCTCTGCTTGTTTCACTGTACACAGAGTGAGGAGTCTGGGCAAGCGCTGAGCGCTGGGCCTTTTGGGGTGGGGGTTGCCTCTGTGCCGACGCAGGACACGTGGCGGGCAGGACTGGCCCTCTCACCTGGCAGAAAGCTCTGCCAAGGGTGAGCCCGGCCTCTCCACATCTCCTGACCTGCCATGTGACAGGCCGCTCCCCTGCCCCTCACCTGGCCACGGGCATTCCTGCGGTTGGCAAGGCCCTTGCGCCAACAGTTTGTTTTTGTGTGTCCCCCACACCTGGGTGTGGCCGTCTTCTCCACCTCCCGAGGCTGCAGGTGCACAGAAAGGTTCCCAGCCATGGGAGGCGGGGCGGGTGGCGCCTCACATCATGCTCCCAAAATGCCCCACCTCTCCCCTCTCCGCCCTCTTGAGGAAGAGGGCAGATGGCAGGTGCATCTCTAGCCCCAGCATGTGAGCTTGGGACCTGCCCATCTGGACTCTTCTCCTTAAGGGGTAGCTGGGAGCAAGACCCCTGAGGGGCCCGGGGAAAGGAGGCAGGTCCTGATACCCTTTCCCATCAGTCTTCCTACCCGAGAGAGCCCAGGGACACACAGTGAGTGTGGCAACTGGGGAGGCTGCAGGTGGCACGTCCCTGTGTTCCACGTGGGAGCCTGTGGTCGAGTGGGTGCCAGTCGGAGATAGTCTCTGCAGTGGAAGAAGCCCCTCGGTGCCCAGATGTGGCCAAGGTGCCCCAGCCCGTGCCAGAGGGGCCTTGGAGCCGGCTGGTGTGGTCCTAAGAGAAGGAAGGCTTTCCCGAGGTGACACACCTCCCACGGTGACACCTGCCCTGGCGCCCCTGGTCCCGCCTCCACCTTGGCCCAGACCTTTCCAGACAATATGCTCAGACCCTCCTGGGGTTCTGTGATCCCACCCAGATGTTTGGAATGGGCCTGGAGTCCAGCCTTCAGTCCTGTCTGATGGAGGAGGCCAGGACAGTCTTGGGCCCGTGGCCTCCCCTTCCCAGGAGCACCAGGCTGGCGTCTGCACCTGGAGAGGCTCTGCTTTCCTGAGAACCAAGGGCTGGTGGAGTCAGGTTGCAGTGGCCTTGGGGGAGGGGGGTAGCTCAGCTGGCAGCGCCCTGGGAGGCTGCGAGCCTCAGGCTTAGGTAACAGCGCCAACCCCTCCCTCCTCTGCAGAAAGGGAAGCTGGGTGAGGTCAGCTGGGAGCCAGAGAGGCTGTGGAGATTGGCTTCATGCCCCCAGGAGGTGGCCCTGCAAGGATCCCTAAGTCTGGGGCCCAGCCCTGGGAGACAGAAGCCCTTGTCCTCACTTTACAGATGAACACAATGAGGCTCAGGGAAGGAAAAGACTTGGCAGGTAAAGGCAGAGTCTTAATGAGCACCTGGGTCTGCAGCCCACTGAGCCCGCAGCACACACGTATACGTACACACACACACACACACGCGCGCATGCTCACCTGCAGGCTCATGGGCACGCACGTGCGTGGGCTTACACGCATGCATGCACACATGCCTTCCATTGCCCAGGCTGCCACTCAGATAGCAAAGGGGCTTGGAGAGGCTGGAGGTCAAATTGCCTCTGCTTGCATGTGAATCACCAGGCCTGCGTCTTCTCAGCATGTGACGCAGATGTGGGGCCCTGTGGCTGCAGGTGTGGGGCCCATGCACACACGTGTGCTGACATGCAGGGGTGTAGGGGCTCGTGTGCACATGCACATCCATGCTCTGTGTCATTTGCTAGTGTGTGTGCACACACGATATCCACGTGTCTCTGTGTGTGCACCTGGTGGGAGGCGGGGGAGCCGGTCACCCTGCTGCCTCTGGCGGGACCCAGCCCCACCCCAGCAACTGCGTTCCAGCCTTGTCTCTGGATAACATTCAGTCCCAGGACTCCGAGGGCCCATCAACGGCCAGGATCCAGATATCGGAAGATATCTGACCGTGCTCTGCAGCCAGAGGGCATCTCCAACTGATGCCGGTCACGGTCACAGGGGCCCAGAGCGAGGAAGAGCTTCCTGAGTCACACACCCCAAGAGGGGCGCCAAGGTGACATCTGGGGCTTTCTTCCATACCTCAGCTAAAGCCTGGTCCCAGCAGGGCTCATCTGCTAGGAGAGGCAATGGCAGGGTCCTCCCCTGGCTTCCGTGGAGGCCGGTTCTCCTCCGCTGAGCCCCTTCAGGTGGTCTCTCTCACCCTCCTTAAAAAAACCACCTGGATTAAATCATGGGGTCCGCCCTAAGGACCTTATTTAATCTAATCACTTCCGCCAGGCCCCACTCTGAACATGGGAGCTGGATCAAGTTTCGACTCTCAATACCATTATCATAAGCCTTTGGGGACCAGGCTGGGGCTGGGGCTCAGTGGTACAGCGCTCGCCTAGCATGCACAAGGCACTGGGTTCAATCCTCAGCACCACAAAAAGACAAAATAAAGGTATTGTGTCCACCTACAACTAAAAAATAAATATTAAAAAAAAAGACGTTGGGAACCACACTCCTGCATGAGTTTGGAGGGGACAAGTTCATACCACCTCAGGGAGTCAGCACAGAGTTGCTGCTGCTCTGTGGCAGAAGACCCAGGTGTGGGTGCCGGAAAGCTGGCCTTCACTGTGCCCTCAAGCAGGTCACTCAGGTCACTGGGCTCCCAGGGCAGTTTACTTAGCTATTGAATGGCGCTCTGCCACCCACCTGGCGGGGGGGGGGGTGCTTTCTGGGAAAGGTGTGGACTCACGCCCGGGAACAGTGGGGGCTATCTGAAGATGAATGGGCTGCCCCGGGAGGTGGTAGGGTCCTGTGGCCGAGGTGAGCAGAGGAGAGGACCGTGGAGGGCTGAGTTTGATGAGCTGACCTGTCCCTTCCTGGCCTGGTATTCGGGCCTTTTCTGTCCTGAGGTCAGGAAAGATGTGGAAAGTGGGGTTTCCCTGAGGCCCCCGTGGACTGAGGGTGTTCGGAGATTCACACCCACTCCAGGGCCCTGGGCCTGGCCGTCACCAGAGATGACCCCTCCCCTCAAGCGTTCCTCGAGGTCTGAACAGGGGAGGGGAGGGAGCCAGGTTTTTGAAAAACCTAGCACAGGAGACGCCATGGGACTCAGGCTGGTCCTGTAAAAATCACTGTAAATGTGAGGGCTACCATTAACATGCCCAGCTGCCGGACCATCCCCAGAAGGTCACAGCCCACAGCCATTTCCCAGAGAGGTCCACGAGGGGACTTCCGCTGGCAGCTGGCTGAGAGGCCAGAGCAGCCCCGTGACCAGGGCTTCCGTGGGCTGGATGCTCCAGCATGTACTCCCCGGCCACCCAGGCCCAGGCTGTGCTGGGGACCCCTCTGGGCTCCACCAGGCTGGGGACTCACCCACAGCCTCCTCTGGTCCTGGCTCTCCACTGACAAACTGCATAAGTCACTCGACTTTTCTGAGTCTCAATTTATCCATCTGTAACAACAGTGAATCTAACCACCTTCTGGGGGGACTGAGATCATAAGGGGTTTTGTTTTTGTTTTCTTCATGTGAAAGTGTTCAACAAGCAGCAATGAGACATGAGACCCGTGGCGGGGGAAGCTTCCAGACTAGTGCTAATGATAATCTTCCCTTATCCCAGAAAGTGCAGTTGGCAGGATAAGTTTTCACACAACAGGCATAAATAAATAAATATGTGTATATGAAACTTTTTTTTTCTGTACTGGAGTCTCCTGCCTCAGACTTCTGAGTTGCTGGGATTACAGGCGTGCATCATCACGTCTGGCAATAACATATATTTATTATCTCACATTTGCTGAAGGACAGAGATTTGGGAGCAGCTTGGCCGGTCCTGGTTCAATGCCTCTTTCAAGGTTACAGAAAAGATGGTGGCTGGGAGCCAGGTAGAGCAGTGCCCTCCTGTCATCCCACTTTTGGGAGGCTGAGGCAGGAGGATTGGGGTTCAAAGCCAGCCTCAACAAATTGTCGAGGCCCTAAGCAACTCAGCAAGACCCTGTCTCTAAATAAAATATAAAAAAGGGCTGGGGATGTGGCTCAGGGGTCAAGCACCCGTGGGTTCAATCCCCAGTATCAAAAAAAAGAGTAAAGATGGTGGCTGGGGCTGTTTCCTCCGGAGGTTCGAGCGGGGCTGAGTTTCTACTCATGACTGCTCACTATCATGGCTCTGGGCAGGAGAGCTCAGTTCCTTTATGGCTGTTGGCACAAGGTCTCCTGTACCCGGGAACCTCTCCATAAGGCCACCTGAGTGTCCTCATGACATGGCAGTTGTCTTGCTCCAAAACCAGTGAGGGTAGGCAGAAGTCACAGTGTCACTTATGACTAGCTTTGGTAGTCACATATCAGCCCCTCAGCCATATCCTAGTGGTCACAGAGACCCACCCTGATGTGGCATGAGAGGGGGACCCCACATGGGTGTGACTATCAGAGGTGGGATCATGGGTGCCATCTTGAAGGCTGGCCACTGTCCCGACTGGCAGGACACATCATCGTGGGCGGTGAACCTGCAAAATTCCTGACATCCTTCACATGCCACCCTCTGGAGTCTTTCCCCAGACGTCCTCAGCTTTTGCCCACAAACTTGTGACCATCCCTCCCTGGGCAGGCACAGAGCCTGACTCATCTCCTGTCCTTAGAGCCACACGGGGCCTGGGCCCGGGGTGGATGTCCTGCTACCTGGAAGTAGGTAGGAAATTGGGAGGTCAGGTAAGATTTGTTTGACTTCAAATATGAAACCCCAATTGCAGTTCATGTCATGGACGAGGATCTTTGTTCCACAGAGAAAAGTCCCAAGGCAGCATGGGCGGCTGGCATGGGGTGACCAGCCGCTCAGAAAAGGGCTCAGGACCTCTGCTGCATGGTCCACGCCATGGCTCCATTCTTGGTCCAGCTCCCCTTGTGGCCACAAAAGCACTACACTACCCAAGTTCAAGTTCAGGACTTGGCACTCAGGACCCCAGGCCTGGCCGCCTCCTCTCTAGAGGCAGAGGGGCCATTTCTTCTAGCATGTTTTTCTCAGAGCCGGGAACCCTTTCCCTGCAGCTTCCCGCTGGCCCCTCCCTCCTGTTTCATTGTCTAGAACTGGTTGCCTGTGACCCCCAACCTAGTGCCATGAAGGGGGAGGGGGCCCCATCATCTGCCCTAGTGGGAGTCACAGTCTGGCAATGACAGCCCTGTGGGGGACACTGCAAGTTGGGACGCTGAGGAAATGAGATGGCTGATTCCTTGGAACTGGTGTCCTCCCCTCCCGGCCTCCTGACGGTTCCTGCACTCATTCTGTGTTTGAAAACACCGCGGTCCCCATTAACTGCAGGGGGTTCCAAGGCGCCCAGTGATGCCTGAAACCACAGATGCTGCTGAACCCCACCCATTTCTTTACTTATGATAAAGTTGAATTTATAAATTAAGCACAGAACTAGGCAGGGGGGCCCATACCTGCAACCCCAGGAACTCAGGAAACGGAGGCCAAAGGATCACAAATTGGAGGCCAGCCTGAGCAATGGAGTGAGACCTTTTATTTTCTTAAAACAGAAAATAAAAAGGTCCATGTATATATAATATATCCAAATCCATTTTACTGTCATGCAAAACTAAACAGAACAAATTTTTTAAAAATTAAAAAAGAAAATAAAAAGGGCTGGAGATACAGCTGGGGATCCAGGGAGGTGGAGCCTCCCTGAGTTTAATCACCAGTATCACAAAACAAACAAACAAACAAATAAATAAATAAAATTACGCAAAGAAAGAGATTAAGAACAGAGCAGAGGGGCTGGGGATGTGGCTCAAGTGGTAGCGCGCTCGCCTGGCATACATGCGGCCTGGGTTCGATCCTCAGCACCACATACAAACAAAGATGTTGTGCCCGCCGAAAACTAAAAAATAAATATTAAAAAAAAAAATTCTCTCTCACTATCTCTCTCTCTGTCTCTCACTCTCTCTTTAAAAAAAAAAAAAAACAGAGCAGAGTGATGATAACAATACTGGAATCAAAGTTATTTAAACTTTGTGAATTGTTTACTTCTGGAATTTTTCTTTTAATATTTTAGTGCCACCGTTGACCTTGGGTAAACAAAACTGCAGAAAAGGAAACTCAGGACCAGGGGCCTGCAGTTATTGAGCACCTACTACATGCTGGCTTCAGAAGTGACTCCATCTTGTTGGAAGCCCCAGGGAAAGTAGGAACTGGGGAAGGTGGACTGGCTGGCTCCAGAGGTCCCCTCTCCTGCCTGACATGGGGACACAAGCCCCTAAAAGAAGACTGCAAGGGGCTGGGGAGGTCGTTTGTCTTCCAGGGCCTCCTTCCCCATGGGAAGCCTGAACTTGGCTGGATGAGTCTTCTGGGCTTTTCTTGTTGGGGATTCAGTCATGGTAGGGGCCGTGCCAGCACCAGGCCCAACCTCAGCCACTTCCTGTGGTGGCCAGCAGGGGCGCTCAGGGCCATGGGCTACATCCCTAACCCCTCACACCACACCTCTTACCCATAAAGGGCCACTGTGGGCTCAAGCCTAGGAAAGCTGGGACAGCCCTCAACACGGGCCCTGTCCTGGCTGGTCAGCCCTACCAGAGTTGCCCACAGCCCCAGTGTCCAGATGGGGGACGGGGCAGGATGGAGGGCTGGAGGGCCTGCGCCTGCAGAGCCCCAGGAGCTCTGCAATTCCGCTCCTCCTGGTCTCTCCAAGGACAGCCTGGTTCAGAGGAATGAAGGCAGAAAGCAAAGGTGCAGGACAGGCAGGTCAGTGTAGCTCTGAGCCTGGCTGAGGAGCCCCCCCACCCTCCCGCCTGAAGCAGGCCAAGGGTGGGGAAGGGCAAGAACTGGTGGTGGTTCCATTCCCTACAGGTGCCCAGGCCTGGGTAATGAGTCAGGAAAGCTCCAGATGGAGATGTTGAGCAACGATTCTGTGTGACCTTGGGCAGCTGCTTCAACCTCTCTGGACCCTTTTCTGTAAAATCAAGAGGTTGGCGTGCTGATCTCTAAGTGGGTCTGGATTTGGGAGCCCCGACTCTTCTACTTGCTTCCCACCCTATGACCATTTCCGAGCTGCAAGCCAAGGGCTGGTGGCTTGGGATAATTTTCCAGGACCCCGTGAGCCACAGACCCTCATAACCATCTTCCCTGGAGGCAGCCAGCTGGGCATTATCAGCTGAAGGAGGTGGGATGGAGTGGCCAACGCTACAGGCTGGCAAGGCACACGGCTGGCCTGTCATGGCCTGTGCTTGCTACCAATTCCAGTGGGCCTGGTGGGCAGTAGGGACCCAGGGGAGTGCTGCCCAGCGACAGGGGGTGGAGCTGAGTTCTTGGAGAACCAGGGTTCATTTCAGTGCTTCATGGCCATGTGCAAGGCAAAAGCACTCCTAAAATGCATGCAGATTCGGGAGCCTTGGCCTCCCTCTTGAATGGAGTCCCTCTGCCTGATAAAGTTAAGAGACTGCTACCCTGGACAACCCAGGAGGGGACGGGGACAGACCAAGTCTCTCCCTGAGCAGGCTGACAGAGAGGGGTGGGGGTGCTTCCTGAAGCCTGGGTGGCCCGGCTCCTGGGAGACCCCAAGGCACCAGGTTCAAGCCCAGAGGTGGGGCTCTCAGGAGACCCTCTCAAAGTAGAGGAGGAGGACAGAGCAGACACCTCTTCCCACCCAGGGCGCAGATAGCCCCGCAAGCTGGCAGGCCAGGGGCCCTTCCTTGGCATGCAAGACACTAATCCCACTTGAAAAACATGTTCTGCTAAAGAAGCCAAAGTTGTTTTTTCTCCTTCCAGAGCTACAGTTTCACCTTTTTCTCCAGGCAGAACCCGCCCAGCGAAATTGCCAAAGGGGTAATCCTGTCCTCATCCCTGTGGATCCGCCAGAGGGGGCTGCTCAGGTTTCTTTCCTTGTGGGACACAAACCCCCACCCACCCTCACCCCTGAAACAAAGGGTTTCTCAGAGGCACTCCTGAGTGCTGGCTCTGGGGTGAAAAGTGAGTCTAAATGTGAGCTAAGTCCCTTCCCTAGAAATGTGCCGAGGGCCACTTTGGAAAGAGTCATGGAGAATAATTCTAAAAACAGTGACGTGTGACAAGGGGTTGTTTCATTACATTTTGATAGACAGCTGAGCACATTGGTCTTGTCACAGGAGAGGAGATCTCTCCAAAGAAGGGTACAAAGAGTTCCCAGAGAAAGGGGAACTCTATCAGGACCAGCAGGGTTCTTGGCATCTATGACAGAAAAGAATTTCAGCACGCGCCAGTCAAAGGCAAGGGCAGGTTTATTTAGGAGCACAGGGTACACGTTCATGGGAAAATGGGACAATCTCCAGAGAGACGCCTTTGGGGATAAAGGAAGGAATACTCATTTAGGGGAGAATGAAGGCCACCTTGAGAGTGGGAGACACATTAGCCCACGGCCCTGAGTGCCCCTGCTGGCCATGAGGGACCCTCAAGATAGTGTAGCTCTCTTTGCTTAATCTATTTACTAGGGGCTTAATTAATAGTACACAGGTAGATTTACAGATTTCCCAGGAATTTGGGAGTAACAGGCCTGGAAGAGACACTGACTTAGAGTGACAGGCCTCAAAAGGTATGCAGAACTTCCAAATTGAAATCTATTTGCCCCTGGGCATGGTGGAGCATACCTGTATTCCCTCCCAGCAGGTGAGGCTGAGGCAGGAGGATCCCAAGTTCAAGGCCAGCTTTCACAACTTAGTGAGGTTTTAAGCAACTTAGTGAGATCCTGTCTCAAAATAAAAAATAAAAAGGGCTGGGGTTGTGGCTCAATGGTTAAGTGCCCCCTGGGTTCAATCCCTGATATCCCCTCTTCCCCCAAAAAAAGTATAGGATAGGATATGTGTAGGTTGTATGCAAATATGACTCCATTTTATGTAAGCAACTTGAACATCCTTGGATTTTAGTATCTACAGGTGATGCTGGGACTCATCGTCTGAGGATACCAAAGGGACAAGTACATATAAATATGAACTGAAAACATGAGGAGTGAACTTAAATTTTCTGTCATTACAAACCATCTACCTATAACTTTATTTGTGATGTCATATTCTTTTTCTTTTTGGGGGAGTACCAGGGATTGAACTCAGGGGCACTTGGCCACTGAGACACATTCCCATCCCTATTCTGTATTTATTTAGAGTCAGGGCCTCACTGAGTTGCTTAGTACCTCGCTTTTGCTGAGACTGGCTTTGAACTTGAGATCCTCCTGTCTCAGCCTCCCGAGCTGCTGGGATTACAGGCTTGTGCCACCGCTCCTGGCAATATTCTTTTCTTGAAGGGGTCTCCAGTATGCATAGGACTTCACAAAATCTGCTCTGGCCCTTCTAGAGTCCTTTGGGGGAAATAAAAGACCCCCCTGTGCCGCAGTCTGGCTGGGCACAAATCACAAGCCACTCAAGCAGGAACAAACTTTATTTCCCAACTTCCGCAAACTCCACGCATGCGGCCTTCTCCCGGGACACACCACACACCAACCAGAAATCCCTCCTCCGGAAATCCCTCCTCAGGCACTTCCCCAACCAACACCCCAGGAATCCCTGCGAGAACTCCAAAGTAGGAGAACTCCAAAGTAGCAGGCCGCTGAGGCGGACAGCAGGGGTCTAATATACAATTGAATACACAGCTTAACATAACCATCATCATCTCAATGGCTTGCTGGCATGCGTCATCCCGACTATGCTATGGCCCTCAACACCCCTGCCCCTTGTCCCTCTCCATGCTCACCCCGATGGTCTTTCCTCCTGCCCTAGTGGTAATGGATCAATATATTCCCCTTTGCTTTGTTTATCTTTGTTAATCCACCAAGGTAAGTGGTAGATCCAAGGGAAATGGATAACATAGATATTCATACTTCATATCGTACTTTAAAAATAATCTTGTAATCGCTTCTACCGGGATCAGTTGTTCATGTTATAAGAGATGGACATTCAACAGATGTGATTCAGCTCAGCCAAAGAGAAACCTGAATCAGCCAGAGATTTCATACATTGATAGGCCACCTGAAGAGGCGATGAACTCACAGTCATGGGGTGTGTGCAAACAATGTTGAACATCATCAGCTGCTGAGGAGGACATTCCAAACTGAGGAGGGAGGGATTCCAGGTAACTGATGTGTTAAATGAGACCCTGAGAGTCTCTGGGGGCAGAGGCATGGAACGAGGCCAGCCTAACTTGTAAGTGAGAAGGTCTCAAGATTGGGGTTTGAACAGAAAGGGGTTTGGAAATCTGGAATGACTTTGGGGAACATTACATCAGCTCAGTGTCCCCACATTTGGGGCAAGGGGTCCTCACTGGGGTTTTCTGGATTCCATGCCCAGCCCTGGCCCGGGAGAGGCTGATGTGTCTCCCTGTGTTCCTCTGCTCAGAGGTGCAGGGGGAGCCCAGAAGCCCTGCGTCAGTCCCAGATCAGCCCTTGGTCTGCTGGATACAGTGCAAGACACCTCCAGGGGCCTCAGTTTCTCCAGCCGGGACCAGATGGGACGCTCAAGAATAATTTTGTCTCATCACAGGTGATAACACAGATAGTGTGTGTGACATCTGAGGCCCCTAATTTCCAATGCCCTAGAATCTGTCAGCTCATCTCCACGGTGGGACAGAGGCTGTTTCCTCATGTGTAATCTGGGAACTGTGGTCCCCATCTTTGAGAACTGTGTAAGGTTTTCTTGTTGGTACCAGGCACCGAACCATTGAGCCACATCCTCATCCCCTTTTTAAAATGTTTTTTTAAATGTCTTAGAGACAGGGTTCCACTAAGTTGCTTAGGGCCTGGCTAAGTTGCTGAAGCTGGTCTTGAACTTGCAATCCTCCTGCCTCAGCCTCCCAAGTCGCTGGGATTACATACCCAGCTTGTGCAAGGTTTTCATTCCATCTCTGGTTCCCTATGATCAACCTGTATTGGTGTCACTTGGAGGGCTTGTGACAGCCAGCAGGGCCTCACCTCCAGGGTTTCTGAGTCTGGGGACACAGGAAGGGACCTGAAATGTGGCCTTTCTAACAAATTCTTAGGTCATGCAATGCTCCTGCTTGGGGACCACACCTTGAGAATCACTGAAAGTGACTTGAACATGAGATGAGTTGGCTGGAGACACCAGCCCCTGAAGCCAACTTCCGTTTCTGCTAAGTGACTGTTCAGAGGCACGTAGCAGGTGCCATGTGCCATCTGACCTGTGAAGGTGAGAGCCAAGCAGCCTTCTCCTCGGAAGCCTTTTCACTGCGGTTGCCATGGCAACAGTCAGAGCAGCCAGGAGATTTGGGGAACAGAACCGTGGGGTCCTTTGCTGTATCGGGGAGAGAGGGTCAAGGTCCTCGCCTAGCTGCATGTGGATGAAAACGTGGAGGAAAGACAAGGAGGAAGGACGTGGGTTTCACAGTCTCCTCTCACCTGGGGACACCCTCCCAATTCCTCCCTAACTCGCCCTGGCTTCTGTGTGCAAACCAGGCAAGGGTTTCAACCCCGATTACATAACAGAGAGAGGAACAAAGGGAAAGGTGGTGATGTGGGAGGATCAGGGGAGTAGCAAGGAGCAAAGAAAAGTCCCAGGGCCTTGAGAATCACCAGCCACAAGGACATTCCCGCTTATTAGCCCAGTGAATCCTTGCCCAAACCCAGGGGCCCCCAGGATCCCCAAGGTCACACAGCTGGCTCAGCCTTGGCTTAGCCCAGATAGGAAACCTGATCAACTGTGGCTAAAGGCCCTGTTTATTCTTTCATCTCAGGACTGCCTGTTTGAAACTGTTGAACTTTGGGCACGGTTGTGAGAGCCTGGGTGTGTGGGGGTGGCAGGGAGGCAGGTCTGGGGAAGTTATTTGAACACTTCAGGGAGTCAGGGTGGTCATGGGTCTGGGCTTTGTCTTGACAGCCACGGCGCCCTCCTGTGTCTCTGCTCTCAGGCTGGATCCAGCCAGCACCCCGTGCGTGCACACTCGCCCCAGCCCCCAGGTCTGACTTTAAGCAGCGATGCTCAAATTTGAGTGTGGATCAGAGTGAAGTTTATTTAAAATTTCCATCTCTGCCTTGCCTCCAGAGAGTCTGCTCTAGTGATTGGAGTAAGGGTGCCGCATGACGGTCCTGCTGCAGTCACAGGTGGCCTGCTGGTGGCCCCTGGAGTCATCCAGGGGCACTGCTTCCCTTGTACTTCCCCTGGAAGTTCCCAGATTTCAGGAACTTCTGGTTCTGGTCCCACTGCTGCCCATGCCTGGGAACTCCAACAACTTCACCTGGTCCCACAGCACTGTTAAGAGACAGCTCACCTGGCAGTCAGCAGGCCACACTCTGGTTTCGTCACCCTGGCTGCCAGGGCCTTTGCTCTCTGTCTGGGCCCTTTGCAACAGAGGCTGGAGCACAGAAAAAACACCCCATGTGTGGTGAACAGAGTTCAGAGTGCACCAGCCAAAGGAGGCTGCTCCACTTCTCTGCCTTGGTTTCCTCATCTATAAAACGGAGAGGAAACCACATGCCTATCAAAGTGCTTCAGGAAGTTCAGGGTCTTCTGAGGCACAAGGGCAGGCACAAGGTTGGGTCAGGGGTTGAGGTCAGGGAGGTGGGTCTCAGACCCCCTCCTTCCTCTCCTGTTTGAAACAGTAGTAAGGCTACTCTCCACCTTGCTGTCACTCATTCATCCTTTGGTAATCATCACATGTCTCAGAACCCCAGCAGGAGGGCAGGGACAGAACATCCACTGCCCCATTTTGTTGATGAGAAGACTGATTTCTTATTCAGGTTAGGAGATAAATAGCTTTGGCCAAGGCCAACTATTTGATTAGCAGCTAAAAGGAATCGGGCTCCTGATCTCCAGGTGGAGGTTCTTTTTTCCTGAACTTTGGTAACTGCCTTGTACTTGCCCTGCAGGGTTACCCCCATCCCCCCCCAGTGCTGTGGATTCAGCTTGCATCCTACAGGAAACCCCAAGGAAAGCGGCCAGGACAGTGCTTAAATCAGTGGCTTGGAGTGCCACTGGTGACACTTCAGACACTGTATCAGATAACTGGTATGACATTTGTGACATTTGCAGTATGTATGTATGTATGTGTGTATGTTTCTAGTGTTAGGAGTAGAACCTAGGGCCCTGAGCATGCTAGGTGAGCACTTTACCCCTCAGCTACATTCCCACAAGAAGCAGCCACACCCCTCTGGTATCTGTGGGAAAGGTCAACCCAGCCCCTCCAGGCACCGTGCTGATGAGGTCCTTCTTCACTTGTGAGGACTGATGGCCCCATCTTGGCTCCACTGGGCATAAGCTCCTGCTCAGGCAGAAGCTTGGTAGCATGATTTTGGAGGCCTGAGTCCAAATGGAACAGGAGAGTCAGCCAACTGGAACAGGGTCCCGAAGCTCTCAGCCACAGGCGCTGCCTGGTTGGGAAGGTGGAGAGCTGTGCCAGCGTGGGAAATGCTGCCCCTCAAAGGTGAGAGCTGAGCAGACGCTGCCCAGGGGCTGGGGAGGGTGCCCTGGTGAGCCAGCCCCCCAGATCCAGCCACTGGTGAGGACAGTCTCACCAAGGACACAGCGAAGTAGGAAAGGTTGGATGTGCTGGGAGAAATGGTAACCGTGTAAACACCCACCAGTTGGGCACCATCACCTGTCTGAGCCTTTACGCACTCATCTGTCAAATGGGATGCTATGTATCAACTTACAAGAGATGTGCAGTAACAGGGTTTAGCACAGTACTTGGGATCTAGTGGGTGTTGAATAGATGGTCATCAGTGTCCCACCCCCCATAAACAGAAGCACATCCTAAGAACTCAGTAAATATTTGGTTTTATAGAATAAGGAAAAGCTTTGAGGGATCGTGGTGATTATAAGCTACCGATACAGGTAAGCTGGCTTTGTGGGATGCTCCTCCCCCTGGCTGGGCACGGTGGTGCACACCTGTAATCCTAACCTCAAGGCCAGCCTGGGCAACTTAGCAAGATCCTGTCTCAAAATTTTATAGAAGGGCCTGGGGATATGGCTCAGTGGTACAGCACCTGCCTAGCAGGAGCAAGGCCCTGGGTTCTATCCTCTGGCTGCTCAGTCCCTGAAACTTTGTCACTGCTGTAGGCCCCTGAGTTTTCAGGTTCACATTTAGGAGAGTGGGAGCGGCGGGGTACCACTTGCAGCAGAAAAAAATCTCCACCCTGGTGGCCGGCAGTGCCACTCCTACCATCACATTTTGTCCAGCCAGTCATCCATGCATGGCCACATGTGCACCTACTCTGGGTCAAGCCTCTCTGTCATTGTGTTCTGTGGAGACAGCCCAAGGAACATGCAAACACACAGAGCCCTGGACAAGCTACAAAGTCCTTGTCTTGCAGTCACTCACCTTATGCCCAGCTGTGGCCAATGTCCAGTCCCCCAGCTGGGCTTTCATCCAGGCCTAGACTCTGTAACTCCAGCCCCTCCTGCCTGGGGGGGAGGGGTCCCTGCCCCTTTGGTTCTTTTCACTCAAGCCTAAGCTCCTGAGATCCAGCCTATTTTTCCAGAATCTTCTGTGCCTTCACCTGGCACCTGCTTCCGGCGACTTGCATTTGCTGGGACTCTGAGTGGGGAGGTGTAAAGAGGAGGTGGCTGCTGGGATTCCAATGCTCTGGAAACAATTTAATGGAGGAAATATTCTGGGCTGGACATACTCAGAGGGCCAGACAGTCCCGTGGGAGCCATTACTTCCGGCCAAGAGATCTGAGTGGCTTTCCAGAGGTGGGAGCATGGGCAGGAGATGCAGATGTGAACATGGAAAAGAACCACACTCCAGCTGACTAGGGGTAACAGAACACAGCATTTACAAGGATCTGCCCCGCTTTGGTGGAATGCAGAGATTGTTGATGAAAAGTTAGCTGATCAAGCCGGAAAGACAGGGTGGCACCAGATTTCGAATGTCCTTGCACCCCGGGCTTAGGATCTATTCATTCCACAAGCTTCCATAATGCACCTACCACGAGAAACTTGAATTCAGCAGGCAACCTGCATAGGAGCAGAGAGTTGTCCAAGAGCCTTGGAACAGGTCTCTAGAAAAAGCTTACTGACACCTGATCCATGGATAACTTGAAGATTCATTTATTTTAAACAGTACCCTAAAGAGCGAGCCCCCACCCCCCAAAAGAGCAGGGCTGCACCGGAAGAACGTTGTGGTTCTGGGGGTGGCTGGTTCTTCTGTATGCACCGAGTCCAGCATGATACCAATGTCAACATTGCTTGTTGACTTGACTTCTAGGCCCTAGCTACAAACCAGGGAAAGAAAACATTTAGAATGCAAACCTCATCAAGTTCAATCGTGAAAATGCGAGAGTTCAAGTTGGAAGCAGAGGTGGGGGCAGGGCCAAGAGAAGGACAAAGCAAGGATGCAGCAATGAATTGAGAGACACTGCCAAGGATTTATGGATCAGAAAGGAAAGATCTAAGGCTACTGCTTCAGTTATCAAGATGACCTACAGAGAAACTAAATTAGGTACATAAACAATTATGCTGAAAGCTGTGGGTGAAGGAGGAGCCGAGGGTTAACTGGCCTAACTCATCATTAGCAGGACTCAAGAGGTAACATCTAAAACATCAAGCCTGAAAACACTGATTTATCAGCTTGAAAATAAGGACCAGAAGAGAGTTCAAAACAGGGTAAGAAGTTCTCTTGCCTGACTGGGCACAATGGCGCATGCCTGTAATCTCAGCAGTTTGGGAGGCTGAGGCAGGAGGATCTCAAGTTCAAAGCTAGCCTCAGCAACTTAGTGAGGCCTTAAGCAACTCTGTGAGACCCTGGTCTCTAGATAAAATACAAAAAAAGGGGTGAGGATGTGGTTCAGTGGTTAAGCACCCCTGGGCTCAATCCCCAGTATAAAAAAAAAAAAGTTACACTGCCTAGGTGGCAAAAAGGAGGGGTAAGGAAGGGGAACCAAAGAACTGGCAGGAAACAGTTGTCCAGAACTCCCATAGGTATAATTTTGACTTAAGAAACATATATTTTACAGTCACTGTGGGTTTAGGTATTGGGAGCCAGTAAAAGAATTGGTTCTTAGGCTGATGTCAAGGTTGTTGGGATATTTAAAAATAATTTATATGGGCTGGGGCTGTAGCTCAGCTGCAGAGCGCTTGCCTAGCACTCGTGTGGCACAGGGTTCTATCCTCAGCACCACATAAAAATAAACAAATAGGGGATGGGGTTGTGGCTCAGAGGTACAGCGCTTGCCTAGCATGCATGAGGCACTGGGTTCGATCCTCAGCACCACATAAATGTAAAATAAAGATATTGTGTCCACCTAAAACTTAAGAATAAATATTTTTTTTAAATAAACAAATAAAATAAAGGAATTGTGTCCATCTACAACTACAAAAAAAAAAAAAAAAAAGGAATTTATAAAGCTGGGATATAGCTCAGTGATGCAGTACTTGCCTGGTGTGAGCAAGGCTCTAGATTCGATCCCATTCCCAGCAGTTTAAAAAAAAAATTCATGTGTATCTGACTTACAATAAGTAGAACATTTATTTTTATTTTTTTTTTAGAGAGAGAGAGAGAGAATTTATTTATTTATTTTTAGTTTTTCGGCGGACACAACATCTTTGTTTGTATGTGGTGCTGAGGATTGAACCCGGGCCGCACGCATGCCAGGCGAGCACGCTACCGCTTGAGCCACATTCCCAGCCCTAAGTAGAACATTTATAAAGTGCACAATTTGAAAGATATGAAGAGTATCCAGTGAAGTTTCTTCACCCTAATCTCTGTTCTCCCAGTTCTCTGGGGATAATCTA
Source organism: Marmota flaviventris (assembly GCF_047511675.1). NCBI lineage: Eukaryota > Metazoa > Chordata > Mammalia > Rodentia > Sciuridae > Marmota > Marmota flaviventris. The sequence goes on from NC_092516.1 coordinate 28,589,043, forward strand.
CTTTCCACTCTTTTTTTTTTTTTTTAAGAGAGAGAGAGAGAATTTTGAAATTTATTTTTTAGTTCTCGGCGGCGGACACAACATCTTTGTTTGTATATGGTGCTGAGAATCGAACCCGGGCCGCACGCATGCCAGACGAGCGCGCTACTGCTTGAGCCACATCCCCAGCCCTTTTCACTTTTTTTTTTTTATTATTAATTTCCAGACATTTTACGCATACACAGGCAAATAAATAGACACAATTTACATTCTTCCTCTACATCTGACCACTATTGCCTGAAAAAACACTAGAGTAGCTTTCTCTATTGACTGTTCTGAACTTTTGCTTTTTTGGTACCAGGGATTGAACCCAGGGGCACTTACCCACTGAGCCACATCCCCAGCCCTTTTTATTTATCTATTTTTATTTTATTTTTTTAAAATATTTTTTAGGGCTGGGGATGTGGCTCAAGCAGTAGCGCGCTCGCCTGGCATGTGTGCGGCCCGGGTTCGATCCTCAGCACCACATACAAACAAAGATGTTGTGTCCGCCAAAAACTAAAAAATAAATATTAAAAAAAATTCTCTCTCTCTCAAAAAAAAATAAATAAATAAAATTTAAAAAAATATTTTTTAGTTGTAGTTGTCAATACCTTTATTTTTTTATTTTTTCTGGTGCTGAGGATTGAACCCGGGGCCTTGCTCGCACTAGGCAAGCACTCTACCACTGAGCCACAACCCCCGCCCTATCTATTTTATTTTGAGACATGGTTTTGGTAAGTTGCTTGGAGCCTAAGTTGCTGAGGTTGACTTTGAACTCTCGATCCTCCTACTTCAGCCTCCTGAGCTGCTGGGATTACAGGCGTGCACCATCATGCCTGGATCTAGATCTTTTATCAATTTTATCTCTGAGATGATTTTATATTAGCCTCCTTGTCTTTTTTACAGTTGGATGATATTCATGTATGGACATAAACACAGTCAATAGCAGGCCTGTTGCCACACAGCTCCACCAACTGGGTATGATTAAACTTGGATCTGATCATAGTCATAGGTGAAAAATATTAGCTCAGCCAAGTTTTGTTCATTTGTTTGTTTCTTTCTTTTTTTTTTGTACCAGAGATTGAACACAGGGCACTTAACCAATGAGACCTATACCCCCAGCCCTTTTTGTATTTTATTTAGTGACAGGGTCTCGCTGAGTTGCTGAGGGCCTAAGTTGCTGAGGCTGACTTTGAACTTGAGATCCTCCTGCCTCAGCCTCACGAGCTGCTGAGATTATAGGTGTGCACCACCATGCTGGCTCAGCCAAGTTTTAATCTTTCATTTTGAGATAGTGTCTTACTAAGTTGTTGAGGCTGAACTGGAATTTTTTTAATTTTTAGTTGTAGATAGATGCAATACCTTTATTTTATTTATTTTTTATGTGGCGCTGAGGATGGAAACCAGTGCCTCACACATGCTAGGCAAGCGCTCCACTGCTGAGCCACAACCCCAGCCCTGGACTGGAACTTTTGATCCTCTTGCCTCAGGCTCCGGAGTCACTCAGATTCCAAGTGTGTGCCTCTGCTCTCTCTTTATTTGACTCTCCTTTGACTTTGTCAGTCTTTGGGCACACATGGTTTTTATTTTTATGTAAGGCAGATTTCCCAATCTTTTTCATTTATGACTCCTAGGGCTTGTATAAAGCCTCTTTGGAGATATGGACACAAATTTCTCCATGGACTTTTGAGATTGTTTTTTCTTTCTCCTTTAAAGAAAACCATTCAAGTATTTAATCCATCCAAAATTTTTGAGTGTAAAAGGTGAGGTGTGTATTCAACCTATCTGTTTTTCCCCCAGCTTCCTAGTGATAGTGTGCTTTTGGGGAGGGAGTGTTAGGGAGGGACAGGAAGGCAGGGCAGTGAGCAAGGCAGGAAAAGAAGCGTCCCTGGCCAGGGAGTGCAGGAGAAACTGGAGAGAGTCAGGAGCTGCTGAGATCATCCAGGTGAAAGGTGACCCAGGTAGGCCTGCACCAGAGGGGTGAGGCGATCCTGGGGGTAGGATCCACAGGATTCAATTACTGATTCATGGGGAAAAAGCAAAAGAGGTAAAATGCATGTTTCCTGATATTTCCTCAGTGATGTTGTTCTCTGCAGAAAGAAGAGACCCCTGTCTTTAGGAGTTGTGGATTCACAGAGGCATGGGCAAGGAATCAAAGTTTAAAGAACCAGTTGGTCGGGCGGGGGATGTGGCTCAAGTGGTAGCCCGCAAGCGTGCGGCCCAGGTTCGATCCTCAGCACCACATACAAAGATGTTGTGTCCGCCGAAAACTAAAAAATAAATATTAAAAATTCTCTCTCTCTGGACTCTCTCTTTTTTAAAAAAGAACTAGTTGGTCATTCAGGGAAGATGTCCAACAAGGTGCTAAAAAGGTGGAACACAGTATCAAATATCTGGAGGGTGGGCTTCTCCAGCAGCTCTCTCCAGGGCCTAGTGTAGGAAGCAGAGGAGCTCACTGTTCTGTCCCTTAGTTGGCTGTGGTGTGCCCCACCCTGAAGGTTATTGCATTCACCAAACCTGTTGGAGGGAGAGTCTCAGTGGGGGTGGATCAACCTGGTTTCTGGACACAGCAAGCCCAATATTGGTTATTACTGTGGTAATAAACCCCTCTTTATACAGAACTTAATCATTTTCACAATTTTTTTTTTTTTTTTTTTTTTGGTGCTGGGGCTTGAACCCAGGGGCTTGTGCATGCGATACAAGCACTCTACCAACTGAGCTATATCCCCAGCCCATTTTCACAGTATTTGGTTGTCCTGGTTTTTAAAAATGGAGAACAGGTTCTGAGAGAAGAGTTTCTCACTGTTCCAAAAGGAATTCACAGAAGACGCTTTGAAAAATAACCCTAACAGACGCAGTGGCTCACATTTCTAGAGCCCTGAATTGGTGTGCGTGGTCCTGGGTTCGAATCTGCCTTAGCTAAATCCTAAAGGAACTTGTACAACGCTGCCCCCAGGGTGGGAACCAGGCACAGGGGGCTTCTCACTCCCAACAAAACCAGACAGACTCCGAACTGTCTGCGCCCTCCCCGCCGCTGGGATTCAGCCCTCGCCTAGGGTCCCGCCAATCCCCGCCCCCAGGCCGGACAGCATTCAAATCCCAGCCCTGCGCGGTCAGGCTTGAGGCACCCGCACCCGCGGTTCTCGCAGCCTCGCCATTTTCAGGTGAGGAAACTGAGCGCCGTGGAAGAGGAGATACCGCGATCACAGTGAGCGGCGGCCCGCAGCAGGAGGCCACAGAAAGCGGCGCTCAGCCACCGCCCCGCAGCGACCCACGAAAGGGTGGACCGCAGGCCGGGGGCACGACAGGGTCAAGCGCGGGAAGCCACGGCTACTGCCGTCCGCCCCGGAACTGTGTGCCTGGCTCGGGGGCGGGGCCGCCGGTCGAGGCCCGGGGGCGTAGCTAGTCTGGGCCCTACCAAGAGCTCAGACGCGCAGGGGGGGAAGTGGGAGGAGGATCCTCCTCGGCAGCGCGCGAGCCGCTCTATTGAGCGGAGCCTCGGCCGCGGCGGCCACGCCCCCACCCCCACGGCTGCACGGGCGGTGGTAGCGTCTCAGTGGTGCGGCCTGCGTCCTGCCCCGGTGCGGGGGAGAGCTGCCGGGCCGCCCGCGGTGAGTGCACTGTGTTGCGGGCGTGGGGTGGGCGAGGTCCGGGCCTCGGGGGTTCCGGGTTGCCGGACACCTCTGCCCGCTGAGGCCGCCCGGCCCTCGGCGCTGGGTGGACTCGCGAATCGGGTCGTGGCGCTTTTCGCCCGACGCTCGCGCAGAAGGCGCGGCTCCCACCTCGGCCCTCTCCCGGCTGACCCTTCCCCTCTGGCTGACCTCTCGCCGCGGCTTCCACAGCCCGGGCCGAGAGCGCCCTGGCTGTCGGCCGAGGCTCGGGTCTTAGCGTCTGCGGACTCGCGCTCCAGTCAGTCCCGCGCTGCCCTCGGGCTGAGCCGCGTTCCCTCTCCAAGCCTCAGTTTCCCCTTCTGTACGGCGGGGCTCGGGAGGCAGCGGGCTCTGCGGTCCTTCACGTGCGAGGCGCTTGGCGAGCGTGGATGGGCTACTAATCAGACCTGCAGCATCAGGTGGCCACGGTGCGGGGCGCCTGGGCAGCGCCCGCCGAGCATCCCTGGGACAGTACCGTCCCGGGCACCTGCCCGGCGGCCACTGCGACACACCTTTGCCCGGCCCTGCCGGGAGCCCTGACACCCGTAACTCGCGGGAGCAGCAGTGTGGATCAGAGGTCGAGGTCTGTTGAGCGGCCGCGGGTGGGGGCTTTCAGGCACCGACCTCGACCTTTGGCTTTTCATTTCTGAAGGCGAGTCACCGTTGTGTGAGCTAATGACCAGTCCTGAGCAGTTTGGGGCCCTTTCATGGAAGGCGACTGCTTCTTGTCTTGGACCCATAAAGCTGCAGCCCTCTTCCTGAGCCTGGCCAAGCTAGAGAAGAGGAAACACAAGCACAAAAGGGAGACCTTTCTGGCCTGGGTGGTCCTGGGTTTGAGACGTGGCCCCCTTGACGGGTTACCGAACTTGATTGAGCTTCTTCTGGCACAGGCTGCTGCCCCCACAGGGTTGAGGTTTTGGGATCAAGACGGGTTCCAGAGAGTGGTATTGAGAACTGTAATGTTCTTTGTAAGTGGAGCAGCTATCTAAGCCCTGGGATCTGGTGTCCTCACCATATAGTGCTGTAATTCCTTTGGCCTGTTTGTGGAGAAGGCGTTGGGTCATTAGCTACATACAAACCCTGTGGTCATAGAGTGGTGGTGGAGAAACAGTCCAGAAGGCCAGGTTAGCAAATCAGAGCATCCAGAGGGGTCCACTTTCCTCTAAGGAGTTCTTATTTTCCTTTTGAGAGAATGGTTCTTGACTTTTGTACCCTCTTTTGTGGGAAATAGTTTCATTAAACAGATAGCTTAATTATTGTCAAAAGTGGCCAGAAAACAGGCCCACATTTGAGAGTATGGAATATTAGTTTCCAGTTGTGGTGTTAAGTGGTCTAAACTCCAAAATTCTTCATTCATAGTACTTGATTTTTTTTTTTTTTTTTAAATAATGTGATGCTGGGCATTGAACCGAGGGCCTTGTGCATGTGAGGCAAGCACTCTACCAACTGAGCTATATCCCTACCCTCTCTCACCCATAGTACTTGAAAAAAATAATAGGTAGGAGCCAGATGCAGTGGAGCATACCTGTAATCCCAGCAACTCAGGAGGCTGAGGCAGGAGGATTGCAAGTTTGAGGCCAGCGTTAGCAAGTTAGCAAAACCCTATCTCGAAATAAAAAATAAAAGGACTGAGATGTAGCTCAGTGTAAAACACCCGTGGTTCAATCACCAGTACCTAATAATAATCATAATAATAATGGGTAGGTTTGGAATGAAACAAATCCCAGAGATGTACTTGGCACCCTGGAAATCACTGGATTGACTGCAACCTGTGTGAGTAAGTCAGGTGAATAAGAGTTTATAAACAGCCACAGGGGTGTCTGTTGCCTGACAAACCTGAAATTTTAGGACCTGCTCTTGGCTCCAGGTTGATGCTCCCTTAACCTCTTGAAAATCAGGATCCGGGTTAGGTAAGTCTGTATATACTTAGGAGATAAAATATTTGAAACAGGAGCTGCTTGACAAGTCTAGAACATCTGCTCGTTAAACCCAGGGAACATTTCAAGTTACAAGGAATTTAACTCTTAAGAAACTTTTTCTTGGGCTGGGGATGTGGCTCAAGCGGTAACGCGCTCGCCTGGCATGCGTGCAGCCCGGGTTCGATCCTCAGCACCACATACAAAAAAACATGTTGTATCTGCCGAAAACTAAAAATAATTAAATAAATATTAAAAAAATTCTCTCTAAAAAAAAAAAAAAAGAAACTTTTTCTTCTGGTGGAAGCTCCTGTAGTTACAGGGTCTTTCATGGTTCCAAAGAGGCCTTCCTTGTGCTTAGGAAGAGCACTGAGCACACACACATATATCTGCACATGCTTAGAATGTATTTATGTAACATATTGTACTGGGCACTGTTAGAGGCTTCAGGATACTGCAGTGAACAAGAGACGGATTTCTCATAGATCTGTCCTTCTGGGGTGAGGGGAAGAAACCATGTATGATTAGGCAAATGGTGATAATTGCCAGGGCGAAAAATAACATAGGAATGCGTGCATCAGAGTAAATGTGGTAACGATAAATGTCACTAGATAGTGCCAAAGTCCCTCCCAAAATGGCTTGTTGTGTTCCCATCTCCAAGGACTCAGCATTTTTAAATTCAGAATTTCAAGGCCACTTGCAAAGCCAGGCTTTGAATAGGAGTTTATACAGCCACAGGGGTGTCTGTTGCCTGTCAGGCTGCTGACAGCAGAGATATTTGTGTGTCAGGGAAAATCACGCCTGAGAACGCACCAAGTGTGTGTTGTTTGTGTGCATGTGCACACATGTGCACAAACATACATCAGAATTGTAAGTTCTTCAGCTGAGCCCAGTGTGTCTGTGCTCCTCTGTCCCCTCCAGTGCCGGTGAGGCCATCCCAGAGGCTGGCTCACTGGCTCAAGGCCGAAAGGGTGAAGGCTAGGCTTCCTGGGGGCAGGCTGCTTCCAAAGACTCTTTCCTTTTGCACTTGTTCCTTTTCTGACTAGGTTATTTTTTTCCAGAGGAGAAATCTCTTAATAACAAAATTGCTTAATAACATGATGCCTGTCACTCTCAGTTCCACAAAACATAAGTGGTTTATGCTGTCTCACGTCTCCCTGGGTATTTTCTTACAGTACGAGAAACATAAATGAATGAGTGTCTTCTAGAGAAACAGAATATGCTAGTTCTTTTATTTTTACAGACTAGAGAACAAAATTTGTTTTCTGTGTAGTTCTGTTACCTGTCATTTGACAGAAATTTAGACTTGCTAGGCAAGTAGGGGAGCAGCGTGGGGCCAGGGTAATTCATGTACCCGTCAAGGCCGCTGGCCATGCCAAGCCTTGGTTTCTTCATCAGTCAGGTTGGTGAAGGAGTCCCTGTGTTGTCTGCATCCCAGGGCAGCTCAGAGGTTGCTGTGTGGGCAGATGATTCTCCCTGTACTTGGCAGGGTCAGGTCCCTGTGCAGTGGCACCCCACAGCGCCTGTCCGGCCCTCAGGGTGTCAGTGTGGATGTGGGTGCCACGGTTCAGGCCCTTGAGGACGCTGGGAGGGAGGGAAGCAAACCCAGAACTAGACAAGCCTGGCAGGGTGTGCTAGTTCATCCTGAGGGACGGGAAGGCGTTTGCTGCTGCTGAGCCTGCCATGTGCTGAGCTGCCTTTGTGGGGGTCACGCCAGGCTCTGTGGAAGAGGTGCCGTTTGTCAGGTCTTGGGGGGTCCTTGGGCCCCCGAGTCACAGCGGCACACCACCTCTGAGATCAGTTGCAGGAGTCTGAGAGTACGCAGTGGCACTGCTGGCGAGGGTCTTAGGAGCCGTGCAAAATAACAGAAAGACTCTTCAAAGGTCACTAGTGTGACAAGTTCAGGGCAGTCTTCTCACACTGGGAAGTCAGGCTTTCCTACTGCCTCGTGCCTTCTCGGGGTGAAGTAAGTCATTTGGGTATTTTTAGAGCTCTGCATCTTAAAAGTGTTCTTCCTCTCCAGACCCATCCCCAAGTTCATGTGCACATGTGTGCTTGTGAAGGTGGGGTCGTCCCTGTGGCAAGCCAGGATTCTTTGCAGGCTGGTGGCCCCTGTTGGTTGGGCCCATTGCAGGCAAATTCTTTTGCCTTTGTTTTTTCTTTTTAAAAAATATTTATGGGGCTGGGGATGTGGCTCAAGCGGTAGCGTGCTCGCCTGGCGTGCTTGCGGCCCGGGTTCGATCCTCAGCACCACATACAAACAAAGATGTTGTGTCCGCCGAGAACTAAAAAATAAAAATTAAAAAATTCTCTCTCTCTCTCTCTCTCTCTCTCTCTCTCTCTCTCCCACTCTCTCTTTAAAAAAAAAAAAATCTTAAAAAAAAATATTTAAATTTATTTTTTAACTGAGACATGAAGACATACAAATTGTACATATAATGAGGTAATTCAATACACATATACATGGTGTAATGTTTAAGAGAGTGATGGCTCATGTTTAGTCATTTTGTTTATCTCCCCTGGCTTTATCTTCTTGGCCTCTTCCTGTGCCCTTCCCACCAGGTTAAATCTCTCTCTCTCCTTGTTTTTTGTTTTCCCTTGGTATAGGGGCTCTTTACCATTGAGCTATGTTCCCTGGCCCCCCCCCCCCCCTTTTTTTTTTTAATTTTAAATTTGGGACAGTCTCTTGCTAAGTTGCAGAGGCCAACTTTGAACTTGTGATCCTCCTGCCTCAGCCTACCAAGTTGCTGGGAGTAGAGGCGGTTTATATTTCTCTCTTCAAATATGTATCATGTTTGTGAAGAAATTTCAAAATACTGTCTTCCAGCTTTTTGAAATGTGCGTGTCATTGCTGCCATCTATTGTCCTGCCATATAGTGGCCCGACCTTCTGGCTCCAGCTGGCCATTTCTGGTGTTGGTCGTGCAGCAGCTCCGCTGATGCTGGGGTGTGCTGTAAACACAGCACCTTGGGAGCCTGCTCCTTCTGGGTGGTTTGCGTCTTAGTGCCAGGTGACTTAGCTGGGGGCAGGTCTAAGGATGGTCCTTTAACTGGAGAGCCCTGAAGGCTGAGTCCTTCTGATCCCCTTTGTACAGCTTTTGTCCCTAGCTAAGAGGGTGTGCACAGGCTCTCCAGAAACCAAACCATTTCAGGGGTAAACCAGAGGTCACGCTGGTCCAAACTGGCCTCTTCTCAGAGACCTGAGTTCTTCAGGACACAGCCTGTGGTTGAGAAGTGAGATGGAAACAGTTGGCTTTTGCTACGGGTTGTGACGCAGGGACGTGTGTACAGGTGCACAAGTTACGTGATTGGCTTGTGGATGAGAGTGATGGGTCATGTTTAGTCACTTTGTTTATCGCCCCCGGTTTTATCTTCATGCCCTCTTCCTGTGCCCTTCCCACCCTGCCCCGCTCCCAGAATTCAACTCCACATCACTCTTCTGGTGATTGTGTCAGCGTCTGGGGAACACCGTGATCCTGGGACTTTTTGATCTCCCCAGCATGCACCCTCATTGTATTGGGTAGGCTGGGTCTGGACAAAGGTTTGCAGGGTTAGTCAGGTACATGTGAACTCCTGGTCGCCTTGCCCTAGCGCAGGTGCAGTGACTCTGGGTCATCTGGGGTCAGTTGTCAACACTGCAAGCTGAGCCACAGCTTGGTCTTGAGTACATAGGCCAAGGTATTGGCCAATCCGTGGGTTTTCCCTGGGAGCAGCTTGGGTCTGTGTGCATCCAGGCTTTGTGGGGTTTAGCCTCCTGGGTCTTTGGTCTTGTGAAGAAGGCTGTTTGTTGGTTTTGCTTAAGGTTTTCAGAGCCTTTATGATGTTTGTGAAGCCGCACAGTACTGCGTGGACTTTGGGATATGGTGGCTTGTGTAATGAGATTTGAGGACTAGGGTGTAGCTTCATGTCAGAGGGCGTATTAGCATGGGTTTGATCCCCAGCGCCTCAAAAAAGAAATGTTCCTGTGGTGTGATTGCAAACTCTGAAAGGTCACGTCACACCCCAGTGGCCACAGAAGTCCCCACCCCATCTACCTGAAACCCACACCACCAAGTTCTCTGTCCCTGACAGTGGCCTCACCATCTTCCTGGTCCCCAAAGCTCCCAGGACAAAAGACACATTGTCCTTTTCCCTCTTCATCCTGGGTCTCTTGCCACTATCAAGTCCTATCAGTTTTGGGCCTTCAGGTCTCTTTTATGACTGTGGTCCTCTTGTAGACCTCTGTCACTTCCTGCTTCCCTGGCCTCCTCGAGGCCATAGTTCTCCCTCTCCACTCCTCCCTACCACTTCCCAAGATCTGTCCATGGTACCACTGCCCAGTTGATCTTGAAGGCCTGCTTTGATCACCCCTGCTTCAAGAATTTTTTTGGGGGGGCTGTGGTGCTGCTGTTGCCTCAGGCAGGCTAGGCACGTGCTCTGTCACTGAGCTGCACCCTAGCCCTGCATGGGATTTAAAATCTCTCTCGTCGCCTGGTAATGGGGTATGTGTCTCGCCACCTGGTAATGGGGTGTGTGGTTTCTCTCCTCTGTCACAGTGGCGTATATAATACAATTCTAATGAAAATAAACAAAGAGGGACTGGGGTTGTGGCTCAGTGGTGGAGTGCTTGCCTAGCATGTGCAAGTCCTGGGTTCGATCCTCGGCACCGCATAAAAATAAATAAATAAATAAAATAAAGGTATTGTGCCCAGCTACAACTAAAAAATAAATATTAAAAAAAAAGAAAGAAAATAAACAAAGAAGTCCAGGCTAACCTTCGAGGGTCAGCTGTACATCAGGTCCTGGGCTGGGGGTTTCTGTCTCGTGTGGTCATAACATATGGGGATGGTTGGCGATGGGACTGAGGCCAACTGACAGTAATGTGCCCAGGGTCCCTTGGTGTGTTGGTGGCAGGGCTGGGTCAACTTAGAAGGCTCAGGTTCTTTCATGGCTCCACTGAGTGGTAAGTTTATTGAATTTTTAGTTCCACGCTCTCCCTTGCAAAAACAAAAACCATGAAAAGTACTAGAAACCAAGAGCTAATAACTGATTTTTTTTTTGGTACCAGGGATTGACCCAGGGGCACTTGGCCACTGAGCCACATCCACAGCCCTGTTTTGTTTTTTTATTTAGGGTCTCACTGAGTGGCCTCACACCTTGCTTTTGCTGAGGCTGGCTTTGAACTTGGAGTCCTCCTGCCTCAGCTGGAGGGGTCACAGGCGTGCACCACCACACCCAGCAAGAGCTCATAATTGAGAGAAGGACCCTGGGAGGTAAGTAATTGTACCAGGAAACAGACAAGGGAGACCGTTGTGATCAAGCACAAAATTCAGCTCAGTGCTTCCTAGAAGTCGAGGCAGAGGAGCATGGGCTTTTACTGTGAATGAACCAAAGAACATTCCAGAAGCAGTTCTATTGAGCAGCAGAATCACTTTTATTGGGCTTTTATGAAGGGTTATTGAATGAAGCCCTGGGCAGCAGCCCTGTGCTCAGCGAGTGTTTGCAGAGCCTCTCTAAGGTGCTGGGACTGTACTGTGCGTGGACAAGGCCAACAAGGTGAAAGAAGGTGGCACAGGCCCGGGTGGAGGGACCCTTCTAAAGAAGGAGGAGTGGTGCCCCCAGGGAGCCCTTCCTAGGACCCATCCAGGCACCGGCTCAGGGCTCAGGAGTAATACAGCAGGGGCAGAGCTCCAGGGATGGGAGCAAGGGAATGAAGCAGAAGGACACATTGTAGCAGGCAGAGATAAAGCTTAGGGATCTGGGACTGGGGATAACAAGAGATGCTCTGCCTGAGTGGGAGGCGTGAGTCCTAAGTGGAGGTACTGAGTGCTTAGTCCCTCCCACAGGCAGTGTCCTGCCATTTTGCTCTGCCAGGAGAAAAGTCTGGCTTGCCTTTCTGCCCCTTAGTGGGGACCATACCATGGAGCCTGGAGTAGGGGTCAGTGGCTCCGGTCTGGGATATCTTGTTCGGTATTCAGCACATGTGAGCATTGAGTGCCTGCGCTGCGCTGGACCTAAGAGAGGCGAGAGCGCTGGCTACGCAGCAGCCTCTCACGTGTCCTTCTCTAGCAATTATTTATTTTAAACAATACTGTCATCTGACAGTAGGGCAGGCTATCAGCTGTCATTGAAGGAGGTAGCATCTGTCTCTGACTCTGCCTTGTTCTAAAAAGGTTTTGAAGAATGATTGACAGAATAGATCAGTGCTGGTTGGTCTGAGTTTGAATCATGCTTCACCGTGCATCAGTTTCCTGTGTTGGGCAAGGGTTTTTAAATATTCTTTTTGGTAGTATTGAAGATTGAACCCAAGGCCACTTCACTGAGCTACATCCTTAGACCTTCTTGTTTTATATTTTGAGACAGGCTCTTGCTAAGTTGCCAAAGTGGGTCTCCATCTTGGGCAGGGTATTTCACCTTTGTGATAAGGACTTCTGTATACCTCAGAGGGCTGGGGGGTCTGTGTGTGGTCTCCTTATGCTGGGATTTAAATCTAGGGCCTCGTGCCCTTAGAGTGTAATAAGGGGGAACTGAAATAGTAGAATATCATAGCAGGTACTTAATATATGTTGTCATTACGATTTACATTTATTTAGAAGAAAATGAACGGAGGAGTCGGTCCAGGAGGTGTGGAGTGATTGAGGAGGACACTGGGGTGAGGTGGGACCTGGCTGTCAAGGCCCTGTGGATTTGCTTGGTTTCCTGATGTCCATGGCAGGCAGGGGAGGGCATGCCCTCATTTTCACTCTGTCCATCAGTTAAAGACAAATCAGGAATGGGCATGTTTACATCAGCTTTTTCATCACTGTGACCAGAATTCTGACAAGAACAACTTAGAGGAGAAAAAGTTTATTTGTGGCTCATGATTTCAGAGATCTCAGTCCATAGAGGATGGACTCCACTGCTCTGGGCCCATGGTGAGGCCGAACCTCATGGGGGAAGGACCCAGGGAGGAAACCGCTTATCTTGTGGCAGAGTCAGAAAGCAGAGAGGAGAGAGAGAAAGAAGCTGTGGGGAAAAAACTTCCAGGGTACCCTCAGGGACCCACCTGCCCAGCCATGCCCCACTGCCCACAGTCTCCCCCAGCCAGCTGGTCAAACCAGGATAGACTGAAAAGGTCACTGCTCTCCCAATCCAGTCATTTCACCTCTGAATGTTCCTGCATTAACAGGAACTTTTAGGGGACACCCCATATCCAGACCATACAGGCAGTGACTGCTGATGACTGTGAGGTTTCTTTTTTGGGGTGCTGAACTAGTTCTGGAGTTAGATATTGCTGATGTTGCATAATTGGTGAATAGGCTGAAAACCACTGGATAGCACACTTGAAAAATTTTTTTTTAGACATTGTTGGACTTTTATTTTATTCATATATTTGTATGTGGTGCTAAGAATCGAATCCAGTGACCCACACATGCTAGGCAAGTGCTCTACCACTGAGCCACAACCCCAGCCCCTGGATAGCACATTTTAAAATGGTGAGTTTTATGGCTTGTGAGTTCTATCTCAGTGTTTTTAAATCGGGTTTATAGGTCACAGGCTCTGCCCCCAGCTGCACAATCTTGACCAAGCCCTGCACACCTGCAGCAGGCTCGTTCATGCTCACGGGGTGCTTCTGTGCTCGTTTGTTGCTGGGCCCTCTTGGGGTAGACCGTGGGTGACGGCCTGTGAAATTCAGGGCTGGGATTCCCACAGCTGTTCCCACACAGAGGTCCTGGAGGTGATGCACTGAGACCGTTGAATGACAAGAAAGCAGCTGCTTGAAGTGAGCCACTTCTGGAGGCAGCAGAGGGACCCACTGTCCACTCTGCTGGACAGTGCATACGGCTAAGCGTGAGGTCCCTGGGATGTGGGAGAGTGCTCAGGGGACTTTCACCTTGTCCTGTGCAGCTGTGGTGGAGATGGGATTCAGGTGTTCTTTTCCAAAGGTTCCTGTATTAGAGGCTTGGTCCCTGGGTGGCCATGTTGGGAGGTGGTGGCATCTTTAAGATGGATCCTAATAGGGGGCTCCTAGGTCAACTGGGAGTGTGCCTTCAAAGAGTCTGTGGGACCCCAACTCTCTCCTGCTTCCTGTCTGAGATGAGGTCTCCTCCTCACTTGTGTGCTCCTTTCCTGCCATCTGCCCTGAGGTCCTGCCCAGAGCCGAGCTGCTGCTGGCCTCATGTCCTTCAATCCCCAGAAGTTCAGAGCTAATAAGCCTTTTTTCTTATAAAGTTAGCAAGCCTCAAGTTTGTCACTGTAATAATAGTGGGAAAAGGGCTGATACATGGGGTCTGTAGGAGTTTCCTCCCAGCCCCTCATCCGGGTGTTCTGTGGGATATGGTGGGTGTCTTTTTGAACTGGAAGCCACAGCAGGTGCAGTGGAACTGTGGCTTCCAGGTCCCCACAGCTTGCTTCAGCCAAGTAACCGCTCTCTCGGCAGTGTCCCTCTGTTGGGGCATTAAGCCAGCAGCTGCAAGGAGCATCTTTTTTTTTTTTTTTTTTTTTTTTAATTTTTAGGTGGACACAATATCTTTATTTTACATTTATGTAGTGCTGAGGATCGAACCAAGTGCCTCGTGCATGCCAGGCGAGCGCGCTACCACTGAGCCACAACCCCAGCCCTTGAAAGGAGCATCTTTTCGCTAGAGGACATTGTCTTCCTCCCTCAAAAGAGAGTATGATCGAGGCAGTAAGCTGGCTTGGATGGTGGTTTGCTATTGATTAGCCTCGTCAGCTATTAATGAGTGTGGAGGCTTTTATAAACACCCGGAGGCAGTCCTCTGTCCTGTGGCAGCGGGAGCTCATTATTAACTAATGTGTTCATGTTGCAGTATTGAAACGAGTCTTTCCAGCAGCAGGTCACAGGGCTGCCCTAGAGCTGGTGCGTGGCACACATTGGCTTGACCACAGCCTGCCATGTAGAGCAGTGGCCTAACATCACGGCACATGGGGCTGGGAGGGGTTGAACGAGCAGCATCTGAGGTCCCAGTTCAGTGGTCTCCTGGCCCGGCCCCTTGGTAAGGTCTGGACCTGGTCTTCTTGCAACAGTGCCATGAACTCCTGGTAGCAGGGGAGGCTGGAGCCCCTTGCTGGAGCTGCCTCCGGCCCAGCGGTCCTCCCTGGCCCAAGAGAAGCTCATGTTTTGCTAATGACACAGCCTGCTGCTGCCTCCCCTGGGGTGACAGTAGCCAGCATGAGAACCACTGGGGCCATGTAGGCCAGGATGTGGGTCACCTCTTTCTGTCTTGGGTGGCAGATGATAGCTAGGGTCGCAGCAGATTTGTCACAGAGTGTCCCACAAGGTCCTTGCGTCTTGTCCTGGGAGTGGCTTGCTCTGGGCCGGTGTCTCTCTCCTGCAATTCTTTCTTCTTCTTTTTTTTTTTCGTATCAGGGATTGAATCCAGAGGCACTTAACCACTGAGCCGCATCCCCAGCCTTTTAAAAAATATTTTATTTACAGACAAAGTCTTACTGAGTTGCTTAGGGCCTCGCTAAATTGCTGAGGCTGGCTTTGAACTTGTGATCCTCCTGCCTCAGCCTCCTGAGCAGCTGGGATTACAGGCACATGCCACCATTCCTGGCTCTCCTGCAATTCTGAGGGCTTGTGTTTCTGAGAACCCAGGGTCCTAACCCTTGTATCTTAGAGATGACAAGGAATCCAGGTCACCAGGCATTTATGGAACACTTGTCTGGGTAAATCCTCACTTGAGCAGTGAAGCAGACCATGCAGGGAACTGGGAAGCCCTTGCAGAAACTTGCAAGAGAGCGTGAAGGTTTTCTTTGTATTTCTCACCAAAGCCTCCCTAGTGCTACCATCTCGCATGATCCTACTAAAATGAACAGGAACAAGAAGTTAAGCTTTGGTCAGGTGTAATCAACTGAGTCAGGCGCTGGCAGACTTGTTTTGTAAAGGGCCAGACAATGAATTCGGGGGCCCTGCGAGCCAAAAGGTCCTCGACAGCTACTCACCTGTTGTTTTTGCAGGAAAGCAGCCTAGACAGTGTGTGACCGAGGAGGTATGGCTAGTCCCAGGGGAACTGGCGATGGCACTAGTCCATGGGCTTGACCCATAGGCCGGTTCTGCCGGGCCCTGAGCTAGACTATGTGTGTGACTGGAACTTCACCAGTGCTCTTGCTGACGCGCCCTCTGCTCCAGGACCCACTTGGCGTGTACTCGCCGTTTCTGGCTTCTGACAGTTCCCTTGCCTTTCACAGCCGTGATGCTTTTGGAGGGTGCAGGTCAATTATTTTATAGACTGTCGCTCGATTCGAGTTTGTCTTAGATTTTCTCATGAGTGGAGTGAGGCGATGGGTTTGTGGCAAGAATACCATAAAGCAAGGCCGTAGCGCAGGGTACAGGACCAGCGGGCGGGTGGTCTTTACCCGGATCTCCTGGCTGGATTGGTGTCTGCAGTGTTTCCCCCGCACAGTAGCTCTTTTCCCCCGCACAGTAGCTCTTTTCCCCTTGGTGGTTAGTAGGTGTCTCGGAGCAGATGCTCTGAGATGGTGCAGATCCTGGTTTGTTCCCTGAGTTGTTTAGCACTTCCATGGACGGATCCTGTGTGTCGGTTTATACTGTGACATCTCATAGTAATTCTCTTGTTTCCCTCTTTCTAAGAACTGTCTCTTTCTCGTATTAATTGATTTGATTATTAATTTATATCTGTATGGACTCAGGTTTTTTCCTTATGGTTAAAAATCCCATATTCCACCAGCGATGAACAGTTCACAGGGGAAATAAAGGAAATAGTTTTATTTCCAATAGATTAAATCCAAAAGCAAGGAGGTGTGAAGCTTCTACACTGAACTGTAAAACACGGCTGAAAGCACTTGGAGACTCCCCAGTGAGCGGAGTGACCTGGCATGTTCGTGGGTGGGAGGGCGACGTTGCTGGTGCTGCAGGGTCAGGCAGTGACTCCTTGCTTGCAGCCTTTCTGTTCCATGTGGCGGAGGAGTTCTGGGGCTATAGTGGTGGTGCTGGCCCGTTTTGAAAGTGCTTAAATGCTGCTTGATTGTACACTTTAACACGGCGAGCTGTGTATAGCAAAACAGGTAGCTTAGCAATGAATTACCACCACTGCCTCGGTGGGTGACGTCATGGTGCACTTAGTGGCTCTGACTTTCAGCTTTAGCATTCAGGAGTGTCTTGGCGTTGCCTCAGGGTCCTTTCTCCAGCCTCACATTTTCTCGAATAATTTTTTTTAAGTATTTTTTTTTTTAGTTGTTGATGGACCTTTATTTCATTTATTTATATGAGGTGCTGAGAATTGAACCCAGTGCCCACACATGCCAGGTAGGTGCACTACCGCTGAGCCCCAGCCCCAGCCCTCTTGGACATTTCTTCAGCCCAGGGATCCTAAGGTGACCCAGGCTCTTCATGTCCTGGACTCACCCATTTCCCAGTCTGGATGAGCCAGAGGGCTCAGGGAGGGCTCCCGGATGGAAGGGCATGGAGGGCCAGCGATGGAGAGAGAGGTAGGGGTAAGCAGACGTAGGCCTGCCGGAAAATGGGTCATGGCCTTGAAAAGAAAAGGAACTCAAACATTGCTCCCTGTGACTTCCGGCTGGTCTCACCTTCCTGCAGCCACTTCCTATCTACAGAGGGGCAGGCCATTACCCGTAACTGCCAGGGGTTGCTGAGGCATGCGGCTATGACATACAGTAGGTGCTCCGAGGCCATGGGATTCCTGCTCCCTCCCTGCTTTTCTCAGGGCAGAAGCAGATGAAAAATAAGCAGTGTCAGCCCGGTGCAGTGGCGCACACCGGTCATCCAGCTGCTGGGGAGGCCGAGGCAGGAGGATCACGAGTTCAAAGCCAGCCTCAGCAAAAGTGAGGTGCTAAGCAACTCAGTGAGACCCTGTCTCTAAATAAAATACAAAATAGGGCTGGGGATGTAGCTCAGTGGTCAAGTGTCCCTGAGTTCAATCCTGGTGCCCCCTGTCCCTGGCCAAAAGAAAAATCAGTGTCACCTCACCCCACCTTAGGCCATCCTCCTGCCTCAGCCTCCTGAGTAGCGGGATCACAAGTGAGTGCTTCCACGCCCAGCCCAACTCATTTGTATGGAACCTGGACACCCAAACCAGAGAACTTCAGACCAACGAGCCCAGGCGCGTACATGCAGAAGTGCTGTCGAACATGAGCCAAGTGAACCCAGCACGGATGTGAAGGGACCCTGCACCACCAGCCGTGGTGTTCACCCAGGAGCGCAGGGCTGCTCCAGCACTCAGCAGTCGGGAACTCGCCACATCGACACAAGAAGAGGCACCCGACAAACCCAGCCTGCACTCATGCAGGAATGCTCGGCGACCAGGAGAGAGGAGGTCACAACACTGTGAGCACAGCCACCGCCCCCAGTGCCTCGGGGTGCCGTGGGGACTAATAAATTTAAGAACCCGAGGTGCTCGCAACGGTGCCCGGCACAGGGCAAATGCAAACAGACTATTGACAAAGTGAAAAGGTGGCTGTGACCACAGCAAACATGACACACTTAGTAATAAACGAACTTATTTAATATAAGAAAGAAATGTAGCTGCAGTGAGTACAGCTGGGACTGCCCCTGAAAATCCTGAGATGAGAAGCAAAGAAAAGCGCAGTTCAGTACCCAGCTAGGAAAAGGGACGGCCGGCTGCCACGCAGTGACAGCGAGGGTGGCCCACTGTGCAGATGCCCCATCCCCAGGGAAGGCTCCTCTCTGCTTCCTTTCGTGCCCACAGTGCTTGGTTACGTTACAGCCTTTCTTCCATCTGAAGGCAGTGCCAGCGTCCCCTCGGCCACACTGTGTCTACACGGCACCCTCCACCTCAAATCAAGCCTAGCCTGCATTTAGTTGATCAAAAATGGTTTAATAGCTGGGCGCTGTGGCACACACCTGTAATCCCAGGGGCACAGGAGGCTGAGATGGGAGGATCACAAATTCAAAGCCAGCCTCAGCCTTAGCGAGGCCTTAAGCAACTGAGTGAACCCCTGTCTCCAAATAAAATACAAAATAGGGCTGGGGATGTGGCTCAGTGGTCAAGTACCCCTGAGTTCAATCTCTGGTACCCGCTCCCCGCCAAAAAATGGTTTAATAGAAGAAGGATAAGAAAATAATGAAGCAAATAATGGCACATAAGCCAGTAGACCACCTGTGTAGCCAAAGAAGATTTCGTTATAAAGGGTCATTTAGCAACATGGAACAAGATTTAAAAAACAGAATATTTTTATCCGCTTTTGTGATTCGCGTGTGTGTCTGTGTTCAGTGCTTATGTATGGGAGGGAAATGGAGAATTCCCAGGGGAAGATAGCCCCAGGAGAATGAGATTCTGGTCCAAATTTTTGTCCTCTAACCTATGACACAGAGGCAGAGTGAGGCTTGGCCTGGTGAGCTCCCTGGGGTGCAGGGCGGGGTGGGGGTGGTGGTGCTGGACCCTCCTCAGCTGGAAGGGCGAAGGCCAGGAGGCCGCACTCCTTTCTGCCCTGAGGTTGGTGAGGGCATCAGGCCGAGGGAGCGTCTGCTGACAAGGGGTGGTGGGTTCTGGAGAGCAGGCGTGGGCTGTGCTCACTCACCCCTGGGGCTCCCCGTGAGAGCCAGCCCAGCTCCACGTCGAACGCAGCCTGTTTGGGGACCAGTTTTTGAGCTGAAAGTCACTCTCCCCACAGTCTTTTGGGGGCTGGTCTGGCCCCCCCTGTCTGTGCCTTTCAAAGGAGATCCAGGAGTTAGCATTTGAGTCTTTTAAGACTTGGGGTCTTCCTTTGCATTGTCCCCCTGAGCCACTTGAGTAGGTGAGCATCCACAGCACCCTGCACCCCGGGACTCGGGCTGCGGCTCTTCACCTAGCCCTGTCGCATCTCCTTGCCATGGCTCCTTCTGTTTTCAGATGCCTTTGTCAGGAAGGGCTTGTGGGGGACACGGGAGGCCCCCTACTTCCACCCAGAGCAGAGCCTCCCCCTCCCCACCCAGCCTCCAAGTCCCTTGGGTTGTGTGAGACACAGTCAGGTGTGTTCCCTGCAACATTCATGGAGGTGCCTCAGAGCAGGAACTCCTGCGGCCCCTGTGAAGTGTTTTGTGTCATAAATTGCCTGAGCCACCTCTGCCTGGTGTCACTGAATCACGCCTATGACAAGCCTGGAGCCTGTGGCTGAGGCCTGGGGAGCTGGGGGTTGAACCCCTGGAGCTCAAGGTCCCAGAAGTGCAGGGTCAGCCCCTCGGGGCTCAGTCAGCTGGTATGGCGCCTGGGGCTGCTTCTGCCGAGTCATGCCTTCTCAGCCCTCCACGGCTGCCTTCCCCTTCCATACCTTCCCCCCTTGCGTCAGACACAGGCCCGTCATGTGTTTCCAAATTAAGCCCTGTTATGTGGGGGAAAGGCCATCCGCAGGAAGTGCTGGGCTGGGGATGGACCAAGGCAGGGAGCCCTCGAGGCCACCTTGGTAAGCCTCCGTGGCTGTCCTGGTGTTCAGGTGCCAGCACCATCTACAGCGTCCCCTTCCTGTGGAGCCTTCTACTCATACCACCTCCCCACCCCTGGTGTCCCCAGCTGCTCAGGGCCCGAGGACCTCAGGTTGGTGTTTGGGGCTCCTGGCCTGCTTGTAGTCCCATTTTAAAGCTCACTCCGTCCCATGGACGATCCTCCCAGCTCCCCGCTGGAGTCACCCGATCCCGTAGATGCTGCGCTGTGGGCTGCTTCTCCACCTGATGGTGGACCTGGCTGTTCCTCAGGACCCAGCCCCCAGGCCAGCCCTGGTGCCTCCTCCTCAGAGCTGTGCTCTCCCCGCCAGGCCTGAGGGGTGGGGAGCGCCTGGGGTGGGTGGCAGGCTCTCCTGTCCGCATCTGGGCACTGGGTCCAGGATGGAGGAGCCAGGAGGCAGCTCTTCCCCAGGGTGTTTTGCCCTGGAACCTTTCAAGAGCCCTCCAGACCATGTGCTCTGAGAACAGGAGCCTCAACTGCCTTGTGCTCCTGGGATCTTCAGTGCTCTGGGACTCAAGGGCAAGTAACAAAGTGGCCAGTAGGGGAGCTGCAGCCTGTGCTCCAGGAGCCCTGGGTGGCCTTGGGCACACAGGGCCACAGCTTATGAGGCTTTGAGACCCAGCTCCGCACGCCTGAGGGTGAGGAGGCCACCCCTGGTCCCTCTGGCCCTACTCGGAGCCTCCACTCTTGTTCTGTGTACAGTCTGACCGACAGGAGGAGCTGATGTCCCTATGTCGCAGATTCAAGGCAGAAGATTGTAGGGTTGTCACGATGACAAGAGCCATCCCACCACAGGAAAGGGCCAACCCCAAAAGATGTCGGAGTCCAAAAGCCCACGCCTGGGGTGCCCCGTGTTCCCGCCCTGGTTGGGCGCTGAGCATGCTGCAGAGGGAGAATGGCTCAGTGGAGATCTAGGAAGGGCGCCCCCTCGGGAATCTAGAAGGCTGTGTCCAAGGGGAGTAGCTTACTGTAGCCGTTAGAGTTCCAGAGCTGGCGGTGGCCCTTGGTGATCATGCCTACCTCGCACTGTCAGTGGCACACCTAGGCCCAGGGGACTGAAGCCTGCACTGCACAGCAGGGGCAGCAGGGGCTGATGGGCTGCTTCCGCACCTGGCTCTTTTTCACCAGGCATCTTCTGTTACTTGCAGCAAGGCCGGCCGGCTTCATGTCAGAGGCCAGGTAATAAGCATTTAGGGTTTACAGGCCAGGGTGAAATATAGGATTTATGGAGGTACTTATATCACAAGAGAAATCAAATTCCATGATATTTTTGTTAACAAAATTCAAATCATAACATTGAGCACGATTTTTTAATGTAGGTCTCCTAATAAGAAGAGTGGAATTACTTGTGTAGGGATGACATTTTGCTGATTTGGGCTCCAGAGTTAGTTTTCCTTGCCATCAGAATCATCTGCAAATACTCCCTTGGCATGATCTGCAGGGGAATTTTACATGTTTTGTCTTAGAAAATGTCTTTCACGCTGAGGCTGCCGCCAAATGAGTGTGTCAGCCCACGGGCAGATAATTTCTTTCTTTCTTTCTTTCTTTTTTAATTTTTTAGTTGTACATGGCAGTAGAATGTATTTTTACAGCAGATCACTTGAATGGAGCATGTTAATCACTGGAGTGCAGTGCTGGAGAATTCCACTAAGATCATCCTTGATATTTGCTCTTTGGAGATTTATTACATTGCAGATCAGTTGCTTCTAGCTGAAGTTTAGGGGAATGCTTCTCAATTTTATAGTTAAATGGATTTTTTTTTTTTAAATTTTAATATTTATTTATTTTTTTTAGTTTTCGGCAGACACAACATCTTTGTTTGTATGTGGTGCTGAGGATCGAACCCGGGCCGCATGCATGCCAGGCAAGCGTGCTACCGCTTGAGCCACATCCCCAGCCCGTTAAATGGATTTTTTAATGTGGGAATTCTCTTTGAAATTGCAGTAAGCTGAAGAACACTGCGGCAACTGTGGGTTGAGCTAAAAAAAATGCAGATTTTTGTGGGAATGGAAATCTCACTTCTTGTTTTACCCAACAGTTCAGGGGTTGTATAAAGCATGTTGACTCAGGGTTTAGATACTGTTCATTTCCCTGAAATGACTACCACAGTGTAAATCTCACATGTAAAAGCTGTTTTGCCTTAGAATCTAGGTAAGCCTCATTAAGAAACCTCAGCTCTAGCAAAAACCAATTCCCTAAACCATTCTTGTTCAGTAACAGTAATTGAAGACAATTCCTATGTATTTTTGGTATAGGAGATTGAATCCAGGGACAATACCATTGAGCTGCATTCCCAGGCCTTATTATTTTTTATTTCGAGACAGGGTCTTACCAAGTTGCTGAGGCTGACTTCCAACTTGTGATCCTCCTGCCTCAGCCTCCCAAGTCCCTGGGATTACAGATGTGTGTGATCATGGTAAAGTCTGGTATAACTATTCTAGATCTATACTGAACTTTTTTGAACAAGAATTGTCTTCTCTGGTGCGGTGGCACACTACACGGCTGCCTATAGTAGGACAGGTTGCATATTCAGCCTCCACTTCTGAAAGAAATTCATGGAACTGACCATGAGAGTAAATGAGATGGATTATTGGCGCTTTTGGCTCAGTAACTAACAGATTCAAATGCTTTCTGCACAGCCCTGCGGACCAGTGGGTAGTGGGTAAACATAGGCCTTAGTTTCCATGGGCTTGTCCCACAGCCTTTTCTGCCTCACACATCTTTTTACCATCAGTTAGGAAACATCATAGTCCACCCCAGTTGGGCTGAGCTGGTGTTTTCACCACTCCTTTGACAGTGTTTTGCTTGCAGCTGTTAACGTGGATTCCTTAGTCGTGCCACCTCGGTGTGATTCTTAGAGAACCGAGCAGTACTGGCAGTGTCTTTAGAGTCTTTAAGAGCCAAGGAACGGTGACGCTTGCTGTCTTTAGGAGTGCTGTCACAGGAATGTGGTGGAAGCCAGCCCTTGGCTGCCACCCAGCAGGGTACCCACCTCGAGGGGCCAGCAGAAGCCAGGTGCGGGCAGTAACCCTCCAGGCCAGGGCCTGTCAGCTGAGGCCCCAAGAGACACTGAAGTTCCATCTGACAGCAGCGAGTTGCCGCCCTCCTTGCCCACCAGCAGGGCACCAGAGGCCTGCTAAAGGAATTAAGGTCCACCGTCCACCATGTTCAAAATGTCCAGGATGCAATTTTTAAAAATCACCTACTGTGCCACGAAACAGGAAAACCTCCACTTGAAGGACCCCCGCATCAAGAGGCCACAGGCAGCATGAAGAACCAAACAGACGCTGGGACTGAGGAACACGACAGGCAAGATGGAACTCTCTGGAAGGCGCCCTGGCAGGACGGGGAAGACAGGGAAGGGTTTGCATCTTGGGAACTCTAAGATCTGGCAGAAGAAAGTACTCAGTCGGCACCACAAGGACAAACCAGAGTGGGTGAGAGGGGGGAGAGAGGCTCAGGTCTTGTGGGACCAGGATCAAAATGTCCAACCTTCATGCCACTGTCCCCGAGGAGAGGAGAGAGAGGGCCGGCTAAAAAGGTCCCCTGATTTGGCAGGGTAGAAACTGAGAATCAAGAAGCTTCGTGGACCCCACCTCAGCCTCTCAGTTTGGGTGATAAACCTAGAGACAGTCCCGCCCCAGGGGGACACCATGCGCCCTTTTGGGCGCCTTGGCTGCGGGTTGCCTGGGAGGGGTCTTCCCCTAGTGGCGCTCTCTGGAGGTGGAGCTACTGGGCACCCGCGGGGTTAGTTTCCTGGAGGGTTTCTGAGTCTTGCAGCTTAAAACCCTGGCAAGGGTCTGTGAGTGTTGAGAGCCACAGCCGAGTCGGGATGACGCATGGCATTTTTGCCAGAAGTAGTGGTTGAGAGGTGACGCCAGCGAGCCATTAAGATGATGACTTTCGAGTTCTCGCGGAGTTCCCATTGAGTTCCCGGTTGAGCTCTCGCCGGGATTCCTGAAGAGTTCATGTTGGTTGGTGAAGTTCTGGTGGTGGGAGTTCCGGTTGGTGTGTGGTGTGTTCCTGGAGGAGCCGCTTGGGTGGCGTTCGGGAGAGTTCCTGGGGAGCGTGTGTGGAGTGTGCTGGTGGAGTTCAGAAATAAAGTTTGTTCCTGCTTGAGTGGCTCGTGATTTGTGCCCAGCCAGACTGCGGCATTTGAGCCTGGACAACCCTGTTCCCCTGTAGCGGGGAGGTGGAGGCCAGGAAGCTGGGAGTCCACTGGGATCTCAGCTGGGCCACTCGGTTTCTTGCTTTCTCCTTCCTTCCCCCTTTCCTCCCTCGCTACTTTGCTTGGTGACTGACTCATCCTGGGTCGGTGCCGGGCTGGTGCTCCCGGAGGGGACCTCTGCTCCCTCCCACTCTGGCCATGTAGGTCCTTTCAGAAACTGGAAAAGCTCCTGCCAGTGTCCCCTGCCTGGAGCGGTCAGGGATTTTTCTGGCCACCATGCTCTGCAGTGTACTTGACTGAGTTGCTGCCCTTTGCTAGGTTGGTGCAAACTGGCCAGCTTTGGAGATTGGAGGAAGAGTGGTCAAGTGCTCATGTGCAGGGTCTGAGACCACGATTCAGCCTCCTAGAGATGAGAAGTGTTCAGGGAAAAAGTAACAATATGACAAAAACAGTTCAGACAAAATACATAGTGTAAGTAATGACTGTGTGTAGCATTTATCTTGTACATTTGTATAGCAGCTACATAGGTATTACAAACATTCTGAAATGACCTTAAAGTACACTTTAAAGGAGGATATGAGAAGGCAAATACTACACCATTTTATATAAGAGACTGGAGCATCAAGAGGATCCCACAGGGGCTCCTGGAAGCCATTCCCCTTGAATACCAAAGGACAGCTGTATAGTTCTTTCTCTTCTCTGTATGCTTGTTGTTTTTTGATAAAATGCAAACTTTTGGGTGGAGTGCCAACTTACAAGATCACACCAGACTTCAGTGTTCTGGGCCAGGGAGGCCTGTGTGGCTGGTCTTTGCCTTATGCCTTTTTCTGTACCCAGATTCACAGATATGAACATGGGACCTGCTGTAGGGAAGGGATTTGTCCAGGTCCCAGTAGCTGGTGGCAGTGCTGTGGCCGGAGTCTGGTCTAGTCAGGAAGATACTCTAACCTTATTTTTACCTTTCTTTCTGTTTTTGCTGTTGCTGACAGGGCTATGTTAGGCCAAGAGCCCTGTTTTCCTTTCTGTTGAGGGTGGAAAGCAGTAAATCAGACCAAAGACCATACCAGGGCAGAGGATGGCACAGGCAGGGCTCCGAGTCTCCTTGGAGCTCCTGTGGGGACCTCAGACTGACTGTCTCGTGATTACTCTTGGAAGGCAGTCATCAGTCATGACAATCAGAATTTTCCTATCAAAACATTTCATACCGGGGGAGTGGGGATGTGGCTTAGTGGTTAAGAGCTTGCCTAATCCTATGAGGTCCTGCATTCAATCCCCAGCACTGCAAAAAATAAAAATAAAAAATTTCACACCGTGGAGGTGGTTCTCAAACTGGCGTCCCCTGGGCACCAGAGCAAACTTGGAGGTATCCAGTTTTCCAGTGCAGTGGGTCTGCCCTATGGGCCTCCCCGTGCAGTAGCAGCTGGGTGGGGCTGTGGGTCAGTGCAGAATCATGCTGTCATCCTTGTCATGACTGAGCGTCTGGCCGGCTCTTCAGTAATGGTGTGGACCTCACTGCCGCCCACTTCCCTTGGCTTAGGGGTTGCCATGGAAACTGCTGATACCTGCGGCTCATGACCAAGGGAGTCTGGAAACGTTTGTCCTAGAGGACCTGCAGGTGGGCATGGTGGAGCCTAGCATGGCTCCTACACCTCCACGTCTCACGTTCCTGGTTCTTGGGGATCCGTGTTCTGTGTGTTCTGATGTGTTCCTTGTTCCCGTCATTCGACACTTCCCGAGCCGCAGGTTCTGTGCAGGGAGAGTGGTTGCTGGGGACGGCCAGCGCAGCCGAGCTCTGCAGAGTGAGTCACAGCCAGCGCAAGGTCAGCGCGAGGCCAGGGCGCTGGGGGGCGTTGGTGCTTCAGTGGGAGAATGTGGCGTGCGTGACCTGACCTGAGAGTGTGTTCGTGGCCTCGACTCCCTGGCACATGGCCGCATGTGTGCTTAGTGATAGGTACGGGATTGGGGACACTCCTCCAGCTTGCCTGCCTTCCTGTCAGCCTGCCAGTGCCTCCTGCCTTCCCTGTGCCAGGCAGGATGCGAGATGCCCCTCTTCCCTCAGGAAGCTCTTGCGGCAGGGAGAGATGGTTTCCAGACACATTGCCTGGGTTGACCGGCAGTGGACACAGCCCTCTGCTGGAAGCTGGGGCTCCTAGTTTGCAGCTTAGGGAAGCGCTGACCCCTGGGAGCCTCCAATTCCCCATCTGTCTCCAGGGCCTTGCCACCTCCTGTGGCTCTTATCTGCAGAGTTGTTCAGGGCCACGGCTGCTGGGAAAGTTTTGTATTCCCTGGAGACTCTGAGCACTGGCGGGGGCCTCGGGACCCCAGCTCCAGCCCTGGCAGCTGCAGGGAGTCAGTCTGTGGACAGTGGGCAGCGCCTGTCACTCTCTCCTGGGTTGCTCACAATTTCCTCTATAGGGTGAGAATCTGTGTTCCCAACTCTGGGCTCAAGGGGCAGCTGCAGAGCACAAGTGTCGGAGGGACCCTAGCCTTTGTTTAGGAGTCATTTGCTCAACAAGTCGACCTTGGGTGCTCACTGAATGCCAGTCTACAAACACAGCAAAGTCCCTGCCTCTGTGGACCTGATGCCCCAGTCAGGAGATAGCCAGGCTGGGAACGCACAGTGGTGGGCAGGGTGGGGGTCCTGAGGGTTGTTTCAAAGGCTGTATGTAGGCAGGCGTTGTCTCTGAGGTGGCTGCCCGAACAGAGGCCTGAAGGGTGTCAGAGCAGACCCTGCGGATAGCGAGAGGAAGGGTTTGGGCCACTTCCACTTACCAGAGGCCCTGAGGTGGAAGGGGGCAGTTGGCTTTTGAGGAAGGGGGAGTGTGGGGGGGTGGGAGTGGCCTAAAGGTGAGTGCAGATGGGCTTTGTAGCCACAGGACGAGTTAGATTTCTTTTTTTCCTAAATTAACCCAGGGGCGCTTACATTTAGCCATATCCCCAATTCTTTATATTTTTTATTTTGAGACAGGGTCTCGCTAAGTGACTGAGGCTGGTCTTGAAGTTGCTATCCTCCTGCCTTAGCCTCCTGAGTTTCTGGGATTATAGGCAGCAGGAATTTCGATTTTTACTAGGCATGATGAGAAGCCCTTTGAAGTTGCCTGTCGGTGAGACGGTGTGATCGACTCATAAGAATTAATCAGTTGTACTAGGGATCGAATGCTGGGGTGGTCTACCTTTTGTTGTTTCATTTTGAAACAGGGTCTCACTAAGATGATGAGGCTGGCCTCAAACTTGTGATCTTCCTGCCTCAGCCTCCTGAGTCTCTGGGATGATAGGTGTGTGCCACGGGGCCTGTCTTTCTGACTTCCTCTTTGAAGGACCCCTCTGGCTGCTGTGTGGGGAGTGGCCTGGGTAATTATGGGGGTGTAGGTGTCCCGTCATCTTTGCTCCCCAGCACCTCCTCAACTTAGAGACCGGCCGCAGACTGCGCTTCCTCTCTGGGTCCGGCAGTCAGTGTGCTCCTGTGGGGAGACAGTGGGTCAGCTCTGAGGGTGCTTCTCTCCGCTCTCGAAAAATAAGTGGCCTGGGCCATGGGGGAGTTGGAAGACAGCGGTGGCAGGAGGGAGCTGGCCCTTACTTGCTGCTGCCCTTTGGGGGATGCCAGCTGGGGGCTTTCTTGTGCCAGCCTCCGGTCAGGCTCTGAATGTCTGGTGCTTCCTCATCGTTTGGTCCTGAGGCCTCTCAGTCTGGCTTTTTAAAGTTTGACAGAAGGCTCGTGGGCTTAACTGAGCCGCAGACAGGGCTGCTAGACAGACTCGACTAGCACTGAGTAAGTATCAGCTGTTTATGATGCTGAGATATAAACAGGATGCTCTGGGGACGCTCTGAGTTAAATTTGTCCCTGTACGTCAGACATCACCAAGGATAAGGCTGGTTGAGCGCTTGCCCAGCATGCGCGAGGCCCTGGGTTCCATCCCCAGCACTGCACAGAAAGCAAAAGGGTACGTTGGAATGGACTGCAGCCAGGGGGCACCTCTGTTGTTGAGAGGCAAGGACCTGGGCCGGGGGCTAGTTCCCGACAGGTGAGGAGGGCAGAGCCCATGCCCAGAACCCTCCGTGCTCTCGTGGCTGGGCCACCTGTGGTTTCCTGCAGGCCAGGGCTGCTGTGGCGTGAGGGCGGAAGCCAGCTCCGTCGCCTGTGTTGCTGAGGTATGGCCCAGGCATTTCTGACTGAGTTGTGGCGAAGCAGCCACGTGGTCATGGGTGA
Source organism: Marmota flaviventris (assembly GCF_047511675.1). Lineage (NCBI taxonomy): Eukaryota > Metazoa > Chordata > Mammalia > Rodentia > Sciuridae > Marmota > Marmota flaviventris. Next base: position 28,617,406 of record NC_092516.1, read on the forward strand.
TGGCAGAATGGAAGGACCCAGATTCCAGAGCTGTGACCCCTAACTGGAAGGGACAGACGTGGCTGCCGATGGGTGGGACCTCTCATGCTGGCCTGGGTTGACTCCTTCAGATCCAGCTACCTGCCAGCTGTCCATGCATCTGTCCGGTGCTAGGTTGGTGAGTTGAGGGTCCCCGAGACCACCTCAGATTCAGCTGAGGTCACCCGATTCACCAGGACTTGTAGAACTCAGAAGCCCTCTGCTCAGGATTGAGGTTTATTACAGCAGAAGGTTGAGACTAAAGTCACCAAGGAAGGGCATGGAGGGCAGTGTCAGGAGAAGCCAGGCCTGGGTTTCCAGTTGGCTTCTCCCAGTGGGGTCACAGGGGACAGCACTTGGTTCTCCTGGTGCAGTGTGTGACAGCATGTCAGATGGGCTGTGGGCCCAAGTTCACGAGGGGTGAAGGTGTACTCATGCAGCATTCCCTTTCTCACGTTCAGTACAGAATTCATAATAAATCACATGAGCTACTGGAGTAAAGTAGGCTTGTGTTAGTGACGCAGGAGTCCCGCCTGTCTGAGGGGCAAGGCTGAGCGGGTGACTGGCAGGTGAGGTGTACCAGACACACCTCTGACTCACCAGTCCTCTCAGTTCACAATGGTCTTCTTAGGATGGGGTCGTCTGCATTGCCAGCCAGGGCTGCTCCTAGAGCCTGGGAGCCCAGGGTGTTGCTGGGAGTCAGTCCTGTGAACACGCAGGACCCACACTGGGAAGCTTAGGAGTGTCCAGCACTTAAGAGTCAGACTGATGCAGTGACTCTAAGTCCCCAGGCGAGCAGGGCCGGGGGCCAGCGTGAACTGAGTGTAAGGCCAGGGTCCTGGGCACGCAGAGATGCTGTCAACAGGCAGGAGGTTCTGGGCCTCGGTTATTTCCCAGAAGTCCTTCAAGGGCCAGTGGTGAAGGCCTGCATGCGGAGTTTGGGGCGCTCAGCAGCTAGAGAGGCATTACCATGAAGTGGCCACTTTTTCTTTCGGGTGAAACCAGCCTCAGGGCTGTGTCCTTGTACGGTTAGAGGATGCTGGTGGCTCCGGGAGCCTGTGGCTTCTGTCCTGTGTGCAGCGGGCCCAGTTGCGGCCCCAGCCTTAGCCTGAACTCAGGCAGAGAGTCCATGCTGCAGCCTTCGTGGAGCCTCGCTGAGCAGCCCCCTCTGCCATGGGCGTGAGTCCAGGCCAAGGCCCAGGCCACGGCAGCCAGGTGGGCACTTGGGGGCCTCAGGTGCACCTGCTCCTCCCTGCTGATGTCACCCTTTCTCTCTCCTGACAGTTTTGTGATCAACATGGGGGACTCCGCTGACACCGTCACCGCTGCGCCTGAGGCTGTGGCCGCAGAAGTGTCTCTCTTCAGTGTGACGGACATGATTCTGTTTTCTCTCATCGTGGGTCTGCTTACCTACTGGTTCCTCTTCAGAAAGAAAAAGGAAGAAGTCCCCGAGTTCAACAAAATTTCAACAACGTAAGTGACGCCACTCAGCGTCCCCTTTGTCACTTCTGCTTCCTGGCATTCTCCAGCGCCTCTCAACCTCTAAAGCATCACCCTGCACTTGGGGCCCAGGCTGGCTCAGCCTCTTCCCGAGTATTTGGGGCCCTAGGCCCGCGCCACTCGCTCCGATGGATTTCCCTTTTTAATGATGGAGGCAGGCTTAAGCCTAGAGCCCCAGGGAGTGACAGTGTCAAGCCAACTTGACAAAAGTGGTTTTGTTTATATTTTATTGTTTTGGTTTTTTTCTAACCCTCAACAAAACAACTTTTCCAGAATAAGTAAAAAAAAATGGATTAGTTGAAGAAAAATAGTAAGGAGATGATAGGACAGTGTGTAGACGTGAGCAGGGTGGTGCGGGGAGTGCTGCCTGCACCGGCCTCCAGGGCTGCTTTCCGCAGGCCACACTGGAGCAGCCCTGACTTCCAGGCACTGCAGCATCGTCTTGCATGTCTCCCTGGCTGTGTTGAATCCAGTCTCAGACTCTGAGGCCTGAGCCGGGTTTGAGTGGGGAGCTGACAGGCCAGGTCTGTGCTGAGCACACCCAGGGACACAGCCTTGCCTGGGTCCCCGGGTTTGGCAAGGGGCAGGTCTCAGTGCAGCGTCTCAGGGTCCCTCGGCTGACCTGCCCAGGTGTGCGGGCGGGTGAGGTGTGTGGGGGGAGGGGGGAGGTGTGCGGGCAGGGTGAGGTGTGTAGGCCCATCCAGGGCTGGGTCCCTCTTTCAATTCAGGCAGCAGCTGTTTTCTTTTGATGGTGCTGGGGTGGGACCCAGGGCCCCATGCAGGCTCGGCATGTGCTCCGCCAATGCGCTGTGCTGCACCCCATCCCGGGGTGCAGCCTTCCTGCCCAGACAAGTTAGGCGTGCACCACTGTAGATGTGTCTGTAGATCAACTCTGCTGCCACTGATGGGGCGTTTGCTTTACATTTGTAAAACGGTCTTCCCTTCCTCAGTGATTCACTGAGCAGATCGGTATCTACTGAGGCCCTGCCCACGGTGTCCCAGACCCTCGCGAGGTTCGTGGCTGCAGCCATGAATGAAGTAGTCCAGTCCTGTCCTGTCAAGCTTACGCTGTCCTGCTGAGCAAACTCTGGGCAAGACGCTCACCCTATCCAGCCTCCGTTTCCTCACCACTGAGTGCGGCCTGTAACCCTGCTCCTGACGTGCCCAGGGCTGGGCAGCTAGGGAGCTGGCAGACCCAGGCCTGGAGACCGGATTCTGGGAGGGCCTAGAAGAAAGGAATCCCTTCTGGGTAAGGGATAAGGATCACATCCTACAGGATAGTAGCGTGGCACCCAGAGGCTGTGACGACACTATTGGCGGAGGTCAGAGGCATGAAGGGCAGATGGGCTAGAATCCAGCCTCTCCAGCTGGGGCTGGGTCAGGATGCAATCCTGGTGTGGGACAGAGACAGTGTTTGTGGTGAGAAAGTGTAGGTGTCCTTGGGACAAGGGGACCAGTGTCCAGGCCCTGGCTTCCCACCTGGCCCTCATTTCATTGTCCATAGCTGGAGAGACATGCTGCTGCTCTCTAAGGATGGGGCTGCCTGACTCGGTCCCCAGTACCACCTCCCTGGGCGCTCTTGTTATGTGATTGCTTCTCTCTATTGGATGCTGATCCTGTATTTCCCTGCTCTGGTGAGATTCTCGTCCTGTGCTGTCCTGCAGGTTCTCATCCCTCCTTGTGTCGGGGACCTGCCCCGGCCAGGGCCACAGGGAGGAGTCATTTATGGCTTCCAGGTCAAGTTCTGGGCCCTAACGGTGGGCCACTAAAGTTCAAATCCAGACTGTATCACGGTAGCCATGTGACCTTGCCCAGGTACTTGGTCTTTCTCAGTCTGTGTCCTCGCATGCTGTAAACTGGGGTCATGTGCTTTAGGGTTATGAAAATCAAGTGGGCAAGTGCCTCCTCGAGCCCTTGGCCTGGTTCCTGGCCTGTGGTGCACTCTCAGTTTTCATCCCTATTAGTATCACCTCCAACCTTATGAGAGTGTTCATGGAAGGCATCAGCATCCCATTTTACAAATGAGGAAACGAGGTGCTAGTGATGGAGGAGTTTCCCCTAGGGCACCTAACGTGGAAGGAGCAGATTTGGCCTTTGAACCAAGATCTGCAAACCCCACGGCCCCTTCCCTACTGCTGTGCTGTGCCACCTTCAGTCTGTGGAGCTACCCTTCATCTGCCTAGTTCAGATACGAGTACACTGAGATCAGGAGGTCACTTGGCCGATGCCTTGGGCCTCCTACATAACTAGCATCAATGTCCCTGGCTACTCACACTTCCTTGAGCCACAGACACTTCTGCCCCAGCCCAGGCGAGGGGACTGGTGGGGCTTCGTGCGGGGCATGTGTGTGGCCCTGGCCTGTGTCAGGAATTCTCCCCAGGATTTCTGGTGCTTCTGAAAAGGTTTTTAAAATGCCTTTGACACCTGGGAGGCTCTGTGTGACCATGTGAGACCTTTAGATTTGGATATTTAAAAACCACGCAAACGTGGAGTCTCAGCAGCAAGCACTTTGAGGACATTGAGGCAGAGGACATGTCTGTCATCTCCCCTGCTGCCACCTTGAGCCCTAGAATCTGGGGATTCAGGTGGAGCCTCTGGGTCTCCGGTGACTCTCCCCAGTGTTCTGGCCTCCTTGGCCCTCCCCACCAGCCTAGATGTGGCCTTTGGAACCTTAGGAGCCCAGATGCTCTCTCTGTTGCCACTGACCACGTGGCTGAGGAAGGTCCACCTGTGAACCTCTGGAGCAGCATCCTGGAGCCAGGAGCACCTGCTCTGCTGTCCCAGTCCAGCATCACTTCAGGAGGCCACTTGGGGTTTGCTCTCAGGGGGCTGGGAGAGTAGCCTTTGCCCTTGACACTCCTCATGGGCAGAGGTCCTGCCCTGAGTCATCCTGTGCAGCTGGGTGGAGCGCCGATGGCGTCATTCCCCTGCCTCTGGTCAAGAGAGAGGGCGAGGAACCTGGGACTCATCTGGTCAGACAGACATTTACATCCTTTGTGTCAGAGCCTTGTGACAGGATGGTCCCTGCCTTCCAGTGTTGTGGGAGGGCAGTTCCATGAGCAGATCATCTGGAGTATGTTGGGATCAGAGGTGCAGGGTCAGGCGACCCAGGCGGTGGGGATGGGTTTTTCTGTTTTGTTTTTTTTTGTGGTGCTGGGGGTTGAACCCAGGGCCTTGTGCACTCAAGGCAAGCACTCTACCAGCTGAGCTATGTCCCCAGCCCTGGAGATGGATTTTGACTGTGGACGGGGAAGGCTCTGGAGAGGCGGCAATGTGGGAGCTGAGCCTTGGATAGGAAGTAGGGTTTGGGCACCTTCAGTGTATCCTAGGCACAGGTGGGAGGCTCAGGGTGGCTCATCTGGAGGGGTGCATGGTCAGGATGGCAGGGGCTGGGAAGTGGGAGAAGGGCAGTTGGAGGGACACATGGAGCTGACTGCAGAGGGCTGGGGTGAGGACAGAGTTCCATAGAACAGCAGAATGACCTGTGTGGTTTCAGTGACCAGCATAGTGGCCCGCTGGTGCTGCAGGGAGGCAGGTCAGGAGCCATTCCAGGAAGTGGTCGCGTGAGAGGCATTAAGGCCCAGGAGAGGGTCCCTGGGGGGAAGGACAGGGGTCTGGGTGCCGGTGGGCTGCTGGAGCTGGAAGGGCAGGCTGGGCAGGTTTGGGAAGGGGGTCTGAGGGGCAGAATGGGAAGATCTTAGCCCTGGGAGAGAGTGACTGACTAGGCCAGGGATGGAGCCAATCCCAGGTTAAGGAGAGACACCTTCTCCACCCAGGGCCTCCTGGGTGCCAGGGAAGTGCTCCAGCACCAAGTTCCCCATGTTCTAGGTGCACATTCTTTTCCAGATGTGTGCACTGAGGTGTCTTCTCCCCACGCTTCTTGCCCTGTTAGTCTCTTCGGAGCCTTTGGTGATCACAGGTTCTTATTCTTTTCCCCTTGACTTTCAGTGTGAGTTTTAGAGTCAGCTTATTAGTGCCCACCAAAATCCACAAAACTTTTTTAAAAAGCTGCTGGAATTAATTTGTCAGCCTTTTGGTGGCCCCTTAACCTTACGGTTAATGCTTATGTATGGAGTGTAAAAAAATCTCTACAGGACTGGGGTAGAGGGAGTCCAGCCCGTGTGCAGCCCTGTTTGATCCCAGTACTGCAAGAGGAGGAGGAGTCTTATGTAGAAGCCATGAAATGTTCTTTGTGTTTTGTGTTTTATTCTAGAAGATTAGTTATGTTAGGGTTTTTTTTTTTTTCTTTTGTTTTTGCAGGGCTGGGGGTAGGACCCCGGTCTCAACACCAGGCAAGTGCTGGGCCCCAGCTTTTACACTCACTTGTGCCATCCAGCTGAGAGCTGAGTACCTAGAGGGGTGTGGCTCTGTGTACTGTCCTAGTATAGGATGGGGGTATGGCCCTTCTCTCCCCACTAGGTGTCAGCGTCACCCTCCACACAAAGCAGGTGGCTGTGGACGGGTCGGTTCTGGACTCCACTGTGTTCCCCTGATCTGCGGGCTGTCCTCTACCAGCCCCACACCTGCTGTTTTCTGTGATTTGTTCAGTGTCTCATCTTGAGCTCTGCTAGGCAAGTTTTCCTGCATCCTACCCTATTGGCCTCCCCCACCATTGCTGCTTAAATTTTAGAATAATTTGTCAATGTCGACCAAAATCAAATTAAAACACTGCTGGGATTTAGCCAGGATCAGATTGAAGGTATCAACTAATTCTTGGCAGTCAGTGTCTCTTTCACGAGCCCAGGTTGATCCCACCCCCGGCTCACTCTGAACTGTTTATAGTAGCAGTTAAAGGCTTGTAAAAAGGACCAGCGGGGAGCACAGGTCCTGTAATGGTCCTGGCTCTCATACCTGCTCCCTGCCCAGCCACAGGGCTCAGCTGGCTCCTCTGGAGGGAACCTGAGGACAAGCAGGGTGCTGGTTCCCATAGGAGCCCCACGCCCACCCTGAGCCTGCCCTGCTAGAGCGCCCCTCTTGGAGATGGGCATTTGTTCAGAGTGACATCCACTTCCTGTCTGGGTCCCCAGCCTAGCACAGGGCCTCCTGCTGGAGTGGAGCTACCCAGGGAACGGCTCTAGAATTCACAATGCTAAATCTGTGCGTGAGTCTGCCTCCAGGGCAAGCCTGGCCTGCTGGCTGGGTTTGGTTACCCAGTATTGTTTATTAATTTTTAATTAGAACATTACAAAGTCTGGCACATAAAAACCAGAGGGAAAAATCATCAGAAGACCTGGCCACCTGGGCCCAGCTGCGGCCCTGTCTAGAAGGGCCTGCACTCTGGGGTCACCCGTGGCTGTCCCTAGCCAGCCCAGGCTGCTGGGACCCTCTCTGTGGCTCTGGCCCTGAGATCCTCTGCAGAGCCCCCACCTCTATGCCCTCCCCTGGCACCAGAGGGTGCTTTAAAGAGAAATAATGCTTTTTATTTTGGAATATTTCCAAAAATACCCAGGTACGGAACCCAGGAGAACAAGCCCATGTGACCCCATCACCCAGTCTTATAGCTCCCCAGGCCTGTCTTGTGCACCCCCCCAGATTAGTTTAAAGCAATCCCCAGAAATCATATTTTATCTGAAAATATTTTCCTCTAAAATTCAAGGACTCCCTTTTAAACAGTGCTGTCTGTCCTCTCACACCTAAAGGTCACAGTAATCTCTTCCATCATCTGATCCCCAGCAGCCTCCTGGCTGATTATTGTTTGGGTTTGGCTTTCTGATAGTTTTTTTTTTTTTTTAATTCAGAATCTAATCAAGACCTATGGACTACAGCTGATTAGTGAGTCCTGTCTCTCTGTCTGGGGGTAGGGTGTCCTAAGCTCTAATCAGTAGCTGATAACCCCCCCCCCAATGTGCAGTGGGTGAGTCTGACCTGAGGGTACTCGTCCCCCCAGGGCTTCCCCAGAGTCCTCTGGCAGTCAGTCCCCACCCAGCCTCTGACAACCATTGATCTCCTTCCTGTTCCTGTACTTGAGCCTCTTCCAGAATGTCGTGGCACTCTGTAGCTTCAGCCTATGTGGCAGCTTTTCCTAACACTGTGGCAGGTCCCCACAGCCTCACGGGCCCCCCTTGTCTGCCCTCACCAAAGGTGGGGTCTTTCCTGGGGTCTGCCTCCCTAGAGTCCTTTGGGGCTCTGCTGGTCCCTGTGGTGGAGGCCTGGACCTTCCTGGACTATCTTCTGTGGTTCACCGAGGCTGGCCACCCACCTCTGCTGCCATCGTGTTCCTGGCCTCTCTCTCGTCCTTCCTCTTGCACTTTGGGTGTCTCTTACCCTGCGGAGCTTGGTTGCCAGGCACCAGGCTGTGCAGGGGCGCAGTCTCCACGGGCTGCCCAGGAGGGGAGGCCCAGAAGGAATCAGTCCTGCCGGGCAGAAAATTAAATTTGAATTGCAGTCTTCAGAGTGAGGCTCCATGTGGCCTGGGATGGGCACGCCCCGTGTCTTGTTTCATCCAGGTGACCCTGTGTTTCCTCCTCTTGCCCGCTGGGTGGACTGCAGCTAACTGCTGAGGCCTGAACCAGAGCCTTCTGCTCCCAATTAGGGGTGGAAAAGCCTAATTGGAACCTTGCGTGCTCCATTTTGGAGCCACGTGGTGTCTGGGCTCGGGCCTGGCCCAGCTGCTGGCTCTCCAGCAGCAGTCTGTACTGGGTACCTGGGGAGGGGCCTCCGTAAGACAGATGAACGCCTCCCTGCAGGCGCCTCTGCACATGGTAAGGTCCTCCAGCACACAGGACACTCCCAGGTGGCACATACCTAGTGTCTCAGGCTCCATGGCTCTCTCCTGGTGGAAGATGGACAGAGAGCTCATGTAATGGGGCCCGAGATGCCCTGGCAGGGCTCGGGCAGCTTCCTCAGGAGCAGCAGCCCTGCCATAGCAACCTGCAGGCCTGGCTGGCTGGAGCTTTGTTCGCAGACAGGACTTCCTTTTTTTTTTTTTGTAAGTGGGAAGGGGGAGGGTGCAGGGAGAAGGGCTGTGATATAAACAGTTACCAAGGAGACTCAGTCGGGGTTGGAAAGGTTCTCTCCTTCCCTTGGTCCATACAGAAGGGGGGTCACCCCAGCCGCAGGGGATCACGGGAGGCTTTGGTCTCCAGTCCTGACCCCTCCCTGCTGGAACTGCCAGATGTTGCAATTCCCGGGCTCCTGGGGACGGAGGCCGACAGGGGTTCCGGGAGATTCCAAGGGTCCAGCGGCACTTGCAGAGGCCCCGGAGCAGGCGGCCTGCCCCACCACACTGATAATGGACACAGCCGAACTTCCTGCCTGCTGGCTTCCTGCCAGTTTCCAGCAGAGAGCTGGGACCTTCCCTTTTCCTTAAGTGCTGGAGTTGAGAACCAGAGGCCATGGGGTGCACGTACTCATCTCCGCCAGACGAGCCCACCCTGAGAAGGTCAGTCCTGGCCCCAGTGCAGGCTGCATGGGCGCCCCTTAGCAGGGGGCACCTGGCATCCTTCTATCCAAGTTCGGAAATGTGCTTCCGGGAAGGGACCCCCGAGGCAGAGGCTCTGGAGAGTGGGCCGGCGGCTTCGGCCATTCCCGGCGGCCGTCTTCCCAGAGTCTAGGGGTGGCTGGCCCAGGCCCTGCAGTTCCTGTGGACGTGCAGTGGGGACTTGGCAGGAAGCTGTTCACCTCCCCTCACCTGGGACTGGTGAGGAGCCAGGTGGGAGTAGCCCGGGGTGTGGCCCTCAGCCTCTGAAGGTGGCTGCTTCTCTGAGCCCCTGAGTAGGTCTTGGAGTGGGCAGGGAGTCCTGGAGCTGCTCCTCAGGCAGGACTGGCTCACCAGCGGGGACCCAGGGGTGCCCTGACACAGCGTCCACTGCCTGTACTTCAGCACCGCTGCCTCAGGACCTCAGGAGGGGGAGAGGGTGGAGCACTGAGGGCACAGGCGCTGGCCTCTGCTTCTTGGGAGCACCTTCCTCTGGACGGGGCGGGTTCGCACACCTCGTTCACCCTCTGACGCCCGCAGCCACCGCTGGCCAGCCAGAGTGTGCAGCCTGGAGTGTAGCCGGCTCTTCTGTGACGGAGGCCGCCTGGGCCTCCTCCAGTCCCGCCAGAGCTGAGCTGAGCTGCGCTCCCGCCAGCGGATGGTCCCCGTCTCTGGCTTTCTGTCCTGGGAGCCATTTTCTGTCCCTGAGAATAGGTCCAGCTGTCCCCAGAGGCTTTTCCTCCTTCTCTGGCCTTGAGCACCTGCTCCTCCATAGCTGGGGCACGAGCCGTCCCACCCACCACACAGCCATGCCACCTGGTGCTGCCGAGTGCTTTTGAAATCACAGACTGCCTCCCAAGGACACTGTGGTCCCTGGGTGTTAATGAGTCCCAGGCGCATGGAGGGGCGCCAAGTCCAAGTGCGTGTTCAGAGGGCGGCCTCCGCGGGCGGACTTGCTGACGTGCCTGCTCTTGGCTGGACCACAATCACAGGCAGTTCAGCGCCCCGCTTGTGGCCCTCCCTCCCGCTGCCAGTCTCCAGGAGCCCCTCTCCTGGAGCCAGAGGACAGCCCTGGGCAGAGGTGACACGCGCTAGTCTCAGCCTCTCACTACCTATATAAGGAGGGAGAACCAGGGCCTCTGGGTAGCAGGGCTCCTTTCCTCGATGAGGCCGTAGGTCCACCTTGTTGGAGATGTGACTCTGAGGACATCTGCCCTCTGAGAGGACGTGGGAGGTGGCTTATCTCTGGAAGGGGGCAAGAGAGAAGGGCTCCAGGGCATTTGCCCACCTCTTCCCCCTGGATGCTGGGCAGAGGACTCAGGACTAACCATCAGAAAGGCTGTAAAACATCACTGCTGGGTGCCAGGTGCTGTGGCCGTTGGCGAGAGACACACCACACCTCCCCAGAGTCACCAACCTGGATGCAGCAGTCAGAAGCTGTGGTGGAAAGCGCTGTGTGGAAGACGGCGGCAAGTAACCATGCCGTTGGGACGGGGACGGGGGGCTTGGAGAGGACAGTAGGCATTGGCGACGGGTTAGAGGAAGGGCAGGTGGGGCTCAGGCTGCAGCATGCCGTGTCCACTCACGTGGGTAGTGGTGATTGGGCAGCAGCCAGTCGGGAGAGGCAGGCAGTGGGGCAGGCCTCCTGGAGACTGCAGAGTGGGCAGCCTCCGTCCAGAACGTCCCGATGCTGCCTCTGCTCAGGGCCTCACTGTTCCAGTTTCCCTCACCTGAGGGCCATGAGGGCCTTCAAGTCAACCCATGAGTCTGTCCCCGCACTCGGTGGTCATTTCTACCTTCTTAGGCGCTGCCTGTTTCTTACAAGAGAAAAGGGACAGGGGAGCTGCAGATAGGAACTCAAATCAAAACACAGGAGAGACAGCCCCCACTGTCCTCCCTGCTGTGCAGGGCCATCTCCAGCTGAGGCCAGCCTGGACAATCTAGTGAGAGCCTGTGTCTCCCAAAATAGAAAGGGTGGTAGAGCACCTGCCTAGCAAGTGTGAGGCCCTGGGTTCCATCCCTAATGCCACCAAAGAAAAGCGACTCCCCCAGCTCCTTGGTGTGGCTCCCCTGGACTTCTGAGCTCAGTGGTGTCACTGTGCTGCTTTTCCTCTTAGTGGATTTACTGCGGTGCTGGAGTGGAACCCGGGCCTGTGCATGCCAGGCCAGAGCTCTGCCACCCGGCCCGGCCCAGCCCTGCCTCCTCTGTGCTGCCCGCTAACCTGCTTTTCCGTGTAGCAGGGCACTGTTCTTGCTTCCCTCTGGGTGGGTGCGCATGTCACCCTGGGCCGGTGAGCGCTGGGGAGGAGGTGTGTTCAGGGCCTGGCTGACACCGGGGAAGCCTTCACAGCCCTGCTCACATTTCACCCAGGGCTGTGCAGGGCGCATCTGCACCCTGTGGACTGGCCACCGTGTGCAGGGAGGCGCTCTGGATGGCCCTAGAGAGCCTCCACAAGGGACACAGGGATATATTCCTGGCCTCTCCTGTTCGTGAAAAGTGCAGCCCGTTGGGCTGGCTTGTCTGAAGGAGAAATTGGGGTCACAGTGGCCACTGAGCACAGAAGCAGCCAGCCACTAGGTGACCTGTTAGCCCGTGGGGACCACAGGCACCCGGCACATGCGCTGTGGTTGCTCTGTGCTCTGCGAGGGCCTGGCGGCTTCCCTCCGGACAACAGTGTCCTGCAAGTGGCCAGGCCAGCCTGTGGCTGCAGCTCCTTGTCTAGCGTGATAGTGACCAGGGAGGCTGAGCCTGCCACTTGCCAGCATGCTGGATGGATCCTTCAAGTCCTGCTTCTTATCTGATCCTTGCAAAAAACCCTGGAGGGAGGATGTACTGCTCCCTCTCACTGGTCGAGGAACAGTGATTCTGGGTCAAGTTGACCAAGGCGCACGGCAAGCCCCAGAGCCGCCGCCTTGCCCGTCAGCTCCTGCCTGTCTGGGGGCCTTGGTAGTGGGGTGAGGGTGTTGGGAGCAAATGACACAGGAGTGTGCAGCTCATGTCTATACAGTTTAGTGAGGTACAGCTACAGAAAGGTGCGTCTGCTTCCCAAGTGGCAGATCGACAGTTCTGTCATGTGAACAGGTGGTAGCCATCACCACCCAATCAGCCCACCCATGGTGACCAGCGCCTCGCCCCTAAGCACAATAGCCATCCCATCTAATGTCCCCATAAGTTGGTTGGTCTGGTTTTTTTTTTTTTTTTTTTTTTGGTACCAGGGATTGAACCCAGGGGCACTTAACCCTGAGCCCATCCCCAGCCCTTTTCTGTATTTTATTAGAGACAGGGTCTTGCTGAGTTGCTTAGGGCCTCGTTAAGTTGCTGAAGCTAGCTTTCAACTCTTGATCCTCCTGCCTCAGCCTCCTGAGCACTGGGATTACAGGCATGTGCCAAGGCGCCCTCCTGGTTTATCTGTTTTTGAACTTCACATCTCGGAATCACATTATGGACTCTGTGTAGCGGGCCTTGGTCAACATCATGTCCGTGAGATTCGTTCATGTTGGTGAGTCATGGCAGCTTCTCGTTCTCTGTGCCGCAGAGGACTGGAACCTTCCACCGTGTGGCTCATTCTTCTGCTGTGGGCCTGAGGGTCTCCCCTAACGTCGCATGCCCCTGTGGACATCCCCACACAGGGGTCCGCCAAGAGCGATGCTGGGCTGCAGGGTGAGCTCACATCCCTGGTAGCAGTACCACCGAGTAGCACCCCAGGGCACCTGCCCCTGTCCCTCCTGCCGGCAGGGCTGGGCTCCTACGTGCTGCCTGCCTCACCTGCTGGGGCTGGGCCTGCTTGGTCCTGGCTGCCGTCAGTGGGTGTGCAGTTGCCGCGCTCTTCCTCACCCCCCCCCCCCCCCCCGACATTGAACGCGCGCCCATGTGTTCTTCTGCTGCGTGGAGAACGGACCTGTTGGAGTCGTGGGTCTTGGCCTGGGTGACCTATAGGCGTCTGGCGTCCCCGTCTCTGTCTTTGTCAGATGCACGTCTCTTGTAGTCACTTCTCCGGGCCGAGTTGCCTTTCGGGCCCTTCGTGGTGTCGTCTTTAATGGATGCAGCTGAGCTTTGGAGGCTGAGGCAGGAGGATCACACGTTCAAAGCCGGGCTTAGCAACTTAGTAAGGGAAGAGAAGGACAGAAAATGGAGAGGGGAAGGGGAAGGGGCCAGACACTGAGGAGTGGAGAGTCAGTCTCAGACCTGTGCTGTGCCTGACATGCTGGGGTCAGCCCTGAAGGGGACCCATCTAAGTCAGGCCTTGAAGTGCCAGGAACAGAAGGGTCCAGTTAAACTCAGCCCCAGCTCCAGGGGTGGGAGTGGGATCTGATCCAGGAGCAGGGCCTGACAGGTAGACCAGTGTTCTGCTGGGTACAGAGGTGGAGCCAGCAGGGCAGAGATAGTAGCTCAGACTGTCATGTGGGTGGAGCATGCAAGTCAGGACATCCGGCAGAATTGGTGGAGCCATAGTGGGTGAAGCTGTGTACCCTGTCCTGTGGGTCCTGGGAGCCATTGAAGGTTTTAGAGTGAGGCAGGGCAGGGGTGAGTTCAGAATTGCATTTAGGAAACTCCAGTGGCTGTGTGAGGCAGGATCGGGAATTGGAGGTGAGGTAAGGCCAGGGGAACCTTTGGCTGAGATGGGGAGGAAGAGGGACACAAGTCTCTTCATTTTAGGGAAACAGGTTTGCATCTGTCTGGGGGCAGAGTTTTGACCAAGGTATTGGTGTCCCAGGAGGCTGTAGATGGATAGTGGGGTCCCTGGGCCTGCCTCCTCCAGCCCTAATGCTGGACCAGGGCCATGTGCTGGCCTGGTCCCTGGAAGGTGGCAGAGGGCACAGATGGCATGTCCCATGTCACTCACGTCCCATACTCTTGCACTTTGTGTTTCAGGACCACATCCGTCAAGGAGAGCGGCTTCGTGGAGAAGATGAAGAAAACGGTGAGTCCGAGTCTGGCCCTGGGGACGTAGCAATGGAGAGCCTGCTGAGGGCCACCTGCCTGCTGCACAGAGGGCCTGGCCAGCGGGGCAGGTGCCCGGTGCAGCCTGCGTGTCCTCCAGGACCCAGAGCCTGAGGCCACCTGCTCCCGCTGGGGTGGTCTGCTCTGTTTTTCTGACTGGTGCTTCTTGTGTAGGTCGGGTCGCTCTGGCTGACATTGTTCTTATGATGAGGCTTTTTTCTTCTAATTCGGTGCCCCCCACCCCCCACAGCCTTTTTTCCTTTTCTTTTAATAGATGTCTGTCTCGCCCATCTTTCCTCTGGGCTCTTTTCTGGGAACTTCTTACCAGGGTCAGGAAGATGACCCGGCTTGTGAGACGGGGTTGGGAGCAGGTTGGGGGCTTGGCCTGCCATGCTGAAGTGACACAGTCTCCTTTGTGCTTTTGGTGACTTCTGTGTGACGTGAGAGGCCTTCCCTGCCCTGGAGAGGGGAGCTGTGCTGCTTCCAGGGCTGTAGTGGTGGTTTTTCAGTTTGACACTGGGGACTGGTCCAGTGTGAGACAAGGAGGGTGGGCCCAGGCTACTTTGTCATGTAACTGGGTGGCAGAGCCCCTCTCCCCTGCCCCACTCCAATTGAAATGTCACCTTTTTCCTAAGCTGAATTCCATGTGTTTGGGTTTGTTTCCGTATTTCCCTGTTGAGTCCCTGGTCGAGCTGTCTGCATTCACATCCTGTGACTGTGACTGAAGTTTCGTGCTTCGTCTGAACAGAGCAGAGCTCCTACTCTGTGGAACCTTCCTTGGTACCACTTGGACTTGGAAAGGGATCGATTGAGATACTCTGTGTGGCATATGAAGTATGGCTTCAGAGTTTTCAATGTCACCGGCTTTTTCTGCTTGGGATTGAACTCAGCACCCTCTACACACTGGGCAGTGCTCTGCCACGGAGCTACGCCCCAGCTGTGTCACTACGGTCAGCCCGCTGTGTCCTCAGGTCCCACAGCTGTGGTTTCAATAAACCATAGATCAAAAATATTTGGAAAAAGAAGTCTGAACCTGCACACGCTTTATTATCCCTAAACGATCAGTGTGGGCTGTGTAGCATCCACCTCATGGTAGCTGAGGTGACCTAGAGGTGATTTCAAGTTGATGGGCAGGTGCGTAGGTTCTGTGCAAATCCCCCGTTGTGCGAAAGGGATTTGAGCAGCTGTGGATTTGGGTATTCGGCAGGTGGGGTCCTGGAACCCACCCCTGCAGGTACCGAGAACGCACACATGTTCATGGTACCTTCTTTGGTTGCTTTTTAAACATTTTACAGCATTAGAAAGAAAGTGACCTCAGGCAGTGTGTTATCACTGAGGTGGCTCTGGCATATTAAACTGGTGACTTTTGCCCTCCTCCATCACAGTGGCCGTGACAGTAGGGTGCCATTCCCAGAGTGACAGGACTGGAAGCCTGGGGGGAAAGAGGATGCCCACGCGGTCGTGTGGCCTGGAACGTGGGGGGTCTGGCTCTGGGCCCTCACTGACCGGCATCTGGCCTTCCTAGGGGCGGAACATCATCGTGTTCTACGGCTCCCAGACGGGGACGGCCGAGGAGTTTGCCAACCGCTTATCCAAGGACGCCCACCGCTATGGGATGCGGGGCATGGCCGCAGACCCCGAGGAGTATGACCTGGTGAGTGTGGGCCCCCACGGGTCTCAGGAATGGCCTCTGGATCATGCAGAGGCTGAAAGGGCCGGGTTAGCTGGAGGGACAGACAGGATCAGGCTGTTGGAACAGCCCAGAGCTGTTGGTGCTCAGCTGCTGGGGTCACCAGTGTGGGCTTCACAGGTGCTGGTCTGGTCCCCAGAAGGGACTCAGTCCCCAGTGAATTGGGTGTGGCTTAAAGAATTAAAGGGTCTCAGAATTCAGGAGACCTCTGCCCCACCCACCTCCGCCCAGGAGTGCAGACGTGGGAAGCTGGGGGACCAGCAGCTCGGCTCCCGCCCCCAGGCAGCTTCCTCCTGTCTTGGTCAGTGCACAGGGTCATCCGCAAGCACCTCTGGCTGTCCTTGTGCTTCAGCTGTTATCACCAGGAGTGAGGGCATAGGCCAAGGCAAGGACAGGGTACCACACGCAGGAGGGGTCAGGAGAGCCTGGGGGCTTGGGGAGAGGATGTGGTTTGGGACAGTGGGGCCTCCACAGGGCTCCCCTTGGGACTGGGTTCTGGGAGCCCTCGAGGGGCCCAGCAGCCAGCCTGTCCCCTGCCACTGGCCGCTCCCTGCTTCTGGCCGCACTACCCCCGGGCTCATCTGCTCATCCTCTTCCTGGCTGTCACCACCAGGGCTCTGTGCAGTGCAGGGGCCCCACCCATTTGTTTGCCTGTTGCTTTGGGAGAGCCCGTGCCAGCCAGCCACCAGCCCAGGATGAGGCAGTGGACAGGAAAGGGCAGCTGACCCGCAGGAGGGGGAGGCTGGAGGAAGTCCATCCGGGTTGCCTCACTGCTGTCGCACACGGAGTTGTGGCCATCATTACTGAGGGGATGTGCCTGCACTGTTGCCCTCCACTCCCCTGCCTTTGGGGTCTTGGTGACACCCGGCTCCAGGCCCCCCTTCATGTTGATCAGAAACCAGCAAGACCCCTCATGCCTGCTGTCACCTTTTTAGAACTGCACCTTCTCCCACCAGCTTGCCATCACTGTCCTGCTCACACGCAGTGGCCCTGGCTGCACCTCCCCCATCCCATAGTCCCCACGTCCTAGCTGGGAGCTACTGCTGCCCCCTCACCAGAGGCCTGGGCCTGACCCGAGCAGGCTGGTCACGGCGTGGTGGCCCTGTCTCTGCAGGCCGACCTGAGCAGTCTGCCGGAGATCCACAACTCCCTGGTGGTTTTCTGCATGGCCACCTATGGCGAGGGGGACCCCACTGACAACGCCCAGGACTTCTATGACTGGCTGCAGGAGGCAGATGTGGACCTCTCTGGTGTCAAGTACGCGGTGAGTCCGCAGAGCCCTGGACCCATGTCGGCATAGACAAGGAAGTCTCCACCCCTCCCCGTTCCAGCTCCCAGAAGAGACCAACGGAGCAGGCTGCCCAGGAACAGACCCTCTGCACCTGGAGAGCTTCTCCTCCCATCTCCCAGCCAGCCCCAGGGGACATTAGTTCCTGGACACTAAAGACCAGGAAAATGTAGCAAGATGATCAGGATTTGGCTGGACAGGGAAAGCCATGGCCACCAGCTAGGCAGGCAGGGCACACTGCCCCTTTCTGGCCACTTGGAGTGGAGGCTTCAAGGCTGGCTGTGGAGAGGGCCCCGGGGGCTGCAGGCCAGAGGCTGCCCAATACTCCTCGTGGTGCCGGGTGTCTGGCAGGTACAGAGGCCCACAGGGCCTGCTTGGTGGCTTGGTCAGGGCCACAAGGATGCCCCCACCCCACGAGAGGTGCCGCTGGGCAGGCCAGGGGCCAGGCCTCAAAGCCTCCCATCTGCACAGGTGTTTGGCCTTGGAAACAAGACCTATGAGCACTTCAACGCCATGGGCAAATACGTCGACCAGCGGCTGGAGCAGCTCGGAGCCCAGCGCATCTTTGAGCTGGGCCTTGGCGATGACGACGGGAAGTGAGTGTCCACCCTGGCCCCCTTGCACTCAGGGCCCCGGTCTACACTAGGCCACCCTCCCTGGGCGCTATGGACCAGGAGCCCAGGGCAGGAGCAGCCCATGGGCCTCCAGGGGCAGCACAAACCCCCGTCAGCGGGAACTCAGGACTCGCCTCCCTGTTGGGGGCACTGTCACCATGCCCTATGCCCTGCTCCTGGCCCAGCTCAGACACAAGCCCCGGTGGGCACGGATGTGCTGGGCCTGGGGTTGACGTCACTGGGCGGCCAGGTGACATGAGTCCTCAAGATGTCGAGCCACACTGGAGGACAGGGCCAAGTGGGTCACCTCCGTCTGGACCCTGGCTCATCCTGTCCTCTCCCCAGCCTGGAGGAGGACTTTATCACGTGGCGGGAACAGTTCTGGCCGGCCGTGTGCGAGTTCTTTGGGGTGGAAGCCACTGGCGAGGAGTCCAGGTGAGCATGGGGGCCTCAGATGGGGCCTTGGGGACGCAGCAAGGAGGGGTTGGCAGCTCAGTCACAGGTTAAAGGAGCTTGTGCTTCCCTGGAGGGTGACAGGAGTAGGGCCGGGTCTTGCCTGGCTTTTCACCTGAGCCCCGGGGCCTGGGCGGCCCTCACAGGGCCTGGGATCTGACTTCAGCAGCTCTGTGCCAGCCTCCTCTGCTTGCCCACCCGGTCCTGTGTGGGTCACTCACCCCATACCGGTCCAGACCCTCCTGTCTGGACGGATCCCCTGGCTCCTGCCCAGCAGCCCTGACTCTGCCCCTGGCTCTCCTCTCCAGCATCCGCCAGTATGAGCTCGTGGTCCACACGGACATGGACACAGCCAAGGTGTACGTGGGTGAGATGGGCCGTCTGAAGAGCTATGAGAACCAGAAGCCGTAAGTCGAGGGAGGTGGGTGGGACTGATGGCCTTGGAACACCAGCATCAGCTGGCTGTGTATCCTCGTAGGGCCTTTCTCCCTAGACCCATGTGATGGGTGCGTCCGGTAGGGGCACATGTTTTCACATCCGCGGAGGGAGGGCAGGAGGCCCAGAGCAGAGATGGGCCGTCCAGGAGCCAGGGCCTGCTCTGTGCTGGTGCTGTCATTCAGGGCAGGCCTTGGGAGAGAGAGGTGCTTACCCAGTTTGTCCTCAATTTGCTTTGAAATCTTACTGTGTAAATACCCTGGTCCGCAACAGTCCTTAAAGACAGCAAGGTCTGTGCTGTGTCCAGGTTGGACTTTGGCAAAAAGGCTCACTTCCCTATAAGCCACTTCAAGTACCCCTGGATGGTGCCCAAATCCCTGCTGGAGCCCCCAGGTGCCCAGGTACCACTAAGTCAAGAGCGGCTCTGCTGGACGCAGCCCTGTCAGAGCAAACTCCACATCCCAGTGATTCCCCTGCCTGTATTAGGGTCTAGGCATGGGGGTGAGGGGGCTGAGGATAGGGGATTCCACCTGGAATCCACCTGGGGTTCCGTCTCCCAGAGCTGGCTCGAATCTGCACTCAGTCTGCCCAAGGGGATAAAGCATGAGGGGCCTCAATATTTTAGGGGCCAGCCTCAGTTTCCATATCCAAAAATGGGGACCCTGATCACATAGCTCTGCCACCTCGCAGGGTTAAGAGTACTGCGCTGACTGGGAACGGGGGAACCCTTGACAGTTGGCAAGGTGTCCTCGTGCCCTTGGAGGCCCAGAGGGTCTCTTGGGGACAGAAAGATTCAGATCACAGACACAGCCAATCGATGAGCTTCTCTTCTCCCCACCCAGCCCCTTTGATGCCAAGAACCCATTCTTGGCTGCTGTCACCACCAACCGGAAACTGAATCAGGGCACTGAGCGACACCTCATGCACCTGGAATTGGACATTTCCGACTCCAAAATCAGGTCTCTGCTGCCTTCACCCCTTCCTGACCCTTCACTCTGGGTTTCCTGACCCAGGCAGAGTGGCCTCCACTGCCTCCTGAGCCTTGTGTCTTCCTTTAGGTATGAATCTGGGGACCACGTGGCTGTTTACCCAGCCAACGACTGCACTCTTGTCAACCAGCTTGGGGAGATCCTGGGTGCAGACCTGGATGTTGTCATGTCCTTGAACAACCTTGATGGTGAGTTCTGGAATCAAGGCCTCCTAGGCCAAGCCCTTGGGCTGGGCTTCTGCTTGGCCCTGCATGCCAGGGGCCTAGGGCCCTTCACCCAAGCCTCCACCATTATAGGTTCTGCACGCCCCCTGCCCCACTCTGCAGGGAGGAGAGACCGTGTGCTGTAGGGCCTGGCTCTCTCCCTTAGGCTCTTGTCACTGTCACAGGAGAGAGGGTGGTGTGTCTCAGGCCTGGTGGCAGCAGGAACACTACCCAGCCACCATGTTGGGTGGGGCAGTCTGCAAGGCTGAACCCTGCTGAGCCTGGGCTGTACTCCTTACTGGTCACTGCAGGGGCTGCAGTCAGCACCCCTGGCCACCCTTCCAGGTCCCTTCAGTGGAGCTCAGGGTGCCAAGCACTAGCCATGGTGGTTTCCCCAGGGTCCCATGGAGCTGTATAGCCCGAGACTTACTGTGAACACGCACCAACCTCAGGCGTAGCCCTGCTTGGTCCTGTCCCATGGTCCATGCCGAGGCTGTCCACGCTCCCTGGTTCCAGAACCAGCCCTCAGCAGAGCAGGAGGAGGAAGGGCTGGTTTCTGGCAAACCTCGCAGAAGCAGGAACTCTGCTTCCCCTGGGGCATCACTTCCCCTGACCAGACCCCTCCAACAGGGATTTACAGTCCAGCCTGAGGCTTGGCTTTAGGGCCTAGGAGGCCTGGAGAGGGCTAGCCTTGCTTGGACTGCCAGCTGGGCACCTGCTTCCTGCAGAGCAGGTCTGAAGCTTCCACCCCCCACCATGGGTGACCATTCACCCCAGATTCTGCCTTCCCTCTCCGTACAGAGGAGTCCAACAAAAAGCACCCCTTCCCCTGCCCCACCTCCTACCGCACGGCCCTCACCTACTACCTGGACATCACCAACCCTCCACGCACCAACGTGCTGTATGAGCTGGCACAGTATGCCTCGGAGCCCACCGAGCAGGAGCAGCTACGCAAGATGGCCTCCTCCTCAGGCGAGGGCAAGGTGAGCCTGCGCCACGCCGCCTCTGCCCAGGGCTGCAGCTCCCAGCTCACTTCCCCTCGGCCCCAGCTTCCACCCGCACCGACCCACTCCTCCCGTTCCTTGGTCTTGGGCAGGAGCTGTACCTGAGCTGGGTGGTAGAGGCCCGGAGGCACATCCTGGCCATCCTGCAAGACTACCCGTCCCTGCGGCCCCCCATCGACCACCTGTGTGAGCTGCTGCCTCGGCTCCAGGCCCGCTACTATTCCATTGCCTCGTCCTCCAAGGTGAGGTGGGCTGGAGCCTGGGACTGCCTGCCTCTCCCCAGCTCTGACCCTCAGGGCCAGGAGAGCTGTTGGCAAGGAGACCCTGAGGGGGCATGGGCTAGAGGGGTGGGACAAGGCTTGGTGCCAGGACTGGGCCCTCCACGTTGCTGCGGCTCACACCAGCCCTCCCTCCAGGTCCACCCCAATTCTGTGCACATCTGTGCTGTGGCTGTGGAGTATGAGACCAAGTCCGGCCGTGTCAACAAAGGTGTGGCCACCAGCTGGCTGCGGGCCAAAGAGCCTGCTGCGGAGAATGGCCGCCGGGCCCTGGTGCCCATGTTCGTGCGCAAGTCCCAGTTCCGCCTGCCCTTCAAGCCCACCACGCCTGTCATCATGGTGGGCCCTGGCACTGGGGTTGCCCCCTTCATCGGCTTCATCCAGGAGCGGGCCTGGCTGCGGCAGCAGGGTAAGCAGACGGATGGGATGGGGTGGAATGAGGAGCCGCAGGGAGCCCCCTCACCCTGGCCGCCTCTGCCCAGGCAAGGAGGTGGGGGAGACACTGCTCTACTATGGCTGCCGCCGGGCGGATGAGGACTACCTGTACCGCGAGGAGCTGGCCCAGTTCCACAAGGACGGTGCCCTCACCCAGCTCAACGTCGCCTTCTCCCGGGAACAGGCCCACAAGGTGAGGGGTGGGCGGTACTGGTGGGGGCTGGGCCGGGTACGGCTGCCCAACGAGGAGGTGGCTGGGGCGCCCTGGCCCTCACAGGCCGCCCACCTGCCTGCAGATCTACGTGCAGCACTTGCTGAAGAGGGACGCGGAGCACCTGTGGGAGCTGATCCACAACGGGGGCGCCCACATCTACGTCTGTGGGTGAGTAGGAGAGGGAGATCAGGCCCTGCCCACTCCCAGGTGGTGCCTGCCCAGCCTTCACCGCCACCTCCTTCCCCCCAGGGACGCTCGGAACATGGCCAGGGACGTGCAGAACACCTTCTGTGACATTGTGGCTGAGCTCGGGGCCATGGAGCATGCCCAGGCTGTGGACTACATCAAAAAGCTGATGACCAAGGGTCGCTACTCCCTGGATGTGTGGAGCTAGGCGGCCCCTGCCCCTCGCACCCACAGACTGTCCCCATGATCACGTTCCTCACTCCCTCTGCCAGCCGCCTGGTGGTCTCTGCCTGGGCTGGCCACTGGAGGCAGGTCCATGGACAGGGGCAACCCAGGCCAGGCCTGTGAGGTAGCCCAACCCCAGGGCACATGGCAAGGGGGACGGGGTCCCACACTTGGTGACACCCCAGGCCCTCGGCAGCTGTACAGAAGGGGCCCTTCTCTCAGCTGGTGGCCCCCACATGATTTTGAATGAGTGTAAATAATTTTAAATAACTTCTGGCCCTTGGAATAAAGTTCTGTTTTCTGTATTTGCCTGATATTGCTTGAGCAGCCCTGGGGTGTCCCCTGGGCCTATACAGAGACCCTAGATACAGCAGGAGCCCAGCCTCCCTGTGGGAGAACACATCCGTTAGGCCGCCTCTGCCTCGCTCCCTTTATTGAGGCCCTGGCGCCCAGCTCCCGCAGCCGGGGCCCAGGTCGTCCTCAGGGCCCACAGAGCCCACGAAGCCCAGGAGAGCAGAAGGCACCCCACACGCACAGGGGTGCCTCCCACCCTTCTGCCACACACGGGTCAGAGGCCCCTCTGGGGCCAGCAGGTGGAGGCCCTGCTCACTCCTTCTTGCTCCTGCGCTGCTGGCTGTGGAACTTCTGGTGCACAACCCGCAGGGTGGTGAAGAAATTGCCCAGGAAGAGGAGGAGGAAGGGGAGGCCGCACATGAGCACCTGCAGGGGGCCAGAGTCAGCTCGAGAGCCTGCGGGGCTGGGCCCTCCCAGCTGTCCCCCGGACCCTGCTCACCTGCCACTCCTTGCATTGTGGGTCTCGAGCCAGGTTAAACAAGGTCAGCGCATTGAAAAGCTGCCAGAACTGAGAGGAAAAGCTAGCTGGACTCAGCAAACCCAGGGCCGCCAGAGCGGGGAAGACTAGGGCAGCTGGGGACACCCGTGCCACTTACATGTCCGAAGAAAAGAAAAGGCAGCAGGAAGGTGAGGCCCCGCCACATCCAGGACTGGAAGCCCTCTGCAGGGAAAAGGGCCAGGGCAAAAGAACCAGGGACACCATTCAGGCCAGGAGCAGAAGGAAGGGGAAATTCCTGCCCGCCGTACCCACAGGGCTGCAGAGCAGGGCCTGGCCGACTCACCCACGGTGAGGTCCATGGTGTGCCGCTCGCCCAGGGCCCGCAGGCGGTACAGGCAGCCGCTCTGGTAGTAATACTGCAGGAACTGCACGAAGCCTGGGGAGAGCGGGCTTCAGAACTGGGCTGCAGGCGGGGTCTTCCTGCCCCTCCCGCGCATGCACACCTCCTGAGCTCAGGAAGCCCCGAGACACTCACTCTGGTACATGGAGAAAGACAGGAACTGGTTCCGGAACTTCTGGTACATGAGACCATCGGGCCTAAGGGGAAAACAGAGGGTGGGCAGTGAGGGAGCCCAGGGTGCCATCTCTGGCCCTGTCCCAGCTCCCACCAGAACCAGGCCACTTACCACGTCAGCATGACGCCCGACAGAAACGTGGACACATAGTGATGGATCACCCACCAGCCTTTGATCCTGTAGGGGGGGAGCCACTGTCCTTCCTGTCCCTGTCCCTGCCTCCCATCCCAGGGCAGCCCTTGAGAACCAGGCCCACCCCTGCACACCGGGAGCCGTTGTTGATGAGGATGCTCTCACGGATGGTCAGCGTGCAGTAGTACCAGACCAGCAGGAAGTTGAAGGCCGCATCTGTCACCCTGGGGAGGGGAGGGAAGGGAAGGGTAGGAGGGTTGGTGTCAGAGCCCAGGAGGGTGCGAGGTTGCACCAGGTGGCAGAACACCCACCTGGAGTTGAGCAGGAAACGGCAGGTGAAGGAGATGAGGATGAGGATGATGGTGAGGTAGAGCTTGAACTTCTCGTACTCGTCTTTGTAGGCAAACCTGGGGACACACACATGTGGGGGTCCCCCATGCCCATGGGGTCCCCCTTGCTGTGACCCAAGGAGGGCACAGGCAGGCACCAGAGAAGCCTGGAGTCCCGAGGCTGAGCCAAGGGCAGTCAGGGCAAGGGAACCCAGGCAAGACCAGCCCACTAGCCACGTACTTGGCCTGCTTGCTCAAGAGTGTCACGTTGACATTCCCCAGAACCAGGCTCAGGTACAACCTAGAGAAAAGGAGAGGGGCTGAGAGGCCTTGGCCCTGGGTCCCCTCCACCCAGCTGTCTTCTCCATAACCCTGCATTAAGAGTCCTACCCTTGGGGTGCTGTAGGCCACCTCCACTTGGAGCCCAGCCTGCTCCAGAATCCTGACCTGGAGTACACCAATGTCCCCAGCCTGCCACATCCTGTCCACGGCCTCCCAGCCTTGAGGCCTCAAGAAGCCTGGCTCTCCCACTCAGACCCCATATCCCCGATCACTCCTCGGTTCTGGGTGGTGGATCTGCCATCTGTATGAAGTCAACTCTTGTCACTGCCACAAGTTCCTTGCTATCTGGACCCCAGGAACCTCAGCTCTGAGTCCACTCAGGCCCCACACCATGACCATACATGTCCTCCCAGCCCACGACAGCCTCCCTCAGAAACTCTAGCCTGTGGTTGTACTGACCCCCAAAAGCTCTGATTCCCATTTTTTTCCTTACACCACGAAGACCCCTCCCTCCCTGAGGGCCCCGCACTCTGGCCAGTCCTTGTCCAGGCCCTCCTTCACCGTGCAGCCACTTCCCAGCCACCCCTTGAACCGCAGCCTCCCTGTATTTCCATCATCTCCCAACGAGGCTCATCTGTCCTCTGCTGAGGAGCTCCCAGGCGGGACAGCAGAGCAGCTGCCCTAACAGGGCTCCTGCTCCTGCTCAGACCCTGTGGACCTCCCCATGAAGGGACCTGCCTGAGGCTGCAAAAGAGCTTACTGGGGGGACTCTGACCACACCAGAGAAAAGCCTCGCCCAGCGCCCAGCCTCCAGCCCCAGCTTCTCTCTCAACCAGCTCCCAGCAGCCGCCTCTTGTAAACGGCTAGCCACTGCTAGCCACCTGCATTACTCTGTGCCTCTGCATCCTGCACCAGCAAGGCCCACATGCACCCTTCTGTTTCTCCAGGCGCCTCCTGTCAATACCTACCCCTGCCCGTGGACGTGCCCAGCTCTTTCCGACCTAGAGAGTAACAGGTGTGCCCAAGGCAAAGCCTCCCAAACACCCTCCTGACTTCTAGTTGATACTTTCGAGTGACTTCTCTCCTTCCACACAGCCATGCCAGCTCCCCCTTCAGCTCTCCCACCAGCTCCAAGATCAGCTCCCACCCCTCCCTGCCACCAGCTGGCTCTCCAAGGTCCTGTGGCCTCAGAAGCACTCCCCTCCCTCCCTTCCTCAGCCCACTAACCTGCTTCCCTGCCTTCCAGAAACCTCCCCCAATGCCTTCAGCCTTCAGTCTCCTGGGGAGATCTGGCTCAGAGTCTTGCACTGGCACCCCTGGACTCCACCCTCTCACCCAGACCCCAAACCCTGGCCACCTCATTTTGTTCCCGGCCTCTGCAGTCATCCACTGTTACCTCTCATCCTTGAAGACAGCTCAGCATCCCCCAGACACGGAAGCTTTCTCTGACTGCCTGGGCCAGTTAGGTGACCCTTACCATACCCCTACACCAGGTCCTTCCCCCACAAAGGGCCCATCACAGTGTGGGGACTGTGCTGACTGCTCTGGCTATGGCTGACTGAATGACCAAAAAGAGGTGGCATCTGGCCTCAGCCCCTCCCTCCCAGGAGTGGTGGCAGCTGGGGCTGGCCTGGGCTCACCCGTTCTTCTTGGGCAAATAGGCCTCCATGTCAAAGAAGAGGCCCTGGCGCTCCTTCATCTGGTTCTCCAGCTCCTGTGCGGCCCCCACGGCCTCTGACGGAAGGGTGGGTTTGCATCTGCAGGTGGAGCCAGAGTCAGCAGGGGCAAGCAGGCGCCATGCCCACCCCAGAGGGGCAGAAGGGGCAGTGAGGCCCAGAGAGGGGAGAGACTGTGCTGTCCCCTGGGGGGCAGCACCAGCCCCCCATGCCTCGCTGGCAGGTGCCCACCTCTTCAGGACGAGGGCCAGTTCCTGTAGCCGCTTCTTCTGCCGGGCGATGGAGCTGGTGCAGTTGTTCTGCAGCTTGGTCAGCTCCTCCAGCTTCAGGCGGTACAGCCGGTGAGTCTCCTGGGGCCGAAGGGACAAGGTGCAGGCTGGCTGGGACACATGGGCTCACTGTCTCCGCCAGGGATCCGCCTGTGCTTTCCCAAGGCACTCCCCCCTCAAGGTTTTCCTGGTCGCAGGACATCTTCCTGTGGTCCCCACCTCTCCACAGGCTCTCTGTCCTGAGTCTGGTTTCTAAAGTCACAGGTCCACCTTCTGGACCAAGTGGGTGGCTTCAGGCCCTCTCAGTCCCTCCTGCCTACCCAACTTGCAAGGATGGGAAGTATGCGTGTGTTGGGCAGGGGTGGGGGGGGACAGTGGTCAGGCATCCACAGTGCCTTCTGCTAGGGCATTCTGGATGCTTTCTCCCAGGTGAAAGGTCATCAGGCTTCAGTCTTGCACCTCCTGCCCTGAGGCCAGTCCCCTCCCCTGCCCCAGCACCTTTGGCCTGAGGCTTCCCTTAGCACTTTGCCCTGGTGGGTGAATCTCAAGAAGGCGCAGTCTAGAGATTGGGCAAGAGGCAGTGTGGGGACAGCAAGTGGCTGAGGCCAGCGGAGGCAGCCAGGCTGGGAGATGCCTGCTCAGGACTCCAGGGAGAACACTGGTGGCAGCTGGCGGGGCTGCTCTGGGGGCAGCGATGGAGAAGGGAAAAGGCGGGAATCAGGCCAGGAGAGGCAAAGGTCTAACCAAGTCTCCAACTGGCCTGGGCTCCACTGGGTCTGTGGGCCACCACACCCCCCTCAGACCCAGATCTGTGCCACCTCTGCCCAGGCACAGTCACCACCCTCTCCTTCCTGGTCAAAGCCAGCAACCTCCTGCTGCCTGGGTCCCAGGACAGACGGCCACATACAAACTCCAACCAGACAACTGCTCCTGCAGCTTCCCAGTGGCTTCAGAGATTCTAATCCCCGCCAGAGCCAGGAGGTCCCTGCACGATCTGGTCCCACCCACTGCTCCCCTCACTTTCCCAAGCAGCCACACAGGCCCACAGGGCCTGTCAGCACTGCTCTCCCTTCCCCTGTTAGATGCTGGCCCACCTGGGACAGCCCC
Organism: Marmota flaviventris; assembly: GCF_047511675.1. Lineage (NCBI taxonomy): Eukaryota > Metazoa > Chordata > Mammalia > Rodentia > Sciuridae > Marmota > Marmota flaviventris. Next base: position 28,644,460 of record NC_092516.1, read on the forward strand.
CCCGACCCTGGCCACGGACTTCACCTAAACACCACTCCCCCAGGGCACTCTGACAGGAGATGCTGAGGGTGGGAACGGGATGTTCGTGGAGTGACAGATCCAGAATACGGGCTGGCTGGCTGGCTCCGACTCAGGCAGCTGCTCTCCTGGGAGAGGATGGGGTCCAGGTCCAAATGCAAAGGGCGGGGGCGGACACGGGGTCCCGTCTCTTTCCATGCCCTCGCGGGAGGTCGAAGTCACCCAGCACAGTGGGGTCCCGGCCAAAGCACAGTGGACTGTAACCGGACACTTGGGAGGGGCCAGCTGGGGAGACTGGGACCCGAGGCCTCGCCACCCTCGGGAGCAACTCCAGGCTCCAGACCCCCGACCCCAATCGCCTGCCTGCCTGACCCAGTGCTGCCCGACCCTTGACCTCAGCCAGAGAGACGTGGCTCAGAGTCAATGGGTGGCAGGAGTGGAGCCTACCTGGATGCTCTGGAAGTCCTGCTGCAGATCTTCCCAGTCCCGCAGGCAGTCGCCCAGCGGGTCCGAGGGCGGGGGCTGCATGGCTGCCGCTCCGCGGGCCGCAGGAGCAGCGAGTTGAAGACTGCGCCGCAACCCCGGCCGGCCCAAGGCGCCTCCGCCTCCGCCCCCGTCCGCTTCCGGGCTCTCGCCGCCACCGCCACCAATGGAGAAAGACCTGGCGCGGGCCGCGCGCTGGCCCCGCCCCCAACAGCCAATCATGATCAGGGGCGGGGCCACGCACTGGAAGGGCGTCTCATACCACGACTCTAGGCCAGCTTGGTGGCTAAGGTGGCTGCGGCCCCTGGCCGGGGTTCCACCTGCCGTGCCAACTGCATGCCGTGGTGCTTCCTGCAGTGCCCCAGCCCGCGGTGCTGGGAGCAAACCAAGACCCAGAGAGGTGACACAGACCTTAAACACTTTTCGTCTTTGGGAAACGGCGCCTCTTAGTGGAAGGGATTCCCAGAGTCTTCTCTTGCTAGGATTTTTTGTCACCTCCTTTCTGCCTCCAGGCTCACCTCCACTGCCCTTCACATAGCCACTAGCTGCCCTTCCTAAAGCACAAGCCTAATTCCCCACCCTGTCCCTGCCTCGCAGGAGGTCCCTTGCCAGACAGCAAGCTCTGCGACCATCCCAGGCTTAGTCCACCCCAGACTGACAGAGGGTGCTGCCTGAAAAGCTCTCCCCCCTCTGGCAAAGCCCACTCCTCCTTGAAGGCACCTCCCTCATCCTGGCACCTCCAGCCCACTCTGGAGAGTCCTAGGAGGCTGTGGGCATGTTTGCTGAATGAACTTAGGGAAGCCCCTGCATTGATGGGCATCCTGAATGCCCCACCCGTCCCCTGGTCCCCTGTACGTGCCCTTTCCTAATCCTCAGGTTGTTCTGTGGTTGCTGCCAGCAAATGCATGGGGAAAACACCTCCCTTTAAGATCTGAGGAATTTCTAGGAACTTGGGTGCAGGGGCTGGGAGGGGTAGAAGTCTTTCCGGAGAACAGCAATGAGTGGGGGTGGGAACAGAGAAAGGCCAAGTGATAGACAGGGGTTGGGAGGGTCACAGCACTGGGCCTGGGCATGAGGCAAAGGGCCAAGGCTAGGCCTGGCATCTCTGGGGATGGGAGAATCCCCACCTATTTCCTTTTTTGTTGTTGTTGTTGCTGGGGGTTGAACCCAGGCCCTTGTGCATGCGAGGCAAGCCCTCTACCAGCTGAGCTCTACCCCAGCCCAAATCCCCATCAGTGGATGGCTATTGTGACACCCTGTGGACCAACACCGAGCACCTCCCAGGAAAGCTCTGAAGGATCCAAGTCACAGGGTGTGTATGGCAGCCCCTTAGGTGGCCAGAGGAAATTCTAGGAGGGCAGCGGAGTGTTCCAAGGCACCCAGGGATACGGGCTGTCCTAAGCTGAGCAGATGCGCCTCCACAGTGAGTGAACAGGAGCCTGAAAGAACCAGTACACAAGTCCGAGTGAGGCTGCAGGCAGCACAGGCCTTTTCTTTCCACACCAACCTGGGTACACATGCTTGCCCTCTGCCCACAAAGGTCCCAAGGAAGGTTCTTCAGCGCCCATCTCTGGGCCTCAGAGATTAGTACGGTGGATTGAAGATGTCTGTGACAGTGTCTCCAAGGACAATCTTCTCCCACTCCGACAGCTGAGTCACCAATCCCCAATTTGGACGCATGTTATTTTTGCACTTCTTGACATAGGCCCATGACCTCTGTGTACAGAGAGAAAGGAGACGTCAGGACTGGTCATGGGCCCTGGATCAGATCCAGCTCGGGAGAGATAGGAAGCACTTGCCCAGGGGCACACAACATGGTTTAAGAGCTAGATACCGCAGCAGCCTGTGATGGCTCCGTAGGGCAAGCAGTGGAGGGAGCTGGCCGCACCTTGGGCAAGCCTCTTGGCACTTCTGAATAGAGGGACAAATCATTCCTTTTTCAGATAGCTGCTGTGAATGCTAGGACAACACATGGGAACCTTCCACCAAGTAGGGTGAACACAACACACCCAAGCCTGGGGCAGAGAGGCTCAACAAAGGTTTGCATTGTCACTGGATGGGTTCCTGGAAAGGGGAGGAGGACGGGGTCAAATTCTCTGAAGAAGGAAGATTAAAGTTGCCTTCCTTTAGGGTTAGAAAGAAGGCGTGGAGCTGGTCTCCATCCGGATTGAGGACAGGGGAAAAGCAAAGGGGGAAATGGTGAAACTAAGAAGAAGACTGTGCTTAAACCTAATAAAGACCATTTATGAAAATCGCCCTTGCTAACATCGCACTCAATGGAGAAAGGTTCTCCCGAGAGGAGCACTTAGAGGAACAAGACACAGGGCCACTTTCACCCCTTCTGTTAGAACTGCAAGGAGCTGTCAGAGCAATTAGGCAAGAAAGAAAAGACACCCAAATTGGAAAGAAAAAAAAGATTATCTCCATTGTTGAGGGCCACAGCTGAGTCTGGATGAGCATGGCATATTGCCAGAGGGAATGGTTGAGAGATGACACTAGGGAGCCATGAGATGAATATGGTTATGTTAAGCTGTGTATTCAATTGTATATTTGATCTTTACTGTCCAGCGGCTCTTGCTGCCTCAGGCTGCTACTTTGGAGTTCCCGTGGAGTTCTCACGGTTCCGAGGGAGAGTGCACGAGGACCCCAGTGGAGGGTGAGAGTGTTCCCGGGGAGCATGTGTGGAGTGCTGGTGGAGTTTGGCAATAAAGAGTTGCTGTTTTGAACCTACAAGTGCTTTGTGGCAGCTCAGTTATTTGTGCCCAGCCAGACTGCGGCACTCCATGTGAAGATGACATTAATCTCATGTAGAAATTTCTAAAATCTTACACATCCAGAGCAAATGCATCCAGAGAAGTTGCAGGATACCAAAATTAGCACATCAGTTTGTTAAATTTCTACAAACCAACAATGAATAATTCAAAAAAAATTAAGAAAACAATTCCATTTACAATAGCATCAAAAAGACTAAAACATTTAACTAAAGAGGTGAGAGACATACCAAAAACTACAAAAAGCATTGTAGAAGGAAATTGAAGATGATACAATTAAATGGCAACATATCCAATGTTATAGAAAACTTACTGTGGTCCAGATGTCCATACTGCCTAAATAATCCACAGATATAAGAATCCTTATTAAATCCCAATGGCATATTTTGTAGAAATAGAAAAATTTTAAAATTCCCCAAATTAAAAAAAAAAAAACAAAACTTGTACAAAGAACCCAGTGTCCCATACATGCTAGGCAAGTGCTCAACACTGGGTTCAATCCTCAGTACCACATAAAAATGAATAAAATAAAGGTACTGTGTCTATTTACAACTAAAAATACTATTTTAAAAAGACACCTTTCAATTGTGGTAAATTATACAGAACTTAAAGTTCACCATTTTAACCACCTTTAGGGCTATACAGTTCCATGGCGCTGAGTATGTTCATATTACTGTGCAACTGTCACCCGCTCCATCTCCAGAACATCTTCATTTTCCCAAACTGATCCTCTGACCCCATTAAACATTGACTCCCCATCCCACTTGTTCCCTGGGTACATCCGTGTCAACTGCTATTCACCTGTCTGATTTTGATACTCTAGGTACCACACACCAGGGGGAATCCTAGGTACTAGTCCTTTAATGACCGGCCTGCCTTATGGAGCAGTGTCCTCCAGGCCCACCCATACTGTGGCACGCAGCAGAATTCCCTTCCTTTGCAGGGCTGACTCTTTCCTATATGGAGATGTCACATTTTGTGTTTCCTTTTATTTGTCCACAGACATTTGTGTCATTTCCACCTTTCAGCTATTGTGAACAGTCCTGCTGTGAACATAGGTGTGCACATATACGAGTCCCTGTCTTCTGCTCTCTGATGTACATGCCTTGAAGTGGACTTACCGGAAAGCCAAGGCATTCTAGGCTGCAACTTCCTGAAGAGCACGTTGGGTCAATACCCAAAACCATGGTTATTCTTTACCCCTGCCCTTCCCCCAAACACACACGGGGAGTTTTCAGCTCCCACACAAACCCTCTGAGACCATGGACAGGCAAAGATCCCCTCCCCAGGGCAGGCCCCCAAGCGAGCCCTACCTGGGAGTCAGATGCCCGAATCTCCGTGGGTCTGCCTTAACAGTGCCCTCCTCCCTTCCCACTCTGGTGAGGAAGATTGACATGGGTGCCCACTGAGGCCTGGCCAGTGCTGCAATTCTGTGACTCCACTCATTTTTCTTTGAACAAACCCAAACCAACCTCGGGGACAGACAGGCAGGCAGCAGGGGAGCCACAGAGCTGGTGCTGCCTCTCAGCCTGGCCTGTGTCCTGTTAGTGCTGTATACCAGGCTTTGGCCTGCAGCGTTGGGACCCACCCTTGGGTGCCACTTGCTGGGAAACACCCTGATTTGGAGTTCCCCTCCTGATTCTCCCCCTCCCCATCCCACAATTGGGGAACCACAGTAGTGCCAGGCCCTATTTCTCCCAGGTTTGGCCCTGACTCTATACCTAGGGTGGTTGTGGCCCAAGCCCGCCTCAAGGAACACATACCTGCAAGGTCTCCTCTCTCCAGTGCATGAGGAAGGCCACAATTACCGCACAACTGCGACTGATGCCCCGGGTAGAAAAGACCAGAACAACAGAGCCAAGCTCCAGGTGAATTTCTGCAGAAGGAAGGAAGGAAGGAAGAGGTGGGTTTGTGCAGAGCCCTCTTCCCCTTGGACCTGGAACCTGGGTGGCTATCAGAGATTGGCCTCACTGTGCCCATAGTTCAAGCATGAGTATGGAACAGTATGTCAAGCCTGGGCAAGTCTCACAACTTCCCCAACACAGCTTGTCTAGCAAACGGGGGGCCCTCAGACCTAGCTGGCCATTCAAGAGCTAACTGGCACTGCCAGGTGAAACCTTTTCCTGGCTCTCCAGGTTTCTAGCCCAGGAAGCTGTTGCCAGTTGGCCTAATGCTGATAGGACGATGCCCCAAGGACACTCAGGTGCCAGCTAGGCAATGCAGGGGGTGTGAATCCTGGCTCTGTCACTCACTGTTCTGTGGGGCTTGGGCAAGTTACTCTGAGCCACAGTTTCCTTATCTGGAAAATGGGGTTTTATTCTGCCCTATGCTGAGCACCAGATGTGGCGGCACACACCTGCAATCCCAGCCATCCGGGAGGCTGAGACCCATTGCCTGGCATAGAAAAGCCAGCTACAGTCACATAACCCCAAGGCTGGGAGTCCTGCCCAGGGAGTGGGGGAGTTTAAACTGTCATTGCAGGCTGGCCTGGGAACCCCAAGAACTAAAGATGAGCACACCACGTGCAAAGCCAGGCTGTCAGAGCTGGAGGAGAACTTTGGGATGATGAAGGCCGACTGCCTATTCACATACATGAGACTGAGCCATGCATCAGTGACAGGCTGGTCCAGAGCCACCCAGCAGGGTGGGTCTCTCTGTGCTGCAGACTCTGCCACCTCATGGTGGGATACACGGGAAGTCTCAGTCTCGGATCCTAGCTGAGTGAAAGTGGCAATCTGCTGGGCTAATAATAGGCACTTGGGCTCCATTGTCAGCCCCAATTGCTCAGGCTGGGGGCTGTGTGGTGCCAGCAGGCACTTCAGGGAGGGCCTCTGCCCTGATCCAGCCTTGCTCTCCAGGGACCTTGCTTTCCTCAGACAGTCCTATGCCCTGGGAACGACCACACAATCCACCCTGGATGATTTAAGCAGCTGGTGGGTGTTGCTTTGTGTGTGGCAGGAGGACAACAGGTGGCAGGGAGCCCACATGGAGCAACGCAGCAATCAGGGTTGGGAGGTTCCGAGTGTTCCTCCCTCCATCCACATCCTGCTGGCCAGACCTGAGGGTGCAGATAAAGCACCCTCGGGTCTGAAGATGCACTTCTAGGTCCTCCACAGACACGATCACATGTGGTGGCCAGCACCCATACTTTCAAATAGCCTCAAAGGGCTATGGCAACGTCACCAGGGCTGCTCAACCTGCAACCTAGTACTCCCACTGGAGCCCACTGCTCCCAAGGGAAACACCACCCCCACTCATCTAACGGGAATCCTGAGAAGCTGGACTCATCCTGGGTTGTCCACATTTGGCTAGGCATGTGCTGGCCCCTACCTCCTCTGTCTTCAGCATGGGGAGTCAAGATCAGGGATAAGCATGTGGAAGAGGTACTGTAGTCCCTCTGCCTCCCAGGCTAATTGCTCCCTGGTTAGGGAAGGCTCTTACCAAGGAAGTGACAGAGGTGACGTAAAAAGGGAATAATCTTGACGTCTGGGGTATCTTCTATCTGGATGTGCAGAAGGTTGTCAGAGTCACCTGCAAAACTAAACAAAGAATACAGGTCACCAGCACTTAGCCCACTGAGGCTTCCCCTCATCTTCAGCAGCGGGTCCACAGGGGAAGGATGCCAGGAAGTAGGAATGGAAATAGTGGCATCATTGTCTTGTTCAGAAGCTGAGAGAAAACTTTCAACATTTCACCAGTAAGTGTGATGGTTACTTACAGGTCTTTTTTTTTCCAGTGCTGGAATCAAATCCAGGGCTTTGTCTACACTAGGCAAATGCTCTGCTACTGGGCTACATTGGCACCCCAGGCCTGCTGCAGAGACTTTTGTATATTTTTAAAAAAATTAAATCAAGAAAGTTCCATTCTATTCCTGGTTTTCCAAGATTTTTTTTTTTTAATTATGAGTGGGACACAGTGGTGAACACCTATAAGTTCAGCATTCTGAAGTATCACAGGTTCAAGGCCAGTCTCAGCAGTTAAAAGCAACTGAGCAAGACCCTCTCTCAAAATTAAAAAAAAAAATTGAAATTAAAAGGGCTGGGAATGTAGCTCAGTGATAAAGTGCCCCTGAGTTCAATCCCCAATACTGAAAAGAAAAGTTACAAATCCATAGTGAAGCTGGGTGTGGTGGCACTTGTCTATAATCCCAGTGGCTCAGCTCCAGAGGCTGAGGCAGGATTACAAATTCAAGGCCAGACTTGGCCATTTACAAGACCCTGAGCAACTTAGCAAGACTCTGTCTCAAAACTTAAAAAGGGGGCTGGGGATGTGGCTCAAGTGGTAGCGCGCTCGCCTGGCATGCGTGCGGCCCGGGTTCGATCCTCAGCACCACATACAAACGAAGCTGTTGTGTCTGCCGAAAACAAAAAATAAATATTAAAAAAAAAAAATTTCTCTCTCTCACACACACACTCTCTCTTTGAAAAAAAAAAAAAAAAAAAAACTTAAAAAGGACTGGGGATGTGCCTCAGTGGTAAAGCACCCCTGGGTTCATTTCCCAGTACTGAAAAGAAAAATTAAGAATATAGTGAGGGCTGGATTTGTGGCTCAGAGGTAGAACGCTCGCCTAGCATGCGTGAGGCACTGAGTTTGATCCTCAGCACTACATAAAGTTTTTTTTTTAAAAAAAGGAATGTATAGTGAATCTTACCAAATGCTTTATCTGTACCTATTGAAATAATTGTTTTTTTTTCTCTATGTTAATGATTTGGTAAGCTGTGAATTCTCCAGAAGTTAAAGCAACTTCATATCATTGGAATAGACCCAACTTCCTCACCATGTATTATCCTTTCATATCTCACCATATTCAGTGTGCTAATATTTTATTTAGAATTTTTACAACTATATTCACAAGGAAAATTAGTCTATAATTTTCCTGCATTATAGCATCTTAGGTTATGAAGTTAAAATTATGCTGGTCTCATAAAATAAGTTGATAGTTGTTCTTTTTATTCTCTAAAAAGGAAAAAAAAACTTAATATTGACCTAATTTCCTCCTTAAATATTAAATAAAATTAAATCACTGAAACTATTTAGACCTGGAATTCTGTCTGTGGAAATGTTCACTAGTTCTTTATACTACTCAAATTTTGTTTGATGTCAGTTTTGACAGGGAGTTTCTAAAATTTGTTCATCTATGTTTACCATAATAAAGTTTCCGTAGCATCTCTTACAATCTTTTAGAGTAGGTACAGGACATGAGTTCTCTCTTGCCATCTGGTTATTGGTGCCTTTGCTCTCTTTGCCAAGTGTTTATTGATTTTATTAAAAAAAAAAAAACTATTTGGCCTTCTTGATCCTCTTTTATTGTTGCTATTTCAATAATCTGCTTTTATTATCCCTTTGTCATTTGGGTCTAATTTCCTGTTCCTCTCTTAAGATAAATGCTTAACTCATTGATTTCTAGCCTTTTCCCTTTGTAATAAGTGTATTCATTCCTAGCTGTACATTTCCCTCTAATCACAGCTTAGCTACACTCCACAAATTGATACATAGTATTTTCATTATCATGTATTTGAAAATATTTCCTAATTTCCATTGTGAGTTCTTTGCTTCATTGGCTGTTTAGAAATTTATTTATAGATTTCTAGGGATTTTCTAATTACATTTTTAAATTAATCATCTATCTCAATCCCTCAGTGGTTGAAAGAAAGCTAATATAATTTTAGTCTCCTGAAAACTGTTGATTATTTTATGAACCACATATTACTGATTTTTATATTTTATACATATATATTTAAATACACACTTATACATATATATGGATTCAGCAACTACAGAGTGCAACTTTTCTCCACTTTGCCGCAGTCTGGCCGGGCACAAAATCACGAGCCACTCACAGCCTTGTAGATTCAAACAGCAATTCTTTATTCCCGAACTCACTCCGGCACTCTACAAACACGTTCTGGGCAAATCCACATTCTGGGCAAAATCCACACTCTCCACCGGGCTTTGAATCCCCAAAATACTCTCTGAATCCCCCCCCCCCCCGAGAACTCAACGGGAACTCAAGGAGCGGGCGTGCCTGAGGCAGCAGGATACGCCCTATTCCCAGCAGGGTACACCTTAAACCTGGAACCGCCCTAAACCCAGGGAGCGGGATACTCCCTAATCCCAGCAGGATACACCCTAAACCTGGATCCGCCCTGGTCCTTGAGCAAGGTCACTTTACATGCAATGTCACTTCAAATGACCTGGGTCAATATGGAGAGTCCTTCCTCTAAGCAACATTGGGTAGGCTGACAAAGAAATTGCCATGTGTCATTCCTACTTGGCAATGGCTCTCAGCACCACTTGAAGATGTTTCCTTTCCCAGTCTGTTAATATGGTGCATTACCTTTGGTTTTCAATGTTAAACCAATCTTGCATTCCTGGAACAAACACAATTGGTCATGAGATATTATCATTTTTAGATATTTTAGAATCCAATTTACAAAAATTTTGTGAAGAATTGTTGTGCCTATATTCATAGGGATATTGGTCTGTAGTTTCCCTTCTTGTAAAGTCTTTGTAGGTTTGAGTTTCAAATAATGATGTATCTCATAAATGAATTAGAGTTCTCTCATCTTTATTTTCTTTTGGTATTGGGAATTGAACCCATGTGACTTAACCATGTGGCTCCATCCCCCACACTTTTTAATATTTTTTTAAAGACAGGGTCTCCCTAAGTTTCTTAGGGCCTGCCTAAGTTACTGAGGCTGGCTTTAGTCTCACAATCCTCCTGCCTCAGCCTCCCAAACTGCTGGGATTACAGGCATGTACCACCACACCCAGCACATCTTTATTTTCTTAAAGAGTTTTTGTGAAATTATTATTTCACCAATAAAGGCATATGGGCCTAGACGTTTTCTTTGTACAAAGGTTTTTAACTGTGAATTCAATTTCTCTAATAGAGGGATATTCTAATTATCTATTTCTTTTTTTCTTTTTTTTTAATGGTGCTGGGGATTGAACCCAGGGCCTTGTGCATATGAGGCAAGCACTCTACCAACTGAGCTATATCCCCAGCCCTGATTATCTATTATCTAACTGAGCTTGACTCTTTCAAGGAATTTGTTCATTTACTCTATATTTTCAAATTTATTGGCATAAAGTTGCTCATTTTCTAAATTTTTTTAATATATATTTTTAGTTGTAGGTAGACACAATACCTTTTTTATTTTTATATGGTGCCGAGGATCTAACCCAGTGTTTCATGCATGCTAGGCAAGCAATCTACCACTGAGCCACAACCCCAGTCCTTCTAAATATTTTTAATTAAAAACTTTGAGATAATTGTAGATGCATATGCAGTCTTAAGAAATAATAGAGAGCCCTGTACACTTCACCTAGTTTCCCCAGCAGTAACATTTTGCAAGACTATAATATAATATCACAAGCAGGATACTACGCTGATATAACCTGTCAATCTTATTCAGCTTTCTACAGTTTTACTTGCATCCATGCAGGTGTATGTCTGTCTGTAGTTCACTATTTATAAAGTTATTGCTCACGTAGGTTCCTGAATCTCCCATAGGTCAAGAAATACCAAGGATCCCTTTTATTGCCCTCTGATAACCAACATGCTAGAGCCCTTTCCCAAATCCTGCCAACCATTAATCTATCCTCTATTTCTAAAATTTTGTTCTATTAAAAATGCTATATAAATAGAATATTGTAAGTAACTTTTCAGATTTGGTGTTTTGTTTTGTGTTCAGCATCAGTTCCACAGAGATCCAAGCAGGAGATCCAAGTTGTGGCATGTATCAGCAGGAGTCTTCCATGGTATGTACCCACCACAGCTTTTCAAACTACTTAGCTGGACAATTGTTGTGAATATAGATGCACAGCTTTTGGTATAAATGTAAGTTTTCCTTTCTCTGGGATAAGTGCCTAAGAATACTTTTTGATATTGGTAGGATCTATAATGATGGTCTCTTTTAACTCAATAATGTTATTTTTGTCTTCTGTCTACTCCAATCAGTTTGATAGGATATACCAATTCTATTGATTTTTCAGAGAACTTTTTTAGAAAAAACTTTTGGCTTCATTAATTTTCCTATTTGTTATGCTTTCTTTTTCATTTGTTTCTATTCCTTATTATTTCATTCCCCCTGCTTACTTTTTAAAAATTTTAAGGTGGAAGTTCCTTGATTTGAGGTTCTTTTTTTCTAACATAGGCATTTAGGTTGTAAATTCTCCTCTAACATTGCTTTAGCTGCATGCACAATTTTTGACATGTGTTGTTTATATTTTCATTCGGTTCAAAATAATTTCTAATTTTCCCCTTAATTTCTTTTGACACATATGCTACTTAAAAGTGTGTTATTTCATTTCCACGTGTTTGGGATTTTCCCCAGATACCTGTGTTATTGATTTCTAATTTAATTCCATTAGGGTCATAGAACATAATTTTTAAAACTTTAATCCTTTTAGGTTTAATAATGTTTGTATTGTGGTCCAGAACAGGGTACCCTGACAAAAAATATTCCATGTTCTTATTGAGAAGATATTCAACAGTAAGAAGATATTCAACAAACAGTGTGTGTCTTATATAAATGGTACATCTGTGGTTTTCAATCTGTGCTAGACTTCAAAACTATGATCTCCTGTTATTGTATGCAGCCTTGAACTCCACTTCTCCAGGAGTTCTTAGTGATTAAATAGGTGATAATTATAAGCAAAATTCAAAGCAATTTAGTACTGATTTTAAAAGATTACTTTTGTCTGGAGGTGAGCTGCACTAAAACTTTACAACAAAATGTCTGAAGAAACAGAAGGACATTAATTCATCTGTATCTTACTGTTGGTAAGCCTAGAAGTAAAGAAACATTGGTAAATTGCTCTGACCCTGATGAGTTGTTAAACTGAGATTATTGTTTATGCATGCAGATGTTAACTGGAAGTTATATATGCATAAATCTTTTCTTCCTGGATTTGGCAGCTATGTATAATTATATTAAAATGGTTCTAGCATAAAAAAGATATTCAAAGACTAGAAGAACATTACTAATTTTGTGTGAAACATCTTACAATTGTCAGTTAAGTAAAGTTGGACAATTACATTCTTCTAGTCTTTGAAATTATAACCTATCTTCCATTTACTTGTTGTAGCAATTATTGATATGCTGAGATTTCTGATTATAATTGTGGATTGTTGTATTTCTTTCAGTTTTTTAACTTGGGATTGAACTCAGGAGGACTCTGCCACTGAGCTACAACCCCAGCCATTTAAAAAAATTTTTTTTTCATTTTAAGACAGAGTTTTAAAATTTTGTTTAGATCCTAAGTTGCTGAGGCTGGCCTCAAACTTGCAATCCTTCTACCTTCTGAGTCACTGGTATCACAGGTGTGCACCACTGCATTCAGCTCCTTCCAAAACATTTTAATAGTTTTAATTTCATGTACTTTGAACTCCTTTATTTTATGTTATTTTTAAAGTAGGATCTATAATGGATCTATAGGGATCAAATAAACTCCTTCATTAGGTACATACATGTTTAAGAATATTTTTTCCCTGGGCTGGGATTGTGGCTCAGCGGTAGAGCGCTTGCCTAGCATGGGCTGGACCCAGGTTCAATCCTCAGCACCATATAAAAAAAATAAATAAATAGATAAAAGGCATTGTGTTGTGTCCATCTACACCTAAAAAATAAGTATTTTTTTTTAAAAGAATATTTTTTCTCTAGAATCTAGAGTCTAGATTAATTGACCACTTTCTCATAATGAAATGACTCCCCTCATCTCTGGGTAGTATACTTTGCTGTGAAGTCTGAATTTTCTGATAATATAGCAACTAGAGTTTTTTAAAATTTGTCTCAGTCTAGAATATCTTGTTACATCCTTTTACTTTATATTTGAAGTACATTTTTTTAGGCAATCTATAATCTCTGCCTTTTGACTGGAATCTTTAGACTAAATGTTGATATGAGTTTAAATCTATCATTTGATATTTGTTTTCTATTGATCTCATCTCTTCTTTATTCCCATTTTCCTCTTTTTCGGTCTTCTTCTGGGTTATTATGATTCTATTTTTCCTTTATTATTTCATTCATTATATTTTTTATTTTTTTGCAGTTGCTTTAGAGTTTATAGAACATATCATTAACTGATTATTGAGGAGATTTTTAAACAAGAGGGAAAGTATCTTATATTTATCTACATAATTATAACTTCTGGTGGTCTTTGTTCTTTTTATAGAGATTCAGATTTCCATCTGGTATCATTTTCTTTCTGCCCAAAAGATTTCCTTTAACTTTTTTTTTTTTTTTAGAGAGAGAGAGAGAGAGAGAGAATTTCAATATTTATTTTTCAGTTTTCGGCAGACACAACATCTTTGTTTGTATGTGGTGCTGAGGATCGAACCGGGCCACAAGCATACCAGGCGAGCGCGCTACCACTTGAGCCACATCCCCAGCCCTTCCTTTAACTTTTTTGTAGTGCAAGTTTGTTGATGATGAATTCATTCAGCTTTTGTATGCCTGAGAAACTGTCCTGTGTTGTTAGTTAGCCATTGTCCAAAAAACCCTGTTCTATACGTTTTATTTCAGTTATTTAAGGTGGGGGAGTAAATTTGGTCCTTGTTACTTCATCTGGTTAGAAATGGAAAGTAGTCTCATTTATATTCTTGAAGAATATATCATATAGATATCCAACTTTGAGTTGGCATTATAAAGATCTCAGCCAAAAAGCAAATTAGGAAATAACTTGCTTTTTGGCTCAGATCTTTTTGAATTTTTAGATGAATTCATAGGCAGTTGACATCACCCATGACATTAGGTTTCTTATCCAACAGTCTTTCCCATCATCGATGCCCTGTTTTTTCTACATCCTTTAGTTTCCTTAGCCAGGCATGGTGATGCGTACCTGTAATCCTAGCAACAGCAGAGGCAGGAGAATCGCAAGTTCAAGGCCAGAGCCAGGAACTTAGACTCTGTCTCGAAAACAAACAAACAAATTTAAAAGGCTGGGGATGGCTGGATGTGCATGCTTATAATTCCAGCAGTTCAGGAGGCTGAAGCAGGAGGCTCACGAGTTCAAAGCCAGCCTCAGCAAAAGTGAGACACTAAGCAACTCAGTGAGACCCTGTCTCTAAATAAAATACAAAATAGGGCTGGGGATGTGGCTCAGTAGTCAAGTGCCCCTGGGCTCAACCCTCAGTGTCACACACACACACAAAAAAATTGTCTTATTTACATAGGCCCTGCATATTTCTTAAATTTATTTCTAGGAATCTTATAACTTTTAGGTTTTTTTTTCCAGAGAGAGAGAGAGAGAGAATTTTTTAATATTTATTTTTTTTAGTTTTCAGCGGACATAACATCTTTGTTTGTATGTGGTGCTGAGGATCGAACCCGGGCCACACGCATGCCAGGCGAGCGCACTACCACTTGAGCCACATCCCCAGCCCCATAACTTTTAGTTTTTATTGTAAAGATGGATCTTTCATCTTTCATTATGTTTCTATATTCATAAGTTGAATTGATCGATTTTATATGACATTTTTAAATATTTATTTTTTAGTTATAGGTGGACACAATATCTTTATTTTATATTTATGTGGAGCTGAGGATTGAACCCAGTGCCTCACGCATGTTAGGCGAGAGCTCTATCTCTGAGCCACAACCCTAGCCCCTTTATATGACATTTTTGTTATCAGATGCCTTGCTGAATTCTTGTATTATTTCCATTTTGATCAGGAGCTGAAAGCAGAGAATTCTAGGTCTTGGTGACCAGGACCAGACACTGTCAGAAAACAGAGGCTGGCCAGCAGGGCTAGTGAGGGCTTTCCTGCACAGTGAACAAGGATGAGCCTGCATGGGCATGTGTGTCCTGGTACCAAATGCCAAAGCACAGAGGCATTTCTCACAGGTTCCTGAGACAGGCCAAGCAGAGTAGACCAAGATGCTTCATAACACCATGTTAAAGACCTGGAAAGCACCACTCATGGTGAGGTTCACAGGACGAGTGTGAAGACTCAGGGGGCAGAGGATGCCAAAGCCACACGAGGCACGGGCGAAGGCCATGCTAACTCTGCTCCAGTTTGTGTTGGCTGCTAAGAGCCCTTTCAACTCTACAAATGCATGGCACTAGGAAATGTGTATAAATAAATGATACCCTTAAAAAAAGTGTCTCATTTACTTACAAGGGTCCCATCTCCATGGAGACATTGATATGTGCTTTGATTTTCAAATCCTTCTGCACTTGAGGGTCACAGGCTTGACTGAAATTTCCCAGAAAGACCTTTCCAGGAATTATTTCAACAGGATACGGCTGAAATGCATCTAGTTCCTGGAGTCGGGAAAGAGAAGGACTGCTGTGAGCATGGGCCCTCTGGAAGGGAGCTTTTCATCTCTTGAAATCTCTTCAGCAGACAGTGGATGATACTGAGATCTGGACTTTCATAAAGACTGGCAAATAGCAGCTCACATGAGGAGAGAGAGGGCTGTCCCATCAGGACTGGCTACAGCATCACGATGCCATGCTAGCTCTCAGCACCGACTCCATTGCCCTCCCTGGCAACCATTTGCACCTGGTCACATGCAAAAAGGCTGGAGTTGAGGACCTTGTGGTGCAGAACTTCCACAACCCAGAATGTGTCCAATTGGGGGTGGGGTGGGTGGAACAGAACTTTTATTACAATGGGGACATCAGAATTTAAACACCTTAAAGACACACTCAATAAAACTCTCCACATTGTGCCTGTCTGCCATTAGAAAATGTGTTCTGATGAAGGAGGCGAATGGTCAGTGGGGCAGAGAGGACAAGACAACCACTTAAATTCAGGGTCCATAAATGTGACAGAAAATTTGACTGCAGCAACATAAATAGAACAGAGGATATTATGTTAAGTGAAATAAGCCAGGCACAGAACAGTGAGGTCCACATAGTCTCAATCCCAGGTGGACTCTGAAGAAGCTGATCTCAGAGGTGAAGAGTAAAATGGCAGTTATGGGGTTGGTGGGGGATGGGGGTGTGGGGGAGGGGGGAGGGGCAGGTGGGCAAAACTGATCCATGTGCACTAGTTACAGCTGAACAGGAGCAAAGGGTCCTGGGGTGCCTCTGTACAGTGGTTGACTACCTAACTATAACGTGCTGTATATTTCAAAAACCTAGGAAGAGTTGGATGTTTTTTGCCACAAGAAATGAAAAATATTCAAGGAGAAAGATGTTTTATTTGAATTAAATATTATATAATGCATATATTGTATATCAAAATATCACCTAGTATGCTTTTTTAAATTTTATGTATCAATTAGAAACACACAATTTAAAAAATAATTTGGTTTCTTTGAATCACTAAGAAACAGAGGATTATTTCTATGTTTCCCAAAGAGTTCTAAGAAGCACCGTCCCTCACAGTGCATCATGAAGGAAGGGTACAAAGAACCGAGTGTGCCCGCAGCTGCGCCTGCTGGTCCTCTCTAGGAAACTTGGTGTCCACCAGCAATGGCCAGCTAGAAGAGGCCCTACACAAGGAAACCTGCCCTCACTGCCACCAAGCTCCCCACATGCTCTGACTTGCGCCACTTCCCCGTCATACCTCCAAGGGAGACCCTGGCCTGTGTGATTGGCGGTCAAAATCTCTTCCATAGTCCTTTGGTACCAAATCAGAATCAGAAGTAACAACTTAAATACCTCGGGCTACGTAGGACAGATACTATATAATCCTGACTTCCAGTACTAATATTGACCCAAATTAAATGAAAGGGGTACCTGTAAAATTATAGATATTGAAGTTATGACCTGTTACTCCCTCTTTAAGTCTGGTAAAACTGGCTTGCTGGATGTTTAAAACCAAAACCTTGGAGACCAAAGGCAAGGAAGTAAAAGGGCCAAGGAAAAAGTAGCCAATATTTTGGACCTTGCCCTCTAAGGTCAGCCAGGACGTGGAGAATGATGTGACCCCTCTTTGGTCCATGTAACTCTGGTGACCTGGAGATAGAGAGGACCCTATAGAACAGGAAGCCAACCAGTGCACATTCTGCAAAGAAGAGGGTCATTGGAGATGGAAATGTCCCTGATGCTTCCAAGATAAGCCATATATGGTCAGACAGACCCCAACCCATCCTGGCAATTGGCACCAATGGTAGAGGAAAGCTAACGGAGCCAAGAGCCTTCACATATGTCCCCAGGAGTGATCCCTGAGGAATCTCAGCTGACTCTTAAGAGTAGATAGGAACAGGGTCAGTTTTGGCCAACTTGGTCTTAAACACCTAGCAGGAGAATATAGCCTAAAAGCACAGTCCTACCTGGACACTTAAACGTAAAAACAATGGTTTTAAAAATGTAACATAAGGGCTGGGGTTGTGGCTCAGTGGTAGAGCACTTGTCTTGCATGTGCGAGGCACTGGGTTCAAGCCTCAGCACCACATAAAGATAAATAAATAAAGGCATTATCCATCCACAACTAAAAAATGAAAAAATATGTATATATTTTAAAAAATGTAACATAAGATGTATATTTGTGTCAACCCTTCCAAAAGTAAGTACAGCTGGAGGCTATAAAGGAAGGATTCTTGTGTGAGAGTGAATAATAGTAATGATCGTAAGAGTCCCAAATTTGTCCTGAGTTAATTTGAGTCTGATTTCAAAAACCTACAAATCTTCCTGACATCCGTTGATGAACTAATCCATTTTTCACTGATAGTTTATGAATTACAGTCCTCATGGTTTTCAGAGACTGGATGAAATACTAATTGCTTTTGTTCTAATTATTTACAAAAATGTAATGAATTCTTTGCTCTTTATTGTTGTCTTGGCAAGATCCCTGCCTTATGTGTACCTTGTCCAGTCACCTGCCAACTGCCACTGTGGACCTCTGGACTGCTCTGATGTTGAATGCCCTAACTGTCCACCCCCTACACCTGACAGAGAATAAGAACTTTGGGTTACTTCCCCCAACTTTGCCCCTGTTCAGCAGTAAATAGCTTGAAGATGTTGTCACCTGCTTTCCATAGAAATGGAAGCTAGAAATTGACAGTGGGGAAATGTAACAAGGGTTCACTTGATACTGTGACCATATCCCTTGTGGCTTTGAAATTTACATATTTTTTTCTTTTCCCTTACCTTCTCCTTCCTGACCTTCTCTTCCCTGATCTTTTTTGTTTTTTGTTTTTAGTTATACATGGACACAATGTCTTTATTTTGTTTATTTATTTTTATGTGCTGCTGAGGATTGAACCCAGTGCATCACATGTGGGAGGCAAGTGCTCTGCCACTGAGCCACAAGCCCAACCCCTTCCTGTTCTTATTTTCCCTAACTTTCTCCTTCCTGATCTTCTCCCTGATCTCTCCTCCCTAAACTCATTTTCTCTGAATCACCTCTTTAAAAGCCCCCTGTTCCTACTGATGGGCAGAATCACAGTCTTTGGGACAGGAGTCCCCTGTATTTCTCCTTTGCTAGCAAAGCAATAAACCTTCTTTTTCCTTTTTCTCAAAATTAAAAAAAAAAAAAAAACCTCAGTCTACCTCCCTGTCAGCACCAGTCCCTCCCACCCCAGGTGAAGCCACTACAAGCCACGCCCCAGAGCCCTGCTGACTCCACCCAGGGTACCTGGCTCACTGGAGCCCTGTGACATTCCTATAATCCCACTAGAGAACAACCTGCCTCAGCACCCACCACCTGCCTCATAACTCTCCTGCTTCCTGCAAACCAGCCTCCCTTTCTGTGGTTACCTGACTTGAGCTGGGAAGAGGAAACATTGCACAGATAGAAACATTTCATCTTCTCAAAGCATGCACATTAATACCAGGTAATAAAACAGAAAAGATATCTCCACTGAGCAGTCTGAATGGAGGCTGCTGTCTGCCCCACAAATTGTCCCCCAGGGGCTCCCCACTGCTATGAACCACACTATGGCCCACCTGTCACCCACATTAACACCAGGGCCTTCCTCCTGTCTCCAGACTCCCCCATGTCCTCTAGTTGAGCAATGCTGCTTCCTAAATGTCCTCAGACTGTCTTTCTCCCCTGCCTCTCATCAGGGCTCCCCAAATCTACTCTGGCCCACTGATCTGCTTCCTAATGAGCTTCCCAAAGTATAACGTGACCATGCCAACCTTCTGCTTGGCACTGCTCAGTGGCGGGTCCTCATCTGCCTCTAGCAATGAACTGCTGAAATCTGTCAGTCCCTGAGCACCTCTGCTCAGAGGGAGCTCTTACTGAAGGAAGGTCACCTACCAGCACAGGGAAGTCACTATAAGCTGCTCCATCTAAAGTGGAAGGCAATCTCAGAGCCTTAATACTTGGCCACCACCTTCCCTCAGAGAAGCAGCTCCTAGGGGAGCATGGAGACACTCCCACCTATGGTAAAGAACATGTAGCAAGTAGAACCTTCACCTTTGTTCCTAAATTGGTGGCAAAGGTCCTATGACAGGGAGAGGCAAATGCTAGGCAACCCCATTCTAAAGAGCCACAACCAAGCAGGGTTACCACTTGCCCACCCAGCCCTCGTAGCTTCCACAAGCCCCTCCCCTCCAAATCTAGGAAAGTCACTGCACACACGTATTAAAACCAACCATACTTCATTTTAAACATGCCATTCATCGCATGTCGGCTACACCTCACTAGAGCTGTCAGTAAAGTATGTGGGGCGAGTTATTAGCAGCAGAAGCTCAGAGAAGACACCAATCTCTCCACACCCTGAAAAGCCAGCAAAGGGAGGCCCCCAGGAACAGGGAGCCGCACTTGGTGGGCACTTGCTGAGCCCAAATCCTAGGTGCTGTTACCTCAGAGGAGGAGAGAGGATGTCGGGAAAGCTTGTGTACACACCCTGGGTTTGAAAACAGGTCTGACCATAGACTGCTGTCCTGCCTTGTCACACAAGCCCACTGAGCAGCAGAGTGGCAGGGCAGGGAGGGTTGTGAAGGTCTGCAGGGCCCCTTTCCCCACTAGCACACTCCCCTGTGGATCAGGCCAGGATTTAGGGGAAGAAGATGGACATGGTGGAGGTCAGGGCTGCTCAGTGATGGAAGAGAATTTGAGAGGGAACCCTGGCAGAGGGTAAAAGGGTCACAGCTGGCTCGCTGGTAGATCCTCAGCAACAGAAGAGGCAAGGGTAAGGCTGTATGAGGCCCCAAGAAACCCAGCAACAGAGGCCATGAGCAGCACCCAGAATCAGACTGGATCAGAGTGAGAACGGGCCCATTCACCAGCTGCCAGACACAGAGGATGAACTCCATGCTGTCACCAATGGCCTCTTCCTTTCCTGGACACCAATAAAGTCATGATCATGACCTGGATGCCACCAGTTCATTTCCCCAGCCTGTTCTCCTCCATCTCCTTCCATCCCCTGTTCCCGTCTCTTCTTCCTCCTCCCCTGCCTTCCACCCCTTAGTCCCCAGCCATGCTTCCTGGCCAAGCTAGCCTCTGTTCAGCCCTCTGCCTCACCTGGGGCATCCAGATGATCTTCTGGGTCCTAAAGAAGTGGTACAGGCCTGAGAAGCGCTGGTAGCCCCCTTTCAGGATATGCACAGGATTGCGGGTGAAGTTGCTCAGCCATTTGCCACACTCCACGGCAGGTCCGAGCGCCAGTTCTAAGAATGGACACCAAAGAGGTGACTGTCCTGTGTTGTGCTCACCATCTGTCTAGACAGCCACTCTGTCTTCTGAAAAGCAATTATTTAGGAAGCCGAAAAAGGATAAATGAGAGGAATGTAACAATTAAAATTTTAAAGGCAACTTACCATCAGGTGGATCTTCTGTAAGCTGTGTGTGTATATATATATATACACACAACATATGTGCGCCACATGTTGTATACCAAACAATTCACCCATTTAAAGCATACGATTCAGTGATTTTTTGTATAGTCAGTTGTGTAACTATTATCACAATCAATTTTAGCACATTTTCATCATCCCTAAAAGAAACCCTGTATCAGTCACTTTCTTGTTACCCCCAAACTTGCAGCTTTGGTTACTCCAAGCTCTATTTATCTAATTTTTCCACATATCATGTATTCTGGACATTTCATATAAACGGAAGCATGTCATTCACATGATGTGTGTCTGTTTTCTACACTTGCTATAGTCTCTTCAGCATTCATCTCTTGCAGATGTATCAATACTTCAGTCCTTTCAATGGCTAATATTCATTGCACCACATGGATTTACCACATTGGTTTTATCCTCTCATCTGAGGATGGATGTGTTATTCCCTCCTTGGGCTACTGTGAATGATGCTGTGTGAGCTCATGCACAAGTTCTCATGCAGACACCATGTCTTTGGAGTATCTATCTTAACCCTTTGAGGAAACATCCAACTTTTTTCTGAAGCAACTTCACCATCTCACACTCTGGCAGGCAATGCCTGAGGACTCCTTTCTCTACGTTCTTGTCACATGGCCATTCTGGTGTATGAAATGAAATTTCACAGTGGTTTTGACATCAATTTAACCTTAACACCTTCGCTGATCTGCAGGATAGACTGTATGCAAATCAGATATATGGGACTGGAATTCTGCATAATTAAGGCTAAGCCAGAATACTTGGATCCAGGAACAGACCCAGAAAGAGTAATGTTGGCTAGCAGACCCAGAAAGAGTAATGTTGGCTAGCAGGCTCGGGACAGCCATCCAGAAGGAGTTGGGTATGAACTCTGACTTCTATGCTAAACTTTAGATCTGGGAGACGAGGACACTTCCAGCAGGGACTGCTCAGGACATAGTGGCCTGGGACCTGTCTGGAGGAACTACATTTGGAGGACAAGTCTGGAGTCTGTAACCAGGCTGGGACATAACCTGCAGTTGTCCAGACATGGGCCAAAGCCTCCCATGGGGTCTGATTCAGAAGTCAGAGTCCAACCAATGGGTCATGTGATGCCCGTCATGACTCTCCTGAGCCACAAATGGTGGCGGGTCAGAAGGCCCCAGGGAGCTGTAGAGTTTCTCAGGATGCATGACTCTTACCTTTAGGCTGCTTCTCGAGACCCACTGGAGGCTTATTCAATTAGGGACAACAGGATCAGCACCAGAGGAAGGCCAGTTCCCAGGGGATAGTCAGGGATGCTAACAGAGCCTAGGCTACCTTTCCAATAGCCAGAAAAGGTCAGGCTCCACTTGCTCAGAAGTGGGGGGGGTACCTCCATAATAGCCTCAATCCATTACTGGGAAGTAGAGGTTTCCACTAGAAGGGGTGATGGAGTTAATATTTCTGCAATGTCAATTTCATTCATTTCTATTCCCATTGATCATGAATTCTCCATTGGCATTAGTTTCTTCCTCTCTGAACTGGGGCACTTGCTGCTTACAAAGGAGAAGGAACATACTCAGATCAAGGTCCCTGATTACGGGGGCAGCTTTGAGTTGAATTCCTTGGGTTCCTTAGCCAGCCAATAGTCATGAAAGCCAGGTTTTGCTGAGAGAGGTAAAGGAAGCCCCAAAGCTTTCTTCCTGTGTCAAGGAGCACACTTGCAATCTATAACCCCACTGTTGCAAGGAAGGACAATTCAACATGAGAGAAATCTTTCCTCCAAGATGGGGAAGCCCTCTGAGTGCAGAAGCCAAGAACAGTTTCTATGAAGACACTGACTGGGGGGAAACCCACAGGCAGGGCGCCCACATTCGCGCTGGAAACAGCTTGGCCCATTTCCCCCTGGGAACTTGGTGGTCCCCAGCAGAGGTGGTGGGTGGTGGAACCAACACTGAAGGCCAAGGAGAGATGCAGCAAGGCCCAGGGGATCTGCAGCCTGGGTGGGGAGCCTGAGCAGAGGGCCCAAGGTGGGGGTCCCCAGGAGCAACTGGTGCATACTGCCAGGTACAGAGGCTGCTCAAGACGTCCATCAGTCACGGGCATCACAGCTCTGGGCACAGTGAGGAAGAGCCCCATGGCCACAGGCCCACATGGCCAGCAGGAAAGGACTGCACTGTGATCTCACATACCTGCTGCTGGGATGTGAGGAAGAGCCCCTGTGCTCAGGTTTCCCTGGGGACTGAGGAGACAGGTACTTAACAACAGAGAGAAGTGGGGTGGCGAGAGGAACCCTGAAATGACCTTATATCCAAAAGACTTAGCACTTACATGCAAGATGCCATTTTAAGTGAGCAAAGTTGTGTAAGGGGAGAGTTGTATGTGCAGCTGTGGCTTCCTACCAAGGGGCATGGGAACCCATGGCACAGTGCACTCAGCTGCAGGGTGGAAGCGGGGTTATCTTTACTGCCCATTTCCTAGGGCTTCAGGATCCAGCATGTAATCCCATAATACCAGAACTGTACACTAGAGTCCAGTGGGGCAGGCATGGGGAAGCAGGGACCTACCATGGCCAAAGAGCACTTAGGAAGAAAGCCTGAAAGGCTGGCTTTCCTGAAGGTGGGAGCTTAGCTCCACCCAGTGGCAGTCCTGGGAGTGCCCTGGAACTATACCCACCCACATCAGCTATTGAGTCAGAGGAAGCAGATCTCTTGGTGCCAGGGGATGGCCAGGGGCTGAAAAGAGAACAGTGGAGCTTCAGAATTTCAACTGAGAATCTTGGAACTGACCCTCCAGCCCTAAGCCATGTTCTTCTCCAACACAACCATCCAGTTTGAGACAGGATAGTCTCAAACTGCCTAGGCTTGAACTGTGACCCCACCACTTAGGAGCTGTGATAGTTTGGAAATCTGTCCACAGAGTCTTTTAAACACCTCTTTAAAATGTCAAGCCTATTGGAATGGTAGTCACCAGGAATACAAACAATGATAAATGCCGAGAGGAAACGGAGAAAAAGGAACACTTTCACACTGTGATGTGACTGTAAGTTAGTACTGGCACTGTGGAAATCAGTATGGAGGCTCCTCAAAAGACTAGGAATGGACCATCCTATGACTCAGCTATACCACTCCTCGGTATTTATCCTAGAGAATTAAAATTATCATACTATAGTGATACATGCAGACCCATGTTTATAGCAGCACAATTCATAATAGCCAAACTATGGAACCAGCCTGGGTGTCCATCAATGAATGAGGAAAATGTGGTAAATACACACAATGCAGTTTTATTTTGCCATAAAGAATGGAATTATGTCACTTACAGAAAAATGGATGGAACTTGAGAGTATTTTGTTAAATGAAACAAGCCACATTCAAAGATAAGGATCATATATTTTTCTCATATGTGGAAGC
Source organism: Marmota flaviventris (assembly GCF_047511675.1). Classification (NCBI taxonomy): domain Eukaryota; kingdom Metazoa; phylum Chordata; class Mammalia; order Rodentia; family Sciuridae; genus Marmota; species Marmota flaviventris. The sequence continues at coordinate 28,668,815 of NC_092516.1, forward strand.
TAAGGAGGAAAAAGAAAAAGAGGTGCGTGGGAGTCTCATTAAAATTGAAGGAAGATCATTAGAATAGAAGAAAGGGAGGGAAGAGGGAAGAGAAAGGGAAAATACTGTGGAGTGACACTGGCCAAATTACATGTATGAATATGTAACAAATCCCACCATTATGGGCAACTATAATACACCAATAACAAATACGTCAAAAGAAATAAATAAAAAGGTCAAGACTACCTGCTTGTCCCTTGAGTGCAGGCTGGACTTCATGACCTACTTCTAGTGACTGGAACATGGCAGAGGTAACTGAGTCCTGAGACCAGGTCATAAAAGGCACATGGTTACCCCTTCTAACCCCCTCTCTCAGACCCCTCACTCTGGGGAATACCCATTGCCATGTTGCGAGCCACTCAAGCAATCCCAAGGAAAGGTTCTGTGCCAATGAGCTGAGGCCTTCTGGCTACTGCCATGGCTAATGAGTCATTTTGGATGCCAATCATCCTGGCCCAAACCTTCCAAGGACAGCAGCCCACAAGAAACCCTGTGCCTTCCAGCTGAGTGGTCCCTGAATTCTGGACCCACCGAAAGAGGAAAATAATTAAGGTTTGCTGTTTTCAGCGACTCGGTTTGGAGAAATGAGCTCCATAGCAATAGATCCTAACTCACCAGGATCTTGGGTGAGTTACTTCACCTTTCTGGGCCAGTTTCAACCCTCTTTAAAATGGGAGTGATGTACCTGCTAGGAGACAGTTCTCCATTCAGTGTTCTGTGAACAGGGACATTGGCTGCTTTTGTTCTGGGCTATCTCTTCAGGAGACATTTACATAACAGCTTTGGAAGACAGGACATTCTTTCTTCCCTCAGGCCCCCTAAGCTTAGGACTCTTCTATAAGGCAACCCATTGTAGTTCTAAGTGTCACTTGGCCCTCTTCACCTAACCCTGTGGGGACTGGGGCTTAGAGAACCAGTACAGGACAATGCTGACATTCTGGGTCCTTGTGTTGTTCTGAATAACCCAGTCCTGTATCTGACCCAGGAGTCTCAGGTCTCTGATAGTGTACATGCAACTGCTGCAGGTGACTTATCTTGTATGGAGGGTAAAGTCTCACACGTCTCATGGCTCTTTGCATTACCATTCTCACAAGGAGGCTCTGCAGACTTCACAAATTAGCCCAGGTGAAGCACCTGGCATCATGGCTCCTGGCACATAGTAAGTAGTAACTTTTTTCTGGTACTAGGAATTGAATCCAAGGGCACTTAGCCACTGAGCCACATCTCCAGCCCCTTTTTAAACTTTATTTAGAGACAGGATCTTGCTGGGCCTCGCTGAGTTGCTGAGGCTGTTTGAACTCAATCCTCCTGAGCTGCTGGGATTATAGCCTGTCCCCACCAGGCTCCTTACCTATCGTTTTGCCACTGCTGGAAAAACCCACCTGGGCCAGAATTGTCAAAGTCATTATCATCCTCGTTTTCATTGTAGACTAAGGTCATCTCCAGGGTGCTGGTGTTGCTGTCATACACCACACAGTATCTCACACACTCCAGGTCTACGGACTCAGGGATGAGGTAGTCTTTATCCTTCTAAGGAAAACACAGAGGTGAGGTGGTGGGCAGCTTGGTTGAACATGGATTTCCTACATGTCAGCCCCAGAAGGAGCTGGAAGCAAAGATTATACCCCAACCCCCTACGCCTGCTGGAAACAGACACTTTGAAATTAAAAGTGACTTCCTGATAACTACTTTTCTGCATCCTATACTTCCTCTGGCTGAGAGCTACTAGCTACTAAATCTGCAAATGTATATTTTCTGACTTTGTCCCAAGTGCCTCCTCTTCCCTTATAAATCTTTCCCTGACCCTGTGCGTGAAGATGCAGATTTGAGACTAAGTTTTCTTCTATCTTCCTTAAGTTTCACTGACTTTGAATAAACCTAGTTTCCTCACCAAACAACCAGTCTCTGACTTTCTAGGTGGTGGTATTTGTTTATAGTGGTGGTTTAACTCATGGACACTCTACCACAGAGCTACACTCCCCAGGCCTTTTAATTTTTGAAACGGTCTTGCTTAGTGGCCCAGGCTGGCCTCCAACTTGCAATCCTCTTGCCTCAGCCTCTGAGTTGCTGGGTTTACAATTGTGCACCACTGTATCCAGCTGTCTCTCTAGTTTTTAGTGGAATGACCAGTGGTAAAGCCTTTCCCCCATGTTTCAAGAGGAGTGGAGATGTGCTGACTTCCAAGAATCTTCCATACCCACATCCCCTTCTAAGAAGGGCCAGCTTCAGTGGGCCAGACCAGAGGCAAGTACTCAACTAAAGACTGGCTGGTCTATTGAAGGGCTCACAGCCTATCAGGTCCTGGATTTGGAGTAACCATGACCAGATGAATTAGTGACATTCTCTCTCGTACAGAGAGTGGTTGGCAGTAGGCCCCAATCCAAAACCACTCCTAAGGTGGCAGTCAGGAGGTCAGTGGAGTGGAAGTCATGAGCAAGCGGATGCCACAAGGAGGGCTGCCTGGTCAGGTATAAGTTCTGGGGGAGCAGGGATCTGGGTCCTTGTTAGGTGTCCTGAGCATCTACAATAGTGTCTGTACCTGGTAGGCCATAAATGTGCTTAAATTAATGGATGGCAAACAGAAGCCAGAAGAGGTAGGGATGGTGGAATAACCGTAATGCAGATCACAGGGCAAGGAACAGCAGATGCTGACTGCTAAGAGGATGATGCCACCTAGGGAGGAGACAGTGTCACCTAGGAGGGGATGAGGTCACCTAGGGAGGAGATGTAATCTCACAGCACTAGAAGGCTCAGAACCTACAAGATGTTCCAGAGCTTGAGGAGGCCTGCCTGTGACAGGGACAGGCATGAGCAGTAGGAACATGAGATGACGAGGATAATTCTGAAGAAGGGCTCACTGTGCCGACCCCCACATGCTTTCTTTTCTAAGAAGTAATTCACCTGCATCCCTGCCTGGCTTACATAGACAGGATATGTTACATTCCCCAGCAAACTACCTGTTATCTGCAGGAAAATGAGAGTCCAAAATAATATTGATAAGAGGAACCCAAATTTCCCTGAAGGAGGAGACCCTTACAGAGACCAGATCCTGGAATTTACGGAGGTAAGGATAATTCCCCCTAACCATAAAATCTGTAAGAACAGATTCCAATTAGAACCAGTCAGCATGGGCCAAAGAGACCTAGAGTGGTCATGTCAGTGGGAACTTGAAAGTTTGATATCATCCTGTCAGTTACCAGACAAGAGGTAGACCTGGGTAGGACTCTCTGGAAACTTCTCTGGGATCCCAAATAAAACTAGAGTGAACCCTGTTCCATGAGAGCATCTACTTTTCCCCTTCCCATTCCTGCTAATAAACTCATTGACTATTACTCTGAGCAACATGTCTGAAATCTTTCTGACTTGATGACAGGAATCAGCATTGAAGTGGGGTCTTGGTGCTACCTGTTTCCTGTGAGGCCCAATTCTCCAACAGCTGGAGAAGAGCTGAGTCTGGTCCTCACTTGCTGACAGTATCCCATGAGCCCTGTGACTCAGGGCAGCCTGAACCTGATTCTGGCCTCTGCAACCTAGCCTGAGGTAGAACCCCAGACCAGCAGAAGACCTGAAGGAGGGATTTAATAGGTTTCTCTGCAACACAAATGGGAGAAATCCTGTTTCTCTAAAGGAATCAGAAGTATGTTCAGGAAGGGGCCCAATAGATGGCACTCAGAGGAGAAAATGTAGACACAGGTTGAGGGTGGGCTTCTAGAGATAGAAGAACCTGGCAAGGGAAAAGATGTGAGCAGCCCCCAGAGGCTGGGATGCAGAGAGTTGGCATGTTGCCAGAGACCAGGGAACACAGATAGGAGTGCTGAGCTGGGAAATGAGACCCATACGTGACAGAGAGGCTCAGAATAGGTTATACAAAAAGCAGAGAAAGCCTTGAAAAAGGCCGCTGGAGTAGAGAGCCAGAGAACTGAAACTCCAGGGAGAAAATAAGCAGAAAATGATGCACAGGGATAGGGAAGAGGGAGGGCAGCAGACAGTAAGCTTATTCCCAGAAAAATACTCATGCCAAGGCCCATGCTCCATGCTGATCTATATGTTGAAAAAGAGCCAGAGATGAAATGCATATGGCACTCTGGCAGTAGGGCAGGACAGGAGGGAATTTTGCAAGACACAATTTTAGAAGTAAACTCCTCAGGACCCTAACTGGATATGGAGGGTTGAAGCTATAAGCCTGAGTGAAGGAAAGCATCCTGACAGGCATGAAAGAGACCAGGAAGATACCTTCAGGTAGCAGAAGGAAAGGATGTAGCTGAACCAGGGAAAGAAGAAACCAGAATGAGAGAGAACTTCAAAGTCAAGGGCAGAGGCTGTGACCAGGACTCAGAGGCTGGAGCGGATCTTCCAGGTATGGCCACGACTTAAGAGAGAGGACACCTGCAGGGGAGTGGAGAAGGCCTCAAAACAGGAGAGGACCACGGTGCCAGTAGCTGGGCTCAGTTGCTTGTGAGAATGTGGGAAGGAAAAAGAAGGCAAGGAGGGAAGGAGGAGCTTACACTTTTGGGTTAGTGTAATACCCCTATGGTTTTTTTTAATTAGTTATTGATGGACCTTTATTCATTTATTTATTTATATGTGGTGCTGAGAATCGAACCCAGTGCCTCACACATGCTAGGCAAGTGTGCCACCACTGAGCCACAACCCCAGCCCACCGCTATGGTTAATCATCTGCTCACTGAGTAGAACAGAAACTCCACGAGGGCGGGGACACTGAATCAAGAGTGTCTTATATTCTGGGGTACCTACTGCTTAGTGTCCCACAGGAGACCCTAGTGGACACAGGATGAAACCTCCCATTCCTTCCACCCTCACCAAGGTCACCAGCCTGCCCCAGATGCTGACTCAGGTGCGTACCTTCTTCACACGAAGGGCTGTGATCACATGACTCTCATCGTACTCCCTTTTGGAACGAACATCTGGAAAGAAAAGGGTTTAACTCAGAACCGAATTTACAGAGGAACACAGGACCAGACTATCTACAGTACATACTTTGTCATCAACATACTTTGGCAAGTCAGGTGATAGTTACTATCTGTTTAAAATCTGAGGTATATAGTTTCATTACTCTGGGCTGTCACCTCGTGACCCCCAGTCCTATTACATTCACACCCACACATCCCCTTATGGGACAATAAGACTTCCTATTTCTGATTTAGATGGAGTTTTCTCTGGGTCTAGAAAAGGAGGACTAGGAGCCAGGCACACAAGTTCAAGATCGGCCTGGGAAACTTGGTGAGACCTTGTCTCAAAGTAATTTGTGTATCTGTGTGGTACTCAAGATTTAACCCAGGTGTACTCCAACACTGAGCCACAACCCAGACCTTTTTATTTTTAACTTTGAGACAGGATCATTACAGGCACTTGCTACTACACTTGGAAAAATTCAAAACAACAGCAGCAACAAAAAATGAAAAGGGCAGGAGATGTAGCTTAACTTAGCTTGCTTAGCATGCATGAGGCCTGGGGTTCTATTCCCAGAAATGCAAAGGGAAAAAAAAAGGTCGGGGGAAGCAGTAGGGGAGAAATCAAAGTGAAAGCGAGCTCACACTAAGTGCCCCACTGAGTTTAGACCCAAACTCAGGCTAGAACCTATGAGTTGAGGCCCTTATAATGCCATGTTAGGATATAAGGGGAGATATTGATCTTCCTTATAGTTGGGAGGAACATGAAATAGGAATTGAGCCTTACATTAAAGACTTAAAAGATCTCTGTCTACAAGAAACTGAATCAGGTCTGTTTTGTGCATAGAAACTATGGCAAATGTGCCCATTTTGTTTCAGGCAAGTAATCCCTGGGGTCTAACTGTGGGAGAGACTTTTCATTTAGAATGAGCTGGTCCCGGGGCTGGGGCTGGGGCTCAGCGGTAGAGCACTTGCCTAGCACATGTGAGGCGCTGGGTTCGATCCTCAGCACCACATAAAAAATAAATGTATAAATAAAATAAAGATATCATGTCCAACTATAACTAAAAAAATAATAATAATAAAAAAAGAATGAGCTGGTCCCAGTGGTGCAGGCCGGTAATCCCAAGATTTAGGAGGCTGAAGCAGAAGGATCACAAGTTCAAAGCCAGCCTCAGCAATTTAGCAAGGCCCCAAGCAATTTAGTAAGACCCTGTGTGAAAATAAAAATAAAGGACTGAGAATATAGCTCAGTGGTAAAGCACCCCTAGGTTCAATCCCAACCCCACCCCCCAAAAAAAAACTGGTTCAAGACCATTGAAATTTCGAGGTCAGGAACAATCACAAAACCTTTCTGTGGGGTCACCTTCACAACTGCTATGGAAAGATGAATGAACAAAATTTTTTAAAAAACACATGGTTATGGAGAGAGAAAAACCTAGAAAGCCAACTCAATATGGAGGGAAAAGAACAAAGCCAGAGAACTGACATTATTCAACCTCTCTAGGCACTTACAGCTACATTGATCAAAGCAGTATGGTATTGGAAAAGAACAGAGAAATAGATCCATGGAACGGAACAGAATCCAGAAAGTGATCAACAGAACCTGTGAAGGAATGAAGGCAAGACATCAGAGACGATGGCATTTTCAACAAATAATGCTGGAATGATTGGACATTCATAAGCAAAAAAAAAATTAATCAAGATACAGACCTTACATTCTTCACTAAAACTAACTCAAGAGATCACAGACCCAAGTGTAAAATGAAAAGCAGTGAAACTCCTAGGAGATACCACAGCAGAATATCTAGATACGCTGGGGTCTGGTGTTGACTTTTGGGATACAATACCAAAGCCTCAATCCACAAGAGAAATCGCTGATGAGCTGGGCTTTGTTTAAATTTAAAACTTGAGCTCTGCAGAAGATACTGTCAAGAGAATGAGAAGGGTCTGGAGATGCAGCTCAGTGGCAGAGTGCTTGCCCGGCATGGGTAAGGCCCTGGGTTCCAACCCTGCATTACAGGAAAAAAAAAAGGAGGAGGAGGTGAAGAAAGAGGAAGAAGGAGGAGGAGGAGGAAGAGAAGAATGAAGATGGAGGAGGAGGAGGAAAAAGGAGGAGCAAAGAGGAGGAGGAAGAGGAAAAAGAGGAGAAGGAAGAGGTGGAGAAAGATGAATGAGGAGGAGGAGAAGGAAGAGAAAGAAAAGAAGACATAGTCTGGGAAGACATATTTGCAAAATACATACCTGATACAGTACTATTTTCTTATGCACAAACCATTAAAATTCAACAGTGAGAAAATAACTAATTAAAAATGGACAAAAGATACGAACAGACTTCTCACCAAAGAAAACATACAGATGGCAAGCAAGCATATGAAAAAATGCTCAACATCTAACCTAATTAGGGAATTGCAAATTGAAATGATGGGAGCACTTACACCTATTGGGATGGCCCAAATCCAGAACACTGACAAATACCAAATGCTGGTGAGGATGTAGAACAGGAATTCTCACTCATTGCTGTTGGAAATGCAAAAATGATAAAGCCACTTTGTAAGAAATTTGGCAGTTTCTAGCAAGATTAAACAAGCTGTTTGCGGCAATTGTGTTCCTTGGTATTTGCCCAAATGGGTTGAAACCTTGTGTCTACACACAAACGTTCATAGCAGCTTTATTCACAATGGCACAAACTTGAAAACTACCAGAATGTCCTTTAGTAGGTGAGTGAACAAGCTGTGATATACTCTGAATATGGAATATTATTTAGCTCTAAGAAAGAGGCTATCAAACTATAAAAGGGCATGATTGCCAGGAGTTAAGAGGGAAGTAATAGAGATTGAACTCAGGGGTACTTTGCCATTGGGCTTAAACTCAGCCCTTCTTATTTTTTTTAGGTTGAGACAGGGTCTCACTCAATTGCTGATGCTGGCCTGGAACTTGTGATCCTCCTTCCTCCACCTACCTCGTAGTGGGGATCACAGGCATGTACCACTTAGCAGCTTCTTGCTTTATTTTGATTCACATCACCACACCTGGCTGATGTGCTGCTGCATAAATTTTAGAAAATCCTAGGAAGTTAATATACTAAACCAAGAGACATTTCAGGCTGCTAGTTTACGTCTTTAACTGAAAGGCCATGATAGCATAATAGCACTGCTTTGTCCAGCTTTTCCTGTGTTTCACGTTAATTTTTAGTTCCTTATTAAGATTTGTCAACTGAGTCTACACTTAATGGCAAATTACTTGAAGAGTTTGCCTTCCTTAAAGTTTTAGCACTTAAAAATTATTTTAGAGATGAGAAGAGACATTTAAAGAAAAAAATATAAGAAAAAGTCTTATAAAATCCAGGTATCACTTCCTCAGTTTGAACCACTATCTCTTATTTGTGTATGTCAATCATCATGAAAGTGGTGATTTGAATGGGCTCTTTAAAAAATCAGTGCTTTAATTGCTTAAGATGTTGCATATCATGGGGTTTTTTTTGTTTGTTTTGCTTTGTGGTGCTGGGGATTGAACCTAGGACCTTAGTGCATGCAAGGCAAGCACTCTACCAACTGAGCTATGTCCCCAGCCCATGTTATGTGGTTTTTTTTTTTTTAATATTTATTTTTTTAGTTCTCGGCGGACACAACATCCTTGTTTGTATGTGGTGCTGAGGATCGAACCCGGGCCGCACGCATGCCAGGCGAGCGCGCTACCGCTTGAGCCACATCCCCAGCCCCATGTTTTGTGTTTTTAATCTATGCAGTTCAGTATTTCTAGAATGGTGTTTGTGTCCAACAGTTAAAACTTGACAGATACATATGAATTTTTATTTTGGTATCTTTAGAAGGATGCTTTAGGCTTGTGAAAGGGCAGTTTTTCTTTCCTACAATTGTCTTTTTTGCAGACTTAATTACTGTGTGTGAGTTTTTGAACAAATGACAGATACAGGTTCAATACACTGGTTTTCATTTCTTACATCTGTCAGAATCTGTATGTCATAAGTTATTTACTTTGAATGGATGTAGCAAAATTCATAGCTCTGTTTTGATCTTCCAATAAATAACACAGCTTCTATATTGAGTAGATTTTAATCTCAAATACTAATCCTCAGTAATACTAATACTAATTTTGGGGTGGGGGGGCCTATTTTGGTGTATACATTTTCTATATTGGGGAGGAGGCTGGAGCTGAAACTGGGTTGACCTACCACTAAGTTATATTCTCAGTCCTTTTTAACTTTTTGGGGGGTGGGTAGAGACAGGGTCTCACTAAATTGCCCAGGCTGGCTTGAACTTGGGATTCTCCTGCTTCAGTGTCCAGAGTCACTATGATTTACAGATATGTACCACCTGCTGGCACACCTATTTTCTAAAAGTACTGTGATAAATCATATTTCAGAAGAATCTTTTTCCATAAAGGATTGTTAAACAGTCAGGGACCCCCATGAAGAATAGGATCCCATAAGATTAAGCAAATAAAACCTCAGAAAGGAATGAGACAAACGAATTAGCTCTCAGCCTTAAGAAGTTAGCAGACAAACCAGAAATTTAGGAGTTAACAAGTGAAACCATCTTCAAGTCCGTGGAATTGAGATAATGCATTTGGAGTTGGGAGGTTGAGAAATCTGCTGACCTTCTGAAACTATGTGGTCTGCAGAAATAACAAAATGGCCAGAGGTGGACAGATGAGGTCACTAAATCAGAACCATTGAGGCAGGACAAGAGGGTACCATGTTCTGGAAACAATAGCAGGGGCTTTACCAGAGAAGGAGCAGCTCCAGGTGGTGAGAGGCCAACGCATGCATAATCATCACTAGTTCACCTTGACCTTTTAGCACAGTCAGATTCTTACCCTAGGTGGGGACTTCAGGTGGTCATGAGACATGCCACACATGGAGCATGAGGAAGAGCACAGGCACAACTAGAGTCCCACTTCTACACATAATGACATCAAGAGACCCAGTTCCAGGGCTGGGGTTGTGGCTCAGTGGTAGAGCGCTTGCCTAGCATGTATGAGGCACTAGGTTCAATTCTCAGCACCGCATATAAATAAATAAAATAAAGGTTCATCAATAACTAAAAGAGAGAGAGAGAGAGAGAGAGAGAGAGAGAGAGAGAGAGAGATATGCAGTTCCAGCCCATCAGGTAGATGACATAAAAACTATACACTTCTGTCCTTTGCTCGAGCCACCCTGACCCTCTTAGAGCTGTCTTGGTTCTGGCTTAAGCAGAAGCTAGTATCTTCTAATACTAAATTCTTGGCTGGGGTGCATTCCTTTTCACCATCTTTGTTTTTTTGGAAAAACAGAAAAGAACGTCTCTGGGAAAACAAGAGAACCCATGTCCTTTGCTCTGTCTTCCAGGGGCTGACAATGACTTTGGAGTTTTTAGAAAGGGAAATGAGGGCAAGGGTTAAAGGGGATTGCATTAAACTTTTTTTCTTTTTGTGATACAAGAGATTGAACCCAGGACCTTGCAGATGCTAGGTAAGTGCTATCACTGAGCTACATGCCCAACCACTTTTTATTTTGAGACAGAACTAACTAAATTGCTGAGGCTGGCCTCAAACTTGCAATCCTCCTGCCTCAGCCTCCCGAATTTTTGGGATTATAGGCATGCTCCACCATGCCCATCTTGTCCACCTCTTTGAGCATGCAATATATAAAAAAGAATGATCTCCAACTAAGGATGCTCAGGACTGTGCTCACATACATGGACAGTCTCTCCAGTATTACCATGCATACGTTTCCATAACAAAAGCAAAAGGAATAAAAGCAAGCTTTGTTAGGTATCCCCAGTGCTCTCCTTACTTGTACAAGTAATAAACCTTCCTTCATTCTTTCATCTCCTGGTTGGGCGTATGGGTTTACACTCCTCAAGAGCAAAACCACTGTGTTCAGTGACTAGCTGGCATACTAGCTGCAACTTCCCATGAATTGGATGAAAAAGGCTGATAAAATCTAAGTATAGTTCAGATTTGGGATGGGGGGTGATAGGGATTGAACCCAGGACCCGGGGCGTGCTTGGCAAGCGCTGTACCACTTAGATACACCCCCACCCCCAGTCCAGATTCTTTTTTTTAATATTTATTTTTTAGTTGTAGTTGGACACAATACCTTTATTTTATTTATTTTATGTGGTGCTGAGGATCGAACCCAGAGCCTCGCACATGCTAGGCGAAGCACTCTATTACTGAGCCAGAACCCCAGCCCCCCAAGTCCAGATTCTTAAAAACACACTAAGAGATCTCTACAATCTGCTGCTAGATAGCCTGTTTCTACAAGTCAGTCTTCAAAGGCACTGCAGCTACCCTGGCACTCTACGGGGCACTTGGTATGACAAAGCGTTGAGTACTCCCAAACATCTCTGTATATTCTTTGTCCAGTTGACAAAGAATCTGAAAGGATCTGACATAGAATCTTTGGCAATTCTTGATGATAGCAGTTACTCATTGCAGTAAAATAAAGTATAATCCCAAGAGGGAATCTTGGACAATTCTGAACTCCCTGTTTACTCTGAACACTTTATGTTCCCTTTATTTCCCTCTGTCCGGTGGCCTCTTTTGAGTCAGGTTTTGGATTTTGGCAGCACAACATGGAAGATTTATGTCTTTATACAAGTTACAAATCAAGTACAAACTTTCTAACAACTAGTTTTAATTTTATGAATGCATTTTTACAACTACTATATATAATTATAATACCTAATGAAAACAAACTAATATGAGTGTATTTCTATAACCAATTAGGTACTTACAGAAAAAGCTCCCCTCTCAATCAATTATGCTCTTGTACACCATCAATTAGAAAATAACATTGGAAAATAATAAAAAGCATTAACACAAATGGATGTGTATATAGAAGATTCCCATCTAAAACTATATCCAAAAGTAAATTCCAGATGGATTAATGTCTTAAATTGGAAAAGCAAAACTCTCAAAAGAAAAAAAGAAAAGGAGCTGGGGATGTGGCTCAAACGGTAGCGCGCTCGCCTGGCATGCGTGCGGCCCGGGTTCGATCCTCAGCACCATATACAAAAAAAAAAAAAAAGATGTTGTGTCCACCAATAACTAAAAAATAAAATATGAAAAAAAAATACAGTAATCAAAACATTATGACACCAGCTTTCAAATCAAACATATGGACCAATGGGACACAACAGAAAGCCCCAAACTAAATCCATTTGTTTATAGTCAGCTGACCTTGGACAATGGTGCCAGAGATATACAACAGGGAGGAAATATACAGTTTCTTCCATAAGTGGTGCTGGGAAAACTGGATATCCACATGCTAAATAATGAAATTAGACTCTTATACCATATTTTACAAAATCAACTCAAAATAAATTGAAGACTTAAATGTTAGGTCTGAAACATGAACAACTAGAAGAAAGTACTTGACATTGATCTCCCCCAAATAAATTAGAACTACAAATGATCCAGCAATCCCATTCTGAGTACATATCTAAAAGTCATTTAATCTGTTTTTCAGAGAGACACCTGTACTTCCACTGCTACATTATTTACAACAGTCAAAATACAAAAACAGGGCTGGGGTGTAGCTCAGTGGTAGAGGGCTTGCCTAGCATGCATAAGGCCCTGGGGTCAAGGCCCACACAACCCAGAGGAATCTCAAACATGATGATGGCCACAAACAGCCAAACACAAAGGAGAAAATGCTATCTGATAATATTCACATAAAATCCAGAAGCCAGAAGAAACTTAGCTAGAAGCATCTATGCTTAGGTGAGATCACAAAGAAAAACAAGCAGTTCTGGGCAGATTACTTCTGGAGGAGAGGAACAGAGTAGCAGTTGGGAGGGTCCGGTGGGCCTGTTGGAGCCCATCCTCTAGCCCTTGTTCCATGAGTGTTTGCTTTGTGATAAATCAGAAAACTCAATTTTTTTATGATAATACTTGTATGTGTTACATTTCACAAGTAAAAAAATCCAAGAAACACTAAAGACTGGGAAAAGGTATTTGTAACATGTGTAAACAACTAGCATCCAGTAAAGGACTAGCAACCAGAGTATATAAAGAACTCCTACAAATCAATATGAAAAACAAAAAATGACCCAATAGAAAAATGGAGAAATATGAATAGGTACTTCACAGAAGGGGAAGTCACGGTGGTCAATAAACAAAAATATTCAATCTTGTTAACAACTATAAAAATGAAATTAAAACAAGGAAAACCTATACCTATCAGATTACAAAAAAAAGGCTGGTTGGGCACAGGGGAACACACCTGTAATCCTGATAACTAGGGAAACTGAGACAGGAGGATTGCAAGTTTGAGGCAACTTAACAAGAGTTTCTCAAAATCAGTGAAAAAGACTGGGGATGTAGCTACTGGTAGAGTGCCCCTGGGTTCAATCCCCACTCTGGGGGTGGAGAATGATGTTTCTTACGCTGTAGATGGGAGTGCAAACTGATGCAAGCCCTCTGGAGGACAATTTGACAGTGTGGTAGAGCTGAATTTCCAACTTAGTGATTCCTTTCCTGTGTATATACCTGAAGAAACTACCTTACACAGAAATACGGAAAAACACACAAGCTTGCCCACTGCAAAATGCCTTTAACAGGAAGACACACAAGCAACACATTGCGTGGACAGCGAATGGAAATAAATTTCAACTGACAGTTAAAATTAGTTAACTGGGTATTCCCAGAGACATGGGAGAAATGCTCAAAAATATACTTTTTTGGGGGAGGGGTACTGGGGATTGAACCCAGGGGTGCTTATGCACTAAGCCATATCCTCAGCCCGTTTTTATTTTGAGACAGAGTCTCACTAAGTTGTTTACAGAGTTTCAAGTTGCTGAGGTTGGTCTCGAACTTGCGATCCTCCTGCCTCAGCCTCCTGAGTCACTGGGATTACAGGTGTGCCACTGTGCCTGGCTCAAAAATATACTTTTAGGGCTTGGGATATAGCTCAGTTGGTAGAGTGCTTCCTTCCCATGCACAAGGCCAAGGATTCAATCAATCCCCAGCACCACACACACACACACACACACACACACATTTATACACATACACACTTCATTTATTTATTTAGTCTTTAAAATATGCTGACTTTAATTCTTTTGGATAAATACCAAGGAGTGGTGTAGCTTGATCATGAGTTAGATTTATTTTTAGATGTTTATTTGTATGGGGTGTTGAGATTTGAACCCAGTGCGTCACACATGCCAGGCAAGCACTCTATCACTGAGCCACAACCCCAGCCCCTTATTTTTAGATTTTTGAGGAACCTAAATACTGACTTCCATAGTGGCTTTCCTGATTTATGTTCCTACAAACCACATATAAGAGTTCCTTTCTTCATGCATCTGCATTCTAACTGGAGAAAAATGGAATCTCATTTGGTTTTGATTTGCATTTCCCTGATGGCCAAAGATGTTGAAGATTTTTTTCATGTATTTGTTGGCCATTTGTACTTCTTTTGAGCAGTATCTATTCAGTTCACATGTCCTTTCATTGGTTGGATTATTTGGTTTTTAGATGTTGAGTTTTGGGAACTCTTTATATATTCTGGATATTTGTCCGCTGTTGGAATGGTAACTAAAGAATATTTTCTCTCATTCTGTCAGTTGTCTCTTCATTTTAAAATTATTTAACTTGCTGTGAAGAAGGTTTTAAATTACAGGCCAGCTCATTTATTCTTTCTCTTATTTCACATTATAGAGATTTAATTCAGGAAGTTTTTGCCTGTGCCTGTATGTTGGAGTATTTCCCCTACATTTTCTTCCAACAGTTGGAAAGTTTTTGGTCTTATAGTTAGGTCTTTGGTCTAGTTTGAGTTTACTTTTGTACAGAATGAGAGAAATTGAGTTTCATACTTCTATATAGGGATATTCAGGGTTCCTAACACCACTTGTTAAAGAGACTGTTTTTTCTCCAAGGTATGTTTTTTTGGCACATTATCAAGACTCACATGAGTATATCTGTGTGGGTTTGTCTCTGCGTCTTCTAGTCTGTTCCACTGGTTCACATGTCAGCTTTTTGCTAGTATGGTTCTATTTTAGTTATTATGACTTTGTAGTATAACTTGAAATTGCAATCCCTCCATATTGGCTTTAGGCTTGCTATATACAGTCTTTATGATATTGAGGTAAGTTACTTCTATTCCTAGTTTTTTTTTTCCCCCGGGTTTTTATTATGAAGCATTGCTGAATTTCATTGAAGGCTTTTTCTGCATCTGTTGAAATGATCATGTGATTCTATTCATGTGGTGTATTACATTTATTGATTTGTGTATGTTGACCCATCCTTGCATCCATGGAATGCAATAAACCTGATAATGGTGTATAATCTTTTTAATGTACACTTTTAATTTGCTAATATTTTATTTAGGATTTTTGCATGTATGGTCTACAGTTTTTTTTCCTTGAAATATCTTTATCCAGTTTTGGTATGAGGGTGATATGGGCTTCATAGAATGAGTTTAAAAGTACATCTTCCCTTTCAGTTTCATGGAATAATTTGAGGAGTATTGGCATACATACTTTAAAAAAAAAAAAAAAAAGGTTGCAGCTGGACACAGTGGCGCAGGCTGTAATCCCAGCAGCACAGGAGGCTGAAGCAGGAGGATCACAAATTCAAAGCCAGCAAAAAGCAAGGCGCTAAGCAACCCAGTGAGACCCTGTCTCTAAATAAAATACAAAATAGGGCTGGGGATGTGGCTCAGTAGTCAATCCCCAGTGCCAAAAAAAAAAAAAGTTGCAGATGATTATATATAATGGCATATTTAAATATCTGGCATAATTATATTTATATATCCTATATTATATTACAATATTTAGTATACTTAAGCACTTAAACCACACATTATTTTGTGAAAATACAGAAGCCATCATTGCTAGTGAGGGAAATGAATGTGGTCAGGATGAGGTACCAAAGAGGGGCACATCTGTATCTACCATGTTTTGTTTACTAGATTAAATCTGAGTGGTGGGCACAAGGGTGTTTCTTAGTACTACTACATTTGCTATGTTTAAAATATTTCACTAAAACAAAAAGAGGACTAGAAAAAGTCTTCTGGAAACTTCTAGATCCAAATTAGGATGATTTCCAAGTCCCACAGAGCCAATAAGCCAAACCACTTTTCAAAGTCTTTGATGTGGGACACCATTCTTCACATTTGCTGTTGTCCGTGGGTTGTATATGTACTCACCCAATAAACAGAGATAGTTGGGTTCAGTTAATCTGGACAGTTTTGTAACCTGATTCAAGATGTTGTAAAGTTCTGTTGGCTCACAAAAAACCAAATCAGCCATCCTATTGGGAAGAATCAATAATGCACAAGTTTAATATATCTCTTTTTATTTAAGAAAAATGACCATAAAGATACTGAATTAAATTTTCTTAACATCCCTTCAAACTTAATATAAGTCATCCGGAAGCCTTTGAAAATTGGAAGTGAAATATGTGCAGAGGAGACTAATATATGGAACCCCATAGAGCTGCAAGATACCAGGTCGGCTGCATAACAGCCGTCAATCAGTTCATCCGTTCACTTAGCCAACCACAGACCACGCACTGAAAACAACCAGGATAAATAAGACTGACCCTTGCAGAGGGCCTAAGCCCAAGAAGGAGGAGCACCACAAGAGAATAAGCATGTACTGTTACAATGGGGTTTCTCACCTAGTCAGGAACCAGATAAGGGCTGTCTAAGGATGTGACTGCTAAGCTGAGGCAGGACACTGGGCGAGGTGGAGAAGGGAGAAGGTGAAGAAGAAATATTCTGTTAGGAGCAGGAATGAGCTCAATACCTGAGAAAGTTAAAGGAGTCTGTTTGGCTACAGCTGGAGAGTGTAGGGGATAACCTGGGGAGCCCTGCAGACTGTGTCAGGGGTCATGACAGTGCTGGATGGAGAGGCTGATGGGTACAGAGGTGGGCTCTGGTGCCTGAGGGCAGGGGCTGCTCTTGGGACACCGATTCCTGGGCACATCTAATTCTGGAAGGGTTGGACCTCTCCAGCAACTTCTTGTAGGAAGCTTCCTTTTAGAAAGGGAGGCAGAGTAGAACCCCTGGAGGCAGCAAAGAGAGGTTGGGGGGAGTGGAGTCCAGAGGTAACCTGGTTCAAAACAGACTCCATTTCAGAGTGGCCAGGGCAGCGTTCCTCAGCGACTTCAGTCCTCCAGGTCAAGTTCAGCCTCCACACGAATCTGCACACAAACATCCTCTTGTCCCTCTCTCATCTCTGCCCTCCTTTCCTTTACTTCCTCACCCCCAGGAATGTCAAGGTCTCAGGTTGGAATCCTGGCTGTGCCACTTCCCATCAGCTGCCTGACCTTGAAGAGTAGTTACTCTGTGCCTCAGTTTCTACCTCTGTAAAATGGGGGCAATAAGAGTGTTCCCCTTCTGTAAAACGAGCACAACAGTCCCTGCCTGCTGCCTGTGGATTCAGGAAGCTAGCCAGGGAAGGTATTCTGAGCAGGGAGAAAATGCTCTGTAAGCACTGACTGTTGACGCAGGTTTCTCCTCTGGAGCTTCTAACCCCAAACCACAGAAGCCGGTCTCATCAAGGTCACTGACAGTGTCCCTCTTGCCTAAGCCCTTAATAACCCACCATGTAACAGTGAGTGTTTTTCCTTCCCCAAGCACCCACTTCTCCCAGGACACCATACTCTCTAAGCTTTTCTACTTCCTCTCAAGACTGTTCCTTTTCAGTCTTTGTCAAGGGTTTCCCTCTTCATGTAAGGATGCCCCTGGGCAGGGTCGTCTTTTTTCTTCCCCATCTATACACTCATTCTAGGTCACGTTTTCTAAACATTGGCATCCTTGACATTTGGGCTAGGTAACTTGCTGTGGAAGGGAGGGCTGGCCTGGGCATTGTAGTAGTTTAGCAGCATCCCTGGCCTCCACACAGTAGAGGCCAGTAGCAACATCCAAAGATGTTGACTACTGTAAGATACTGATTTGGCACTGGGTCCCAGACAGGCACAGTGGCTCAGCCTGAGGCAGGAGGATCACAAGTTCAAAGCCAGCCTCAGCAACTTAGCAAGGCCCTAAGCAAATTAGCAAGACCCTGTTTCAAAATTTAAAAATTTCAAAAGGGCTGGGGATGAGGCTCAGTGGTTAAGCACCTTTGGGTTCATCCCCACTACCAAAAAAAAAAGAAAAGAAAAAAAAAAAAAGTCCCAGACATTGCCAAGTGTACCCTAGAAGGATGATGCAATATTGCTTCTAGTTGACAGCCATTAATCTAAGACTGAGTCTCAGTGATTCATTTGGTACCTTCAACACCTCTTATATAACAACAACTCCCACATTTTACCCTCTCTCAGCCCCCTCACTCCAGACTCTACCTGGATACCTGATGGGCATCTCAAACATAATGTGGCCAAATAGAACTTATTATGTACACACGCCCATACCTCCAATACCTGCTTATCTCTTAGCCTTCAAGAAAAAGCACCATCATGCTCCAAATCGTTTCAGCCCAACTGCTGAGTCCCTCTTTCCCTTCCCCATTCCATCCTCTCTCTGAGCTCTCCCTCCCACATGGATTCCAAGCCACCTGCTCCTCTCCATTGCTCCTGATGACGCATGGCTGCCCAGCTGGGCTCTCCGTGTCTGCTTTCTCCCTAGTCCACTCCTCACATGGAAGTCAGGGCCATCTTTTCAAACTACAAGAGTCCTTGTCTTCACCTCACCTGCAGACATCTGAAGATACAGTGCTCATTTGTATGAGGAGAGCTCTGAGCCCATGGTTCATAAGAACAGAGACCTGCCCATCTTGTCCATTGGTGTATCTTCCCTCAGTGCCCAGGATTTATCTATCACAAAGCAGTGCTCAATAAGCATGTGTGGAATGGACATTGCTACTTACATTACACACATGGGGCCAGTTTGTCCTGCCCCCATGTTTTCCCCATATAGATTCCTTAAAGGACCTCTTCACTCCCACCACCCCCAGTCAGGTGCCAGGTCCTCTGTCTCTGAAAGCCCTGTCCCTGGGCCATCCTAGGGAATAGAAAGTACAGAAGAGAGGGGATGGGGTCTAAACCTCCATCCTCATTGAGCCAATCTAAAAGCTGGCCCCTTTGAAAAATCCATCTCCTCACTGAGTAGCCAAGGAGCAGTTTCTGAGCACCAGATAAAACCCCAGCCTCGGGGCATCTCTTCCTTCAAACACCTCTCCTTCCCAAAGGGGGCACTCTCTGGTGAAGAAACAAATGCCCTTTAGCAGCTGGCAAGGCTGCAGGGGAGGTGGAATCAGTCCCCAAACCTAACAGCACATTTCTGAAAGGATAAGCAACCCTGGGGGCAGAGATCAGGGGCAGATCCCTGGGTTGAGAAATGAGTGCTACCATCCCTTCCAGCACTCCTCCAAACTCCAGAGTTTAGATGTTCTTGGATCCACCATTTGGGCCCAAAGTATATCCGGATGTCATGCTTTTATTTAAAACATTCAAGCAATATGCTTTTTGTCCAAAGCATTTTCCTTAGTGGATGCCACTAGCCAATTTAAATTGATTTTCCATATTTCACAATTGACCAATTCCAGTTTTTTTCTACTTTCAATTTTGATAAATCAAACTTATTTTCCCCCCAAGATCAAATATTTTCCATGTGAATCTTACTATGAATATTTTTTCCTTAATTTTCATCATATCAAATTGAATTTTCTGGGAGCCTCCAGTCACTGTGAATTTCATTGATATTACATCTACCAAGTCTCATTTTCTTGGTGGCCTATCCAAAACAGTGGGGTCAAAATGGCAAGTTTAAGAGGTCCCTTTAATTCTGGACTTTTCTATGGGGGGTTACTGGGAATTGAGCCCAGGGCACTTTACCACTGAGGTACATTCCTAGCCCTTACTTTTTGAGGCAGGGTCTCACTAAGTTGCTGAGGCTGGCTTCTACCTCCTGCCTCAACCTCCCAAGTCTCTGGCACACAGGTGTGTACCACTGCATCCAGGTATGCTAGGCTCTTTCAGAAAGCTCTTCATAAGATACTTGCAGGACATTTAGCATGATTGTCCTTGCATGGGGGATGGTCAGAGGGAACATCTTTTGGTGATCCACATTGATGGGGCTAAGAAAGATGGATCTTCCCATCTTTGCCCCCATTTTTTCCCCATATAGATTCCTTAAAGGACCTCTTCACTCCCATCTGTGTGAAATCCACACAGCTCTCTGGATGACCAGCAAAGCCACTTACTCTTTGTCAGGATGGAGGGTACCATTGTCAGCTTTGTCTCTGTACTTGGACATCATCCAGTAGGAAGGTCCAGCACCCTCTTTATTATAACCCAGCCTGACCTTCAAACTAGGGGCTTATGTGTGGCCCTCTTCCAGCCAGCAGCTGGTTGTGAGCTCACCTTCAGTGATAGCACACATCTGCATTTGAAGAAAACAGACAACCAGAAAGGGACATTTCCTTAGGGGTTGCCAGAGCCTGAGACTGGGACAAAGAGCCAGCCAGATAGAACCCTTCCCTGCCTCCCTGGGTCTACCCAAAGCCCAGGGCGTGATATTCTGACTGTTAGAGGTTACACCTGACCATAGGCTTCTCACAGGAGGTCTAGGACACTGAACACTTGGTCTGGTATTTAGTTGCCAAGCTACTCCAAGCCCCCAGACAGTCCAGATGGACACAATTGATGGGAGTTTGCTTCTGGTGGAGAAGAGGGATGTTGTTGATGTTCCTGGAAAAGCCAGACCACAAGAGTCATTTTGGGGCTCCTGGCTCAGGCTGAACAGGGACCGGTAGAGATATGATTCAGAGTCCACAGCCAGCCCCACGGTGCCCTGGTTCCCTGTGGAAAACTCAGGCTGTGCCAGGATGACCAAGTCTCATACCCAGTGCTGGCATCAATGCCCAAACCTGAAAATGGAGGCAGAAACATACTGGCAAGGTAGAGGAACCCCCTGGAGAACAGACGCACACTGCCAACACTGGGCCTGATGTACAGCGGGGGCTCAGGAAGCAGAAGTTCCTGGACACCTACCTTCCCTCTCCTTTCAGCTTCCTCTAGGAGCCTCTGATAGCTACAAGTCCACCAGAGACTCTCAGGCCAAATACTGAATCAGGAGTTGGTCAAGTCTATAAGCTGAGGAGCCTGGGGTATTTCCTGGGGGTCAGGATCTTAAGGGAACCGGTGTGGCCTGACACATTCTATGTGGCCTGAACCATCACAAGAATTGCTGGATGAGCCAGGCATGGTGGCACACATCTTTAATCCCTGCTACTCGGAAGCTGAGCAAGAAAACAGCAAGTTTGAGGCCAGCCTCTGCAACTGAGGTTCACGTCTCAAAATTTTGAAAAGTGTTGGGGATGTAGCTCAGTGGTAGAGCACCCCTGGCTTTAAAGCCCAGTACTACATAAACACACGCACAAATGGCACAGTCCCACAACAGCACCCCCAAAACTGCAGTGGCTGTGGAAGAAATCCGCATCTCAGTTCAGAGGGGCACCAGATCCCACTGGCATAGATGAAAGGAAGAGAGAGGAGCAGGATGAGGCCTTAGGAAGACTTTGCCTTAGTCATCGCCACTGTCTATATTTTGAGGGGAACAAGTATGGAGTAGAGGCCTAAACCCAGTCACCTATATCCCTACCCCATCTCAGAGCTTCAGATCACTATCATTTCCCCAAATCTACGCCTACCATACCACCAAGAGGTGACTTAGTGGTCCTCTGTCAGAGGAAGGAGATGAAAAAAAATGTAATAGTCTCCCAAAGACCATGTCTGGGCTTACATCCTCCTCCTCCTCCTCTCACTCCAGGGCCTGCTTCTCCTCTGCTCTTTGATTGAGTTTAGGCCCCACCTTCCGCTTGATACAGGTCCTTGACCCTAACCAGGCTCTGATATCAGTTCTGCTCTCACTTCCCCCACTTCAGACTCGGATCTGTCTCCATTAGTGACTCTCAGCTCCGGGAGCTCCTTGCCGGCAGCTTCTTGCCATCTCTGCAGTGACCAGTCCACTACCTCCTAGCTGTCTTACCACAACGGAGCCTGGAGAGCCAAACCCCTGGACTACTTCTGAGTTCCAAGTGACATTAAAGCTGAAGTTTTAAAATATGTCCCTAATTGCCAATATCCCAGAGCATGAAGAGAAAAATAAAACTCCTGTAAAAGATAGAATGATGACCAGCTTTCTAACTCTTCATTTTAGTTCTAGAGATCCGAAAGGAATGATCTTGGGTTGAAGATCATATATGTGTGCACCCAATCCCCAAATCTCACACACGATTGTGATCTTAGCCCACTAAACAGTCAATACATGCAGGTGTACAGGGTCGGATGAGGAGGATGCCAGTGTATTTGTATATTTTTACATACAATGAACAGGCAAAATGAATCTATGGTAATAGAAACCAGGAAATAGCTATCTTGGAGACTGGTGGAAAGGAGCATGAGGAGCATGTATTTTCAGAAAGGAGCATGTATTTTCAGAAAATAGTTTATTGTTTGCTTGGGGGGCATTACAAGGGTAAAAATTGTTAAAACTAAGCAGAACATTTAAGACCTGTATATACTTTATTGAATGTAAACTGAACATCAATAAAAACTGAGCTCCTCATGTAGATGCACATGTTTATGTTCTGGAACATGAACATGCAGATGTGTGGATGCAAGGCTGTGTATGTTCTTGACCTTGGTGTCTGGAGCAAGTCCACGAGGACCAGTGCGCGCGCACGCGCGCGCGCACACACACACACACACACACTGAGAACTTCAGTTTGGCCCTCAAGGCCACTAGAGAGCTAATCCCTTTCTGGTCTTTCCTCCTATGCCAGCATTTCCCCAGCGGCTGCATCTGTTGTGCAAACCTTCTTATCCTTGCTCAGTCCTCACCCGGCTCATTTTCCACCTGTTGCCTGGGAAGATTAAGGCCACTGGGTATGAACTGCCCTCCCTTATCCACTGCTTTCTAGGTGCCCTTCTGTGTTTTCTCCCAGTCACAGAGATAAGCATCCTCTTATCTCATCCTGTCCACCTAATACCTCCCCCTCATTTTTTCTTTCCAGCATCTCAAAGTTCTTGTCTTGTTCACACCTTCCTCAGATTTCAAATACTGACCAGTCTTACACAAGTTTTGGCTTTCTTGGAACAATCTGTGAAACCAGAAGAAAGCCCTAGAATAGCTCAGCCTTGCCCACTAAAGCTTGTACAGGCACAGAGGGCAACGTTGGCCCCATGGCTGGAAAAATTGGAGGCAGGGTAGCTGGTAGCAAAGCAGAAGCAGCAGTAGAAGTGGCCTGAATCCCCAGAAGCTGTTGAGGCAAAGGGTATGGATCCCAGATGTGAGTCAGGCAGGAGATAAGGCCAATAAGGAGCTACCCTACAGGGACTTAGCCTACAAGCATCACCTAAAGGGACAATGGATCAATATCAAGCAGTGGAGGATTCCAGAAACCAAGGGCTGAGAGGTACTAAAAGCAACAAGATTGAGACATGACCACATAGGTCAGGGGATCTGAAGGTTAAGACCGACCCGCAAAAGCACTGCATGGGAGGCAGCCCGGAACTCCCATCAACCTCAGAAGAACTAATGACAAAGGGAACTTTCTTGCTTCATCTCCACTTACAACACCACTCTGCCCACACCAGATGTGTCATAAGCCACGTCTACCTGGGGTGGAGTGGAGGAGTGAGGAAGCAAGAAACAGAAGTTGAGAACCTTCCTCCCCAAATGCAGGAGCCTATAGAAAGCTCGAGAAGGGAAGGGACAATCTTTAACTTTTAATTCAGCTCAGTTTTGATTATTAATGTGAATGGAACATTAAGCTATTGAAACATCTGTCTTGGTAGCTAGATGTAATGCAAGCAAAGATTTAAAGAGTGGGGGTGAAGACATAACACTGCCTTTGATCACAATCTGTACTGGGGATTGAACTCAGGTGCACTCAACCACTGAGCCACATCCCCAGCCCTATTTTGTATTTTATTTAGAGACATGGTCTCACTGAGGCTTAGGGCCTTGCCAAGTTGCTCAGGCTGGCTTTGAATTCACGGTCCTCATGCCTCAGCCTCCTGAATTGCTGGGATTACAGGTGTGTGCTACCACACCCAGCCTCATTCTGCTTCTCGACTGCAGATGACTCTGCACATTCAATGTTAGTTACTAATGCAAAGCATCAACAACGGTGTCTGCCATAAAGTCAGCAGTTACTACAGCAGGAGTTAAGACTGAATAATAATCTTGGGGTTTAGAGTGAGGCAGACTGGAGCTGAACTGGAGGGTTTCTCAACAGTTGTCTCAGATGGCCCAGGTAGAGGATTTCGGAGGTAGGAAGTTCCTCCTTCATGGAGATGCTGACATGACAAAATGTGGAGAAGACTGAGCCCAGATGTGGCAGTGAGCCTGAGAACCTGAGCTCCATTTCTTTTTCATGGCCTCAACTCTACAGGGGATGGCTTCACCCTGGTTTCTTGAGTTTCAACCCCATATTTCCTCTTGGAGTCCATTTCTTCATTTTTTTTTTTTTTTTTTTTTTAAGATGACCAGGCTAGTCTCAGACTTGGTGGCTCAACTGATCCTACCTCAGCCTCCCGAGTGCTAGGACTACAGGTATATGCCACCCGTGGATAATTCTATATGGACAACTCACCATCACTCCGAATTCAGCCCATCTACAATGAAATTCTTTTTCCAGCCAGTGCTCCTTCCACCAACCCCCAACTTCCCTCTAACATACATACTTCTCAGCCCAATTCTCCACATTCCTTTCATTCCTGACCTGATGAATAAACTCTTATCCACTCTGCCCCAGACCTCTCCCAATGGCCCCATCTCTCCATTTCTATGGCCACTGCCATCACTCATATCTTTACCATCTCATAGGATAGTATCCTAAAGAATCTTCCTGCCCTCCACTTTTTAAAAAAATATATATATTTTTAGTTGTAGTTGGACACAATATCTTTATTTTTATATGGTGCTGAGGATTGAAACCATGTTCAAGTACATGTTAGGCGAGCGCTCTACTGCTGAGCCACAACCCCAGCCCCCCCTCCACTTTTTTTCCCATTGGAATTCTTAGCATGTGAGGGCAATCTAATCTCTCCCACAGTTCTGGTGGAAGGAAAAAAAAAAAAACTTTTGATAGACATGCTTCATCTAAAAATCATTCAGTTCTCCCAAAGTTAACTGAGGCCTGCTCTCAGACCAGTCATGTGTTGGGACAATAATGACAAATGATTTGGGGGATTTTGTTTTTTGTAGTTCTGGGAATTTAACCCAGTAGTGCTCAACCCCTGAGCCACATCCCCAGCCCTCTTTATTTTTTGAGACAGGATCTGAGTTGCCAAAGCTGGCCTCAAATTCATGATCCTTCTTCCCCAGGCTCAAGAAGCTGGGATTACAGGCCTATGCCACCACTCCTGGCTCAATAGGCTCAATAGACAGATGAAAGACACAGTTCCCAACCCCAAGGTGATCTCATTTCTAGTGGCAAGATAGAGAGTAAATAATTACCAGAGAACACAGTGATAAGATCAAAGATACTGCCTGCTCTCAAGTCTCCACTCCAACAGAAACTGTCTGTCCCCCTGAACACAGGATCATGCTTTCCTTCTTTCAGTTTTCCCACTGGGCTCTTTTTTCCCTCCTTCTCCTTGTCTATCCACTTCCCATAGTTAAAAGCCCAGCTCCAGCACTTCTTTGAGACTGATTCCCAGGCAAGGGAACTCTCCCTCCTCTGGGGTTGAACATTCCAATAGAGTACTGCCTCCTTTTCTGGCATATCTCATGTTAGACGGCTTATCTTCTGGAAGGTCCTCTTATACAGCCCACCCCAATTCTGGGTTAGCTGCACCTTCAGTGTTCCCACAGCACTGCATAAATTCTCCTACTATTGCCCAAATTGCTGCTTGTGATTGACCTATCTCTTCCACTATTGAACCCCTTGAAGACAGAAAAACTTATGATCTTGTTCTTAGGTGAATGTCCAACACCTGTCCAAGTCCAACACCAAACCCACACATCTAAATAGTTCACCAAATAACCGGAGAAAGGAAAGAGTAAGGCAGCCCTCATGAACTCCTTCGTGTTACTATGTTCTGATTCTCAACCACTGTCCCCAAGCAGACTCAGTCATTAGCCCACTTTACATTTCTCTATTAAGGCAGCAATCTGTGGCACACGTACCTGCCCCACTTGACTCTAACTTTTTGAGGGCCAAGACCATGCCTGAGACATCTCTGCATGCCCAGAAAGTAGAAATGATTGTGTATGTTGGGGGGGGGGGTGAACCTTATAATTTTAAAATGACAATTCCTTGTGAGCAGGAACCCTAGCTCTGCTTTCTGTTTGGGTAAACAGCAAATCCACATAAGCTCGGGTTATCTTAATTGTAAAGAAGAAAACAGTGGGACTGTGTCCACAGCACTGCGGGTTGGATGACTGTGCTAGTCTTTGTGTCCACTTCCTCTGCAACACAGGACTGTGGTCCTCGAACAGCACAGGGAGCTGCGGTCAGTACTAAGGTTCGCTACTATTCGTAGCAGAGTCCGTGAAGTTTTGTTACTTGTAAGGTAAGGACCTGTGCAATCTGAGGGCAGGTGCACGGAGGTGAACTGATGCCCACTCCGCCTCGGGACTCTCGGTCTCCCCGCCCCTCCCCTCCCCGTTTTGCCTCGCTCACAGCCCCCTCCCGTCTCGCTCCAGGGTCAGGAGGGGTAGATCGGTGGAGGTCGGGGACTCGGGTCCGGGACACACTCCGCCTGACCTGCTGCGCCACCGCGCCCAGGCTGGCTGTCGGGGCCTGTGTGGAGCCCCACCTGGAAAACGGCTCCTCTAAGGCGCTCCCAGCGTGAGCCCGTCCTCTTCCACCTCTCGGGAGCGGACTCCCCCTCCCACTCCAACCGCGGCTCCCCCACTGCCCACGCGGGCCCTGAGTCGCAGCAAGGCACAGCGAAACACCACAGAGTTGCCAGGGTCGGCCCCCAGCTTTCCTCCCCGCAGCCCGGAAATGATCGCGATATCGCGAGATCCCGGAGGTGGGCGGGGCCGGAAGTCCGGCGCTCTCGCGAGACCGGGAGGAACGGAGCCGGGCTGCGGGCTCAGTGCAGTGTGGAGGTCGTTGGAGTCATCTGCTCGCTGCCAGCTCCTGTGCCTGCCGGTCTGCGCTCCGCCCGCCCCAGCCATGCTCTCCGCCCTCGCCCGGCCCGCCGGCGCCGCTCTCCGCCGGAGCTTCAGCACCTCAGCCCAGGTAGACCCGAAGAGAGGCGGCCTGCAAGCCGTGACCCCGGCCCGGCCTCGCGCGTCACGGGCTCGTGCGTGTCTCCGAACCTGCAGGCCACCTCGGGCCCCAGCAGGGCCGCCCGGCACCAGCTGGAAGCCGTGGCGCAGTGAGCCAGCGCTGACGCCGGGCGGGAAGTGCAGGGAGAAAGCCCTGGAGCGGGCGAGGTGACCCGGCTTCAGGAGGGTGTGCTTCGCAGAGCTCCCCCAGCTCGACCCCCCAGGTCCCCAGAGAATGCGCTCTTGTCCTGTGTGCTTTGAGAACGTCCGGAAGTAACTTACGTTTTTATGCAACTTCCCATGGCTTTGACAAGTAATGTCCTCCTCTTTGCACGATCTGTATGGGTTGAGTGTGAAGGAGAGAAACAACGTGTAGTACTGACTCCATAGTAGTAAGCAGGCTGAAGCAAGGAGGATATCGACCTGGGCCGAGGTTGGTTACTCAGCGCTCCTAGTGACTGCCAGTGGGCCGTCCCTCAAAGAGTCTGAGCATTCTGCTCTGCTCCTAAGAACTTTTTTTGAAGGGTCCTCCCTGCTTTGGAGAGACTGTTCCTGTCCCCCAGGTGTCTTGACAGCCGCTTGACTTGGCCTAGGTCCACTTGAGCCTAAGCTATTTTTAGCCATCTTCTAGGAGGGTGGTTCTCATACTCTGGTGAGATCAGAATCACCTGAAAGTAGCTCATTAAGGAAGGTAGAACCGTGAACCTCTATCTTCACCAAGTGCCCCCAATGAATCTAATACAGCCAAAATTTGAGAATCCAGGAGATGCCTGTGTTCCCTCTTAAGTATCACAACCAAAAGGGAGGTGATTACTAATGGGAATTGATTTTACATTTCTTATTTAGGCTACAGTTAATTCATTAGAAAAATAAAGACACAAATAAGCATATTGAGTATGCTGGATCCTGTAAGGCCTAACAAGATGAGTGAGAAGTGGCATCTAGATGAGCCAGCAATGAGTTAACTTATGACAGGTGGAGGTAATGAAGATTGATGCTGAGGAGTAGGGGAGGGACAGCTGGGCAAAGGTAAAGCAGGAAGAACCTAAGTGGGGGCAGAGTGGTGTTTTTTTTTTTTTTTTTTCTTTTGCAGATGCTAGAGATCGAACCCAGTGCATGTTAGGTAAGCGCTTTACCAGTGAGCTACACACCTAGCCCAAAAGGATTGAATTTTGATGGCACTGAGCCTAGGCACTAGAAATACAGCAGAGAACAAAACACCTTGTTCTCATGGACTTTACTACACATTTTACTTACTTTTGTCATATCCCACATTACAAAGTATCTTGGTGACAAGCACAGAAGAAAAAACCAGGGGAGAGGAGGGATTGTCAAGGAAGAAAGTTGTGATTTTAGAACAGGCAGGGTAAGTGTCACCCAGGATGTGACATTTGAGTAAAGCCTCAAAGGAATCAGAGTTTACATATAGAAAGAGATTCCAGGGCCAGGCATGGTGGTTCACACTTGTAATTCTAGCTGTTCAGGAGGCTGAGGCAAGAGGATTGCAAGTTTGAGGGCGCCTGAGCAATTTAGTGAAACCCGGTCCCAAAATATAAAAAACAGCTGGGTATGTGGCTCAGTGGTAGAGTGGGAGAGCACCCCTGGGTTCAATACCTAGTGACAGGAAGGAAGGAAGAAAGAATATTCTGAGAGCCCTGGGATGAGAGTGGGGTGCCTAAGATGTTTGAGAATATGAGGAACCAGTGTAATTCCAGGGAGGGCAATGAAGAGAACAGCAGGTCTTAAAAAATGTTGCATTCTCTTGAAAATGGGACCACAACGCGAGGATCTTTGAGCATAGCAATGACTTGTTCTTGCTCCCATTTTAAGAACAGGTCAAGGGAGAATGACAGATTAAGACTCGTGCTCTGGGTGACATCTGTGGAGATGGTAAAAGGTTGCTAGGTTTGGGATATTTTTTGACTGGAGTGAGTGAGATTTGCTGATTGTTGGTTATATGAGGACTTAAAGAGAAACTGGAATCACAGATGACACCTAAGTTTGGGTCCTTGGAGTTGGTATTTGCTGAGATGGGCAAGACTTCTAGAAGAGAGCAGGTTTGGGTGTGGAAAGATTCAGGAGCTCGTTTTTTAAATTGAGTTAAAAATGCCAGTTGGGGGGCTGGAGATGTGGCTCAAGCGGTAGCGCGCTCGCCTGGCATGCGTTCGGCCCGAGTTCGATCCTCAGTACCATATACAAAGATGTTGTGTCCGCCGAAAACTAAAAAATAAATATTAAAAAAAAATTCTCTCTCTCTAAAAAAAAAAAAAATGCCAGTTGGACATACAGGTGGAGATGCTGGAAAGGCAGTTGTGTAAGGCAGAAAGGTGGGCTCGAACCTAAGGCACAGCACCTTGGTCTCCAGACTTTGGGTCTTGTATCCTCAATAGTAAAAAAATTAAATAAATAAACATACAGTGTCATTGTATCTATTTGTACGTAGACATACTAATGTAGACATTATAATACAAACACATAGTAGAAATTCAAAAACAAACCATAGCAGACTTGCAGTATAAAGCAGAGTCGTGTAAGTAAAGACCGAGGTCCCCTGTATCAATTTTCAGGACCATTGTTAATCTGGGTGCTGTTGATAGACACTATGCCCAGCAAAGTCAGGTGTGGAAGACACTGTTACAAAAACAAGGGTAACTACTGTGATCCTGAAGGTCTTCCTCCATTGGGATGCATTGTGGAGATCACACTGTGCTTTTGTAAATACTAAGTTGGTGACTTATTGTACAAAGAGGAACATCTCAGCATAGTGAAAGCAAAGACCTGAGTGAGGAAGTCCTGTCCCTTCTCCCTCCCTCTACCCCCACGCTGAGCTAATCCACTTAAGGACCACTGGCAAGGGCACCAGATCAGTTTGATCCTTAGTAACATTTAATTCTCTATTTGTTAAATAAAAACAAACTTTGTCCTTTTCCCCCTTTCCCTCCCCTCTTGGGGTTGTCTTGTGCTCCCCACTTTGGAACCACTGCCCAGGTTGGCCTTGGAAGCTTCTAAAGATTTTTGAGCAAGGGAGTGAAATGATGGAGGCTTCAGTTATTGGGAAGAGTGGTGTGTGTGTGTGTGTGTGGAGTCCAGGATGGAATGGGAATGGACAGCGGGAGATTGGAGCCATTTCAAGATGCCAAGTCTCATGTCCTGATTGGCTCTGACATGGGATAAAGAAGAGACAGAAGATGATTTTAGAGGTTTAAATTTGACAGAGTGCAGATTTGCCACTTGGGAGCAAGAAGAGCTAGAGAGGGTAAATCAACATTGTTTTTTTTTTGGACTACTGGAATGCCTGGCAACTGCAGAGCTAGGATGGGGCATGGCAGCACTCACCTGAGATCCCTGCTACTGGAGAGGCTGAGGCCAGAGGACCACTTGAGCCCAGGCATTCAAGGCCAGCCTGGGCAACACAGTAAGACCCTATCTCAGGGGAGGAGAAAAAGGAAAAAATAAACAAAACTGAAGAGTTGAAATTTGGGAGTGACAGCGGGAGATCCAGAGTGGATGAGATTGCCAGACCTTGGGGTCCAGGTTGGTCTGGCTAGTTTAGTTTTTTTGGGAAGTCAAGGGTCTACCTTCAGAGTACCACTTAAAAACAGAAACCAGATGTACCTGTAAATCTTCCAAGGCCAACAAGGGCAGTGGTTCTAAAGTGGGGAGCACAAGACAACCCCATGAGGGGAGGGGAAAGGGGAAAAGGCCAAAGTTTGTTTTTAAGTGTCTGTTTTCAGAACCGTAACAGAAACTAGCATACACTTGTAATCCCAGCAACTTTGGAGACTGAGGCAAGACAACCACAATTTAGGAAGATCCTGTCTCAAAAATAAAAAAAATGAAAAGGGCTGGGGCTATAGCTCAGTGTATGGAGCACCCCTGGGTTCAGTCCCAAGTACAAGAAAAACAAACAAAAAAACCTCAACCTGTTTAAACTCAACTCTTGGTTGCTGTGTATGCTTTTAGAGCTTAATTCCTAAGCAGAAATACATTGTGAAAGTTGTTTTGGTTTGATTTTAGTTTCAGTTTTTGATAACTGAAATTTTTATTAACTAGCATCATCCACCACTGTAGAATATAGTTGCCTCCTGTGTCCATGAGCTCCACATCCACCGATAAGGTCAGTCTCGATCAAAAATGCTCTAAAAGGAACTGAAGTTTATATATGTACTGAACTTGTTTAAACTTTTTCTTGTCATTATTCCCTATGAGTACATTCTACACAACCATTTACATAACATTTGCATTGTATTTTGAGTCCCTAAAAGTACTTCTCTTTTAGACTTTTTGTGGGGGGGGGGTGGGGGGGTGCTGGGAATTGAATTGAACCCAGGGTCTTGTGCATGTGAGGCAAGCACTCTACCAACTGAGCTGTATCCCCAGCCCCTCTTTTAGACCTTTTCCTGTTGCTCCTAATGCATCTGATTAACTTGTACCCTCAACCAGCAAGGGTCTTCAGCCCTGCAGCCCTACAGCCCTATGCAGTGGGACTCTGTGTGTGTTTATACTTTTTAAAACTGCAGATGGAAGGTAATGCTGCTATTGTCAGTCTCGCTGCCTGACTGGGTGAAGCTGTTTGTTTATCTTCTGAAGGGGTGTGTGGGGTGTGACCTGGATATCACAGCATCTCTATGCAGAAGTTCTCCCCATTGAAACTTGACCTTTGGAATAAAGTCCAGAATTTTATCAGAATGAAGTTGATGGAAATACAACAACTATATCTTGCTTTGATACCAATAAAAGAGGACTAGTGCTGTGGATCCTTTTAATGCTGAATCTGGCCTAAGAGTTATTTCTCTACCTCTTTTTAGAACAATGCTAAAGTAGCCGTCCTTGGGGCCTCCGGAGGAATTGGGCAGCCCCTCTCACTACTCCTGAAGAACAGCCCCCTTGTGAGTCGACTGACCCTCTATGACATTGCTCACACACCTGGGGTGGCTGCAGATCTGAGCCACATCGAGACCAGAGCAAAAGTGAAAGGTACTGGGCACGCCCACCTTAGAGCCTGCCGTCTTCTCCCTATAGGCCAGGGTCTTGATTCTAGAACAATAAGATCTTAGATGTACCTAGATGTTCAAAGACTTGCAAGTTCTGTGTTGATTTTGGGAATTAAAATTTTACAAACAATTATACCCTTTAGGAGTTGGGTCCATAAACATTTAAACAGCTCTGTCTTAGAAAAACAAGGTTATGCAGTCTTCCCACTCTTTACTCTTTCTAACTTGAAAAGTAGTGTGAGAACAAGGAAGGGGAAGTGTCAGGAAGCTGCTGGGGGCAGGAGAAAGTGCTACTCCCTGGGGTGCAGGCTGCCTTCCCTCCACCTCCTGCTGAGCCCTTCCATAGGTACATCAGTACATCACCATTTTTTCATGTCATCAAATTTTTGGTAAAATCATTTTTAAAGGGCTGGGGATGTGGCTCAAGCGGTAGCGCGCTCGCCTGGCATGCGTGTGGCCTGGGTTCGATCCTCAGCACCACATACAAACAAAGATGTTGTGTTTGCCGAAAACTAAAAAAATAAATATTAAAATTCTCTCTCTCGGGCTGGAGATGTGGCTCAAGCGGTAGCGCGCTCGCCTGGCATGCGTGCGGCCCGGGTTTGATCCTCAGCACCACATACAAAGATGTTGTATCCGCCAAGAACTAAAAAATAAATATTAAAAAATTCTCTCTCTCTGTCTCTCTGTCTGTCTCTCACTCTCTCTTTAAAAAAAAAAAAAAAAAATTCTCTCTTTAAAAAAAAAAAAATCATTTTTAAAGCTGTCCCATAATTTCTCATTTATTTACTTAGCAATACTATTGGCCATCGGGCTGCAAGTTGCAATAAATATCTTTATCTTTACATCTTGTTTCTTGGAATACTAAAAGTAGAGTGAGTCAGTAGGTGTGGATATTTCAAAGTTTTTGCCATAAAGTACAAATTGCTGAAGGTTGTACTAAATGCCATTGCCTGTTGACAATATTATATAGAAGACCATATTTGGTAGTACTTCGGTTCAGGAAGCTCTCAGCTTGTATTTATGAGCCTTCCATGGTTCCCCTGAATTTCTTTGCCCATTTTCTTCTTTTTTTAAGAGAATTTTTTAATATTTATTTATTTAGTTAGTTTTCGGCGGGCACAACATCATTGTTTGTATGTGGTGCTGAGGATCGAACCCGGGCCACACGCATGCCAGGCAAGCGCGCTACCACATCCCCAGCCCCGCCCATTTTCTTTTGAGCTATATATTTGAGTTTTTGAGATCTCCTACAATAGGAAAAAGTCAAAATCAAAGCAGATTTTAGACATTGTAGCAAATTTCCCTGAAATCTTGAATAGCATAACTGTTGTCCCCAGATGATAGGAGTAGATTAAGTAGATAGTGGTATTGGGAGTCCTTATTGGGAGTCCAGGGCATTTCTCACTCCTGGCCTCTGGAGTGCCTTCTCACCAGGTACCTTTTGCTCTGAGGAGTGGCAGGCAGCTAATGCAGTTGACCATGGCATGCAGGGGCTAGTGAGTCAGACAAGGACAAGCAGATGGCTGGGTTTGTTTTTGTGGGGACCTGAAGGACCAGTGGGGCCCTGGGCAAGGAAAGGTTGCAGGAACCCTTTCTGGGTTAAAAAGATGGTCTTGCTCTCATGGGATGTTTCTTCTAGGCTACCTCGGACCTGACCAGCTGCCAGACTGTCTGAAAGGCTGTGACGTGGTGGTGATTCCAGCTGGAGTCCCCAGAAAACCAGGTCTGTGTTCAGAAACTTTGTCCAGCATCTCCCTATATGTCTCTAAGAACGGGGTGTTACCTTAAAAACTAATTGAATCTGCTGGGCATCATTGTGTGCACACTCATAATCCCAGCAACTTGGGAGGCTGAGGCAGGAAGATTGCAAGTTCAAAACCAGCCTCAAGGGCTGGGGATATAGCTCAGTTGGTGGTGGAGTGCTTGCCTTGCATGCTCAAGGCCCTGGGTTCAACCAGCCTCAGCAAATTAACAAGACCCTGTCTCAAAATTAAAACAGGCTGAGAATGTAGATCAGTGGTTAAGTGCCCTGGGTTCAACCCCTAGTACCACAAAAAAAAAAAAAAAATTCAATCTTCACTAAGAAAACACCCATGGGGGGCTGGGAGGCTGGGGCTCAGTGGCAGAGCACCAGCTGAGGCACTAGGTTTGATCCTCAGCACCACATAAAAATAAATAAGCAAACTAAAGATATTGTGTTCACCTATAACTAAAAAATATTAAGAAAAAGAAAAACAGAACACCCATAGGCTCCCCATTGCCCGGGAGATAAATGTCACATGTGGGCCTGGTGTATAAAGTCAGCCATTATCTGCTGTTTGTCCCCTGCCTCAATGAGGCAACATTCAGCTGGTGCCTGAAATGGCCTTCTTCCACCCAGCTCCACCTTGGGGTTCTGACTAATCCCTGATGATCCTTCTCAGCCATCACCCTCCCCACCCCTACCCTCACTGTGGCACTTGCCGCACCAGATTGCTCGCCCTACAGGATAGATCTACTTGAAATGGGAGCACCGTCCTGTTCTTATTGAGTTTCCTATAACGGCTGACACCTAGCATTTGGCACCTATTTGGAAATTCACCGTGTTCCTTATGAATGTCTTGTACTGGGCCATTTCAGGCATGACACGGGATGACCTGTTCAACACCAATGCAACAATTGTGGCCACCCTGGCTGCTGCCTGTGCCCAGCATTGCCCTGAAGCCATGATCTGCATCATTTCCAATCCGGTGAGTGCAAGCAGGGTGGTGCTGGTACTGCGCCCAAGGCCCAGTTGAAGCAGAAGTTTGTCCTTGTGTTAGGGAGAATGAACTGCCTATTATAGTCTAGTTATGTGCCCCCCAAATCATATGTGGTCTCAACCACCAATACTTCAGAATGTGACTTGATTTGGCAATAGGTCTGTTAAAGGAGTAATTAAAAAAGTCCTTTTGATGATTGACTATAATCCATTCTAACTGGTGATCTTTGCATGTAAGGTGACAAGTTGGATGCTCTGGTAAGAGGTCCTGAGGCTTATTTCTACGGGTGCCTTCCAGCACAGACAGTGATTGAGCCTCGTGTCCAGCCAGCTCTGCCCCGGGCAGATCACCTGCCCTCTCTGTGGCTTCCCCAATCTGTTCTGGAGGTTCCTCTCAGCCATGACTGTGGGAGCCTGTGAGTTCCTCTTCTGTTGTGTTTCACTCAGGGTCTACAGTTCTGGGTCCCCGTCCTCCCCTTCCCCTCACACTTAGGCACACAGTTTCTGATACACAGCTGCCCCTAGCCCTGCAGAAACTTGCAGGTAGTGTGCAGGCATGAGGACAGCCATGGTGCCCAGGCCTGGGCTGGCAGGGCCTCGTGTCACATGTGTAAAAGCTGCGCTCTGCTTCCCTCCTCCTAGCTGAGTCTGGTGCTGGGGTCTGAGTGTGGCAAGGATCCATGGGAAGGTGCAGTGGCAGCAATGGGGACAGGGCTGCTGGCCTGAGAAGAGGGTCCTGTCTTCCCCACTAGCTCACCTCCTCAGGGGGTGGTTGAGAGTAGATAGTAACAGTGTCTTCTATGGGGCACTGGCAGGTCCCTGGTGTAGGCCTCGCCGCTGTCCTATTCTGTGTTCTCCGTGTGGGGGCAAGGTTTAAGCCTGCCCCCGCCCAGGAATTCATTAGTCTTCACAGCAGCCTCCCTAGGGGTCCCCATTTTACAGATAAAGGGACCAGGTCCTAAGGAGTTTGGGTGACTTGCCCAAGGTCACAACACAGAAGGACAGAACTGGGATTTGACCTAGTTCATCTGCTTTGAGTAAGCTCCAGTCAGCAGAAGGTGTCCCATATAGCAACAACACATATCTGATGACTGATGGCCACACCCTGCAGTAGAGGGGTTTCTGTTTTCAGTAGTGTGACTGTCCTGTCCTGTGAGTGGCTTGACTGTAAACAATTACTAGGGCAATTGAATGTGGTGTCTGCGGCCTTGTCGATGGTCTGATGAAAGAGGGCTCCTTCTCTTCTTGGCCCTGTGCTCCGAGTCTGGGCCAACTGTGCCTGTCATTCACAGGTTAACTCCACCATCCCAATCACAGCAGAAGTTTTCAAGAAACATGGAGTGTACGACCCCAATAAGATCTTTGGTGTGACAACCCTGGACATTGTCAGAGCCAACACTTTTGTTGCAGAGCTGAAGGTAAGGACTGTACCACTGTCCTTGGGTTGCTTTGCTGAACTTCCCCAGCCACCTTGCTTGTTTACCAGCACAGGAAGCAACAGGCGCTTTGACCTGAGAGTTTAGTGTTTATAGCTTTTACCCTTAGTGGAAAGCAGTACCCACATTTTCTTGAGGAATTCATGCAGCAGGTCCCTGCAGGTTCAGAGTAGCCAGCTGCCGTCTGGCTTGGTTCCCTCTGCCTTTGACCTCTGACCAGGTGCATCAGCTTCAGACTTTTCCTGGGTTTCTTGGTGGCCACACTTGGATTGTGCTCCCCGTCTTCCCTTTTTTCCTTGCCCCTTGGAAACTAGTATTGCCAGGGTTAACCTGCTAGTTCTTAGATGAAGGGTGATAAAATCAGCAACTAGGAAGAATTTGAGAAAGTTCCTGAAATCCTAAGAAACCAGGGTTATCTGGGGCCTCTAGTTCTCTTTCTCTTGGGAGCCCGTAGTGGCTTACCTTTGAGGGTTCTGGTGCTGCTAGCTGCTTGCTCCTGGGCTGTTGGACTGCACCCTGGCTTGTCTTGAGGTAGGTTTGGTTTGGCGCCAGTGCCTTTCATAAACTGCTTGCAAATCATTTTAGCTGCGTATTTAGCAGAAGCTCCTCTGGGCCCCAGAAGTGCCCACCTTGAGCCGCAAGCCCTTTTGCTCTGGCTTTGCAGGCAAGTGGGGGCCTCCTGAAGCAGGGAGCAGATTGACTTTCACAAAGCTTGGTGGCAAGTGCACACACAGGACCGTGGGCCTTAACTGTGCACCAGACAGATCTGCTTCTGAACTTCCAGATGGTGTCCCCACTTTAATTCAATTTAATTTAGTCATAACATGTATAAGGGTCTGTTCTAGATATTGGGGTTGCAGTGATCTGTGAGATGTGGCCTAGGGCTTTGGGCCTTGAGTAGTGGAGGGGCAAGAGACAATTTAATTGAGTGATCGGTTCAGCAAGCACAGGTGTGTTTGGAGTGTGGCAGGACCATGGGGAAGGAGTGGGCAGTGTCCGGGGTGAAAGTGGACCAGCTGGAGGGCAGGCCCAGGGCCCAGGCAGCAGCCATACTTGTTATTTGAGGGCTCTTGTGGTACCATGAGCTCTCATGGCTGAACACTCCATTTCCCACAGGACCTAGGCTACATGTGGCTATGTAAATAAATCTGTATGTCCTCTGTCACACCAGCCGCATTTCAGATGTGATAGCCACATGTAATTCCTGTGTGCTCACAGAGGGTTCTATAGGCAAAGCTGACTTAGCTTAGAAACTAGACAGGTTGGAGAGGGGATCTTGGTGCTTGCCAGAAAAAGCTATAATTGACAAGCTCGTCAAAGTGAACCGGTGTCCGGAAAGCTCGTGAATTAAACATCAGGGCTGGCTCTTCCCTCATCCTCTGGGCTGTCTCGAGTCCCCTTTGCACCACCCTCCTTCACTGGCTTCTCGCATCTCCTGGCATTTGCATTTCACACTCTGCTGGTGCCACATCTGCCCTCTGTGCCCCTGACTTCTCTGACGCCAGTCCTTTGGTCTGGAATTCTCTTCCATCTTGTCGCACAGCTTGGGGCCATCACCTGTCCTTATTGAAAGGGCAGACACAGGGAGTATGTCTCTGTCCCAGGGACATGCAGAGCTCGGCACGTGTGCCCCACGGGTCTTGGCCGCCCTCCTAGGCAGGCTGTCTCCTGACATGAGCCGGGCTCCTGGGACTCAGCACTTGGGGAAGGTGGCATTACTATGATCGCTGCTTACCTCCCCACAGTCACTCCCACCAGGTTCTTTTTTGTCTGCTTTTAGAAACACTTGGGACACAGGTCCTTGGAGGCATCATACCTCCGGTTTAAAAGTGAGTCCGCCTGTCCAGCAAGCCCTGCTACCTTGAACCATATTTTGATCTCATACAACTCAGTTTTGTTCTTTCCATCCCAATGAGTTGGAGTTGCCACACTTCTAACCTCTGAGTTTCCCAGAATAGAAATGAGGGAAATGGCATTTGCCTGGTTCTCTATGACTATGGGGACTCGGGTGTGGGCTTCTCCAGGGAGAATGACATTTGCTCTGAGAAAGAGGGCCACTGCCTCTAATTCTGAGAGGATGTCAGACCACTGGGAGGACCTCAGCTAGGTGGTTGGTCTCAGCTCCGAGCCTACACACACACACACACACACACACACACACACACACACACACACCTGGGCTGGGGTTAGACAGTATCTCTTCCCTGCTTCCTTTGTTCTGAGTTCTGTGGATTTTCCCAGTGTGGGTGATGTAGATGGATATGAGTGCTTCATTCCCAGAGTGCTTATCACCGACTAACCAAGCTTCATACTTTGGTGAGCAGGGTTTGGATCCAGCTCGGGTCAGCGTTCCTGTCATTGGTGGCCATGCTGGGAAGACCATCATCCCCCTAATCTCTCAGGTGTGTGAGTGTTCTTGCAAGGCTGTCCTGAGGCCCTCAGGATGGAAAAAATGGAAGCATCCACTGTATTTCGAAAAGATTCAGC
Source organism: Marmota flaviventris (assembly GCF_047511675.1). NCBI lineage: Eukaryota > Metazoa > Chordata > Mammalia > Rodentia > Sciuridae > Marmota > Marmota flaviventris. Next base: position 28,707,610 of record NC_092516.1, read on the forward strand.
AGCAGCCCCAGGATGCCTGGGGCTTCCTGACTAGCCTGTGGGGTCTCGTGGGTCAGAGGACGGCAGTGGGCTTCAGCACACCGTGGGAACTGTGTGGAAAGCATCATGATTCCTGAGCTAGATCAGGGCAGGAAAGGTGCTGTTTAAAAATGAACAGAAGCTGCCACACAGTGGTGCCTGCAGACCCTGCTGCTTAGGAGGCTGAGGTAGGAGGAGCACAGAGCCCACAAGTTCAAGGCCAGTCTGGGCAACATAGCCAGACCCTATCTTTAAGATGGGAAGGAGGCATAGAGAGACGGTTGGCACCACCAGGAAGGAGACCCATCAGATTGACCTCATGGCCCTGAATATAGTGCCTAAGAAAGACAAAATGTTTGTGGTATTTTTGCCCAAAATGCATGATCTTACAAGAAAATCATGAGGAAATGTCTGACACATCCAAATTGATTGATTCACAAATGCAGTGATCAAGAAAGAAAAATCAGGAAAAGCTGAGGGACTCGGAACAGACTGAGTGCAAGCTGGGATTCCGAACCTGGCTCTAGAACAGAACAGGGACAGCAGTGGGGAAATGGGCATCGGAATGTCTGTAGCTCAGGTTCTGATGTACAGTCTCCCAGCCACACAGCTGCCCTGTGGTCACAGAAAATGCCCACATTGGGGAAAGCCATCTACGGGACATCTATGTGGTAATTTTTCAACTTTCCTCTAAAATTAGTATAAAATGTAAAAGGTTCTTTCAAAATTAGTAGCAGGCCAGGCGTGGTGTCACACTCCTGTGATCTGTTACTCAGGAGGCTAAGGCAGGAGGATTGTAAGTTCAAAGCCAGCCCCAGCAACTTAGCCAAAAGACAATCTCAAAATGAAAAATAAGTAAATAAAAAGGGCTGGCGAGTGCTCCTGAGTGCAAACCAAATACCTGGAGAAAAGCAGGGGCGGGGCGCTCTCGCCAAGCCGCCCTATGAAGTTTCTTTTGGTCTTTATAAGAAACAATCCCAGTTTCCCTTGAGGTGGTCACAGGAGGGAGCCCACTATGGGGAAGGGCAGGGGTTGGGGTGGGGCCTGGGGGTCTGCTCCTGGGCTGAGCCTGGAGCTGCTCTCCTGACCTGCGGCTGGGCTTGCAGTGTACTCCCAAGGTGGACTTCCCCCAAGACCAGCTGACAGCACTCACCGGACGGATCCAGGAGGCTGGCACCGAGGTGGTGAAGGCTAAAGCTGGAGCAGGTAGGGTCCTCAGGAAACCCTGAGATGGAAGGGGAGCCCTGAGAGATGGGGCTGGAGGGCAAGACTGCTCAGGCCAGAGTGGGGTTTTCCATGTGCCTTTGCCTAAGCTTGGTTCTGCAGAGGAGGAGCTTGGCTTGCCATGTGGGCTGGGGTGACGGTGGGGACGAGAACTGACTCTGTCATTCAGAAGACAGTGAAGTCCAAGGGGGGATTCTCAGCTGGGGAGCTGGGGCGGCTGCAGTTGTCCTATGGAGCAGGCTCCCTGGGTCTGGGCTGCAGTACCAGCTGGCCAACCCGACTGGCTCCCCTAGGCTCTGCCACCCTGTCTATGGCCTACGCTGGCGCCCGCTTTGTCTTCTCCCTCGTGGATGCGATGAACGGCAAGGAAGGCGTGGTCGAGTGCTCCTTCGTGAAGTCCCAGGAAACTGAGTGCACCTACTTCTCCACGCCCTTGCTGCTGGGGGTATGTAGCCCCGGGAGAGCAGGTCCCTGTCCCTTGGCTCCACAGTGCACATGTCCCTGTGCAGTGGCTGCACACCCCTGCCTGGTGTGTGCTCAAGCTGTGAGGGTGGAAGCACACCTCAGTTAAGAGCCAAGAGTGTCACGCTGAGGAGTGTGCATCTCCTCCTCCGCGCGGACTGAGCAGCTGGTGCTAAGCAGCTAAATGTGATAAATGAGACCCTCGGGCTCAAGGCAGCAGGACAGCTCTGAGAGCCTCCCTGGCCAGCCAGCCCTGAAGCCATCGCCACGCCTCTCGCTCTACTTTGACCTCAGCTGCGGCTGCACTCCCGGGAGGCCTGGAGCTGTTGCGTGGCTGTGGACTTCGGTCCTGCCCCGGTGCTTTCCTCCTGGGGATGTGCTTCTAGGGACGGAGCCCATCTGGTCACAGTGCTGGCTTCGGGTAGCTGTTCGGGGGCACCTCTGAGGTCTGACTGGCTCTTCACTGAGTCTTGAGTGAGCAGAGACCCCTCGGTCTCAGCTTTCCACATGTGTGAGCAGCTACTGAAATCAGGCACACGTGTGATCACATCACTTCACACCCAGGAATTAGGTCTCATGGCCTACAGGACCACTTACAGCAGACACTCTGACTCTGGGGATCCATAGGACATGGCCTCTGGCCATGGAGCTCCCTATGGTGGGAATGTGTTGTGCAGTATGGTTCAGGGCTCAGGTGGTGGCAGGTGTGGCAGAGCTGTGGGGAGAGTACCTGCATCTGGGGGCCTAGGCAGGAGAAGAGACAGCAGATCACCTTGGAGCTGGGTTGGAGGCTGTTGCACAGACAGCTTTTGGGAGGTGACACAGTGACAAGACTCCTATGTGTGCGCCTGGATTAAACCCAGGGTTGCTTAACCTCTGAGCCACATCCTCTGCCTGTTTGTTTAGAGACGGGGTCTTGCTAAGTTGCTCAGGGCCTCACTAAGTTGCTGCCTTGGCCTCCTGAGCCACAGGATTACAGGTGTGTGGCATCGCACCTGGCTGACACCTCTGTCTTTGTCAGATATTCACCCACTTAAATAGATTTGAGTCAAGTAAATGTTAACATTCCTTCCATCTTTGAACTTGGGGAAGAGACTAGAACCCAGAAGTACTATGTGGTCAGTTCTGCTAGCTGTGAGCACTCTGGGCCAGTGCTGAGCCCAGTTGACTTCGCCTGCACTCGAGTGGCAGGGAGGGAGGGGAGCACTCGTCCTGTAGATAGGAAAGCAGATAGGAATGAAAGCAATTGTCCACGCCACGTGTGCAGTGAGGACGGCCAGGACCCCCCTGGGATGGTCTGTCTGCAGCTGGGGCTCCCGACCTGGGCTCAGATCCACTGGGGTCCTTGGCTGCCCACAGCGGCTGGTGTGATGGCCAGGCAGAGCCAGGGAAGGCGCAGGTTGGGTTTTCTGTGACACGCTGATTTTTCAAATGTTGCCATCTTCCTTCTCCCCTCCAGAAAAAGGGCCTGGAGAAGAACCTGGGCATCGGCAAAGTCTCTTCCTTTGAAGAGAAGATGATTGCCGAGGCCATCCCTGAGCTGAAAGCCTCCATCAAGAAAGGAGAAGACTTTGTCAAGAACATGAAGTGAGGTGCGAGTGTCGAGCAGCGGCTTCCTTAACTTATCGCGGCATCGTGTCACTGGAAGGCCGGGTCGGATGCTGTTCATTTAATTTGCTTCAATTATGGTTGTTATTATCCGTGTTATCGTCCCTTCCAAATTGTGGCTGGTCTATTGGTGCGACAATAAAAGCAGACTTGATTTTCTTTTTCAAGGCTCCTCTATGAGTGTTCTTTTTCCCGGAGAGGTGACCCTGGAGTGTCTGTGGCCTCTCCCCCACCCATCACGCCAGGTGCTCTCCCACCTCAGAATGCGGCATCAGTGGCCCCAGGAGGTTTCTGACGTGGGGTGGGGCTCTCAGCCTCTGGGCGCCTGCGTCTCCCCACATGCGCTTTACACCCTGCCTATCCCAGGTGTGACCTGATAAGGTGTCCTTGTGCCCTCCCAGGGTAGGTGGCTCAGTGGCTCATGCCATTGGTTCTTTCCTGACACCATTCTCTGCTGTGAGCTGCCTCCGCTGGCCCTGCCCCCTCTGAGCCTTGGCCTCCACCTCATATATATAATTTTTTTTTACTTTAGGTGGACACAATACCTTTATTTACTTTTTTTTTTTTTTTTTTGAGAATTTTAATATTTATTTTTTAGTTATTGGCGGACACAACATCTTTGTTTTGTATGTGGTGCTGAGGATCGAACCCGGGCCGCACGCATGCCAGGCAAGTGCGCTACTGCTTGAGCCACATCCCCAGCCCCCCTTTATTTACTTATTTCTATGTGGGGGTCTGAGGGTCGAACCAAGGCCTCACACTCTGCCACTGAGCCCCAGCCCCGCCCAGCTTCCTCCGACACCAGTAGTGACTGGCACCTTGGCCTCAGTGAAGTGAGGGTGGGGCAGGAGCAAGCTGAGCCCCAGCTGCTGGTCCAGGCAGGACACGGGGAGACGTGGCTGCAGGTGTTCTTCAGGGACTAACAAAGGGATTGCGTTGGGTGAAGGTGTGGAGGGTCACAGGATATTCGGTTCCCTTCAGCGGTTGGGCAGTGTGGTCCCCAGAAGCGGCGGCCTCTGAAGTGGAATGGGCTCCATACCCAAGAGGGAACTTTCTGGCAATAGGATGCCTTCCACTGTGGGTGGAGGTGAGGTGTGCCCTGGGTGGGCCACTCATTTATCGACCCTTTTTGGAGTTTTGGGTTTTTAAACTGAAATAGGTTTCATTGTAAAGAATGACAGTGGTTCTCTTAAAGGAACGTACCTACTCGTGGTGTAAAACCCAAGGAGAAATCAGGGAGACCACTCTGGCAAGGGCCCGGCCTCGTGGTCTCACACGTCCTTAGCTGGGCTGCTGCCCAGAGCCTCCTGACGCTGCTCCTGCTCGCGCGCCCTGCTGTGGCGGAATCACTGGGTTCTGTGCTGAGGCTGGGCACTCAGCTCCACTGGCATCTGCTGGGGTTGCTGACGTCAGGAGCTGGGCTGGCCTGGAACATCCTGGGTCACAGCTGGTGCTTGGGGCACAGTGGGACAACTGGGCTTCCCTGTCTTAAGGCCTACAGAAGGGCGGGTGGGTGAGTGGGTTTTCCTGTGGCTCAGGGTCCCCAAGTCAAAAAGCAGCATCTGCCAGGGCATAAGGCAGAGTCCCCAAGCTGGTATATAGCCTCTCTGGGTTAGAGCAAGTCACAAGCCCTCGTGTGTCATGAGGTGACCCCAAAGGCCAGTGACTTTAGGGACCAGTTCTGCCCATTTCACAAAAGAATGTACTTTCTCATGTCACATTTTCAGTCTCTGGCTAATCCTTAGGGAGGACATCTCTGATTTACCCCACTGTTGGATAATGAGTTTTTAAATTTTTTGCTTCTATAAAGAGCACGGCTCAATCTCGCTACCCTTTTGGACCCTGTGGGGTCTACATGGGGCTCGCTCTCCTTGGAGTGGGGGGCTGCTATTGCATGGGTTCTTGCACTAACAGGCAGAACCAGGACCTGAGAGGTCAAGTGATGGCCTGGGTTGGGATGGTCACTGCTCATCTCTCCATACCAGGGAGATACCAGTGGCCCTCCCTATCCCTCAGAAGTTCAGATCTAGCAGTCCAAGACAGAAGGCCCAGAATCTAAAATGTTCTAGATTCTTCTGGATTATTCTTCTTGGGTCAGGGGATCCATGCTGTGGAGACACCAGCTGTCCCAGAGTTCTTTTCACTATAAGAACTGTTCCTGCCCCTCCGCCTATTCCCGATTCCTCGAGAACCAGCAAGAAAATGCAGATAAAGCAACACAGGACCCAAGAGAGGACAAGGGCTCCCTCTGGATGCCTTGACTGAACAGGAATCAGGGCAGAGTGCCATCATTAGGCTACCCAGGAGGAGGAGATGACATTTGGGCTGACCCTGAAGGCGGGGCAGCATTTTGGCCAGCAAGGAGGGCAGGTGGGCTGAAGGGATCGGGCCTAAGATGGATCTGAGGCACAGCTGAGGCCCACAGCGGGGGAGCAGGCTGGTCTGGGGAGAAATCTGTACACGGGACTGAAGGATCGTCCTGGGGACATCAAAGGAACTGAGCCACTTGGCAACAGGATCCTAGGCGGAAGCTGCTCAGGCTTCAACAAGGAAAGTCTTGGGCCCAGGGAGCCAGGGCAGGGTCCCAGCGGAGGGCCTGCTGCAGGCCTGTACAACACTTGGGAACCGGAACAGTGTGGAGGCGAGGACCACCTGGGACTCGGGACAGAAAGGCTGGCGGCCAGCGATGAGGTGGCAGTGAGCAGGGGAGGGGTGGCAGGATATGGAGAAAAGTCCTTTGCATCTCCCAGCACCTTTCTGCCCCCAGAAGTCTATCAACCACTGTCACGTGGTTAACCACCCTGGGCCAGGCCCCCTCCCAGGCTGTAGCCTGGACTGCATCCCCACCTTTGGGCCTCCTCCAACCAACTCCTGTCCCCTGCAGTGAAAAAAAAAAAAAACCCACCCAGGGTTCTGTGTATGGTATTAATGACCAAAAGAGGTGACTGAGTCCTTTGCCAGAGGAAGCCAGGAACCAGTCTTCAGAGAGCAGAGGGAAGGCTGTGTGGAGGGAGTGCTTCCCCACAGCGAAAACGAAAGCCGGTCCTGCAGTGTCCTGTAACCCCAGCGCTCAGGAGGCCAAGCCAGGAGGATCGTGAGTCCAAAGCCAGCCTCAGCAATCTACCAAGGCCCTGAGCAACTCAGTGAGACCCTGTCTCTAAATAAAATATAAAAAGGACCGGGGATATGGCTCAGTGGTTAAGCACCTCTAGGTTCAATCCCCAGTACCAAAAATAAATAAGAAAGCTGACATTTGCAAAGTAGCAAATGTCATCTCCTCCTGGGTAGCCCAGGCAGAAGGCAAGGACAGCAGTTCTCCCCTGCAGCCTGGAGAGGGAGCTAGAGGCCTGAGCTGTACTCAGCTCCCAGGCCTGGCTGGGTCACCCGCCCAGTGAGCTTTGTTCCAGAGCTAAAACCTGCTCCCTGTGCTGTCTGGCCCCCACTCATCCAGGCAGGAGGGGACAGCCATTCCAGACAGGGATAATACAGCAGAAGCAAATCCAGGGAGGACTGTAGAAACGGGCTCAGAGGACGGGCCTGGAGCCTCAATATCAGCACAAGAGTTTGAGTGGAGGGACCCCCAAACCCAAGAATGTAAGACCATGCCTCCTGAGATGAGTTAGCCAGGCAACCTTGAGTTCCTCTTGTCTCCAGTGTCCTGTGTGGACAGCAAGGACAGGCCTGGCACTGTGAGGGGAGGGGGAAGCTGCTGGGTGGCCAGAAGGGCCAGTCTGGGCCTGTCCACCCCTGTGGGGCTGCAGCAGCTTGTCCTTCCAGGTGCTGGGCCTGGGTTGGAACTTTGACCTCCAGGGACAAACCCTGCCGGAGGCTGGGCCCTAAGGGGCCACTGCATCAGCCCCTGCCGCCTGTGTCCTGGCCTGTGGATTCAACTGCTTGGGGCAAACACTGACAGCAGCCAGAGCCGGTCAACCTGAAATACATTACTTTTTTCCCCTTTTCTTCATTTTCTTCTAGAGTTCATTGGGGTCACCCCAGGGCAGGCAGAAACAGATGGCAAAGTGGAGGTAGGGCCAGGTGGGTTGATTGGGGCCAGTTGGCACCAGGGCAGTTGCTCTGGTCATGAGAGAGACATACCCAAACTAACTGGTCAGCAGCCACTGTCCGGTCTGGAGCTCCTCCCTGGGGACTCCCTGCACCATGATAAAGGGGTAACTCAGCAGCAGCATGGGGTCTCCCGGCCCACTGACCAGTAGTGCCAAAGTGCTTCTAGAGGTTAAATATTTTATCACCACCATGGACAGCACCCCTTCTGCAAAGAGCTGAATTGAAGTGGGGAGGGGGCAGAAAACAAGCCACAGACCCCCAGCAGGATCCAAATTCAGAACTTTGGACTGGTTTCCCAGTGGGTCCCCCCATCCCAACTCTCTCCCCAAGGCCAAGGCTACTGATTGAAGTACTGATCACCCAAGGCTCCCTCCAGCCTGTTCAATGGCAATCAACGCAGTCTCCCCCAAGGCCCCCGAAAGTCCTGGGACCTAAAGCCAGGAGCAGTCTACCACTGAGCCACATCCCCACGTCCTAAACCCTTTTATTTTTATTTTGAGACAGGGTCTTGCTAAGTTGCTGAAGCTGGCCTTGAACTTGTAGGCCTCCTGCCTCAGCCTCCCTAGTGGCTGGGATTACAAGTGAGCACCACAGTGTCTATGTTATATAATATGAAGCACGAGGAGAAGAAACAGCCCAAATACGTATTGGCATTTGAATGTAAATGCATACAAAAAGATCTTAAAGGAATACACACCAGTTAGAGTGGTGTAAACGTCTAGAATGGGGGTGGAAACTGCCTTGAGAATGTTATTGCACATAGAGTGCTCTCAAATTTTACTCTTTCTTCTTTGTGTAATGGGTTGAATTATATCCCTAAAAGGTGAATGTGCAAGTTCAGAGCCCCAGCACCTTGGAAACAGGGTCTCGGCAGACATAATTTATCAAGTTGCTGAAATAGGAAGAGCCCTGATCCAATATGATTGGTGTCATAAAAGAGGGAAATTTGGTGGAGTGTTGTGGCACATGACTATAATCCTGTGACTCAGGAGGCTGAGGCAGGAGGATTGCAAGTTTGAGGCCAGCCTAGCTAGGCAACTTAGTGAAACCCTGTCTCAAAATAAAAACAAGAAGGACTAGGGATGTGGTTCAGTGGTAGATAGGACTGTTCTGGGTTCAATTCCCTGTCCTGGGATAAGGGGAGGGGAGGGGAGAAAAAAGCAAGGAAGGAAATTTGGACACAGACATATGCACATGAAGAGCACCGTGAGAAGATGAAGGCAGAGACGAGGGTGATGTTTATGTACAAGATGAGGAGCCCCAAAGGATGGTCAGCAAATGCCAGAAGCCAGGGGAGAGGCACACGGCAGATTCTTCCTCATAGGCCTCAGAAGGAACCAACCCACCAACACCTTGATATCAGAACTGTGAGACAATAAATTTGTGTTGTTTAAGCCACTCAGTGTATGGTACTTTGTTACCGCAGCCCCAGCAAACTGATACATTTTATATAATATTGCACAATCAGAAACCCCTGGTGATAGAAGTCAGGATGCCCAATGAGTCTCATTTGTTACATTGGTCCATTTTTCATTACTAACACAAAATGCCTGAGGCCAGGTAATGGATAAAGAGAAGAGATTTGTTTAACTTCCAGTTTAAAGGCTGATAGTCCAAACAGTATGGCACTGTCTCTGATGAAGGGCCCCCGTGGCTGCATTACATCATGGAGCACAGTGTGAGACAGAGGGAGACATCACAGGGTGAGATGGGAAGCCAGAGGAAGGGGGAAGGGTTAGTCTTGCTCTTTCACAACGCTTTCCGCATGAAATGACCTGAATCTCTTCCAAGGGCAGAGATTGCCCCTCAATGACCTCTTTACTTTCTGGGAGGCTCCACCACCTTGTGCCTCCCAACACCACCACCCTGAAGAGCAGGCTCTAACACAGGAGCCCCTGGGGGACAAACCCCATGCAACTTGAAATTTAAGTACATATCTCTAAAATGCATGCTTTGTGCTCCCCGCAACACCAGCAGAGTCCCATGTTTGAGCTACAGGCCCTTGTCAAGTGGTATAGCAACCATCTATTATGGCCCCATTGGGTGGACAAGGGTGATTTGCCCACACTCAGGCCACTCGTGGTGACCAGACAGGATTGGAGCCCTGCTTCTTGACGCCAAGCTGGGCTCAGGGTGCCCACCTACCTCCAGCCCTCTGCACCTCCAGCCCTCTGCACCGTTTGACCTTGGGACCAGCCTCACCCGCTGGCTGAGCCTTGGCTTGCTGTTCTTCATGGTGAAAGTCCTTTGCCACCATAATTGCTGTGCACTAGGGCCCATGTCTGGTACCTTCTCCTGCAGTCCCAAGGGCCAAGTTTTCTTTTTTGGGTACTGGGGATTGAATCCAGGGGTGCTTAACCACTGAACAACATCCTCAGCCCTTTTTTCATATTTTATTTAGAGATCGGTTCTTGCTGAGTTACTTAGGCGCTCACTAAATTGCTGAGGCTGGTTTTGAACTCGTGATCCTCCTGCCTCGGCCTCCCAAGCTGCTGGGATTGCCGGCGTGCGCCACCGCATGGGGCCAACTTTTCTTTTTGCCCAGTTTGTTTGCCTGTTTTGTTTGCAGGGCTGGGCCAGCAGGCCTGGGTCTTGCTACACAAATGTTCTACCTTTGAGTCGCAAACCAAAGGGACTCACAGGCCAACTTGTCCCGTGGCAGATCATCCTCTAAAGAGGGAGGCCGTGTGTCCCTGCCCAGGCATGGAGCACTTGAGCTCTCTCACGATGGCTGAGCACTCTCAACTTCCCAGGTCCCTTGTAGTTGGCAGAATACTGTCCCCCCCCCCCACCGACAAAGATGTCCTCATCCCAATCCCTGGAACTTGAGGATCTGTGATATCTTCAAGATAGGGGGAGGGTCCACAAGCCGAGGGATGCAGGCAGCTCTAGAAGCTGCAAAGGCAAGGAGACCAGTCCCCTCGAGCCTCCAGAGGGACCCAGGCCTCTTGACGTATATAGCAAATTCTGGCCTCCAGAACGGTTAGATGATAAATTTGTGTTGCTTGAAGCCACTAAGTCTGTGATCATCTGTCTGGGCAGCCACAGGACACCAGGACGCCCTCCCAGGTGTTTTTTTTAGCTGTGGGCCCTTTAATCAACACTATCTCTACGGTGGGTACACAGAGCGTCTCCAATTGCCCAGAGAGGTTGAATAACTTGTCCAAGGTCACACAGTGATTAAGAGGAGCTGGGATTTGAACCTAGGCAATCTGGCTGTGGAGCTCTCCTCCACCAGGGTGCCCTGCTGCCTTGGGGGTCTCAAGGCTGTCTCAGGTACCTTGGGGGTTTCCCAGTAGCAGGGTCACCACTAGGGGGCCCCTGCACAGAGCTGGCTCTGTCTCTTGGAAGCAGAACCTTTGGATTTGTTGGATTCTTGGTCCCTGGTCCCTGGATGGGGATCCCTGTGCCCCTGGCTATGAGGCAAGATCTTGGTCACACTCTAGGGGAGTGGGGACAGGAGCTGACTCTAGATCTGGCTTGGATGAAGGGGACAGTCATTCACAGAGGGACCAGGGAGCCCTGCCCAGTGGCTCTCAGGGAGTGACAGCAGCCCCACCCGATCCCCACCCTGTGTCTCTCTGTCTGTCTGGGTGTAGGGGCGGGGCTATCAGATCCTGCAGAGCCTTCTGCCCATGTCAGGGCCAGTTCACGCCCACCCACTGCCATTCCCTGCCCAGAGGCCCCTGCACATGGGGGATGGCCTCAGCCCCAGGCCCCAGGGTCAGCTCTGGCAGGGAGCATGGCATGCCCCTCTCCCAGCTCTCGGTCCCCTTCCCACCTTCCTGGGAGGAAGTGGCCCGGTCTGTCTCAGGACCGGCTCCCCTGCCCCCTGACCTCAGCCCCCATCACGCTGTGCAGCCCCCTCCGCCCAGAGCAGCTGCTCCACAGCAAACCCACCTCACTTCCTAAAAATAACTCTCCTCCACAGCTCTCTCCTCCAGCCTCCTGCTGGCTTTAATATTCTCCCAGCCGGGCTGGGAGGGAGCTATGCTCCAGGCAGACCTGGGCTGGTAATTAGGTTAACTTGCTCCAGCAGGAGGGAGGCACCTGGCTAGGCCGGGAGAAGGATCAGAAATGCTCCTTTCACAGGCTTGCGGGGTGGGGGGGATTCACTTGTGGGGAATGTGGTGTGTGTGTCTGTGTGTGGTGTGTGCATGCTTGGTGTTTGCTATATATGTAAACGATGCTCTGTACTATATGTGTGGCATGTGTGGTGGGTGGTGTGTGTGTATGATGCCTGTATGTGTGCGTGTGTGTTTATGCATTGTGTGCAGGGGCGTTGTGAGAGGGAGTTTTCTATCACTATATCAAAACACCTGAGACAATTAACTTATAAAGAGAAAAGGTTAGCCACATGTGGTGGCACACGCCTGTAATCCCAGCCGCTCAGGAGGCTGAGGCAGGAGGATTACAAGTTCAAAGCCAGCCTCAGCAATATAGTGAGGCCCTAAGCAACTCAGCAAGACTCTATCTCTAAGATATAAAAAAAGGGCTGAGGATGTGGCTCAGTGGTTAAGCGCCCTGGGTTCAATCCCTGATACAAAAAAAAAAAAAAAGTGAGAGGGTTGAAATTGGCTCACAGTTTTGGAGCTCCCAGTCCATGATCAGGTGGCCCCAATGCTTTGGGTCTCTGGCGGATCATGGCAGGAGCAAGTGGCAGAGACAATCGCTCAACTCTTGAGCCAGGAAGTGAAAAGCCAAACAGGAAAAAGAAGAGATTTGGGTCCCATGATCCCCTTCAGGACCTAAGGACCTTTCTAGGTCCCACCTTCTAAAGGTCCCACCATCATCCCATAGTGCCACCGAGGACCAGACCTACCCCACACGGACTTTTGGGGACACTCATCCAAATCACAGCAGGGCTGGGGGTAGGGAGTGTGCATGGCGTGGCACGGGGGTGTGACCATTGGGGGCACCCGGGCCGTGTTGGGCTCAGGGGGAAAGACCTGGCTCAGGAGAGAGAAGAGTGGATGGGACCCTGCCAACCCCCCACTGCCCACTGGGAGCAAACCCCGGAAGTGGCTGCACAAAGCTTCTTGTCCTTGTGCAGACCCTGCCCTCAGTCACCAGTCACCTCACGGTGTCCCAGGACGCCTGGCAGGAGAGAAACACATGAAAGTTGACAGAATCAAAATGGAGCCCCTGTGTCAGCTCTGACGAGCAGCAGATCGGCCAGAAGGTCATGAAGCAAGGGCTCTCAGGCACAGTCGTCTGACAGTGACTATCCCTAGAGAGGGTGCCAGAAGTACAGAGAGCCATCGCTTCTGCAAGGACATCTGCCCAGCTACGGTCTGTTCGACCTTGGGCTGAGGACACTCTGGCCATTAATCATTGTGGCCAAGGACTATTGGCTGAAAACATCTGAAGCAATCTCTTCATTTTTGTGTTTAAAAACTTCCCCTTGAGCCGGGGGGTGGTGGCGCACGCCTGTAATCCCAAGGGCTCCAAAGGCTGAGGCAGGAGGATTGCAAGTTTGAGGCTAGCCTCAGCAACTTAGTGACACCCTGTCTCAAAATAAAACACAAAAGAGGGGACTGGGGGGGCTGGGGATGTGGCTCAAGAGTAGCGCGGTCGCCTGGCATGTGTGCGGCCCGGGTTCGATCCTCAGCACCACATACAAAGATGTTGTGTCTGCCGAAAACTAAAAAAGAATTAATAAATATTTAAAAAAAAAAAAAAGAGGGGACTGGGGACTTAGCTCAGTTGGTAGAGTGCTCGCCTTGCATACACAGACCCTGGGTTCCATCCCCAGCACCATAAATAAATAAACAAAAATAAAATACAAAATAGGGCTGGGATGTGGCTCAGTGGTCGAGTGCCCCTGAGTTCAGTCCCCGGTACCAAAACAAAAAGAGGACCTGGCCCACGGCTGCCCTGGATCCTCCATGGGTCCCAAGCAGCCTCCCCCCAGGCTTCTTTCCCCGGGGAAGGCAGCAGGGTTATCAGCTTGGCTGTTGGAGGGGGTGGGACTGTCCCAGCAGCTGTGGGGACAGCACCTGCTCACACGCTAGGGAGCCTTGGCACAGTGGAGCAGGGGCCTGGTGCGGGCACTGGGCCCTCCCAGGGGTGCCATCGTGACTTGAGCGTGTCTAGGACCACGTGTGTCAGAACGTGGAGATCAGCCCATGCAACCCACAGCCCCTGAGACAGCGCTGTTCAGAACAAGGCAGGAACAGACACCAGGCAGTTCAGAGAAGTCAGACCACGGAGCCAGACAGAGGCACGGGGGGAGCAGGAATGAGGCAGAAGGGGACTTGTCGAAGCTGAATGATAAACGGCACCGTCCTGCATTGTGAATCTGGTTCCCAATGCAGTATTAACTTTCAGAAGGACGAAGCTAGCAGGGCTGGAAGAGTCCAGAAGAACATCCTAGAAGATGAGGTCACGGACAGCCAACGAGAGGTCATCTCACTCCACACTCCAGACTCTAGAACTTTCTCTCTCCACTCTCTCGCCGTGGAGCCCTGAGCAAATCACTTAACCTCTCTGAGCCTCACCTCTGCACCAGTAAAATGCCGATGGTGATGTCCACCCCTGGGGTCTGCTGAGAGAATGGAGAAGACCCAGCGTACAACACACGGGAGGCATTCGGTCAGTGGAGACTGCCTCCGTGATTTCCCTCAACTGGAGGCCAGGCCCTCAGTGGCCTGCTGAGTGGGTGGGGGGCTGCCAAGAAGAGAGCTTGGGAGGTGGTGACAGTCAGCAGAGGACGGGACCCTCAGGGCAGAAAGCCGGAAATGAAGAACCAGGGATCCTGGGAGAGAGCAGGTGGAGGAATGGGCAAGGTGTGGGGCCCTCCCGCAGGGCTGGGCTGGCAGGAACTTTGGATGAGCTGGCCTCTGGCTCAGGAAGCAAATTCAGCCTCTCTGGAACCCTGGGAGGAGGTCTTAAATCAGGACCAGCAGGGACAAAGAGGCCCTGCCACACTCGGAGAGCCTGGAGGCTGCTTGGTAGTGGGCAACTCAATGCACCACCTTCATAGCGCAGGTGTGCACACCCCAGGCCTTCCAGGCCCCCAGCTCTCCCCATGCCCCGCAGTCTCCGTGCATCCCACCCAAGCTGGGCACCTTCCTCCCAGCACAGAGCAGCCCAGTGGGCAGGAGCAGGGTGCACCAGGGACTCGGGACTCCCCCGAGGGACTGCCTGGCCACTGCCCCTCCTGGGGCTCCACAGACACCTGGAGGGATGTGCGTGGCCTGTCTTTACCCAGGAGGTAGATTCCACAGCTCAGAAGTGGGGGCTTCTCTCCAGCCCCTGGACACTCAGGGAAGGCTTCCCAGAAAAGATGGGGCCAGGGCAAAGACCCCGTGAAGGGACCCTCGGGGGATCCGCTCCTGTCTCAGGGAACCTGGGGCTCTGGTCAGTGCGGGTGTGCCCCTCCCACAGCAGGTCATCCCCAGCCACCTCTGTCCCAGGGTCAAAGGTTGGGGAGGACATTGGCGCGTGGATGCCCACATGTGGGTGCCCATGCGTAGGTAGCAGCACAGATGTGGCCTGTGGCTGAGATTTGGGTCTCCCAGGAGGAAGGCAGTGTAGACGAGCTTGTGTGTGCTGTGTGGAGGGTGGGTGGGATGTGGAGGTATGTGTGAGGTTTCCTCAGGTGGCCTATAGATGAGACACGTGTCAGGTATGCGACTGGCCCTGTGTGTCCCAGGTGTGTGTTGGGGGGTGGGTTCAGGTGACTGGAGTCTGTCCTCCTGGTCAACAGCTGCCACCAACAGACAAACTGACTCACATCCTCCAAGGAAGGCTCAGCAGCCATCTCTTCTGCCCCGCCCACCTGGTCCCTGGTGGAACCGCATGGACCCAGGTGTGTGCTCCAGGCCTCCAAGGAGAGGTCACTGCACACACTGGGGGGGTGAAGGTTCCCCCGGCCAGCACACCTGCCGGGTGGACCTGGACATACTAGGAGCCCAGAGTGGGATGGAGGGGGTGGGGTGCAGGTGGTGGCCTGCAGGGACCTGCCATGGGTGAAGGGGCAAGGCGACTCTCTGCTCTCTGCATGTCCCTCAACCCCGGGTCGGTTCCCATTCTATCGTCTCTCACCCTTTTTCTCTCCTCACCCTAACTTTCCTGTCCAAGGCATTTCTGCAAACTTCCACTGAAGAATAGCATCCGTGCACACAGTAGAGACGGGAGACGTCCCGTCTGCACACCCAGCACCCAGACCAACACAGAGCCTATCAGCCATCTTGTGCCCCTTCTTGTCACCACCCCCGGAGAAAGCCAGTCTCCTGACTCATCCCCCTGTACCTGAGTTTTGCCTGTAGTCACTTTTCACTTTGATGCCTGAGTCTCTCTGCAACCCAGGAGCAGCACTAACTCCTCCCTGGGCCCTGAGAGGTGACAGGAAGCTACAAGGTGAGGAAGCCTGTCCCCATGGCTGGTAGACAAAGGATGAGTCACAGGTGCTGGTTGAGGATCCCCAGAGCCCAGGCCTGAGGGATTTCTGGGCTGGACATAGCTTGATGGCAAATAATTGGCTTCTGTGGCTGTGTTAATCAGGGTAATACCTGCTGCTATAACAAATAAACCCCCAAATCCCAGGAGCTTATCCCGACTTATTTCTCACGCCCTAGCAGTCCTACGCTGATGCTTCTGGTCAGCAGGAGGCCCTCTGCATGGTGATTCAGGGACAAGGGTCCTTCCATCTCATGGCTCTCCCCACCTCCCAGGTATTGGGGCCTTGTATATCCTGCCAGTGGTCAATGAGGGAAGAGACAGGAAGAGGGCAAATGTGCCCCTCAGGTGACTCTTCCAGGAAGAGGTTCCTTGGGCGGGAACTTGTCACAAGGTCCCATCTCCATCCTGATGAGGATCACTGGAGATGTGGGCCCTGGGTGGATGTTCTTGTCCCATTGACAACTCAATCCTCTAGAAGGTGGACGTCTCTGTCACCGAGGGCCCCATGGGGAGGGGAGATGCACAACCTGGGTCCACTGGCTCAATGCAGGGTTCACTGCGTCTGATGGCTCTCATTCATCCCCCATCTGCAAATTCATTCAAGACTGCATTCATTTACTTGTTTCCAGCACCACAAGTCCGCACCTCTTGTAAGACCCATTCAAGGCCCAGTGGCCTGGGCTGAGCAGCTGAGCCAGTCAGGGTCACAGGGCCACCATGGAGACAGCTCAGAGGGGGCCAGGCTTTGGTCCAGGGGAAGAGGGGACTTTGCTGAGGAGCCAGGACCTTAGCAACTAGGTTCTGGAAGGTATGTCCCTCCAACAGAGCAGGCCTGCCTTCAAGGTCCTGGGTGGGTTTTAGACTTACGAAGGAGGAGGAAATTGTGTGCCACAGTGAGGACGGGGGTCTGGGCCAGAGACCCAGGGAAGAGGGAGCAGACGTGAACAATTCGAAGACCAGTGATTTGCGGACCAATTTGGCTTTGGGTCACACAGATTCTGACTCAAGTCGTTCTCCAGGATGCTATGGCTTGGGTGGCTATGGGCAAGTTCTGAGCCACTCTGACCCTCAGTGTTCTCATCAGTGAGACCGCACAATGATTCCCTCCTCAAAGACTCATTGCAAGGGTTAGAAGTAGTGAGGATGTGGCACAGTCCCTGGAATACAGACAGCAGTTCTCAAAGACACGGGTCTCTGTCACACCCCCCAGTGGACCGTAGCCTGCAAAGAACTTGATTCCTAGGATGGCCTCAGGCCAGGGATACCACTGAATGATTCGGACAGTGAGAGACCTAAGTGGCTGGTGAGGGGAGGCAGTGGGGTGGGGGACCCAGCAGCTTGGGAGGCTGAGGCAGGAGAATCACAAGTTTAAGGCCAGCCTCAACAATATAGCAAGGCCCTAAGCAAGTTAGTAAGACCCTGTCTCAAAATAAAAAATAGAAAGGGCTGAAGATGTGGCTCAGTGACTAAGCGCCCCTGGGTTCAATCCCTGGTACAAAAAAAAAAAACTCTAAGGCAGAGGCAGAGGCCAGCAGAGCCCACAGCCTCCCTTCCTACATCTCCTCCCAGATCCCGACATTCCCTCAACCCAAGGATTTACACCCTCCAAAAGGACCCCAGTGAGGGCAAAGCTTAACCCAGGGCCCTGGCCCCCGTGAAGGGTTTTCAAGCAAAGGAGAGGAGAGGGGAGACCAGAGGGAGGGGGGGAAGGCAGGCCGGGAGCTGCCGCCTCTGCTCATTGTTTATTAAAGATCTGCTTCAAGGTCAGCCCTGCCTGTCTGCCACAAGGGACTCCTCAATTTCCCAGGCTCCGCAAAGAGAGAGCTAGCAATGTGCTGTGACGAGGGGCAGGACACGGAGAGGAAGGGACCAGTGGGCCTGGCAGAGAGGGGGGCACACAGAGAAAGAAGCAGGGTGGTCCCTGGTGGTCCCCAAATGCAGTCTCTACCCAGCAAGGTGCTGGGTGCTGAGTGGAGGGTAGTGAGGAGGGACAAAGGGGGCCGATGGCAGGATGAACAGTGACAGCATCGGGGCAGAGGAGGGACTTGAATGTCCAGATTTGCCACTCTTCAGATATAAGGCACTGGCTTACAACAGGCCTTTCCTTCCCATCACCAGCCCCTCCAGACTGTGACCGAGAAGATCTGTAACAATCAGAAAGACCCTCCTTCCTAAGAGCCCTCAGAGACAGTAACATTGGTCCCATTTGACAGATGAGGAAACCAAGGCTCAGTGGGGCTCAAGTCACTTTCCCAAGTCCACACAGCCAATAAGAGCAACTCTGGGATCAGGGCCTGGGTCCGACTCCAGACCCCACTATCCGGACATACCCTCCTGACCCTTTGGGCCAGCTCAGGACTCTTCCTCCCAGAGCACCTCCCAGAGTGCTCCAGTAGGTTCTTCACAGGACATTTTAGGACCTGGGCCCGTCTCCGTCCCACCTACATGGCCAAAGCAATGGCTATACTTTCGGAGTCCTCAGGTCCACAGCCAGACGGGGGGCACCAGGTACTCACTCACTCAAGAGGCTGTCACCTCTTGTCCATGTGTCCTGGATGGCTTTGCACAAAGTCCACTGGAGTTCAAAAGGGACTATTTTTGCCTTCTGGGCCTTTCTCTGTAGTGAGATCAGGATCAAGCAATAATTCAACGTCTATTAGGGCCCCCCGGGCAGGACCTTTGTCAAACATCTGCTGGAACCTTAACCCTGCCATCCTCCTGTGACATGCCTCCTAGGTGACCTGGACATGCTCCTCACTCTGGACTGGGACTTTGGACTGATGCTGAAACCATTGAGACTTTGGGGACTCGTGGAGATGAACTGAATGCATTTTTCATTATGAGAGGGACATGAGCTTTTGGGGCCCAGGGGCAGAATGTCAGGATTGGGATCAGAAATTACCCCAAAGACCACGTTCTAAAGTCTTGGCTGTCCGCCTGCTGTTGGGTGCTCCTGGGCCTAAAGGATATGGAGGCTGTGTCAGAATAGTGGGGGTCTGTGATGCTCCTTTAGGATATGGGGCCCTCTTGGAGGAAGTAAGTCACTGGGGGAATGTCCTTGAAGGGTATATTGTGACTCTGGCCCACCCCCATCTCTGTCTCTGCTTCTTGGCTGCCATAAGGTAAGCAGTTTGCTACGTCATGTACTCCCCACCATGATGTTCTGCCTTGCCACGGACCTAAAAGCAACAGAGCCAACCAACCAGGGACGAAAACCTCTGAAATCATGAGCCAATAGAAACCTTTCCTCCTTGAAATTGATTTCTATCAGGTATTTTGTCACAGCATTGGAAAGATGACAAGTACACCATCCATCCACCACGGGATCAGACTGGATGGCTCTGCAGCAGGAGAATCGAGGATCCAGGGCTGGGCACAAGTTTCTAACCTACAAACTTGTGAGATGAAGTGAAAAAGTAGTTGCTCCAAGTCATGAAGTTTCAGAGTATTTGTTACGCGGCAGTGGATAACCGAGACAGCAGATCTGGAGGGAGGCTTGGGTAGGGCACATTTAACAAGACCCTAAGATAGTTCTAAGAGTCATGGAAACACTTTGGAGACATACCAGAAAGTGACCAACTCCCAGGCCAGCGCCCCTAAGGTGTGAGTCTACATCCCATCATGTGTAAAGAGACAAGGAAGAGCTGGAGAAAGGGAGAGCTGAGCACATTGTTTGGAGAAGAGGAAAGAGAGAGGACAGTTTGGCGACAGAGACGAAAAATCAGATGGCTCAATGCAACCATGATTCTTGCTTCCTCCCCACGGCACAGGAGATAGGGGACACATGTGACCCAGCCCTGCCTTGTGAATCTCATCTAGACACAAAATGTTGCAGAGGGAGCCAGATATTGAGCAGAATAAAAGAGACTGAGCAGGGTCACTCAGGTGACTCTACCAGGCCAGCAAGTGAAGGACGCCAGCCTGGCCTGGCCTCTCGACCCGGGGCTCCTCTTGCTCTCCCTCTGCACACAAGGTCCCTGGAAGGGCCCACTGGGCACGGGGGAGGGGGCTGCCCAGAAGAGGAGTTCACCCTGGAGGTGAGGATAGAAGCACAGGGGGAATGGAGAGAGGTGCCATCACTGGGAACAGTAGGTATAAAGGTCCATGGGGGTGCAGGGGTAGGGAGGGGGAGATGGGGAGGCGGATTGCAGCGCGTGAGTCTGGAGCATGAATCCACCCCGGATGCGAGGCACTGAGTCAGTGGCTTTACCCCTCGTCGACTTTGGAAAGGCTTATTCATGGCACAGTTGTTTTCTGATGGCAGAACATCAGACAAACAAATTGTTGGCGAGTGAGGCAAGGCCGACGAAGGATTGAGAAAGCCCCGATGCATTTAGATATTCAACCAAAAAATACTTATTGAGCATCTACTATGTGCCAGAGCTGGGAACAGAGCCGTGAGCTAAGTCCTTGGCCTCCCAGAACCCAAGGTCTAGAGTGTGAAGATAGAATCAAACACAGAGGATGATAATACAGCAGATGGCAATAAGAAAAAATAAGGGTACTCTGCAGGAGGTGGACGAATGATCAGGAAGCACATGAAAAAAGCTCAACCTCACTGATCGCTAGGAAGGTGTAAATAAAAAGGCAAATGAGACAGCAATTCGCACCCTCTAGGATGACCACTGGCTAAGAAAATGATAAATACTGGTGAAGAAGTGGGGAGAAAATGGAGCCATGTGCGTTGCCGGAGGGAGTGTATGATGGTGACAGCACTGTGCAAACAGCCGGGCCGTTCCTCAAAACCTTAAGCATAGAATTAACACACGATCCTGCAAGTTCACTTCCATGTTGTATTTGTCACCTTTCCGTTGCTGGGGAAAAAATGCCTGAGAAAATAAACTTAAAGGAGGAAATATTTATTTTGTCTACAGTTTCAGAGTTTTCAGTCCAAGGGCCGCTGGCTCCATTGCTTTGGGCCTGAGGCCTGGCAAAGTATCAGGGTAGTGGGAGCAAGTGGCAGAGGACTCCTCACCTTGTGGCAGTTGGGAAGCAGAGAGAGAGAGGGAGGGAGAGAGAGAGAGAGAGAGAAAGGGGCTAGGACAAGATATAAACTTCAAAGACAGGCGCCAGAGACCTACACTAACCAGGACTTATCTCCTGAAGTTCCCACACCCCCCAAGAGCACCACCACTGTGGACCAAGCCTTTAACATATGGGTCTTCATGGAATGATCCAGATCCAAACTATAACATTAGCAGCATTATTTGTAATAACTAAAACATGGAAGCCACCCAGTGCTCATCAATAGATGAGAGGACCATGGCCTATCCACAAGGCAGAATATTACTCAGTCTTTAAAAATATTACCCAGTCTTTCTTGACATAAACTGTGAAGACATTATGCTAAATGAAGTAAGCCAGTCACAAAATGACATGTACTGTCTCATTCCACTTAAATGAAGTCCCTCGAGCCTTCCAACTTAGAGAGACAGGAAGTAGAATGTGGGTGCCAGGGTCTGGAGGAAAAGAGTGCATAGAGGTAGTGTTTAATGGGTGCAGAGCTTTGGTTTGGGAAGATGAGCAACATTCTGCAGATGGATGGTAGGTTGTATGACAACGTAGATGTACATAATGCTTCTGAACTCTTGCATTGGAAATGGTTAAAATATAATGTTATGCATCATTTACCACAATAAACAAATATTTTAAGAGGGGAAAAAGGGGGCTAGGCAAGTAGATACTGTTGTATATGGGAAGCTCTTGGAGGGATTCACCCATCAGAGCCATCGAAGACAGATTCCAAAGGAGAGGGAGGCATAAGGCAGAGTCTAGTACCAAGGCCAGGCCCAGCCAGACCTGGGGATGAGGAAGAGGGCAGAGTCCCAAGAGGTGAAGATCTGCAGGCAGAAGGGAGGGACTGCAGGGCCTAAGGACCCACAGATTCCGACTTGGAAACCAGACTTGGGCCAGGTGAGGTATACGGGTCAGGACCCAGAAGGGAATTGTACCCTCCCAAAGTCTGATCAAAGGGAGCCTGGTCAAGGGAGTGCACGGAGGTGCAGATGAGGATACAAGAATGGGCCAGTGCCCCAGGGAGGTAACCCAAAGCCAGAGCTTGGCCAAAGCTGGAGAAGAGGCCACTGGATGGGAGTTGGAGAGGAATAAACCCCTCTCCACTCTCTCCTCCCGCCCTCTGCTCTCCTGGTGATGCCCCTGTTGGGTGAGCTCCACCAGAAGCCAAGAGCAGGGGAGTCTGGGTAATCTGTCTGTAGAGGTCATCTCCCCAAGGCCCAGAGCAGAGAATGGGCTCAAAACAGCCAACAGTAAAGCCAGCACAGATGGTGCTGCCATTTGTTGAAATGAGTTGAGCAAGGTCAGGAGCACTTTTTGGGAAATTAGCAGGCTGAGCAGCGAAACAAAGGTAGACGTCTAGTCTTATGAGCCAGGGTAAGGACTGCAAGGGATGAGGAGGAACATGGGGACCAAGAGACAGCCCAGGCTTCCAGGGCTCCCCCGTGGACTGAGGGCCCCAAGGCAGCTGGGGAAGTTTGCTTCAAGCCTGCAGGCACCCCTAAAATACCTCCCACTGGCTGGGTGTGGTGGTGCACTGTAATCCCAGGGGCTTGGGCCGAGGCAGGAGGATGGCAAGTTCAAAGCCAAATTTAGCAACTTAGCAAGACCCTGTTTCTAAATAAAAAGGGCTGGAGATGTGGCTCAGGGCTTAAGCAGCCCTGGGTTCAATCCTTGGTACAAAAAAAAAAAAAAAAAAAGTACTTCCCACTGTGAAGCCAGGGAGGCAGGAGGTGCTGAGACAGCCGAGGGGAGGACAGGAGGAGGTGTGCCAGCTGGGGTAATGTTCCCCAGCCCTAGTTCCAAATAGATTTGAAGCCAAGGCTTGTTTGGCTCCAAGTCAGTGTGGCGAGGTTTCATATGGCCAACTTCAGTTAAGGAAGGGGCTTATCTGAGAGGAAAGGATGCCATGTCCCTCTACATCTTCTGACCCTCCTCTATTCCTCTCCACACACCCAGCCAGAGATCCTCAAACAAGAAAAGGCTGCAAGGTCTCTGGGGGCTCTCTCCCAGCCCTTGATCTGCCTGCTCCCTGATCTTCCTTGGGAGGCCCAGATAGGCAGAGGGGGCAGCTTCTCCCAGGAAGGGGGAGCATGCTGACTGGGGCTTGGACAGCCCAAAGCCCCAGCAGATGAAATATTCATGCAGCCAGAAGGCAGGAGACCAGCTGAGGACTTGCCTTTGGGGCTATGGGGCTGCATTACTGCTGCCAGCAGCTGTAGCCCACCCCTCTTCTCCACCCTCAACCTTTGTTCTGCAAACAGGATCCTAACCCCCCCACCCCTCTGTCCCCGCGCAGGCGCACACACATGAATTACACACTCCAAAGACACAGGTAGGTGAAGAAACCTGGTGAAAGGAAGAGGGAAGGTGAGGAGACACAGACTCCAGAGAGACAGGGATACAGACACAGACCTACAGACACAGGCACGAACACACCCAGACACCCAGAGATGGCGCTTGGCGCTTGATGGCATACAAATATTTCCTAGAATCTGTACCTCAAACTGCACCCCACCTGGATGCTGGGCCTCTGTCCAGCAGCAGGTGCCCGCATAGGGGACAGTCTGGCCTCTTTCCCAGATGTCCATGCCCCTGGGGAGGTAGGAGCTGGCAATGAGAACTGGGTCTCACACAGGCTGACCTGCCTCACCCGAGTCCCGCCTGTCTCTGAGGCTCAGGCACTTCTAGCCCTGCCCCTTGAGACAACATCGTAGGCACCTCTGCTTGGCTCCAAGCAGGGGCCTCCACCTTCCTGGATTTCACTGGGAAAAGTTATCTGGGCTCCCAACGTCCCCATTCCGGAATTCTCTCCATTCATTTTGCTCACTGGAAGGGCTAAAAACGGAGATCAGAGGCCCAAGGTCACGCCAACTTGAATTCAGGTTCCCATATTCCAAACCCAGCAATCTCAAAGGCCCAATGATTCCATTCTCAAGACCCTCTTCCTTTTGTTGTCTCTCATCGGTAACATATGTCCTGTCTGGGACCAACCATCAGGAAGCATAATGACAAGAACTTCCTAGGGATGTCCCCTAGCCAGACCCTAGAGCCCTCTTATACCCCAGCTGCGTGCACAGTCCTGGCGACATGTCTGGATACCGAGTGCAACCCTAGATCTAAATTAATAACCTCCCTTTCTCCCTTTCTCCAGGTGCCTCGCGAGGATGACGTTCCCCACCTGCAAGGGGTGGAGCAGACCTCGAGGTGGAGCGTCCTGCCCCGACGCCTCGCCCCTTACCTTAGCGGCGATGGCCCTCCAGGCCTGGAGAGGGCGCTGTGGGCGCTGGGCCGCTCTAGCCGGCGGGCGGACCCGGAGCCGGCTCGATGGTGGTGCGCTGTCCAGCATTTCAGCAATCGGCAGCGGCGGCGGCGCCCGCGGGAAGACGGAGGGCGCGGGGCCGCGGGGCCCGCGGAGCTGCCGAGCCGAGCCGAGCCGAGCCAAGCCAAGGAGGCGGCCCAGACCAGTGGGGCGGCGGGGCCTGGCTCCAGCACCCGGCAGAGCGCGGCGGCCAGAGGGGAGGTGAGAGCCCCAGGTGGGGCGGGGGCATTTCCCAGAGGGGCTGGGGCTGGGCTGAACCTCGGGCCTCCCCAGCCGGTGACCCGGGCTGCAGGCCCCGGAGCAGAGGGTCATTGTTGGGGGACTGGTAGAGTTCTGTCCGGGGGTGCGAGGCACCTGGAGAACAGAGATGAACGTTGATCTTTTCATAGAGAGAGATGGAGAAAGTGAGAGCCCTGCGGGGTCATGGGCAGGACTCTCCTGGGTATAAATGATGGTGGCCCTACCCACGAAGGTGGCAGGGAGGCCCCCATCAGCAATCTAGTTGCCCTCCCCCAACTGAGGAGAAGGACCTACTCCCCAGGGAAGGGAGAGATAAATGCAGGGACCCTGTGGAGATGCTGGTCACTGGCAGAGGTGGAGGGAGCAGGCCCCCACCTGGATGCTGGGCCTCTGTCCAGCAGGGGGTGCCCGCATAGGGGACAGTCTGGCCCCTTTCCCAGCTATCCAAATGCCCCTGGGGAGGCAGGAGCTGGCAATGAGAACTGGGTCTCACACAGGCTGGCATTTACTTTCACACTGGGAAGAGGATGGAAGACACAGATGAGAAAATAGCCACTAGGAGTTTGGGAGGAGGGTTCTCAGTGGCCTCTCTGGATTCCCAGAGAGAGTTTCTAGATCCCAGAGTGGGCCCAGCCTCATGGCAAATTCTTGGTACAGAGAAGAGCTGAGAAAAGAGACGCAGACTCTGCCTTGCCACCTCCTCCCCCTCCCTCCCAGGGCTCCTGCCTGGACAATGTTGAAGCCTCCTGCAGTTTCTGCTCCTGGCAGAAGGTCCACTGTGAGGACAGGTCTGGGGAGAGCAAGAAAAAGGCACCCAGGTCTGACCTGGTACTCCAGATCCTGTGCTCTGTCCCAGCCGTAACTTCTCACTCCCCCCAAGAACCTCACTCACTTGCCCACTCCTGGCATTGGGGACCTGGGCTGATCTTTTGTTTTATGTCAAGAGAAAAGGCAGGTACTTTGATGGAGAACAGAATAGGGGCTGGACAGTTCCTCTGTCTAGGGGGCATCTTAAGGTCATAGTCCCAGCTTGTGCCAAATTCTTCCCCAACCAGAAATAGGACCCAATTGTCTAGGAATGTGCTCCCACACAAAACCAAGTTTGAGGTTCCTTAACTTTATGCCCCATCCCACTCTCCTGTGAGGGGTGGAGGAGGAATTCTTGAAGAGTGACTGAAGAGTGGGGGTGGGAGTCATGGACTCTGAAGTCAGAGAGGCAGGGGATCAAATCTAGGTTATGTGACCTCAGGTAAGCCACTTAACCTTTCTGAGCCTCTTGCCCAGTCTGTAAAACAGGGATAGTGTTAACCATATCTCCTTTGCTGTTGAAAGACATAATCCAAATAATGAGTAGGAAACTACTTTCAATCTGTAAGATGTTGGATATGTATTAGTAAGAATTCCTTAAGGAGGGGCTGGATAAAGGTGGGAAAGTGTTCAGCAATCCTCGAGACTTGTCTTTCTCCTCCCAGAGGAGGTGGACAGTGGTCAAGGGCATCATGCCAAGCTCCACCCTAGGCACAAGGCTACACTGGGCTCAGTGAATCCTCACAAAAGCTTCCCATAGAAGTCATCATTGTCCCTTTTTCAGAGCTGAGAAACAAGGCTTGAGTGACTTTCCCAAGGTCATGAAGCCACTCAAGCTGTCTTCCCTGGGGCAGAAGTGTTTGTTGACAACCTGTCCCAACCTCTTGATATCAAGCCTCAGTTAAATGCCAGTTTCTTGATTCATGATGCCAGATTTACAGGTGGGGAGCCTGAGGCACATGGGTGAGACTGTACAGTGCCGTATAGATGACTCCCCCAAGGTCACTGGGATATTTGAAGGTAGAATGAACTTTGAATGGCAACTGGCTGCTCCCGCTACCATCACTGTCCCACCTGCAAAGGGAGAGTCTGGGTCTGTCAGGCCCATCTGTTCACTATACCTGCATCCCTCATCCCCTGCCTGGCAGCCTCTTGCTGACCTCGGCAAGCCTGTGACTGCCTGTTCCTTTTCAAATGCTCAGTCTTCACCCTCTGAAATGGCCCATGGCCACATGCAGCTGCCAACACTGCTGGGGTCAGTGTCCCTTACTATCTGCACCTCCTTTTCTGTTTACCTACACCCCAGGGACAAAGTCAGAGCTCCTCCTATCCCAGAAGCCAGCCAGGGGCACTGATAAGGAAGTTGGTAGGCAGCTGCCCCTCCCCCTCTTCTCCTACATATGCTCTGACCCCTGCTCCTGGGCCCAACCCTTCACATAAATATTTTCATTCTATTCACTTGTAACCTGGTCCCAAACGTGCTGCTTTCTCCTTTTCACAGAGAAGCACAACAAGGTCTAGAAATATGATGTGATGCTCCCAAGGTCATGGAGCAAGGTCTTGGCATAACCTAAGACCACTCCCTCAGGGCTCTGGGTGTCTTCTACAGTACTGCATTGTCCTCACTTCTGCAGGCTTTCCTGGGTGAGGATCAGCCAGGGCACTATGGGCCTCAAGGAGTCATGAGAGGTGATAGAGGAACTGAGGAGCTTGGGGACAGGAATCTAAAGAACTTTTTGTGTGACCTTGAACATATCCCTTCCCCTCTCTGGGTCTCAGTGTCCTGGACCATAAAATAATAGGATTTGACTGATAACCTCCAAAGTCCCTGTTAGCACCAACATTTGGAGACCTCTCTATTGTAGGTATCTATACATCAGGAAGCCTGTGGTTCCATCAGCAGAAAGAGAAGTCACCTCCAGTGTTTCAGGGCTTGATTTATTAGTTGCAGCTGAGATTTCAAATCCACCCATCCCTCCTCATGACGGACATGAAGTCCTAACCAAAGAGGAAAATAGAGCCTGAAGAAGCCCCGCAGCTCACCTGAGGGTCCTAGCTCTTGCTGAGCTAAGGTCAGGCCCCCTCTGGTCCTGAGTGTAAGGTGACCTGCAGAGACAGAAGATATCTCCATATACTTCCTAGAATGTGTCCCCTCACCAGAGCCAGGAGACCCCAGGACCCTATGCACAGATGCAGGAAGAAGCAGGGTAAGACAATTGAGACTGATTCATGGAGTTTGGAGGAGGAAAAGTGGTTGCATTGCTGTTCTAGAAGGAGGCAAGGCCTAAGAGGGATCGGCTTAGCATGGCAACTGGTCCCAGCTAACCAGGGAGGATCAGCAAGAAACGGAGTGGTTCCTTCTCAGTTCCAGCCTGTCGGCCCAGAGGAAGACTGGGAAGCTCAAAGAGAGGGGGACCCACTGCGGGGCAGAAGGCTCAGTGAGGAAGAGGAGCTCAGGGAGGTGGCGCTCAGAGGAGACCTGTGGTCAGTGAGGTGGGAGGCTAAGTAAGAGGGAGAAGAGAGGAGGGACCAAGATTGGGCAGGAGACCCAGAAGAACAGACGGCTCATTGCCAACCATCAGAAAACCCAGCCTGGCCCAGCCTAGTTTTTGGTTTTTCAGTACTGGAGGTTGTACCCAGGGTGCTCTATCACTGAGCTGCATCTCCAGTCCTTTTTATTTGTTATTTTGGGACAGGGTCTCACTAAGTTGTTGAGGCTCACCTTGAACTTGCGATCTTCTTGCCTCAGCCTCCCAAGTCACTGGGATTATAGGCATGCCCAACCTCACCAGATCATCAATGACTTCCTGTTCCCCCTTCATTCTCTTCTGGGTCATGAGCTCAGGAAGACCACAGCGCCATCCTCAGAGGCCCAGCCCCAATGGCCCCATGTCATCTAGAATGGGGCTCTCAAGGACCCTGGGCAAGTGAGCTATGTTCAGGCTGACCATTCATTGGTCTGGAAGAAATGTCTTGGTGGTCACATATTCCGTGGCTCCAGAGCAGCCCCCAAGCCATAGGACACCCCCTGTGGCTAAAAGCCACCAGCCTGCGGGTCTGCGGTGCTTCTTCCTCGGCAGGCAGCCGGGCCTCAGCCTCCTGCCGCCCTTGCCCTGGCCTCCTGCCCACTGCAGAGGCTACTGTGCCAGCTGAAGCTGGCTGGCAGTACCTGGCTCCCTCAGCATCCTGCCAGGGGCTCTGAGGGCTACAAGGAGGCTGGTCTGAGTTCCCTGGACCCAGGGGTCTGGGCGCCTTCCTCAGCTGGGTGCCCCTGCCATCATTCCCCAGAAGCCCCAGGATGGAGGCAGGCTGAAGCAAGCTGTGTTGAATTTTTTTGATTTTAAGAATGGCATGTTTTCATTGTTCAAGACTTGGGGAATTCAGAAACCAAGGAGAAAATTAAGAATCCACTGCCCAAAGATGAGCACTGTGAACGTGGTGAGGTATTTCCTTGTGGGCTTTTCCCCACATATCCACAGATACACAGAGTCAGTACTTGGGAGTCTGCCATTGGGAGAGACCTCTGTCTCATTTCTCACTCTGTCACGAGCATTCTCTGATGTCTTCAAAGATTCTTCATAAAGCAAACTTTATTTTTTTTTCCTGGTGCTAGGGGTCCGATCCTTCTGTGGTCATGGTCACATCAAGGCTGGACATGGGTGTAGCTGCTTCCCAGGAAGCCAGTGAGAGTTGAGGAGAGAGCCTGGCCTCTGTCCTGCCCCTTTGGGTAGGCACATCTTTGGTGTCTGCTGGCTGTAGGTTTCACTTGGAGAGGATGGCTGTGTGACCTGTGTACCAGTTCAACCAGAACGTGAGGTGGGCCTGTCTCCTCGGGCCTCTCTTCCAGGGACCGAGGCAGGGACTAGCCAGAGTAGCTGTTGGGGAGAAGTATGAGAGGCTCGCATATCCCCTGGAGAGAACATGGGCCCGGCATCACCTCAGAAGAAAGAGTTCAGAATCGGAATTAAGCGACTCCCGCCCTCCTGGGCTCTGATCTCACCTGGGCCCCACACCCACCCTCAGGTCTGTTTCCTGTCCTGTAAAATGGACATGATAGTACCTGCCTCCAGGTGTGCTTTAAGTGGCGCAGATAATCCATATGAAAGCACCCCAGGAAGGATCTAGCATGTTCCTGAGAGGTGGTGGGCATCATCTGAGTGGTGGAGACTATACAATGGATATTTAGTAAACCCTTCCTATTTGGGGGGCACAGTATGATCCTGGGACACAGAGGTGAATCTGATGCTGACCCTGACCTTGAGGCACTTTTGGAGCAGTGGGAAAGGCAGGCAGGTGTGGGAACTGGCAGTGATGACCCACTGAGGTTCTGCTAGAACTAAGTTGCCCACAGTTATACGGGGAGAGGTGGCATTTCAGTTGCACCTTGAAGATTACCAGAGGAATGACACTCCAGAGGACACCATAGGCAGTGGCACAAAGGTATGAAAGTCCTGGATGGATGTGGGGGAGAATGAGGCATCTGATGTGGCCAGAACAGAGGGCAGCTCAGGGGGAGTGCTGGGCTAGGTGAGGCCTTGAAGAGCCTTCAAAGCCACTCAGGAGCTGGGAATTAGTAGGAAAGCAATGAGGGTCACAGAAACCTTGGAGCAGTGTCATGAAATGATCAGGCAGGCACTTCCAGAAGCCCACACACTGCAGCAGGTTCAGGGAGAGGGATAGAGAGAATGACACAAGGCCCAGAGGCCAGAGAGGAGCCACAGCTCCACCTGGCAGGAGGCGATGGGACAGGTGAAGAGGAGCCGCGCTGGCCCCAGGGAGAGTCGACAGGTGAGGGTGTGCACGCGCTGCAAGCTAGGCTGACTCAGGGAGAAAGGAAGACCTGGAGGAAGGGGCAAACCCAAGGACAGGGAAGGACGGAGGTAGGCAGCCTGGCCCTCCATGCCCATCTCCAGCTGAAATCAGAGCCCTATCACAGACAGAGACCCCAGGTGGGGAGAGCAGGCTTCAGGCCAGGAAGAGCAGCCTCCTCCATCAGGACATCAGAGGGGGCTTCAGGCAGGGAGGGAAGCAAGCTGGGATGCCTATCAGATTCTGCCGCTGGGCAGTCCTGTCCCCCTCCCTGCCTGGCCCTTTCTGACCCAGGCATCTTGGTCCTTGTGACCCCCCCCCCCCCCCCGTTATTATCCCCAGAGTTCCTCTTTCTCCTCTGCCTCTTGAATGATCTCTTCCCCTGCTCCTTGGACAGCAGAGAGCAGCTGTGGCCACCCATTCATCCATTCAGTCGTCCATTCATCCAACGTGTGCTCTGCAAGCACCTCTGAGTTTAAAAGCTCCATTATCATTGTCATCCTCCAAGCCTGTGGTGGACACTGGATAAAGGGAGGAACAAGACAGTCCTGGCACAAGAGCAGCTCTCTGTGCTTCAAGGAGCAAGGCTCCTAAGCTGGAAATGCTCCTGGGTGGAAGATGGGTGATGTGGGAGATCCCAGGGTGGCCAGGGCTCCGGTGCAGGGAGGGGCAGCTGCCTGTTGACTTCAGAGCTGGCTTCACAGATGGGCCACATTGAATGAGTTCAGGTTTGCCAGAGGGGACAGGCACCAGGGCTTGGGGGATACTGTGGAAAGAGAGTCAGGGCCCAGGCCAATGAGCCAAAGACCCAGCTGGAGAGGGAAGCTGCAGGGGACAGGGCCCTGGCACCTTCCCCTGTGGCTACAGAGAGGACAAGGAGGGCTCCCAGCAGGTAAGCACAGACCAGGGCTGTTTCAGAAAGGTCACCTCTGAAGGACGAGCATAATTTGCACAGATGGAGAGAACTGGGGGACTGCGATGTGTCTTCAGAACACGGGTCACAAGGCCTGAGGCCATCCTGGGACACCCAGAACACCATAGCTGTGATCTGAAGGTGCCTCTGTATTTCTAGAACAGTCACAATAAGCAGATTCCTAGGACCCACCCCAAATGACTGAGTGAGAATTGGAGAGGGGGGTCTGGGGCTTGCCATTTTTAAAGCTCCCAGGTGACAATGTACTGGGGCCTCCTTGCCTTACATATGCGTCCCCTTTGCCTGGGATGCCCTCCTTCCCTCTTCCTCTACCTCCTTGAACTTTAGGTGCTGCCTGGTCATCTTCAGTGTGACGTCTTGTGCCAAGCTGTCTTCTGTGTGTCCCCAGGTGCCCAGGGCTACTTCCTGCTTGGCCCCTCTTATTCTCTGTTCTCACTGCTGTTCTCTCTTTGGTCTCATTTCTCATTTCCTGGATGGCAGGTCCCACATCCTAATGTCAACACATCTCTTCCTCAAGGTATCGTAAGAAGTATGAGGTGGTCAGTGAGGGAAACTGAGGCACAGAGAGGTTCTCCATAGGCACATATCCCCCAGCTCAGAGGTGGTGCAACCCTGGGGCTGTACCATCCCAGGATGCCCCAGACTGGCTGCTCCCTGAGGGCAGGGACTGTACATTTGTTGCTGCGGGTGTCCCCTGCAACACAGGCTGACACACAGGAAGTGCTCCCTGTTCTCACCTGTAGGATGGGTTGAAGGATGGTAGTTCCCTCCCAGGGCTGCTCTGTGGCTTGGGAAGTCCACGGCCTCAATGGAGGTTATAGCCTCTGAGGTGCTTGTTCTGGGGAGGGGGTGATGGCAGCAGAGGTGGGGGCTTCCCTCTGGGATTTTAGGGTGCAATGTTTCCTAGACAAAAGGCCTTCTCGGCCTCTGCTATGCTGACGTTCAGACTCTCCCACAAAAGACCCTCTGGAACCTGGCCAGGGACCTGGGGAGGGCTTGTAACTGGGGTGGGGTCAGACATCCTGATAAAGACCCTGGCCTGATGATCAAGCCAGGTGGAGACTCAGGCCATAGCTGCACGGGAAGTCCCCCATTCCCCGTGTGACCTTAAGGGGCTCACCCCTCCCCAGTGCAGAGGACCTCCCTCCCACCCTCACCCATCATTCGTGCCTCCACCCGCCATCCCTTAGGAGCTGTGGGTTATTGTCAATGATGTTGTTAATTAACTGCTTAATTAACTATTTAGGCTAATCAGATTAATTGACATTAATTGGTTACCATTTGTCAAGGACCCTGGAAAGCTATGCCTCTCAGAGTTGGAGTGTGTGACTGGTGCTGGGCAGGGGAGTCAGAGAATCTGTTGTCACACTGTAGAGCTGCGGGTGAGCAGGTCGCAGGCAGGGGCAGAACCAGAAACCAGGGCTGCTGCCCAGGGACTGAGCACCTCTGGCAGCTCTCAGGGCTGAGCCCTGACTTATCATCCCCTCCTCTCCTCGATTACAGGGGGAAAAAAAGGGTTTGACAGGGACCAGGAGAAAGAGTAGTAGACTTCCCTTCCTGCATCCCCAAGGGTTATAAAGACCTCAGAGGGGGAGAGACCTTAAAATTCTAAATAAGCCGTGATATAAGTAGGTCACTACATAATAACTGCTGGGACACAGCAGGCATATTCAGTCAAAAAAACAGAAGATGAGCAGTTTAGGGTAGATAAAATATGCAAAATATTAAACTGTGATAAAATTATCAGATTTGCATTATTTAGTCAATTACAGCCCCTCAAACCCATAGTACATTTTAATGCCTGTTTAAAAAAACACAACTTACAGTTTTAAATTATAGCACTTGAAATAACAACAACAAAAAAAGCTACTATGAATTGCATCCTACGTTTCAGGAAGAAAAAAAGCCAACCCATTCAAAAATGGGAGTGTGAGTCTGTCTTCAGAGACAGTTTCTTAAGATCAAATGGCTTCTGGGTCAAGTCCAATGTCGGGCTGGGATTCAGGAGGCTCCAGTCTTGTCTTGACTTTTCCATGGACTCCAGGGTCCCTTCTCTCTCTGGGCCTCAGTTTCCTTGATGGCGAGTCCCCAGCCTGTCTTCTTGTTTCCTTGGAGCAGAGGTGTGGATGTCCAGGATACTGGAGATGCATACAAATGTGGTGGGGAGCAGAGGGGTTGTTGGTGGTAGAAGGGTCAAGCCTCCAACATGCAAGGGGAGCTTCCTGCCTCCCCAACAGGAAGAGGGCTCCCAGCTTGGTGACAGAAGTCTAGCACAGTAAGGGAAGACCTGAAGAGTGGATATGGGGTCTCTCCCCATTTACTGCCCAATCCTGCAGCCCCCGGGGGAGGAAGGACCGGGAGAGACTGGAGGCTGTTGCCTAGCAACAAGAGGCGCATCTGGATCGATGGGAAAGGCAGGCGATGCTCCAGCCCCCAGCCCTGCTCTCTCTTTGATCTCAGCCAGCCCAGCAGGAACCTGGGGGGGATGCCCAGGGCGGCCTGCCTGATTAGAGCTGAGTCAATAGAGGGAATTTTCCATAATGAGATCGTGTGGGCAGTGGAGGCAGCTGCCCCTGGCTCCTCCCTGCGCTCTCCCTGGTGGGTGGAAGGGGCCTGTCTGTCTATCCAGCACCCAGCCTTCCTCCCGATAGCTCCTGGGGTGGGGAAGACATATCACCTCCCAAATTTGATTCTTCTCAGTCTTGGGCTGCCAGAGACTCAAAACCAAGCCCTTCCAAGAGCCTACAGAATCCAGGCCCCTGAGTTCCAGATAAGAGAAACCGAGACCCCAAAAGGAAAAGGGATCTGGTCAAGCAGTTTCTGGTCCATCTTGCTTTCCTCAACCTGGCTCCCAGGTGCGACCTGAGAGGGTCGTGTCCTGTGGGGAAGAGAAGAAAGAGGTGGCAGCTAGGGAGAGCCAATAGATACCTCCAATTTCACAGCAGGGTCATCCTCGGAGGCCAGCTCTTTTTTTGCGGGGGCTCCTCAGAGAGCATGGAGACCTGACCCAGGGCTCTCTGGCTTGTACCCCTAGCAAGACAAAGATCACAGTGCCCCCCAGCCAGTGACAGCTCAGACAGTTCTTTCTCAGGCTCAGCTGAAGCTGCTTTTTGGGGACATCCCCCAACCCATCCCACTTCCTGTTCTAGCTCAGGCAGTCCTGGCTAAGCTGCTCCCCATCTGGAGGGCAACAGTCTCCCTGAAGGTCACAAGGCCGGGCAAGGAAGAGCAGGGCAGGCTGGTTGGAGCAGGGATTCCTGAGACCAAAATGTCACTTGCTTATTTGACATCGGTTCTGTCTATACACATCTGGATTGAATAGGTCTGTATTCTTTTCATTAGCCAATATGGGCTGTTCCACTAGGTCTTTACGACTGGAGTGCGGGGTCCTGTTTTCCTGTGTCGGTAAAGCTAGTCTGAACTGACTCAGCTGGGTCTGTCCTGGGCTACAGTGGTCTGCACTGGTCTTGCCTGGGCGGTGTGGCCTGTACTGTGCTCACTGTTAGAAACCCAGTGCTCACTGAAGCCTCCTTGTCCCTGGGGACCTGCCACATAGATTTCTGATCTGGGAATCCAAATTGGAGCTGACATAGTTAGGGGCCCTCAGCTGGTGGGCAGGAGCCTGGGTGCCCTGCAAGACCTTCCTGTCTGTTCAGAGACAGAGCTTATGGAGTTGGTGACAGCGTGGCCTGTGCAAATGTCAACACGCAGAGCCTGGGAGAGCAGTGACCAAGGACCTTTCCCACTGAAGTCTCTGGAGATGGCAGTGGTAAAATACGAGCCAGGAGCTCAGTGTCAGGGCAGACTCTGGCTGGATTTCAACAGATGTTCACGGATGGCTGCCCTGTGCCAAGCCCTGTGCTGGGCTTGAGGGACAGAAAGGTGGATCAGCCCAGTCACTGCCCTTAGAGCCCTCAGCTGGTCAGGGATCAAACATGATGGAATGAGGCAAGTGCTGACAGCCGGAGGGTGACCTCCTTCTAGGAGGTCAGAGAAGGCTTCACGGGGGAGGTGATGCTTGTCTGGGGTTGCAGGAAGAAGGAAAGAGGAAGGGCATTCCAGGCACCAGGAACAGCATGTGAGACAGGTGCTAGCCTGGGGCTGAACAGGCTGCTCAAGACCCAAGCGCCAGCAAAGTTGCGCCTGGGCTCTTCCGCGGTCAGCAGGCTCACCTTCCCTGCCTTGCCTGCCCTGGGTGCCCCTCTGGGCTCTGATAACTTCACCTGCCCAGCCGCCCCCACCAATGCCACAGGCCACGGCTGCAGGGAAGGAATCAAGCCAACCCTTGCCAGGCATGGCTGGACCCAGCCCCAGACAGGAGCGGGGAGAGCAGGAGAGGGGCCACAGGGATGCCGCCAAGGCACCCGGTGCTGTGCCAGCAGCCACGCAGACCAGGCGCCTGCCTCTCCTGGAACCAGCCCTCCTCCCCCAGCCCCGCCAGCCCCAGCCTGGGGGCTCTGGCCAAGTTCCTCCTCCAGCTCCAGCAGGGGCACAGGAAGCTCCAGCTGCTGAATAATTGAAAGGAAGGCTTTCAGCATTTCTCCCTCCCCCAGCGGCAGCGTCTTCTGGAGGGTTGGGTAACAAACAGCAGCGCCAGCACCTCCCCAGAGAGACTCCAAGGAGGCCGGGAGGAAGCTCGCTGGTAACCCTCTCACTGCCGCTGCAGAGGCGGGTCGGTGTCTGTGCAAAGTGACCTTATCAGCCTCCTAGCCTTCGCCAGTTCACACTGATTTGGGATGGGACAGTGTCTACCCGATCTGATTGATCCCTGTTCTATATTTTCTACTCATTCCTGTAGTCTGGTTGTCCTAGTTCATGGGTGACAGCTAGTGCTTAACACAGAGAGCTTACGGTGCACCTGCTACTGCAGGGCATGTATATTAACCCCTTCATCCTCATAACCATCCTGAGAAGGGGTCCTGATGGCAATTCCAGTTTGCCAGTGAGGAACAAGAGCACCAAAGCTAAGTCACTCAGGGGCACACAGGAAGGAATTTGAACCCAGGTAGACAGAGCCAGCTTTCCTGCTGCTTGCTGATCCCCACAGGTCTGTCTTGGTTGGTGTGGACCGTATTATCCTTTAGGATCAGACCTTCCTCCAAAGGGTAAGGGTGACCAAAATGAGGGTCTAACAGAGAGATCTTTCCAAAATGAAACTCTGGCCCTGATCTCCCCAGCTCGATACCCTGCACAGACTCCCTGCTGCCTGCAAAGTGTGGTCCTGTCTTCTTGGCCTGGCCCTCACTCCTCTTCTACCCCCTGGGCTCAGCTGCCACGGCCACGTACTTCCCTCTCTCACCCCATGGCCCCCATACCCTGCCAGGACATTTTCTTCCCCTTCTTTGTCTCTTGAATGCCTACTTATGCTTCAAGATCCTTCCTGCAAGAAGACCCCCCAGCTATGGTCCTGCCCACGTAGCCAGCTCAGCCTAACATCTCTGCCATGTATCTCCCATCCCAGAATCAGTGCCACTCTCCTGAACTTCCCCCCTTGTCCTCTGAGCACCAGAGTAGCCACCCAGGAGATGTGTGACTGAATGCGTGACTCTAACCTAGAGCTCGTGGGGCATCTCTGGATGCCGTGGCCCTGACTCCCCAGCTGTCCCTCTTGGGTGGGGGGCATGGGAGCTCCCCATTCATTGAAGCTGTGTGGCCACTGTTTGTCCTGTCTCTGTAACATGTCAGTGTCACTGTGCAGCCTGGCTTCCACCTGTATTCCTTGGCTGAAATAGAAATGGCTTCTCCAGCCTGAAAAAATATCTTGATGACTCGGTTGCCTCATGCTCGTCTTTTCCAAGAGGCCCAGCCGTAGCTTCAGAACCGAGGTACCCAGTTGCCTGTGTGTTTGTAAGTTTAGTCACGTTTCTGACAGTTACAAAGAATATTTTTCCTCCAGAAAACTCAGGCGCCATGTCCCTGTCACCCCTTCTACACTGGGCTTTTCCTCTGGAAGGTTTCATCCAGCATCCACAGTCCCCACCTTCACAGGAGTGCCGCTTCCTATGTCCAGCATCCAAACTCACCCTGCTCCCTGGACCGGCCATGCCCTGGGCCTTGGCCTGGAGAGTCCCCTGCCCAGACACCCTGTTCCTTACCTGGGGAAGATGCATCTCCAAAGGGCCATTTCAAACATTGTTCCCTTTGCAAAACCTTCCCTGAGCTTCCCAGGCAGAAGTAGACCCTCTCTGGTCTCCTTTTGCTCTCCTCGCTGGGGGTGGAGCAGGGAATGGTATGAGGACCCATCTCCATATCAAGCCTGTCACTGAAAAAAAAAAAGAATGAGTGATCCCACCAAGCCACAAGGTAGGGGAGTGTCATCTCCGTGTTATAGGTGAGAAAACAGGCTGGGGCGGCTTGATGACTGATCACCCGGCAGAAGTGGTGGAGCCGGTGGAGCCGGAGTTCAAGCTAAGTCTTCTGACTCCAAGTCCAGAGCCCCCTCACTAGTGCTCCCCAGTGGTGGTGGGTCTGATGGGGCACAGCAGGAGGATGCAGCGTCCATAAGGTGGTTAAATTGCATGTGACCACACACAGCTTCCTTGAAGGGTGCCTTTGAGGGTGTGAAGGCCCTGAGTCATTGGGAAGGCGGGTCTCCGCAGGCTGGGACAGGGAAAGGACCGTCTAGAGCTGTTTCCGGGAGCGTGAGAGGCTTGAGCCCCAGGACAAAGGAAGCTGCAGGACTGTGGAGTGGTGCTGTCCGCGGTGCTGAAAGCCAGAGGGGCCGCGGGTGAGGGCACCAGCTCGCAGAGGTCAGTGGTCAGCCGCACGGCAGGGGACGGGGAAGTGGCCCAGGTCATCTCAGCAAGCTCCTCCAAAGATGCCTCCCCACTGCCCAGGTGTGGCCTCTGCTCTCCCTCCTCCCTGCCTGTGCCCTCCCCTATCAGAAACCTCATTCACTCCAGTTTTAGTCTTCAACTCTCTGATGGTGACACCCAGATCAGGCCCAGATCTCTCTCGTGATCAGAACCAGACTCACGGCCTGAGGCTCCCCAGACATCTCCACAGGATGTCCAGGGAATCTTCACACACACCACGTTAAAAACAGGACAGTCACCGCTGACAACTAATAGTAATGACCGCTAGGACCATTTGTGAGACATCCGTTGTATGCCAGGTCCTGGAATCGCAGGTCACATGCATTCATCCTTTACCACAAACCTATGAGGAGGATGCAATTAGTTCGTCCACTTTACAGGCAAGAAAACCAAGGCACAGAGAGTTTAGGTCCTGTGCCCAAGGTCACCCAGCTTATGAAGTCCCGAAGAGCATAGCCCTGTCCCCACTCCAAATCAGAGATCTCCAGGGCAGGGCTGCATCTTCCCTCAGACCTACCTGTGTCCTCTGCTCACCGAAGCCCTGCTCCCTCTCCCCAAGCTCTGACCGGGGCACTCCTGACCTGAGCATCTTCCCCCTCTAGGCCCCGGGATGAGTGATGACCTTATTAGCTGAAAGGCCTTGGTGCCTGTCAGCAGTTGGACAGACTGGACCCTGCCACATGGATGGGCTGTTTCACCTTCAGTTAGTCACCAGCAATGATGGACTGGCAAGCACTAGGGTCCAATCTGTGGCCCATCCTGTCTGTGGCCAGACCTGCTCAGGAGACTCAGGCTGGGGCCTGTGGGCAGGAAGAAAGCCCAGGGATCCCCCCATCAGTCCTCTGGCCCTTTAACCATTTCCTGACTGGCAGAAGAGGGAGTGTTAGTCAGAGCTTCATGACTTAATCTGCACGTATGTTCACTGGTCTCAGCATTTGGGCTTGCTCTTGGGACCTGGCCTGGCACTGGGGAAAGCCTCAGCTGTTCCCCAGAGGTGGACAGGGTGGCTCTGGTCATTGGCTACCTCCAGTAGCCACCTGTGGGGTCCTTGAGTCTAGCCCCTTCATCATCCAGTGGAGGAACAAGGCCCAGAGAGGGTGAGGAACTTGCTCAAACTCTCACAGCCAATCAGCATTAGACAAAAAGGACTTCCTATTTGCTGCTTTGCCTCCAAAAAGATGCAGTGTCAATGTCCAAGGATGAACACGTGTTAGGGTTAGGGTTCTAGACTCCCTATTACCAGCTTGACCCCATCAATCCCTCATCCTCAACATACCCCCAGTCACCTTCCATGTTCCCCATCATAGTAAACGGCTGCACCATATGCATCTGGCCACCCAAGCCACAGACCCAGTGCCAGCAAGATGCTTCCTCTACCCACTACCTGTCAATCAAAGTCTACCTGCTGTAATATCCCTGGGGTCTTGTTCATCTTCAAATCTCAGCCTTTACCAGGTTGGAGTCCAGAGTGGATGCTGGGTGAGTGTTTGTTGAGTGACTAATATATTATTTATCTCCTATTTGAATAGGGAGCTCCCTCATCCTGGGATGAACTCCTTGGTTTTAAAGAGTTCAGGTTGTTACTAAGCAAAATGACTCTTTCCGACTGAGCGGAAGTTGACGCTAGGTAACTTCCCTGCAGGTGTTTGGCTTTATCTTCTGGAACCATCCAGCCTGATTGGGACTTTGCTCCTCTTGGTGTGGCCCAAGGAACAGCAGCATTGGTGTCACTTGAGTGAGGACTTGTTAGAAGTGAGAATTCTCTCCTAGCTTGGCTGGGCACACCTGTGATCCCAACCACTCAGGAGCACAGGCAGGAGGACTGAAAGTTCAAGGCCAGCCTCAGCAACTTAGAAAGACCCTGTCTCAAAATAAAAAATAAAAAGATTTGGGATTTGGCTCAATGGCTCACTGACTGTAGCTCAATGACTCTAGGTTCAATCTCTAGTACAAAAAAAAAAAAAGAAAAAAGAAATGCAAATTCTCGGGCCCCACCTTAAATCTACCAATCAGAGACTCTGGGAGGGGTGCCCAGCAGTGTCTGTATTAAAAATCTCCCCAGATGATTCTGATGCTCTGTAAAATTTAAGAAGGCTGCTGTGGACCACCGCATCCCACTCACTGGTCCACAGATGGGTTGCATCAGAATTACCTGGGGAACCGCAGCAATTTCACCCCCAGAGATTTTTTATTTCAGTAGATCTGGGGTGCATTGCAGATTGACTGGCATATAAAATATAGGACACCCAATTAAATTTGAATTTCAGATAAACAACGAATAATTTTTTAGAAGTATGTCCCAAATATGAAATTCATGAAATTCAAATTTAATTTAACGAGGCTTCCTCTGTTTTTATTTGCCAAGTCTGGCAACCCTCGCTAGAGAGCTGACTTCTAACAAACTCCTCAGCGGAAGTTTCAACCAGGTTTGACCTACATCCTCTTCTGTCCTTCAGATGTTTGAAGCTGGGGTTTCTGGCCACCTGTATGCTCCCATACTCTCCCGGTCCAGGCGGGACATTTTCGTTGGTGTAGCTGGATACCGCACGCACTTCTGACAGCCGCATCCTGCTATCGACTCACATCGAGTCTGTGATCATTGAAAATCCCTAAATCCTTCCTAAATGTGCTCCTTCTACGCTACATCTACTCCGTTCCCATTTTGGAAGGTTAGTCTGGGGCCCGGCTCCAGCATGCGGCATTTCTCACTATACTTTCCACCTTTTCAGCTACTTTCATTTTTTTCCATCTGTTGAGTCCTTTTAGATTCTGACTCTATATTTATGATCCCTCCCAGATTGTGTCCTCAGTGAATCGCATCTTCAGGCTATGGATGTCCCAGCCAATTGATAGTGAGCGCACAGGGTCAGGCACAAGAGGACAGAGTGCTGTGGTCCTCCATCTCAATGCCTCCGTTAAACGCCTGCATCTCATGTGACGCTGACCCATTAATCAGCTTCTTTTGAGAACAGCTCAATCAGTCGACCAATTACAACAGTGCAGAATAAAGTTGAGTGTCCCTTATCTGCAATACTTGGAATCAGACTGGATTTCAGGTTTTATTTGTTCAGGTTTTGGAGCGTTCGCATGCATGTAATGAGCTGTCTTGGGGATAGGACCAGGAAACTCATTTACATCTGATATACACCTCGGTACTCAGCCTGCAGGTGACTTTGTACAGTATTTTTAGTGCCGCCGTGTTTTGACTGCAGCCTGTCCCGTGAAGTCAGGGGTGGAATTTTCACTTGTGGGGTCACAACAGCTGATCGATTCATTTCTGATTCTGGAGCATTCCGGATCTGGGGCTTCTGGGTTGGGAATGCTCAGCCTGCATGGGCACCCACCAGTACGGTGCCTCCTTTTCCTTATGACATCTCACAATGCCCTGTGAAAGACAACGCCAGCTGCCTCACAGAGAGACCCTGAGTCTGCGGTAGCCCCCTGGTCTACAGGGCCAGCGGCCCTGACCAGTCAGCCTGGTCATTCTTAGGAGCTCGGCCCCTCCTCTAGGAGCCCAGAGGTCATCCTTTGAATGACCTGCCTCAGATTCCTGCCTGGCGCCTCTGCAACACACCAGGTGACGTTGGTGGAGTCCACCATCTGTCCTAGTGAAATCCAGAGGGCACCTGCCAGCGCCTGCCTTCACCACTGCCCTTGGCCCTCAATCATCTCTGCAACTCAGCAATGTCACCCAGGCATTCTGGGACTGGGGACAGAGCCGCTCCAGGCTTGGAGGTCTAAGCGCATTCAGAAGTATTTGCCAGCTCTGGCCAAGTTCCAGGGTGGCCAGGGGCAGAGGTGCAGAGCAGGTCCCAGGGCTGGAGCCTCGGCACCTGCTCCCCACAGCCCCAGGGGCTCCCTGCATTGCCCAGAGGCTCTGTGGAGCTGGGGCCAAGCGAAGGCCCCTCCACTGAAGGGGCTTGGGAGGGAGGCCGGTGCAAACAGACTGACCCTCAAGATTTAATGTCCAGGCACAGAGGTGGACAAAAGCCAAGGGAGCACCCGGAGGGAATGACTCAAACTTCCTGGAAGGGGGGATGACTTCCCGTAGGAGGTGACATTTGGGCTGGGCTCTGAAGGATGACTTGACACTCCCTCCATGGAGAACAGAAGAAAAGAAATTCCAGCCCCGGGAGCAGCCTGGGCAAAGGCCCAGAGCAGGAGGGCGGCCATGTGTCACTCAAAGCCGGGGCTGAAGGCTGATGGGGTGGGGTGTGGCAGAGGGGGAGTTTGGGCCTGTGCTCCGTCCCAGAGAGCTCGCCTGGCCCTGGGTCTCATCTGCAGCCTTGAGAAAAGGGAAAGGAGCAGGGGGGAGTCGTGAGATGGCAGAGGGCAGAAAGCACAGTGCCCTGAGGCCCTGAAGGCCCATGTGTCCGTGCGCCTCACCTGCACTGAGGCCGCGTGTGTCAGGCACTCTGCTGCACTAGTGTGGAAAACCAGCCCTCCCCCAGCCAGGGCCAGCCAGACCTGTGACCCCACAGGGACAGCAGCAAGTGGCAAGAGCTCTGAGAGGGTGGACCCAGCCACAGGGATGAGGAAAGGCTTCCAGAAGGAGATGGTGCCCAAGAGCAGGGACTCTGGGGACAACTAGGAATCTAGCGGGGAGAATCCAGGGGGAGGGGTGGAACGGCAAGCAGGAGAGCGTGGAGGCAAAGAGGTGGGGGACGTAGCAGGCCTGAGGCTGGACCAGGAGGCCGGGCAGGCCACAGCATGAAGCCAAAGTGATGGGAGTCCCTGGAGGCTGACCAGGACACAACACTGTCTGGTGCATCCCTGGACTGATCTGCCTGGGAGTCCACAGAGGACGGAGGTCTAGGGAAGGGTGGCCGGCAGGACACTGGGGCAGTGTGCCAGAGGGAGGCGATAGGGACTGGGGAGGACAGGATGTGGACTGTGTCGGGAAGGGAGTACGAGGGACAGGTCCTGGTAATAAGTGAGCTGCGGGGTGGGCCGTGGGGGTCTCCAAGCTCCACACCCGTCTATGGCTCAGGTGCACAGAGATGGAGGGGCCACCCGTCAGCCAGGCACTGTGGCCAGGCGGGGATGAGCAGGGCTCCCACTGCTGTCCATGATGCTAGTGGAGTACCCCAGAAGGAGCTCTGGAGGAACTGGGGTCGGGACTGGTCTAGGGACAGAGGCAGGAAGCCAGCAGGGTTTGGGGTATGGAGAGTGGTTAGAGGAACAGCTTCCGCCTGTAAGCCCCAGGAATTCCCCTCTGCTGAGGAGTCTGGATGATGCTCCCAAGCACAGGCGAGGATCAGAGAGGGACAGTGACATCTCAGGGTCACACAGCAAGGAGTAGAAGACAATGGCCTAGAACCCAGGATCTTAGAACTCAAGGGCAAGGACATCTGAGAGAAGGTTATGTCCTCAATACCACTGCTACTCTGCCTCCTTCAGGGCCTCTGTCATTCACAGTCCCCCTTTCTGCCTTCTATCTTCTGAACTTCCCTTCCCCAGCACTCTGGAGGCCAGCAAGGGGAAGGTGTGGGGGCTGGGAACACCCCATCTAGGATGTCCAGACAAGCCCAATCCCTTCTTCTCTTTCTCCTTTCCTCCTCCCCTTCCTTCCCTCCCCTCCCACTCCCTGGGAATGAGGCCTCCCAGTTGCTTAGCAACTAGCAGAGCCTTGGAGAAAGAAAATGGAAATAGCTCAGGAGGTGCCTCCCCTCTGTTAAGGTAGAGGCTCTTGGTATGTTGGGAGGGTGGTGTGTTTTACTTTGGATGTAGCCCAGAGTCATACCCAAGAAGCCAGGGCTTCTTATCTCTAAGCCATGCTTGCCTGAGCCTAAAAGGATTTGTCTGCCTGGAAAGCTAATGTCAACGTCATCTTTGGTCACATTATTAGAAGCAGTGTTTCCAGAACAAAGGAGGTGACAGAACTGTGGCCTTCAACATGGAGGGGGGGACCCCCACCCGGAATGTTGGCTTTAAAGAAATTAACCTGATCACTATGGGAATTGGAAAGCACCTCTGGAATGAGAACTTGGAGAAGATCCCAGCTTCCCAGGTCTGCAGAGCTGCCCTGGGTGAAGCCTGGGAGGTCGAAGCATCCATAGTCTGTGACCCTATTAGACAGAGCCAGGCTAGTAGGCCAGGGCATGTGGGAATGGTTTAAGCTGAGCCTGAAGGAAAGACAATAAATAAATAAAACTAACAAAGATTCTGAGTTGCCTTGTTGACTGGGGAGTTAGGAGGCCACCCAGGCATCTGCACAGGGCAGAGGGGCGTCCTGGGTAGTGGCCAGGTCCCTGGGGATGACTAGCCTACAGCCTTTGCAGGCCACCTAATCCAGACTGCACCCACCCACTTACAGATGGGGACAGCCAGCATCCCACCCCATTCGTGCCCCAGGTGTGACCCAAAGGTGCAACCTGTCATCTGTGCGCTGCGGCCTGGGAGCCGCGGATTAGAGCCATGGGCGGGCCCTTCAATCTCCAGGATTAACCCGCAGAAGGGAGCTTAGCAGGTGGCCCAGAAGTGACCATCCCGCCTCGGGTTTGTCTGTCCTGCAGGGCCTGCGGCTCCGGGGCCACGGGCCATGTCCTCCACCGTGAACAACGGGGCGGCCAGCATGCCATCCCCACCCGACGCCGCCAACGGCTTCCCGCAGCCAGGAGCCTCGACGGGGGCCTGGCCGCGGGCAGAGGAGGAGCTGCGCACGGCGGAGCCGGGCCTGGTGAAGCG
Organism: Marmota flaviventris; assembly: GCF_047511675.1. Lineage (NCBI taxonomy): Eukaryota > Metazoa > Chordata > Mammalia > Rodentia > Sciuridae > Marmota > Marmota flaviventris. Next base: position 28,752,020 of record NC_092516.1, read on the forward strand.
CGCGCACCGCGAGATCCTGGACCACGAGCGCAAGCGGCGTGTGGAGCTCAAGTGCATGGAGCTGCAGGAGATGATGGAGGAGCAGGGGTGAGTGACGGCTGTGGCCAGCTGGGCGGGGCCAGGCGAGCAGCGAGGCGAGGGCCCAGGCCCAGGCCAGGGGCTAGTCCAGCAAAGAGCCAGGGTCTTGGGCCAGCTGGGCCAACCATGGCAAGCCCAGCCCACCTTTCGTTCCTCTGTTCGTTTATTCCACCTACAAATTGTCTTTGAACACCTGCTGTCTGTCAAGCTGGGCTCTGGATTCCCAGAAGTCAAGGAGACACAGTCCACAGGGGGAGAGGGGCACTTAAACACCAATGACAAGCCCATCCCCGTGGCCCACACTTATAATCCCAGTGACTTAGGAGGCTGAGGCAGGAGGATGGCAAGTTCAAGGCCAGCCTCAGCAATGCTGTCTCAATTTTTTTTTAAAAAAAAAGGGGGGCTGGGGATGTAGCTCAGCATAGCACCACTGGGTTTAAGGCCTTGGTATCCCCATCTGTGAAATGGGTGGATCCAGCTGCCACACCAGTCCTGCAGCCAGGCAAAAAAACACTGGGATACTTAGTGTGTACCAGGGGTGACTGTGGCTTCAGCAAATGAATCACCTGCTGGGTTCAGGTCACTTCCTGTCCTCAAAGACCACCCCCCACCCCTAAATATCATCTCAGAACAGACACAAGCACGTTAACATCCACCACCAAGCAGACTAGAATCATGGTTAAAGGACAGGGGAGGTGAGAGCCAAGCGCTTCAGGAGCCAGAGATTCTGCCAGAGGAGGGGAGGCTGCCAGAGAACAAGGCATTTGAATGGGCTCTGAAGGATGAGTAGGAGTTCGTCACACCATGGGTGGGAGCAGTAATTCCAACCTCTGAGTGCACTCGTCAGTCAGAAAGGGTTGGGGACATGCACACATTCCCACGTCTAGTGGAGGCCAGAAGCCCCCTCTCAGGGAGCTGGAGGCACAGGAACAGAACAAGGCTGGTCCCATTCCTGCAGCTCCAGGGACAGCCGGGGGTCCGAAAGCTCCCTTGGCATCTGCCCAGAGTGCGTTGAAACAGTGGGCTGGAGCAGGGCTGGCCCCGAAGCAACCTGTGCCTGGGTCAGGGTCTGGAGCCACGTGGAGCCCAGACGTGGCCACAGTTCTTCAAACTTCACCTGCGTCTGAACGCCCAGGCCCCTGGGCTCCCCAGGAGGCAGCCGAGACAGGGACCACCATCTCTGCAGAGCTCAGAGAGACACTGAAGCTCGGACAGCCACGGTGTAAGGTCTGCACTCAGCCTCCAGGGCAGCCACAGCAGGGCTGCTGGGAGGGAGGAGAAACAGTGACCCAGTGCCCAGGGGGGACCAGGTAGGTCCCCTGCAGAAATGGATGGCTGAAAGGGAGGACACTAAGGGCAGAGAGGAGCCTCCAGCCAGCAGTGAACGAAGGGATGGGACAAGCCGGGGTTCCGGGCCCGGTAGAGGGGGCGGGAGCATCCTCTGCAGAGAGCACCTTGGGCCTTTATTAAACCTGCCGACCTGCTGAGTTGGAGACTCCAGGGCTGAGGGGACTTGGGTGGTGTGGGTGGGGAACGAGGGTTGACAGGGACAGGGAAGGAACAGCCTTCCCCAAGTTCCTGCCCTCCTCCTCCCTGAGTCCCCTCTGCCCTGTCAACCCTCCTGCCCCCACTCCAGCCCTCCTCTTCCCTGACCTTCCCTCCCAGGGCCCATCCCATCCCTGAGCCCTCCTTCCTGAGCCCAAGCAGAGGGCCACGGGGTTTGGCCACATCCTGTCCTTGGCATTAGACCCCCAGCGTGAAGGTCTGCTGCCTCTCTGGGAAACGCCCTCTAGTTCTCAAGACGTGGTGGGGCCCTTCTCCCTGCCCAGTCCCCCTTCAGGTGGCCCTTAGACTGGAGTCCCCTCTGAAAGCTGGAGTTACCCTCCCCCACCTTCCTGTCCTTTAGTAGCCATGTGACTCTGAATCCGAGCTGTCCAGGCTCCCCGCCTAGCTTGACCTTGGCCAAGCCATGGCTTCCTTACAGGTACCACAGGTGACCTGCCTTTGGGGGCTGTTCTGGGGGCCCCTGGACCAGAGCACAAATGGGGCAGTCCCCTCCAAGTGCTCGGTAACACTGGGACCCAGCAGTTTCACACAGTCTCGTCACTGGTATTCATTTCTGCCAACGCGGGTTCATTCGTATTTATTTACGAAGTTCTCAGGCATTTGACAAATACTGCCACCAGTCACAGGCAGACAGGCTCGCTGGCCCCATTACAGAGCAATCCCTTCCCTTAATGTTGACGGATGGCTGGCTAATTTGCTGGCAGTTGACACCGCACTTGAAGTCACCTCTGCACGCAGGCTGCGGGGTTCAGGGACACAGAGCCCCAGCGTTCATGATGTGATGCTCCCTCTACTCCTCAGCATCCCCCCCGACCCTACCCACTTCTTGCCATGCTCCTCCTCGTGAGGACACAGGGCGGTGGCAGCATGGTTCTGCCCCTAGCTGGGCTGCGAGCCTTGAGCCCTTTCCTCTCCCTGTTCTGATTGCTCATCTGTAAAATGGGAATGCAGCCACCCTCACCTTCAGAGCAGGGGCGAAGAAAGGACAGGCAAGATTAAGCCTTCTGGGGCTGTTCTGGGGCCCTTCCAGGGTTCTGAGGTCCTTTCCAGGGACCTCACCCGCCCCTGCCCTAGTAAGTGATCCGGGAAAACCCCAAGGCCACAGTGAATTTGGCGAGTCCTTCCTTCAGGGTCACAGAGTGGAATGGAGACTGAGGAAGCCGGAGGGCAGGAGAAGCCCTGGAGCCAGGAGGCCAGGCACCAAGGCCAACATCAGTGCCCGCCCGGAACCCCTGCTGCGCCCTTGACTTTGAGTCTGAGGCTTTGGTCACGCCAGCCAGGCCCTCTGCGTGGCCTTAGAGTGGCAGATGTGCCACCTCCTCAGGGAGTGTGGTTTGGAGCAGCCTCCTGCCTGCATATCAGCCTTGGCCTTCTGAAAAAGCAGAGAGAGGAGGCCCAAGTGACTCCTGAAGCCCTGGTACCCTGCTGGCCTAGCAGAGATCAGGGGTGAAAAAAGGGAAAGAACCTGGACCCTCTGTCCCCACTGCTCTGGAGCCAATAAGCCTCAGTGTCTAGCATTTATTTAGCATCTACTGTGTGCCAGACTCTGTATAAAGAGCTTCGAGGGCATCACCTACCTTAATCCACAAGACACCCTTAACAGGCTGGTCATGTCCCCTGGTCATGTTCCCATTTCACAGACGTAAAAGGCAAGGCTAGGAAAAGCGTTTGGATTTGCCCAAGGTTGCAGAGCTAGTAAGCTGGGGTGTCAGGACTAAAAAGGGGCTACCTGGCTCTACTGCATGTCCCCTCGATGACTGTCCCCCGTGGCCTCAACAGAGAAGGCTGAGCCTCAGATATCTGAAGGAAGGGGAGACTCAGAGGTGGTTGCATACTTGAGATTTCTCTGTGCAATAACCAGATGACATCTCTGGGCCCTCAGTGTCCCCAGCAAGACACCTGGGGCACAGAAACCCTCCCCACACCTCTGAGATAGTTCAAACCAACATTCCCACCCCCCACAGTGCCTGGGCTGGGCAGCTTGCCCATGACCAGCTGGCCCTGGGGTGAGTCCTAGGCCTCTGCACATGGGCCACTCCAGGTCTTAGAGAAATCCTCCTCTCCACTCCACATGCTCCACAGACCCCCAGCTACGGGGCTTGGACCCTGTCCGCAGCCCCTCTCGAGAAGCTGAGGAGCTGGCCAGCCTTGCTCTTGGGCCATCTCCTCCCCTATTCTGCCTAGCCCAGGGTTTCATGCCAGTGACCCAGCTAGCCTCTGCCTCTCTCCCAGGGGTCTATGAGTCAGGGACTGAGTGCTGTTGAGGGCCTGTGCTGTTTGTCTCTGCTGGTGACAATGATAAGCTAGTGTCCTAAGGAGAAGGTGACATGGAGCAGTTGTTCTGTGTCTTCAGTTGCTCACAGAGAAGCCACCACTCCTTCTTTCTGGGCCTAGGGACAGCCCAACTGGCCAGCCTCAACAAGCAGCCAGGCCAACAGACTGGCATTTCCAGGGGATGTCAAGACTGCAGTTCAACAGAAGTTGGGGTGCGAAGGGCCCAGAGGTTGGTGAAGCTGGGTTACAGGCCTCAGCATAGGTGGCCTGCACCCCACCCCAGCACACCAGGCCCCAGTCCTGCCTATCACCGCTGCACAGGAACCTGAGTCTGCAGAGAGTCGGGTCAGGGGCCGGGTAGGAAGGAACCGGTTCTCCTGCTCCAGCCCCCTGTGCAGAGCCAGTGGGTCCCCAAGTCCACTCTCCCTCTTAGATTACGTGTGTCCCTTGTTTTCCCTCCATTCTCAGGATCACTCTGACTCACCATCTCCTACATGAATCCGGACAGTGGCTCAGTGTCAGCCTCCCTGCTTCCAGGTCCCTGTCCCCACTGTGTCCAGGTCCCTCTCCTCCAGCCACACAGCACTGGAATCATCTTCAAACTCTCCAGTGCCTCTCCATCACCAGCTACTCATTTACCAAAACATGTTGGATGCCACAACACGGCAGGCACAATGCCAGACACCAGGGACATCACAGCCAAGTAGACAGAGATGGCCCGTGCCCTCGGGAATTCCAAGCCAGAGCAGGACACAGACTAGTCGAGAGAGAATTACTGGAGCATGAATCACCTGCCAGGGTCTGGGAGGGTTCAGTTGCTATGGAAACACAAATGCCGGCCCTGAACCTGGTCGGAGGATCCGTCCTGCTGTTGACACCGAGAAAGGTGAGTCTTGGTGCTTCAGCCTTGACGGTTTCCACAGGGTGAGCCTGGACGGTCATCGGGGAGTCCAAGGACGTGTTTGTTTTGAGGCCCTGAAGACTTGCCACTTGCTGCCTGCTAATGTTTGTTGGAGGAGTGCAGGGAAAGACCAAGGGAAGGAAGCGAGATGGGATCCTTGAGAAAGAAGAGCATGAGTGGGAGGGTTGGCTCTGGGGTGGGGACAGACACAGGGTGGGGATCAGATAGCAGGGATAAGATAGGACACTCCCCCATTCCCTGTTCCTGTCCTGGTGTGTGTCTTCTCCCCAGGACAAGGAATGACCTGTAGCCCAGAGAGGTCATGACACAAGATTCACTCAGTAACAGCCACTAGAACCAGCTATGTGTCAGGGGAGAGGGGAGGTGCGGAGGTCCTGGGGGGCAGCAAGGACCCAGTCCAGAGGCAGAGATGTCTGAAGGACTGGGGGGCCAGGAAAGCACTGTGACCATGCTGCAGAGAGGGGATGATGGACCCTTGGGCAGGGGCAGGGCAGGGGTAGATAACTGTGTCCTTTAGTCCCTGGCCTGAGTTCAGGCTCCAGGAGGGAGAACAGGGCAGAGAAGTCAGGAGCGCCCATCAGAGGCCCAGAAAGGGGAGTAAAGGATGTTCCATGGGACCCAGGCAAGCCCCTTGGCAGCCTTGATCTGGCAGCGGCGGTCCTGCTCTGAGGACCTCCCAAGGCTGCTATGAGGATCAGCCATCAGTGAGGCCAAGTAAGCAGAAAAGGCCGTGCCTGCCAGGTGCAGTGGCATACCCCTGTAACCCCAACAGCTGGGGAAGCTGAGGCAGGAGGATCACAAGTTCAAGGCCAGCCTCAGCAATTTAGCAAGACCCTATGCAACTTAGCAAGCCCGTGTCAAATTAAAAAATAAAAGGGGCTTGGGGTGTGGCTCAGTGTTAAGCACCTCTGCGTTCAATCCCTGGTACAAAAAACAGGGGGTGAGGGTGGGAGGTGCCTCTGTCCAAGCCAGGATTGTTGCTTCTCTTGAAAAATGTCTCAGAGATGTGGGACAGCGACCTCTGGGGCTGGAGTCTAGCACACACCTGGATCAGCTCTCCCCGCCTCTGGGAACAACTCTTTTTTTTTTTTTTTTACTTTTTCTCATGATTGTTGAGTCTCCCTGTGCTGCTCAGGCTGGCCCTGAACTCCCTCGCTAAGTGATGCTCACACCTTAGCCTCCTGTGTCGCTGGGACTAGGGCCACCCCTGACCTGACTCCTCCCTCGGTCTGGTTGTGTTTGGGCGGTTGGCCAGCCTGGTGCACACAGGTGGACCTTGGACCTCCTCAGCGCTGAGGGCCTGACCAGGCTCTGTGGTCGGGCAGGCGTGTGCCCACAGTTGTGACCCTGGGCTGGGGAAGAGGCAGAGGGAGAGAGCAGAAGCCAGGAAAGTGGGCCTCCAGCTCTCTGTGCCCCACAGGTACTCCGAGGAGGAGATCCGGCAGAAGGTGGGAACGTTCCGACAGATGCTGATGGAGAAGGAAGGAGTGCTCACCAGGGAGGACCGGCCTGGGGCCCACGTGTGAGTGCTCCCTGGATAGGGGCAGGGTGGGCACAGAGGGGAACCAGAGGAGCCTGTCCAGGTACTCCCTCAGAGGGTCAGCGCTGAGGTGAGTGGAGGAGGAGAGAGCATGGACCCTGCTTGCTGGAAGCTGTGGCCCGGCCCAGGGCACAAGATGGAAACCCACACACCAGTGCCTTTCCTGTGGTGGCCAAAGGCTCAGCAGGTCACCAGGGTGTGGGTTCCCTGGAGGCCTTGTCTCTGCGGCCTCAGGGCAGGGCAGCAGCGGTAAGCTGTGGGCCTCGGGGTGGGCTTTGCTCAAACAGGGATGTTATAGGGAGGTGGATTTGAACTCGGAGCAGAATAGAACCGCACAGCACTTGAAACCATGATGAAAATGGGTCCAGCTGCATTAGATGGGTGGGCACAGGCTGTGCCTGCTGGGGTCCAGCTGTGGCTGGAGGGCTGGCCCATCTCCATGCCTGCCAGGTGGTGTGTGCACTGGGGTACTATTGAATCCACTTGAATGCGTCTTTGCCTTGCTAACCCCCAATTTCCTCACCAGCACCAGCATCCCAGGCTTCTCTGGTGGGAAGCGTAGGACAAGGACCCCAGTGGGAATTGGGAAGGCCTCCGCTGCAGACTCTCTGCTCTGCTAGGATGGACTCTTTCCCAAGTTGCCCAGTTAAACCTCAACTCTCTGGTCAGAACAGTAGTGAAAGCAGTCAGAGTCGACCTCTGGTTTGGCAGGGAGGTTCAGGGTGACCTCAGGAAGCCAGGCTCAGCCTGCCCAGTCTCTCCTCCTCTCTGGACCCTGGCTGAGGATCCAGGGTTGGCCAACACCAAGTCCTTCCCTTCAGCCGCCCAGAACTCACCACCACCGCAATATTCCCTGTCTCTGTGGGCAGGACTGACCCTTCTCCTCCCTTCTCATTGTCCTGACAACCAGATTCTCTCTGATGCTGCCACAACAAGAAGACCCTGGCTCTCTGACCTGTGCCCCTAACACTGCCCCAGGGCCCTTCTGGAACACCACCCATGTTTTCCTCTCCCATGTGAGTGAGAAAAAGAAGCCTCTGGATCCAACTTGTTCCACTGTCTCAGAGCCTTTCCTGTGACAACTGTCCCCTCCAGCTCGAGCTGGAAGTTCTTCCCTTTCTTGGACTCCTTTCTCTCGACCTAATTCCTATTCCAAAGAAGACCGCACTCCCTCAACCCTGATTTCCACTTACCTATGGTCCCACATTTCCTTTTCTTTATCAGCCTGATTTTCATAAGCACCCACTGTCTCCACTTCTTTAAGCCATGGAGATGTGGCTTCTGTCCCCATGACTCTGAGACCTGCTTGGCCACGGCCACCTGGGCTCCACTTACCCTGGCCTGTGGCCTCTCTCTGGCATGTGCCACCATTACGCTTCCCCTTCTTTTTTTTTTTTTTAAGAGAGAGTGGGAGAGAGAGAGAGAGAGAGAGAATTTTTTAATATTTATTTTTTAGTTCTCGGCGGACACAACATCTTTGTTTGTATGTGGTGCTGAGGATCGAACCCGGGCCGCACGCATGCCAGGCGAGCGCGCTACCGCTTGAGCCACATCCCCAGCCCGTGCGCTTCCCCTTCTGAAAGCCCACTTTCCCCTCTGCTCCCAAGGGGCAGCTCCCCATGAATTTCCTCTGCCCCTCTGAGAGCTTCTGCTGTGTCCCCTTCCCCTGCCCACTTCCCAGAGGTTGGTTTTCCACTAAGCTGTCAGTTCCAGGAGGACAGGATCTTAGTCATTTCTTTTGCTTGTATCTGGTACCTAGAACAGTGTGGCTCACCCAGTTTCCCCCAAAGCCTCGGTTTCTCCATTAATGCAGCAAGAGAGAAGCTGTCTTACAGTTCAGGCAGCATGAATGGTATTCAGATAGTCCTCCAAACAAGGGATGCCATCAGCTGAAGAAACTGGCTGTCAGGGTGCAAGGAGGGAGAGGGGGAGCTGTCCGTGGTGCTGAACACAGGCTGCCCTGGTCTGAGGCACAGAGGTGGCAAAGAGGGAGGGCAGGCCGCAGTCTAGTCTTGCTCCTTCCTCTGACTGGGTCTTCACATCTCAACTCACTTCTTAGAAGGGGTATAGGAGAGCAAGTGTGGGCTCTGGAGACAGACACCAACTGCCCAAATCTCTGATTTCCCAATCCCCTGTGCGGATCCCAGCTCCACCAAACCCAGTATGTGACTTGGGCAGGTCCTTGACTTCTCCGGGTCTCCATTTATTTACCTATGAAATGGGGATGTGAGTGTCTGTGTCATAGAGTTGTTGAGGAAATTAAACGAGACAGTGGCGGGGGACGGTGCCTGGTACAGAGCAATCACACGTCACGACCTGAAAATCACTACCACCATCCCGTAATCACTCGGCGAGGGCAAATGCCCAATTGACCTTGATTTCTTCCCTTCTGCCTGGCTGTCTCCATCCTCTGCCAACTGAGAGGCTCCCTCCAGAGCCTATGAAACCCTCTGATCCTACAGCAGGCCCTGTGCTCCTCTGGCAGACTGGTATATGGGGACATGGAGAGATTCAATGCCCTCCTAGGTTTAAATGACCAAACCAAACCCACTCGGGGGGGGGGGTGGAAGACTATAAGAGCACATGCTGTCTTTATCCACAGGGGCAAGGTCACTCCCAGAGCTTTCTGTCCCCAAGGGCCATCCTTCTTCTTTTAGGTTAACTGGTTTGAGTGACAGCCCCTTGTAACAGTCACCTCTCCCCTGGACACCAGAACGTCATACTGTTGCAGTGTCTAGAAATGACTCCATGGACGATGGGAACCAAGTGGGATGTGGTCAGCAGGTGTCTGGGCACTTTCCCCTTTGGGTGGTGGATCACTGGGTGAAACTGGAGGGACACTAATGAGACAGCTGGGAGAGAAGGAGTGAGGTGCCAGGAACATTAAAAACAGACGAGCTGATGGCTCTGGAGGTTGCTTGGATGTGGAGAGAACTCTTCAGCCACCTGAGGCTCCTTAGCACCCATGAGACCAAGCCTGGCTTCCTTTGCCTGGTGTCCAAGCCTCCCACTCCCATAACCCAGCCCCACTCCTCCTCTCAGCATGGGCCAGCCTGACCTGCTTGCTGTTCCTTGGCATCCTGAACATTCCCACTTCCATCCTTTGCTCATTCTGGACCCTCAGCCCCCAAATGCCCTAGCCGCCCTCACATGGGTTCAAATACACCCCTCGTGCAAGCATCCTCTAAAAACTGCATTGCTGATCTCCCTGGGGGAAAGTTGCCTCTTCTTCTCTTCTGAGCACATTCAGCATTTTCCATGCTTCTCGCAGCTGCCTTCCATTCTTATTTTTTCCCCAGTCCAACAAACAACCTTTAAGAAACATTGTTTTCATAGTTATATAACAAAATCCTGTTTGTGGAAAACAGTGCTCATAAGCTATTTCCTTACATGAACAGAAGGACCAAATGCCAGGTTTTCCCCGCAGTGTAGCTGGTGGTATACAGAGTGTGAGCTCTGGGTACCTTCTAGTTTCATCCACAAGATGGGAATATTAATGGTGGTCCCTGTGTCATAGAGCACTTGATGATTCAATGAGATAAGTACATGTTAATTGATCGGATAGTGCCTGGCATCTGGGTTGGTAATTATAATAGGCAGCAGATCACTGCGTGGTGCTAGAGCTGATCCAGCCCTGTTCCTGCTCCCACCCAAGGTCCGCGACAGTCCTGGCATGCAGTCTGAGTGGCTGAGCAGAGAGGGCAGACCCCGTGCCTGGAATCCCCCCTCGTTCTGGATGCGTCATCTGCCAGCTGGCCATCACGCTCCAGGCTAATGGGAAACAGAGTTAATTAGCGGAACTGCTGGCCTCAGGAAGAGCACGTGACCTGCAGTCTTCACAGGGTCTGAGCTCTTGCCAGGGTGGCAGGTCCAACGTATGCCTCACAGGGCTCTGTGTCCCACTGCAACACGTCCTCTGTCCCTCACCTACTTTGGTCATTTCTTCAGGGCTCAGTCTGTTGGCATAGTGGGCAACACCTCCTGTGCCCACTCCATGGACATGATGAGGGTCAACTAGGTAACAAACATGAACCGCAGAGTATAAAACAATAAATACATCCAGAGCACACATCTACAGCCGTCCCTATACAGCAGGGAAGGGCCAACTGAGCTAAAAGCCCCAGCTCTGGATATGGGCAGGGAAGGTCCACCATCAAATTCAAGGCTTGTCCTACTGGCACAAGAATTCTCAAAGCCAGTTGTAGCCAGGTACAGTGGCCCACGCCTTCATCCCAGCAGCTCAGGAGGCTGAGGCAGGAGGATCACAAGTCCAAAGCCAGCTTCAGCAACTTAGCTAGTCCCTAAGCAACTCAGTGAGACTCTGTCTCTAAATAAAATACAGAAAAGGAGTGGGGATGTGGCTCAATGGTTAAGCACCCCTGGGTTCAATCCCCAGTACCAAGAAGAAGAAGAAGAAAGCCAGTTGCATAGCTGAACTTAATACTTACCTTAAAGGCCTCAGCTCTACAAGGACTATTCCTTTCCCTCTCTGGGTCTGTTTCCCATCTATAAAATGGGTACAGGTAGTTTCTCTAAGTTAGAAAGTGGGATAGTGAAATGCCGAGAGCCATTTAAACAATAGAGAACGTAATTCTTAGTGATATTATCATTCAGGGGAAATAAGATAGGAGAACCCGGGTTCTAGCCCTGGGAGGTCCCCTCAAAACAGATGTAGGGGAACCAGGAGCACAAAGCCAGCAAAGGGGGCTGAGAGCTGAGATGTAGCTCAGTGGTACAGCACATGGTCTGCAAGCTCAAGCCCTGGGTTTGATCCTTAGGACCTCAAAAAGCAAAGAGAAATAAAGCCAGCAAGAGAAGCCTCAGTCCACATCCATTTTTGTCCCTGAAACTCCCAGAACAAGTCCTAGAAGGCTTTAAGGGCTGGGAACGTGGCTCAGTGATAGAGCACCTTCAATCCCCAATATTGCAAAAAGCAAAATAATTAAGAAGAAGATACAGAAGGATTTGGGACCTTGCCTCTCTCCCCAGGCCTGCTACAGATACCCTAAGCCCATCCTCCAATGCTCCCAGCAGATTAGACTCCAATGGTCCACCTAGCAGGGACAGGAACATGAGAGACACCCTTTCTAGGAGGGCAGATGGGAGAGGCAGTTAAAGGAGGGTGGGGAGACAGTGTCCCGCGGGAGGTGCTACCCAGACTGAGCTATTTTATTTTGTAAATAACCTTCAGCATGTTCGTGTCAGGATCAACTGAAGCTCTCGCTCCCACTGGCTCACCCACACACTATTTGAGGTGCCCTTATGTTTTGCTAAAGACTGTATTTTATGTGTCAGACATTCCTGCCGATGATGAGCTGTGTAGGGGGTGATGGGCCCTCGGAGTATAGAGGGCTGGGCAGGCAGAGGGAGTTGGAGATTCAAGGACAGGGACAGGAGGTAGGAGGCCACCGGCTTCAGGGAAAACCCACAGAGAAGAGCAGAGAAGTTTGAATGAAGGGATGAGGGGGTGTTTGGCTCTGCGGGGCAGGAGGGTGATCTGTGTCTCTCCTCCATCACCCCAGAAAAAACTCCCTACTACCTGGGTGACTCCAGGGCTGTCAGGGCCAGCTCAGTGTTAGGGAATTGGATGACACTCTTGAGACTGGCCTCCAGGCTAGATAACCCTGTCATATTTGGGTTACATTTTTATTCTTAATACAAATTTTGTCTTTAAATGGTCCATTAGTGGCCGCATGCTGGAGATTTGTTCTCTTCTTTCGCTCTGTACCTATGACCTGCCTCCCTTTCCTCCGTCTCTCTCTGCACTGCGACGTAATTTCTCCCTGGAAGAGGCATTGGTGTGTAAGTGCTGGCAGGCCCCCTGCCTGACAATGTCTACCAGGTGCAGGCAGAACCGTCACAGGCCAGGCCTCATGTCAGGGACTTCACAGAAAGAAGCTTACTTAGCCCTCTGCTCAAAGCTGGGATCTTCTTTTCCTCCTTGTATAGATAAGGACCTCCATCTGCCAGCATGGTCCTGCTTGGACTCAAACCCACCTGTGTGAATCCAAAGCTCATGTCCTTCACACTCTGCATTCAAGCCCTGGCCTCCCTCTGAGCTAGGCTGGTGGCACCAAAGAGAGAAGGCAGTTCTCTTGAAACCAGGGCTGAGCCTCCCTCTGGGAGGGGCCCCACCTGAACCACTAAGGATGACAAATGGAAGATGAGGGTTCACCACTCTGGAACCCATTATGATGAAGCCAGGGAAAGTCACTTGTAAGATTCTTGAAAAAAAAAAAAAAAATACCCATCATCCATTACTTTCATGAAATTTCCCAAAAGTCACTCCCATCCTGGAGAAGAAGCCCAGAGAGGGCCTGACAGGGCTGGGGGTGCGGCTCCCTCTGGACTGCTTGCCAAGCATGCCCAGGGCCCCAGGTTCAATGCCCAGCACCGAAGGAAAAATAGGGAGATGGGGACAGCCAGGGAACATGACAGGTCCCGGGCCACGCAGTGACTCAGGGACAGCGCATGATGAGAGCTTGTCTGAGGCTTTCAAAGCCCTTGCTCTTCCCGGCTGCCTGTAGATAGGAAAACAACAGCAACACGAGAAAGGCGAGTAGGGACGAACTCCACTCTGTAGCAGATGATGGCTGGAGGCTCCGCAGTTGAACTGGGACAGGAGGTTGTCGGTCCCCACTGAGTGAAGCAGGGACTTCTGCGAGATGGATGGCGAGTGTGGGAAGCGGCAGAGTGCTGAGGGCCCGCACCCTCCGTTGCCGGCGGGTGATTGATGAGGACAGCCCGGGAGCGGGAGATGAGCAGCAAGGGCTCAGGAGGCTGCAGAGGGGAGAGAGGAGAGGCTATGAATATTTCAGAGGCTGAGGCCAGGGCGGGAGGAAAGGAGGGGAAGAGGCGGGAGCCATCGGTAGGGGGCTCAGGGACTCAGAAAGACAGATGTCAGCCAGGGGAAGGTCAGGAGGGAGCAAGAGAATGGGGCTCAGGGAGGGAAGGAGGGCGGGTAGGGACTCCTGAATAGTGCGGTGGGGTTCAAGGACACAGGGATCAACAGGGGGCTCAGTGAGGGGGCGGAGTTCAGTGAGTAGGACCGGGACAGAGGAGGGGACTGTGAGGAAGAGGCTCAGGAAGGAGGGCAGACTCAGAAGGGTGGAACTTAGAACTTAGAGGGCTAAGTGGGCACCTGGATGCTCCTTTTTCTCTTTGCAAACATTGTCACCGAAGGCTGAGGACCTGGAAGGGCAGAGCCGGGTTAGGTTACCCAAATCTCCGCCTGATCTTTATGGGTGGGGGCCGCAGATGCTGCCGCCCGAGCTGATGACCCCCAGGTCTCTTCCTGGAGCCACCGCCGCACCCCGCGGACCTTGGGGCCAGGTCAGCGCGTGGGGTCCAGGAATGGGCAGCGGGAAGGAGGTCTGCAGAGACAAGTGGTCAGAGTCCTTGTCGCCGGCAGTGTGGCGGAGACCCCACGGCCAGCAGAGGGTGCAGAGCCGGGCCTGGAGTACGCGCCCTTCGAGGAGGATGACGGCCCAGTGGACTGCGACTGCCCGGCCGCCTGCTACCGCGGGCACCGCGGGTACAGGTGAGCGGTCGCCAGGGCGGAGGGGAGGGCAGCGCGGGGCCGCCCCACTCACCGCCCCGCGCCCCTTCTCGCCCAGAACCAAGCACTGGTCCAGTAGCTCGGCGTCGCCCCCTCCCAAGAAAAAGAAGAAAAAGAAAGGCGGCCACAGAAGAAGCCGGTGAGAGGCGCAGGGCCCCGGGACAGGCGCGGGGAGGGCGGAGGGATCCCCAGGTGCCTGTCCTTGTCCAACCGTATCTGTGAGCCCTTCACCTGTCTCAGCTCCTCCTACTGCTAAACACCTTCCCTCACTCAACTCCTCCCCTTCTTTAGGCCCCGCCCCCTCGTTGAGCCCCACCCCTTCACCAAGACCCCACCCCCAGAACTGGACACAGCAACCCGCCTGCGATACCAACAACCCGGCCCTCCCCCAAGGTTTCCACAACCACCACCCCAAATGTGTGGTGCCTCATCTGTCATTCCTCCGTCCTTGGCCCCCCTTCCCTGCCCTGAGTGACACCTTAGGGTCCCAACTAACATGTCCATCTGTCTGTCCTTTCTCCTGGCTTCTACCCTCAGCAAAAAGAGGAGACTAGAGTCAGACTGCAGGTCAGTAATGAGGGTGGTGGGCAGGCTGGGGCTCAGGTGGGGCATGTCTGTGGGTGGGACAGACCCCAAGGCCATCCTGCTGGCAGAAGGCCTCACACCTTAGGGCTTGGACTCTGGACTCTGTCACGGGGCCAGCTTTTCCTCACAGAGGCCAGTAATTCCACCACTGGAGGCTCTAACTTTGGGATTCTAACCATTTTACCAAGGGGCCTGGAAGGGAAATAGGGACACAACACAGACAACCATCTTTAGGGACCTCACCAATCCAATCTTTGGGCCTCAGATCACACTGTACTATGGGCAGCTGGGCTTCATGGCCTAGAATCCCCTTCCCAGCTTCCATACCCCAGCCCCCAAGCCTTTTCCAGTCATTTCCAGCTCCCCTCCCAGCTCACCCCTGTGTCCACAGCTGTGGGAGCGCCTCACCCCTGCGCAAGAAGAAGAAAAGTGTAAAGAAGCACCGCAGAGACAGGTACCTTACCGCCCCACCCTCCGCCCAGTCTCCTCTCGCTTCCATGGGCCCATCGGGATCCCCAGGCCAAGCCCGGCCAGCTCAGGAGAGCTCCTTTATCACCACACAGGTCTGATTCCGGGTCCCGGAGGAAGAGACGGCACAGGTGAGCAGTGCTGTGCGGAGCATGGGTTAGGGGCTTAGGGTCCCTGAGGCCCTCCAGAAGCAATGACAATGACAGGAGATGGGTCATGAGTCTGGCCCAGCTCCATCCTCTGACACTGGGAACTGCTTCTCAGAGCCAAGTGGGGGTGGGTAGCATACAGACCAATTCTTTGCAACTTTTGTCTGCCCAGGAGTCAACCTTGACATAGGTAGCCCAAGAATTTCCACTACCCAAGGGGTGTGTCTGAGAAAGCAGCAGCATCAGGACCCCAAATGTGCGGGGAAAGCAGATGGCAGGCAGAAGGACCTCCATGCGTGGAGGGCTCAGTGCTGCAGCAGACAGTGGGCAGGCTGGGGCTAGAGCTGGAGCTTCCGAGGGGCAGGTACCAGTCCCCTACAGGCCTGACTAGTGGGGCTGGGAGCCCGCACAGGGCTCTAAGCAGGACAGTGACTTATCCAGGACATCCTGGGAGAGGGGAAAGGAGGAGAGGAGAGGAGAAGAGAGGCCCAGGCAGGGAGGGGTTGGCCAAGGGGCAGCAGAGAGGTGAGGCCAAGAAAGTAGGAGACTCAGCACAGCCCGGGTACCTGGGACTGAAGCTGTGGGGCAGTTACATTCCTATAGTTGACATCAGAGCCAGACCTCCTTCCAGCAGCCCTGAGGAGGGACAAAGTCCCCAGTCCCTTCCCTGCGATGGGACCTCAGTGCCTGAGACCACTGGGCAACACCTAATCCTGCCCCTGCAGTTTCCCTAATTTCCCATCCTCCCTCCACCCCATGCACCCACCACCCAAGCCTATGGGTCATTACGGGCCCCTGCTGTCACCATCAGCATGGGGCCTGGAGAGGACCTGGAAGTGAGGAGGGCTAGACCAGCTTCCTGAGGAGACCAGGGCCTAAGGGAGATGTGCAGCTTCCGGGGCCCAAACCCTTGGCCTCCTAGGCCTGTCCCCACTCAGTCTGCTCCGGGGGAAGGGCATGTCATATATCGTCACATTACTTCATTCTGGGATCAGAAGGACTAAAGGAATCTAATGTCACCAGTGAGAGGTGGCCTCAAAGAGGGTGGCATCTACAGGGAATTGGGGCAGGTTGAGCCTTTGAGACCTAATTGGAAGTTTCTCAAACTTTCAATCAAAGGCAGAAGGTACTGGGGTTAGGGGACCTGCCCCAGAGAGATGTATGGGGACTGGGGTGGGCAGCTTTGGGGAACCCCTGGATATGGATCCAGAAGTCATTGGAAAGCAAGGAGATCGTGCCCAAGAGAAACATCTCTATCCCAAAGCCCAGGTGAGCTGCCCGCGGCTGGGTCACAGCCTGAGAAGAGGGGGCACAGGGGCACAAAAGAGGTATGAAGGGGCCACCTTACCAGTAGCTCATTAGGGAGCCTGTCCCAAGAGATGTCATAGGCCATCAATCCCACCAGAATTGAGCCCTGATGTTGCCAGATCCACAAAAAACATCCCCCTTTCCTCTTGGAGCCTAGAAGCACCCTAGTAGATGGGATGGCATGTCCCTGTCAGCCAGGGAGGAACGCGTTTCATGCGGTAGCCAGGCACAGTTCTGCTCCAGAGCTCCAAGGCCCCACACACCTGTTCTGCTCAGGCTTGGTATCTGCTTCCTACAGATCTCGGAGCCCCAAGAGCAAAAGAAAAGAAAAGAACAAAGAGAGGAAGAGGTGAGCCCCTCCCCCTCCCTTCCACCTCTCCCCTGGCCTTTTAGCATCACAGAATGAGGCCTCAAAGAGAGCTGGCTCAAAGAGAGCTAGCTCCCGGTGCCCACCTTGCCCAGGGGGAATTGATCCCACCCCCATAGAGGAAGCCCTAGGTGAGCCAGTGGCACTGATGGAACC
Organism: Marmota flaviventris; assembly: GCF_047511675.1. Lineage (NCBI taxonomy): Eukaryota > Metazoa > Chordata > Mammalia > Rodentia > Sciuridae > Marmota > Marmota flaviventris. The sequence continues at coordinate 28,768,991 of NC_092516.1, forward strand.
GAGGCCATTGTCTGTCTCCCAGTCCAGGGTCCTTTCCATTCCAATCTTTGTGACCCCCCCTGCCCTCCCCAATCTCAAGTCACAAGAGCAGTAGGTGAGGGATGGCCAACCAGGTCTTTGGAAGCTGGGACTGCCTAGGAAAAAAAGACGCCTTTTCCTGAGACACTTGACCCCTAGGGGCCGCTGTTCTCTGCAGCCAGCACTAGCCACCTTTGGGTAGTTTTATAGGAGACCATGGGGATCTGCAGTGACCTCCATCAGATTTCACGGGGTCCCTGCAGGCAGGTCAGGCAACCCCAGGGCTAAAGTGGGCAGAGCTTAGGCACTAGCTGATCCCCCTTCCCCACACTAGGCCTCACACAGAGTCCCCAAGCCGGAGGTCCCACCGCCATAGCAGCGGCAGTTCCCCCAGCCCCTCGCTGTCCTCGCACTTCAGTGACTCCGGATCACCTAGCAGGTAGGCTTGGCCCTGGGAGGGCTCAATGTGGGCTTTTCTTCCTTTTGGGGGTGGGGGGGGGGTGGGGGGTATTGCAGATTGAGCAACCCAGGGCTGGTTGGCGAGGCTGGTGGACAGATGTCAAATGATCAGTAGGTAGACGTTGGCCGGGTTCGTGCAGGTGCCCACCTGCAGAAAGAGCTGAGGTGCCGCATACCCTGAGGCGGATGGCAATCATGACAGTGCGGCTACGTTCAGGTCCAAAGGGAGGGTGGGAGTGTCCCCGCTGCATTGGGGGAGCGGCCTCCAGCAGAGGGGGCGTCCCACGCGGGCTCCCCCATTCCCCCGCCCCCAGGCTGAGCCCCAAACACCGAGACGACGGGCGAAAGACGGGAAGCCAGCGGTCCAGCGGGAGCCGGTCGCCTTCCCCGTCAGGCTGCAGCGGATGGGGGTCGCCCCAGCAGAACGGCGGCAGCAGGCAACGGAGCGGAGCGCACCGTAGCCGCCCTGGCTCGGCACACAGCCCGCCCGATGTACGTATGCTCTGTTTTGCGGAGGGTTCCCGCGCCGCGCGGGATGCGTCGTTTTGGGTGGAGGGGTGATGCGGTCACCAGAGGGGTGGACACGAGTGTGTCAAAGGGGCGGGGCTGCTTCCTCCCTACCCCTGCGCCCACCGAGGGTGTCGTGGCACGGGAATCTCCAGGAGTGCTCTGGTTGTTGGGCCCACCCGGCCCTAATGGCAGGGTAAAAGGGGCCTGTAAGCTTGGGCCACCCTTGAGCTTGGCGAACTGAAGGCCAGGCAGGGGCTGACCATCCAGGCACTCCGTTGGTACAGAACTAGGGAGGAACAAAGGTCTCTAACTCCCCCAGGCCTAGCGGAAAGCGGGCAAGGACATTGGTAGGAGTCACAGTCAGATACTGGAGTCAAGAAATAGGAGCACACTGCCCCCTCTCAGAGTCCCTCCCCTGACCCACTGCTCCTGCTAGCTCCTCTACCTCTCTCAGGTCCCTCGCCCATCTCAGTCCCTGTGCTGCGACAAAGCTGCGTTTCTAAAATCCCTGCGCCCTGGAGAATCTGCCTCTTCGGGCACTGCCCACACTTGGACAGGTGTCTCAAACCTACTGTTCCACTTCCCACAACCTACCCTCCTAAGGTACCTCCCAGGGAGCCGCCCTCAGGGGCTCCACACCAACACCGCCCACAAAACTGTCCCCACCTAACCTCCAGGAGATACACAGTCACCTCCACCCCACAGACAGGCGTGGTGCAGGCACGAGATGGCGGATGGGCTGGCTGGGCGGAGGTTCTCCAGACCCTGGTGTCTATGGGTTATAGAGTACAGGTTGACACCCCTCAGAAAGAGGGGGCGGCAGTGAACTCTGGGACCTGGGGTAGGGAGGCCTGCAGGCTCCTCCCCAGACCCACAGACTGCCCTGGAAGCCCTGGCCAGAGGGGGAGAGCTGCCCTCCGCAGACCTCAGGTCTCAGCTGCGAACGTGTCCATGTCGGTCAGTTTCTTTTGATTTTTGGCTAATTCCCTCCACTCCCTTTCTTTTCTCAAACACCCTGGGGGGGTGGGGGGGGGGGCTCAGAGTAAAGGCAAGGGCAGCCGATAAATGTCTCTTGATCTCAGTGTTGATTTTTACTGAAGGACATTACCTGTCTCTAGACTGTCCCACCTGAAAAAGATCCAGGCTCTGGGGCTGGCTTCTGGGACTGTGGTTGGGCCACATGGGAAAGGTCTAACCGAAGGCCCGGTCTGTCTTGGGAGAGGGCATGCAAGGGTAGCTGAGGGTAGTCGTGGCAGGGACAGCTACACAGACCCTGGAGCTGATGGGGGGAGCCAGAAGTGGGCGTGGCCACCCTCACCTGCCTGAGCACAGAGTCATTCCCCAGCGCAGGGTCGCAAGGCTAGACAAGATGCCGACTGGGACCCTGCAACCTGCTTAGCCCCAAACGCCTTTTCTTCAGCATCGCCTCCTCCTGGGGCCTCCTGAGAGACACAATCACAGATTGTCTCAAACCAGGGTTGAGAGCCCCTTCCCCCTTCTGGTCCCTTCCTGGCTCTGGAGTTTTGAACAACTACCCAACCCCTGCAAGAGTCCTGGCCTCCTGCATACAAAATACCCCCACTGACTTGAGCAAGCCGATGAGGAAGAGGACCTAGCCTTGGGGAGGGAGACTCCGCAGCACCCATGTCTCTTTTCCCTCCCAAATGGTACTCCATGAGGATGTGGCCCCAGGAGTGTTCCAGGGGCCCATGCTTTCACATTGCTCGGAGCATTGGCCCCAAATCCTATTCCTGTCCAAGGACTTGGGAGATCTGGGGCCTTGAACACCCGGGGCTCTAACATGCCCTGGCATCCCCTCTTTGCCTGAAAATGCTTTTGGGGGAGTTAAATGAGGCCCCTTTCTCTCCCATCCAGAGAGGCGAGATGGGGGCCTGGGGTGTCACGGACTTGACCATTAATGACAACTACAAAAAAAAGGGCTTTGGACAAAAGTACTGGGGGTGGTATTCTTGGACCTACCTTTAAAAAGAGAGAGATAGAGAGAGAGAGAAATGGAAAAAAAAAAAAAAAAAAGAAAGAAAGAAAAAGAAAAAAGCTCAACATTTTTAACCCCGTCTATGTTTTTGTTTGTTTTTTAGCCTCTCCCATTTGAAACGTGGTAATATTGTGATTCCATTTCTTGTTTAGCCGGCAAGGGAAGAGGGTGGGGAAGGTTATGTCATTTTTCCTGTTATTTTGGTTTTTGTTCGTATTTCTTTTTCCTTCCTTATTTCATTTTTCCTGTGTAGTGTACAGAAATGCAAACTATCTCTCTGGGCTGTTTTTTCCCCCCTCTCTTCTGTGTTGTTCTAGAATTTTGCTTTTGTGTGTGTCACTGTGGGAACCTTTCTTCCTAACGCAGAGATGGTTTTGAATTTTAAGTGAACATTAATCATAGACATGTCTCTCTATACTTATTTTCCCCTCATTATCAGAATTTAAAAGGGAAGATAAATGCTAAACTGAAATGACATCCACACCAATTCTGCCAAATCATCAGCAGCTCCCCCTCCACCCAGGGCACCCCAGGGCAGGCACTGGAACTGTTGCCACTTTTAAATGAGCAAAATCAGTGCTTCTGAGTCTGTGAAATAAAAAAAATAAATAAAAATAAAAAGGGCTGGGGACGTGGCTCAGTGGTTAAGCACCCTGGGTTCAGTCTCTAGTACAAAAAAATAAAGATAAAGTAGACCTAAGGCCTCTGACCTCAAGACCCTCTGTAGAGAGGTAGTAAATGGAAAGAATATGATGGGAGCCCTGAGACAGAGGACAAGGATTTGGGAGAAGGATTCTGGCTGCCTTGGCTCCAGCCTTCCCCTACAGAACCCTCCAGAGGTCTATGGAATGCTTTAAGTCCTCCCAACTCCCTAGAACTGGGGCCTTCCCATACTGAAGAACTAGGGCACAAGTGGCCCCATGTTCCAGAAGCACACTCTATTATTGCTGTCCAGTTCATGTACAGACAGGGAAACAGAAAATTAGGCACAGAGAGGGAAGGGAGCCACTCAAGGATACACTGCATGGGATAGAAGAGTAAAATGCTGAGCAGGGGACCTCATGAGAGAAGTGCTTCTGTCTGGTGTCACCTGGAGCCTTTGCCAGGCTCCCTTCAGCTCGATGAGCCAGGCTGGTACTAGCTTCCCCCACTCAGGCTCCAACACCCTGGCCATAAAGGGTGTTCAGAGTTTGCCCTCTTAGAATTGGGGCCACCTTGGCTTTGGCCTTGAAAGGTCAAGGAAGGGCTAGGGGTGTGTCTAGGGCTAGGTCCTGAGTTTGGACCTCAGCACTGAAAAATAAATAAATAAATAAAAGTGTCAAGGAGATTCGGAGGGAGCACCATTTGGTGATAGCGACAGAGAAGTCTCAGGGCAAACCTTCAGTGCTCTCTCTGGCCAACATTTCATCACACAGTGGGCAGCCTCCAGTGACCTGAAGAAGAGGTACTTGGCCCTCCCTGACCTGCCTCCTGCAGGAGGAGCAGCGGCCACAGCTGCAGCAGGGCGGTCAGGATAGGAGACTGCGGCCCTGCAGTTCTCCCAGGACAGAGCCAGAAGGCAGGAAGGATGAATTTTGCTAAAACGATGCCAACGCTCATGGGCCAGGGACAGGGGTTGATCTGAGGCAGGACCAGTCCTCCCGATTGAAGCTGTGGTTATCTTCCCTTTTAAATGCACCCCCCTCCTCCGCCACATCTGTCCACTCCGGCCTTGTTTAAACAGCTTTAGCTTTTCTCTCTTCTTTCTGTCTGCGTCCACCTGTCTGTCTTTCTGCCTCCTTGTGTCTGTTTCCTTTCGTCATTTTATCTGTCCTCTCATTTCTTCTCCTCTCTCTGTTTCTGTCTCTGCCTCTCTGTGTCTGTCCATCCCTCTTCCTCTCCACCCCTCTCCCTGGGCATGGGCCTCTTTCCCATGCTGCCACCGCCTCTTTACCCCGCTGTGGTTCTGCTGCCATCAGCCGCTTCCTGCATGCTCTCTGGAAGGTTCCTGTTGTGTAAAGAATTGAGGAAAGCTTGGCTGTCAAAGCCTGTGGTTCAAAAAAAAAAAAAAAAAAAAAGCAAACAGAAATGGCTGGGCAAAAGCCCCTTCCCATCCCTGGGACCAGACCCCTCACCCACCACCGTACACTGGCTGCCCATCTGCTGGCTCAGAGGGGGAGTGCAGGAGTGTCACTGTCTTTGCCCCGTCTGCATTCCCAATGCGGAGACCTTCTTTTCTTTTTTTATTATTGCATTCCTGTCCCTGACCACTGAGAAGGTAGGTATCCCGGCTCCGCTGTGCGCTGCCCCCGCTCCATCTCAGATAAGCCCCGCCACTCTGCTTGGTTTGAATGTGGTTTTCTTTCTCTCTCTTTCTCTTAACCTGGCTCTGGTTGGTTTTCTCTTCCTCCCTTTTCTTTATTTGAGTGACTACTCATTTGTAACCTGCACTTTCTCCAAATGAGCTGCAAATCTGTGTTCCCTGGTTTGTCATTTGGTTTTCTTCACTTCCCCTGATGACTTTTCTAGTTCATCTCCTCCTTCTTCCTCTCCAACCCCTCTGCCCACCCCAGGCCCTCCTCCATCTCCCTCTTTCTCATTTTGTTGTCTGAATGCATTTCTGTGTGGTGTAGCATCCAACCGTGTGTCCCTGGACTGCGCGCTGCGGTGGAGCCAATTTGAATTCTGTTGTCTGGAGAGCTTCTAAACCCCTTGCCTTCATCCTTGCCAGCCCCTGGGGGTTTGGTCAGCCCCTGGCCCTCGGGGTCCACCTGGGCAGTAGGCAATGGTGGAGTGGATATGCTGGGCCTCTTGACCTCCGGATCCTGGAGGAGTTTTTTATTGAGGTCAGGCACAAGGAAAGAGCCTGTTTTCCCTGCTCCCCGCCCTGGTCTGGGCCAACTGCACCAGGCTGACCTCTGGCTGGGTGCAGGTCCTTTTCTGGCAGCAGGATGGAACTTGGGGGTAAGAGACACAGGGCTCTGGGGCACCTACAGGCACTAAAATTGACCCTCAATGCTCCATCTCTTAGGTGTGATGGTCTAATAACTGCAGGGGTTGAGCCGGCCAGGAGCAGGTGCAGGACTTTGAGGACCTATTTGACAAAGTCTCCGTGGGGTAGTTTGGAGGATGAAGTGGACTCTTAGCTTCCTTTCCCCTGCCCACTAACCAACTTGGACAGCCCTCCCTCCACTCGCAGCCTCCTTTCAACCTCTGCACTCAGGCAGCTTAATGGTGCCATCAAGTGCAGAATGATCCAAAAGGGACTGTCACTAGGGGGCCAGGATTCCCCCAGGGGTTGGGGCAAAACCAGGCTTAGGTCCTGAGACTTGTGACTCTCTACCCAGTGCTCATCCAGCCACACTGAGGGTACCAGCGTTAGAGGCAGGCATTCAGGGACCCACATTTAGTGGGTTCCTTCCCACCAGGGAGTGTCTACAGAAATGTGGTGTCCCAACCTTGCTGAGCCTCAGGGGGCCTCCAGCTTCAGCTTTGAAAAGAGAAGTCCTGGCTGTTACTCCCCACCCCACGCTTACCCCAGGGCGGGTGCTGGGCACTCACCCACTCAGAACATTCTTGCAGGTCGGGGTGGTGCTGGGAGGGGGACAAAATGGTTGTTCTTCCCAGAGGGAGAACAAAGGCAGCCTCCCAGCCTGACGGGGGCCGGGAGGCTTCACCCTGCGGATGGTCTGATGTGCCCAGGACCCCACAAGAGAGATGTGACCACTGCGAGAGGCAGTAGGGAACAGGCCTAGAGCTTCCCATCCTGTCATTGGCCCTCAGAGTCCCAGGATCAGGGGAGCATACCGTCCCTTTCTACATCCTCCCATGGTCTCTTCCCCTCAAGCTTTTCTTACAGGAGCCAAAGCAAAAATGTCAGCTAGCAAGTGGCAGCAGGGAGCAGGGCCTCTGAGGCAGGCAAGGCCCCTCGGCTGCACTCACTCGCTCAGTTGCTGAGCAAACAGGTGAGGCCCTGCAGGGTGTCTTCACCAGGAGGTGAGCAGGCAGACCTGGGTCTGTGGTCCCTCCCCACCTCAGCCTGGAAGCCTGGCAGAGATCTCTGCCTGTTGAGCAGAAGCTGGAAGTCAGGTGGGCAGCGCCTGCTCATCACAGTGGCCCCAGCCCTGGCACAGAAGGAACTGATGAGCTGCTTTGGAGTCACAGAGGAGTGACCCTGACTCGACCTGGAGGCCAGGAGTGGCTGGGGAGGGGGCAAGAGCACCAGCCAGGCTGCAAAGGAAGGATGGAAAGAAAGGGAAGGAAAGGGAAAGAGAAAGGAAATATTAAGAAGGAGGAAAAAAAAAAAGAAAACAGAGCAGGCTTACTAGAAGTCATTGGGAGGTCTCTGGCCCCCACAGTCCTGTCCAGCTGTGGAGTATGGAATCCCATGGTGTCTGGCCTCTGATCTTCCTTGGAGGGAAGAATGAGACCTAGATGCTGAGGACACTGCTCAGCCTCTGGCAGGATCATGGTGATCCTTTTTTGAGGACTTCTGGAGGAACTGGGTGTGGGGCACACCCCTGGAATCCCAGCCACATGGGAGGCTGAGGCAGGAGGCCAGCCTGAGCAACTTAGCAAGGACCCTGTCTCAAGATAAAAAGGGCTAGGGATGTAGCTCAACGATAAAGTGCCCCTGGGTTCATCCCTAGGCTCCATGCCTGCTATGGGGGGTGGAGGGGCTTCTGGAGGAATGGTGGAGAAGGACCTGAGGGTGGCCTAAGGGTCTTACCCCAGGGAAAGCTCTATGTGTCCCATACCCAGTAGCACCTTCCCATCCTCTACCTACTGGGCCTCTGGGGACACCACCAAGAGGCCCCAGGCTTTCATGCACTGCTCTGAGCCTGTTAATCTGGAAGGGTACCGTGTCTCCCAGTCCCTTTACAGGCCAACCCTGTAAGGACAGAAAAAGACTCCAGTTACCCGCTTTTTACCATTGGGGAACTGAGACCCTCCCCCCACAGTTAGGTCACTTACAAAAAGAATCATAGCAAACTTGGATCACCTTGAACCTAAGATGTCTCAGTTTGCCAATTACTGTCACCTTGGGCTGGGGCAGGCCAGTTGGTTTGGAGCAGAGGAGAGGGATGTCGGGGGAGCCCAGGCTGCAAGACTTACTAGTCAGGAAGCATCCAGCTCAGTCCAGGGGCCTGGCTCAGAGGCTGAGACCCCAGTGGCTGGACAGCACCATGGTTGGGTGGGTGCCTCCAGCCCCTACATGCTCCTCACACCACCATTCACTTCCAGCCCAAGACAGTGGGCAGATGAGAGGGTCCTGCATGTATGTGGGAAGGAACATAATGGCCTTGAGCTTCCTCTCCTTTGGAGCCATGGTTCACATCTGGGTCCTGACTCCTGAGTACTCTGCCCCCTCACCTCAATGCCTCTCTGACCAGAGCAGCAAGCAGAGCTGTTGAAGGAGGGCTCCAGCATCCACCTGGGCGGTGGGTACCTTGAATTGTTTCTGAAGCTCCCCACCTGGTACCCATTCACTTGATGTTCTTTGACCCTCCAGGGCAAAGGACAGAAACTGCAAATTTAAAGATCCTGGAGACGTCTTTCTCATTTGCCTCTTCTCAAGGGAGAAGAATGCTGAAGGAGAGAACCTAGGGCTGGGGCGTGGAGTGGTGAGGCCCGCTGGAGGGAGGATGGGGGCCAAGGCTGAACAACCCACCTCAGCTCTGCCAGCCTACGGTGAGGCCTGAGCAGGGGATCAGGAGGGCCAGGGTTGACAGAGAAGTACCTCGACAGCAGGTCCTATGCACTCTGCCCACCTACGCCTGCCTCTGCTCCAAGTGGGGACACCAGGCTCTCCCAGACAGGTCTTCATGGCCCCATTGACTTTGGGCTGTTGCTCCCACCAGCCATGGCTGGTGTTCTTTGGCTGCTTCAAGCACCAATCACTAGCTGGCTGTGCCTGTTAACCTGTGGGGCTCACATCCTGGCTCTACCTGCCTCTGAGGGCAATTCTTCCTCAGCAAGTGGTATTGAGGCCTTACTAGCTGATAACAACTGGGGTTCAGGTGCTGAGCCAGACACCACTTCGCCCTGGAGGTGCTTGAAGTCAATTTGTTAGTGGTGCCTGGGGAGATGTTGGGGACAGGCCTATAAACAAACAGGTATTGTAAACTCTTACAACTTGAGAGCCCAAGGACAGGAGGAGGGGTCAGTTTCCAGTGAGTTCCGCTCAGGGAGAGGGATGGGGAGGGGGATCCAGGTCACACCGAGAATCCTGGAATACTTGCCCTGGAAGAGACATAGGAAGCAAAAGCCAACCTCCTGATTTTGTGGATGGGGAAATGGAGGCCTAGACTATGACAGTGGACTTGGCCAGGGTCCCTTGGTGAGGTAGTGGCAGGCTCTCAAACCCCTGGTCCTCAACCAGGGCCCTTTTGATGGTACCAGGTGCCCTTTCTGGTTTTCTGTATCCTGATCCTCGTGTCCTAAATCTGCTTTTGGAAAAAAAATTAAAAACCTTTGGCATCTCTACCTGGCAGTCAGCCAAGAGGTGCCCAGTGGCCTGGGGAGCCGGGCGCTACTAGTCCTCCCTCCAGAGGCAGCATGGCCTCTTCTCAGGCCTAGTGTGGGGTGGTTGCGTTTTTCTCTCTCTCTCTCTATCTCTCTTGCATTTTTGTGAATCTAATGATGAACTTATGCTACCACACTTTTCCCTTCTCTTACACACCTTACCTACTAAAGGAGGAAGTGCCACTTTATTGGTAAGTGGACGTTAACCAAGAGGGACTTAAAAATCAGAACTTAAAAAAAAAAAAAAGAAAAGAAAAAAAGAAAAAGAAAAGAGAGAAACAGAAAGACAGTCGGGTGCTACTGACAGCTCCAGAGCTCTCTGCAGGGCCGGAAAACAAAGAAAGAAAAATATTAACAGAAAACTGTCAGGTTCCCCAGGAGATCATTGGTTTTGAGTTTGGTATCTAATGACATTTGTGGATTTTTGGTTTTTTTTTTTTTTTTCTTTCTGTTTTCCTCCCTTTCTTCGGTTCAGTTTTGAGTTCAGTTGTCCCTCCCCGCCCCTCCCCCATCTGTGTGCCGTGTGACCCCCTCCATCTCCTTTGCCCACCCCCTTGCGCTGGGGGGCCTGGCCTGGTGGGCTGGCCCTGGCCCGGCCTCCCGGTGCCGCCCTCTCTCTTCTCTCTGCCGGGAATCGTCCGTCCCATGCGGGATCAATGCCAGCCCCGGTGCCCGTCCTAGAGCCCCCTCCCCTGCAGCCCCACCCCCACCGCTCCGTCCCTCTTGTGTTTTGCATGCCGAGAATCCTGCATGAGCTGCACTGTTAAGGCCAGAAGGTGGACACTCAGAGAGGCAGAGGCAGGGCAGGCGCGGGGAACCGTGTGTGCGATGCTCCGGGACTGGCAGCCCTCGCCCGGGCCCGGTGACAGCCCTCTCTCCTTTTCTCCCCCCACCCCACCCGCCCGCTCTCTCACCCTCGACCTCCCGCTCTCTCGCTGGCTCTGTCCTCTTCGCCTGTCTCTCATTCTTCCTCTCTGCTTCTCTAACTTCCCCCTGGCACTGTCCCTGTCTCTCACCTACCTCTCTCTCTCTGTCTCTGTCTCTTCCTCTCCTCTCCATTCTCCACCTCGCTCCGCTCTGTCTCCCTGGCCGGTCCCTCCCGTCTGGCTCTGTCCGTCGCCCTCTCCGCCCCTCCGTGCCCTCTCTGCCTCTCTCCCCTCAGAAGCCCAGCTCGCCCTCGCCCAGGGCCCGCGACAAGGCAGCGGCCGCGGCACCCACGCCGCCCGCGCGGGGGAAGGAGAGCCCGAGCCCGCGATCCGCGCCGTCGTCGCAGGGCCGCGGAGGCCGCGCGGCGGGCGGGGCGAGGCGGCGGCGGAGGCGGCGGCGGCGGTGCTCGCGGTCCTCGGCGTCCGCACCCCGCCGCAGGGGTCGCCGGCGCGCCCGGCCCGCGCCGCCCCGGGGCTCGTCGCGCTCGCTCAGCCGGGCCCACTCCAGCAGCGACTCGGGCGGTGGCGGCGCCCCGGGCCCCGGGCCCGAGCCGGGCTCCGAGCGAGGCCACAGCGGACACGGGAAACGGTGAGCTCTGGCCCCACCCCACACAGAGCCCCCTCCTCGATGGCCAGCGGTCCCCGAGCTCCCCAACCAGGGCTCCGCGTCCAGCAATCGCCCCCTCACTGAGCGTCCCCCGCCCACGGAGCTGCCCTCTGATGGACGACCCTCCCCAGGGAGCTCTCCCTTCACGGATGGCCCCGCTCCACGGAGCTCCCTGTCCCCCCACTGGTCCAAAACCCCAGGGAACACTGTCCCCCTGCTGAACTCCCCCCACTGACCACCTGATCATCCCTCCCGCCCCAGCCCAAGGAACACCCTCCTGTCCCCTGGACTCACTCATCACTCTCCCCAAACTTACTCAACCTCTGCCCCGCACTGAGTCCTCCCCTCATTACTTAGGACACCCCACCCCCGCCGCCGCTGAACCCCCTCTCTGTGCTGCCTCCAGGGTGAAGGAGCGGCCCGCGCGCGCGCGGCCAGCCAGCACCTCGCCGTCCCCTGACCCGCACGGCAGGCGCGGCGGCCCTGAGGGGAAGAGCTCGTCGCGCAGCCCGGGTGCCCACCCCCGGTCCTGGAGCTCCAGCCGCTCGCCCTCTAAGTCCCGCTCGCGATCCGCGGAGAAGAGGGCCCGCAGCCCCAGTCGCTCGCTGTCGCCCAAGAAAGCCGTCGGCCGGTGAGTGCCCGCCCGCCCCGCAGAGGTCGTGGCCGCGACCCAGGTCGCTGGCTGCAGGGGGCCCCGCCTGAGGAGCCGGGCCTTCGGTCCCGTCGCTCACCTCGGGCCGGCCCCGCAGGGACAAAGACGGAGAGGGCCGCACGAGGCATGCAGAGGCCGAGGCCGCCCGCGGCCGGCGCCGCTCGCGCAGCTACTCGCCCATCCGCAAGCGGCGCCGCGACTCGCCCAGCTTCATGGAGCCACGGCGCATCACCAGGTACGGAGGGGCTGGGGGGCGTGGGCGCAGGGCTAGGGCCACTGACCCGAGTCAGTGACCGGTGACCTTGGAGATGAGGTTTCATCAGCCCAGCCTGGGGACCTTCTCCAATGGCCAACTAGAGCCTGGCGCGGGGCGGGGAAGGGGCCACAGCGGCAGAAGCGGAAGAGGACTCAGTGAAGGGAAAGGGCTCACCCAGGAGAGAAGGGAAAGGGCTGGGCTGGAGGGGCTGGGGTGCTGGGGATCAGACAGGTGGAGGAGCCTCCTTAGAAGGAAAGGTCCCAGCCGGGGCCTGAAGGCCCATGGAGGGGAGAGAGCTCTGTACTTGGGTCTGAGTGGGCGCCTCAGCAGGCATGAATCTCCGCTCTGGAAGGTCCAGCCATCTCTCTGGAGCCCGTTCTTCCCTCCCCACACCCGCCTCCGCGCAATAATGTCTCCTTTTCTCCTTCATCTCAAGGTCCAGTGTGCTGAGTGGCCTGTGGCCAGCCTGGGGGCCCGGTGGACCCCTCTCCACAGGCTGCCGGGGAGATGTCATGTGAGCTGGTCTGCTCCGGTCAGCTGTCTGTCTGTCTGCCTCTTCTTTTCTCACTAACATCCCAAGCCCTAGGGAACTGGAGGAGGAGGCACAGCAGTGTGGTCTCTGGGGCAGCTGTGGAGGAACCCCGTGCAGCCAGGAAGGCTGTGCCCAGGGTGTGGCTGGTTAAGCCAAAGCCATAGTCAGAGCTCCTCTGCTAGGACCAGAGGGGTCTGGGCCTGGGTCTCCAGGTGACATTATGGCTTGTCTTTGTTAAAGTCACCTTTAAGCCTTGGATTGGCCTGGCATGAGTGGAGAATTACTGAAGAAGTTCTGAACCCAGTTCTGAACCCAGTTCTGTCACTGTCTTGCTGGGCAACCTTGGGAGATTGGTGTGCCTCTATGGGTCTCCACTGTCATGTGTGTACAGTAAGCAGGGCTCCTTAAGCATCATTTCAACTCCAACAGGGTCGGATTCTCACACTTATTCTTCCTAGTCCTGAGGGAGGAGAAGGCATTACCTCCTTCCCTACCCCATAGCTAGAGGCCAGACTGCTAAGCTTGGGACACCCAGAGGGCTCACACATACCACCCACAGCTGGAAGTCCTGAGACACCTGAAAGCCTCCACCCCTGCCACCTGGCACCCACTTCAGCCCTCTCCAGGCTGCCTCCTCCTCCCCACTGACACCTGTTTTCTTCCTCAGAATTAACCCTGCGATGGGACACTAGCCCTCTTAACCCTCTCTCTTCTTTCCTCTGGGTCACAGCCTCTCGTGCCTTCAAACTAACTCCGGGCCAGCGGGAGGTAGCTGAGTGAAGAGTGGGCGCAGTAGGACTGGGCCAGGCCTTGAGCACCGCAGCAGCAGCCAGGGTGTCCTTGTTCCCTTTGAGTTACCTGAACAGCCCAAATTCTTGTTTCCATGGGGTACAGAGAAGCAGGGTTGGTCATATTCACAAAGAAGCCATGCTGGGCGGGGCTCGGCAGCACAGTGCTTGCCTAGCATGTGAAAGCTGCATCCCCAGCACCACGCATGTGCACAGCTGCACACACATCATACACATGTCTCTCTCTCTCTCTCTCTCTCTCTCTCTCTCTCTCTCTCTCACACACACACACACACACACACACACATACACACACACGACACTACTTAGCGCTGTTCAAAGTTTCATTCAAAGCTGGGTGCAGGCCAGACGTGGTGGCGCACGCCTATAATCCCAGGACTTGGGAGGCTAAGGCAGGAGGATCCCAAGTTCAAAGCCAGCCTCAGCAAATTAATGAGACCCTGTCTCAAACTACAAATTTTAAAAAGGGCTGGGGATGTGGCTGGGAGCACTGCTGGGCTCCATCCCCAGTACCCCTCAAAAAATGTTTCATTCATTCCACAAACATTTATTAGCACATCTCAGATCATGCAGAAACCTGGCTCCTTTCCTGGTGGACAGGTGAGAAAGACCAAAATGATCGACAGGGCAAGTGATTCAAATTCTATTTGGAGGGGGTGGACATCTCTGAGGCCAGGGCTCAGGGGACACTGAGGCAGGAAGCCCTGGTCACTGCTAGATGGGGCTCAGGACCTGAGTGAGAGCCCAGAGGGCAGAGAGCTCTGCCCTGGCTGACCTGTAATGCTCTTTTCCCCCTGGCAGTGCCCGGAAGCGTCCTATCCCCTACTACCGGCCCAGCCCCTCCTCCTCCTCCAGCTGCCTGAGCAGTGACTACTCAAGCAGGAGTCCCAGCCGCAGCCCCAGCCCAGGCCACAGCCACGGAAGCTACAGCAGTCGCAGTCGCGGGACCCGCAGCCGCACACGCAGCCCCTCCCGGACCCCCAGTCCCAGCTACCAAAGCCGGAGCAGCTCTGAGAGTGGGGGTTTCTGAGCCCAGAGAGACCCAGCTTGGGGTCCCCTGGCACAGGGAGAGGCCAGGCCCCAGGACCTGGAGGGGGTGCAACCCCCACCGCAACAAAGAAGTCCCGGGGCCAGCACGTGGGCAGATGGGACCAGGGAAGACCGTGAGGGCCGGTGCCCTGCCCGTAGGAGGGGCCAGATTGTGCTGCTCAGAAAGGGTGCCCAGCCCGCCTCCTGCCCACCTTCATGTCCAGGGAACAAAGAGCCGTTTCGAACACAGGGATCACCCTGTCCCCTTCCTGCTTGATGCCAGCTCACCAGGCTGGGAACCACTGCCAGAGAATGGCATGAGTTCACAGTCTGCTGTGTCACCTCACCTCCGTTCGTAGGCCCAGGCACACCTTGGAGAGGGCCAGACCTCCTCTCCCTACTCCCCAGGGCCCTCCTCTCCTCTCTCTCTCTCACTGGGCAGATGAGGAGGTATCCAGCAAGCTGGGTCTAAGCTAGACAGAAGGAAGAATGGCCTAACTCTTGGTGCACCACCATCCAGGCTGGGGAGAAGGACCCTGGCTGAGGGCTGGTGGCTGGTCCCACAGCCTCCCCCAACCTCTCCTCTGGCCCAGGAGGGCCCAGACTGGGCAGCCCGCAAAGCCCCAGCCTCAGGTCCCATGTCTCCAGGCCAGGCTCTTCCCTCCATCCCCATCCCAGCCCTGGGCCAAGGTCATACCAGCCAGGCCTTCCATGTGACAAGAGGTGGGGGTGGAAGACCACATCTTCATCTGACCCTGAGGTCAGAGAGTGTCAGGTCAGGGGATGGAAGACGACAAAGGCTAAAGATGGCACAGGGACTTGTGACCATGGGCAAAACAGTGCAGTCGGGTGACAGAGCTGGCCACAGGGAGCTGGAAGGGATTGGAGATGGGTCAACGGCATCGGGCCCCACCAAGAGAAGGGCAGCATGTGCCAGTCTGGGACACGACTAGATGACAGCCCAGGGTTACAGGCATAGGGAAATGTGTATGGTGCCCTCAGGGCCTGTGCCCTCGGGGCCTGCCCAGGGAATCGCCTCCTCCCAGGCTTTGTTGGGACAGGCCAGCCAAGGCTCCCCAGGGAGGGGGTAGTGCAGCCCTTGGAAGGGAGGCCAGGATCTAGGCCCAGGGCCTTGCCCTGGCACCGATGGGGACGCAGGCCCCCAGTCCTATTCTGCAGCTCCCAGCCCCCTCCTCCTGGGGCCCTCAGGGATCTCACAAAGTCTTCCTTGGCCCAAGAGGGCAGATGCCCTGGGCGCTGATGGGGGGAGGGGTCTGGGGTCTGGTCCGGGTTCCCCCCTCTCTATTCCTCCTCCCTCTTACTCCGCGGTGCGGATAAAAATTGGACTCTAATAATAAACACTCAGTGCCCGGATGGCACGTGGTGAGAGCAGGCCTCTGTGAGTGTGGGCATCTGGGCAGACTGGGGAGGGCAGGGAGGCCTGGGGTCATTCCCTGCCATGCGGACTGAGATCAGACTCCTCAGTACTCCAGAGAGAAGAACTGACGCCCAAGATGCAGGGACGAGCATATGTATCCACTGCCTCTGAGCAAGTCCACAGAGCCCTCCTGAGGCTCAAGCGGGAGGAAATTGGACATAAGAAGCCAGACGCGGTGGCACACACCTATAATTCCAGTGGCTCAGGAGGCTGAGGCAGGAGGATCTTGAGCTCAAGGCCAGCCTTAGCCACTTAACGAGGCCCTAAGCAACTCAGCGAGATCCTATCTCAAAATAAAATATAAAAATGGGCTGGGGATGTGGCTCAGTGGTTAAGCGCCCCAGTGCCAAAAAAGAATGAAATTGGACACAAGGAGAACAAGTGCATGGGCACAGAGCAGAGGGAAGAGGCTTGGAGGACCCTCATCGCATGGCAGAGCGTTCTGGAGGCTGAAGCAGCACTAGGGTGTGAAGCCTGCCCCCTGCACTTCCTGCTAAGTGACACACAGGCCTGAGATGAAGCCAAAATGCAATATTACATTGGCAGTCCTCAGCACAGTGGCAGGAAGAGAGTTCAAAAGATGGCCACTACCGGGCAACACTGGCCTGGCCTAGCATCAGAGGAGGGCCTGGAAGAGGGGTTCAATGTAATAGATTTCTTTTTTTGAACCCAGGGGCACTCTACCTCTGAACTATATCCCCAGCCCTTTTTATTTATTTTAAGACAAGTTCTCACTAAATTGCTGAGGTTGGCCTGGAGCTTGTGATCCTCCTGCCTCAGCCTCCCAAATTGCTGGGATTGCAGGGGTGCACCCCCAAGCCCGTTTTAATTTTTTAAAATAACTAATCCCATTGTATTTCTTTCATATAGATCCATACAGATTCTCCTTCCCCTGCCCTTCTCCTGTCCTGCTCCTCCTCTTCCCTCATTTTTCATTTTCTCCTTCTCCTGCCTCTTTTCTCTCTCTGAGTGGTAATTTTATTTTATTTATTTATTTTTTGAACCAAGCATCCTCTGAGACTCTGTTGGAGGCTGAGAGCCCATCCCCCAGAAGGAAGTGCGCATGCCCACTTTGGCACCTTACATCAATCTCTCAGACACTCTGAAGCCCTACAGGTGCCCCAGGTTAAGAACCCTTGTCCTCCTCTGCTGATGTGGCCACAGCTAGGACACTGCATGACCCCACCCCTTTCCAGTTTCTCTTCCCCCAAACTGGAAGGGGCACCTGACACAGCTAGTGACAAGCGGCTGTGTTTCATACCAGAAAGATGTTCAGAGAAGCCCTGGTGATCTCTTTAACCCTCTATACAAGTTCAGCAAGATGGCCTTGAATAAAGGGTGGGAGCTGCACACGGCTGTGCTCTGCAGATCCCGCCTCCTGGTGGCGAGGGCAGGAAGTACACCCAACGAATGGCATAAAATTCAACTTGTTGAGCCTGGTGTGGGGCCTGGGGCTCTGCTGCTCCTATTCCCAATACCCATCCCAGTCTTTGGTATTCCATATCCACAGCCAAGCAGCCCCAGATGATGCGACTGCTACCTTTCTGTACCACTTGCCCCTTCATTGGCCAGCCATCCTATATCTCTTTCTGGCCCACTCCAATCGTGTGTGTGTGTGTGTGTGTGTGTGTGTATATATATATATATATATATATACATACACATTTTTTTTCCCATACTGGGAATTGAACCCAGGGGTGTTCCAGTATTCCACCCTCAAGCTACATCCCTGGCCTCTTTTTACTCTTTTTTTAAAAATATTTTATTATTTATTAATGGACCTTTTATTTGTTTGTTTATATGCAGTGCTGAGAATTGAACCCAGTGCCTCACTCATGCAAGGCAAGAGCTCTACCACTGAGCTACAACCCCAGGTCTAAGTTGCTGAGGTTAGCCTCAAACATTCAATCCTCCTGCCTCAGCCTCCCAAATCACTTGGATTATAAGTGATTTGGCCTTCCCACTATTTCTGAAATGCATCACTGGCCATTCATGTGCTGAACACAATTCCTGGTGCTGAGGACACAGTACTGAATGAATCAAACAGGACTCCCTGCCTTGAGGACCCTGCATGCTGTGATCACATCCACCAGCTTGCAGGCCTTGGAAAGCCTTCCAAATGACTCCACCTGGACTTTGCTGTCCCCCACCTTGTGTCCCCTCATTGCCCTGGGCTCCAGTACACCTCAGTCCAGTGACTCCCAGTCATGCCCTCTCCATCTCCACAGACAGGTGGACTCAGGGTGTGAGGCCCCTCCTAGCAGCCTCCTACCCCATGGAGCCATTTTGATCCCCAGCTGTAGTGGCTCCAGATTCTTCTAGGAACCTCTTCTTAGGGTCCCAGACTCTTATCCCAGTTATTCGTGGACATGCCTCTCTTCCCAACTCTCTGAGCTTCTGGAGACCAGGTCATGTCTTCTTGGTCTCTGTGTCCCCCATACAGGCACTTTTGAAGTGCTTCTTGAATGAGCCAATGAGTCAATGAGGGAATCAAAGGACGAACAGTTCCTAAGCCTTGGGGAGGCCAGGGACCAAAGGTGAGGCGTGATGGCAGCAAGAAGACACCAGAGGGCGACAGAGAGTGAGGGAAATGCCAGCTGCGGAGACAGGCCTGGGCTGATAGCTCCCCTGTCTAGAGGGTCCATCCCAGCCTGGAGGCGGCCAGCCCAGGTAGTCTCTCTGGCTCCCTGGGGAAGAGGCCACTTGGCGCAGTTAGTACCAAGCCACTGCCCCTCCCAATACCCGAAGCTCAGCCTGCACTCAGCTTTGTACCTTGGGAAAGGGAAAATCACCACCACCACCACCACCGGCAGCAGGCAAGGAAACAGGAAACTCCCAGGCGGCCCGGTGACTGGAGGAGAGGGTGGAGGGGCCTCCCCAGGATGTGTGCATTTTGCACCAGAGGTTCCTGAGCCTGGCACGCGCTCTCCTGGTTTGGGGGTGCAACGGGTCCTACAGCAGCCCCTTCTCCAAGCTGCTCTCCACCTAGGAGGCCCAAGACATGGGGTGTCTCAGCCTCTGGGGCCCCACCTCCACCAGCCCACGTTTTTTTTTTTTTTTTTTGTACCAGGGATTGAACCCAGGGTGGCTTTACCATTGAGCCACGTCCCCAGCTGTTTATTTTTTATTTTGATACAGGGTCTTCCTAAGTTACTTAGAGCCTCACTAGGTTGCCAAGGCTTGCGATTCTCCTTCCTCAGCCTCCAGCCACTACACCCAGCTCCACCTGCCTACTGTCTAGGACTCCCTTGGAGTGGAAACCTAAATCCACCTCAGCACAGGAACCCTTGTTTCCTATAGGTCTGGGGGATTCCTGCCTGAGAGGTCATGGGAGAAGAGGTGTCTTCAAAGAAGTGTCCATGGAGTTCCTAAACCAGAGAGGGAACGCAACTTGGGACCAGCAGGGTTCTTGGCTTATTTGATATAAAAGAATTTCAGCACATGCCAGTCAGAGAGGTTTATTAGGAAAGTAGAGGCATATTCGAAGGAGAATGTGGATCATCTCAAGCAAGAGGTAAACTTTGGGGTTCCCAGCTGTTCTTTTAAAGGATACTTGGTGCTGGACACGGTGGCACAGGCCTGTAATCCCAGTGACTCGGGAGGCTGAGACAGGAGGATTCCAAGTTCAAAGCCAGCCTCAGCAACTTAGCAAGGCCCTAAGCAACAGAGCCAGACCCTGTCTCAAAATAAAATATAAGAACTAGCTGGTGATGTGGCTCAGTGGTTAAGCGCCCTGGATTCAATCCCTGGTCCCAAGAATTAATTAATTATTTTATTTTATTTAACCCTGTTTTATTTTCCTTTCTCCTTTCTACCTATTTGTTATTTCTTCAGGCCTCACACCCATCCCCTCTCATCACCTTACTCTGATTTAAAGCAGACCCCAGTCAGGCCCAGGCCCAGCAGACCAACAGGGAAGGGAGGTCTGTTTCTTGGGCCCGGTAAATGTCTCCCCAGCCTCCCCTCTCCTGCCTCCACTGTTAAAAAGAGAAAGTACTCAGTGACATTTGCCAGAACCTGGTGAGGAAGATTTTATCCAGGACCATGAGACGGGCTCAGGACACTGCTGTGGAGCTGAGTACCACTTTCAGGGGGCAAGAGGAAGTGTCAGCCTAGGCACAGGGTGGGGCTAGTGGGTGGGAAATGACTAAGAGGAGCCTTCGGGAGTGAGGGGGCTTCAGGCTAGTCCCATCTGGCAGGGTTCCAGCTGAAGGCAGGCCAAGGGGTGTGGGACTTCAGCTGTGGGGATTAGGGGTGGAGGAGGACCAGGAACCTGACCAGACATGGAAGGCTGCGGATTAACTGACTGATCTGGGCTCTTGCCAAAACTGGATTTTACAAGGAAGTGCACAAATGACCTAGGAGATCACTCAGGCACCTAAGTTTGGTCAAGCAGAGAATCTCAGTCACCACTGCCCAAATACCCCCATCCTGCAGCATTTTGACTGCGAAGGAGCAGGCCAGAGGGGGGCCGAGTGGAGGAGAAACTTGACTCATGGCCCTGAAAGGAGCCTTCCAGAACATGCAGTCCCATGGTCTCATTGTGCAGATGAAGAGAATGAGTCACGGTGCTGGCCTCCGGCCAACCAAAGCCAAAAACATCCAGGTCCGCGGACTCCCAAGCCAGACAGCTTCTTTCTGCTAGACAGCCAAGGGCAAGAGGGTCCAGAGGATGGATCCCCAGCCCTGCCGCCTTCCCCAGTGTTGTGGGGGTGGGCAGTGACCCCCAGGCCAGCCAGAAACCAGAGGCCTAGCAGGGGAGGCAGGCTGGACCTGGGTTTGAGGAAACATACTCCTAGAGAGGGAGTGTCTAGATGTTTCCAGAAAGATCTAGTGCCCCCTGCCCCCATTTGCTTTAATGACAGCTGCCCTCATTTTTAGTCCCAGCAGACCCAGTGGCTGGTGCCACCATCAGTCATCAGCTCTCTCAGCAGCTCCGGAGGGAGTTGGAGCAGCTGCCAGAACACTCCAGTGCTTTCCCTGAGGCTGGGCCAGCTAGGGAGGGGCTGGTTGAGCTGCAGTTGGCAGAGACCTGTCAAGGGCGTGACCCGTGTGGCCAAAACCTCGGGCCCAGTGCAAGGGGTGGAGGCTGGTCTTGCAGCTTCTGCAGAGTGCCCCAGATTTAGGGGTTAGTTACGAGGAGGGGTCCTCCCACGAAGGAATCTCCAGACCCTACAGAGGGCACTGAAGGAGATGGGACTGTGATCCATCACTATAGCTTCTCGGAAATCCCTATAGGGGTAAAGTTCTCCTCCCCCCCCACTTCTCTCTCTCTCGCTCTTTCTCTCATTCTCTCTCTCTGCAGTGCTGGGGATGGAGCCCAGGGCCGGGTGTGCGAGGCAGATGCTGTACCACTCAGCTATACCCCCAGCCCAAGGGGTTCTCTTTATCTCAGAAAAACCACCCCTGAAAAGTCAGGGTCCTGTTGCTGCAGGGGGACACAGACCACCAACAGTGGGCACTGCCACTCAACCCTGGCTCTGCTTGACAAGCCTGGCTGCCAGGTCGAGAGTCCAGCCTCCTGGGGCAAAGGCACTTGGTTAGGAGTGCCAAGGACCCCAGAGGACCTGGTCCAGCCCTCCCGTCCTGCCCCCTGCCCCTGTGTCCCAGAAGCCCCCTGCCTGGGAAGTCTCTCCCTGAGGAAGTGGGAGTCCTGAACTCTAACCCTTCCCATCCCTGACCAGCTTGAACCCAGGGGCGCTTAACCCCTGAGCCACACCCCCAGCCCTGTTTGTATTTTATTTAGGGACAGGGTCTCACTGAGTTGCTTAGGGCCTTGCTAAGTTGCTGAGGCTGGCCTGCAACGTGGGGTCCTCCTGCCTCAGCCTCCCAAGTCACAGGAATTACTGGCAGGCGCCATGGCACCCAGTGAGACCCTGTGGCAATTCTGGCCCTCAGTTTTCTCATCTGAAAAAGGGGTCTCAGATGAGCTTTGTATGTATACGCCATAAAGCACATACAACTGCGTAATTGTCACTGTTTGAAGCCACAATATACAAAGCAAAAGACCCTCAAGAGAACACTGAGGGAGTTTGAGCACCAGGCACTCAACGCACCTTATCACATTAGGGACTTGCGGCATTGCTGTCAAACGGGTGGGGCATCATTAGCCCCATTTTGCAGATGGGGACATGTGCGCTCAAGAGGTCACCAGATTCGTGAACAGCCCAGCCCTGTCTGACCCCAAAACCCAGCTTCTCATCCCCGTCCTCCCTGCTCCCCGTGCAACCTCGGTGTCCCCCCTTTTGTGATCAGCTGATCTCAGAGTCATCCCTCAAGAACGGCCCACAGAAGGGGACATCGCTGACTGTGAGTGACAGGCGGGGCGGGTCAGTGTGACCTGGGTTGCACCACCTTCCCCAGCCTGGGCAGTGGCGTGGACTCTCCTCGCCCTGGTTTCAGGCAAGATGAAGGAAGCTTGTGTCTACAAAGTGCTGGCAGCCACCAGCAGCGTGGGTGGGCCTGGCAGGGCCCCACTTGAAAGCTCCCATGACCACACCTGACAGCTCCCTCTTGGGTGGGGAACCCTGGGCTCCAGCCTGGGCAGAGACAGGCAGGTCTCTATCTTCTGATCTCACCTGAATTTATAGAGGAGCTGGAAGTGGGCGGGGTTGGGAGTGCCAGGAACTAAGGCCTGCAGCTTCCTAAGACACTTAGGAGGACAGCCAGGAGCTTCCAGCTGAGACCTTCCCAGCTCCTAGCAAGGGAAGGGGGCAGAGGGTGAGGGCAGGCATCCTGGGTGCTGTCTACTCTTGGCCCCTGAGCGTTCCAGGATCTCAGCGTTCTCTCCTGGGCTGACCTGGGACTCATGACCCAGCCCAACTCTACCCTGATGCAGAACGGGTGGGCAGGAAAGAGAGGCACCCATGAGCTCTCTCTCTGAAAGGAAACTGAGGGGCTGGGGCTGGGGCTCAGTGATAGAACACTTGCCTGGCACGTGTGAGGCCCTGGATTCGATTCTCAGCACCACATAAAGATAAATAAAGAAATAAAATAAGATAAAGGTATTGTGTCCAACTACAACTAATAATAATAAGGAAACTGAGGCTCATCAAGGTGAGTGGCCTGGAGTCCACCTGCCAGTCCCTTCAGTGTCCCTAGAGTCTGGGTCTGGGTAGGACAAGGCCTCAGTCTCCTATAGAATTGGCAGGAGTGAGGGCTGGGGATGTGGCTCAGGGGTAAAGCAGTTGCCTGGCATGTGTGAGGCTCTGGGTTTGATTCTCAGCACTGCATATAAATAAATAAGTTAAATAAAGGTTCACAGACAACTAATATATATATATATATATATATATATATATATATATATATATATATATATATATGGCAGGAGTGGAGACTGCACCCTGGGACATGCAGCCGGAAGGATGGGGTGGGAAAGAGGAAGTAGGGAGCCCAGGGGACCCCAGTGTGAAGAGGCTGACATGTTGGTGCTTTACAGAGACAGTGGCCAGTCAACCTCTGGAGCCTCAGCTAAAGAGGAGGGAAAACAGAACCTAAGTCAGGAAAAAGGAAAGCCGAACAGACCACATCTGTGCAGGGAGGGGAGCAGCACCCTCAGGCTGAGCACCTCCTTCTGAGCTGGGAGATCGGGGGCCTGGACCCCAGAGGTGGTCAGGTGGGGGAAGAGGATCAAGGGGTGAGCCTTAGGCTCCAAGCAAATTTGTGTTAACTCGGTCTCTCGACCCACACTCTGCCCCCGTGTGGTAGGAGTCATAAGCCAAAGGGAGGGGGCTGGGGATGTGGCTCAAGTGGTAGGTGTGAAGCACTGGGTTCGATCCTTAGCACCACATAAAAATAAAATATTGTGTCCACCTAAAACTAAAAAATAATTATTTTTAAAAAAATAAGCCAAAGGGGATTTGGGTGGCGCATGCCTGTAATCCCAGCAGCTCCAGAGGCTGAGGCAGGAAGATCTCAAGTACAAAGCCAGCCTCAGCAATTTAGCAAGACCCTAAGCAACTCAGCAAGACCCTATCTCTTAACTAAAATATTAAAAAAGGGCTGGGTAGCTAAGTATCCCTGGGTTCAATCTCTGGTAACAACATCAGTAACAACAGCAAAAAAAAGTGCTGGGGGGGGCAGATTTTGAGTCCATAAGCTGCAAAAAGGAAACTGAGATCATAGGAGCAGGGCCTTGGCCAAAATCAGACAGGAAGCCAATTGTAAAGGCCAGACTGGATTCAAATTCGTTGTACTGAGGTTCCCTGGCCAGGGCTTCTAGAGGAAAAATAGATATGGGGAAATTTGACAATAACCTCCCTACTGACCCGAGTCTCAGCCAGGTGGGCCAGCCCCACTGCTCAGGAGAAGGGAGGGGAAAGGCTAACTCGGCCATCTCCAATTCCAGGCAGGGAACAGTTAACTACCAACTATGAGGCACTAGGCTCCCGGCTAAAGTCTTCACTTGCATGAAGTCATTGAATCCCTGGCCCCTTCCAACAACACCAGCAACATCTTGGTGTCCCACCGCGGGAAAGTAAGGCACAGAGCTTAACTTATACAAGTTCACCCTCTTGGTGGCAGATCCAGTGGCCTCAGGCAGTCCGGTCTTGAAGTCCACCCTCTCAAATACTACCCCACTCGGTTCTAGGTCACAACTCATCACGGGGCCCCTCTGGTCCAAACCTACCTCTACCACTTCCTAGTCGTGGGGCCCCGCCCTGGACAAGTAATCCAACCACTCTGGGCTTTGATCTCCTTAACAAAAGGATGGGGCGGGCCACGGGCCACCTCCCGCAGCGCTTTAACGCCCAGGCTGAGTGCGCCATGCGATGGGCACAATTCCAGCTCCCGTGCTCTCCTGTCATTTGTTTTCCTAAACAAGAGAAGTTTCCAGATGTGGGCAGAACCTTCCTCGCCCCGCCCGCTGCCCCTCATAAGCCGTGGGAGGAATGCAGGGGGAGGGACGGCCCCCAACTGGTCATTGCCATTAATAGAGACCTGAAGCACCGCCTGCTAAAAATACCCGGCTGGAGACCCATAAAAGCGCAGCCGGGGCCCCAACCCAGCACTTCTCAGATCTCAGCCCGACGCGCATTGAACCGCCCAGCACAGCCAGCAGCCAGCATGACCGAGCGCCGCGTGCCCTTCACGCTCCTGCGGACCCCCAGCTGGGACCCTTTCCACGACTGGTACCCGAACCACAGCCGCCTCTTCGACCAGGCCTTCGGGCTGCCTCGGCTGCCGGAGGAGTGGACGCAGTGGTTCAGCTCCAGCGCCTGGCCGGGCTACGTGCGCCCGCTGCCCGCCGCCGAGGGCCCCGGGGCCGTGGCCGCGGCCGCGCCCGCCTACAGCCGCGCGCTCAGCCGGCAGCTCAGCAGGGGCGTCTCGGAGATCCGGCACACGGCCGACCGCTGGCGCGTGTCCCTGGACGTCAACCACTTCGCCCCGGAGGAGCTGACGGTCAAGACCAAGGACGGCGTGGTGGAGATCACTGGTGAGCCCCTTGTGGTCCCCTGCGGAGGACGAAGCTGGCGGGTAGAGCCCGCGGGAGCCTCCCAGGGCGGGATGAGCTGGGCCGAGGGTCCGGCCCGGAGGAGGTCCGAGGCCTGTTCGGAATGCGCGCTGCGGGTCGCTCTGAAGGACCCGGGGCGCGAAAGACGTTAAGAGAAGGAACAACGCCCCTTCCCTTGAAGAACCCCATCCCCGACCCCTAAGAGCAGGTGCCCCGGCCCTGGCCCCGGCAGCGGAGGGGGCGTGTACGATGCTTTGTGCGCCTGCGCGCGCCCAGTCCGGGCCAAGAGCCCAGCGCCGCGCCCCCACCGGTGGGAAAAGTTCTGGGTGGAACTTTTCGAAAACTTATGACGCCGGGAGCGGACAGTCAAGCCCCCGCCCCAGATACCCCCAGACAACTCGATCTGTCACCTCCTGAGACCCAGCTACCCGGGAGCAGGTGGTGGGGCCTCTGGCCAGCGGGGCCTGTTGGGTCGGGCGTGGGCCGGTCCACACAGCCTCTGACCTCCTTCTACCCCACCCCAGGCAAGCACGAAGAGAGGCAGGACGAGCACGGCTACATCTCCCGCTGCTTCACTCGGAAATACACGTGAGTCTTGGCCCAACTTGGGGGGGTGTTGGGAGGGGGTCCAGCGGAGTGGACGCAGGGAAGGGGACAGGGGCAGTGTGTAACAACTGCTCTCCTTCTCTGCATGTCCAGGCTGCCACCCGGTGTGGACCCCACTCTGGTCTCCTCCTCTCTGTCCCCTGAGGGCACACTCACCGTGGAGGCCCCCATGCCCAAGCCAGCCACACAGTCAGCGGAGATCACCATCCCTGTCACCTTCGAGTCACGTGCCCAGCTGGGGAGTTCAGAAGCTGGGAAGTCTGAGTAGACTGGAGCCAAGTAGAACCCATTACCCTGCTTTCCACCCCGAGTAACGACTGGCCGTCCCCCTTCACCCACCCTTGTGCTCTTTTGATACATATACCTTCTCTTTTTCTCAAATAAAATTCGAAGTAACTGCTGGACACTGTCTCAGACCCTCCTGGTGTTTGTGGAGGCCTGGGGGTGAGGGCCCTGAGCAAAAGCCTCCTGTGTTCTTACCTAAGCTGAGGGCCTGCTGGGCTCAGCTCTCTGCTGGACTTTGGGGAACCAGCCCTGTCCAGGGCCAGGTGTGGGGAAGAACCCAGGAAGAGCACCTCTCCCCCGAGTTGGTATTCAGGGACCCAGCTGGGGTAAGGGGAAGGTGCAGTAGGGGCAGAGGAGGGGACTTTCTAGGACCATGGAGAAGGAATAGGAGGTGTGGCAACTCCAGCTGACTACAAAGAGGGTTTGGTCCTCAGAGGACTCACCCTGAATGCAGGACAGGCACGTTCTCTCAGGAGGGGCGGGTGCCTAGCAGAGGAGTGTGTTCTAGTTGTTGGTTCCTGGGGAGGAAGGGCTTGCCTTGACTGGTCCAGGTAGGAACCATCACACCTCATTAGCCCTTCCTAGTCTGCCCTTCTCCAGCCCCCACCCTCCAGCAGGCCCAGGGAAGGTTCTAAGGAGCCTGCTGAGGGGGCTTTGGAGCCCTGTCTCCAGCCCTATTCCAAATTCCCCCCAAATTCCAGGAACAAGGTCTCAGAACCTGAGGCTGTGACAAGACACACCCACACTCATTCCTGAGCCCACAGCCCTGGGAAGAGCAGCTTCCACAGGGAAGAGGGGTGCACATACCTGAGATGCTGCCCTCTATGCTCCCAGCCTCTTGGTGTCCACTCCCTGGTGCAGCCCCTGTTGTGACACCCACATCTGGAGCAGGCATGAAGCCAGGGCAGGTTGGGCCTGAGAGGCCTGGCTGGACCTGGACCAGGGGCCAATGGGGAAAAAAACATGCAGCAGGAACTGTGTCGGTGCAGCTGGCAGCTCAGGTCTGAGCTCCTCTGCCAGGATGCTGCCCCGCCTCTCCACCCTTCTACCATCAGGCCAAGACTGCTTAGGCCCATTTCTGAGCTCCAGACCCTGAGCCTGCCACCCCTCATCCCTAACACTGTCCCCCACCCCCACCAGGAGCCTCTGGATGCCTCCATGTTCCTATGGCCCGAGATGCCAGCCAAGGTTTAAGCCGTCTGCAGTTCCCCTGTGACAGACACCAGGGATGCCCTGGCGTGCTGAGGCATGGCTATGTCAGACATAGTGACAGTGAGGCTGCCCTGAGGTGCCCTTGGAGTGTCATCCTCACATCAACCCTGAAAAGAGGTATAATTACTCCTGCTTAAGCCCTGGGAACAGCATGTCTCAAAAGAAGTGACTAGACTTGGAAGGGAGGAGGTGGGTGACGTGTGTGTGGTCAGATTAGCCCAGACCCTGCTCAGGGACAGGGAGAGGGTCTCCACAGTTTCAAGTGCTACCAAATAAGGCTTGATGAGGCTTTGGGAGGAGGAGGCTGAGGAGCAGGAAGCCAAACAGACCTGGAAAGAGCTGCCAAGAATCTCAGGCCCAGTGTCAAGATCACAGTCAGCGGCAGGCAGGGGTCAACCTCTGGGGTATTGGGGGTGCCCCTGGAGTAAAGTCCCAGGGCAGTATCTTTGAGGCTCTGGGCACTAGGGGCCTCATCTGAGACATGGCTGGGGCACTGATGGGAAGGTAAAAATAAGAATTCAGTCCCTGCAAAGGAAACCAGGAACTGAATTCTTATTTTCCTGGGAAACTGAAGTAGAAATGGGATAATTGAGGTAGCTGGCTGGTGGTGGAGCCACCCAGCCACCCAGCTGGGGCAGAAGGTTAAGAGGAAGTGCAGGTGGGCTGCCCTACACCCTCGGCTCAGGGATGCTGGGTAGCACCTCCAGGTGGAGTGGGCTCTGGCTGGCAATACGTGACAGTCTCTGCTGAGGGCGTCTGACACTGGCTACTGGGAGACTTGTTGATGTGGTAGAGGGGCAGCCCTTCCCAGGCCTGTCCCCAGTGCTTCAATGTGTCCATCTCTAAAGGACTCCAAATGTCCTACAGGTCTGTGGGCTCAGACATTGGCCTTGGGTCAATGCATAGGGCACACCCGGGTGGCTCTGGTCAGCCTAAGGCCATCCGAGGGCAGTGCTCTGTGATCTGGCCATGGTGGAGGCTGGCAGGCCCAGCTCCCTGGAGGCCCACAGTTCCTGTGGCTGCTGCTCATGCCTCACCGGCTCAGGTTTACCAGGGATTCCTGGGCCACCTTCTGCTCCAGAGTGATTCCTGGGCCTCTCTTTTTCTGTCTGTTCCAGTGGGCATCTCCTCTGGGCCCAGCACCCAGCTGTTGGTCCCAGTCCCTGCTCTCAAGGGGACAACTGGAGAAAACAGCATGATTCCCTTAGAGAAGGGCCAAGCTGGGTTTAGTGGAGGCGGGCAGGAGGGATTTTTCGAAGTGAGACTTGTGGGATAGGCGAGGAGGGACAGTCACAGCCTTGGGCCAGGGCTGGAGTGAGGGAAAACAAGAGGGGACTTGAGAAAAATGTGTGCCGCATGCCCTGTACCCTGCCCCACCCTGCTGACCTTGGCACTGAAGACCAAGCTAAGTGTAGACTACTGAAGTCATAAAAAAACAGGATGGAGATCAAAGCAGATCCCTGCTTTATTCATTCATTCATTCATTCATCATTCATTCATTCATTCATTTATTGGTACTGGGGATTGAACCCAGGGGTGCTTGACCACTGAGCCACATCCCAACTCTTTGTATTTTTTTTAAAAACATTTATTTTTTAGTTGTATGTGAACACAATACCTTTCTTTTGTTTTTATGTGGTGCTGAGGATCGAACCAAGTGCCCCTTCCTTTGAGTCACAACCCCAGCCCCTATATTTTTTATTTTAAGACCAGGTCTTGCTAAGTTGTTAAGTTGTTGAGGCTGCCTTTGAACTCACAATCCTCCTGCCTCAGCCTCCAGAGCGGCTGGAGTTACAGGTGTGTGCCACCATGGGCCATTTTAAACAGGGTTTAAAATGCCTGCTTTAAAATAGGGCTCTGGTTCTCAAAAGGGGGTGACTGGGAAAGTCCAGCTGAGAGGCGGGCCCATGGGCTGGGGAGAAGGGGCTTGCTGATCTTGCCATCGGGGGGTTCAGCAGGCCCTGGCCTTGGCTGCTGGGAGAGTGAATCCTTTTTCAGATTCCGCCACCTCCCCTGCTACAGAACTGTCCCAGGAATTGGCAGGCAGCTTTCCACAGCTCCCCTGGTAGGGAAGAAGGGAGGGAGCAAAAGCTTCGCCAAGAGACGGCACAGAACTGGATCTCAGGCAGGACCAGAGCACCTTGGTGATGGGGAGAGGGGAGGAGGGAAGGCATAAGAGGAGCTCTTGCCAGGGACTGGCCATGGGTTGACAGAGTCCCAGTCTCACTCGCCTGGCGTCAGCCACCTGAGGACAGGGCCAGGCATGGGTCCAGCTGGTCAGGGGCATCTGCTGACCTCACTTTGGAACCCCAGAATCTCCTCACCCTATCCTCACGTACACACACTGGGACCTGGGGATCTGGGACAATCCTGAGGTCAGGCACAGACCTGCACAGCAGCCAGTGGCCAGCTGAGGACCACCGCTGGGCAGCAGGAGGCAGCTGTCTGGGCGAGGGCAGGGGAGGCAGGCAGGTCTGATCCAGCGTGGTGCTGGACCCAAGCTCAGAGCCATGAAATGGGGCTGACCCCCACCTTCATCCTGCTCTCCCAGGAAAGAGACCCCAGGAATGTGGGGGGCCTTTCCATGGAATTCCCTTGACAGTGCATGTCAAGGCACAGGGGTGGGGGACAGCATTACCCAATAGCCACGAGAGCCCCTAATCTGTAAATGTCCAGTGCAAATCAGAAAAAGATACCCACTCCTTTCAAGGGCCCAGGGCATGGTGAACCCCAACCCACCCCTTTGGGTGAGTACCTTTCCCAGAAGACACCTGGCCTCACCCCTCAGCACACAGAGGAGAATGCGAGGCACAGCAGGGGCTGTACTTGCCCAGGATTGTCCAGCAGATCAGGGCAGAGCAGGCCACGTGGTCCCGAAGCCTCTTCCTGGGGTGTGGAATGCCCAGCGTAGTGTCCCCACCCACTGTTCTACCCAGCCACTTGTGCCCTGTGTGTGTTCTATTGGCGGATGCCCCAAGTGCCAGCCCTGAGGGGGCACAGGCTTCCAAGAGGAAAACCCACATGTGAGCAGAAATCACTCCACACCTGCAGGAGCCTCTGAGCCAGGGGTGGGACTCTCCTCCCCACTTCCACGCCGCCAGGTGACTCCAGACCTCACTGTGTGCATCACTGTGCCTCCCGAGGATGCGCTGTGTCCTCATGGGCTTCTGAGAAGAGACAGTTCTGTCCACTTCCCATTGGTGCTGGAAGAGTTGGCAATATCAAAATGCAAGGAATCCCGGGCTCACCAAGAAGGGTCAGGTCTGGAATGAAAACTGGCTGGGTGACCTTGAGCAGGGATGTATAAGGTGGGAGAGCCTCATTGACCAGCCAGCAGGGGAGGTCCATGCCCAGCCAGGGCTCCCACCCTCAGCCCAGAGAGGAAGATCACATCTGGAGAGCAGCCCTGGGGTGTCCCCACAGCACGATGGCCCCTCACACCCTTCTGTCCAGCCCAGCAGGTCATGCTGCCCTGTCTACCAGAGAGCACAGGCAGCCTTGCCTCTGTGCCAGGAAGTCTGCCCCACCCTGGCCCTGGGGCTGAACAGGACAGAACCTGCCAAGGTCTGGGATGAGGAGTAAATTGAGAGGTTCAGGGATAAGCACCAGGCAGGGCCACACCTGGGCTTGGGCCAGTCTTGCCCTGGGCTTGGCCTCCCGCCTCCTGTCTGTCTGGGTTGTCAGTCCCGGCAGGGTGGGAATCAAGCAGCAATCACAAAAGTTGGATTGTCCCCTAACAATGGTAGGAAAGCCAAGGTCCCAGGGGCGGCCAAGGAAATGAGACAGCGCCATGCAGGACCACAAGGGCCTGGGACCCCTGTCTCGCCACATCCGCCCACCTGCACAAGATGGGTCTCTGCAACTCCTCTCAGGGATGGTAGGAGGACCCCTGTGTTCAGGCTGGGGAAACCGAGGACAGGAGGCTGATCACTTAATCAGGTGGATGGATGACAAAGAGGCCTCTGAGTCCTCTCCCCCAGGAGCCCCCTTCCTCCCTGGGTTCTCTACCCTTTCAGCCCTCCTACCCTCCTACCCCCGCTGGGCACCTTCAGAGCGGCCATCCTCCACTCCTGACCCCTCTGATTCCCATCACCCTTACTTAACCCCATCCCCACTCCCTCCCTACATCAAGCCCCCTCTAGCACACTGAACCCCCTTTCTTGGAGTTCTCCCATCTCTGAACCCCCACCTTCTTCACTTCACCAAGACCCCTCCCTTTTTGAGGCCCTCCCCTCTCTGCCTCCCACCCCCAACTTTGTCTTTGAAACCCCTGGAGAGCCTCTGCTCAAGGCCTGTCAGCCTGACAGCCTTGAACCCTAGGAGTGCCTGCAGGATTGACCCTTCAACAGGGGTCCTGGAGCCCCAGGTCTGGTACCTCTGGGTTGAATGAGTGGTTCTGGAGGAAGAGTAAGTGATCCCCAGCAGGAAAGCCACAGGCCTGGGTACTCAGACCTCTTGGACTGTCCTGGCTCCTTTCAAGCAGGAAGTTTTGGATCATGGCCCATGTGAACCAGGCTGGAGCGGTGCCAAAGCAGGTCCTGAGACTGGCCCCTGCAGAATGCCCTAGGGCTAGGCATTCTAATCACCCTGCCCCCATGCCCAGATATAGTAAGTGACTGCCCCCTGGTGCTCCTTCAGAGAAAGACCCCAGACATCCCAGAGTGCTCACTCCAGAACCTTCCAGAATCTTTGTCCAGCTTCTGGGCTTGGCAGGGTCAGCAGAAATGGGAGCAGGAGGCCCAGTCTTGGAAAATACTGACGCCACCCCCGTCCCACCCCGCCATGCCTTTGGTCCCATTCTTCCTTAGGGGCCTTCAAGCCTGACAGCATGTCCCCTGCTCACTGTCTTGGCTGCCAGTCTGATTCGGCTTTTGCAGGGCCCGGAAGCCAAGGCTGAGATCCTGGGCCCCTGCCTTGCCCTGGCACATCTTTGCTGCAGGGCGTGTGAATCACTGTGTCTGCTACTATTCACAACTGCCACGTACTGGACACCGGCTAGCTGCCCATCACTCCTTAGCTGACTGACTCCTCATAGCAAGCCTAGGCCACTAAGAGGCAGCAGAGGATCATGGATACGCTGTGGACAGCAATATCAGCCTGCCTGAGTTCAAATTTCCACTCAGCCACTTTCTAGCTGTTGGATCTCGGTCTAGTTAATAAGCCTCCGTTTCTTCATCTGCAAAATGAAGCTGTATAGGAATAAATAGGTGATGTTTTTAGAACAGGTCCTGGAAACAGTACCCAGTTGATGCTAGGAATTTCTATAATGTAGACCACATTATTCCCACTTTACAGATATGGAAACTGATAGGTTAAGGAACTTGAGAAGTTATGCTACAGATCCAAAACACAGTAGGATGGGAATCTAAATCCTGAGTTCTTAAGCTTTTCTTCCCCAACACAAAATGGAACATTACTGAGTGACAGAAGCCACACTGAAGCTGATTCTTACATCCAGGTAGGATGGTGATGTGGGAAACTTGTTCCTCCTTTTGGGATGAAATTATACAACTCTATGTTGGAAGATGGGGAGGGGAGAGACTGGGGTGTCTGCACTCCCTTCTATTTCTAACACCTTTCCAGGTGGTTTCTGCGGGTGAGCCCTGGCCCTGGTTGGCCACCATTCAATTAGAAGCGTGAGCATGGGGCTGGCCAGTACACCTGGGCAGAGGACCCTGCACACCATGCTTGAGGATGACTGGCCTGTAACACTTAGTAGGACAGTGTGCAATCTGAGGCTGGACAGGCAGGCAAGAGACGGGTGCTGGCCTCAGTGTCCTCAGGACACCAGGTGTGCCCCGTATGCCCACCTCACTGCTCCACGAGGGGGGCAACGTGTAAGGTGATGGGAACTGTCAGATCCGAGTCTCTGTGCCCCTCTGATACCTCCCAACAGTGTGTGGTGGGGGTCAAAGGTGTTCAGAGCCCTGGTTCCCCCTCTGCGAGATGGGAATAATGCAGACGTCTTAGGACTGTTTCAGAATGAGATCTGTAAGAAGAAAAACAGCAACTCAGCGAGACCCTGTATCGAAAATAAATAAATAAAAAGGGCTGGGGTGGAGCACGGGAGACAGGGCCACTGATCCGATGAAAACGCTGGGTGCCCCACCAGGAACCTCAGACTCCGCGCTTCCAAACCGGTTCCTTCCAGGGACAACGCCCACGGAGGTCACTACCGCCCTCTAAGGAGTTATGATGCCCTCCACACCGCAGACCCGGTTCCTCCGGCAATGAAGGAGGGTGGCGAAGGCGGGGTGGATAAAGCTCCGCGGTGGCGGGAGAGCCAGGTCGAGCACCAATCGAGCTCCGGGGCAGCTGAGCAGGCCGATCGTGGAGCAGGAACCCGAGCCCTAGCAACAGACCCGCCATTGGCGGTGAGGGAAGAGCCTAACCTGTGATTGGCTCCTGCCACGCCCGCGAGGGAAGGGGCCGCCTCAAGGGGCGGGGCCACGGATGGGTCCGGGCCCCGCCCGCTTCACATCCGGGCACCTGCGCCGCCCGCGGGGTCGGAGCTACTGGGGAGCCGGGGAAGCGGAGGGAACTCTCGGTTTGCCCGTGCGAAACGAGCCCGCGGGAGACGCAGGCAGTGAAGCCCGTGGGTACGGGCGTCTGTGGCGGGGAAGGGCCCAGAGAGAAGCCCCGGGTTGGAGCTCCCAGCTGGGCTGGGCTGGAGGGCGCAGCCTAGTAGTGAAGGCTTGAAGAGTGCTGTGACCAGCGGTGTCCAGCGGGGGGCAGTGGAGGGCAGTAGTGCCGGAGCCCCTGGGTGGGTGGGACCTCGACCTGGAGAGATGCAGAAGCCTCCCTCCCAACTCCAGGCCCGGCGAACCAGCATTATTGCAGTTGACCAGGCGGTCAGACCAGTCATCTTTCGTGCATTTTTTGGGTGCTAGGGGGAACCAGGGCTCTTGTGTTTGCTCAAGAGCTTCATTTTGTCCCTCCCACCATTTACATAAGGGGGGCGGGGGGCAGCCATCATTCTCTCTCTTTGCTTCAGCCCCAGTGGGACTTAGCATACTGATTGGTCTTGGGATATAGACAGTATTTAGGGAGATTACACGGAAAAGGACACTCATAATGCTTCAGAGCTTCTGTCCTTCATACCGTTTCCCCAGCCTTTATTTGCAAAATCTCATCTGTGTTTCTAATGTAATCTGATTTAGCACCGGAGGATATTTTTTTTTTCCACTTTGTCCCCTCCCTTATCCACTCCAGTCTAGAACTCATCATTGAAGGACCACAATACACCAATAAGGAATGTTCCAGAGACAGCAGTCCTCAAAGTCAGGAGGCAAAAACCTTGCAAACCATAATATAAAAAACCCACCACCAGTTTTTTGGAAGTCACTTTTGGCTCCCTAACAATCCAATATGACCTTTCCCATCTGGCTTTAGACTGACAACCACCCAGATGTGGTGGGCCACAGGATCCCAGCGCCTCAGGAGGCTGAGGCAGGAGTGGCCAGCCTGATCAACTTGGTGAGACCCTGTCTAGAAAAACGGGCTGGTCAGCGCAATGGCGCTCACCTGTAATCCCAGCGCCTTGGGAAACTGAGGCAGGAGGATTACAAAGCCAGCCTCAGCAACTGAATGAGACCCTGTCTCAAAAAAAAAGGGGGGGGGGCTAGGGATGTGGCTCCAGTGGTTTAAGTGCCCGTGGGTTCAATCCCTGGTACCAAAAAAACATAAACAAAAGGTGGGAATGTAGCTCAGTGATAAGGGGTTGCCTACCATGTGCAATGCCAAATTCAGTCCCCAGTACTACATAAATGAGGCTGCAATTGTAGCTCAGTGGTATAGTGCTTGACTACATTTGTGGTTCCAACCCGTGTCACTAAACAAAAATAACCACTAAGACCCCAGCCCTAAAATACTGCTTCAGATTAGAATAAAAAGTGGCATTTGGATGTCTAAGAGCCAAAGTAGTAGGTAAGAGAATTTGTCCGTCATTGGAAGAACCAGGGTTTTTTGGTGGTTGTTATTGTTGTTTTGTACGGGGGGATGACTGAACCTGGGGCACTGAGCCACACATCCCCAGCCTTTTTTTCTTTCATTCTTTTTTTAATTTAAGACTGTCTTGCTGAATTGTTTAGGGTCTTACTAAGTTGCTGAGGGTGGCTTTCAAATTGCGATCCTCCTGCCTCAGCCTCCAGAGATTACAGGCATGCGCCATTGTGCCCACCTGAGAGAACCAGTTTAGCACATGGCTGAGGCTTCCCTAACCAGACCCAGAATGAAGGTGGCCGGCATCCACTCAGCTGTTGCTGATATAACTATGGCACATATGGTGAGTGGCACCGTTTCTCCACCCTACCCGACACCCTGCTCAGGACACAACAGCTGTAGATTGCCAGGCCTCACCAGGCCAAGCATGTGGGACAGTTTGCTGAGTCAAAGCAAGTGCTCATAGAGCACCTCCCTTTTCCCATGGGGGTTGGGGGAAGGTACTGGGAGGAGGCAAAGCCCAGCCTAGCAGACCAGTCAGGAAACATGATGGTTCTCAAGGGTGGCTCAGTCCTCCTGGCCCATGATTCAGAGCTGCTTTCACCCTGTGGCTTAGGTTGGCCTTGGTGTTGGTTGCTGCTGACCAGCAAAGGAACCAGGGAGAAGACTGGAAGACAGAGCCACATCCTCCGGCAAGGGAAAGGGCTGCGGGCATGGCTCAGTGGCAGAGCCCTCCTAGTGCCACAAGAAAGAAAAAAAAAAAGAAACAAAAATCCTTTGGCAAGACAAGTTTCCCAACTGGGTAGGAAACAAACTGAATGGCAGGAGGAAACTTACAGACAAGCCCAGAGTGTGGGACATTCTATGAGACTATCAAGTAGCCTGTTCTCTTGCAACCCAGAGTCAATGTCATAAAAGAGGTCGAATGAATTTTGAATTGATCCTCCTTGACATGGGAGTGGTGTTAGAATGAGTCATCAAGGGCTGGGGTTGTGGCTTAGTGGTAGAGTGCTCGCCTAGCATGTGTGAGGCCCTGGGTTCGATTCTCAACACTGCATTCGTGTAAATAAAGGTCCACTGACAACTAAATAAATGTTAAAAATAAAAAAAGAAAGAAGAATGAGCCATCAAATGCATCCTGAGGACAATGTGGGGAAATCTGAACATGGGCTGATACACTAGGGAATTGCTGTTTGGTGTAATGGTGGTTACGTAAGAAAACCATCCTTATTTTTAGGAGAAATGTGAACACGGAGTAAATGGCATGTGGCGACTTCCAAGTTCCACAACACAAAGAAAAGTCTGCCCCCTTCCAATGGGGCTAAATCCTCTAATTCAAGAGGCCACCAAATCCCATTTATCCTTATTTAAAATCACTGTGCAAACATTTCTGGTCCATAGTAGCGCTCAAAAGAAGCAAAAATCCTATCTCAGGCTGAGCCATATCAGGAGGGGGACAGCAGGGTTATACTACAAAGGGGCAATGAATGGGTGGCATGTGCACAGGCATGGTGGGACAGTTAATGGGAAACCAGGGGTCAGCACAGGATTAGCCAGGTAGTAAATATTTTAAGGTTTGTGAACCACCTGTGTTTCTTGTAGGAGGATCCAAAGTTCAAGGTAAAAAAATAAAAATACATATAGTAAATAAGAAAATTTTTAAAAATTGAAATCAGTCTCAGCCACTTAGCAAGACCCTGTCTCAAATATTAAAAAATTAAAACTACATTCTTAGCAAGAATACAAAAAACTGTTTTACATTGCACCGTTTATTTATTTTTCAGTTTTTGGTGGACACAACATCTTTATTTTATTTTTATGTGGTGCTGAGGATCGAACCCAGCACTCTGCACATGCCAGGTGAGCGTGGTACTGCTTGAGCCACATCCCCAGCCCCAACATCGCACCCTTTTATATTGTTAGGTGCATACACCGCTAATTAAAAAACATTCCTACCCCCAAATCATGTTCCTCAAAGTAATTCCTATTGGCTTTCCTCTCTTGCAGTAGGGCAGGAGTGCCTAACCAGTACCTTACTTAACCTGGGCAATCTGTTCACTTGTGAGGCCTGTGAGAGCCCGCTCCTCCTGCAGACTCCTCCCGGACCACAGGTACTCACAATTCCTTAGAGGTAGGGCTGGTGTGGTTTGCATCTAACCCGTCCTGTCTCATCACTCCAGACTTGGTGAATTCATACCAGCAGGCTCATTGGACAAGGCTGGTATATCACATTTTTTCTTAAATATTTTTTAGTTGTACTTTGACACAATACCTTTATTTTATTTATTTTTATGTGGTATTGAGGATCAAACCCAGAGCCTCGAACATGCGAGGCGAGCTCTCTACCACTGAGCTACAACTCCAGCGCCAGGTATATCACATTTTAATGCTCTGATCAGGTTGGTGACCACTTAATGTCAACTCCCAGAAATAGAGAACAGCTAGTTTTCAGAAGCTATTTCTCCAAACTTGCTCTGAAAACCAAGTTGCCATTCTTAGCCACTCGGATCATCCAGAGTGAGTCAATGTGCAGTCTCAGTTGACCCGTGCAGAGGCCAGTGTGTGTGGTCATCGCTCATAAATAGACTGGAGAGAAACTGCACCCGCCCTCTGCAGCATGCCTGCTGTGCTGGAAGGTTCCTGCCACTGAACCTCCTTATTTATGACCTCTACTCCACCCCCAAAGTTGTCAGGATGAACTCTGCTCCACGGATGCCCCAAGCAAGGGGGCTGAGGGACTCCCTAATACCCACTCCTGTCCCTGTCACCTTACCTCACTGCTTTATCCTACTGGCTATTTTCAAAATTCTAT
Organism: Marmota flaviventris; assembly: GCF_047511675.1. Taxonomy (NCBI): domain Eukaryota; kingdom Metazoa; phylum Chordata; class Mammalia; order Rodentia; family Sciuridae; genus Marmota; species Marmota flaviventris. Next base: position 28,807,040 of record NC_092516.1, read on the forward strand.
AACACACTCAGCACGAGGACACAGAGCTTGAAGAATGAGTTTGTTGTTCTGCAGTTCTGGGGACTGAACCCAGGGGCACTGTTACCACTGTGCTACATCCCCTGCCCTTAGTGAATTTTGAGACAGATTTCACTAAGTTGCCCACACTGGTCTTGAACCTCCGATCCTCCTGCCTTAGCCTCCTAAGCAGCTTGGATTACAGATGAGTGCCACCTGAACCATGAGAAGCTACTAGCCTTCTTCTACACCACCATTCAACCCAGCTCTTCAGGGCCATCCTTTCCAACTACCCACCCCCCAATACTTCAACGTATCACAACACACTGCACGTAGCATCAGATATCAGAGTCCAGTTGACCTATAAAACTGTGAAACAATGCTACGCCTCTATTTTTTTTTTTTGGAAAACAACTATTTTTCAAGAAACAAATGGTGATTGTTTTTAGACAAATGAATATTTTTAACTTGTAGTTTTTGATTCAACCCCAAACAAAAGCTCTTCAGAGTTATGTAAAAGGGTTCTGAGTTGAGAAAGTCTGAGGACTGTTGCATCAAAGAAATCTTAAAACTGGCCAGCCAGACATGGTAGTGTCTGCCTGCAGTCTCACTGACTTAGCAGGAGGCCAGCATGGGCAACAAAGTGTCCCCCTCCTCAAAAAACAATTTCCAAGTGTTCATGGAATACTCTGGGTAAATTCCAGTCATGATAACCCTAAGAGGCAGGTGTCACAAAGGAACAGGGTGTGATAGAAACTTCCAAGTCCTTTTCCCTTGTTTCCAAAGAGCCTCAGGGACCCTCTCAAAACCTGCCCACGCCTGTACTTTCTCTTTCTACGCTCAGTGGCTCCTACACTGATCCTGCTCAGCACATCCCGAGGGGCCATGCCGGCACTGCCAGAAGCAGCTCGGGCTTAGCTCACCAAACTTGGGAGGGCCCAAAATCCAGGCATCAGTGTGTGGTAGGACCTCAGGCCCAGTCACTGCCAGTTCCAAGTCATACTTGCAGTGGCACTCAGGTGGTCCCAGGGACAATTCATTCAATGTACAGTGAAAGGCCTCTGACACGGTCTTATCACACCAAATGCGAGTTAAAGTTTCTCAGAAAATAAAAAAAAACTTGTCTCCCTCCACTGTAAAGGCCACCCTTCCCTTCTGCTGAAACTCGTACCCCCTGAAAGGTGCAAAGGCTTTATCTCATGGACAATACTCCCACTCGCAGGTACCTCCTGACACGGCTGCCTCCAGCAGCACCTGGCTATTGGGCTCAGGAGCAGGATTCAAACTCGGGCCTGTGCTTCTCACCAGTTGTATCCCCAAAGGGCCCTTTGGGACCCAGCCAAACACAGTACTTTGCAAGAGATTTGGGCTGGGTGTGGTGGTGCACACCTGTAATCCCAGCAGCTTGAGAGGCTGAGATAGGAGGATCGTGAGTTCAAAGCCAGCCTCAGCAAAAAGTGAGGAACTAAGCAACTCAGTGAGACCCTGTCTATAAATAAAATACAAAACAGGGCTGGGGATGTGGCTCAGTGGCCTTGTACCCGAGTTCAACCACAGTACAAAAAAAAAAAAAGCAGACTTAGGAGGCCCAGACAGTGTTCTAATTTCCATTTCCTTTTTTTGTTCAAGTGCTGGGGATCAAATCCAGGACTTGTGCACATCTAGGCAAGGGACAAGTGCTCTACCGCTGAGCCATACCCTCAATCAACCCTTGATTTTCTTAAGGTCACTAAGCCCAGGTCTGACTCCCAGACACAGGCCCTTTGTACTGGAAGCTGTCTCGCCCCACACCCCATCAACCCATCCAAACTCACACACCTCCAATCATACCCCCAAAAGCAAAGGAAAAGTTAAAACATTAAATGAAACTAAATGGCACGGACATCAGATCTGTAAGTTTATTTGCTCAATGTACGACAGCTACATAATGACTCACATTCATGATATTCCATCACTGAGGAAAACTGCTAAGAATGGTCCGTGTGCGAAATAATTCCTTAGAGAAACACGGAGTTGGAAAAATAATCACTGATTAGACCTTAAAAATAGTTCACTGCATAACATGACAAAAAGCACAAAGGCTCATTCGGAGAACATAGTCAGTGCTCTCCTACACTGTAATAGTTATAATTTCACCATGACAAACACCAGACATTAAGATTAAGCTAACACTGGTGTTTCTTTTGCCCCCCCCCTTAAAAACAAAATATATAACTGCATGTCACTATAGCAACATCCAAAACAGATCAATTTGTTACGATCACTATTTGGTAGAGCAAACTTGTACCCCCAAAAGGAAAAATTAAATTAAAAAAACTTTAAAAAATTTGAAGACTTAATTTTTTTTTGTCATAGGAATACATAACACCTACAGTATAAGTTAATAAATTTCAAGCTACTGTATAGAAATACAACACGAGCATGCACAATATTGTATCAATAGAGTAATGGAGGAGTAATCATTTCACTGGAGAGACAGTATCATAGGCAAGTGCATTTCTTTAAAAATAAAGAAAAGAAAAGAAACCATTCAAGCTGCGTAACACCAAGTCTCCTGTCCCTCTTCAGTTCCAGCCCTCTGTCTGTCTGCAGGGATTTTATCTTGCATTATTCTAAAACGCAGCCAGAGCCAAAGCTGAAATTTAAAGGAAAAATAGGTTTTGTAATTCCAGTCAATCATTTCCAAATGCGATAAGGACGGACATGACACTGCTCACTGGACATGAAGATAAAATTAGGGAAAGACCCACCCGCCCCTTCCCCCAAATGTTTTCCATCCACAGCGATGACTCCAGGCTCCTGTAATGGCACTAAAGCGACAAAGCTCTGTTGAGTTAGAACTCCTTGGAAGAATTCAGTGAGTCAGGACTTCCATCAGGGTGAGGAGGGGCCCTCGAAGGAAAATCATGCTGGGAAACTGCAATACTACGGAGCACACTGATTCTACGGTCATCACCACGCTTCTATTGTCACTGTCACTGTGTCCTGTTAAACATACTCATTTCATAATTGTAAGCTTGATTTTGGTCTAGCAAAAGCATGTCAGGTTTTCCTCAGTCATTACTCATATCTCTCCTTGCCTAAATAAAATAAAGTAACAAAGTAACTCTGGTGTCATTACCCATCCTAGGAGTCCACATGGTTACTGATTTTGTTTAAAAAAAAAAAAGCTAAGAAAAACTGGACAGGCGACATGCAATGGGTCATGTTTACAGAGACCAAGCTGCAGTGGGAAGGAGGGCCCCAGGGCTAACTGAGAACAGCTGTGTGGAAACAGCTCTGTGGTTTCCTTCAATTGCAAAATGTGCGCTAACTCAGAGAGGTCAACCTCCAACTTCTATGCTTTCCTTGAATAGAAAAAGGGGAAAAATTTTGGTCAAACAGGATTCAGCGCTTACTCCCCATGGTGACTTCACTCACCACCGCAGCAGGCCTGCCCTCAGGAAGGAGAGCTGGAGGAAGGCTGGGCAGGCGCAGCGCCTCCTGCCGGGTCTCTACAGGTTCAGCTTCTAGCACCTGACTCTCCACACTGCACCACACACCTTCTTGAAGGCCACCAGCCTCTACGATCCAACCTCCAAGCCACTCGTGTGCCGTGGGCACCGGTACAGCGGGGAAAGTTCACGTGCAGAGGGGAGCAAATGGCAGTGCAATCCCTGAGGAAGGAGCTGAGGCAGCTGGGAGCAGGGGTCATGGAGAATCTAACACCATACATGACAGACAGACCTGAAGTGCCTCCATTTTTGCGGTGCTTAACGTTTCTGTTAAAGTGATTAATAACTTCTGTTGTTGATTTGTTAAGAGGAAAGGAGGATGAAATCCCACAGCCACCTGCCAAGCACCTATTAACCGAACCTAAAGTAGCTTTGACTCTCCTCAGGGCACGTTTGTTAGCCAAGGAGGCAGAGAACAGCAAAACCAACCTAGATACGGCTAAAGAAGAATGTAAAGCCAAAAAAAACAGCAAAGAAAAATTCACAATTGATGGCTTGATGTCACATATGGCTGTAATGTAGAAATACTGTAAACTGCAATTTAGTGTTAATACTGTCAACTAATCAGACTTGAGGAAAACGGGCAGGCCTAAACTGTAGGATGAGCAAACCTCATGCTCCAAGTCTGTTTGCTTGGGATTTAAACTATGCCATGTCTGGTAGAGGACACCCCAAAAGAAATGCACAGCTAAAACAGAGGAGCGAGAAAGTACCCAAAACTTAAGACAAGAGCGTATGTACATAAAATCATTACTGGAACCACAGAACTTACTGAATGAGGGCCATTCCATTTACATTTTCTTTTCATCTCAAAACCTATCACCTAGCAATAAGTTAAATTAAAGACAGACAGCTCCACTTGCATGAACCTACACCACAGTCCATATGCCGTGAGACTGCTACTCCAATACCAGCACAGCTAGCCTGACTTTCCACTAGTGGTATTTTGGCAAAAACGTCAAAGAGGCGATCAAAGACAGGACAGGTCGTGGGTTTCTCCCTGGGAAGGTCAGCCCTCCCTTTCCCTCCCCCACCCGACCCCCAACTCATGGGAAAAAAATAAAGACTGCAGTAGTAGCATCAGCGTGCGCTGCCAGTCCACCTGGGGCCTTAATTGTTGCCTTCTCCGCCCTCGTCGTCTTGCTGATCGCTTGTCCAGAGCGTTAGGTTGTCACGGAGGAGCTGCATGATGAGAGTGGAGTCCTTGTAGGAGTCCTCGTTCAGAGTGTCGAGCTCGGCAATGGCATCGTCAAAGGCGGTCTTGGCCAAGTGGCAGGCTTGCTCTGGGGCGTTCTGGATCTCGTAGTAGAACACGGAGTAGTTAAGCGCCAGGCCCAACCGGATGGGGTGGGTGGGCTGCATGTGCTCCTTGCTGATCTCATGGGCTTCGCTGTAGGCCTTCTCAGAGGACTCCACCACGGTGGCCCGCTTCTCTCCAGTGGCTACTTCAGCCAGGTAGCGGTAATAGTCCCCTTTCATCTTCAGGTAGAACACCTTGCTCTCGTACTGGGTCTCGCTGCAATTCTTGATCAGGTAGTTGTCCAGCAGGCTCAGCACATCTTGACACACCGCCTCCAGCTCCTTCTCGATTTTCTCCCGGTAAGCACGAACCATCTCTATCTTCTTCTCGTTGCCATCTGCAGATGTCTTCTGCTCAATGCTACTGATGACCCTCCATGAGGAACGGCGAGCTCCAACGACATTCTTGTAAGCCACAGAGAGCAGGTTCCGTTCTTCATTGGACAGTGGCTCATTCAGCTCTGTCACCTGTGAGAAGAAAACAATAAAGAGCTGTTACTGTACAGATGATATCAACTGGGTTAGTCACATCTTCATACGACTAAAACACAACAGTAAATCAAAATGATTAACAGAAAAAGAAGAACACTGTGTGGGAATAGGGAAGGGAGTGGAGGGGGAACAGGCAACCAACAAGGGAAAAATGCAGCTGGATCAAGGTAATCAAACCCTGGCTTCCTCCTCAGAGAAGGACCCAGGCCCAGCACATGTGGTTCTATGGAAGAACTGTCAAGTCTAGCTCTTAGATGACAACTCAAGTTGTTATTTTAATTGCAAAAGGCCTATACAATTTTCTCATGTAACATCACATACATATGATCCTAGAGATTCTAATAGATGACTTACATTCCTCAGCTTCTCTGACTGACAACTTCATTTGCGCTATCCACTGACTCCTAGGCCTACCCCTTTGGGATGAGAATATACCTGAGTCAAGTTTGAGTTGACTTTTGAAAAACAAGAAGGCTTTTCTGCTGGTGTGCCAAGAGAAGATGAATTACCAGGCATGGTGGCGCACACCAGTAATCCCAGTAACTTGGGAGATAGAGGCTAGAGGATCACAAGCTTAAAGCCAGACTCAACAACTTAGCAAGACATTATCTCAAAAAATAAAAAGGGCTGGGGATGGGGGCTGGGATTGTGGCTCAGCAGTAGAGGGCTCGCCTAGCATGGACGGGACCTGGGTTCGATCCTCAGCACCACAAAAAATAAATATTAAAAAAAAAGGGGGGGATGTGGCTCAGTGGTTAAGCACCCCTGGGTTCAATTTCTGCTATCAAAAAAAAAAAAAAAAGTGGAGAAATGTGTACTTGTGACAGACAGCGTCCATAGGATTAGTAACATACAGGACAAGAAAAATGAGCAAGTACTTCTGGAGGTAGTCAACAGAGATGATGTTTTAATAAACATAGGAACTTCAAAGGTTTCTGTCTTCACCATCCTAAGACTGTCAAGACATTAAGTCACTAACACTCCCTTTTTTTATTTCACCTGGTTGTGTGATATCACAGCCATTAGGTTTCTAACAGCACTCTTACTATCTTCCAGATTCTGAGGCCACATTATTCATCCAGCCTGTGTTTACTGGCTGCTTGTTCTTCTGCCCCACCTAGAACACCTACTCCTACCTGGCATATACTAAAAGTATTAAAAACCAAGATAAGGCCAGGGGCAGTGGTACATGCCTATAATCCAGCCACACAGGAGGCTGAGACAGGCAGATCACAAGTTCAAGGCCAGCCTCAGCAGCTTAGCAGAGACCTGTCTCAAAATAAAAAGGGCTGGGGATGTGCTCAGTGGTAAAGCTCCCCTGGGTTAATTCCCCACTACCCCCCAAAGCCCCCCAAACAAGGTAATACATTCCCTATGAAACCAGTTTTTCCCTACTCTCTTCTTCACCCCCAGGTAAACTAGCCACTTGTTATGTTCCTGGTGTTGATCATAGCTTCTATGTAAAATTACATTACATAATATATATACTAAAGTGTTTGTGGGGGGATGCTATGCCAAAGATTTTTTTCCACATCCAAGTCATTTACCTTCTTTCTACAGCCTTTTATTTTTATTTTTTAATATTTTATTAGTTGTTGATGGACCTTTATCTATATGTGATGCTGAAAATCGATCCCAGTGCCTCACACATGCTAGCTAGGCAAGCTCTCTACCACTGAGCCACAACCCCAGCCCCTTTTCTATAGCCTTTTAAAAAGGAATAGGGGATGCTTAGGAAAAATGATTATAGTCAGTCCCAAGTTTTTCTTTCTTCTTTTTATATTGGGAATTAAACCTAGGGGCACTTTACCACTGAGCTACATCCCCAGCCCCTTTTCATTTTTTTATTATCTTGAGAGGGTCTCACTAAGTTGCCAAGGCTGGCCTTGAACTTGTTAACTGTAGCCTGTGTTTAAACTTCTTTGTAGTAAGTCCACAGCAGGAGTCACAGGGATTACTAGTATGCACCACCACACCCAGCTTGTCGCCACCAATTCCAATGCAGAGATAATTAAATCAGAACATAAAAACCAGATCATACTTATTAGGGTGCTACAAGCAATTCAGTCTTTGAATTCATCACGTGTAGTTTACTAATTTTTGAGATATTCAGAAAATGTTATGCAATGCAAATATTTCTTGAACTGATTAGTATTTTTTTAAGTAGTTTTCTTCATGATACATTACTGACTCTCTATTATAATACCTACAGCAGATAAGTGTGAAGGTGCTGCTAGAAGAATTCAGAGCACAAGTGAGGGAAGAGATGTTTTTCACTCCAGGACCCCTGTCTCCTCACCCCCAACACCCTGCCCTGTGCAAACATCCCTTTTCCTGGATGAACAGGGATGCTGATCATCTTCACATAGTCATGGCTGCTCACTCCTCGGGCAACGCTCACACACTGAGTTCTGATGGCTACCACCACACAAATGCCAAGAAAATTCCTTGCCTGTCACTCAAGGGGCAAAACATTCCACTTCTCATGGTCATAGTTCCCTTACCCAAAAACAGGGATTTGTGCCGGGTGCGGTGGCACACACTTGTAATCCCAGCATTTCGAGAGGCTGAGACAGGAGGATCGTGAGTTTAAAACTAGCCTCGGCTCTGGCAAGGTGCTAAGCAACTCGGTGGCCCTGAATTCAATCCCCAGTAACCAAAACAACAATATAAAAAACAAACAGGGATCTGTTATGACAAAAGGCTGAAGAGCTGGGATACAAGTGCATGCGCTGGGAGATGTGAGCAGGTATACTTGAGGATGCCCTGAAGACTTTTTCCTCGTGTATTTCTCACTATTAACACACATACATTTCTTTCTTATCTTCCCATATCAAGTATTTCTTCTCTATCACATCCTCTTCCCTAGCCTGACACTTCCTTTGCTCTTTATACCACTTCCCTTCCATGAACCTGAGCACTGGCCTGCAAAGAACTCCCCAGACTGGCTATGAGACAGGCAGAGGCTCTGGCAGGTCTGTGGGTGAGCCCTCAGTCCACCGTGCTCTCACCTCTCCTACTGCCAACATGGGCGCTGAAACCTAGCCACTATGATGCGACCTAATAATGGTCTCTGGTGCCAGGAGAAGCTCCAGTGCCTGAGGCCATGGAGATCAAGTTCTGGCCTTTCCCCTAAATCATGCTGTCCTTATTTCAAGAGCCAGGCTCTATTTAAAACTCAAGTGACCTCACCAGTGCACTATACCGTTAGGTCTTCTTTGCTGCAAAGGAGGTCTGGCTCCAGGGCACAGGGCAGCCACTGAGCTTATGTAAAGCTTTTCTAGTTGCGCAGACAAACTGCAACAGGGAGATTGTGAAATGCCAACGCCACCTTTAGATAGAGTAACTCAAGCACATTTGGAACACACTAGCATGTTCTCTGCCAGTGAAAAACTAAGTTCGAGGGGAAAACTCTAAGCTCAAAAAGTCCTCAGAGTCAAGTAAGGTTTCTTTAAAAATCATAACTCGGGCTGGAGTTGTAGCTCAGTTGGTGAGCATTTGCCTTCCATCTGTGAGGCACTGGGTTCAATCCCCAGCACCACATAAAAACAAATAAAATGAAGGTACTGTGTCTGTCTACAACTAAAAAAAAATTTAAAAAAAAAAATCACAACTCAGAATTTTTCAAAAATCCCTCAGATCAGGACTTGCAGTGTAGCTTAGAGGTAGAGCAATTGCCTAGCATATAAAAAAATTCCCTTAATAGGATTTAATCTGTGGTTTTTACATTAAGAGATCAGAAATTACAGCCATACTATAAGGTAAAAATAATACTAAAGTTTTTTAAAAAAATTTTTTCTCAAGTGTCCAAAACAGGTGTTTATTTTGTTTTGGGCGCTGGGGATGGACTGAGCCCAGGGCTTCACACATGCTAGGCATGCACTCTACAACTAACTTAAACTCCAAGCCCCAAAGACTATTCAAGGTGAGAAGACATCATGTATTGATACAAATGTTAAAGGAAGTAACATTTTCAATACAGCCAGCCACTGAACTGTTTCTAAGAACGCAAACTTATAAATATGGTCCCCAAAATTTACTGTCAGCTGTTGGAAACGTAGAAAGTGTAGGTCGGTATCCTTCAGAGCTATATATTCTACTTAAAAACAAAATTAAAAAGGCTAGAGTTGTGGCATGGCAAAAGAGAGCTTGCCTAGAATGCATGAGGCCCTGGGTTTAATCCCCAGCACAGGAAAAAAATTTGAGTCTTTTCTTCCCTCAACTCCTTCTAGCTCAAGTTCAAATTTCGATTCATAATGGAAAGATGTGAAATAGAACGATTAACAAAAAGGCTTGAAAATCTGTAATTCTCTTCAAAAGTAAAATTCCCAAATCCCAGCTCCTAAGGAAATCAGTTATTAATTAGTAGCAACTGCTCTCCCCTAAGAGTTGATGCAGAGAGAAATCTTTTCTACTTAACTTTAGTAATTCTTTTGAGATTATTAGAAAAGCTACTTAGGGCTGGGGATGTGCATGCTCAAGCGGTAGCACGCTCGCCTGGCATGCATACGGCCCGGGTTCGATCCTCAGCACCACATACAAACAAAGATGTTGTGTCCGCCGATAACTAAAAACTAAATATTAAAAAATTCTCTCTCTCTCCCTCTCTCTCTTTAAAAAAAAAAGAAAAGAAAAGCTACTTAGATGATTTTCTGATCTTAAGGCTTGGAGTACCAGGTCATTCAGTTTCCTCAATTTACCTACTAAGAGCCTTAAATTGAGCCAGACACGGTGACACATGCCTGTAATCCCAGTGGCTCAGGAGGCTGAGGCAGGAGGATTGGGAACTCAAAAAAAGCGAGGCGCTCAGCAACTCAGTGAGACCTTATCTCTAAATACAATACAAAATAGGGCTGAGGATGTGGTTCAGTGGTCAAGTTGCCACTGAGTCCAATCCCCAGTACCCACCCCCCAAAAAAGGACCTTAAGTTGTAATGAAGGTAACTTTTCATTTTTAAACTTCTTAAATAAGATAAATATTCATAATTTGATAATTTATTCAAAATAACACTTGAATTAATGTTATCTTATTTAAAATGGATTGTAAATTTGAGGCCAGTCTCAGCAACTTGGCAAGATCCTGTCTCAAAATAAAAAGGGTTGGTAATGTACCCATTGCTAAAGCACCCCAGAGTTTAAGCCCCAGTATCTCTCTCTCTCTTAATTAAAAGCAGCAGAAGCAGCCACTGGGGATATCCAGCTCCATTGTGCCCCTTTTGCTCCCCTAGGATTTGAGGATGCTATCACCGAAAGGGCCACAAGGAATGCTATGTAAGGACACCCTGCAGCAAAATCAAAAGGAAGAAGATGAGCAGGGACAAAACTCATGTGCACTGGTACCCACTGCCACCCAACAGGGCAGTTTCTGCTCAATTATCATGAACCACCGCTTCAAGAAGGCCTGCCTACCGATAATAAACTACGATTTTTTAAAACAACCTTTAGTTACCTGAACTATATACTCTGAGCAGAAAAAGAAGAGCTAACACAGCAGGTTTTCAATGGCGATCCTTAGAGAGGCCTGCGGGAAAAGCTGGCATCTGAGAACTTGGATTTCAGGAAGGTTCCTACCACCTCAGGAAAGAATGGCTGGCTCACTGTCTTTCAAGTGTTGGTGAAAACCATGCACACTAGCCAAATTCCTGGTAGAAGTCTGGAACTCAGGCACGTGCTAAGCCGAGAATGCCCACAAGACCAGCACTGGGTGCAAGGAGCTTCCTGGTGGAGGCCATTTGTGCTCTGCTTGTCATTCCCCAGGGAAGAGCTGGAACGGTCATGCCCAGTCTTCTGTCACCTTTGTCCCAAGCACCTCTTCCCTTCACTGACAAAGGCTAACATACTTTTTTTTTTTAATTTTTTATTGTGGGTTGTTCAAAACATTACAAATTTCTTGAGGCTAACATACTTTTGACAGTAATGACACAGCCATGGTACAACTGCATCTTGAGTCCTGGCAAATCACTGAACCTGAGGGTAACCCTGGGGACCCCAACACATTCATTCTAGAAAACTTGACAGCATATCCTTTAAGGTCTGATGACCACAGAAAATCTACTTAAAGGCCTACTTATCAAAATCATTCACCAAGCATTCACAGAGCACACTGAACATATAAAGACAAAAATTGGTGAGATGAACTCTGAGCAAGCACTCAGCCCTCCCAAGAGGAGGCCCAACTCACATTAGCGCCTCAGAGGAACTCCAGAGGCAGCAAAACTCCCTAGAAAGATTACAGATTTTAGCCGGGTACAGTAATACATACCTGTAATCCCAGAGACTCGGGAGGCTGAGGCAGGAGGACTGTGAGTTCAAAGCCAGCCTCATCAACTTAGCAAGGCCCCAAGAAACTCTGCAAGACCCTGTCTCTAAATGAAACAGGAAAAAACATCCATGGCATATTCAGGGACAATCTCGAGGTCTCAGAGAGACCTGGGCAAAAACCCAGAGTTTTCACAGCCATCAAGTCCTGTGTTCTTTTCAAAGGTGCAATACAAAGTGGGCCATCACTCACCTTCCAGGAGTGGCCCAGAAGGACTCTTCCCCATAGTCACAACTAACAAACAGAAGAGAGTAAGGAAACACACTCCTGGCTTTAACACTTGTGCTAAGGGCCTGATGTAGATGCTGCTACATCACAGAGCCAATTCCTCTAACACAAAAAGGCCTTCTAAGGATTTACAAAATCAACAAATAAAAGGAACAGATAGCTAGTTGAGAGAAAAAGAAAACGTAAACAAAAATGCCAAACCTCATTCATTTTAAAAGTTCTGTTTTCTCCTCTCAGACTGCCAAGGCTTAAAAGTTTAATGACTCCCTGGGAGGGTGACAGTGGAAGTGGAAGTGCAGACTAATAAAACCTATATATGAGGGCAACTCAGAAATGACCACAGAAATTACAAATGCTCAAAAAACTTTGGCCCCGTAATTCAACTTTTAAGAAGTGATTCTAAATTACATACAAGAGGAAGTGAGGGGTAAGGGGAAAAAAAAAAAAACAAGGGGGAGAAATGAATTACAGTAGATGGGGAGGGGAGGGGAGGGGGATAGCAGAGGATAGGAAAGGCAGCAGAATACAACAGACACTAGTATGGCAATATGTAAATCAGTGGATGTGTATCCGATGTGATTCTGCAATCTGTATATGGGGTAAAAAATGGGAGTTCATAACCCACTTGAATCGAAGTGTGAAATTTGATATATCAAGAACTATATAATGTTTTGAACAACCAACAATAAAAATTTAAAAAAAAAGTGATTCTATTTAAAACAGTTATAGGCTGGAACAACAAATGATCTTAAACGGGGTACTAGTTAGATTATAATACAATCATACAACAGAATCCCAGATAGTCACTAAAAAATTCTTTTATGTATTCTCAGTGTACTTCCAGAAAGGTATGAAACAAGACAGGCTGGGAGGTGGTGAGGGTTGAATAGACTGAGTTTGCTGAGTAGGAACATGCTCAAACAAACCCTCCCCGCAATTCATACCTACCAATTAAAATTTAAAGCCGAACCTGAAAACCCAAGTTTTCTTTAAAAAAGCCCAAAGTCCATAGTTTAAAAGCTCATGAATGCCCTTGACTTACTGAAGCCCTCACCTGCTGCTCTGTGTACACTGCTCAACCTCTACCCAAATACCAGCCTCCTCTTTCAAACCCCTAAATGAGGACTGGAGCAGTAGTTCAGTAGCAGAGCACTTGCCTAGCAGTGTGAGGCCCTAGGTTAACTACCTAGCACCTCAAAAATAAAACAAAATAATTTAAAAATAAATAAATAACACTAACTGAATAAAAATCCCTTATCAGGCCAGGCAAGGTGGCACCTACAGTCCTAGCTACTCAGGAGGCTGAGACACAAGGATGGCTTGAGGCCAGCCTGGGCAACCTGATGGGACCCTACTGTATCTTCATACAGCTATGTTCTACCCTGTTTCACCAAACAACAAACTCTAACATTTTTCCAGTTTATACTCTACATACATGGTCTTATGGTTTTCAAATATCACTGTCCCTTCCTAAAGTTCCACAAGCACACATTTTCACATTTTAACACACAATGTCAGTTCTGCTTATGCCCGTTTTTAGCTTTTTAAAATTATTTTAATAGGATGGGGCTGGGATTGTGGCTCAGCAGTAGAGCGCTCTCTTAGCATGGGCGGAACCCGGGTTCTATCCTCAGCACCACATAAATATAAGACATTGTGTTGTGTCCATTTACACCAAAAAATAAATATTTTTTAAAAAATTTAATAGGAATATTTCCAGTTTCACTTTTGAAAATTGACTTTATATTTTCTCTATTATGTTAGGAGTGTATCCATGTATTTCATATTTTTCTGATAAACTTTTGTAATCATAAGTGGGTTTTCACTCCAACTATAATTCTCTACTTATCCTACAGATAATCACTGATGATTTGTATTATTATTCCTATTACAAAGACAAGAAAATTAAGGCTCAGAGGCAAACAGAACCCAAATGACTAGCTCTAAATTCCACATACTTCCCACTATACAACTAGTTTATAATTAAGGACAGAAAGCTTTTTATAAAAAACTCACTGGGCAGCCCTACCTCTTGAGGCTCAGATTCAGTACTTCATGGAGCCAATCCTTATCTAAGGCCAAAAACTATACACTGTAACTCTCAATGTTGAGTTACCATATGACTCAATATTTCCACTGCAAAGTACAGAAAAGAAACATGAAAATGTGTCCATACAAAATCTTGTTTACTAATGTGCATAAAACCATTAGTCATAGCTAGGCATGGCAGCACATGCCTGTAATCCCAGCAGCCTTAGAGGCTGAGAGTGGAGGATTACAAGCCAGCATCAGCAACTCAGCAAGACCCTAAGGAACTTAGTGAGACCCCGTCTCTAAATAAATGAAAAAAGGGCTGGAGATGTGGTTCAATGGTTAAAGTGCCCCCTAGGTTCAATCCCTAGCACCAAAATACTTAATAGTCAAATTAATCATAATAGTCAAAAAGCAGAAACAACCCAACTAATGAACCATCAACTAATGAACAGACAAAATTTAGTATGACGCATATAAAACAGATTACTTTTATTGTTTATTTCTGATTATTCTGCAGGGCTGGGAATCAAACACAGGACCTCCCATGTGCTAAGCAAGTGCTCTATCACTGAGCTACACCACTAGTCCCAATGAAATATTATTAAAGGATAAAAATAACCCTGATATGTGCTACATCATTTTTTTTTTTTTTTTACTAAACAAGTCAGTTGCAAAAGACCACAGAATGAAATGCCCAGAATATATACAAACCCAGAAACAGGGCAGGTCACATAGGCAGGGGTGTGCTCTTCCTGGGAGGGGCAGAAAGTGACAGCCAAAAGGTACAGGGTTTCTTTGGGGGTTGATGAAAACTTTCTAAAATTAATTGTAGTGAAGCTTACAAGTCTGAACATACTAAAAAATCATTAAACTGCACACTTTTATATGGTATACAAATTACTTCTCAACAAAGCCTATCAAAAATCGCTGTGCATATCATAATTTACATAGCATTTTCACACCAGCAATTAAATATTAGCTGATGTGCTGACAGGCTCAGAATTCCCTACAATTTCATGCTTCATCATAATGTGGACTTAATATAACGGCACAGTGCTCGGGCTGGTGTCCAATCCTCCTCTTAGGATGCCATTTAAATGCCTGTACAATCGCATGCAGGCTGACACTTCTCAATAGCCTCTCCAAAAAGGAGAAAAGGGCTGCTGTTTAGTACACAGGAATGGTCAAGCTAACTACATTCCCCACCTCGGTTTAGGAAACAGGGAATCCAGTCAAGGAGGAAAACACCCTGGAAGAGCAGGCAGCCCACACCCTGCAAGCCAACACGCTGGGCCTCTTATCAACACTGCTGAGAGGACCTTGGACCTCTCACACACACCTTTTGTGAGAACTCACCCACATCCCACCTGCAGAGATCAACAAGCACTTGACCCTTCACATCAATACTGAGTTTGTGTCCTTCACAGCTGCAAACTTTCTCACAACAGGGTTATGGCTCAGTGGGAGGCCCTGGGTTTGACCCTCAGGACCAAGTATACAGAAATAAAATAAAGGTATTGTGTCCTGGGGCTTGGGATGTGGCTCAAGCGGTAGCGTGCTCCCTTGGTAGCGTGCTCCCTTGGTAGCGTGCTCCCCTGGCATGCGTGCGGCCTGGGTTGGATCCTCAGCACCACATACAAACAAAGATGTTGTGTCTGCCGAAAACTAAAATGTAAATAAAATATTAAAAAAAAAAAGGTATTCTGTCCACCTATGACTATTAAAAAAAAAAAAGCTTTCAAGGCTGAGTCTTTTTTTTTTTTTTTTTTTTTTTTAAGGCACAAGGGCCAGATGCAGTGGTGCATGCCTGTAATCCCAGTGGCTCAGAGGCTCAGGCAGGAGGATCAGGAGTTCAAAGCCAGATTCAGTGAGGCCCCGAGCAACTCAATGAGACCCTGTCTCTAAATAAAATACAAAATAGGGCTGGGGATATGGATCAGTGGTTGAGTGCCCAGGGTTCAATCCCTGATACAAAAAAAAAAGTACTGAGGATTGAACCCAGCTTAGCAAGCCCTCTGCCACTGAGCTATACCCTGGGCCCTTCTTATTTTGACACAGGGCCCCACTAAGTTTCACAGCCTGGCCTTAAACTTGCAATTCTCCTGCCTCAGCCTCCTAAGTAGCCAGAATGGGAGGTGTGCTCCACCAACCAGAATCAATTCAAACAAGTAGTTAATCAACTCAAACAGTTCTCATCTCTGAATGGTTTCTAATCCTACTTTCCATTTTTAGGACAACTCCCCTCACCATCCTAACTCTTCCCAAAACATGCTCCAATTCACGAGTACCCCGTGGCCTGCTATGTAGAATACAAACTACCACCTAAACAGGGCTATCTTCAGAAATCATCAAATAAATAAGCCAATATTTTAATTTTACTAGTTTTTTCATAAATCTTTGTCTTTAACGTTGAAAAAGGGAAGTCTTTCCCACTAGAAAATTAAACAAACTGTTATGCATGAAAGTTGTTATACAGGCTGGGGTTGTGGCTCAGTGTTAGAGCACTTGCCCAGGATATGTGAGGCGCTGGGTTTGAGTCTCTGCACTGCATATAAAAAAAATGAATAAAAAAAGGTCCAAATAAAAAAAAATTAAAAAAGAAAAGAAAGTTGTATAAACTATGATTAAGTTCAACACTTTTAAAAAACAGTCTTCAGCCACAGGCACAGGAGACTGAGGCAGAATTCCAAGTTCAAGGGCAGCCTCAACAATTTAGTAAGCTGAGGTAGGAGCATCCTGACTTCAAAGCCAGCCTCAGCAACTTAGCAAGGCCCTAAGCAGCTCAGCAACAACCTGTCTCTAAATAAAACAGGGCTGGGGATGTGGCTAAGTGGTAGAGCTAAACAGAGCCCAATCCCCATTCTCTCTCTCACATACACACAAACTTTCTGTGATATTATTTACTGGGATTGCATGAATTGTGACCCAACTTTGGGTACAACCAGAGAAGTCAAAAATTATGCTCCATTTGTGTATAATGAGTCAAAGAGCATTCTACTGTCATATATAACTGATTAGAACAAATAAATTTTAAAAAATAACAACAACAATCTGGTCTCAATGTCAGTACCACAGAGGTAGAAAATTTCTGCTCCAAGCTAGCAATGCCCAGGTCAAAGGCTGGGGATATAAGTGGAAGATAGTAAAAAACAAAAAAATCCTCAATACCCAGATCACAATAATCAACTCTTATTACACATCTGCTTTTTCATAGTAATATTAATAATAATTCACACACTGCACCACTCTCTGCATCTTCACATTAATACAGGGCTCACATTCCACCCCCACTATCTGAGCTCGGTCATATGAATCACCGTGGTCCACTAACAATCACTTCTGAAATGTTTTTTGAGTGACATGAATCTATACGGGATGTATCAAGGCCAGATTGTTTGCAAAAATGGCTCTCATGATAATCTCTCCTAACCCTGTGTCCACCCCTTCCTTTGCAATGCTTCTGCACCTCCCCCCTCAAGAAGTAGAATTTACTTTTCCACCCATATAATCCGACATGGTCATGTGACCTGCCCCAGCTAAGGGAGCACTAGCAAGAGGCCAGCAGAGCCTTCAAAGGCACTTGTGTGCCCAGAGCTTGCTGCTGGGAACGTGCCTATCCTACCCCGAGGAAACAGCCTGGGTTAACCTTGAGAGAGAGGTCACATACAGCTCACCCAGCCCCAACACATCTATAAGAAATTTATTTTGGTGTATAGCTTGATATGTGTTTAACATTTTATTCCACAGCTTCAAACTAAATAAACTGAAAAATATAAAATAAAATCGTATACATAAGACCTCAGAAGCTTTATATTTTCCCCCCACAAATGCTATTGCTGCATACAATATAATGAACAGCGACATCTGGGGACTCACAGGGCTGGAAGCAAAAAAAGACAGTTCATGTGTCTACATTCACCTCGCTCCAGTCTGATCTCAATTTTAACTGTCAGGACACAGAAAAGCTCCTAAGCCCGAAAGATACTCATCAAGTGTCTCTCAAAGCCCCAGACACATCATGTCATTCCCTTGGTAAATATCTAAATAACTCTACTCCAAAAATTAGGTTAATCAAAATTAGTTTAAGGACTGGGGTTACAACTCAGCTGGTAGAGTGCTTGCCTCGCATGTACAAGTCCCTGGGTTCAATCCACCAAAAAATAAATAAATAAATAGTTTTTTAAAATTAGTCTAAAAGATTCCTAACAAGCATGGTGGTGCACACCTGAAATCCTAGCCACTCTGAGGCTGAAGCAAAACTGCAAATTCCAAGCCAGCCTGGGTAATTAGAGACCCTGTCTCAAAATGAAATTTAAAATAAAGGGGGGGGGGGGGAATAGGTCAGTAGTAGAGTGCCCCATGGGTTCACCCCCCAATACTGAACAAAAAAATGAGTGATACTAAATTTTGACAACTTACCCCAAAGCACACCCTTGACCTTATTCAGAATCATTCATTTAAAAAAAATCAAACTCGGGACTGGGATTGTGGCTCAGCGGCAGAGAGCTTGCCTAGCACATGTGAGGCCCTGGGTTCGATCCTCAGCACCACGTAAGAATGAAATAAATATAATGTGTCTAACTACAACTAAAAAATAATAAATATTTTAAAAATAAAAATAAAACTTAAAACCTCCAACGTTTCAGTCCTCACTATTGCCCATCAGACTCGTTCTTGAATCCTTTTCCTTCCTTCTCTTTAGGGTTCATTTCTTTCTTTTAAGGGTCATTAGATCCATCAATTCAATTTTTTTTTGCATAAATATAAAAGTTTATTGTGGGGGAGGGGGGATAGTAGAGGATAGGAAAGATAGCAGAATACAACAGTCACTAGTATGGCAATATGTAAAAACGTGGATGTGTAACCGATGTGATTCTGCAATCTGTATACGGGGTAAAAATGGGAGTTCATAACCCACTTGAATCAAAGGTATGAAATATGATATGTCAAGAGCTTTGTAATGTTTTGAACAACCAATAAAAAAAAAAGAAAAAAGTTTATTGTGCCATGTTCTTCTGCAACACAATTTCTCTAAAGCACCTAAATGTTCAATCAATCCAACCACCTGGTATTGCTGCTCTTACACCCAAGATTTAGGCAAGGAGAGAAGTAAGAGAGGGAGATCAGTTACTACAACCTGCCTGGCAGCCCTTGCTTACTAGAGGAATGTGACCCTAGATAAGCCAAATAACTGTACCCATCACTGCCTCCTCATTAAATGCCTAAAAAGATGTGTTTTCCCCACGTGGAGGAGCAGGTTTGCCTAGTATGTGTGAGCCTCTGGCTATGTTCCCCAGCACCTAAGGCAGGAAAAAGATGGTTTTCCCTCCATGCATTCTTACCAGCCATGTCTTTATCGTCTTTCCTCTCCCTACTCTCTTCATTTCCCCTTAACACACACTCCAAGTTCAGGCTTCAATAAATGATGCCCTAGGGGCTGGGGTTGTGGCTCAGCAATAGAGCGCTCGCCTAGCACGTGCGAGGCTCTGGGTTCGATCCTCAGCACTTCATACAAATAAATATATTGTGTCCAACTACAAAATTTAAATATTAATTAAATAAATAAATGATGCCCTTCAATTCCCATCTCTTTGTTCTTGTTTCCTTCAAAATAAGGCTCTTAGAACCACGCTGACACCTGTTACCACTTCTCCCATCCTCCCTGCTCTCCTCAGCCACTGCCACAGTGACCCACCACAGTGACCCTCCAGTCACCCAATGCCTTCCACCTCACACACCAGGGTTTTCTGTATCCACCTTACATTTTAATTCACAGGGCTTAAGGGTGAGGCTGGGGTAGAGTGTTTACCCAGTGTGCACCAGGCCTGGGCACACAGCCAGAAGAAAACTGACACACACCACTGACCACTCCCCTTTCTGGCACTCTGCTCCGGGTGTCACCAATCTCTCCAGTCTTCTTACATTCACTGTGCATTTTTCTTCCTCATTCCAGGACCCATGGCATAGGGCTTCCCATTTTCAACTCTACATTTCCCTAAGGAACTTCCTCATGTACGGTTCCAACTATCACAGAGGCAGAAGACATTATTAGAGGGACAACCCTATGAGGGTAGCAGATGTTATGTTCTCCAGCTCTCAGACCAGTCTGGTCTAATCGGAGGCAGGGGGCTCAAACCCAGGGCCTTGCACATGCTAAGCATGTGCTCTACCAGAGCCACTCCCAGGCCACATTTCCTTATCTCACGAATTCACACTACTTTGAGTGGTTACACTCAAGTGCCTTTCATGTAGTAACTTAATTTGCCTCATTTTAAACTTTTCCTCAAACTGAAAATGACCACAACTAATCATTTGTCCCCCCTCCTCTTTCCCAGTTCATCTCTAACCATCTATTTCTCTCTCAAGTCTGCCTCTGTCCAGGCACCCATCTGTGAGACCCCTAGAACCCTCGACTAATCTGATCAGCCTCGCTCCACCTCAGTGTCTTCCTGTTCAATCTCTACTCGGCTGACCTTGGAGCTTTCCTTTTAGTACTGAGGACTGAACCCAGGGACACTTAACCCCAGCTCTTTATATATTCTATTTAGAGACAGGGTCTGAGTTTCTTAGCGCCTCGCCATTGCTGAGGCTGGCTTTGAACTTGCCATCCTCTTCCCGAGCTGCTGGGATTACAAGCAACCACATGGTACCCAGCTCCCCTGTGATCTCTTCAAACCAAAAATTGGATTACAATCCTCCTCTGCCTCAAGTGACTCTCCAAAGCTACAGAAAAACCCAAAACTCTACAGGCTCTTCAAGCACTGGCCATGAATTTGCTTAGACTCGGCTCCCACTGCGGAGCTGCCTGTGCAGCCAACAGGGAAGGAGCGAGTCAGTGAGATCCTGCTCCTGGCACTGACTCAGCCAGCCAGCCCCTCCACCAGGGTATCCTCCTCCCATCCTCCCCATCAACTCCCACAAAGGACACTGCTCAGGCATCACTGCATATAAGCAACCTTCCCTGATGCCCCTGAGAACTGTCCTTCAAAGATTCCACAGCCCTCACCTCAATTTTTTTGTGCATGGAATGAATACTCCCAAAGCATCTTCAGTGACACTCACCACAGCTCTAACTTCCTTATATGGTTCTGCATTAATATCATCATTTCTTCCACCTGCCTAGAATGTTTACAAAATATTAAAATGATTATAAACTTTTATACAAAATATGAAAAAATAACTTTTTGGGGGGGGTGTTAACAGGGATTGAACTCATTGAGCTCTTTTCGTTTTATTTTTGAGAAAGGGTCTGACTGAGTTGCTTAAAGCCTAAGTTGCTGAGGCTGGCTTTGAACTTGCCATCCTCCTGCCTCAGCCTTTTGTGCTTGCTGGAATTACAGGCATGTGCCACTATGCCCAGCAAAAATTAGCATCCTTTTCCTTCCTTTGATCTTCATCTAAATGCTCTTAAAACATGTTCAAAATTCCATTTTATGTATTTCAAACAAAATCATTTTTTCTTTTCTTTTGAGGCAAGGTATCAGTACATTGCCCAGGCTGACCTCAAACTCCTGGGCTCATACAAGTAATCCTCTTGTCTCAGTCTCTTGCGTAGCTGGACTGTAGGCAGCTGCTACTATATCCAGCCAATATAATATTATTTCTGACACACAGAAAGTCACACCTTCCTCCAGGTCTATTTATTTCAGGAAGTATTACCATTCAGTTGAGCCACATCCTTTCACTTTCTGGCACTATTTGTTAAGACTCTTGACAGCAAAACTATAGTAATTAACTTTATGTTAAAAATCTCAAGTTCAGGGATGGGAACATAGCTTAGTTTGTAGAGTGCTTGCCTCACATACACAAGGCCCAGGGTTCAATCCTCAGCACCACAAAAAAAAAAAAAAACAATCTCAAATTCAGCCAGGTACTATCACTGTATCCATAATCACAGCTAATCGTCAGGCTGAGAGGAAGATCACCAAGTTCAAAGTCAACCTCAGATGTAGCAAGGCCTTCAGCATCAGAGCAAGGCCCTGTTTTAAAATAAAAATAAAAGACTGGAGATGTAACTCAATAGTGCCTCTGGATTCAAACCCTGGTACAAAAGATAAAATAAAATAAATCAAGTTCTTTGTTAAATGGATTTAAAACACACTAACTCATGTAATCAAATGACATTTACTAAAAAAAAAAAAAAAAAAATTAGGATTACCCTAAAGGAAATTTGTTCTGCTGGTTTTTGGAGATTTGCGTTTTGTGGTTTTTTTGTTTTTGTTTTTTGTTACTGGGGATTAAACTCAGGGGCACTTAACCACTTGAGCCACATGGTCATCCCTTTTTTTTTCTTTTTTTGAAACAGGGTCTCACTAAGCTTTGAACTTTTGATACTTCTGCCACAGTCTCCCAAGCCACTGGAATTACATCCATGCACCACCATGCCCTGCCTGCATTTTAAACTTAATACAAACAGCACAATCTCAAAATCAACTAAATGGAAAAAGAAAATATTAAATACACAGTAGTCTAAAGGGTTCTTCATGCTTCTACAATTAATGGTATGCTAAAATCATGAAAACAGATCAATTATAATAGCAGTCTTCAGGTGCTGGGGTAGCTCAGCGGCAGAGTGCTTGCCCAGCATACATGAGGAAATGGGTTCAATCTTCAGAACCACATAAAAACTAACATATAAAATAAAGGCATTGTGTCCATCTACAACTACAAAAAAAAAATTAATTAAAAAAAATCAATCTTCAGTACAACTCCTTTTGGAAACTAAAAAAACTTTTTTAAAAATTTGTTCTAATTAGTTATATGTGACAACAGAATGCATTTTGACACAGCATATATAAATGGAGTATAACTTCTCATTCATCTGAGTTACACAGGTCATGTAATCATATATGCACATAGGGTAATAATGTCCAGTTTATTCTACTATCATTCCTACCCCCTAAAAACACTTTTTGAAACATGAGTCCTAGTTTTAGAAAAAATACTTCTAGCTCAAACCTAGGCCAATTAAACATTCCCACCTGTAAAATGGGAAGAATTTCATTTATGATGCTGTCGTAAAATTAATGGTAAAAGTAAGTAAAAATGCTTCCCAAGGTGACAGTAAATATCAAAGGGGAGAGAGACTGTGTTGGTGATCAAACCCAGGACCTCATGCATGCTAGGTAAGTGCTCCACCAACTGACCTACATCCCAGCCCAATATGTTCCAATATTTGATCCAACAGGGCAAAATTTTAAATCTTGTGTTGGCCTAAAAAAGGTTTTTAGTCAACGTAGAACTCTACAGAAGAAATATTTTTTAAACAATTCATACCAGGACTATTAGATCCCATGACCCCTTGTGGGAATTATCACTTGAATAAATCCTATTCCTTTACTCATTTTTTTTTAATTTTTTTTTCTGTAGATGGATACAATACCTTTATTTATCTTTATGTGGTGCTGAGGATTGAACCCACGACCTCACACACGCTAGGCAAGCACTCACTACTGAGCTACAACCCCAGACCTTCCTTTACTCTTAAAAAGGGCTGGAGATATAGCTCAGTGAGAAAGCATCTGAGCTCAACCCTTAGTATCCCATTCCCCAGGAAAAAAAAAAAAACACCGCCATACCAAAAAGTACCCTAACTGTTCAAATTCTATTGTGGTCCCAAGGCTAGTATGCTGCAAGTAATAGTACTGACTTCTTTTTTTTTTTTTGTACTAGGGATTGAACCCAAGGGCACTCAACCACTGAGCCACACCCCAGTGCTATTTTGCATTTTAGAGACAGGGTCTTGCTAAATTCCTTAAGGCCTAGATAAATTGCTGAGGCTGGCTTTGATCCTCCTGCCTCAGCCTCCTGAGCCACTGGGATTACAGGCTTGCGCCACCGGGTACTGACATTTGTTGCTAGCAGATATTAATACTTTCTGAAAAATTAACATTTAAGCATCACTTATTAAAATTAACACACATTAAAATGCAGAAAAAAATTCACACATGCCATATTACGCCAGCCAAATGAGCACAGTAAAGCAAGATCAAAATTATAATCCATTCAGAAAAGTTTTATAGATCTACATGCCAATTTCAAACAAATAATGTTTGGGGCTGGGGTTGTGGCTCAGCAGTAGAGCGCTTGCATAGCACATGCCAGGGCCTGGGTTCAATCCTTGGCACCACATAAAAATAAATAAAGGTATCATGTTCAACTACAACTAAAAAATAAATATTAAAAAAAAAAAGTTAGGGTTGGGGATATGGCTCAAGTGGTACGCACTCGCCTGGCATGTGTGAGGCACTGGGTTGGATCCTCAGCACCACATTAAAATAAAGATATTGTGTCCACCTAAAAAAAATTTTAAAAAATTTGAAAAGTTAATAGAAATGTATTCATGCAAATTTTTAAAATTCAACCTGTATGTTAAGTTTATCATACCGTTTTTCCTTCCCCAATGATAAAAAATAAATTGGCAGATATCTACCTGATATTGGCTACTCACTGAACATTATCATTGAATTAATCAGCTCCACTTTTTTTGTATATGCAGTATAGCAGAATAAACCCAAGAGTGCTCTACCACTAAGCTACATCCCCAGCTTTTTTATTTTGAGACGGTCTCACTAAGTTGCTACAATCCTCCTGCCTCTGCCTCCCTAGACAATGGGATCACAGTTGCGTGCCACTATACCAGGTAGCTCAACATGGATTCAAACCAAGGCTGTCTGGGACCAGAGCGGTGGCTGTGTGCAATTGCTCTCTCCCTCCCACACACACCCCCACACACACATTGCTTTTTTTTTTTTGAGGGGGGGGGGGGTACTGTGAATTAACCACTGAGTCACATTTCCACCCCATTTTGTGACAAGGTTTTGCTAAGTTGGTGAGACTGGCTTTGAACTTCCAATCCTCCTGCCTCAGTCTTCCAGGTCATGAAATTTTCTTCTTTTTTTGAGGTACCAGTATTGGAATACAGGCCTCATGCACGTTAGGAAAGTGTTCTATAACTGAGCTACACCCCAACTCTTTCTATTTTTTTAAATTTTTTATTTATTTGAAGGGTGGGGAACCCGGGATTGAACTCAGGAGCACTCAACCACTGAGCCACATCCTTAGCCCAATTTGTATTTTACTTAGAGATAGGGTTAAGACAATTTCTGGCTAAATTAATTTCCCAGGCTGACCACAAACATGTGATCCTTCCTCAGTCTCCCAAGTAGCTGGGATTACAGTTGCTGGGATTACAACTGCACTGCCATCTTTAAGGCAAAAAATATTTGTTTAAAAAAAAAATGCTTTATTGAGGAAGGAGGATTGCCTTGTTCAAGGCCAGCTTGAACAACTTAGCCAAACCCTGTCTCAAAATAAGATTTAGAGCCAATGGGAAGGACAGTAGAAAGATTCTATACATATATCCTATATAAATGTATGATTACACTAGTGGAGTGACTCTGAACCATGCACAGCCAGAGGAATGAGAGAATGCTCCATTTGTGTACTATATGTCAAAATGCATTCTACTGGAAAATAAGTAAATATTAAAAAAAAAAAAAGGGTCTGGGGATGTGGCTCAAGCGGTAGCGCGCTTGCCTGGCATGCATGCGGCCCGGGTTCAATCCTCAGCACCACATACAAACAAAGATATTGTGTCTGCCGAGAACTAAAAAATAAATAAATATTTAAAAATTCTCTCTCTCAAAAAAAAAAGAAAGATTTTAGAGCCGGGCATGATGGTACATTTCTATAATCCCAGTGGCTCGGGAGACTGAGGTAGGAGGTTCAAAGTCAGCCTTGGCAATTTAGGCCTTGTCTCTGAATTTAAAAGTTGGGGGGGGGGGGCCTGGAGAGGCTGGGGATGTGGCTCAGTGGTTGAATGCCCTGGGTTAGATCCCCAGAACCCATCCCCAAAAAAGCTTGGGAGGTAAAAGCCAAACAAAAGCAAAACTGGCTTACTCACATAGCCCAAACCAATCCAGAGTTACCTCCTCTATAGACTAGAGAGGATAGTCTCAGAAGTGAACAGAACTGCCTTATAATAAAAAGGCAGCAAGAAGCAAGTAAAAGAGCGTCTCTGGATCATGTCTGCTCACCTACAGGGACTGCATCATCCCCTCCCCACAACAGACCACCCAGGCTTAAGTCCTCTCATCGGAGTACAGATTGAAGGCAAGGCAACATCAGGATGTCAAGCACCCTCAGTAAAAATCCAGGGGAGGGCTGGGGTTTCGGCTCAGTGGTGGAGCACATGCCTAGCACCCATGAGGCATTGGGTTCGATCCTCAGCACCACATAAAAATAAATAAATAAATAAAGGCATTGTTTCCATCTATAAATAAAAATAGTTTTTAAAAATATCAAGGGGAAGAGCGGGGTTGTGGCTCAGCAGTACAGCGCTCACCTAGCAAGTGCGAGGCTCTGGGTTCAATCCCTAGTATTAGTTGTATTGTGTACAACTAAAAAATAAAATATTTAAAAAAATATATATCAAGGGGAAAAGTAAATTATTTGCCATCTGGATTAAATGATTTAAGCAAGAAAGTACACTATGAGGTTGCCAAATTTGAACATAAAAGAAATTTTGCTAGTAATTTGAATATTTGTGGAATATAAGGAACAATTTTAGGTAGATAAAAAGCCAACTTTCAAGATGGTAAATAATCCCAAAAGGGACCAGAATTAAGTCAAGATTGCCAATGTGCTAAAAAGTGGGGAGGCTGGGCATGTGGGGAATTATGGTACTACTCATCCTCGTTTTGTATGTTTAAGAAAGTTTCCATTAAAGAACAGAAAGGCAATCATTCCAAGTGCAGAAAAGCAGGAGAGGAGATGGAGCTTGCCTTGCTTCCTCCTCCACAACAAGCTCAGGATAAAAAGGAGGCTGAGGCAGGAGGATCCAGTTCAAAGCCAGCCTCAGCAAAAAGTGAGGTACTAAGCAGCTCAGTGAGACCCTATC
Organism: Marmota flaviventris; assembly: GCF_047511675.1. Lineage (NCBI taxonomy): Eukaryota > Metazoa > Chordata > Mammalia > Rodentia > Sciuridae > Marmota > Marmota flaviventris. The sequence goes on from NC_092516.1 coordinate 28,833,804, forward strand.
TCTAAATAAAATACAAAATAGGGGTGAGAGGGGAGGCTGGTGAAATAGCTCAGTTGGTAGAGTGTTTGCCTAGCATGCCAAATCCCTGGGTTCGATCCCCAGCAGCACCAAAAAAAAAAAAAAAAAAAATAGGGCTGGGAATGTGGCTCATTGGTGCCAAGTTCAATCCCCATACCGCCCACCAAAAAAAGTGCTTCTCCAATTTTGAACCACGAATATATACGCAATACCCACTCCATATTAATCTTTTAAAATTTCTATGAGATGAACTGCCATTAGCACTGGGTCTTAAAAGCTTTAAACATTATTCTTAATCTATGGCCACATCCCCTACATGCATCTGATCTCAGACCTGGGTGGTCTGTTGTGGGGAGGGGATGATGAAGTCCCTGTTGGTGAAGCAGACATGATCCAGGGTTAGGCCTTGTTGGTACTTGGATGGGAGCCTGCCTAGGAATACCAGAGGCTTTGAATAATGTATATTTATTTTAGGATCTTTCCAGCAAAAAACATACATAGCAATAACATTTATAAGTACAAATTTGAAAGAAACCTAAGTGCTAAATTAAAAAATAATAAAGTAGGCACACTGGCATACACCTATAATCTCAGTGGCCCAGGAGGCTGAGAAAGGAGAATCAAAAATAATAGACTAGCCTCAGCAATTTAGCAAGGCCCTACACAACTAAGCAAGATCCTGTCTCAAAATAAAAAATAAAAAGGACTGGGGATGTAGTTCAGAGTTTAAGCACCTCTGTTAAATACCTTATACCATGAGGCTGGGGTTGTAGCTTAGTGGCACAGTGCATGCCTAGCACATCTGAGGCACCCGGTTTGATCCTGGGCACCACATAAAAATAAAAGTATTGTGTTTGTCTACAACTTTAAAAAAAAAACAAACAAAAAAACCTGGTAGCAAAATAATAATGATGATGATGATAATAAGAGCTGGGGTGTAGAGCAGTTATAGAACACTTTCCTAACATGCATGAGGCCTTGGGTTCAATCCCTAGCACAACAAAAAAAGAGAAATGAAAAAGATTATGACATGTCCACAGGATTATTCAGCCATTGAAAATATTGATGACAGGCTGGGGATGTGGCTCAAGCGGTAGTGCGCTCGCCTGGCATGCGTGCAGCCCGGGTTCGATCCTCAGCACCACATACAAAGATGTTGTAGCCGCCAAAAACTAAACAATAAATATTTAAAAAAAAAAAAATTCTCTCTCTCTCTCTCTCTTTAAAAAAAGAAAGAAAATATTGATGACAGCCAGGAATCACTGCATGTGCCTGTAATCCTAGTGGCTTGAGAGACTGAGGCAGGACCGGTCCAAGATCCAGGCCAGGCTCAGCAATTTAGCAAAGCCCTAAGCTACTTAGTGAGACCCTGTCTCAAACAAAAAACTTTTAAAAAAGGACTGGGAGTATGACTCAGCACCCTGGGCTCAATCTCTAGTACAAAAACAAAAAAGAAGGAAAATATCATGAAAGCAGGGTGAGAGCATACTCCAGCAATCCAAGCTACTCAGGAGGATGATACAGGAAGATCCCAAGTTCAAGGCCAGCTTTCACAATTTAGGAGATCCTGTCTCAAAAAAAAAAAGGACTCCCTTAGAAAAGCACAGCATCACCAGACCCAAGATGATTCTAGAATATAATATCCCTATTATTCATTCATTTGTCCCAAACTCGTTTTTCTTGCCTTAGAATCCCCTTTTCCATTGTTCTTCTCATAATTCTGTTAATTTCTCGTCTTTCCCAACCTCATAGAACTTTCTATTTCTATAATTTCACAGACGTAATAGAAATACCAAAATAGACTATTTGCAAAGAATGGGGTAGGACTGGGGGGGGGGGGGGAACAACACTTAGCCAGTACCACCAACCAGCGCCAGGCAGGCCCTCAGACACAGGCATACCAGCAGGGAGTATGGGATTATTTGGATGGCTACCACCCATGCCAGCTCTCCCACAGCAAAGACACACTATTTCACACTGGATTACTACAAGTAAGTATTATTATTTTATTAAAGAGAGAGAGAATTTTTTAAATATTTTTTAGTTTTTGGTGGACAAAACATCTTTATTTTATTTTTATGTGGTGCTGAAGATAGAACCCAGCGCCCCGCACATGCCAGGTGAGCGCGCTACTGCGCGCTTGAGCCACATCCCCAACCCCACAAGTTAAGTATTATTAAGAAACAATTCAGTAAAAAAACAGTTTTGAGCTTAGCTGGGTATGGTGGCATGTGCCTATATTCAGGAGACTGAGGCTGGAGGATACTTGAGCCCAGTTCAAATGACCCCATTTCCAGAAAAATAAAAGGTAGCAGGGTTAGGAATGTAATGGCAGTAGAACATGTGCTTAGCATGTGTGATGTCCTAGGTTTAATCTCCAGCACCAAAAGGAAAAAGAAATTTAGGCCTATTTCTACACCCTTAATAACACCACAGGTACCTTGTTTCCTAAACCTGGCTATTTAACTATAGCAGCTTAGGGGTCATCAATAATTCCTTTTAAACTAAACTAAAATAAATACATAAATTAATTAATTAATTAATTGATTAAAACTCTGGCTTCCTCTCTCCAGCCATTTCTCACCCTCTGGCTGCAGCTGCTCCTCACACTCAGCTAGGGCAGGGCTGGGAAGTAACTCCTCTTTAACTGCTATCAGTACACATGGAGCTGGCCCCTGCCATCTCTGCACAGTCCCAGCTTGAACATCCCTAGCAAAAGACTAAAACGAGAGGAAAGCTGAGTACTTGTGGGCTTTCTCTACAGATGAAGAGGAAGAGGGTAGGAACACTTGAGTTCACTTGGAATTACCTTTTTTTTTTTTATTTCAATATTTATTTTTTAGTTATTGGCAGACACAACATCTTTGTTTGTATGTGGTGCTGGGGATCGAACCCGGGGCCGCACGCATGCCAGGCGAGCGCGCTAGCGCTTGAGCCACATCCCCAGCCTGGAATTACCTTTTTATGTCATGCTAAGATTCCATCTTTGTAAGAACACTCACTCTTCTCTATTTCTTCACAACCAAACTTGGTGTTATATGGCACACTAGTAGCATTCAACTCAGGTAAAGCAAATGCTTCTCTCTGAGATGCACCCTTACAAGCCAGTGGCTTCCACTTCACAGATCATGGGAAAAAAAGGTAGAGTGGATTGGTACAGCAGCTGTCCAGCACAGCTAAGAGCCTGGGTTAGATGCCCACAGCAGAAAAGAAAAAGAAAAACGCTCGTGCAAAAAAAGATTTACAATTTTTGCTGGGCACTGTAACACCACCTCTAATCCCAGAAACTCAGGAGAATATCAAGTTCAAAGCCAGCCTCAAAAATTTAGTGAGACTGTCTCAAAAAAAAAAAAAAAAGGAAAATGAGCTGAGGAGATAGCTCTCCTGGGTTCCATTCCCTTTATCTCATCCCCCCCAAAAAAATTCACAATTTTTACTGTTTATGCACAATCATGAAACCAAGTCCATTATTTAATAATTTACCTTAAGATTGTTTCTTGAGCCCCCCCCCTTTAGGCTTTTTTTCCCCCAATGGGTAAGGCATTTTTGTTTTGCAGCCCTGTGAAATCAAACACCTTGGGTCTCCGGCATGTCGTGCAAATGCTCAATAACTGAACTACAACTACAAACTAGAGCCCAAGGCTTAAAAATGTTTCTTTTCTTTTTGAGACAAAGTTCACTGTTGCTTGGACTGGCCTTTTTAAAGCCTTGGGCTAATCTGATCCTTCTGCCTCAGCCTCCCCAATAGCTGGGACTATAAGCACTTGCCATTATGCACTCTTTGGGAGCCTTTTTTGATCATTTTTGTTGTTGTTGTAGTTGGATACAATACCTTTATTTTATTTATTTATATGTGGTGCTGAAGATTGAACCAAGGGCCTCGCACATGCTAGGTGAGCGCCGCTGAGCCCCAGCCCCAGCCGTGTTGATCACTTTTCATGTAACTAAATTTCAAATTTATCAATTTAGTAAAACCAAGCAATGGTTTTGTAATGACATGATTTTGTAATTAATCAAAATGACAGCTGAGCTGGGATGAGGCAGAGGATGGCAAGATAAAGCCAAGCCTGAGTAACAAGGGAGGCCTGTCTCAAAATACAGAAAAAGGACTGGGGATGCGGCTCAATGGTAGAACACCCCTGGTTTCAATCCCCAGCCCAAAACAAAAGAAAATGATAATTGATGCCTAAAATGGAATTTGGGGAAGAAAAAAATTATGAAAGGAAAGAAAGGCCATAAACCAGTTGGTATGGTAGCCTTTATTACCCAGAAAGGTGACAAAGACAGCCAGCCCTATGACTGATATATCTCGTAAAGCACTAAGAACAGAGCTCAACAAAAAGTGACTTTTCCCTATTATTATTAAACTTAGAAAGTGGTCCTTGTTTCTTTTCTTCCACATCCTATGGAATTTTATAGAAATACAGAGTAAGTCAGATGCCCTCCCAGAGGCTAGGGTGCTAGAATTGGGGGCAAGAAGTAGTATTCAGTCCAAGAGTCACAGGAGCACACTGCTAACCAAAACAACCCCTTTAGCTTCTTACAATGGCATCCCATCCAGTGGGAATGCCAGGCTGAGCAGCCCAGCACTCAGCGCTGCAGTGTGTTCATTAGGGAACTGCCACCACACAGTGGGGAAGTCGCTTACAATACAGTCAGCCTCAGGGCTAAAAATGAGTTGCAACACCACTAGCAACATTTCCATAATCTCCAAACAGTTAATGGCTTGCTCAGATTTCAGGCAAATTGTTCTTATTTATTTGGATGAACAGCCTATGGCTGTTAAGTTCTATGACTCTTTAATCGGAAATATAATTCAAACCTCGCTAATGAGAAGTCCCTTTTTTTGTTTTATGGTGAAAAATTCAGATGTTCAAAAACAAAGACAAAGGGATAACCAATTATCACTGGCTGTGAGCTGCTGTGGGCATTTACTGACACGGTCCTGAATCAGTAATCATGTTTTGAAATTCAACAGTGATAGGCCGGACTAGCATCACTTTTTAAAAAATACCACTTTCTCATTTTTGAACTAGACAGAGGTGATGGTTACACAACACTGTGAAATGTACTAAATACTACTCAATTGTACACTTCAATTTTTGTTATATGACTGTTATGTTGTGCTATATGACTTTCACCTCAATGAAAATACTATTGTTTTCTCCACTCTTATTAATAATAGTTTGACTTAATAAATTGATAAGCCTTCCCCAAGTACTAGAGATGACATCCTACCCAACATCTGCTGTCAAAGTACTGTTGTGAGGATGTACATTTAGCAACATCTGTTGTCTCAATTCAAAAGACACATGAACATTTTTTAAATTACTGGAAAATGCACTTAATATTCATTTCAGTACTGTGAATAATAACACATGAAAAGCAAACTGTTATCTGTGTTCTCTCTACCTCAAAGAAGAGAACAATTCAAACCACAGATTGGCAGAACTCCACCTCTACAGGGCCTACCATGGTGTCATTACTCCATTAGTGATAATGGCTATTGATCTAGCTTCCTGGAAGAGGTAGCAGGAAAAATGCAGCATTTCAGATGGTATAAATTGTTAAGTCCACTAGGAAAATATGCTTTTATGCGTGACTATGACAGCCTTTTGCCAGCCATGCCCCCACTACCCACTTAGATTGCTTAACCTAGTAACTTCAAGGAAATTAGTAGTCTAGAACCTTTCCTCCCCCTGAGGCAAGGACCAGTAGCCTACTTAAAATATTAACTTATTAGGCTATTAAAAGCCAAAGGACAAGGCAGTTCAGTGATCCCCCGCTTACCCAAGGGGTTATTATGTTCCAAGACCCCCCCCAGTGGATGCTTGAAGCCCTGAATAGTCCAGAATACCATATCTACCATTCTCCTACATCCATACCTATGATAATCTGTAAATTAGACACAGTAAGAGCATAATGAAACAATTTTAACAATAGACTGTAATAAAGGTTATTTAAAACTAATTAATTATTTTTTTATTTCTGGAACTTTCTATGTAATACTTAGAACTTTCTATGTAATATTTAAGACAGTGGCTGACTAAAACCACAGAAAGCAAAAATGTGGATAAAAAGAAACTACTGTACTATCTAAAAAAGTAGTTAACATCTACATTCACTCTCTCCTTCAGTGTGGTCTTCAGGGCAAGACTACGTATTTGTCTTAGCTGACCTAACTCTCCTCTTCAAAATGCTATATCACATATTATTTCTGTCTGATCACCCATATACAACTCATTCTGCAGATATCTCAACATTGCAATTACCAGGATAATTTCACGAAATACAAAAAATTTTAATCTCCATATCAGGATTTTAGCCTTCTAAAAGAGCTTGACTTTTCGGGGGGGGGGGGGGGGGAGATGCTGAGGATCAAACAGAGAGTCACACATGCTAAGCACACACTATGCCACTCAGTTATACCCCCAGCATCCAACACTTATAAATGGGAAGAACAATGGTACTAGTAGTTACCATTTTGGAGCACCTACTCCATTCTCCAGTTTTTCGGGTAGGAATTGCTGCATCATACAGATGAGGAAAACGAGGGTCAGAGCATAAGCCATTTCCTTAAACTCACAGAAAATACACTGAATTTCACGAACTATGATTTCTTCCATACTGTGTCAAAGACAGATAAACGGAGCAAAAGACAACCTTCCCAAATCCAGACACATTTTATAATTGGTTCTTGTTCCTTAACGATTATTGGAAATGACACAGTAGGAAGCCATGATTTTTTAAAGGTTTTTTTATTAAAACCTGTCAATAAATTATTTTCAATAACCCAAATATACATTCCAGGCCTGTATTATGACCATAAATACATTCTTATTTTAAAAATTCTATTTCAATTCTATCATTGCCCCATTATCAAAATAAGTTTTTAAAAATATAAAAGTATCTTAAAAACTTTTCTAAAAATATTAGAAATGGGATGGTGAATAAGGCATATCTAAAGGTCATTAATTTGCATGTCTAAGGGTAAATGAAATTCTTATTTTTTGGACCAATTCTTATCTGGTGGAAGATGAAGCACACAATTCCACCTGGCTTATCAGGTAATTTCTGCATTACCTTGGACAAATGCCATTTGCAAACTCCCTACCAGCCCTTAGGTGCATTGCAGCCTCTGTGTCATTGTGTGTGACATCACTGGGTTGCTATGGATATAGGTGCGAGGTCACTCGCTCTCCTGTGGAACTAGAAATATGGAAAAATTAGAAGAATCTAAACATGAACTAAAGATATTTCCAATACTGATTAACTACTTAAGTCCACCTTGTATCATATGAGCATGAAAATGTTACAAAATAGCAACTTATCAATACAGCAGTATTCTCAATTTAGCCTGTTCTCTTCCTCTTAATTAAAAAAAAATTATTAATATGGATGGTTTAATTATGAAAACAGCACTATCATCTTTTAAGATGTAGTGAAATTATTTAAGAATTAATCTTCAATACCTCTGCTGCTTCATTTAAATGATTTAACATGCAAGGTACATACACTCCCTGCATCCACTTCACACCACAGATGCATTTTAAAACCTTTGTTACATAAGGCAGGAAGTTAATATTAAGATAGTGGGAAACCTAAACCATTAACTAGATTAATCTTCCATTTTATAATATTCAGTATTTCCGCCCTAATATAATATCAAACGGGTTGCCGACCCATCAGATAAATGTAGTGTTAAGTGACAAAATGGTGCAACACAGGCAGGAATCTGCATCCCAGACAAAATGCGACAACTGGAGATCAGTATTCTTTTCATCTGCATGAGAATACGCTGCTTAAAATAAAATTTTTTAAAGCCTCAGATGTATTCAACAAATTTAAAAAGGAAAAAAAGACTTTTTCCCCTTTAAAATAACTCCTCCCAGCCTCCACCCAGTCTAGGCTCTCTGCAATATGACAAATGCAGAATCTTCTGGAATGACTTGATACTGCCTCCCACCACCGCTTTGTTTGCAATATCAGATCAGACAGAATATGGTTTTTTTCAACTTATAGGAATTTCAACGGACGCGTGCCTGTATTCAAAAAAGAAACAGCATATGTCACAAATTGAACCAGTCAGCTAACATTCACAGGCTTTATTTGAAAAGTAATACCTACCCTTTTCAACACACACAAACAAAAAAAAAATTAAGAAAAATGGAGATGGCATGTGGAGGACAATCAATGAAAATGCCAAGGAGACAAATGTCCCCCACCACCACCACTTCCTAAAAGCCAGAGACTTGCTCAGGGGAATGAAGAAAGAGGAGCCTTTTGTTAAGAAAAACGTGAGCAAGGAGGTTTCGATTCTGCACCACTAAGCCCAGGTTTTCTGGGGAGCCTACGTCTTTCCCGGGGAGGTTCCTTAGGAATCTGTCAGGGAGGCTGCGGGGAAGATGACTGGGGGTGGGGGGTGGGAAACCGGGAGACCTGCTGAGTGAATGGGAAAGGCGCCGCCCAGACATCGGGGAGAGAAAGAGGAACCGCATCCATGCGGTCCCCCGCCCCCACGCCTGGGCTGGGAGGAGGGGAAGTGGGGCACAAAGGATGCGCACCGCCCGCCGGGTCCCCGGCGCACCCGAGACCCCGCTCCCGGGACCAGCCTCGCAAGACCCCGCCCCAGCCCGAGCCCGGGAAGGTCCTCGGAGGCAGCGCGGCCGGGCCTGGGGGACGCCGGGGACGCCGGGGAGCGGCCGCGTCACCACACGGGTCCCCGCCACTACCAGGACTCTCCCCAGCGCCCTTGTGGAGCGAGAAGGGGCAGCCACCCTGCGGGCGCGACCGGCGGCCAGCCGCGACAGGCTACCAGCCCCGGGGCCTTCCCCGCCGAGGACCGCGACTCGGGAAGGGCTGGGGCGAGGCGGGGGGAGGGGAGGAGACACTCACGTTCTTCATGGCCGCGGCCATGTCGTCGTAGCGCTCCGCCTGCTCGGCCAGCCGGGCTTTCTGCACCAGTTGCTCGCGGTCCACCATCTTCACGGGCTGGGTCTAGCCGGAGGAAGGAGACCGGGACGGCCTGAAGGGCTTGAAGGGCGGCTGTGGCGCGGCTGGAACTCGTGTGCCGGAGGGACCGACCCACGAAGCGAGCGGCTGAGACAGCGGCGGCGCGGAGGAGGCGGCACGAGCTGCGACCGAGGGACCAGGCGCGAGGCGGCTGCGGCTGCTGTGCGTGCCGCGGGCGGACAACCCCCTGCGGCCCCGCCCACGCCGCGTGACGCAAAAGGCTCCGCCCGCGCGCCCCGCCCAGGCCCCGCCCGGGCCTTTTTCGGCTGAGCCTTCTGCCCCCGCAGCGGATGCAGCTAGCCTCCGTCTTCTGAGTGTACCCCACTTCTCCGCTGGCCCCCAACACTCCCCTTTCTTCACTTCACCCCGGTTCCTTCGCCCCAGCCGTTCCAGGGACCCCCTTCACACCTCCCTCTTCAGCGCCCGCCCTTCCGGGCTTCCGGCGCGCAGGCCACTGGGCGTTGTAGTTCCTCCTTTCCCGGGCCGACGGATTGCGGAGACCAAGGACAAAGGGGCGGTCGAGACTACATCTCCCAGCGGCCATAGCGCGCGAGCGGAGGAAGATAGGGTTCCAACCCCGCGGCCACTGGGGACCCCTGGCGGGGATGCGGGCTGCCAGAGTCCAAGCGAGTGCTGATTCACGGCCCCGCCCCGTCTCCTCCTGAAGCCGCGGGGAGACGGGGCCAGGGCCTCAGCCCTAGACCGTTTCCGAGATTAAAGTACCAGGCATGGGAGCTAGGCAGGGAGGGAAGGTGTCCAGTGTAGCTGCAGATTGGCCATCCACCATCGTACAGAGGGGTGCCTGCAGGTCGGATGGCCGAATTAAAGGTCCAAATCCTGAGGAATTGTTATCCCTTCCCTTCACACAGAAAATTCCAGTTCCCCACAGCTTGAGGTTTGGGGGCTTGAATAGGTGAAGTCATGGAAGGACAGATACCGGCAGGACATACTGGTTAGTTTCCAGAAAGGATGCAGCTGTCGCAGGCTGACCCTGGGGGCCCCCCTCTTCCTCTCCACGGTGGAACACCGAAGATTCAATGACATGCCAGGCGCGGTGGGACACTCCGGTGATCCCAGCCGCTCTGAAGGCTGACAGAGGAGGATCGTGAGTTCAAAGCCAACCTCAGCATCTTAGCGAACCCCTAAGCAACTCAGTGAGACCCTGTCTCTAAATAAATAAAACACAAGTATGGCTGGGGATGTGGCTCAGTGGTTAAGTGTCCCTGAATTCAATCCCCAGTACAAAAAAAAAAAAAAAAAAAAAAAAATTCAATGACAAATTCAGCAGTCAGTGCAGTGACCAACTGCCTACTCCATGGGTTGTGTCTGGGGGTGGGTTCCCATCATCTCTCCCCACCCAAGCGATACACACTGAGGTCAGGCTGATATAGTTTTGTTCATGTGCTTCTGTCTTTGACATTCCATGTAGCTCACACATCCAGTAGTTTTGACAGTTTGTTTTATCTACTTCATCCATTCAATTATCTGTTGAGCACCCACTATGTTCCAAGAACTGTTCTAAGCAATGGAATAGAACAAAACAGGCAAAACTTCCTACCCCCCAAAAATAGGCAAGATAAGAATAAATATGTGGGCCAGGCGTGGTGACCTCTGTAGCTCAGTGGTAAGGCGTCCCAAAATTCAATCCCAGGCCCCCAGAACTAAAAACACATAAATAAGGGGACATAGGATGCACTTCAGTGGTAGAGCTTGTGCTTAGCTTGCATGAGATCCTGGGTTCAATCCTCAGCACCACAAAAATAAATAAACATAAATAGATGTAGAATATGTCTAGAGACTCTGGAGGCTGAAGCAGGAGGATTGCAAGTTTGAGACCAACCTCAGCAATTTAATGAGACCCTGTCTCAAAGAAAAACAAAAGAGGGGTTGGGAATCTGGTTCAGTGGTTAAGTTAAGCACACTGAGGTTCAATCCCTGGTAACCAAAAATAAGAGCAATAAGTAAACTGGGCAGGTGACACTGCCCTATAATCCTAGCAGTTTGGGAGGCTGAGGCAGGAGGATCACAAGTTCTAAGCCAGCTTCAGCAATTGACAGAGGCCCTAAGCAACTTAGCCAGACTCTGTCTCAAAATTAAAAATAAAATAAATAAAGGGAGTTGGGAATGTGGCTCCGTGGTTAAGTGCCCCTGGTTTCAAACCCCAGTACAAAAAAGAAAAATTTGTTTTTTCTTTCAGGTTGAATAGAAAGAGGTTCTGAAAAGCTACTCCAGGGAACTTGGTAACATATCCTATCCAACCATTGAAGAATTATTGGATTTGAGAGTACAACAGGCAGAGACTCAAAGGCAAGGTCATCCTGCACAAGTTTATTGAGAGGCTCCCAAGTGATGGGTAATGAAAGTAGGGGAGGAGTCAGGGACAGGACACCAGGGGCATTGAATGGCAGGCTAAATAATAGAGGGGCTTGTATTTTTTGCAGTGCTGGGGATCAAATCCAGGGCCTTCCTTGTACAAGATAAGTGCTCTAACACTGAGTGGCATCTCTAGCCCAGGAACTAAGTTTTTATTCTAAAATAAACAGGAAGCCTGTGAAACATTTTTAACAATGACAGAAAATGATCACATTAAGGTTTTGTCACCTTCATCACCATTGACTGCTCAGTGCTTAGCATGGTACCTGTTCTATAGTAAGAACACAGAACCCAGGAAATAAAGAAATGAATGAATGAAGGCACTTTGGACAGGCTGCTCTGGGAAGGGTGTAGGAGATGGAGGAGTGGGGAGTGGGGAGGAACGCTAGAAATAGCTCTGTTCTCCCCCTCCTCCAGCATAGGATCTGGCCTGGCCTCTCTTCTCTTACCATACCACCCAGCAAAATGCAATCCTGCTGGTGAATAAACCCTCCCACTTCCTTCTGTCTCTTGCGGAAGCCTCCACCAAGTCATTCCTCTTCCTGTCTCTTCCTCCCTGCAGGCCAGACCTAAAACCTTCTGGCCTGGGGCATCACAGGTCCAGGGGAACAAGCCTTTCCAACCAACCCTGATTGTCCACTTCTGGATTGAACATGCCAATGATTCAGGCCCCAGATGCTAAACGTTGAGCACTTCCTGACACATTTCAGGCCACTTGTCAGAGGCCTTTGACCTCTCCACCTCAGTTCCTCTCCCTACCCCCTCCCCAACTCCATACCCCCACCCCCACCCGCTAGCCTGCTGTACTTGGGGAAAAAAAAAAAAAAAGAAAGGGGAGGAAAACGTTCAAGCCAAATGTGTATGGGAAAAGTAAAACAGATGCAAAGAAAAAATTTTTCAGAGCCAAACAGGAATATCTGCAGTCTCCATATTGAGACTTTCCTCCAATGGTGCAGAAGAACTGGCCCCGCCTTCCTTTCCTTTTGACTTTTGAAGGCCCTAGGTTTAAAGCCACAGCTGCACAGCAACCCAAGTGTTCAGAAGGCTACTCCTGAGCCAAGATGAAGTGAAACAGAGCAAAGGGCTTAAAAGCCTGGCTTCCTCCTCTGCTGCTTTATAGCACTGCAAAGAATCTGGAGAAGGGGATTGGAGAATTAGTGTTTAGGCATCTGCCTGGCCCCCAGCCCTGGGTGCAAGGCCTGTCCTCCCTAGGGATCTCAATTTCCCCCACTTTTAAAATGAGACATTAAACTAAAGGAGCACTCAGTGCCCCACCCAACTATGATGAGTCAGGGTTCTAGATTCAACATGTTCTTCTGAAATGGAAAATATCGACATTCTTCAGCTGTGGAAATAGAGCAGAGGTGTCTATGCCTGCAGACCTGGGAGAAGGTCGAGGCCCAAGGATCAAGAGGCTCAGATTCATCTCTGTTTTTCAGACAAGAAAGCTGAGGCACAGGGAGGCTGTGTGCCACTGAGGAATTCAAAACTGGGCAGATGTTAAGGACTCCCTGTAGCAAAGGCGCCCTGGCCTCTCCCATCTGCAAGGCTGAACCTCCCTGGCCTCTGCTCAGGAAAGGAGGACCCTTGACCGCAAGGGACTGAACTGCCTAAGAACACCCTCCAGCCCCTTCTCTGGTGCTAGAGGACATGACCTTTTAAATGCATCCTCTCTGGCTGAGCTGGCAGATAAGCAGGCCAGCCGGGGACATTAGTGTCCTTCTGTTTCTGTGTGGTCATAAATCACCACAGCCCCATCCCCTGGCTGCTGGCTTCCTCCTGTGGCTGAAGAGCTCGCTGATTAGTGCAGATGGGGCAGCAGTAGCATCTTCCCAAGCCAACCTGCAATGCTCCCCACCCTGTCCCCTGGGAACACTTCCCTGCCACTGCCCTACCAGGTTGGCCTGCAGTAGGGCAGAAAACACCATGGCTTTGGAAGCAAAGAACGACAGGAGAATCTTAGGGACTGTCTCTCCTGCTGTGAATCTTGGGCCAGTGGAGGAATCCTGCACTGGGAGGCAGGGCCCAAAGGTAGAGGCCCTAATTTTACCATTGAGCTTGCTAGGTGACCTTGGGAAAGTCACTTTACCTCTCTGGTTCTCAAATTAAGCATCCATAAAATAAAGGAATTGGATGCATGCTTCTAAACCCCTTGCAGGCAAGATGTAGAGGCACATGCCTATAATCCCAGCTACTACCTGGGGACAAATCTCCCATTCTCAAGAGGCAGAGGAGTCTGGACAAGGATCTTCTCCCCAAACCTGGCGGCATGAACTTGGACCAAGTATGGGCTTAACTATCTCAACGTCTGGTTCCCCACAGAGACAGTAAAGAGCAGTCTGCACCCTGCCCTCTGAACTGAGCTGGGAATAGGATGGCAGGATTCTTGGTAGAGGGGTCTAAAGTGAATGTTTTGATACTTGAAATTCCAAGGACAGTTGGAGTTGAGGACAGGGCACTCAGGGAACAGTCACAATGCTGGGATGGTGGCAGCCTGCAGATCCCATGGAGCAAGCCCAGTGTTTTATGTATTTAGAGGACTCTAAGCTGCATAGAGTCCACCAATTTCAGCCCAATTTCTGGAAGCAAATTTTTTTCCATCAGCTGGTGCTGTCCAGGGATGTCACAGGGACCCATGAATAAGCAGGGTCAGAAGACCAGCTGTTCATGGGTGATGCTGAGCAGTGATCCTCCACCTGGGTGGGCAGTACAGCCCCCTCAATACTTGTGGGGAGACTAAAGTCCCAGACCCAACCTAGATGCACCAGGTCAAAATCTCCAATTATTCCAGACATGGAGGTGCACACCTATAATCCTAGCTATCGAGGAGGCCGAGACAGGAGAATCACAAGTTCAAGGCCAGCCTTGGCAATTTATGGAGACTCTCAGCAACTTAGCAAGACTCTGTCTCAAAATTGAAAATAAAAAAGGACTGGGGATGTAACTCAGTGGTAAGGCACCTCTGGGTTCAATCCTCAGTACCAAACGCACGCCCTGGCTGGGGGTGATGGTACACACCTGTAATCCCAGTGACTCTGGAGGCTGAGGTAGGAGGATCACAAGTTCAAAGACAGTCTCAGCAAAAGCGAGGCACTAAGCAACTCATTGAGACCCTGTCTCTAAATAAAATACAAAATAGGACTGAGGATGTGGCTCAGTGGTTGAGTGCCCCTGATTTCAATCCCTGGTACCCCCCACTGCCCCGGCAAAAACAATCTCCAATCCTGGGATCTGAGAAGCTGTATGTCTTCAAAACTCGCAGGGGGATTTTTTTCTGTACCACCAGTGGTCTGCCTGAGTCTGCTTCCAAAGGCAACTCTGAAGGAGGCCAGGCTGGATTGCCTGAAAAGGAATTTAAAGGGCCTTGGAGCCTTGAGGAAGCTGCTGGGAGGGGCTCGGGACCTGGAACTTTCTGGCATTGGCCATTCTGCCAAGTCAGCCCAGCACTAATGCTTCGAGAGTATAAATCCCACTTGGTCATGTAATATGAACGCCAGTGCTGACACAGCAGGCAGACAGGAACCCAGGCTGCACTAGGGGCAGGAGGGATGTACAGACATCCAGTGCCAACTCCTTGCTTTGGGCCTGAGGACAGCCAGGGACAAAAAGCAACCTCTCCATCCCAAGCCTTCAGAGATTCTTGATGACTCAGGGGCATGGGGCCTGCCTTGTCTTCTAGGTTTCTGAGCAAGCCAGGTTCCTTCCCTGTCCTTCCCTGTCAGGATGGTAGACTGGTAGGGACAGCAGAGGGACTCTTGTTCATCCAGGGTGGGTGTACCAGATGCAGCATCCCATCCCCTCAAGGTCACCGCTGGCTGGCATACCCCCAGCCATAGGCAATTGGCCATTTCCCGAAGCTCCCTTTACTGTTGGATAGCCCTCCTATTTCCAGACCCTTCTGCTCATAAGTCTTCATTCTATCTTTGGTGTTATAAGAAAAGAATGTGGTGCACACCTGTAATCCCAGCTTCTTGGGAGGTTGAAGCAGGAGGATCTCAAGCTTGAGGTCAGCCCAAGCTACTTAGCAAGACCCTGTCTCAAAATAAAAAAGGCTCGGGGTGTAACTCAGTGGTGTAGCATCTCTGAGTTCAAACCCAGCACGGCAAAAAAAAAAAAAAAAAAGATAACCCTTCTTCTCCCCAGTGATGCCAGAATGTATAAATTCCTTCTTTTGTGGTAGTGCTGGGAATGGAACCCAGGGCATGCTAGACAAGCGCTCTATCACTGAGCTACGCCCCCAGCCCTGTGTGAAGTTCTTTCATCTCCCCATTAGACAGTCCCTAGAAGCAAAGAGTAGGTTTTAACCATGTGCTTTTTCCATCCATAATATATTCATGATAAGAAAGGATAGATGGTTTAAAAAGGAAGGGCCAAGTATGGTGGCATACACATAATCCCCAGGTACTCAGGAGGTTAAGGCAGGAGGATCTGAGGCCAGCATGGTAAGTTAATGAGACCCTTTCTCAAAATAAATAGATAAGCCTGGTGCATGGTACACACACCTGTAATTCCAGCTACCTGGAAGGCTGAGGCAGGAGGATCATGAGTTCAAAGCCAGCCTCAGCAATTTAGTGAGGCCCTAAATAACTCAGTGAGACCCTGTCTCTAAATAAAATATTTTTAAAAAGGGCTCAGGATGTGGCTCAGTGTTTAAGGCCCCCTGGGTTCAATCCTTTTTTTTTTAGATTTTTTTTTTAATTTTTTATTGTTGGCTGTTCAAAACATTACATAGTTCTTGATATATCATATTTCACACTTTGATTCAAGTGGGTTATGAGCTCCCATTTTTACCCCATATACAGATTGCAGAATCACATCAGTTACACATCCATTGATTTACATATTGCCATACTAGTGTCTGTTGTGTTCTGCTGCCTTTCCTATCCTCTACTATCCCCCCTCCCCTCCCCTCCCCTCCCCTCCCCTCTTCTCTCTCTGCCCCCTCTACTGACATTCATTTGTCCGCCTTGTATTATTTTTCCCTTTCCCCTCACTTCCTCTTGTATGTACTTTTGTATAACTCTGAGGGTCTCCTTCCATTTCCATGCAATTTCCCTTCTCTCTCCCTTTCCCTCCCACCTCTCATCCCTGTTTAATGTTTGGGTTCAATCCTTGGTATCATAAATAAATAGGCAAGAGGTCTGGGGATGTAGCTCAGTGATGGAGCAACTCTGGATTCAATTTCTAGTGCCAAAGAGAGACAGAGACAGAGAGAAAAGATGGCAAAGACCGGAGGTACTAAGCTTTTGTGTCCAGAGCATCATGCAAGACCTGGGAGCTCTTTAAGTAAGTGAAAGTTTGGCCTCTGGCCCCAGGGCAGCCACATCCAATGTAGGCTAGGTTGAATATTTACACAAAAAGGCTAATTTGGGGTTTATAATCAATGCTCTGTCCTCTTCCCCCAAGTCTTCACGTCAGTCTCTATCACTCAGATGGTGAGGAAAGGCCAAGAAGTGAGAAGAAACAACATTTGCCCCCTGGTCCCAGTACTCAGTAGGAAAATAGACTATTTGCTGTTACTATAACAAAATATCTGAGACCAAACAATTTATAAAGAATAGAAGTTTATTCGGCTGAAGTTCCGAAAGCTGAGAAGTCCAAGAATATGAAACATGACACCAGCATCTGCTTGGCATTTGGTGAGGGCCTTCTTGTTGCATCAAACCATGGCCAAGGGCATTAAGTAGCAGGATGGTGCATGCATGTATTGGCTCAGTTCTCTCTTCCTCTAATTATAAATCCCCTAAGGCCATCATGGGCTCATCCTCATGACCTCAGGGAATCCTAATTACCTCCAAAGGTTGTACCACCAAGTACTATCACATATGAATTTGGTGAATGTGAATTTCCAATCAAACCACAGGCAGGCACTCCAGGAGGAGGAGTCCAAGGCACAGCGAGGTTATGTAATCTACTGGGGTCCCACAGCTGGAGCCTGGGGTCATAAACCAGATTCTCCTGTCTCTTGATCCTTATCCTACCATCCAGAAGTCTCTGTTGGCCTCTTTTCAGAAGCAACAGAGGCAAGCCTGGGTCTCTGCACACAGCTGGGGTTGGTCTCCCCCTCTAGCTCTGAGAGGAGGCAGAGAAAGGTAGGGCTGGGAGGGTCTGAGTGAGAAGTCGAGGGGCCAGCTCACTCACAGCACGATGGAGACCCAGAGCCACAGGCCTACTGGGGAGGTTGGAAGGAAAGTGGTTACCAGGGTACTGCCAAGGCCACAGCCTCCATATTGGATGCAGGAGCCTGAACAGCCAATGGAACTGGAGACCTGGCTGCACCAAGGACTTCTTCCTGAATAACCTTAACCAAATGACTTCTCTCAGATCCTGAAGGATTCAATGATCCAGAAGCTCAAGACAAGCCACTTGGGTTAATGATAAAATCTTTGCCTTTTCCTGCCCTTGCCTAAGTCCTCCGAACTTGAGATAAGAAGTGCTCAGTGGGATCCAGGGGATTTCCTAGCTACCAGTGACATCGAGGGGATTTCCTGGGTTCTGGGGGTGGAGCAGAGTAGGAGAAATAAAGAGGTCCTCAGAGACCAAGGCTGGGAGCCTGAGGATGAACTAGACGCTGATGGTCCTTCCCATGCTTCAGCCACAAGGGATTTTCAGCTTTGCATTTTATTTTATTTTATTTTTTGAGAGAGAGAGAGAGAGAGAGAGAGAGAGAGAGAGAGAGAGAGAATTTTTTAATATTTATTTTTTAGTTCTCGGCGGACACAACATCTTTGTTTGTATGTGGTGCTGAGGATCGAACCCGGGGCCACACACATGCCAGGCGAGCGCGCTACCGCTTGAGCCACATCCCCAGCCCCATTAGCTTTGCATTTTAGAACAGTCACTTGGCAGCAGGATAGAGGGTGGACAGGACAGGGATGAGACCAGAGGAAGAAATTCCTTAATGGAGGATCTTTGCTAGCTCCTCCTAGGGGAGCTGGTTGGGGGTTGGGTTTGGAAGACATGGCAGCTGGGACAGGAGGGAGACTTCTCTGAAAACAGGTGCATGGGGAGGGTCCCATCTGCTTCACTAGGACAGGTTTAGGGAAAGACAAGTGGAAACTGCTGGGTGTGAACAGGTACCCGAGTGGGATGCCCAGGCTGGAGCTGGGAAAAGAAATTGGAGTTCTCCATAGGAGGTGAAGCCTGGGGCCCAGGAAGACTGAAAGAGAAAGGGATGAGTAATGGGGACAGGCCAAGGAAGGTAAACTCACAAGGAGACCTGGAGGATACGCTGGGAGGACCAGGGGTCCATGTGTCCCAGGGACCACACAAATGGCTCCAGAAAAGTCTGTAAGGACAGAAGAGAAGGCCTTTTCATGACTTAGGGCACCTCTGTTGACCTTGGCAAGTGCCATTTTGGGGGAGGGTACAGGGGATTGAACCCAGGGGCACTTTATCACTGACCTACATATATCCCCAACCCCTTTTTTATACTTTATTTAAAAACAGGGTCTCTAAGTTGCTCAGGGCCTTGTTAAGTTGCTGATGCTGGCCTCAGACTTGCAATCCTCCTTCTTCAGCCTCCTGAGTCACTGGGATTATAAGGCATGTACCACCACACCCAGCTGGCAAGTGCCTTTTTGATGGGGCCCAATTATCGTAGATTAGAATGGCAGGGATAGAGAGGTGAAGGGTTAAGATTCGGAGATGACTTGTTTTCCAAGGTGCTTCACGGGTCAGATGAAGAAGGGAGATGTTATTGCTGGTGGTTTCATTACCCTAGAAGAGGCCTGGGATGGCTTAAATACTGGAGCCTAGAGAGACCAAGGCCAGAGGGTTAGGGGCTGGGGGTAGAGGGGATGGGAGCATCTTTTGAGGTGGGGGAGGCCAGAAGCACTGGAGGATGGCCCTCTGAGATGGAAGGTGAGTGGGAGGGTCTTGGGAGTGGATAGGAAGGTTCCTGGGAACCTGTGTCACTGTAGTAGAAGCTGAAGTGACCTGCTGAGTCACAGCAGGAGGAGGGAGGCTGGAGAACAGGCTGCCAGTTTGCGGGAGCCTCCGGAGAGGGTGGGGGAGCAAGCTGTGGAAGGACTGACCATTCAGGGACCAGCTGGGCTTGGAGGCCTGTGCTGAGCAGCCCCTCTGCCCAGCCCTGAGGTTTTCTCCAGTAGCTCTAGGCAGTATGGGCTGGGAGCTGAGAAGTTTGAGGTCAGACCACCTGCAGCAGGCCAGGGGTCAGCTGGGACAGGGGACAAGGAGCCCAACAGATCAAAGGAGTAACTGGCCAAGCACCAGTCCAGGTTGGGAAGGAGGAGGTGGCTATGGATTGGAGGCCTTGGAGTCAGTCAAGAACAGGCAGAGGACAGTGGAGCAGGGGGTGCCAGAGGGTCAGGAGTGTCCCTTCTGGGAGGTCCTCCAAGATGAACAGAAGCCTTGGAAAGTTGGGGGCGGTGACACAGGGGCTGAGGCTCAAGTTTAAGGAGGTTCACCCTGAGAGGCTCTGGAGGAAGGTGCTGGGCCCTGTGGTTGGAGGTGGAGTCCCCCAGGGCGAAGCAGGCCCTGGGGAAATAGGAAAGCTGCAATTCAGGGCCCCCAGGACTGGGCTCTGGGAAAAGGGACAGATCACAGAGCTGCAGATCTGAGCCTGAGGACGGGCGTCTGCCAGGACCAGCAGGGCTGGTAGGGAAGCATGTGGCCTGGACCTGTCCACCCCTCAAGTCTTCCGTTGATAAAGGCCCTGCCACCACATGTCCTGCTCTTTAACTCGGACCTCTGAGCAACACCTTCCTCCTCTGGAGACAATTTGGGCCTCTGGGGTTGGTTGCCTCAGGAAGGACGAGGAAGCCAAGAGAGGAGGAAGCCAAGGACTTGACCAGATTAGAGTTCCACTGTGGTATTCCCCTCCTTTATAATCTTCCCACTGGCTCACGCTGCCAGTTGAGAAGAGGCACTAGGCTGGGGAGGCTGAAGGATCATGAGTTCAAAGGAGGATCCTGAGTTCAAAGCCAGCCTCATCCATTTAGCAAGGCCCTAAGCAACTCAGTGAGACCCTGTCTCTAAATAAAAAATAAAAAGGGCTGGGGATGTGGCTCAGGGGTTAAGTGCCCCTGGGTTCAATCCTTGGTACAAAAAAGAAAAAGAAAAAAAAAAGAGGCACCAGTCAGAGCAGGGGTAACGGGACTCCTGAGGGACTGGAGGCCCAAAGGTTATTGTTGGTACAGAAGAAAGATTAGGAAGGAGAAACAGGCACACAGTGGTGGAGACAGAGAGAGAGATCTGACAGAGGGACAGACAGGAAGACAGATTGCTCGAGACAGAGACAGGGAGAGAAGGTGCTGAGCAGGCTGGCCGGATGCCCAAGAGTTGTCCCGGAAGCTGCTGGGCTGGACCCAACCAGGCAGGATGGATGGCTGCTTTGGAAAGGCAGAGGCCATCAGGCCAGTAATGGGGCTGGCCGTCTCTCCCCTCTGAACAACCTGCCATGGAAAATGCAGCCCAGGGACTCTGTTTCCCCAGACAGGCTAAGGTTGCCCTTGAGGGCTTCCTAGAGGGCAGTATGAGGCCAAGAAAGGGGCCGCTATGGAGGCATGGACCCCAGTTCTGCCTCTCCCTAGGGTGAGGTTTGGCACCCACTCACCTGTTTCTTTTTCTTTCTTCTTTATTTATTTAGGTATAGGTGACGTGACGGAACCCAGAGGAGTTTTACCACAAGTCCACATCCCCAGCCCTTTTTATATTTTATTTTGAGACAAGGTCTCACTAAGTTGCTTGGGCCTTGCTAAATTGCTGAGGCTGGCCTCCAACTTGGAGCCTCTTGCCTCAGCCTCCCTAGCTGCTAGGATTACAGGCGTTCCCACCACACCTGGCTTCCACTGAGCTTCTTGCAGGTCTTGGCTCTCACCTACAAAATGGAAACCACCACAGCTATCCTCAGGGATTCTACCTGTCTTCACCTGCCCACAGAGGCATGGACCTGAGTAAGACCAGAGCATAAAGGTGTCCTTTAAGCCTAATAAGAACTTGCAGGTAACAAATGTCTCTTGTACCCAGTACCCTTTGAGAATATTTCAAAAATCTAGCCAAGGGACTAAGGATGTAGCTCTGTGGCAGAGTGCCTTGCATGACATGGGGAAGCCCTGGGTTCAATCAGCAACACTGCAAGAAGAAAAAAAAAATCTAGCCAAGCAGTTTGGTCAAAGGATTGTGATTCTAGCTCCCAGGCTGCACAATTTCTAAAGATCCCACCAATTGGCTAGGTGCAGTGGTAATCTCAGCAACCCAGGAAGCTAAGACAGGAGAATGGTAAACTGGAGGCCAGCCTCAAATTAGTGATTTAGTGAGATCCAAAACAACTGAGTGAGAGTCTGTCTCAAAAAAAAAAAAAAATGTTAAAAGGGCTGGGGATGTAGTTTAGTGGTAAAACGCCCTTGGGTTCAAACTTCAGTACTAAAATTAAAAAACAACAACAAAAAAAAAACTCACCAATTAAGGGCTCCTATGCATCATCCCCTTCCCCCAAAGTCCAGGACTAAGCACTCAATGCAGAATGCCAAGACCATTGCAACAGGAGAAAAATATGTCTCATGGCTACATCCTAATCATACAAGGCATCTACCCACATTGTGGCCCTCCACAACTTAGCTGGAAGAGAGACTCTTGATCACCAAGGTCACCCATAACATGGCCCCATCCTGCCTCTGAGACACTCATTTTTCTACTCATTTATTCAAATGTTGAGTGTTGGGCTGGTGATGGAGCTCAGTGGAAAAGTGCCTAGCATGTGCAAGACCCTGAACTCAGTCCCTAGCACTGAATAAAAAATGCTAAATGACTATTAGGTGCATAAAGTCTAGTAGGTGAGTTGTGATAAAAGGGCAAGCCCAGAATACTGGGAAAGGACAAGGGGCAGGGGGGCATCTCTCCATCCCCACCTGTTCAAATCTATGGCCTTCAACCCCAATCTAAATTTTTTGGGGGGAGGTACCGGGATTGAATTCAGCGGCACTCAACCGCTGAGCACCATCCCCAGCCCTATGTTGAATTTTATTTAGAGACAGGGTCTCGCTGAGTTGCTTAGCACCTCACCACTGCTGAGGCTGGCTTTGAACTCACAATCCTCCTGTCTCAACCTCTTGAGCTACGGAGATTACAGATGGGTGCCCCTGGGCTGACTCAACCCCAATTTAAATATTCCCTCCTCCAGAAGCTTCCCCAGAACTTCTAGAAATGCCCTTTACTTCTGCCTCTGAGGCCCACAACATTTCTCTGAATCCCCACACCCTGGAATCTTTTATAAAGGGCTGAAAAAATATATGCATTACATTCCTAAGAACCTAAAACCTATTTATCTTTGCATCTAACAGAACCCAGCACAATAGCAAGGTCCAGCAGATACATTAGTTGTGTGTCTTTGAATCTCATTGTAACTCAATGGATGTATCATAGTTTTGAGGCTTTCTCACCTGGAAATGGGGGAACAATAATTTTCACTTCCCACTGTGGCCAGGTGAATCAATGGAGATATTACATACAAAGTCCCCTGCAAGCTACAGACTGCAAAGCTCTGCACAGCTGTGGGCTGTGACAGCAATCTTGAGAGCTGGACTCAAGAGTCAGGCACCAAGGGCCTGCAGCTTCCTCTTCTTTCTGATGGTGATGGAGAGCTCTGAGCCTGAAGAAATAAAAATACGGGCAGACAGACCACGATGAGAAGAGGTGCATGGAAGCGCCTGCATACTTAGCTTCCCAGTCTGCCTCTATCTCAGGGTGGGTGACCTTGGGCAGGTTCCTTCTCCAAGCATGTGTTTCTCCCTCTGCCAAGTAGGAATACCAATCTCTGTTTTGACTAGCATGGCCCATTCTGAAAAATCACACAGGCCCCAAACCCTGATGTGATTCCACATCTTTCGCCTTTGCTGGGGTTTTAACTGTAGTTGGTTACGTTAAAAACTGCTCAGTGCGCATGCCTGTGCAGGGGCGGGGGAGGGGGGAACCTCCCTTTCTAGTGCAGGTCGTTTTGAAAATTAGCTTTAGAATTTTAACAGGCTTCTCTGCGTTAATCCTGCCTCTGAAAATCTGAGTAAATACCCCAGCCTTGGAGCGGGGGGGGGGGGGGGGGGCAAGGATGTTGTGTCAAACCTTTTTTGTAAGCTGCAAATGGCTGCACAGACTAGAAAAGTCTGCATACCCTCCAAGCTCTTGGGAATCCTTCTCGATTCTTCCTGTCCTCGAAGAGGTCGCACCAAGGAACAGACCCAGGATCCAGCCAGCCCCGCCCTTTGATTGCCGAAGCCCAGTGGCTCCCAAAAGCCCGAAGGGGCGCGGCGGGGTGGGCAGATTCCGGGGGAGTTGAGGGCGGCTCCTTCCCCCTTAGCCCCTCCCAACCCGCGCTTTGCAGTTTGCTGTGATTGGCTGTGCAGGTTCTCAGGCTCTCCAATCGGGAGGCTGCAGCGGAGCCAGGGGTGGAGCTTCAGTTCCCACGCGGGGCGGGTCTCATGCCCCACCCCGCGCCGCGCTGCACCAGGGTCGTGACTCAGCGGGAAGGTGCTACCCGACGAGGCGGGAGGGCCACGCCAAGCCGCACCCTGCTCCGCCCCGCCCCGCCCGGGGCCTTGCGTCTGGGGAGGAGGTGGGGACTTAGGAACTAAGGCAGGAGTCCTGAGATCTACACCCTGGTCTTTTTTGTGTGATCAGAAAAAAACCTCGACCCTTTTCTGGCCTTTGGTTTTCCTTCCTTAGAGAAGAGATAAGAATATGCGCTTCGCGGCTGGTCCCGAGGCAAGATAATGCCAGATAGGAAGGCCTGGAGCTTTGGGGTTTGACTTTTCAGGGTGTGAATTCCAGCTGTCTGATCTTGGCCAGCACCGCAATCCTCTTCTGTAGACCCAAAGAACAAGTTTCTTTCGCAGCTGAGGTGGTTGGGCAGGTGAAATGAGAGGGTGTGCACAAATGTAGAGGGGAAACAGCTCTGCACAGTAGTTTGGTTGCAGAATCCCCGATAGGAGAAACAGCTCTGAGTAGCAAAATAGAAATCACAGTTTTGAAAGGCTAGTCCTGGAACCTAGGCCATAGACAAGAGAGCTGTACAGTTCTGCATTAAAAAAAAAAAAAAAAGGTAAGACGTCCTATTAAAAAATATTAAAAAACAGGCAATGGCATTGAATGAATAGACATTTTTCCAAAGAAGATAAACATATGGCCAATAGGCATGTAGAAAGACTGAACATTATGAACCTATTTCACTCCATGTTCCTAGGTGTGGAACAATTATAAAAACAAATACAGTATATATTATGGAATATAATTAATAATACTTATAGCCTAATAACATATAACCATATGAGCTTATGGCTGATTTCCAATCTATTTTAATGCACTTGTGTCAATTTTGTTGAAATATTCTCAGGATTGAAACCTTGGGACTTAATGGGTTTCAATCATTAGAGATATACCCATAGGATGGCAGAATTAGAAATTAATATGTGTTGGGGTTGGGGATATAACTCAGTTGATAGAGTGCTTGCCTCACATGCACAAGGCCCTGGATTTAATCCCCAGCAGGAAGGAAGGGAGGGAGGGAGGGAGGAAGGAAGGGAGGGAGGGAGGAAGGAAATAATAGGTGTTGGTGAGGATGGGGAGAAATTGGAACCTCAGTGTATTGCTGGTAGGAATGTAAGATGGTGAATCTGCTGTGGAAAACAGGTGGCTCCCTAAGGTGTTAAACACAGAATTGCTACCTGAGTCAGCAGTTCCACTCTTAAATATATACCTAAGAGAATTGAATATGGTTCTCAAACACATACCTGTATACAGATGTTTATAGCAGCATTTTTCATAAGCAAAAGATGAAGGCTGAAGATATAGCTCAAGGGCAGAGCTCTTGCCTTGCATGCTTGAGACCCTAGGTTCAGCTGGGCTTGGTGGTGCACGCCTGTAATCCCAGCAGCTAGAGAGGCTGAGGCAAGAGGATCTCAAGTTCAAAGCCAGCTTCAGCAATTTAGAGAGGCCCTAAGCAACTTAGGAAGACTCTATATCAAAATCAAAAATATAAATGGGCTAGGGATGTCTTTCAGAAGTTAAGTGCTCCTGGGTTCAGTCCTGGCACAAAAAAAAAAAAAAAGCACCTTCCACAGGGCCTGGTTCACAAGGACTGTTTAAAAGCAGGGCATTTATTTATTTGGCACTGGGTATTGAACCCAGGGGCATTCAACCACTGAACTATACCTCCAGCCCTTTTTATTTTGAGACAGGGTCTCACTAAGTTGCTTAGGCTGGCTTTGAACTCACCATCTTCCTGCCTCATCCTCCTGGGCTGCTGGGATTACAGGCACACACCACTGCACCTGGCAAAAGCAGGGTATTTAATTTTCAATTTTCAGCTGTGCATTGAGCCCTTACTGTAAATCACCTGCCAAGTTTGCTCTATTCACAGCCTGAGATTGGTTGTGCTTTGGGAATAAAGACCTTAGTCGGTTTAGCAGGAAAAAAGTTTTCTGGAGGAGGAGGCAAAAGCAGGAATCAGAATAAGCAAAAGTTAGGGGTGATCAGCAGAATCCAAGATTTGTGGTTGGGATGCTGGCTATCCTACTTTAATGATAATAGATACCTAGCTGGATCCTTTATTTATTTGTTTATTTATTTATCCATTTGGAGTTGCTGGAGATTGAATCTGGGCTTTGTACACACTAGGCAGGTGCTCTGTTACAGAGCTACACGCCCCCACCTTGTGATTTTTTCTTTTGGTATTGGGGATTGAACTCAGGGTGCTGGTGCTCAACCACTGAGCCACACCTCCAGTACTTTCTATTTTTTGAGACAGGGTCTCACTAAGTAACCTAGGGCCTCTCTAAGTTGCTGAGGCTGGTTTTGAACTTTTGATCCTACTGCTTCAGCCTCCCAAGTTGTTGGGATTACAGGTGTGCACCACAGTTCCTGGCTAGCTCTGGATCTTTTTAATTAAACCTTTGGAGGCAAGGTATTCTTGGCAAGTTGAAAGATGGCAATGTTCGGTTGGCAGTGGGGCCCTGTATCACTTTTCTGTGGATTCCCATCATCCTTGGAATAAGCTCCTCTGTGGCCCAAAATCCCTGAGTGCTCCAGCCCTTACCAGATTCTCTGACTCATGTTCCTTTTTGCTCCAATCATGATGTCCTTCACTATGGTGCTTTTGCAGTCCAGGCTAAGTCCCCATTGAGGGATCTGGAATAGATCCCCTCAAACCTTCCTCTTTCTTTCTTTCTTTTTTTTTTTTTTTTTTTGGTAAAAGGAGCACTGAGCTCTTTACCACTGAGGCACATCCCCATCCTTTTTTATTTTTTATTTTTGAGACAGGATCTTGCTAAATTGCTTAGGATCTTGCTAAGTTGCTGAGGCTAACCTCGAACTTGAGATCCTCCTGCCTCAGCCTCCTGAGCCACTGGGGTTATAAGCAGGCACCACGGCACCCAGCTGTATATCTCCTTTTGAAAGCTGGCCTTTGTGCCAGAAAGTATGTTCCAGAAGTAATTTTTGCGTGTCCTCCATTCATTCAAAAAATATTTATTTGAGCATCTGCTGTATGTTAGGTCCTGTGTACAACATTGGGCACAGCAGAGCAACCCCAGTCTTCAACCCTGGGGCTAGGAAAGGACAGGCCAAGCAGCAGTGTGTGACATGTGGGGTGAGTGTGGTCAGGGGAATAACAGGGTGTAATAGGGGTTCCTGCTCCACACTAGGAGGACCTGTCTGTGAAGGCCTTCTGGAGAAAATGAAAGCTGAGACTGAGGCTAAAAAAGAATTGGTGAAGGGGAAGGAGGAGGAGAAGATGATGTGTATTCCAGGCAGAGAGAACAGGATGTGCAGAGGCTCCCCTCTGTGGGAAGAGAGCCCAGACATTAGAGGAATTGAAAGTAGTTCAGCCTGGCTCAGTCCTGGCAGCAAATGGCAAGGGATGATGCTGAAAAGACAAACAGAGCCAGACTGTGCAGGACCTTTTTAAACTGGGCTAAGGCATTGAGAAAGAGCACTGGGGAGCCATGGCAGGTGTTTGAGCAGGGGAGTGGAGGAATCTCTCTGTTCCTGTGCTATGGGGAATGGGTTACAGACAGGGAAGATGCATAAGGATAAAGAGAAATGGACAGCATCTAGGAGAGTTTGAGAAAAATCAATAGGACCTTGTGATTCATTCGTTGTTTGGGGTGGGACTTGAAAAGGAGCTAGTGATTTGGTGGTGCTACTACCAAACAGGGGCACTCAGGTTTAGATGTAGATGACAAAGTTACGAGTGGGATAGGGTGTTTTAAGAGAGAGCAGGGCACTTGAAATCAGTGTGGGATTATTCTGTGAATTTCTCAAGAACAAAAGCCCTGCCTATTTATTCCTGTGCTCCCAACCTCAGTAGGCCCTGGCCCAGAGAACACAAATGTGTGCTGAAAAAACAGTGAACAGAAGCTGGGTGTGGTAATCCAAGCAATCAGGAGGCTGAGGCAGGAGGATCACAATTTGAGGCTGGCCTCAGCAACTTAGCAAGACCTTGTCTCAAAATAAAACAATGAAAAGGGCTGGAGATGTGGCTTAGACCTGGAGCACTTGCCTGTCATGTTAGAAACCCTTGGTTCCATCCCCAGCACCAGGGGGATAAAAAAATGAACAGAATCAGCCTTTGCAACTGGCTGCAAGACCCACAAGACAGAGCAAAACTTAGGAGCCTGATGTCTGAGTCTGGAAAGCCAGGCTATGCTGCTCTAATGAACAACTGGATCTCAGTAGCTTAAACAAGGATTTTTTTCTCACTTCCACTTCATGTCTGTCTGAGCCAGTAGAGGCTTTGCTCCAAGTGGCCTTTGCTTAGACACACATACTGGATGTCATTTGGTCACCTTGAAGGAAGAGAATTGTGCCATATTTCATTAGTGAAAGTGTGTCATAGGGCCATGCCTCACTGAAAGAGGTTGTGATGGTAACTGGGTGTGGTGTGCACACCCATAATTTCAGTGACTTGTGAGGCTAAGGCAAGAGGATCATAAGTTGGAGGCCAGAGGCCAGCCTGGACACTTAGTGAGACCCTGACTCAAAATTAAAAAAAAAAAAAAAGGGCGGGGATAATAGCTCAGAGCACTTATCTAGCAAGTGCAAGGTCTTGTTCTCAGCACTACAAAATAAGTGGGGGGGGGGGGGGAGGTGGGCATGGAAATGCAAATCCACCTCCCACCTCTTGCTTGCAAGGTAACAAACTGGTAATGCTGATGCCCACTGCTAACAAGTGCCAGGAAGCCTAGGTTCCAGTTCTAGCTCCCTCTGCTTACCCAGACCAACTTTTTCTCCTCTCTGAGCCTCACTTCTCCCTGTTTGTAAAGCAGGATGGGTAATACTTCCTTCCCAGGGCTGTGGTGAAGATCCATTCAATGTTTATTTTGTTTAGATGAGGAGAGTCCAGTGCTGGGAAGCTGTGATATTTCTTGGGACATTAGAGACACACATTACAAGGAATGTGTGGCTGGAATGGCTAATACCACAGGTAAAGCAGAATCCCTGAATGTGCTGGGGACAGCAAGGCAGCTAGAACATTCCTCTGTCCCTCTGCCTAACTTCCTGAATTCTTTCCTCTTTCTTTCTCTCTCTCTCTCTCTCTTTTTCTCCCCCCTTTGATACCCAGGGATCCTTTACCACTGAGCTACATCCTCAGTCCTTTTGATTTTTCATTTTAAGACAGTCTTGCTAAATTGCTGAGGCCAGCCTGGAACTTGTCGTTCCTCGCCCCAGCCTCCTGAATAGCTGGGATTACAGGCATGCACCAGTGTGCCCAGACCGGCCTGAGCCACTTTCCTATCTTTCATTCCTGTAGCCCTTGTCCCTCCAATGACACAGCAGGTCTCAGGGAGCTCTTTAACAAATGAGGCAAAGTCATTCCTGCCAGAAGCTGAGGGAATTGAGAGTCAGATTGTTCACCTTACTCCTTAGATGGGAGCCAGGACTCAGGTTTAGAGCCTGTGGGAGACAGAATAAGGTTCCCCAAGGACATCCGCATCCTAATCCCTGGAACCTGTGACTATGTTACTTTGCGTGTTTGATTAAATCAAGGATCTTGAGATAGGGAGATGATACTGGATTATTTAGGCAGACCTAACATAATCACAGAAGGCCTTAAAAGATGAAAGAGGAAAGCAAAGAGTCAAAGATGAGCTGTCAGAAGTAAAGATCAAATCAGGTGCAGTGACACAGGCCTGTAATCCCAGCAACTCAGGAGATTGAGGCAGGAGGATTGCAAGTTTGAGGCCAGCCTCAGCAACTTAGCATGTTCCTATCTCAGATTTCTGAAAAATCAAAAAGGGCTAGGGAATTAACTCAGAGGTCAAGTGCCCTGAGCTCAATTTCCAACACTAAAAAAAAAAAGGCCCAGAGGTCAGATGGTGTGATTCCTGGATAGAAGGTCATGAGCAGATGAGCAGCTTCTAGAAGCTAGAAGCTAGAAGAGGTAAGGAAGCAGAGGCAGATTCACCCCTAGAACCTCCGAAAGACCATCACCCTGTGGACACCTTGAATTTTATCCAGGGATGTCCATTTCAAACTTATGACCTCAAGAACTGTTAAGATAGTAAATTTGAGGATGGGGATATAGCTCAAACTGCGTGGTAGAGTGTTTGCCCCACATGCACAAAGGCCCTGGGGTCAAACCACAGCACCACATTAAAAAAAAAAAAAAAAAAAAGATGGTAAATCTGTATTATTTCAAGGAAGGACATTGGTGGCCATGTTATAGCAGTAAGAAAAAAACTAATACAAAGCCTTGCAGGCTTGCTAGGCACCACCTCTGGCACATGCCTCCAATCTGAGCAACTCTAATCCCAGCAACTCGGGAGGCTGAGGAAGGAGGATCACAAGTTCAAGGCCAGCCTCAGCAATTTAGCAAGGCCCTAAGCAACTTAGTGAGACCCTGTCTAAAAGTGAAAATTAAAAAGGGTTGGGGATATGGCTCCCCAGTAAAACACCTCTGGGTTCAATCCCCAGTACCAAAAACAACAAAAAAAAAAGACAAGCAGGCTGGACCTGAAGGGTGGGGGCTTGACACTGGACTGTAGACACAGGCAAGTCACATAGCCTGAGGCCAAGAGAGGCTCAAGCAGGATCTCCACATTGCTTTGTTTCCCATCTCCCTTCCCACTCCCTTTAATCATTTTTTCTTCTCTAGTGACTCCTTCACCTTGCTCTGTGACCTTGAGCAAACCCCTTCCTTTAGCGGGTTCTAGATTTCTGTATATGTAAAAGGAAAGAGGAGACAGTCCAAGGGCCAGGGTATTCTCTAGGGACCTTGGAGGCCTGCCACGGTGAGTCAGCATTTCCAAGATTCCAGCTCAGGGATGATGCTCTTGGGCCACCGCCTTCCATCCTCAGGCCAGATTCCTCCAGAGAGTCAGTCCTGCCTGGAATCTTCTGTTGCCACGGATAATGCACTGCTGTTCAAACAATGACCTCAGTTAAAAGTCAGGGAGACAATGCTTTATTGAGTTGGCACCTATGAACTGGTGGCTACAGGCCCCCAGGCTTCTTTGCTACTGCAAAGTGGAGGCTGTGGCGGGGGCAGCATAAATCAGAGCTGCTGGTTCCAGCTGCAGGGAGGAGCCACTGTCCCTGCTTTGGCCCCTCCAGCCCCCTTGTCCAGCCGAGCACCATCTAAATCCAGGCCTTCATGGAGAAGGTCAGGCAATGACCCAGGTTTTTCTGCAGCCCCTGGGAGTCTAAGGAAAGAGCTGCATGTGCCTCCTGGCTCCCCTGCTTAGGGATCCCCAGATAGGTCAGGGAAGGGAAGGGAAGGGAAGGCATCCCATTTACAGAGGAACCCTGAGCCTTCTGGATCCAGGTAGAAGGAGGCAGGGTCAATAGTACTGTAATAGGAGTTCCTATGAAGAGAAGACTCTAGAGTCCCCAATCCCACCCCTGCCATTTTCTGTTTTGGCTAAACAAAACATGGATGTGTTCACTGCACTGGACTGCAATAGTTGATGACAGATCGAGGTCACCCAAGAAGTTGATGGGGACAGAGCCAGGTTCCCCTAGGCAGGACTTCCCCTCTGGGCAGACTTTCTCCCAAGCAGGGGAGGGAGGGGCAGGGAGAACTGCAGAAGTCACTGGAGGAAAGCTTCCTGGAGGAAGAGAGACAGGTTACAGTAGGCTCCCGGAAGAAGAGGTGATCTGTCGAGCCAGCTGGTCACAAGGGCCGGCACAGGACACTGGCATCCTCACTGTGGTCACAGTTGTGGGCATCCCAGCGAATGTGAGAGCAGAGCAGTAGGGTGCTCTCATCCCCACGGCACTTGACGTTGTCCAGAAGGATGGGGCCTCGACCTTGGCCAAAGTGGGCCTCACCAAGGGCTGCCAGAGCTGGGCCACAGCCCAGCTGACGGCACAGGACACCAGCTGCCCGCAGGTCCCAGGCATCATCACAAACTGTGCCCCACCGTTGCCCTAGGAAGAGCTCTACACGCCCCTCACATCGGTGGGCTCCACTGACCAGACGTAGGTGTCCTGTGGGGGAACAAGGCCTGGGGGTAAGGGGGCTGGCCTATGCCAGGCCACCTCCAAGCTAGGCCAAGTAGGGGGTGAAGAGGCTAAGGCAGGGTTTGAGACACAGCACTGCCCAGGAAACCCCATGAAGACAGACAAGTGAGACTGATTCAGGATGAGCAGTGTGCCAGACCCAGAGACAGGCCTGAGAAAAAGAGATCAAACGTGCTGAGTGCTTCTGTCAGCTGTCTCTCGAGGCCTTTGCTCATAATCCCAGTACTTCAACGCCAGGCCAGCCATCTGGGGATTGTGATCATGTCCTATTGTGTCCCTTGAAGGTCACTGGAGTCTCTACCCCACTTCCTGAACTAAATTTGGAATTACTTCATTACTCCCCTCAGGACAGGATCCCCACTCTTTGCCTTTAACCCTAACTCTAGAAACCTCTAGATTGCTCTAGTTGGAAGTTCATCTCCTCCTTTCTGGACACCATACCCCTATTAATTAGGACTGAGACCAGCACACACACAAAAAAAAACAAGTGTTCCAACATCTGGTGCAAATCTGTTGAGCTGCTATAACTCAGGCTGTGACTTCCCTCAACCTAATCCATCTTTTCTGATGCTCCCACCTCACTTCCAGCTGGCTGTGGGCACCTACCATCCCTGGGTCGAGGAGTGGGCACCCGAGTGGTCTCAGAGCCGTCCTGCTGGACCTGCAGTCCCACTTCCTCTGGGCCTGGCTCAGCAAGAAGAGAAAAAAGAGATGGCTGTCACGTTGGGGAACATGCTCCTCAGGGCCAGGTCACCTCCTCCTCTCCTCCCATTCCCAGAGAAATCTGTTCTGGGGACAAGAAAGGACTTAACAGGATACTAAAAAACTTCTCCCTGTCCTCTGTACTAATTTGACCCTGGGGCCCAAGGCAGAACGCTTTGCGGCCAGGACTTTGAAGAGGGAGAGGACGCCCCATCAGGCCTGGGCACTAAATGAGGGTGAAGATATTGATTTCCACAGCAATCGATGAACAGAAGCATTTTTCAACGTCCCATTTCTACTGCCTCCTCCCGTTGGCGACTTCTGGGAAGGCTGATAGACTCTCCCTTGCTTCCCACCTCTCTTACTAGAGTTTGCTGGACTATGACTCAGACTCCAAAGAGGTCCAAGCCTAGGGCGAGCTCCCAGACGCGCCCTGCACTGCTGCACGGAGCCGCGCTCCCAGGCCCCGCCCTGCCCTCGCACTGCGGAGGCCGCGCCCTTCCGGCCCCGCCCCTTCCGCGCAGCCGCAGAGCGCAACAGCAGGCTGGCCGCTAGTCCCGGCGGAGTGCTCCCGCGGCAGTGCCGCAGAGAGGCCTCACGCGCGTCCTACGCCCATCCCTCTCAGGCCCCGCCCAAGCGCGCAGTGCGTGTACGCGAGGCCCCACCCTCTCTGCCTTGCGTGCGTACGTGGGCCCCGTCCGCACCGCAGAGGGCGCCTCCGCGCGGTCCAGCCGCGGTCTCACCTGCGCAGAGAGCGCCCGCGTCCTCGTGGTGACCGCAGTTGTGCTGCCCCCAGCCCAGGTGGAAGCAGTCGCTCAGGCGGGCTTCGGTACCCACACAGCCCACATTGTCCAGCAACACCGGGCCGCGGCCGTAGCCGAAGTGACCGAGACCCGTAGCGCCCAGCGCAGGTCCGCAACCCGCCTCGCGGCAAGCCACGCGCGCGTCCGCGAAGTCCCAGTCATCGTCGCACACGGTGCCCCAACCCCCGGCGTACAGCACCTCCACGCGGCCACGGCACGGGCCCGGGCCGCCCACCAGCCGCAGCCGCCCGCCTGCAGGGCGCACAGGCCCGCGGCCAGAGGGGGCTGGGCTGGGGCGGCCGGCTCCCTGGCAGAGCCCCGGCCCCATCCTCTCCCACCCCCTGCGGGACACCTGCTCGGCCACTTACTTCTCTTCCCCGCAGCCCAGGTGGGTGTGGTGGACAGAGCCGACGCCCCAGAAGACTGGGCACCAACTCTGGTACCTGCGGAGACAGCGTTTAAAGGGCACTAGGAGGTCTGTCCTGCAGCAGGCGGGGGGGACCCCAACTGCCACACCGCACCTCACATTCAGTCCTAGTCTCAGAGTCACCATGTATGGTGTATAATGTAGAATCTTAATTCTAGACGTTAACCTAATTTTAATCCCAGTAACAGCTCCAGCCCCAGTTCCAACCTCACTTAAAAAAAAAAAAAAAAAAAAAAAAAAAAAGATTTTAACATTGGTTTGTTTGTGTGTGGTTCTGAGGATCACCTAGCACCTCACCCGTGCTAGGCGAGCGCTCTACCACTGAGTTACAGCCCCAGCCCTCCAACCTCACTTTTAACCTTGATTCATCCTTTAGGTTAACTCCCTCACCAAGTCTCTGATTTCCCAAACTCAGCAGCAGCCCCAAATTTTACTTAAGTTCTTTGGAGAAATCTTACCACCGCCTCCCACCCCGCCGAACTTTTCAGGGCTCCGGGTTTCATCCTTGTTCCATCTGCTCATGGTTCTCTCACCCACCCTTACCATCTGGCCAAAAGCCCTGGCCTGTGAGTAATGGACCCATTCCTGTGAATCCAAAACAGCATTCCCAGTGCGCAGCCCCACCCACCTTGCTCCTACGGTTTCAGCCTGGAGGGTGGGCTTTATACCTGATGGCTCAGTGTGCCAGGCCCCATCTGCTCTTGTGGCCAAGGGTGGCAGTGCTGTGAGAGTTGTGGGACCCAGGACTAGAGCAGGAGAAAAGAGAGCAGGATCAGAGGCTGAGGTTCAGGTGAGCCATGGGCTCTCAGGAGAGGAGAGGAGGGTCTCTTAGAAATGACACCAGATTTTACTTCCTTGGACAGGGGCTCAGCCCTAGCTGGGATCTAAGAAGGCCCCACTTTTGACAGTAGTGATTGACTTGGGCTAGCCTTTACAGTGTATTCAGGGCTTGCAGGACCATGCTTTCAGTTCCTTCCAGTGTCCTATGTTCTCAGAAGCCTAATGTGTCCAAGACTAGAGAGAAAGCCTTGCCCACTAGGGAGGGCCATTCACAATTCTTTTTTTTTTTTTAACTTTTACATCTTTTTTTTTTTTTTTTAGAGAGAGAGAGAATTTTTTAATATTTATTTTTTAGTTTTCGGCGGACACAACATCTTTGTTTGTATGTGGTGCTGAGGATCGAACCCGGGCCGCAAGCATGCCAGGCAAGCACACTACCGCTTGAGCCACATCCCCAGCCCCCATTCACAATTCTGAGGGGCTTGCAGAACAAGACTCATCTTGCAGATAAGATAGAGTTAGAGAGGCTGGAATTGTGGCTCAGCAGTAGAGCACTCCCTGGGTTCGATCCTCAGCACCACATAAGAATAAAGGCATTGTGTTGTGTCCATCTACACTTAAAAAATAAATAAAACAATTTTTTTTAAGATAGAGCTAGAAAGGGGTGGTCTGCTCAAGGCCATGCAGCAAGGACAGCCCTAGCTCTGTCAGACTTCTTGTGTAAGAGGGTAAGGCTTTGCCTCTCAGGACCTCAACTTTCCCATCTGTAAGTGGGAATGATAGCCCCTGGAGTGCCAAAGTACTTTCCATCTTATACAATAGGGTCCATCTGTGAAATGTTGTTATTGACATTGTTAATCCTATAGGCTGAGAACACTTCTCAAATTGGAGACCACGTGGGAGAAAGTTACTATGGGAGCTTCAGGATTGCAGAGGGCTGTGCTAGGTGATTCTGAAGTATCTCTGGGGCAATTTTAAAGTACTGTTACTTTTTTTTTTATTTTTCAGTTTTCAGCGGACACAACATCTTTGTTTGTATGTGGTGCTGAGGATGGAACCTGGGCCGCATGCATGCCAGGCGAGCGCGCTACCTCTTGAGCCACATCCCCAGCCCATTTTTTTTTTTTAAATCAGGGATTGAACCCAGGGGCGCTTAACCACTGAGCAACAACCCCATCCTTTTTTATATTTTGAGGCAGGGTCTCCCTAAGTTGCTGAGGCTAGCTTTGAACTTACCATCCTACTGCCTCAGCCTCAGTATTCCACTAAGAGTTCTTGGAAATTGCTAGAAAGTTCTGGAGGCATTATTAGTAGAGCAGTACTGCAGTATTGTTACACAGCTGTGGAGTGTTCCCTAAATAGTAACGGGATATTCTGAGGCACCTTCTGGAGCAGGACTGAGAGAAGTCACTTCCAAGCCCTCCAGGAGAGCTCTTGGAACCGCTAAGGTAGCCAATGTTCGCTCCTCCCCCGCCCAGGCCTCAGCCCATCTCTACCTTGCCCTCCCCTCCAGGGCCCGCCCCAGAGCCTGCACCTGCACAGAGCGCGCCCGCGTCTTCATGGTGACCACAGTTGTGCACGCCCCAGCCCAGGCTCGGGCAAGCTGCCAGGCGGGGTTCGCCGCCTTCACAGTGCACGTTGTCCAGCAGGATGTGCCCCGTGCCAAAGCCGAAGAAGGCGTTGGTGGTGGCGGCCAAGGCCGCCCCGCAGCCTAGCTGGCGGCAGACCACAGCGGCGTCCGGCAGCCCCCAGTCATCGTCACACACCGTGCCCCACAGGCCGCCGTGCAGGATCTCCACTCGGCCCTGACAAGGGCCCGCGCCCCCCACCAGGCGCACGCTGCCCTCACCTGGTGAGGGGAGCGGGCTGGGGGCAGGGAACATCTCCCACCTGCTCTGCCTCCCCATTCACACACGTGCGCCAAGCCTGGACGCACCCTTCCGTGCCCCAGGACCCACAACCCAGGCGGAGCTGCCCGCCCACCCACCTCCAGGGCATTGCCTCCTCACAGTCCAGATGGGGCGGCTTGTGGGGTCACAGGGCAGCCAACCTTGGTTGGGTCATTCCTGCCTAAAACCAGCCCTCTGGTCCCTTTTCTCTGCTCTCCTGGAGGACTAGAGCGCAGGGCTTTGCCTTTACTACCACCTGAAGAAAACCTCCCCTTTCAAAGTGCAGCCCAACAACTCTTCCTCCATGAAGCCCTCCTGGCCTCCTGATTGAGGGAACCCTCTTCCTCCTCTGGACTTCCTTAACTGTCCTTCTTTGGGGGCCCTTTCCCTTTTTTATTTTTTGCAGTACTGAGGAGGGCGCCTGCTAGGCAAGCGCTCTATCCCTGAACTACATCCCTAGCCCTTTTTAAATTTTGTACTCTTGCTGAGTACCCAGGTTGGCCTTGAACTTGCATCTTCCTGCCTCAGCCTCCCATTGCTGGGATCGGATCGCAGGCTGCCCTTTTCCTTTTCTTGTTCCTCATTTTTGTGCCCCCCCTCCACTAATCTGCTCCCACCCCCAGTTCCCTCCTGCTCACCTTCTCCAGCCTTCGGTTTGCAATCCCCCTCTTCCCCTGCTTAGGGTAGAGTGTGGGCGACTCCTAAGGCCTAGGGGGGTCCCCCACATCACCCTTACTTACCTTTCCCATTCTGAGGAGTTGTAGGGGGCGCTCTACTGCTTAGCACCTTCCTTGTTGGGGACTGTGTCAGCAAGAATTCTGGGGAGGAAGCAGGAGGAAGGGAGGATACCTGAATTTTTCTGTGCTACATCTTCCCATCCACAGAATGAATGACAGGGCAAGGACGTGGATTCCTAAGGTGCTGCCTCTGGGGCTTCTGGGTGCACAAAGGGTCAAAGAGAATCACCCTGAGATTGAGAGGAGGAGAAGCTACCAAACTTCTTACTTCTTCAGTTTTTTCTTTTTCTTTTCCGCAGTGCTGAGGATTGAACCCAGGGCTGCTGTATCACTGGACTACACCGTCCCCTCAGCCCTTTTTATTTTGAGATGGGATCTCACTAAGTTGCCCAGGCTGGCCTCAAACTTGCAATCCTCCTGCCTCAGCCAGAGTCATTGGGATTACAGGCTTGAGTCATTGCACCCAGGAATGTATCCTTCTTAAAGCAGTTCACATTCCTGGGGAACTTATGCACATTTTCAGGTCCCACCTCAGACCTGCATACAGCCCTCTGCCTGCTATAGTCGGCCACCCTCCCCATCCGGGGCCTCAGCTCACCATCGCACAGGACAGCAACGTCCTCATAGTGAAAGCAGTTGTGCACGCCCCAGCCCCGGCTGCCACACTCGCTCAGCATGGTCTCCTGCCCACGGCACTCCACGTTGTCCAGCAGGATGGGCCCCCGGCCCTGGCCAAAAGCAAGGGGCCGCGGCACAGGCAGCGCCAGGCCACAGCCCAGCTGACGACACACCACATTGGCATCCACCACGTCCCAGTCATCGTCACAGACACTGCCCCAGGAGCCACTGTGCAGGACCTCCAGGCGCCCCCGGCAGCGGCTCGGGCCCCCCACCAGCCTCAGCTCTGTGAAGAGGGTTGAGCTGGCACCAGGGGGATCACTGGGCCCAATCTGCAGGATGCCCACTTTGCCGTAAGCCATGGACGTCTTGGGATCTGTCCCTTCTGTGAAATGGAGAGTCTGAGGCAGTGCCTTGGACGTGGGGGCATCTAGAGTCACGGAGGGCTGGTTAGTCATTCCTCCCTGAGGTCCTCTGAGTGCAGAGTACCTGAGGGCAGGTAAGGGTAGGGCAGGGCACCTACCTGAGAAAGTCCTTGGAGTGGCCTGGAGGGCGCTGGCTGAAACAGAGCAGGGGATAGCTTGGGCCCCTCTGCCCAGCCTCTGGCTGCCTGGTCTGAGCAACACAGCTTTCCCTCCCCATGGTCACCACCCAACTCCTCCCGGTCTCCAGCTTTTCCAAAGTCCTGTCACCTCTCTCTGGAACTGTCTAGATCAGCCTCCCTGCCTTACCTTTTCCCAGTGGTCCCTGGACCACTCCAGAAAGATCTGCTGGAAGCTTCCAGTCTCACTCTACTGCTAAATCCCTATAGGAGTCCTAGCCCTGAGTTCTGTTTACAATGACTTTTAGGGCCTTCTGACCAACCTCAACTTTTTTTTTTTCTTTTTCCTTTGAGGTGGTGGTGCTAGGAATTGAACCCAGGGGCCCTCTATCACCAACCTACATCCCTAGTTCTTTTTATATTCTATTTTAAAATAGGGTCTCACTAAGTTGCTGAGGCTGTCCTTGAATTTGTAACCCTCCTGCCTCAGCCTCCTGAGATAGCAGGTGTGGGCCACTAGGCCCAGCTTTAATCTTCCATCATTCTTGTCTCCAGGTCTTGAACCCTCTGGCCAACCCTACTAATTACAGCCCTGAAGATCCTTCAGGACCCAGCCTGGAGCTATTGTGGAAGCCTCCCGGTGTCCCTGGGCTAGACGAGCAATCTCCCCTGATTCCTGGGTACTGTGTATATGCCTCTTCCAGTGCCTTCTGCTTGGTAATATGGACATGCCTGTCTCATACCTGGGTCCCCAGGGCTCCCTGCTCAGGGTGAATTAGAAGATGTTCAGCACCCCCTCCTTAATCATGTAAACTGCAGTGGAGATTCCTTATGATTTTCCCCCAAAAGGTTAACCTATGGAATCCTTCTACTTCGGCTGTCACTTATGTGCTTAGTGTCTCATGGGACTAACTCACTCTCTCATTAGGACAATGTATGAGTCTTGTAGGATTTAACAGACAGGTCAACTTCAGTGGGGGTTCAAGGCCCTCCAGCAAATATTGAGATAGCTACCAGACAGCCATGCAGGACAGTGGAGAAAACCGAGAGCCAGGAAGAAATAGCAGGGGCTGGCTGGGAACACTCACCCAGTGGCAGGAGGAGGAGGAGGGACAGGGCTGGGGGGAGGGGTGAAGGGGCCACGCCCCCATCTCCAGGCCTCCACCCCCAGCTCTTCTCATTGGGCTGGGAACCAGCCGGCATCTCTGCTTCCATGTACCTCCAGCCAGCTGATGGCCCTTCAGATAGTCCCATCAAGGGGCTAGAAGTCATAGCTGGAACATCTGGAATTCAAGATTCCCAGTGTTTCCTTCCAGCTGGAAGGGACAACTTCAGAAGGAAATGGCATTCCACTGGGGTTTGACATTCCTGCTGCAGGCAGAGGCAGGGGCAGGGGCAGCAGCTGGGAGATGACTGTTGGAAGCAGGGACAGAAACTAATGAGGAGTTAGGTTTGGCTGGAGCCGGGGATGTTCGAAGAAGGCAGGGAATGGGAGTGAGGTTGGAAGGGTTGGCAGGGCCCACGCAGACAGCCAGATGGCTCAGAGCTCATCCCCCAGGGCTGTGCATTCCCCAGGGCAGTGTCCCAGATGGCAGGCATTCCATTAACTGCCCTAACCTAGGGGAATATAGATATTTGCTTATTGTTTGATTTTTATTGGTTGCCTTTTTTTAAATTACAGTGCCTTCTATTTATGATAAAGGACCGCGATTTTCCATTTTTTTGGAACAATATAAAGTTTCCCTTTAAGATGGATTTAAATCCAAAGAAATGAGTCAATTCAAAGAAAAAAAAAACAATTAAGGAAATCAGTTCCCATGTAATCCCAGGGACTCAGAAGGCTGCGGCGGGAGGATTGCAAGTTCAAAGCCAGCCTGGGCAACTTAGCAAGGCCCTATCTCAAAATAAAATTTAACAAGGGGGGCCGGTGTTGTGGCTCATTGGTAGAGCATTTTTTGCCTAGAATGAGTCAGGCAGTGGGTTCCATGGCACCACATAAAAATAAACATTTTGTGTCCATCTACAACTTGAAGAATATTTTAAAATATTTTTTTAAAAGATGTGGGGGAAAAAAATTTAAAAGGGTTGGGGATGTGGGTCAGTGGTAAAGTGCCCTGGGTTCAGACCCCAGTACCAAAAAAAAAGGTGGAGGAAGGTCTGAGGGAGTTACTGCCATTTGGAACACTCTGCCTTCTGAAGATTGTTTTTTCAGTGCTAAGGATGGGACCCAGGGCATCCTGCCAATTGAGCTACACTTCCAACCCTAAGACTTTTTTAGATTTTTGGATTGAGGTATAAAACCAAAACAATCCCCCCCCCAAAAAAAAAAGCATAAATCCTGTGTGTGGGATTCAGTGAACGCTCACTCTGCGTCATCGGTGTCCTAGAAGCCCCCCCACCTTCACATTGCCTTTTCTGGCAGACTTTAGCTGAGTGTGACACCAGGTATGCCAATGATGAACTGGTGGGTCGGGTTGGGGACAGATGGAGACTTGCTCAGAGGCTGATGCAGGTTCTCAGGGCTCCAGATAATGAAGGACAGAGAGAGAGGACAGACGCCAAAAGATAGCTGGGGACCAAGTTGGCAGGGCAGGGCCTCCATGGGCTGGGGGGGCTGGGGGAGAGGAACACCCAGCTGCCTCCCAGCCACCCTGATAGGCACTGCAGGAGGAAGTGCCCTGGAGGCTGGTTCTGTTGATACTTGATGCCCCTCCCAGAAGGTCTCCCCCTTGCCCACAACCCTCATCTCCACCTTGCTCACAACCCTCCACCCTGGCATAGTTGGGGAGAGCTGGAGAGGGTGAAAAGCTATCTGGACGCAGACACGGAGTTTTCAACACCCCATTCATGGGGCCTCGTACAGCCCCCAGTGGAATAATCAGCTTTTGTCCTCCCTCTGTCTGGACTGGGGACAGCTGGGAGATGGGAGCTGAGAACCTTGAGGAGGGGGAGAACCACAGGCCACTCTCTGCTGGGGCACATAGTTTTCTGGACCTTCCCTTGCCTCCCAAGGCCACCCACTTCTCAGGCTGCTGGGACACTACCTATCCCCAAGCCAGATCAATCTCCAGCTTGGGGGTGTGGGGACAGATAGATTCCAGAGAACCTGCCAGGAATCCTCAGGTGCCCCCACTCCCTCCCCTGCAAAGGAGAAAGACCCTGCTCCTGATCTCCATGGACTTCTAATCCTAGCTGACCCCAGCGCTGTCCAAGTGTCTGGTGAAGCCTGCCTCACCCCCACTTCCAGTCAGCTCCTCTGTCCTGCTCATGTCCTGGAAATATCCGTCAAGATAAGGATTCACCTTCTTCCTTTCCACCTTCCACAGATGCACCTGAATCCTTGGTTGTCACTTTACAGGGCAGGCAACAGCACAACACAGTATTTAGAAGCTGCTAAGCCTCCCTGTTCTCATCTGTAAAATGGGGTTAGTAATACACTTACAGTTGTTGGTAGATGAAGGGAACTAACATTTGTAAAAGGTTTGGCCCACAGTGAGTGTCGTAGCTATTATTATTCTTATTGTAACCCCATCCAAACTATGAATCCTCAGTGGCAGGAGCCAGATCTTATTTAAGGGGCAGCAACTGGCACAGGATACCCAGGAAATGTTTGTTGAATGACTGGGTGAAGTTATGGGTGCAGAATCATAGATTGATGCCATCAGAAGGGGTCCAGGAGATTATAAAGGACAATCCCCCATCTGACCAGTGGATAACTTTTGTCACACACACAGACACATACAAACATACACTCGCAAAAGTGAAGGATCCATACCTGGGGGAATGTTCTGGGCTCTTTCTGTCCCTTCTTCTACAGTCAATCCAAGCTGGAATCACTCTCTCTGCCCTCGGATGTTTGGGAGGGGGAAGGATCCCCCCAGTGAAAACCAACTCAGAGCTTTCTTCTTTTCTTTCCAAAGATGGAAGGTGAACAGAGGCAAAGTCCCTGTCCATGGAGCTGGCTGGTGGCCCCAGCCTGTCCCCACCTGACCTTAAGAGCAGAGCAAGGCAAAGGAAGAGTGGAGGTGGCTTGCACTGCCTGGAGCAGCCCCAGAGGAAGGGCACCAGAGAGAGGAGGAGCCACTGGGGTTGGGTGGGGGCCCTTGGACTCTCAGGGCCAGGTAACCCCTCCTCTCCCTCCCCCTACCAGGGCTCCGGTTTCTGAAAGGCCTGCGCAGGGCTCCACCCCTTTGCAGAGCAGCCAAGCATCCCTGATTTCTGAAAGCCCTGACCCAACCCGGGAGTCCCCTGGACCACGTCCTGACCAGCACCTCTGTGGGGGTCTGGAAACATGGCCCCAGGAGCCTGGGTGCATGGGGTGGGTATCCCTGTCTCAGATGCTGCCAATTCCGTCTTCCTGTTTGGTACCTGGAGTTCTGGTACCTTTTGGGTTTTTGTAGTTATAAAAGTCAGGAGGTGACCTATAGTTGCAATCCAGAACTGGGCTGGGATTCTGCACATGCCCACTGGAACCACAAACTCTCAGAGCTGGAGAGCCCCTGAGAGCCCTCAAAGGGTGGTTCCCAAACCCAGCTGTATCCCATCACCCCTGAAGTGAGTTTAAAATACAAGCATCCCTCTCAGGTGGTTTCTAAGATACCCAAGATCCAAAATCTGCAGATGATCTAAGACTCTTATATAAAATGGCACAGTATGTGCATATAACCTATGCACAACCACACGTGCCTGTGATTTTATTATTATTTTTTACAGTGGCTGGGATGAAATCTCAGGGCCCTGTGCAAATAAGGCAAGTGCTCTACCACTGAGCCACACCCCCAGCCTTTCCTGAGTATTTTCAATCCCCCATCTGAATTCTAGGACAGACTTCATGGATACAGAGGGTGACTAAATGCAGATTCTTGCCCCCACCACTTAATGCCCAGAG
The DNA here is from genome assembly GCF_047511675.1 of Marmota flaviventris. Lineage (NCBI taxonomy): Eukaryota > Metazoa > Chordata > Mammalia > Rodentia > Sciuridae > Marmota > Marmota flaviventris. Next base: position 28,877,064 of record NC_092516.1, read on the forward strand.
ATTCTCATCTATCAGTTCAAGGGCAGGAGCCTCTCAAAAGTAAACACATACATACATACTTTTTGGTTTGGGGAATGGAACTCAGGGCCTTGGACATGCTAGGCATTGTCCTGAGCTACACCCCAAACCCCAAAAGTATGTTCCTGAAAAACTTCTTCCTTTTTTTTTTTGATACTGGGGATTGAACTCAAGGGAACTCAACCACTGAGCCACATCTCCAGCCCTATTTTGTATTTTAGAGACAGGGTCTCATTGAGTTGCTCTGAGTTGCTTAGTGTCTCACCTTTGCGGAGGCTGGCTTTGAACTCTGAAAAACTTCCAAGGATCAAACAGGTCTCTCTGCCATCTTCAGAAGATCTTTATCATATGAATTTTTATTTATTTATTTATTTATGGTGCTGGGGATTGAACCCAGGACCTTGTGCATGCGAGGCAAGAACTCTACCAACTGAGCTGTGTCTCCAGTCCCCCAACTAGATTCTTAACACTCAGCTTCTAGCATTCTGGTATGTTCAAAAAGCAAATAATGAGGCAGACTGCGGCAGGGATATAGCTCAGTTGGTAGAGTACTTGCCTCGCATGCACAAGGCCCTGGGTTCAATCCCCAGCACCACAATAATTAAATAAGGGCTGAGGATATAGCTCAGTGGTCTAGTACCACTGGGTTCAATCCCCAGTATTACAAAAACACAAGCAAATTTAAAAAACAGCAGCAACAACAATAAATCCACTTAAATACCACTAGCATGAGCAAGGCCATAGATTTGGTCACCAGCACCAGTAAAAGAGAAAAAAAAAATTAAGTGCCACTAATTTTGTATTCTTCCTCTCTGAGAGCTCGACCCAGGCCCAGTGATAGGCCATCTTTAAATGCTGCACCTGCCAGTACTTCATCTCCTGCTAGGATTTTTCAGTAGACTCCTGACTCTTATTTCAGTTACTGGGCAGCATAAGATCCCACCCAGGAGCAAGATGTGGTGGCCCATGCTTGTAATCTCAGCAAATTGGGAGGCTGAGGTAGGAGGATCCTGAGTTCAAAGCTAGCCTCAGCAAAAGCAAGGTGCTAAGCAACTCAATGAAACCCTGTCTCTAAATAAAATACAAAATAGGGCTGAGGATGTAGCTCAGTGGTCAAGTGCCCCCAAATTCTATCCCCAGTACCAAAATAAATAAATAATGAAAAGGGTAATTTACCATTGAGTTACACTCCCTGTCCTTTTTTATTTATTTATTTTTGGCATTGGAGATTGAACCCAGGGGGGCTTAACCACTGAGCCCAGCCATTTATTTATTTATTTAGAGTTTTATTTAGAGTTGCTTAAGGCCTCACCAAATAGCTGAGGCTGGTTTTGAACTCCTGCCTCAGCCTCCCAAACTGCTGGGATTACAGGCGTATGCCATCACACCTGGATTGGTTTTTTTTTGTTTGTTTGTTTGTTTTTTTGACACAGGGGTCTTGCTAAATTGCCAAGGCTGGCCTCAAACTTGAGATCCTCCTGCCTTGAGCTGCTGAGATTACAGATGTACACCACTGAACCAGACTAGGAAAATAGGTCCTATTCAAAGCCAGCCTTGAAGGAAGGCAAAGGAAACTTCACTGTTTCAAAAGTTCCATCTGCAAAAAGCTCTGGGATGAGGACAGCTTTATTTATTTAGGTACTAGGGATTGAACCCAGAGGTACTTTACCACTGAGCTACATCCCAGCCCTACTTATTTATTATTGATTTAATTAATTGAAGCATTGACTTGCTATGTTGCTGAGGTTGGTGTCACAGAAGGCTTTCTTTAGAACTTGGAACGAGAGAGAGAGAGAGAGAGAGAGAGAGAGAGAGAGAGAGAGAGCGCCAAGTGCAGTGGTCCACATCCGTTTGGGCCAGCGGTTTGGGAGGCTAAGGCAGAAGGACTTTGAGTTCAAAGCCAGCTTCAACAATTTAGGCCCTAATCAATTTACTGAGACCTTGTCTTAAATTAAAAAATAAAAAAGAGCCCAGCACAGTGATGCACGCCTGTAATCCCAGCAGCAGGAACATCATGAGTTCAAAGCCAGCCTCAGCAACAGTGAGGCACTAAGCAACTCAGTGAGACCCTGTGTCTAAGTAAAATACAAAATAGAGCTGGGATGTGGTTGAGTTAGGATTAGGGTTACCCTTACCCTCAGTGGTCTAGTCCCCCTGAGTTCAATCCCTGGTACCAAAAATAAATAAATAAATAAAAGAAATAAAAGTATTGGGGCTGTGGCTCAGTGGTTAAGTGCCCCTGGGTTCAATCCCCTGTATGGAGTGGGAGTGGTAGGTGGGGGACACACACAAAAGAGAGGATGTTAGAGATGGAGGAATAGATTGGAGAAAGGTTGGGAGGGGATAGCAGCCTCCCTGTCTTCCACTTTCAGCCTGAGGAAGCCGTTCCCATGGGGGCAGGACGCCTTCAGTCTGTTTGCTCTCTGGTCCCTCTTCCCAGCCAGATTCTGCACCTGCCTCAGTCCCCACCTAGGTCCTCCTCTCCTCTTGGCTTTCAGGGCTCTGCCCCGCCCACCTCCCCAACCTCCTAGGCTCACCCCCAGGGAACAAAGTCTTCAGCCACTCTGGGCTCCTGACCACTTCCCAAGCCTACCCAGTATCCTCCATCTCTGCTCCCACAGCTGCCGCTGCCTAAGCAGCCCTCCCCTCCTCCTGCCCATTAAATGGATCAATTGAACAGAGTTTTCTCTCAGATGTTTTCCATTGAAGAACTTGCCCCTGGATATTTGTACTGAAACATACCAAAACCAAACTTCAGCACAAGGCCTTGGGTTTGATCCCCAGCGCTACAAACAAACAAAAAACTGGGCATGGTGCTACACACCTGTAATCCCAGCAGCTTGGGAGGCTGAGGCAGGAGGATCGCAAATTTGAGGCCAGTATCAGCAATTTAGCAAGACCCTGTTTTAAGATTCAAAAAAAAAATAAGATAAAATAAAAAGGACTGGGGATGTAGCTCAGTGGTAAAACCTCCCTGGGTTCTAAACCCAGTACCACAAAAATAAATAAATTTGAATTTGACTCTCTAGGTGGATAACAATGGAGGAACTCCATCTGCAGGGACATGGTGTTCAGTTGATCCTATAATGTTCGACAGGGGCCCACGGGACTCCTTTTGTCTCCTAATTGAATCCTTGTCTTCTCCCTTGCCAACCACGTGCTCCCGCTGTTTCTGATCTATACTCTTCACCCCATTCAATCTGGGTCCTGTTCCTCTCTTCACACAGACCCTCAGCTCCTTCCTGAGAGCCGGGACAGCAAACATCAAGAGGGTGGGAGCAGAGAAGGGGCAACAATTAGGGCTGACCCGGCCACCAGTGAATGCTTTAAGGTAAATAAGGAATCCCTTGGGGGTCCCAGCTACAAACCAGCTTCTGAGTGTCCCTCTAGGCGAGGGCTGGAGGTCCTCCTGCCTAACAAGCTCACAGGTGTTACCCATGTGTCCACACTGGGGACCACTTCACGCAGCTGCAGGGGCCTAGCTGGCTGGGGAAGAGAGGCAAATGGAGCACAGGTGAAGAGCCTCCATCCAGGGGTATAAGATGCCTGAGTGGGCCTTGACCGCAGCACAGCAAGAGGCACTCTTCGGCGCCATGGAGCTGAGCTATGGCCTCTTCATCTGCTCTCTGCTGTGCGCGAGCACAGAGTTGTGCTCCCCACAACCTATCTGGATCGTGGCTGGGCCCACCCAGCTGCTGCCGCTGCCTGCCTCCCCCGTGGAAGTGGAGTGTCTGGAAGCCCAGCTGGTGGTCGCTGTCAGCAGGGACCTTTTTGGCACCGGGAAGCTAATCCAGCCTGCTGACCTCAGCCTGGGCCCTGAGGGCTGTGAACCCCTGTTCTCCGTGGGCAATGCTGATGTGATCAGATTTGAGGTTGGCCTGCATGAGTGTGGTAACGGTGTGCAGGTGAGGCTGGGCCCCCTGGCCCTGGTGGGGGGACAGCCTGGTTGCAGTCATGAAGGGACTCTTCCCTTGTAGATGGGGAGGTGACTCAGCTGAGCCCCGAGCCTGGACATTGGGGGGTGGCCATGGGGAGGCTCCTGGCTGTGGCTACTGAAACCTGGGAGGTAAAGTAGAACATAGTGGCAGTGACCGATGGGCCAGACCAGGCACCCCACTCTGGCTCCTTCTGACCACTTCCTCCACCCACAGAAAGGGTACAGGAGCGATGGACCCAACATAGAACAGGGAGACAGAAGATAACCCTGCGGGTAGCCAGGTACTTGCCAGGGGCATTAAAAGCCTATTTAGAAAAGAGTCTTTGACATTTCAGAAAGCCTGCTATAACCAGCAACGCAGGAGGATCTCAAGTTTAAGACCAAACTTAGGAACTTAGAGAGGGAGGCCCAGTCTCAAAAAGGCTGGGGATGTGGCTCGGTGGTAAAGCAACCCTAGGTGCAATCCCTGGTACCCCCCCCAAAATAAGCCTAAAAGTTATCACTGGGATGGGGAGGAAGAGGGAAGAGAATTTTGGCTTGCCTCACTCCTGTTTGATGGCTTGAAGCTTTAAATTAAAAGGGTCATGGGCCGGGGCATCATAACATACCCTCCTGTTGAAGATTCCCAGGCTTCCTTTGGGTGCCTGGGAACAGGTCCAAGCAGTAGAGGCTTAACATGGGATGCAGGTTAGAAAGAGACCTCAGGTAACCTAGGCCACGCCCCTCCCCTAAGGAAGTGGGGAAGTGGACACTTGGAAGGCAGGACACACAGCTCCCCAGCTAGTCCTGATTCCCCTGGACCTCCTTCTGTTGGCCTATGGAGGGCCAGTCCTCCCCTCCATCACAGGGCCCTGCTCCTGACCCTGGACTCTACTTGGCCGGGCGAGGGCAATACAGCTCCTGGACCCCTATAGGCTGAGCTCTGGCCTGAAGTGTGATTTCCCCCAGGAATCTCAAGAACTCACTGTCCTTGTCTTCCTGGGGAGCCAGAGCTACAGCCTCGGTTGGGGTGTGTGTGTGTGGGGGGGGGGTTTACTAAAGATTGAGCTCAATCCTCTAACCTCTTTTTAAAATGAGGAAAAAAACCCTCACTAAGTTGCTGAGGCTGGCCTCAAACTTGTGATCCTCATGCTTTAACCTCCCAAATTGTTGGGATTACAGGCAGGTGCTACCACACCCAGTACTGTAAGAGTTGTTTGAAAAATTAGTGTAGCCCGGCGCAATAGCGCACACCTATAATCCCAGCAGCTCAGGAGGCGGGAGGCAGGAGGATCACAAGTTCAAAGCCAGCCTCAGCAATTTAGCCAGACACTAAGCAACTCGATGGGACCCTGTCCCTAATAAAATACAAAATCGGTGCTCAACTGTCCCTGAGTTCAATCCCTGGTACCCCCCTCCAAAAACAAAAAAAAATTAGTCCAGCTTAGTCCCAAATTCTAGAATAACCTGGGGAGCTTCTAAAAATCCTGAAGTCCTGGCTGTACCCCTTACTAAAGCGGAACGGGCATGGGAGGCAGCCATGAGCATCTGAGTCTCGGGTTAAGCCTCCAGCAAAGCCTGGCAGCTTCTTCCTTTGCCAGTGTTCTGCCTCCTGCCTGATGAGGTTCACCTGGCCCTGGGCTCAGTTTAATGCTCCGCCCTGAAATTATTCTCTTAAATGAGAGGCTCCACAAATTCTGCTGCTGGCCCTGTCTGGGGCACTTACAGATCCAGAACTGCCCTCTGAAGATCTAGGGTGGGGGCAGCTGGGCCACAAGGGACCTCCTTTCTAGGCAGGCTCTGTAAGGGGAAGTGAAAAGACCCCTGGCAGGGCCTGCCTGTCTCCTCCACCCTCGGGAGACCACTGTACCTTCCCCTGCTTCTGTGAAGTGGGCCCCAGATAAGGTGGGAAGGTGATAGTGATGAAGATTGGCCAGGCGCGATGGCACACGCCTGTAATCCCAGCAGCTCAGGAGGCTGAGAAGGGAGGATCAAGGGTTCAAAGCCAGCCTCAGCAAAAGCAAGTTGCTAAACAACTCAGTGAGACCCTGTCCCTAAATACAAAATAGGGCTGGGGATGGGGCTCCGTGGTCTAGTGGCCCCGAGTTCAATCCTTGGTACCCACCAAAAAAAAAGGCACCAAGCTGCCCCTAGGTCTTTCTTGCCTCCCCACCCCAATAAGAAGAAATTGCCCATGGCCAGGTGCAGTGATGCACACTTGTAATCCCAGTATTCGGGAGGCTGAGGCAGGAGGATCACAAGTGTGAGACCATCAGTGGCATAATATCACCGAGTTCAAGTCACAGTACCGCCCAAAAGTGGTGTGTATATCCTGAGGTCACTGGGCACTGCTTCCTATCTGCCTGCCACGTAGCTGATGCAGACACCTACAGGGGTGTCAGGTAAAGACTGAGATATTAAGAGGACACCTGCCCAGCCCCTCCTTGCTAGTTGGTTTCACCCCAGCAGGCTGCCTTCCCTGCACCCTCACAGGGGCCAAACCTGCCTGGACCAGGTGATGCCTGTAGTGCTAACGCCTCCCCTTTGCTTCAGGTGACAGATGATGCCCTGGTGTACAGCACCTTCCTGCTCCATGACCCCCATCCCATGGGAAACCTGTCCATTGTGAGGACCAACCGCGTGGAGATTCCCATTGAGTGCCGCTACCCCAGGTCAGTATGGGACGGGCCGTTTTGGCCCCTGGTGGCTATGTCCCTGGTTTGCCGTGGCTGCAGGCAGGTGGCTTGGCTTGTTGGAACAGTTTGCAGGTGGCTATGAGAAGGGAAAGTGCCAGCAGCTGTGGTCACTGCCCTCAGCCTGCGTGGAGGTGGGGGTGCCTTCTGAATTGTCTGAGCCTCTGACTTGCGTGGCCTCTTAAGGGAGGCTTAGTGTAGCCCTAGACCTTGGAGGGGGGTGGGTATTAGGCCATCCTAGGCCATCCCAGGCCCTCCACAGAATCAGAAGCGTCTTTCAATAGTGCTGCTGTGACTGAGACCCTGTGTCAAAATAAAAAGATGGGGATGTGGCTTGGTGGTTAAGCACCCCTGGACTCGAGCACCAGTACCAGGAAGGGGGGAAAATACTGCTGCTACAGTAGGTCCTACACCAAGTCCTGGCCCTGCAGCCCCTAGCATGAAGCATGTGCCTATGAATTTTACCACCAAAGCAGGAGGTGAGGGTGACCAGGCCCGTGCAGTCAAGGTTGGGTCCTACGTCAGGCTCAGCGGAGGGCACAGGCCTTAGTCCTGCTCTCAAGTGTAGATATTCAGGAGGATTTAGGGACAGGCTCAGGCTTTGGGTACCTTGGCCTAGCTGCCTGTGGGCCATCACTGAGGACAATGCCATAGAGAAACTGGACACCCCCCTGCTGCCATAGGCCCTAGGGTGGTGGAGGGTGGTGGAGGGGGGTGTGCCCTGGGACCCGTGTGGGCAGCTGTGACGGTTCTCCCAGGCAGGGCAATGTGAGCAGCCAGGCCATCTGGCCCACCTGGGTGCCCTTCAGGACCACAGTGTCTTCAGAGAAGCAGCTGATTTTCTCTCTGCGCCTGATGGAGGGTGAGCCAGGGGTAGGGAGCGAGGGGAGCTGGGAGGGGAGCCTGGGCAGTCTCTAGCCCTGGTTGTGTCCTCCAGAGAACTGGACCTCTGAGAAACTGTCCCCCACCTTCCACCTGGGAGACACCGCCTACCTCCTGGCCGATGTCCACACTGGCAGCCACCCGCCACTGCACCTGTTTGTAGACCACTGTGTGGCCACCCCGACACCAGACCAGAGCGCCTCTCCTCGTCACAGCATTGTGGACTTCCATGGGTGAGGCCTGGGCTGACTTTCCAGGGAGTCTTGGTCACCAGATGGCTCGAGCCCATGTCCCCAGCCTCTAACATGTTCCCTTGTTCCCTTCCAAGTTGCCTTGTGGACGGTCTCTCCGATGGCTCTTCTGCATTCCAAGCTCCCAGGTCTAAGACCGATGTTCTCCGATTCACCATGGATGTGTTCCACTTCGCTAACGACTCCAGAAATACGGTACTAGCTTTTTAAAGTTGCCTAGAAGATTGAACTCTGGAGGCTGGGGATATAGCTCAGTTGGTAGAGTCCTTGCCTTGCATGTACAAGGCCCTGGGTTAAATCCCCAGCACCACCAAAGGGAAAAAGAAGCATGACCAGAGTTCAATTTATTATTATTTTTTTTAATAGCCTCCTGGTGGCTGGGGCGGTGGCTATGCCTGTAACCCCAGCAGCTGAGGAGGCTGAGGCAGGAGGATTGAGTCCAAAGCCAGCCTCAGCAACTTGGCAAGGCCTTGTGCCTAAATACAAAAAGGCTGAGGATGTGGCTCAATGTTAAGTACCCCTGGGTTCAATCTTGGGTATCAAAAATACATATATATCCTCCTGATGTCCCTCACTGGTGTCCCCTTAAGCAAATGACTTACTGGTAGAGATAACTGTAACTCTCAACTTGAGGGTCTCAAAGGCCACAGCTTCATCATCTTGGCCTGAGCTAACACAAATCCATAAGCAGGGCTGGGGATGTGGCTCAAGCGGTAGCGCGCTCGCCTGGCATGCGTGCGGCCCAGGTTCGATCCTCAGGACCACATACAAAGATGTTGTGTCCGCCGAAAACTAAAAAAAAAATTTAAAAACCATAAGCAGGTAGAAAATCCATGCAGGATGGGGGTAGTTTGGGATCCTAGAACTAGGAAAAAAAACTAGAACAGGGACCCAGGTGACCTAGCTGACAGCCCAAATAAGACCAATAACTACTGGGCTTGGTCACCAAGCTGTAGGGCAGAACCCAGAGGACGATAGGTTGAGTGGAGGTGTTGGTCCTCCAGGAGCAAAGAGCTGCTGTGACCCCCTCTGCTGAGTCGCCCCTTGGACTTGATCCTAGGCTAGACCAGTGACAAAAACCAGTAACACCTGGGGGGCTTTGAAACAGATTGCTGGGCCCCACCCCTTGGGCTTGATTTAGTAAATCAAGACTAGAGCTGAGAATTTTTATTCCTAGCAAGTTTTCAGGTGATGTCAACCTTGTTGGTCCAGGGTGCCCCCTTGCCAACTACTAAGCTGGAAAAGAAAACTAAGAGGGATGGAGAGGCAGGGAGATGGGGAGGAGGATGGTGTGGGAAGCGCTGGCAAAGCTACAAAGTATTGTGGATTCCTACAGTGAAAAATCAAGCTTCTATTTAAAAAAAAAAAAAAAAAACAGTTCCCAGATATGGGAGTGGGAGATAGGAAGCCTGGAATAGCTGATCAGGTAAAGTAGTGTGTTTTAAAGATGCAGGAAATTGAACTCGGGACCTTACCACAAGTGAGAGCAATGATCCACCAATGAGCTACATCTCCAGCCCAAAACAGGGTTTTTTTTTTTTTTTTTTTTTGTACCAGAGATTGAACTCAGAGGTACTTAACCATTGATCCACATCCCCAGCCCTATTTTCTATTTTACTAGAGTCAGGGTCTCACTGAGTTGCTTTAGTGCCTCACTGATGCTGAGGCTGGATTTGAACTTGCAATTCTCCTGTCTCAGCCTCTCGAGCCCCTGGGATTACAGGTGTGCGCCACCGTGCCTGGCCAAAACAGGGGTTTTTAATGTTGATTCTCTACTGATCACCTAGAGAGGTCACAAAAATACTGATGCCTGGGCTAGGGGTATAGCTTGGTGGTAAAGATGTAGTTCACATGTGCAAGGACCTGGGTTCAATCACCACAAAGACTACATAATCCCACATTTTCACTTAACTAGGTGGGAAGTTGGGTTTTACAAACACACCTACTATCTAGGTTTTACTGTTAGCATTTTATTTCTTGGTACCAGGGATTGAACTAGGGGTGTTTAACCACTGAGCCATATTCCCCAGCTCCTTTGTCTATTTTAGAGACCTTTAAGGCTTCATTAAATTGCTAATCAGCCTCCTGAGCTGCTGGGATTACAGGCTATCATTAGCACTTCACTACATCATCTACTAGCATTTTGTTGTATGTCTTTCTCCTCTTATTAAATGTTTGATACATTTCTCTCAGATGATCCTAGTAAGCAGCCAAGCTTACCAACCAACGAGATGGGCTCATCTGGCTAGGCAGTGTTAAGGGACAAAGGGGGAGTTGTAGAGCATGACATTGATGCTATCTCTCCAACTCCAACCTTGCTGTGGGGGGAAAAAAAAACTGTTCGATACAGATGGGTAGGTGACAGGTGGGGCGGGAATCTGATGCTGAGATGGCCGGAAGCTCTCCATGGAGGGTCCTGGGTTGAAATGGGACTGGGGAGAAAGAACAGATGTAGAAAAGGGGTCCTGGTCCTCAGATCAGTGACCTTGTGGGTCTTAGGGTAGAAGAGATCTTGGTTGGAGAAGGGAGCTGATGTTAACAGCAGACGTGGGTGGAGGGGAGTAAAAGATAAGCCTTGGTACGGTACGGGTGCTAGCCAGCTACAGGGGTGCAAGTGGACCTGGTGACATCTTTAAGATTAGAGGACGTGGATTCATAGAAGGAGCCTAGGACTTGGGCAGGCTCGCCCTCAAACGTGGAAGGCATGGCTTGGTGGATGGTGGCCCAAGGCACAGGGAGAAGGAACAACTTTTAAGAGCTGTACGGTGGAGCACACTTGTAATCCCAGTGGTCTGGGAGGCTGAGGCAAGAGGATCTCGAGTTCAAAGCCAGCCTCAGTAACTTAGCAAGGCCTTAAGCAACTGAGAGACCCTGTCTCTAAATTAATAAAGGGCTGGAAATGTGGCTCAGTGGTTAAGTGCCCTCGAGTTCAATCCCTGGTACAAAAAAGAGCTGTAATTAGGATGAGGCACAGCGCACACCTGTAATTCCAGCTACTGGGGATGCTGAGGTGGGAGGATAACAAATTTGAGAACCTGTCTCCAAAAGTTATAGGGGAACATCTGGGGATCTTGGGCTCTAGGTTAGCACCAAAAGAAAAGTCAGAGGGGGACACTAAAGACAAAAGCAGCTCCCCTTTATGGAGTAAGGACTTTAAAGGAGCTGGAAGCTATCTTCTTGTAGGACAGATGGATAGGCAGGCAGCCAAAAACATATCCTGGATCCTGCAAAGGTCTAGCTTTAAGTTTCTGAGATGGTTTCCCTGGAGGTGCACTTGGCCACTAGGGGGTGGCCAAGGCTTGTGGCTCTGCTTGAGGCTTCAGCTAGAAGGTGGTAGAATGAAACAAGGAGGTGTCCAAACCCTACCTAAAATATGCAAGGGATCCCTAACTTGGGATGGCTCAAAGCTGAACTGAACCCAGGCTTGGTCAGAATACCCCCTGCCACGCTGGGGCATATAGCTCAGGGGAGATGCACATGCATGCCTGGGGCCATAGGTTAGATCAAAGGGCAAAACAAGAAAAGACCTCAGCCCAGGTGCTGGGCTGGGGTGTCAGACTCCTGGTGAGTAGCTTTTGGGGTCATAGATCCCTCAACTCCCAGCAGGAGTTTATTTTACTAGAGGAATTAAGTGACAAGTCAGAGGCTGTGGCTAGGCCAGGTCTAGCCAGGGCACTAGCCTGATCATTATCACTAAAGATGCTCAAAGAGCCTGTACAGTGGCACAGGCCTATAATCCCAGCAGCTCAGGAGACTGAGGGTGGAGGATCGTGGGTTCAAAGCTGCCATCAGCAAAAGCAAGGTGCTAAGCAACTCGGTGAGACCCTGTCTCTAAATAAGACACCAAAATAAGTCTGGGGCTCTAGCTCAGCAGTTGAGTACCCCTGAGTTCATCTCTGGTACAAAAGAAAAACTTGAAAAAGCTGACAGGACAAATGGATAGAAGACACAGGCTGGGCTGGGGCTCAGAGGTAGTCTTTGCCGAGCCTGTGAGTCCGGGGTTCAATCCCCAATTCTGTGCAAGCAGGGCGGGGGTCCCGGGGAGCATATGCCTAAGGAAGAGAAACTTGGGAAACATTTCCAAGGAAATAGCCAGAAAATTTTTCTGTCTGGTGCAAACTCTAGAGAAGCTCGTACAAGAGACCTCTGTCCAAGGACCTCGGGTCACAGAAACTACTTTCATTTGAAAAATGGGGTCCTATCCAATGACTACATTCTGAGAAGTAGTTTATCAATCCGTCAAGTGACAGGTGGCAATCTCAGAAACCCAGCTAAGCTGCCTGCTAGGAAGGTGTCTACCACCCACTGGGTCACCTGGGTCTGAGTGGGGGGCTTTTACAATACTCAATCCTCCTCTCATCACTGAGGGGCTGACTTCATGAGCCCAGGGCTCACGGTGCCATGTGATCAAGACTATTTGGGAAAGGATCCATGGAAATGGTGGGTTCCAGCTTAGAATTAGATTTGCTACTCATTCTGCAATTTTGGGGTAAATTGAAAGATGGAAGTTCATCTTCCAGACCCCTGGAAGGGCTAAGGGTTATAGAACCAGTTTGTCAAAGTCACCAGCACACCTGCTATTTCTTTCAGATCTATATCACCTGCCATCTGAAGGTCATTCCTGCCCACCAACCCCCGGATCAACTCAACAAAGCCTGTTCCTTCAACAAGTCCTCCAACAGGTGAGGAGAGCAGATTCTGTGTCCCTGGGTGGAAACCTAACCAGGGATGCCTGGCCTCTACTCCCCCCAGTATCCCCTCAGCCACATTTCTGTCAGCAAGGACACCTCAAGCCCTTTGTCTTCCCTTCTCAGCTGGTCGCCAGTTGAAGGATCTGCTGAGATCTGTGAATGCTGCGGCAGGGGGGACTGTGGCACACCAGGCTCTTCCAGGAGGCAGCCCCCTGTCCAGGGGCCCAAGGCCACGTCACGAAACCGCAGACATGGTATGTCACCACGGGCCAGTCACTGAGTTTTAGTTTTCCTCATATTCTAGGACACCTGTCATCTTGGTAGTATTTTCCCTTGTCCCTCACTGAGGCTGTTGATTCCGGGGATGTGGCTTAGGGCTATATACAGAAGGCTAAAAGGACTCTGAGCACCTTCCAATAGCAGATGGGATTCTGTGCCCTGGGATTCTCCTGGGACATAATAGGAAGTGTTGGGAGAATAAACAGCTGTTAGAGCCAAAACTAGTTTAGCTTATGAAGACAGCAAAATCCACAATCTGACTCCTGGTGAGGGACAAAAGTGACCTTCAGGTGTCCCACTCTCTTCATAGTGACTGAAGAAGCTGATGTCACCGTGGGGCCACTGATTTTCCTGGGAAAGGCTGACGACCCTGGCGACCATGGCGACCATGGCGTGGAGGGTTGGCACACTCCTGCTCACGCCTCCATGGCGCTGGGCCTGAGCCTGGCTGTGGTGGCGTTCCTGACCCTGGCTGCTGTTGTCCTGGGTCTTGCCAGGAGGTGCCACACTGCTTCCCACCCCGTGTCCTCTCCTTAATAAAAGAAAAGCAGCTCTGGATGTGGTGCAGTGTAGACTGTCGAACGGCACGATTCCACAGGCAGGGCTGACTCCGGATGCCTGTCTAGAAGGTCTGGAAGCCCTGGGATGTAGACCTGTATTTTCCTGGTTTGGGGGCATATGTGGCCTTCTGGGGTACAGACCTCACTTCTCCAGGGGCAACTGTATAATTTGATTCCAAGGAGGCCACAATAGAAGCTGTGGGACAAGAGCAGGGTACACCCAGCCAACCTCTCTTCTAGGTAAGAATCTTGCAGTTCTGGCCTTGGGTGATGACTGTTGTCCATACCGAGTGTGTTCAGGGTGCATGCTTGCCACAGCCAAGCCAGCGTTCCCAAGCCTTCCACCTTCTCAGTAGTGTTAACTGTCCCTAGAGCATCCCAGCTTTGGGGCTACTGCTGTGCACCTGGGGGGGTTCTCAGAGGCAAAATAGGGCTGGAACCTGCTGGGCAGGGCTCTTGGACACCAGTGGGAGCTGGGATGCTGAAAGGTCATTCATATTCTTCATCTTTGGCCAGGGGCCTTGCTGAAGGCAGGGTTTCAAATGTGGTGACAGAGCTGAGTATGATGCCCCCGTATCATCCCAGTTACTCAAGAGGCTGAGGCAGGAGGATAGGAAGTTTGAGGCCCTGAGAAACTTGGTGAAACCCTGTCTCAAAAAGGGCTGGGATTGTGGCTCAGCAGTAGAGCACTTGCCTAACAAGTGCAAGGCCCTGGGTTCAATTTTCAGCACCACATTTTAAAAAAAGCACTTAAAGGGAGGCTGGGGAAGCTGGGCACTTTGGCGCATGCCTGCGGCTCAGGAGGCTGAGATGAGAGAATCAAGTTCAAAGCCAGCCTTGAGGATGGTGAGGTGCTAAGCAACTCAGTGAGACTCTAAGATAAAACGGGGCAGGGGATGTGGCTCCATGGTCAAAAAATCTCTGGGCTCAATCTGCAGTACCAGGAGGGAGAGACTGGCATGTGCCAGGCCCTGGGTTCCAGCCCCAGCACTACAAAAAACTTCCCCTGAAGTATAGTGGGCGGGGATTGGCAACAGGGAGGAAGGGCACCTCCCCTGGCCTGGGTAGGGCAGCAGGAGACTAGAGGGGGTGCTTCCTGGAGATGGCGTTCCTACAGCAAATCCCCAAAGCACTATAGGGGAGGTGGGTGTGGAAGAACTGAGGACCACGGTTTCCAGGAAAGTGGTGGAGGGGACCCCACAGTCTGGATGAGGGAGCAGCTGCAGGGCTTGGAGCCAACATGGCCTCAGTGTGTCGGACCTACCCTTCCTGCCGGGAAGAGCAAGCGGAACCAACAGAGCATGGCCTGGAGTCTGGGAGAAAACTGTCCCTGGAGCCAGGCTCTCCAGACCCCAGAACTGGCTTCCTGCTATGTCTAGCTGGGCAGGCGACCTCATTGGTAGAGGATTGAATGAGCAGAGCATGAAGTAGGATCATGGTTCACACACAGCACCCTGGCAAAGAGCTCTGAGGTTGGAGTCAGGTTGTCCCTGGAGGAGTTCCCAGAGAGGGGAACCTCAACTTGGGGCAAGTGGGGTCCTTGGTGTCTCAAAAGAATTTCATAGGGCTGGGGCTGTAGCTCAGTGGTAGAGCATCTGCCTGGCATGTGTGAGGCACTGGGTTCAATCCTCAGCACCACATAGAAAGGTGTTGTGTCCACCTACAACTAAAAAATAAAAAATTTCAGCTGGGCCTGGTGGTGCATGCCTATAATCCCAGCGGCTCTAAAGGCTGAGGCAGGAGGATCAAGCATTCAAAGCCAGCCTCAGTAAAAGCAAGGCACTAAGCAACTCGGTGAGATCCTGTTGATCAAATGTAAAAAAAGGGCTGAGGATGTGGCTGAGTGCTCCTGAGTTCAATCCCTGTTAGCACCCCCCCAAAAAAAAATTCAGCATGTGCTAGTCAGAGATGCAGATCTATTTAGGAAGACAGATAAACATTCAAGGGAGAACTTCAGGCCATCAAGAGATGACTTGGAGCCAGGCACAGTGGTGCACACCTGTAATTCCAGCGACTCAGGAGGCTGAGGGAGGAGGATCACAAGTTCTAGAACAACCTCAGCAACTTAGAACCTAAGGATTTAGACCCTACCTAAAAATAAAACACTAAAAGAGGTTGAGGATGTGGCTTAGTGTTAAGTGACCCTGGGTTCAATCCCTGGCATCAAAAATGTCTATTGGGGGTAAAGAAATACACAAATAAACGTTCAAGAGAGAATAAGGACCATCCCGAGATGGAAAGAAAGCAGCCCTTTGTTCAGGGGTGTTGCTTTTATGGGACAGTAGCTAGGACTGAACTAGAGGTGGAGTTGGGGCACAGTTACTGCACAATTTCACACCAGTTTTTCCAGATCTGGCTTGAAGATCTCAGGCTACTTTTTGTGGACAGGGAAATAGGCCAAGGGCCTGAACCCAGGTGGGTCAGGTTGCTCAGGAGCTGCTTATTTATTTTTAATATTTTTTTATTTGTAGATGGACATGAGACCTTTATTTTACTTATTTTTATTTTTATGTGGTGCCAGGGATCAAACCCAGTGCCTCAGGCATGCTGGGCAAGCACTCTGAGCCACAACCCTGGCCCCAGGAGCTGCTTGAGACTCATCTTTCTCTGTATCCCCAAATTCCTATCTCATGATGTCTGATGATTACACATCCCACTCTGTCTGACCTGTGTCAGAGTCCCCTGCTCTGCCTGGCATGGACATGTTTAGGGGTGGGGGGTTTCTTTCCTTCAGGGTTATAGAGAGGATTGGCTTTCCTGTGTCACTAGGAGGCCATCATGTATTCATTGAGAACTATTCTGTAAATGATTGCTACTCCCAGGATATATCAAGGACCATTCCTCAATGAACACGAATTATTTTTTGTACTAGGGATTGAACCCAGGGCCACTTAACCACTGAGCCACATCCCCAGCCCTCTCTTATATTTTATTTAGAGACAGGGTCTCCTGAGTTGCCTAGGGCCTCCTCTCTAAATTGCTGATTTGAGCTTCAAACCTCCTGCCTCAGCTTCTGGAGCCGCTGGGATTACAGGCATCCACGACTGGATGGTGGGAATACCAGTTTCTTGTCCCCAAGTTTCTGAATGTTGTAACTTCCTGAGTACTAATCTTTGATTCCACTTCTCTCCTTGGCTGACAGACGGAGTAGCTCTGCTGGGGATGGGAGGAACTGTAACTAGGATGTTACCCTGATGGTCAGCTTCAGCCAGTTCCACATGGATGTCAGCTCAGCAGGGGAGCTGCCCACATCACCAAGAGAGGTGGCCTCCAGCAGTGATGTCAAGGCCCCCTGCCCCTTCCTGCCTCCCAGAGGAGCAGGTATAGGAAAGGAATTGAAAGGCAGCTAGAGGTTGTCCAGACTTTGTTGCTTAAACTCTCATTTCCCTAAGGTCTAGGGTAGCTTCCTACACTTGTTCTTAGCCAAAAATCAGAGAAGCATGCAGCTTCCTACAGAAACTAGGGCAATCAACAGTTCAGTTGTGTAGATTTTAAACTTCGACTTTGTACTTCCTAGTAGCAGGGAGAAATGAGAAATGTTAAAGGACAAATGAAAATCCTTACAAATACATGATGCAAATATCAAGGATTGTGTTGAACTCATTCATTAAGATGTTAAAAGCTGCCAGGTGTGGTGGCGCACGCCTGCTGAGACTGGCTTTTTAGCTCCAAACCTCCTGCCTCAGTCCTAGCTACAGTCCCTTAAAAGCAACACCCCCCAACAAAGGGCTAAAGCTGGAGGATTTCCGGTTCAAAGCCAGCCTCAGCAATTTAGCAAGGCCATAAGCAACTCAGACCCTGTCTCAAAATAAAACATAAAAAGGGCTGGATATGTGGCTCAATAATTAAGTGCTCCTGGGTTCAATCCCCAGTACAAAAAAAAAAAAAAAAAAAAACTACAATGTATACAGTGTTTCCAAATACCCAGCTCAAAATATGCTAAAGATTTATATTTCCACCCTGAAGGTGGGCCTGGTGGTTCATATATCTAATCTCAGCTATAAGGCAGGCTGGGGCAGGAGGAAGGCAAGCAAGTTCAAGGCTAGTCTCAGCAATTTAGGACTTAAGCAATTTAGCAAGACCCTGTCTCAAAATATAATAGGGGCTGGGGATGTGGCTCAAGCATGCTCGCCTGGCATGCGTGCGGCCCGGGTTTGATCCTCAGTACCACATACAAACAAAGATGTTATGTCTGCCGAAAACTAAAAAATAAATATCAAAAAATTCTCTCTCTAAAAAAAATATAATAATAATAATAATAAAGAGCTGGAGATGTTGAGATAGGGATTTAGGATAAAAAGAGAGAATACTGAATCTTAAAGGAAATGCCAGCAAGCCACTGAGATTCAGAAAGCACAGCTGTAAATCTTGCGCAACATGCCCTTGGCCTTGCCCTTGTAAGATGAGGGAAATACCCAGCTCAGGGACACTGGCTGAAATGGTGCACCTTGCCCTGGATCCACCTTCAGTCCAGTCCTGACCCCGACGCAGCCCTTGTACAAATATTGCACCCCCAGCCCAAGTCAGGGCCACTTATTACTCTGGAGACCATCTACATTCTCCCTTGACTGTGTATCTGCCTTAAGACCCCTGTCTGTGTCTTGCCTGGCTTATGCTGAAATTCTTTTCTCTCAAGTATGCCTAGAGCTGAGTTCCCCATCTCTCCTTGGGAACTCCTCGGACCCTTCTCCAGAGATATTCCTTCTCCTGTGGAAATGTGGCTCAATGGTTAAGCACCCCTGGATTTAATTTCCATACTACTAATTAAAAAAAAGATATTTTAGAGTGTCATATTTTTAATTCTAACAGTTCTTAACAGTTCTACTTCAGGTTGATGTGTTTGGAGCCCCAAAGAGAATTATTTGCGCCAGGCACACACCTATAATCCCAGCGGCTCAGGAGGCTGAGGCAGGAGGATTACAGGCTCAAAGCCAACCTCAGGGCTAAGGATGTGGCTCAAGCGGTAGCGCGCTCGCCTGGCATGCGTGCGGCCCGGGTTCGATCCTCAGCACCACATACAAAGATGTTGTGTCCGCCGAAAACTAAAAAATAAACATTAAAAAAATTCTCTCTAAAAAAAAAAAAAAGCCAACCTCAGCAACAGCCAGGTGCTAAGCAACTCAGTAGACCCTGAATAAAATACAAAATAGGGCTGGGGCTGTGGCTTAGGGGTTGAGTGCCCCTGAGTTCAATCCCTGGTGTGCACGTGTGTGTGCGCGCGCGCGCGCACACACACACACACAAAAAAAAATTTGCATTTCTCGAATAGGGATTTTGCTAAGAGCACTGACTATTCCCTTGTGCGCTGCAGCAGGAAGTGAAACTTGCTTTTAGTGGGAACTTAAAGCGGGGGAAAGTCTGGCACCTCTGTTTGCAATGTGCATCTATGTCCCTTATTACCTTAAACTTTGGGTAAGATCCCTGATCAGCTCCTGTCTATAGACATGTTAAAACCTTAGGTTCCATCTGAAAACTGGTGATACAAGGCTGATGGCCCCAAATTAGGTAAATCTATCTTGTCCTCCATCAAAGCTAAAGGCACCAGGGTAAGAGTAGCTAAAGTACTTTGAAGGCTTGCAGGGACCTGAAAAGAAACAGATTGTTAACTGCCAGACTCCTGGAGGGTACCTAGAAGTCTCCAGTCATTGCCTGAAACCTTCCAGCAACAGCCGCCTTGCAGGCATCTCACCCCCTGACAAGAATGCCCCCCTAAGTGGAAGCAAATACCCCAGGACAGAAACTGAAGCTGCCCAGCTCCGCAGAAGCAATCCTGGCTTCCAGGAACTCACAGAACCAGATCTGAGTTATGGCCAACCAGACCACCATTTGTTTTATTTTTTCTTTTGTACTGGGAATTGAACTCAGGAGCGCTTAACCACTGAGCCGCATCCCAAGATCTTTTTATTTTTTATTTTGATACAGGGTCTCACTAAATTGCTGAGGTCCTCGCTAAATTGCTGAGGCTGGCTTTGAATTTGCAGTACTCCTGTCTCAGCCACAGTCTCAGCCACAGGAGTCGCTGAGATTACAGGTGTGGGACACCACATCTGGCTCAACCAGAACACATTTTGACCAAGACTGCTTACTGACACACATACCTCTCACACTCTCCTCTGTTCCTTCCCCTTTTCAATCCTGAAGTTCAGGGCTGGCACATGCCTGTAATCCCAGAGAATTGGGAGGCTGAGGCAGGAGGATCACAAATTAGAGACCAGCCTTAGCAATTTAGCAAGGTCCTAAGGACTTAGTTGAGACCCCGTCTCAAAACAAAAAGAGGGCTGGGGCTGTGGCTCAAGCGGTAGCGCGCTCGCCTGGCATGTGTGCGGCCCCGGGTTCGATCCTCAGTACCACATACAAACAAAGATGTTGTGTCCACCAAGAACTAAAAAATAAATATTAAAAAATTCTCTCTCTCTCTCTCTCAAAAAAAATAATAATAAAATTTAAAAATAAAATAAAACAAAAAGAAAGGCCTGGGAAGGCTGTGGCTGGGGCTCAGTGGTAGAGTGCTCGCCTAGCACATGTGAGGCACTGGGTTCTAACCTTAGCACCACATATAAATAAATAAATAAAATAAAGGTATTATGTCCATCTACAATTAAAAAAAAAAAATAAAGGGCTGGGGATGTGGCTCAATGGTTAAGTAACCCTGGGTTCAATCTCTGGTCCCCACAAAAAAAAAAAAAAAACAATAAAAAAGAAACCTAAAGTTCACGCCAGCAGCTCTGAACCCAGGGCTGATGCCACTTGATCCCTCCTTTCCTGATTTTCTCCATTACTTTTTCTGTTTGGTTTCTGGGGTGAATAGCTGGCTCTGATTCACTGGGACCCCCAGAGTCAGGCCTTTGGCCTAGGAACCCTGGTAACATTGCTATCAATTTTCTGCCATTTACAGAGTTGTTAAATTCTTTAGTCAAAGACAAAGCCTCTCCTGGAGGGTTGCTTCAGAACACGGGAAGCATTTTGACTCTTGCAGAGTTTTTCATGGTGCCATCTCCATATAGATATATCAGGTATTTTTTCGCACTGTACCCTAAGCAGCTCCTGTAAGCCAGTGGAAGTTCTCAGGGGAAGGTCAGATACCAACAGACAAGTAAAGCTGAGCGAGCTGTGGATGGAAGCTCAGTGGTACTGTGCATGCGCAAAATTCAATCCCTAGCACCCTCCCCTCTCCCCCACATACACAGAGGCAACATTAACATATTTAGCTTAAAGATCAAATTGGCTTTTGGGCTGGAGTTGTGGCTCAACAATAGAGTGTTTGTCTAGTGCACGAGAGGCACCGGGTTTGATCCTCAACACCACATAAAAATAAATAAAATAAAGGTATTGTGTCCAACTACAACTATATATATATATATATATATATATATATATATATATATATATATAATCATATTGCTTTTTTTTTTTTTTTTTTGCAGCACTGGGAATTGAACCCAGAGCCTTGCACATGCTAGGCAAATGCTATACTGCTGAGTCCCAGCCCTCTTTATTTTTTTAAATTTGGAGATAGGGTATAACTAAGTTGTTCAGGTGGGCCTTGAACTTGCATTCTCCTGCCTTGGCCTCCTGAGTAGCTGGGATCAGCCTCCCGAGTAGCTGGGATTACATGTGTGTATGACCCTGACCAGCTTCAAACTGGCTTTTTAAAAAAATTATTTTGGTGGTGTTGGGGATTGAACCCAGGGCCTTGTTGTGCATGCAAGGCAAGCACTCTACCAACTGAGCTGTATCCCCAGCCCCTCAAACTGGCTTTTATTAGCAGTTATAAAGTTAGGCTGCATCTTGTTCTACTAGACATGGCAGAAGGGTTGATTTTTATTAGGTGGCTGGAACAGAAATAAGAAGACCTCAGCAGATTAGGGGTGGGGATTTAGCTAGATTGTTGAACATTTGCCCAGCATGCACTTAAGCCCTGGGTTCAATTCCCAGTAATACACATACAAAGATCAGTTAACATCAGGTTACTTCAAATTACTCTCCTTGTATGGGTTAAAACACAGGGGACTTCCTTATGCTAGCTAAAACTGGCCTGTTTAATGATTGACCTTTCTCAGAAGGTCAAAAGCTTAGTATGAGTGGTTCCATTTTGGTTTTATTTGTTGAGGCCTAGGACAGGAGCTCAGTCCAAAACAATAGTCTCCTATAAATCTTTTGTCCCATCATTTTTTATTGGGTGCGCTATAGTTGCACACAATGTTGGGATTTGTTGTTACATATTTGTACATGCACACAATATAGCAATATGATTTGGCCTATATTATTCACCAGTATTTCCCCTTTCCCTCCCTCTCTCTGGCCCCATCCTTCTAGGCTCTCCGCTGGATTTTCATGAGATTCCACATATGAGAGAAAATTTATGCCCCTTGACTTTCTGAGTTTGGCTTACTTCACTTAATGTAACGTTCTCAAGTTCCATTCATTTCCCTGCAAGTAACATAGTTTCATTCTTTATGGATGAATAAAACTCCACTGTGTTCATATTCCATATACCACATTTTCTTTATCTATTCATGCATCAATGGTCCCATCGGCTATTGTGAATTGTGCTGCTATAAACATGGGTCTGCATGTGTCCCTATAGTATGAGGACTTCAATACTTTTAGGATAAATACCAAGGCATGGCATAGTTGGGTCATAGAGTGGTTTCATGCCTAGTTTTTTTTTTTTTTTTTTGGGGGGTGGGGTGGGGTGGGGTGGGAGGGAACTGGGAATTGAACTGAGGGGCACTCAACCACTGAGTCACATCCATAGCCCTATTTTATATTTTATTTGAGATAGCATCTCACTAAGTTGCTTAGCATCTTGCTAAATTGCTGAGGCTGGGGGCTGGGATTGTGGCTTAGAGGTAGAGTGCTTGCCTAGCATGCGTGAGGCACTGGGTTCGATCCTCAGCACCACATAAAAAATAAAAAATAAAGGTATTGTGTCAATCTACAACTAAAAACTAAATGTTTAAAAAAAAAAATTGCTGAGGCTGGCTTTGAACTTGCGGTCCAAGTGCCCAGGTGTAGCCCAGTGGTAGAATGCCTGTGTACTGAACACTCCTGAGGGGTCTCTTGCCCTCAGCCTTATGATGGGAAGGCTGGCTTGACCCCATATCACAACTGATCCCTTCTCTTGAACAGCTCATATATACCAAATCAGGCCATCAGATGATTACTTTGCAGTGAGAACAGCAGTAGAGGTGGGGACACAGGAAGATTGTGGTGATTGAACTACTCAGATGAATTAACTGTGAGCAGGTTGTATGAGTCAGTTATTTAGGTCTCTTAGGAATGGAGCCAGGAAAAGGGATGAGCCCTTTCAAACCACTTTCCTTCCTTCCTTCCTTCCTTCCTAGGGAAGCTTAACCACTGAGCCATATCCCAGCCCTTTTTATTTTTATTATTATTATTTTTTTTTATTTTGAGATGGGTGGTCTTGCTAAGTTGTTTAGGGCCTTGCTAAATTGCTGAGGCCAACCTCAAACTTGGGATCCTCCTGCCTCAGCCTCCCAAGTTGCTGGGAATCACAAATGTGTGCCTGGTTCAAACCACTTTTCAAGGGACAAGGACTTAGATAAAATGGTGCTTTGGATTAAGAGTGGTCTAATCCTCAGGACTGTAAAGCCCTGGTGCTTTTGTTGGTGGTGTAGGTCACACCTGTGTCCTGAGTGGCCCCCATCACCAAGAGATGCCAGGTACTGTCCCTTCATCAGAAATAATGAGCACTGCAACTGTGGCTTCTAATCAATCTCTCCAGAGTATCAGTTGGAGACCAATTAGTGGAGGCTCTAAGCAACAAATTCTGCCTTTCCAAGAAAAAACGTCAGAAACTCTGCTGAGCCCCTTAGCAATGATATTGAGCCCCAGTCTCTTGGCTTTTCTCAGGTTTAAGTTGATCTTTTCTTGCTCCTGGGTAAAGCAGGGGCAGATTCCAGGATTAGAACATTCAGAGGCAATGAAATCTGCTACTAGGAATCTTTTTTTTTTTTTTTTTTTTCCTAAAGGACCTCTTTTTTAAGAGAGAGAGAGAGAGAGAGAGAGAATTTTTTTTTAATTTTTTGGCAGACACAACATCTTTATTTGTATGTGGTTCTGAGGATCAAATCCAGGCCGCACACACGCCAGGCGAGCCACATCTCCAGCCCCTGCCTCTAGGAATCTTAAACAGGACCCTTTTTTTTCCCCAGTATTGGGTGTTAAACCCAGGGGTGCTTTACCACTGAGCCAGTCCTTTTTATTACTTATTTATTTAATTTTTTTTAAAAAAATATGTATTTATTTATTTTTTTAATTCTCGGCGGATACAACATCTTTGTTTGTATGTGGTGCTGAGGGCCGCACGCATGCCAGGCGAGCGCGCTACCGCTTGAGCCACATCCCCAGCCCATATTTATTTAATTGTTGTTGTTGTTGTTCAAGGGATTGAACTAGGGGCGCTTAACCACTGAACCACATCCCAGTCAGACTTATTTTTTTATTTTCAGGGAGGGTCTCACTAAATTGGCCAGGCTGGTCTGGAACTTGTGATCCTCCTGGGGACCCTCCTGATTCACTGGAATGACAGGCATGTGCCACCACACCCAGCTCTACTAGCTATTTTGAAATACGCAATTAGTTGCCATCAATCATAATTACCCTGCTACCCTATAGAGCATCAGGCGTCGTTCCTGTTCCTATCTTTCTGCGCCCCTTTTAATCTAACTTTCTGTGGTGAATGCCAGTCTCCATGCTGTGGCCGGCAGTCACTTTCTTTCTTGGGCAGAGTCATTCATTCTCGGTGGCTGGGGAGCACTGGCAGGTCCTTGGGCAGGCCACAGGAACCATATTTGAGAAGTTAAAGAAAAAAAAAAAAAAGCTGAGCATGGTGGCACAGGCCCAGCGACTGGGGAGGCTGAGACAGGAGGATCATGAGTTCAAATCCAGTCTTAGCAACAGCAAGGCACTAAGCAACTCAGTGAGACCCTGTCTCTAAATAAACCACAAAATAGGTCTGGGGATGTGGCTCAGTGGTCGAGTGCCTCTGAGTTCAATCCCTGGTACCAAAAAAAAAAAAAAAGTAAAAAAATAAAAAGAAGTCCCCAGGGGACTGGGGATGGAGCTCCGTGTTTACCTGAGAAGCTTGAGGCTCTTGTGTTTGTGTCACAGTATAGCCATTAAAAAAAAAAAAGTGTCCCCTCTAGTTGGACAGTTTATGACAGAGAGATGCCTCACCAAGAACATCTCCCTGTCACTTGATTCTGGGATACTAACCTTTGTGCAAGAGGCTTGTCTAACCTGCCCTACTGTGTGTGTTGGGGGTTTGTGCCTAATGGAGATAATGGAGAGCAGGGTATGCTCCCAAGTAAGTAAGACTTTTTTTTTAATGTTTATTTTTTAGTTATAGGTGGACACAATATTATTTTTATATGGATAGAACCCAGTGCCTCACACATGCTAGGCGAGCGCTCTCAGAGCCCCAGCCCCAGCCCAGGAATGCATTTTTAAAAATGTCTCAGCGACCAGAATATAAATGTCTCAGCTCATCCCCTACTTTCTGGGTGTTTCTGGGGTTTTTCTCCTAGAAACTTTCTATGCCTGCAAACCTGTGGATTATAGGCAGTCAGACATGTTTGTTTACAAATAGGTGAATCTTCTACTCTCTCCTTTGTTTTAAAAGTTCCTCTTTTACTTAACAATAGATGTTGGCCACCTGTTGGAGTCAGCAGTCCAGAATCTTCCCCTTTCTTTCTAAAGACTTCCTGGAGTCCCATAGTTATTTAATCAGCTCCCTCCTGCTGGGTGATTCAGACCTCAGGGCTCCTTTTCTATGCATATTAAAATTCTGGGTGAAAGGGGCTAATCCCAGTTTTCCTCATTTCCAGTCCCTGAGGGGAATCCCGCTGCAGCCTGGGGACAAGGCACACCCAACCCACACTAACCTAAGATAAAGAAATGGCCTTTCCATTCTGCCTGGTGCTGTCTTACCTTACTTCTCTTCACGGTCAGAACTCTTTTATTCCCCCACCCCCAATAAAAATCGTCTTTTCAGGTTTTAAAAATCAAACCCATTCAAATGATGTGAGAAAAGTACAAAGAAAATTAAAAAATCACCTGTGATCCTCAGATGCTCTTGTGTTGACCCCTTGTCCTTCAGACACACAAGGCCAAGGGCAACCTATGAAGGTGGCATGACTCCTTTCCTGGGGTCTGTCCTCTGCCTCCCCCTTTCCAATAAAATATAAAACAGAAAGATTTTTCCAGCCCTTTTTATTTTTCATTTTGAGTTTTGAGACAGGGTCTCTTAGTTGCTGAGGACCTTGTTCCTGATGCAGCCATCTCCTCTTCTGGATTTCCTGTTTTTCTGAAAGTCAGTGCTGGGCTGGGGGCACAGGTCAGCTGTAGAGCACTTGCCTGGCAAATTTGGGGCTCAATGATAAAGCACCCCTGAGATCAATCCTCAGTACTGAAAAAAAAAAAAAAAGACTTTGAAGAGGTCTCTGATCCCTTCTGGCATGTGCACACAGAGTAAAAGGTGGCATTTATGAACCAGGAAGCCAGCCCTCCCCAGACATTGATTCTGCTACCATCTTTTTAAAAATTTTATTAATTTTTTTAGTGTCTGGGATAGAACCCAGGGTTATTTACCCACTGACCACATCCTCAGTCCTTTTTAAAAAAATTTTTATTTTGACACTGGGTGTTGCTAAATTGCTTAGGGCCTTGCTAAATTGCTGAGGCTGGTTTGAACTTGCAAGCCTCCTGCCTCAGCCTCCTGAGCTGCTGCGATTACAGGGCCAGGGCATGTACCATGGCATCCAGCCAAATTTCTATTGCTTATAAACCACCCAGTCTGTGGGGTTTCCTTATAGCAGCCCAAACAGATTAAGATACCCCGGATGAGCTCCATATCATTGCCAGGGACTCCAAAGTCCCCATCTCCAGCCCAGGTCTCTCCAGAGCTTTGTATCTGGCTACCCTACCCCATCTATGGACCCTTCCCTGGCTCCCACACTGGTCCCTAATCTTGGTTTCCTCAGCCAGAAATGGATGGGCCCAGGAGCCCTCCAGAGCTCTACTTCGTTCAGATCTCAGCTCTGGGAGTTACCTCCCTTCCCCAGGGCCTTGGTTCCAGCCAAGCCACATCCCCCAAATTTCTGATATGGTCACTAAAGTCCATCCTGTCTTACTCAACCTTCTCCTTTCCTGCTTTCTGGGTTTAATTTCCCCTCCCTTACCCTCTTCATGTGCCCCCACACCAGACCACAGAGTTCTTTTCCCTGTTTCTTGAATGGCCAGGCACTCTGCCCCCTCTCTCTTTGTAAGGGCTTTCTAGTACTCCATCCAGGGAATTCTCTCTCTGGGCTTCAGAACCCCACTCAAGCCTCTCTTGTTCTTGTTTTGGGGTTTTGGGGATTAAACCCAGGGGTGCTCTACCACCCAGCTAGAGCTATAATCCCACCCCATTTTGTTGTTATTTTTAGACAGGGTCTCACTGAATTGTCAACTGGCCTCTGGATTTGTGATCTTCCTGCCTCAGCCTCCTAAGACACTGGGATTGTAGGCATCCCTGGCCACCACTACTGGCACATCTTCCTTGCTTCTTTTTTTTTTTTTTTTTTTAATTTTTCTTTTAGTTGTAGATGAACACAATAACCTTTATTTTATTTGTTTATTTTATGTGGTGCTGGGGATCTAACCCAGTGCCTCAAGCATGCTAGGCAAGCACTCTACCACTGAGCCACAACCCCAGCCCCACATCTTCCTTGCTTCTTGATCATAGATTTCCCATCACTATTTTGTAATTGTTTAAGTGTCTGTCTTCCAAACTAGATAGGAAGCGCTCCCAAGAAAGACACCGAGTTTCTGCTTCACCTTTGAATCCCAGGTATGTGAGAGTGTGAGAAATAGAAAGTCCACGGTCCATTTTCAGAATATAGCCTTAATTGGATCCAATTATAGTCATTTTAATTATAGTCCTTCCCTTTGCCAGCCCCAATTTTAAAATTAGTTAATCAGGTAGATGGTACCCCGAGCTTCTCCAACCAGGGCAAAAAGCCAGGCTGTGTTAGGGATAAAAGCAGGTGGACTCCCCACCCAGGCTCCCTGGCTCCTCAGGTTCTGGTAGCACACCCTTTTGCCAGGAGTAAACACTGTGCCTACCCACTGTGGAGCATGGTGTTTGATTTCTTGCGGCACCTTGCTATTTCTAACAGAACAGGACCTGGCAGCTTGTATGTACCAGAAAACACTATTTGAAATGAGTCAGAGCCCAGCATGGTGGTGAGTGCCTGTAATCCCAGTGGTTTCAGAGGCTGAGGCAGGTGGATCAGAAGTTCAAGGCCAGCCTCAGCAATTTAGCAAGGCCCTCAGTAACATAGCATGACCTTGTCTCACAATAAAAAGTAAAATGGGCTGGGAATGGAGCTCAGTGGTAACCCTGGGTTCAACCTCTAGTATGAAATAAAATGAGTCAGAAAGGAATTTGGTGGCCCACGCATGTAATCTTAGCGACTCTGGAAGCTGAGTGAGGAGGATCTCAAGTTCTAGGAGAGCCTGGACAACTTAGCCAGCGAGACCCTGTCTCAAAATAAAATAAAATAAAATAAATAAAGAAAAGACAGCAAAAAGAAAAAAATTGAATGAGTCAAAACCGACATGGAGGTAAGGGTCTATAGTAATAACTACTCAGGAGGCTGAGGAAGGAGGATCTCTAGAGCCCAGGAGTTCAAGGCCAGCCTGGGCACATATAGCGAGACACCCCCATCTCAGAAAAAAAAAAAATAAAAGTTTTTTTTTTTTTTTTTTTTTTTAAGAATGTGTTAGTAATTAATGAAGGAGGAAGTCAATGAGCAAACAAGCTAAGGACTGTATACATACAGGCAGGTGTGACTTCGGCCCCGCCCCTCCCAGCGGCCACGCCCCACGGACGCCTCGCCCCCGGAACTACAATTCCCAGAAGGCCCCGCGCGGCGAGCATGCGCAGCGCGGCACTCGGAAGCTGCGACGCTGAGTTTCACTCCGGCTACCTTCTGGTCGGACTCGGGAGCCGCAGACGGATCTCTTCCCAGGCCGAGCTGGACTGCAGCCGGAGCGCGGTGGTGTTCTCAGGCAGTCCCCTCGGCCTCCTCAGCCTCGGTGAGAGGGGCGGGCAGGGGTCCCGAGGGCAGAAGGTGTGTGTGTGGGGGACACCGAGCCCAGCTGGGACCGGAAGGGGGCGGTTGTGCGAGTGAGGGCGGCTGGGCCGGGCAGGAGGGGAGCCCGGGGTCCCGGGGGACTGGGCGGACTGGACGCCTGGAGGCGCGAGTCGCAGCACTGAGTTGCCCGGAGCTGGGGACACGGAGTGCGGGGAGGGGACTACCGGACTCTCGGGGAGGCGCGCCCCTGGGAGTTCGGGTCTCACAGGACCTGGAGGCGCTGGGGGGACCTTGCCACCGCTCGCTGGCCCGGGTGTGCGTTCTGCTGGGGTCTGCGTCCCGGCGTAGGACTCCCTGGGCCCGGGGCTGCACTCGGGAGGAGTTTGCCTCCAAACTCTGCGTCTCTCCTCGCTTCTCAACTGGGCTCTCCCTTCCCGCAAGCTCCTGTGTCACTTGGAAGGGGTCCTTAGTGTAGCTGAAGAGGATTTACAGGACTTTCTTTTTCTGGAGCTCCGTCTTTCTGGGCCAGCTGCTGTCCTCCGCGCTGGCTTCACTTCCCTAAGTGCTAACAACATTGAAATAGGATGTGTATAGAGGCGTGGACCCTGGAGGAACTAAAAATATTTCTGCGTGCCATCCTAGCTCCTTTAGAGTTCTAGAAAGTAGATTTTCTGGTAGCCAGAATCAGGGTCAGCTTAAGCTATTCGGGTAATCAGGCCCCTTGTTCATTTGCTGTGTGATCTTGGCCAAATTTTGCCCTCTCTGGTGCGTTGATTCCTGGATGCCTAAGCTGTAGACTGGCCTCAGAAGTCCTGTTAGGTCCTTCTGGGAAAGGGCTCAATTTTTTTTTTTTTTTTTTTTTTTAACCATTCCCTTGATTGTTGAGTAGGCTGAGAAAGACTCTACCTTCTGCTCTGCCCAGGCTGTTGGAGAATAAATCTGGCTATTTCCAGTCCCCAGCCACAGCACACCGATTCAACATCTGTGCACTCATTTTTCCTAACTGCTGTTTCTCAATTTAAAACCTGATCATCTTCTTGTTGGCAAAGGTGCTTGGAATTTGTGTCGCTGAGTCAGCAGGCCCTTCAGATTTGCCCGGTTTTTGTTGTTTGCATTTCATATCAAGATGGGAACTCAAACAAGTTATTCCTCCTAAAGATCTGGTGTCTCCATCAAGAAGGGACAGTTTGTGCCAGCTCTCCAGAGAGACCAGGTGAGAGGCAGGGGGAACTTGACTTTGCTGCCGATGCAATCTAGTTTTCAGTAGAGAAGATGGGCACTGCGGAGGGTGCAGTTCCACCAGGATGAGAGAGATCCTGGGAATTATTGTTGATTGCTAGATAAATTCAGGTGGCTTATTGCCAACTCCTCCTGTCCAACCAGTCTTAGAGGATGCTTTTGACTTTGGGACACGCTCTATGGGATGGAGGACATAAGTCAAGATTTATGTATTGGAATGGGAATTTTCATTTCTTTGGTTGCACAAACCTCTCCTGGGTGCCAGACAAGATCTCCATCTTCTGGGAACTTGTTTGGGTGGAAAGACAAGACACCCCACAGTTAGTAAGGAGACTTTGTCAGTGTGGCTCTAGGGGAACACAGGGCAGAGCCCCCTCTCAGAGTAGGAAGTAGTAGGTCAGGAAAGTTCTAGACAGTGACCCCTAGCTGGGTTGTGGAGGAGGAGTGGAACTCGAAAGCAGGGAGGAAGCCCAGCAGGGCAGCAGCATTTGTAGAATTCTGAAGGCATCCAGGCAGGGCTGGATCAACTTAGGTGGCTCTGTGACCAGAGCAGCAAGTGGGGTGAGGGCAGAGAAGGCTGGAAAGGTAGGTGGGGCAGAGTAAGTGGAGGGTCCTGACAGGTGCTGTGGTTTGTCCCCCAAAGGATCACATGCTGGAAACATGTGATCCTAGTGTGGTGGTGAGGTGGTGGAACTTTTAAGAGGTGGGGCCTTCTGGAAGGTCATTAGACCATGGGGGCCCACTTTCATGAATGGATGAATGGTTTTGTGGAGTGGATTGGGCCTTCCAGGAGTGACCAAGTTCTCCAGAGAGCAGGTTGATAGAGTGGCCACCCCACATGCTTGGGCACTCCTGTGCCTCAGTTTCCCTTTACACTTCTCCGTTATTATCTGGACCCTCCAGCCATCAGAGTTAATGAGCCAGTTTTTTTTTTTTTTTTTGTTACCCAGTATCAGGTATTCTGTTTAGCAACACACAGTAAACACCAGAGCTCTGGGGCATGGAGGAATTTTAGCACAAAAACTTCACTAGGGCCTTTTTCTTTAATACATTTATTTTGTTTATTTATTTTTATGTGGTGTTAAGGATCGAACCCAGGGCCTCGCACATGCCAGGCGAGAGCTCTACCACTGAGCCACAACCCCAGCCCTTCTTTTTTTTTTTTTTTTTAGTGGGGAGAGTACCTGGGATTGAACTCAGGTGCCCTCATCACTGAACCACATCCCCAGCCCTATTTTGTATTTTATTAGAGACACGTCTCACTGAATGGCTTAGGGCCTAGCTAAATAGCTGAGGCTGGCTTTGAATTCACAATCCTCCTGCTTCAGCCTTCTGAGCCTCTGGAATTACAGGCATGCGCCACCGTGCACAGCTATACCTGTGTATTTCTAAGAAAAGTAAAAATGTGAGGTTATATTGCTAAGATTTATGCAGACTGTTTGGTGTTGTTGGGCTCATGTGTTTATACTGCTGCATAAGATTGATGGTGTGAAGGGATCACCCTTCTCTCAGCTGATCATCATTGATGGGCACTTCGTTGCTTCCGTGGTTTATTCTTTGAGCACCCTGCCCTGAATATTTCCATGCAAGTGTTGTGTTATGCCTTGGCAAGAACATAAACCGGAGGCTGGGCACAGTGGTGCACGCCTGTAATCCCAGCGGCTCAGAAGGTGGAGGCAGGAAGATCGAGAGTTTGAATCCAGCTTCAGCAATGGCGAGTTGCCAAGCAACTGAGACCCTGTCTCTAAAAAAAAAAAGAACATAAATGTATGGAGAGGTATTTTGCTGGTCCTGGGGTAAGTAAATGTTCAGTGTTTTGGATATGGGCCCTGGGTTTCCACCTGAGCATCAGCTGAGAGGCCGGTGGTTGCTCCACGTTTTCACCAAAACTTGCCCTTGGCAGACTTTTCTGTTTTGGCTAATTAAATGGGTATGAAATGCGGTCTTTGGGATGGATCTTGGTTCTTAGGTCCCTGATCCCTGACATTGAACATCTCTTAGGTGTATTGATATACGTGTTTCCTGTGAAGTATTTGTTCATGTGTTTTGCCAGTATTTCTGTGGGGTTCTTGGTGCTTTTTAAAATTGATTTACAGGAGCTCTGTCCCTCGTGTATATTGTGTGTATCTTTACCCATCTTGTAATTTACTTATCCCCTTTATATAAGTGTCTTTTGTTGATCAACAGATCTTTTGTTTTGGTACAGGGGGTTGAACTCATGGATGTCTAACCACTGGGCAACATCCCCCTCTTTTTATTTTGAGGCAGGATCTCACTAAGTTGTTTAGGGTCTTGCTAAGTTGCTGAGGCTGGCTTTGAACTTATGATCCTCCTGCCTCAGCCTCCAGAACCTCTGGAATTACTGTCACTGCGCCAACTTTTTTTTTTAAAGTAGTGAATATTCCAAATCTTAAACACTGGCTGAATTAAAAAACAAAACTGTAAGTCAAACAAAACACATGTGCAGGCCAGTTTGTCCCTCATCAGTGTACCCTGTGTTGATGGAGAAGGACAAAGATTCTAGAGACAATTGGGTTTACTTGGCCCCTTAGTGTCTTGGGCAAATGCTTCTTTTCTTTGGCCACCTTTTCCTCAGTTACCAAGTGCACGTGGTAGTTGCTGCTCTGGACTGCAGGACCAAGCAGGGACATTTAGAAGGTATTTAGCACAGAGCTTGGCAGAGGGGAAGCCTTGCCACCAGGGCCATTGCTGTTAGGCCTACCACTGTGTCTGCCGCACCCCCAATTTGGCCCTGGTAGGCCTGAGAACCAGGGCTGTGTCCTCCAGCTTGCTGCCGGTGGTCAGATTACTCTGGGCGAAGCAGGAATCACAGGTTCTTGATTCTGGAGGAGGTGGCTGCCCAGGGGGCAGTTGTGGATGCTGGGGCCTGAACTCTGGGTACTGTGTGGCTTTCTGATTCACACTTGGAAGGTTCTCTTCAGACCTGTTCCTGGAGGGCTCAAGTGTGGCCCCTGTCAGAAGAGGAATGCTCACTTGGGATCTGGCCACCACCTAGAGTGCAAGGGACAGGTGATGTTTGTTTCTCACCTTCTCACAGAAACTCAGGCCTGGCTTGAACAGTCACTTTCCAAGGCCAAAGCCCCAGCCCAAAGGGTTAGGGTTCCAGCACTTACCTGCATGCAGAAGGCCCTGAGTTCCATCCCCAGCACTACACTCAAAAAAAAGGGGAAGAAAGCCCATCAAAACCCCGTCTTACTGGACTTACGGGACAAGTGTAATCTTGAGGCTCTGGGATGGTTTGAATTTTACATTTTCTTGGAACTCGGGGATGTGTCTTGGCAAGAAGGTGCCATGGTAAGTTGACAAGGCCTGTCATTACTAAATAATTTGGTGAGCGTTATGATCTTCGGAAAGTGTTTGGTAAGCTAGGCTTGATGGCACATGCCTGTAGTTCCAGTAATTCAGGAGGCTGAGGCAGAAGGATCTAAGTTCGGTTTGGAGCCTCAGCAACTTAGTGAGATCCTACCTCAAAATAAAATTTTTGAAAAAGGGCTTGGGAAGTAGCTCAGTGGCAGGGAACCTGCCTAGTGTGCTGGAGGCCCTGCCTTCACCCCCTAGTGCTATACACAGACACAGAGCATTTGGTATTTTATTTATCTATACTTTGGTACTAGGGATTGAACCCAGGGGTGCTTGGTCACTGAGCTGCACCCCAGCCCTTTCTGTTTTTTGTTTTGAGATGGTCTTGATAAGTTGCTGAGGACCTTGCTAAATTGCTGAGGCTGATCTTGATTGAACTTGTGTGTGATCCTTTTGCCTCAGCCTCTGGAACTGCTGGGATTACAAGTGTGTACTGGTGCACTTGGCAGCATTTGGTATTTTAGAGACTTTTCTATATGTAGAAGTGTGAATATTCATGCTGTAGAATTTCTTTTTTTTTCTTTTGTGGGACCGGGGATTGAATCCAGGGCCTTGTGCATGCTAGGCAAGCACTCTACCAATTGAGCTATATGTACTCAGCCTCATGCTGTGGAATTTCTGACAGGATTTTTTTTTTTTTTTAAGTGGTGGTGCTGGGGATTGAACCCAGGGCTTTCTGGTTGTCCTTCCCAGCAGTGTGAAGTATTGGCTGTTGCCAGCACTGAGGACTGAAATTAAGTAAAATTTGCAAGTTCATATGCAGAAAAAAAAAAAAAAAAACCTCCCATTGTATCTAATTTTTTTCTTTTTTTTTTAAACATTAATTTTTTTTTTTAAGTTGGACACAATATCTTTCTGTGTTTATTTTTATGTGGTGCTGAGGATCAAACCCAGTACCTCACACATGCGAGGCAAGTACTCTACCACTGAGCCACAACCCCGCCCTTATTTTTTTCTTTATTTGCATTGTTGGGGATCAACTTTGGGGTGTTGGCATGCAAGGCAAGCACTTGACTACTAAACTACACCTCCAGCCCTAATCTTTTTCCATTTGTTTGTCTGGTACCAGGGATTGAGCCCAGGGGCACTTTACCACTGAACCCCAGCCCCCCCCCTTCTTCTTCTTCTTCTTTTTTTTTTTTTTTTTTAAGACTGGGAGGGTCTAAGTTGCTTAGGACCTTGCTAAATTGCTGAGACTGGCTTTGAATTTGTGTTTCTACTGCCTCAGCCTCCCGAGTCTCTGAAATCACAGGCCTGCGCCACCACACAGGTTCTGTTGTTTGTTTTTGTGGTACTGGGGACAGAACCCCTGACCTCAGACATGCTAGGCAAGCCCTCTACCACTGAGCTACATCCCCAGCTTTTTAAATTTTAGTTTGAGGTAGGGTCTTGCTAAGTTGCTGAAGGACTTGCTGAATCTCTGAGGCTGGCCTTGAATTTTCAGTCCTCCTTTCTCAACCTCCCAAATTGCTGGGATTACAGGCATGTGCCACTGCGCCTAGCTTTAATTTGTATTTTCTAAACAAAATTTCTACTAAAGTAGAATGTGTCTTTTGATTAGTTTGTGTTCAGAATCTGATTTTCCCAAGTCTTTGGAGAGGCTTCCTGACAGGGCCCCATCTGCACTTATCTTTGAAGGTCATGTTCTGTGTACAGGTCATGCTTGTGGTGTCTGATGTGGGGTGTGGAGCTTTAGGCCCTTGCTTCTTGGAAAGCATCTAAAGGACTGAGGTAGCTCAGAAAATGGGTTGGGGGCAGTGGTGCAAGCCTGTAATCCCAGCTATGTGGGAGTCTGGGGCAGGAGGATAGCAGATTAGAGGCTAGCCTGGGTAATTTAGTGAGACCCTGTCTCAATAGAAAAAGGGCCAGGGATGTAGCTCAGTGGGAAGGTGTTCCTGTGTTCAATCCCCAGTGCCTCCTCCGTCTCCTCCCAAAAAAAGAACAAGAAAGAAAATAAAATTGCTTGAGGGGTAAGGTGGATTTGGTTGGAAAGTTCGTCCTATGCTGGGGAATCAGGTGGGAAGAGGTCTCGAAGTCACCTGGTTGTACTAGTTTCCAATCAATAGTGTTTGGAACTCTATGCTTGCATTTTTTTTTTTTAATATTTATTTTTTAGTTGTAGGTGGACACAATATCTTTATTTCATTTTTATGTGGTGTTGAGGATCGAACCCAAGGCCCTGTGTGTGCTAGGCAAGCACTCTACCACTGAGCCACAACCCTAGCCCTCTATGCTTTCTTTTTAATGCAGTTCTAGGAAAGGAACCCCGGTCTTATGCATGCTAGTAAAGTGCTCTGCCACTGGGCTCTGCCTGCAACCAGAGTCCATTCCCAGTCCTCCAGGCTTTTTAAAACTGAGCTTATATAAAGTAGAAAGAACATCATGGACTTCATGGTTGGATAGACTGGGTGCTTGATCTTGGGTAAATACTTAATCTCCTGGGGCTTCTCTGTAAAATAGGGATAATTCCTACTTTTTTTTGGGGGGGGGGATACTGAAGATTAAACCAGGGATGCAGCTAACACTGAGCTACATCAACCCTCTTTATTTTTATTTATTTATTTTGGTTTTAGGGAGTGAACCCAGGGGTGCTTAATCATATCCCCAGCCCTTTTTTATATTTTATTTTGGGATGGGGTCTCACTAAGTTGCTTAAGGCCTCCCTCAATTGCTGAGGCCGACCTTGAACTTGTGCTCCTCTTTCAGCCTCCTGAAGGATTACAGGTGTGTACCGCAGCACTGGGCTTAATTTCTACCTTTGAAGGCGGCTGAGGGGGTTGAGAGGGTTGGTGAGAAAAACATCAGGCATACTGCTCACCACACGGTAGGTGTGTTGCGTGCTTACCCACCCGAGAGTTCAGTGTACTCTGAAGTTATGGATTCTGCATTTCTTTTACTTGGGTCCTTAGGACTTTCATAAGCTTTTCGTAAACATTTCAAGACTGATTCATATTTCCTCATGAAGACCTTCCCTGATTGATTGATTTCCTATGTTGGGGCTGGGGTTTAACCTAGCATGCATGAAGCCCTGGGTTGAATCTCAAGTACTGGGAGAACGTTCCCATATTGTGGGGTAAGTTGCCTCCAGATTGAAGCTTTTTTCCACAGCTAATTATAATAATAATTTTCACAATTAAGAACACCCTAAATGGCCCCATCATTAGGCTCTGAAACTAGGTTATTGAATTCCAGCTCTGAGGTGGCTGCGGCTGTTCCCGAGGGAGGGCGGGTGCGTTGACCAGGGCTGTGTTGTGCCTCATTGCTGGGATCTGGCACTGAAGGTTACCCCTCCCTTGTCCTTGGTTTCAGACCCCGCGCAGTGCTGGAGCTTTGAGGAGCTGCAGCCTCAGCTTGGGGTGGGCCAGACTCTGCCCTCTGGTAGTTCCCTGCTCCAGTGGGGAGACCAAATCCAGTAAGTGCAGTCGTGGGGGCCTCAATGTGGCTTCTGTAGCAAAGTGTACAGGAGGGTGGAGTCATCTCTCACTGAGAGGCTGTGCATCCAGGGCTCAGAAGGACAGGGGTTGAGTCTGGAAAGATGGGCTTCCTTGCTCAAGGCATCCCGTAGAAAGAGGGTGGAAGCCTGAACTCAGGCACCAGTGGGATCAGTGGCGGGGGTTGGGAGTAGCCAGAGTGTTCTGGGGCTTGCTAGAAGTAGATGTGGCTGAACATAAAGTTCCAAAACTGGAGAGCTCGGTGTGAGTGGGGACAGGGCTGGTTGCCAAGCAGATCGCTAGCCATGTCATCCTGTCTTGAGTTTCTAGCACCCTGGCAGGGCTTGGACCCCAGGGGTCCTGGGTCTGTGGGAGCTTTACACCCTGACAGAGCATGCTGAAACACACCCCAAGGCCGATGATTCTGGAGGTCCTGGCTGCCTGAGAGGTGAGCGACACCTCAGGAGGACCTGGCTCTGAAACCAGTCCTCTGATTTGTGCTGCAGTGTGGTTGGAGACTTGTAATTGCAGACACTGAGGTAGGCCAGCCACCCTTGGGCACCAAGGTGCAATCCTTAGTTGGAGGCTTTGGCAGCTGCCAAAAGGAGGCCAGGCACCCACAGGTGGCTCAGTGCTTTCAGGCCTGGTGCACCTCTGTCTCGTGGCAGCCCTTTGCTGCCATCCTTCAGCCACACTTTGGGGGGTGGGTGGGTTTTAGAGGGGAAGGGAGGGAGGCTGGGACTTGTGGGCATCTGCTGTGGGCCTAATGCTGTGTGCAGACTTATGCTGCTGGTCTGTCTGAATCCTCACGAGCAGCACGAGGAAGGGCTGTCATATCTCTGTTCTCAGTGAGAGCGAGCAGGCTCTGTGAACCCAGGTGCCTTTGGTGAAATGACATAGTGGGCCTGCGGCAGCCCATACCTCATCTTTTTCTCAGGCTACTCTAGACCTTACTCGCTGCTAGGCAGTAGACTTGGCCTTCTCGTTGAAGCCCTGAGTGTAGTGCATTCTGGAGTCAGCAGCAGAAGCCCCTGCAGCCAGCCCCGTCTCTAGCCTGTGAGCAAGTTTTTGCAACCACCTGGGTCTCTGTTTCTGTACCTACAAAATGGGGATGGAATTTGTCATTTGTACTTAAGGAAGTGGTTGTGGGAATCAGCAGATTGTGTGAGCTGGACCCTATTAGCATAGAGTCCCAAGTAGGGTCCCGCATGGGTTGCTCTGACTGCTTGAAATTCGGCCCCCTCCCTTCCTTCCCTTTCTGATCTGGAGCTCAAGGCTGATCCTCCTGAGTCTTCCTCTCTAATGAAATGGCCTTCAATCTGGGTTTGCTCTGCATAGCCACTTAGTAGTAGTACATGTGTGACCTTGAATCAAGTCCCCTGATTTCCTCTCCTAAAGTGGGACAAATGCTGCCTTGTCACCAGGCATGGAGGCACACGCCTAGAATCCCAGCAACTCTGGAGGTGTGAGGCAGGAGGCTCACAAGTTTGAGGTCAGCCTGGGTTAACTTAGCAAAACCCTGTCTCAAATTTAAAAAAGAAAAAAAAGGTCTGGTGTTGCAGCTCAGCGGTAAAGTGCCCCTGGTTTCAGTCCACGATACCAAAAAAAAAAAAAGTGCCATCTTGTCAGCCTAGGGATTAACAGAGACAAGTAATTTTGTTTTGGGGGGGTTTTCTTTGTATTTTTTTTTTAAATTTGTTTTAAATTTTTTTTAGTTGTAGATGGACACAATACCTTTATTTTCTTTATTTACTTTTATGTGGTGCTGAGGATGGAACCCAATGCCTCACATTTGGTAGGCAAGCGCTCTGCCACTGAGCCACAACTCCAGCCCCCCCCCATTTTTTTTTTTTTTTTAAAGAGAGAGAGAGGGAATTTTAATATTTATTGTTTAGTTTTTGGCAGACACAACATCTTTGTATGTGGTGCTGAGGATCGAACCTGGGCCGCACGCATGCCAGGCGAGCGTGCTACCGCTTGAGCCACATCCCCAGCCCTCCAGCCCCTTCTTTTGGTATTGTCACTAAGTGTTGGACTTTGTTTTTGTACCAGTGCTCAGGGGCCATCACGATATGGTGTGCTGGAAGACCTCTCTTGGGACAGCTGCAGGTGCATCCTGGTGTCCTCGCCCAGGGCCACTTAGTCAGATTCCAAACTAGGGTGTGTTGGATACTGAGCACATAGCGAGGCCCCTGCTATGGGCAGCAGCCATCTGCTGGCCAGCAGGACATGGACCAGCTTCGTGCTTGTGTGTAGCTGCCTGGTCAGTAGAGTTCTTGTCTGTGACAGGTGACTGGGAGAAGCTGTCCTGGGAGACCATTGGTCAGGAAGGTCCAGGCATAGGGAGTTGGGTGTGGGAAGGCTGGAAAAGGCATTCTGATGTTTATCTGGGGTGTCCCTTGTGGTCAGTGATGCTGGGGGCACCTGGAGACCTGGAGGAGCCAGACCTGAGCTTCAGCCTCAGGTCTGCCCCTGTCCCTGGGGGTCCTGGGCCCCTGGTCCTTCCTGAGACACACGGCTTCCTCATCTATAGTAATAGTGGGTGTTCACTTGTACCTCCCTGCACCGGGAGCTCTGGATGCCTCACGCATCATGGGCTTAACCACAAGGATTTGCGGGGACTCAAAAATATAGACAGTGAAAGGATCAACTGAGGATTTGGGTCAGAGGAAAGTCATTGGTAACAAGCTGGGCTAATGATTAGCAACCCAAATTACATCTTCCTATAAGGAAGTAGGCTACAGAAACAACTAGGAATTCATCTTGGCTGACAGAACAGAGACGCATCAGGTACTTGCTTATTCACATGCCCCCAGGGAGAAGGCCTGATCCTCAGCGCCAGCCTCAGATGTGCATGAGTAACTAACTGCTGTGACTGTCCTGTTCCCAGGTCTGCTGGAGGCGCCGGGCAATGAACCTGAGACTGCAGCCCAGAGTGGTCTGAAGGCATCGGGGAAGCAGAGGGAGTCCCGGGGAAGATGGCCATGGCCCCAAGCCCTTCCCTGGCACAGGTGTACACCAGCCCTGTGGCAGTGGCTGTGTGGGAATGGCAGGATGGGCTGGGGACCTGGCACCCCTACAGTGCCACAGTCTGTAGCTACATCGAACAACAGTTTGTCCAGCAGAAGGGCCAGCGGTTCGGGCTGGGGAGCCTGGCCCACAGCATCCCTTTAGGCCAGGCTGACCCCTCACTGGCCCCGTATATTATCGACCTCCCCAGTTGGACCCAGTTCCGCCAGGACACTGGTAAGACTTCTGTCTCTGGTACACATCTGAATGCCTCTTTTGGGCCAGGTGCTGTGCTGTGGGGGTTGTGGATGTGACTTGCAGAGCTTAATCCTACTCCTGAAACAACACTACTGGGGTTTAGGGGCTGTGCGGGAGAATGGCTTCCCCCAGGTGACTCATAGAGGACATGTGCTGTAGGAGCACGTTGGCCAGTTGTGGCTCACCCTTTCCCCCTGTCTCCCAAACCAGGAATGTCTGCCCTGGCCTTCAGGGCTCTGAGGTCCCCGGCTGGCCACAGGGAGGCGCTCTGTGTGGTGCTGTGAGGGCAAGTTGCTAAGGATTACTTTGAATTTGGGATCCTCCTCTGCCTCAGCCTCCTGAGTTGCTGGAGTTGCAGTGTGTGCCACCGAGCCCATCTACTTCTGTATTTTTAAATCTGTGATGTGTTTGGATTAGTATTACTGAAAATGGGGCCATCAGCTTCCTTTGGAGCTGTCCCTTTCCCTTCAATCTAGTGGTTCTTGATTGGGGTAATTTTTGTTCTCGGGGACATTTGACAGAGTTTAGAGACTTTTTTGGTTTTCATGATTGGGTGGGCAGGGGTTGCTGTCATCCAGTGGGTAGAAACCAGGGACCCTGTTCAGCATCCTAACAGAGCACAGGGCAGGTGGGTGCGGATGACAGTCCCTAGCTTCATGGTGTGCCCAGGAGAACAAAATTTGTTCTTTGGGGTCCACCAGGCCTTTTCCCCGTACAACAACCCCTTGCTCTCTGGGGCCAGGTCTGCACCCAGGCTGAACACAAAATTTGAGAAAGAGAGGACTGATGACACATGGTGGATGGCAGTAGACAACTATGTGTGCTCACCAGGCTGCGAACTGTTAGGTACTGGCTGAGGCCACTTTGAAGTTTCAGCTCGGCCAGCCAGGTCACTGGGACAGACAGACCAACCTACAGAGCAGGAGAACTTTACCATTCCCTGGAAGGAATTTGAACTTTATTCTGAAAGGGGGAGCCATGCTTAGACAGTAGAGTGACATGTGGTTTGGGGACTAAGGGTGTCCCCACTTCCCCAAAGCTGGGATCCAGGCAAAGGCTAAGGTCAGGAGACTGAATTATCAGAAGGGAATTACTACTGGGCCCTGTGGTACATGTCTATAATCCCAGCAACTCTGGAGGCTGAGGCAGGAGGATTGCAAGTTCAAAGCCAGCCTTAGCAAATTTGCGAGGCCCTAAGCAACTCAGCAAGACCCTGTCTCAAAATAAAAAAACTAAAAACAGGCTGGAGATGTGACTCATTGGTTAAGCACCCTGGATTTAAGCCCTGTACAAAAAAAAAAAAAGAATATTTTGAGGGTTGGGGATGTAACTCAGTGGTACAGCACATGCTTAAGGCTCTGGGTTCAGTCCCCAGCACCAAAAATAATTATTATTCATTCCAAAAAGCCTTATCAAATTTGAGCCATATTATTTGACCCAAACATCTAGCATTACCTCTTTGCCAAGGAATGTGAATCTCCCTCCCTCTGTCACTTGATCCTTTGGGCCCCAGTTTCTTGCTTTTACACAAACCCATAAAAGAATAGCCAGCACAGCTGGGGGGTGGCACATGCCTGTAATCACAGTGGTTTTGGAGGCCAAAATAGGAGAATTGATGGCAAGTTTGAGACCAGTCTCAGCATCTTAGCTGAGGCTATCTCAGAATAGAAAGGGTTGGGATGCAGCTTTACACTGTTGGGTTCAGTCTTCAATAATAGGGGGAAAAAAAGAATAGCCAACACCAATCCTTAGGTACCTGCACTTTATTTTGTTTGGCTGTGGGGGTGTATCTAGTGGGATAGCACATGCTTAGCATGCATTTGACCCTGGGTTTGTCCCCAGCTCCAAAAAAAAAAAAACGATTCCCCGGGTTTGGGGGTGACTATCCGCTCTGGGTTCATGGGTCCTGCTCCTCTTAAACAGGCACCATGCGGGCTGTGCGCAGGCACCTGTTCCCCCAGCACTCAGCCCCAGGCCGGGGCATCACCTGGGAGTGGCTGAGTGACGACGGCTCCTGGACCGCTTATGAAGCCAGCGTCTGCGACTATCTGGAGCAGCAGATGGCCAGGGGCAACCAGCTTGTGGACTTGGCTCCCCTGGGCTACAACTACACTGTCAACTAT
Organism: Marmota flaviventris; assembly: GCF_047511675.1. Classification (NCBI taxonomy): domain Eukaryota; kingdom Metazoa; phylum Chordata; class Mammalia; order Rodentia; family Sciuridae; genus Marmota; species Marmota flaviventris. The sequence goes on from NC_092516.1 coordinate 28,918,899, forward strand.
GCCACCCACACGCAAACCAACAAGACGTCCAGCTTTTGCCGGAGCGTGCGGCGCCAGGCAGGACCGCCTTACCCAGTGACCACTGTCATTGCCCCACCGGGCCACACCGGAGTCGCCTGCTCTTGCCATCAGTGCCTCCACGGCAGCGGAACTGGCCCTGTGTCAGGCCGCTACCGCCACTCCATGACTAACCTCCCTGCGTACCCTGTGCCCCAGGGCTCCCACAGGACCGCTATTGTCTTTGGGGCCCACCAGGCCTTTGCCCCGTACAACAAACCCTCGCTCTCTGGGGCCAGGTCTGCACCCAGGCTGAACACAACCAACCCCTGGGGTGGGGCACCTCCTGCCCTGGGGAGCCAGCCCTTCTTCCGCTCCAGCCTCTCCCATCTGGGACCGCAGCTCCTGCCCCCAGGACCGTCCACTTCAGGTGGAGCCAGGTATCTCATGTTACCGCTGGTCTTTCTGTCCTCCCTTCAGGTCTCGGCAGATGGGAAGATGTGGCCGGGTGCCTGCCCCCTTGGTTGTCCCTGTTGTATTGTCTTTGCTGTGTCACGGGGTTGCTGAGGTGCCGTGGTCCTCCATAGTCTGGCATCCCATGGAGCTACCTGACCTTTGATTCTTGAGTCTCAGTAGCTGCCACATGGGTTAAAATCAGCAGTTCTTCCATTTCCTCAGGATAAAGGGCTCTGTGAAACTGAGTTCTAGACCTTTGACCTGCACTTGTCCCCATGGCTAGTGCTGTCCGTACCCGGCACATTTTCGGTAACTAGGGATGAACTGATTCTCAGTGCCAGACACCAAAGGGATGTAGAGAGAGAAGGTGTACCTCTGATCCCTAAGCCCACAGTCTAGGTCTAGGTCGCAGGAGAGCCAGGAGCTCAGGGTAAGGAGAAGAATGTTGAAGTATGTGGCTCTGTGGCCACTGGTGGCACTAGTGATACAGCTACCAGATTGGTGCAGTCCAGCCCAGAGTATCTTTTTTTTTTTTTGGTACCGGTGATTGAACCCGCAGTCACTTAACCACTGAGCCACATCCCCAGCTCCCTTTTTTTTTTTTTAATATTTATTTTTTATAGTTGTAGTTGGACACAATACCTTTATTCCATCCATTAATTTTTATGTGGTGCTGAGGATCGAGCACAGGGCCCTGCACATGCTAAGCTAGCGCTCTACCGCTGAGCCACAATCCCAGCCCCCCGGTTCCTTTTTTAATGTTTTATTTTGCAACAGTGTCTCTTAAGTCCTTAGGGCCTTGCTAAGTTGCTGAGGCTAGCCTGGAGCTTGGTGATCCTCCTGTCTCAACTTCCAAAGTCACTGAAATTACAGGCATGTGCCACTGCATCTGATAACATTTATATTTTCAAATTGTATTTAATTTTGTGATACTGGGAATTAAACCAAAGTGTGCTCTGTTACTAAACTATAGCCCTAATTCTTTTTTATTTTGAGAAAGGGTCTTGTTGAGTTTCCCAGGCTGGCCTCCAATTTGTGATCCTCCTGTCTCAGCCTCCTGAGTAGATGGGATTATGCTAAGCCAGGCACCTCCTGGGGCTTCTTAAATTCTTACAAATTACTTTGAGGCAAATTTGTAAATAGCATTAGAGCTGGGATTCTGGGATTTAGTCAGGTGATTTGTTTCCTTCTCATGGTACAAAGCTCTCATTAGTCTCCCCCTAATATTTGTTGTGGTTTTTGCTCCCCACCTGAGGGCCTCAGACCCTCTTGGCCCTATTAGTGCAGGCCAGGCAAGTGACAAGGAGGAGGTAGATGGGCCCATGGTGTTTCCCTCTGGTTCTGGGCGGACCTCACATGTCACAGCTTGCTCTGCATCAAAGCCAGGAGGAACCAGGCCAACCTGCCGCTCGGGTGGAGACTCTTCAGAGCGCCTGCCTCCCCTGCCTCCTGGGATGGGTGTGCGTCCCTCTTCCTCCAGTGGCTGGGGCTGGGAGGGTGTGACTGCACTGTGTGCATCTCTCCAGGCTTTGGAAAACAAGGCTTGTCCTGGGCCTAGTTTGTAATGTGACCTTCCTCAGTTTCAGGGGCTTGATTAAAAATCTGATCTCTTACCCCTGCAGGCCGGGAGAACGGAGCAATCCTTGGCACTGTGTCCTCCTGGGGCTGTGGTAGAGTTCTCAAAGCCAAGTGAATGTCAACAGCACTGGGTGAAAGTTACTTGTCACGTGGAGGGAAGAGGTGGGAGGACAGGCAGTGCAAGTCCAGACCACAGCGAGGGCTGGGGGGAGCCCAAGAGAGAGTCGGTAGCACCTGGGCTGCCATCTGAGCGAGTGGCAGTGCAGGCTGTTGGGGAGCCCATGTCTGTTTTTGGAATGCCTGGGCTGCTTTTTTTTTGCTGTGTTGGGGAGCACACCCAGACCCTGAGCATGCTGGCAAGCGCTCTGCCACCGCCGCACCCTCAGCCCCATGCATGTGGTCCTCCATTGCTTCTTGCTCAATCTGAGTGAAACCGGCTGTGTGATTCTTCTTGTGCCCCCAGGAATGTGCAGTAATATGTGGCAGGCTGGGCATTTGTAACTGAGCTGCTGGGTTTAAGTACATTTCCTGGTAGCTGAAGTTTATCCCTTTAAGCACCAAAACTTTTGTTGTGATGAGGGAGGGTGAAACTGCAATGTGTGTCATGCACACTCCTGTCTTCTGTAAGAGAGAGAATGACAACTTGCCAACTTGCTTGGCATTTTGATGATTGGGTGGTGATCATGATCAGCATTTTTTTTTTTTTTTTGGTACTGGGGTTTGAACCCAGGGGTACCTAACTACTGAGCCACATCCCCAGCCCTACCCCTTTAAAATATTTAGAGAAAAGGGCTAAATTGCTTTAGGGCCTTGTTAAGTGCTGAGGTTGGCTTTTAGCTCTCAATCCCTCTGCCTCAGCCTCCTGAGCTGCGGGATTGCAGGTTGCTCCACACACGCAGCGTGATCGGCCGTGGAGCCTGGTGCTGGGTTAGCCCATGGGCGCTGCCCTCCCTCACTAAACGGCCTCACCACATGGCGCTCCTGGTTTGCTTGCATCTGCTGTTCTTGCCGCCGCTGCTGTCCTGGCCTGGGAGACGACTCCCCCCTCCCCGTGCTGGCCGGGCATTCTGGCTGTGGCTATCCTTAGGCCTGTGGGATTGGAGTCCTGGGTGTAGTGAGAGCCTTGCTCCTAGTTTGCCTTGGGCCTTTGGATAAGTGCTGGTTCTTTTCCATGGTGGTTTTCCTCTCCGGATTCAGGAGTTGGGCTGGCCGATTTGTTCCCTTTTGTTCTGATCTTGTTGCTTTGCAGGGTTTACTGAGGGCCTGCCTTTTGTTCCCTCTGCTCCACGGAGACCTGGGGAGCCTGGTGTTTGTGTAGGGCTTAGATCGTGGAGGGCTTAGCTGCCCTGGGGCCTTCGGAGTTAGCCCGCAGGGAAACTGGAGCTCAGGAGGGGTCTTGCATGCCCAGGAAGCACAGCTCACAGGGTTGGAGGGTTGAGAGTAGTGTCTCAGGCCTCACATTCTGGGCTCTTTGTGTGACAGGTGCCTTCTGTGTGCCAGGTTGGCACTGGCTGCCAGTTGAAGGTGGGGTGGGGGTGGAAGAAGCTTTGGATGTCCTTCCCTTCAGCCTCCTCACTCTGCCCCTGAGTCTTCTCAGGATGGCGGACAGGTGAATGTGCTTCCAGTCTGTCTTCCTCCTGCTACTTCCTGAACACAGCAGGAACTTGTGTGGAGGAGGGGCTAGATAAAGACAATTGGAGAATTTTCTACAGAACCTGGCCACACTTCCTGGTCTCAGTCGCTGGAATCCTCACTGTAGGGTCTCTGCTCTAGGCCTTGGTGATAGAACCAAAAAAGCAGACTTTCTGCCCAGATGTGCACCTTTCCTTGGGAGGGAGGGCTCCACTTCCTGGGGTCTTTCCATGAGGGGAGCAGCCATTTCTGGAGGATATTTGAGCTTGGCCCCTCTAGCCCACTCTGTTCTGACTCATTTGAAGCTGCAGAGTCAAGCTTGGGTTTTTCTGGCCTCTTAGCTGAGGCCGCAGCTCTTTGCTCCCTGGAGAACTGGCCTGGGAAATGAGCAGGAGTCTCAGCACCTTCACTTAGGAGCCTCAGAGTCATTAGGTGATCACCTTCCTCTAAGAGAGGACAGTTGAAGCATCTCAGGAAGGAGCTTGGCTTGATTATAATGACAAAGACCTCAGCCCAGGTGGCCAGCTCCCAGTCCCTTTTGCATGATCAGAACACCCTGGTCCATTTTCTACTCCTGCCTTTGGGCTTAGAGTAGTGAGGGAGGCAGGAGGCTGGGCTTTGTGTAGTCCAGCCATGCAGGGCATCTTGTTGGGAAGATAGCAAGAAATATATAACCTCCATCTTAGCTCAGGTGAACGCGGGAGCCCTGGCCTGCCCAGCCTACAGAACCCAGGCTGTCCTGGGGAGCTCCCATGTGGGGACCATGTGGTGGGAGGGTTTTGTAATCTTGATATTTCATCACCTCTAATGGGCAGGGATGGATGGGAGGTCCCAGGCTGGAGGGAGGAGGAGCTGGCAAGAGCTCCTTCCCCAGTTGTTCTCAGTGGAGAGTTGGCCCCAAACTAATGATGTGCATTGTTACCATTTTAAACAGTTGAGGATTTACAACCAAATGAATGAGTTTGAACATAGTCACTCTGGGAAGCAGAATCTTCATTTAAAAAAATATTTTTTTGCAATGCTAGGAATAGAACCCAGGGCCTTGCATGCTCTGAGGCATTTGCTATGCCCCTGAGTTATAACCCCAGCCTAAGATCCCTTAAAAAAGTGCATACCTGTAATCCCAGCGGCTGGGGAGGCTGAGGCAGGAGGATTGTGAGTTCAAGGCGCTAAGCTACTCAGTGAGAGCTGGGGATGTGGCACAGTGGTTGAGTGCCCCGGAGTTCAATCCCTGCCCCCCCCCCCCAAAAAAAAAAAAAAAAGCAAATCCCAAAAACCTTTTTGGTATGAATTTTAGATTTATAGAAAAGTTACAAAAATAGTACAGTTTCCATAGCTCTCTCATCAGATGCCATCTCATGGGCACAGTGGGGCAAGCCTGTCATCCTAGCTACTCAGAAGGCTGAGGCATGAGGATGGCATGTTTGAGGCCAGTCTGGGCAAATTAGGAAGATCCTGTCTCAAAAAAAATTTAAACACTGCAGATGTAAGTCAGTGGTAGGTACTTGCCTAGCACACACAAGGCTCTGGGTTCAGTGTTTACTACCACAGATGTCCTGTCTGTATTCTGGGGGTGGGTGTCCCACCCTTGAACTGCTTGATCAGGCTCTCTGGGCAGCAGTGGTGTTTTGTGTGGTGGTGTTGGGATGGAACCCAGGGCCTCCACGGCCAGGTGAGTGCTACACCCCTGAGCTGCACCCCGACTCCGTCTCACTTGAACATTTCTCAACCATGGTGTCCTCAGAATCAGGAGGTAACCCTGTTGGACTCGCCATTTTCTGCTCCTGCCCTCTTTCTGTCCCAGGACCCTACCCAGGGCCCTGCTTTACCAGCCATTGCCATTCTCCTCTCTCCAGGTGGAACCAATCCCAGTCAGTCTTTCAAAGCTCACCACTTTAACAAGGTGCTTGATCAAACGTTTCTTGATTTGGGTTTGTCTGATCTTTTTCCACGATTGGACTAAGACATGCATTTTTTAGCAGGAATCCCACAATAACGATGATAAGTCCCTTTGGGAGCATCTTATTGTGGCCTGCAAGATACTGATTTGCCTTGTTACTGGTGGTGATGTCCTTGATCACTAACTAACGTGGACGTGGTCTCCACCGTGATCTCCGCAGGGCTCCCTGAGATCTTCACTGTAATGAAGCTAGTGAGCTCAGAATGTTGCGAGCTCCTCTTTTAGGGTCATCTTTATGGTCTTTGAACTGTTCAAAAAAGAACCCAGGGGCTCCTTCCCTCAGAGGCAGCTGGGGAAGCAGGAAGGTGCCTCAACTCAGTGCGGTTCCCTCCCCTCTTTTCCAGGGAGGCAGTGCCCTGTACTCAGCTTTGCTCTCTTCTCTCCTCCCCAAGTGCCTCCCTTCCCAGCGGTCCCTCCAGCAGCCCTGGGAGCATCCCCTCCACTGTGCCATTGCAGATGCCAAAGCCCAGCAGGGTCCAGCAAGCACTGGCAGGTAGGTGCCCTGAACAGGCTGTGCCCCACAGGGCTTGGTGGGAAGGATGAGGTGGGAGGGCTTGTCACCTTCTGGGCCCTCAGGTGTATCTAAAGGGGTTCCTTGGGGGAGTGCTGCCTCTTTCCAATGGTGGTGTACCCCAGGACATGAGCTTGGGTGCCCGCCCCTGAGCGTTCTGGGGCGGTGGGACCTGATGTGGTGCATTGGTGTGGACCTTTCTCATCCTTTTTAATTTTTGAATTGAATGAGAGTTAGAGCCACCTTTCTGCCCTGAAGTGCTCAAGGCAGGGGCTCTCTGGGGCTCATAAGCCTCCTGGTTGTAGCTACATCTTGTCTCCTGGTTCCATGTGGATCATTTGTTGTCTATCTTTTTTTTTTTTTTTGGTGGTGGTGCTGGGAATTGGACACAGGGCCTTGTGTATGCCAGACACACACTCTACCAGCTGAGCTATACCCCCAGCCCTATATGTCTTGATGCTTATTTATATAAAGTCCTTTTACATTCAGGCCTGGTGGCACCTGCCTATAATCCCAACTACTTGGGAGGCTGAGGCAGGAGGATCACAAATCCAAAGCTAGCTTCAGCAACTTCTCCCCAGCACCACAAAAATAATAAAAGTCTTCTTCTGGGTCTTGAGGCGCCTCTGAGGGCACTCGTAACTTGAGGGAACTGTGAGGTGTGTAAAAGTGCAGGTGTGGCAGTGAACCCCATCGTTTGCAACTGGCAGGGGATCGGGTGACAGTTGGGTTTATTGAGTCCAGGTAGCCTGCAGTGTGGGTAGACTTGCCAGGCCTGGTGCAGGGCGGCTGTGTGATGTTGTCATTGGGACAGTGACTCAGAGGAATGACTGGGGCTCTGGTGTATGTTCCTGTGTTTGATCCCTAAATAACCCAAGGCGTCGGTGAGGAGGCCGAGGCTCAGGGAGTTCAAACCCCTGACGCAGACCTGGGCTCAGAACCTGGGTTCTTCCCTGTGGTACCAGGTGCTCCTGAGCCTGGTGGAGGAAGTGCTGGATGGGGAGGTGACTGTGGTGTAGAAAAGGGGACTGTGGGTGGCATCAGGGGAGTGGCTTGGGGCACAGGAGGCCCTGGACCCTCCTGGGGGACACAGGAGACACCAAAGGGACACTAGAGAAGTGGTAGAAGATGGACATGGAGGGCAGGGGACTGTAACGGCAGGGAAGCCCGGCAGCTTCTCAGCCCTGCTTCCGCTGCTCAGCCGTGAGCCTCTTCCCAGCCGAGAGGAAAGAGTGAGCAGACATGCTGACCAGGACGTTCCTGCCCACCTTGGGCCACTCAGCATGGGTGCCGTAGGTGAGTGACACACCAACGCTGAGTGCTGCTGTGTGCGGGGATGTCTGCGATGGAAAAGGCCTGACCCCCCACAGGCCCAGCTCTGAACTTGGGGTCTTCAGCAGCCACAGCAAGTTCTGCCAGGGTGGCCACTGAGACTGTAATATAGATGTTAAACACCTTTCTTTGTGGCCTTTAGGTTTGCCTGAATAGCACTGGCCAACCCCTTCTATACTTTTTTTTTTTGAGATAGGATTTTGTTAGGTTGCTGAGGCTGGCCTCAAACTAGTGGTCCTCTTGCCTCAGCCTCCTGAGTTGTTGGGATTATAGGTGTGCACCACGACACTCGGCTCATTTTTATTTTTTTGTGGTTCTGGGCATGGAACTCAGGGCCTCACACATTCTAGACTGGTAGGGAAACAGACCCCCACAGTTCAGGAAGTTGGTTCCAGGTAGGAAATAACGAGATACTGGAGCCTGTTGCAGATTGCCACCTGTCAGTGGTTGATACCTTTTGGTGGGACCATTTTCTGGGCCACCGGGGAATGAGAGGACCCCAACCAGCCTCCAAGAATCAAGGGCTGGATTCCTGAATGTGCCATGCCTGGCTGCAGGGAGGTGAGCATTTGGGGACAGGCCAGTTTGTAACCACTTCTGTGTGGGCTGAAGGAGCTGTGCCTCCAAGTGTGTTGGGGGTGGAGCCTGTGAAGGAAGAGTAAGTGGCGTCTGTCCCAGTGGCCTGCGGCTTACACTTCTGTTAGGAACTTGCCCAAGACCAGCCAGCAAGGGGTGACCCTGGGCTTGAACCTGGTGGAGAGGCCAGAGTGGAAGGAGGACAGATTGGATCTCAGCCCTGGCCACTAGGTGAAAGGCTGACTCTGGTGTCGGGAAGGCGGTGTGTGCAGTTGTGGAGAGTAGAAATGGGAGCTCGGGCTCCAGGGCCTCTCCACTGAGGGGGCTGTGCCGAGTCCTGCTGCTGAGGAACATGCAGAGGCCCCTGCCTGGGCGGCCCCCAGTCCTGCTCGCTGCTTGCTGCTGCTGTGATGAGTTGAGTCTGTGGGTTTGGGGTGGTTTTCAGACCTTTCTTGAGAAGGCAGAGCCACAGGGCAGGGGCTGCCTTCTCTTCAGGTGTGGTGTGGAGCCTTCCTTCCTTGTTGGTGACTGGAGTATGTGGGACTAGGTCCTGTGGTGACAGGGAAGGAGTGTTGCGATGCTGGCTTCCTGGGGGCTTCCAGTGGTGGCCCTGGGATGCCTTCATTCCTTAGCTGACACGTGGTATGCCTCCTAGGACTGTGCCCTGGGTGCTAGCAATGGTCGTCAGCAGAGCGTGCTCACCCTGTGGTGTGCGTGCTTAGGGGAAGTGGTCAGCTGGAGTGAGTAAGTGATTCCAGATGGTGAAGAGGTGCGAAGGAAAGCAAGGCAGGCACAGGTGTAGAGAGTTGGAGGAGGACACGGTCCCTCTCCATAAAGGGGTCAGGGAAAGCCTAAGGCCTAAGGCCTGCAGAGGTGGCACTTCAGAGATCTGAGTGAAGAGGGACATGTTCAGTCAGAGGACACTGTCCATCCAGAGATGTTTCTCTAAGGGAAACCACCTGTCCCTGCTCCCAACCTCTTTCTGACACCTGTGCCTGTTCGTCATTCTGTCTACCTGACATTCTGTTCCCCGAGGAATACATTTGAGCCCAGGAACAGTCTCAGCTTGTGGTGGCATTGCAGTGACAGCAGGAACAGGGTCAGCATGGGCATCTGGCCCCAGTGTGAGCCTGGGTCTTCTGTGGTGCAGGTGCTTCCTGCTGAATGGCTACTACGGTGACTCTTCCCTCACTTGGCTGTGCTGTCCTGCAGGTGGCTAGCCTCTGCCTCTGTCCCTGACTGGGCACATTTGCCAGGTAGGGAGTTTTGATCTTGTCACGAGGCCACAGTGACTGGCCTGGCTACTCCTCGCACATCTGAATCACCTGGTGGGGTGCATCACTGTCTGTCCCAACCTGTCCTGGAGAGGAATGGGGTCCAGGAAGGAGGTGCTCCTGGTATCCTGCTATGCCCAGTGCCTGAGCCAGGTTCCAAGGATGGGGAAAACCACTCTCTAGTGTGGCTGAGAAGCCCAGAGCTTCTTTCCTCTGGGGAGAAGGTGCTTTTGAGCCAGACTAATCAGTGACAGGGAGTGGACAGAGGGGTAGGCGAGGGTGTGGTGGGAATGAGGACCTCTAGCAGAACAATGTGTCCCATGCAGTGTTGAGTCATCAGAGAGTAGGAAGGGGACAGCGTGGGGGAGGGAGGGTCCAGCTGGGCAGAGAGGCACATGCATCTCCTCCCTGCTACCTGCTGCAGCTGCTCGCAGTGGCACCCAGGAAGGAACCCACTGCTAGGAGCTGGGGGGTCGCCTCAGTGTGGAAGCAGTCCAGAGGGGTGGTGTCCTGCCTCCACCATGTCTCCAGACCATGTCACTAGGTTTGCCAGGTGGGGCAGAGAAAGCAGAAGCAGCCCACAGAAGACAGGATGACTGAAGGCAGGAGGGTGTGGCCAGGCCCAGAGGCCCCATGTGAGGCCAGCCCTTGTCACCAGCCCTGCTCAGGAGGCAGTTTCCGCAGCCTGGCTGCACCCCACCACATTGCCGCAGCACCTGCCCCTCCTGCGCCTGGCACTGCCCAGAACTGCCGAGGAGGCTTCTTGGGTAGTAATCTCCCCTCTGCTGTTCTAGAGCAAGTGGCCTCCCGCTCCCTGCACGCTCTGGGTACAGGCTGTGAAGTTGCTTGGCAGACACCTGGGGACTTTTGGGCCAGGGCTCTGGTGAGCCGGGCCATTTTACCAGCTGTCTCTGGTTCCTGGTCTGGAACTTGTTCCTGCAGCACAGGGAGCTCCTTCTAGAGGCCAGGCTCTCCAAAGATCCTGCAGGTCCTGATGGCTGTTTGTGGTGCTGCCACCTCCGACTCGGCAGGGTTTGTGAAGGTCACCTGCTGAAAGCCTCCTAACATTTCTCCCCCTCTCTGCATGTCTGATCTCGCACCCGTGCAGGCATGACGAGTGTTCTGATGTCAGCCATTGGACTCCCTGTGTGTCTTAGCCGCGCACCCCAGCCTGCCAGCCCTCCCGCCTCCTGTTTGGCCTCTAAAAGCCACAGCTCAGTTAAGAGACTGAGGAAAGTGTCCGTGAAAGGTAGTTCCTATTCACAAATGCTCTCTGGCCTCTGCTAAGCCTCCTCCGAGTCTTGCTGCCTCTGGCTCTCTGTGCCAATTTCTTCTTTAACCTCCATGGCCCTTCTCCCTTCCTGTGGCCCTTCTCCCTGCCCTCGCCTGGCAACAGAGGTGGCTCCTGGGAATCTGACATTCCCAGCACAATCGAAGTGAGAGGGGCTTGTTCATGAGGACCTGTAACTTTGCAAACCTCAAGGTGTGGATGAGGCATGGCTTGGGATTCTGGGATGACTGTTTCTCCATGGGGCCAGTGTATGTATCAAGAAAGGCCCTCAAGTCCGGCGCAGTGACACGGGGGTCTGTAATCCCAGCGGCAGGGGTGGCTGATGAGATAGGACAATTGTAAGTTCAAAGCCAGCCTCAGCAACAGCAAGGTGCTAAGCAACTCAGTGAGACCCTGCCCCTAAATAAAATACAAAGTAGGGCTGGGTATGTGCTCAGTGGTCGAGTGACCCTGGTTCTAATCCCCAGTACCAAAAAAAATTTAAAAAGGCCCTCAAAATAGCTGTCGGGTTTGCTGCCCATGTGGGTTCCCCTGGTGACCGCTGCCCTGTCCATCATGTGGCCCAGGCAGAAGGGGTTTCATAGCTACAGAAGGTGCTGGGAATTTTAACAAAGTTTGCGTGGAGGAGCTTGTGGCAGTTCTGCGCTGTTCTAAGCTGGACAGTGGAATCGCAGATGGCGTTCTTGATGGTGCCATGCTGGACAGGGGCCTGGGCTGCAGCCCTGTCAGCCTGCCTTTCAGTCTCGGCTCTCACCTGCATTAGCTTCCTGAGCTCACGCAAGTTTCTCCATTCATGAGGTGGCACCTCCTGCTAGGTGGGTTGGGAACAGGAAGGACATGTGAAGTGCTTGGCACGTGCCAACAGTGGCATCGTGAGATGTGGAGGTGTGCCCGGGAAAAGAGCTGGTTTTGGGGTCCTGAGCCCCAGTCCTGGACTCTGTGCGTGCTGCTTTCGCTCTGCCTCGGTGGAGGTGAAACTGGGCAGGGTGACTGGTGACCTCCGGGGCAACCAGTTGCCTGGGAAGAGCACAGGCTCTCAGTAGATCCTGTGGTGTTCTGAGTCCAGATGTGCCTTCCCCGGGGTTGACGGGCTCCTGGTCGGCCCTGGTTGAGAACCGTGGCAAATGGGAGCTCCCTCTGGTTCTGAAAGGCTACCTGGTGAGCTGGGCCAGGTGCTGGTCCTGGCAGAGGGGTCCCTGGCTCTCCTAGAGCCTCCTGAGGCCACTGGGCTTTTCTAGACTGAAGACTCCCCTCAGTCAGCGGGCGTCCTAGCTTCCAGAATGGCCTCCCTGTGCCTGTGGCTGGGCTCTCACCAGAGCCATCAAATGGGCTCTGGAAGTCTTGGGGGGGGGGTGGTCGAAGGAGGTTGTAGGGGAGGTGTATGTGTGGATGGGCTACTAAGTTGTGTGCATGGGGTGTGTGGTGTGTGTAGGACACTTGTGTATATGGGGCATGTATGGGGTACATATGGATGCATGTGGGTATATATGGGGTACATATAGGTGTGGGGGGGTGTGTGTGGATGCATGTGATTGCGTGTGGGCGTACGAGTGTGTAAGGTATGTAGGTATATGGTAATATGGTACATGCGTGTGTATGAGACACGGGTATATGGGTACATGGTTATGCATAGGGTGCATGTGGAAGCCTGTGGGTGTGGGTGTGCATGGGGTGGGGATGGGGGGGGCTATGTGGGTGTGTAACCGTGTGTCTGGGACTCCTTTGCTGGTGGCAGCCCCCTGCTGCTTTAGCTTACTAGGTGTGGGACTTCCCCATTTCTAGCTGAGGAAGCTGCACCTCTGAGGTGGTGGGATGTGGTCATAGCCAGAGAGTCAGAATCAAGTCCCCGATTCTGGCCTCTGCTCCTCCAAGTCACCTTCCCAAATAGTCATGAGCCCTCATATTTCTAAGTGTTTGAGGCCACAGGCTAAGTGCCATGCACTTGGGTTCAAACCAGGAGACCCTTCCCTCCTGGACTCAGGGACCAGGAACCCTAGTGTGACCTTGAGGCAGAATGGGGAGCCCCGCCAGGGCTTTGGCAGGACTGTGTTGCCTCCCCATGTCTTAGGCTCCTGCTGAAGGCTTGGCCGCCCTCTGATTGTCCCTATTGCCTCGGGGAGCCGCTGTGCTGATGCTACCACTGCAGGGCCTCATGTCCCCCTTGCAGGGCTGCATGCTGAGGGGTGTAGAGTCTCCCAACTCTGCACTGCATGTGTACAGCCTGAGCTGCCAGCAGCCAGCACATGTCTCCCTGTGTTCCAGCTGCTTTCCAGAATCACTTAGCTTGGAGCTGAGTAGGCATGTGACTGAGACCCCCCCCCCAGTTCTGAGGCAGGTGGTGTATTGTGACAGCATCAGTGCACCTGTCATTTGCAGTGTGCAGACCTATAAGATGCCACATGGGCTAACCTGGTGCATTTTCACACAAGAGTGGTGGAAGCGGAGTAAACAACACTGCCGAAGGTTCTCTGGGGTGGTTCTTCATACATTTTTGGCATTCTCAGAGGGGCCTGGGTCTGATTGCCTGGGATGCAACTTGGGGAGTTGCGAGGTGCTGCTCTGTTTCTGCTCTTCTGCCTCCTCCAGGCCACGCCCCGGGCCAGGTTGGGCCTTGAGGGTGGTCTGGGCGGGGCTGCAGGCCTCCCTGTGCCTGCTCAGGCTATCCTGGCTTGCCTGCTAACCTTCCATCTTGGCCCCTAACATTTCTTCCTGGCAGCCTGGGCTTCGCCTGTCTGCCTTCCTCCCCGCATTGCTCTCCTCTGCTTGGGTGCTTGGGACAGCACTCACCTTCTTGTCTCTTGCAGAAGGGTCTCCAAAGCCAGAGCCCGAGCAAGTGATCAGAAGCTACACCGAGGAGCTAAAGACACCCCCAGACGAGGTACGTGTCCTGCGAGCCACTGCTGTTTGGTTTGCAGACAAGAATGGACTTCTGAAGGGTCCCTGGCCACGCTCAGCCCATGGGGGACCTCCCCAGAGTCTCTGGAGTGTGCGTCAGGCTCCAGGTCAAGTGCCAACCCCACGCCTCCCAAGGGAGGTGGGCATGATTGGGACAAGGCAGCCAGGGATCCAGGGACCTGCGTCATTCCCACCTCACAGAAGTGTTTGCCTGAGCCCTGCTCTCAGCACAGACCTGGGTAATGCAGGCCATCCCTGGGGCCAGGGGGCTCGAGACAAGGCTTGGACACGAGACAAGGCTTGGACACATCGGCCTCACTCCCCTCAGGCTGGCACTGGTGCAGGAGTGAGGTGGCCTTATCCAGGTGACACTTGCCTTTCTGACTGGGAGTGCTGGTAAGGGATGTTCCAAAACATGGAAACAAAACCCCACTCTGCTGAGCTACGCCTTGGGGGCTCTGGCACTACTTTCCTCTGACTCTAACGGAGAGTCTTGGAGGTACTGGAGTGGGGTTAAAGGTCAAGCATGCTAGGCTGAACACTGGCTCACTCCTGCAATCCCAGCAGCTCGGGAGGCTGAGGCAGGAGGATCAAGAATTCAAAGCCAGCCTCAGCAACTTAGCAAGGCCCTAAGCAACTCAGCGAGACCCTGTCTCTAAATAAAAAATATAAATAAAGAGGGCCAGTGCTGGGGTTGTTGCTCAGTGATAGAGCACTTGCCTAGCATGTGAGAGGCCCTGGGTTCGATCCTCAGAACCACATTTAAAAAAAAAAAAAGAAAGAAAGAAAGTCATTGTGTCTGACTACAATTAAAAAACATTTAAAAAAAAGGAGGGGGGGGCGGGGTTGTGGATCAGTGGTGGAGTGCTTTCCTAGCATGTGTTAGGCACTGGGTTCAATTTTCAGCACCAAATAAAAAAATAATTAAAGATATGTCCATCTACAGCTTAAACATACACACACACACACACACACACACACACACACACGGCTCAGTGGTTAAGCACCCCCGGATTCAATCCTTGGTACCAAAAAAAGCAAACCAAAAACTCTTCAGCAGGCCCTGGCTCACAGGGTACCTCCACTCCTGAGCACAGTGGTCAAGATCTGGCTCTGACCCTGCCCTGGTTTCATCTCCTACTTGTGCTGGCCTGGTGTCCCCTGAAGCTGCACATGTCTTATTCCATGTTTTGGAACATCCCTGCTTGTCCATCTCACAGTTTCTGTGTCCTTTTAAAAAGGCCAGCTCCCAGCTTCCCCTTCTCCTGTCCTCCCGACTGGCTGTTCTCATTGTCCTTCTGAGCCAGGCTCTGGTCAGCCCTTTGTGGGCACATGTTACAGAGATTGACCCCAGCTGTGGTGTTTCCGCCTTTCCCTCCCAGCCTGGCCCCTTGTGGCCCGGCCAGCTGTTGGCGAGCTCGCCCTGTCTGTTCCCTGCAGGACTGCATCATCTGCATGGAGAAGCTGTGCGTGGTGTCTGGCTATGGCGACGTGACTGACAGCAAGACCCTCGGGCCTGTGGCTGTGGGCCGCCTCACCAAGTGCAGCCATACCTTCCACCTGCTGTGTCTGCTGGCCATGTACTGCAACGGGAACAAGGTGTCCATGGTGGCCCAGGGGCGGGTAGAGGTGACCTGCTCCCACAGCCTTAGTCCCGGCATGCTGGCCCTGAGTAGGAAGCTGGGCAGAACAGCTCTGAGATGCCTGCAGTCCTCGCGCTGCAGCAGGAGAAGGGTCGGCTGCTAGGCCTGGGTAGCAAGCATGGTATTGCTCCTGGAAAGTTAGTCAAGCCCTGGAGCCGGCCTGGAGACCATTTTGAAGGCCTGGCCAGCTCTCCTAGGCCTGCCATGGGCTTTAGGAAGGAAACCAACTCCTGCAGCCAGCTCAGGGAGAGATCCTGGGCTCCTCCTACAGCAGGCTCTATTACCCTCCCAC
The DNA here is from genome assembly GCF_047511675.1 of Marmota flaviventris. Taxonomy (NCBI): domain Eukaryota; kingdom Metazoa; phylum Chordata; class Mammalia; order Rodentia; family Sciuridae; genus Marmota; species Marmota flaviventris. The sequence goes on from NC_092516.1 coordinate 28,934,336, forward strand.
TTCCAGGCACCTCACATCTTCTTTGCGATGTCCCTCTGCAGTCAGGCCTGTGCTTATGAAGAAAAGGCCCAGGGAGGGGAACATGCCCAGGGTCACCTACTGGGTGGTGCAGAGCCAGGCCCCTGATTCAGAGTCCTGTTCTACTCTACAGGGGAAGGGTCCCACTCAGGCTGTCAATGGCTGACCCCTGGCTGCTGTTCCTTTAGAGGGGTTTAGCCAGGGTGAGCAGGGGTTGGGAGGACAGTGGAAACTAAGTCACATGATGGCCATTCGGTCCTGGCTGGGCCCTGTCCGCAGTGTCCCGTCCGTCATGTAGCGTCCTGCATGCAGCTCATCATCAGTTGTAGGATTTTCTGTATGGTTTCAAAGGTGACTGGACTAGAGACTTGCTCCTGACCCTGATTTTCCTACCCAATGCCAGTCTCCTGAACTTACCCTTTGAATAAGAGCAGCGTGAGGAGTTGTAGTGTAGAACTTCCCTTTTGACCCTGAGCTGCTGGGGTTCAGGTGCTCTGAGAGGAGGCTGCCTGGGCGCCCTGTGAGCCATGCCAGCTTCTCCCTGATGGCCTCTCCTCCCGCTGAGGCAGTGGCTGACTGTCCAGTGTGGTTGGGCCGCTGGCTCAGTCTGCTGCGTCTGCCTGTCTTAGGATGGGAGCCTGCAGTGTCCTTCCTGCAAAACCATCTATGGGGAGAAGACTGGGACCCAGCCCCGGGGGAAGATGGAGGTTTTCAGGTTCCAGGTGTCACTGCCTGGCCACGAGGACTGCGGGACGATACTCATAGTTTACAACATTCCTCACGGCATCCAGGTAAGGGGCCTCCCCAGGAGGGGTCAGTCACACCCAGGTGCTGTTCTCCTGCCCCACCCTGGGGATGGGGTACCAGTATCCCTGCTGCCAGCCTCAGACTCCCTGCTTCCTCGAAGCTGGGGCCAGGGAGGCAGGACGCAAAGGCAGCAGTGCTGGGGACTGCAGCTATGGAGGAAAGCAGTAGCCCTCTGTCCTTCCCTGAGCACAGAAGGCCTCCTGGAGGAGGGGTCATTCCAGCTGGACTTGGGCTGGGCAGAGGACAAGGCAGACGGCAGGAGGAGCCGTGCTGAGGAGCTGCGGAGCGCCCGCAGGCACCAGGGAGTGGGGTGGGGCCCTGTTCCCGAGAGACCTACTCAGTGACCACTAAGCCTGGGCTGGACGTGGCAGGGCCAAGGCTGGATTTCAGGAATGCAAGCACAGGTCCTAGAGGAAAGCCTGGGGCAGGAGTAGCCGGAGCCAGATGGGGTCCAGATGTGGAGCCTTGATGGAGCCGTGCTCTCCCCCAGGTTTCCTATCTCGCGATCAGGTCAGCACCTCCAAGGGAGGGGACTGAGTTGTAGGCGGTGCAGCCTCTGTGGTGGAGGGCAGGAGGCTGTCACCATCCCTCCCCTGCCACACTGCTCCAGCCAGTTCTTGGAGCAAGGTGCCACCCAGTGAGCGTGTGGAGGGTGTGGAGGGGTGCCCCCAGGGTCACAAAGAAAGATCCGAGGAAACCCAGTGCTTAGAGCATCCCCAGAGCAGAAGAGGGTCAGTCCTGGCTCTTGCAGGGTAGAGTGGCAGTGGTGGTGCCAGACAGATTGGCACAGGCTCAAGGGAGGGCGTTCATGGGGGGAGGCCACATTCACTTTAGTCTTTGAGGGACCAGAGTCATTGAGTCACTTGAGCTGGCCAGGAAAGCTAGAGCATGAGCCTGAGCTTCCGTGTCCTGTGCGCCTCTGCAGCTGTCCATGGCCACCCACAGCTCTCACATCTTGGCATCTGTTCCTTTTTCAGGGCCCTGAGCACCCCAATCCAGGAAAGCCGTTCACTGCCAGAGGGTTTCCCCGCCAGTGCTACCTTCCAGACAACGCCCAGGGCCGCAAGGTGAAGACCCGTTGCCCCCATCACCCCCCACCGCCGTGAGCTCTGCTGGATTCACCTTAATGTGGCAGAAGATGGGGCCCACCAGGACCCCCGGGGAGTGGGCCAGCAGGGGTGGGCCACTGTTTGCCACTCCTTTCTAAAGCATTGCTGTGGATCCAGGAAGAGGCCACCAGGATCCAGGAGAGGCTAGGGCGAGGCTAGGGCGCTTGCTTAGTCAGGACATCCCATGGGTGGGATGGGGTCAGATGGCTGGTCTGTCTGCACTGAGACCTGAACAGGGACTGTGCAGCTATGAGAAAGTCTGGAAGCGCCTTCCAGGCAGATAGAACAGCTGGGTCCAGGCAGGAGCCAGCCCCCAGGGGGAGGCGGTGGGATGCTGGGCCTGGCTGCCTTCTAGGCATGCCTTGGGAGGGTCCTCCAGTTTGAGAAAGTGCTCTGGCTGCTGGGAGGTGTGTGCTGGACTCTATATTTTTGTGCTGCTGGGAGTCAGGCTAGGACCTCACATAGGCTAGGCCTGAGCTGCACCCCAACCTCGTGGCTGGGCTCTTCCGTGGCTGGATGAGGAGGGCAGTGAGGAGGGAGGGAAGACTCAAGGTGGCAGCTGGGTCGTCGCTGGAGCGGCTGCAGAGTGGTGGTGGCTGCCAAGGTGGGGAGGGCAGGGCTGTGGCCAGGGCCCACGGGAGACCCTGTGGGGCCATCCCATCAGCAGTTGGAGTTCTGGGGGCCCCACAGATGGGATCCAGGGCTGGGCCTGGGTGAGCTCATCTCCGGCAAGAGCAGAGGGACAGGGCCCGAGGGGTGCCACTCATGGGCCCTCCCTTCTCCTCTGGCAGGTCTTGGAGCTCTTGAAGGTGGCCTGGAAGAGGAGACTGATCTTCACAGTTGGGACATCCAGCACCACGGGCGAGACTGACACCGTGGTGTGGAACGAGATCCACCACAAGACAGAGATGGACCGCAACGTGACAGGCCATGGCTACCCCGACCCCAACTACCTGCAGAATGTGCTGGCCGAGCTGGCCGCCCAGGGGGTGACCGAGGACTGCCTGGAGCAGCAGTGACCCACCAACCCCCCATGGCCACCTGGCAGCTGCCCAGCCCCATGGCTGCCTGAGCTGCCCCTGGGTAGCGGGCAGGAACGTGCCTTTGCTGAGAGGCCGGAACCTTTGTGGGGCACACGTGTGCCAGGGTGCAAGGGGCCAGGCTTGTGCCTGCCCTCCCCCTCCTAGTGGCGGAGTTCTGTGGGAGTCGGCAGCCCTGGGGCCTTGTCCTTGTGGGGGCCAAGATGCAGCTACCTCAGTGCAGGGACGGGCCCTGGGGCTCTGGAGGGCAGCCCTGGGCCCCAGCGCCCAGGCCTGGCGTGGGGTGAGTGCAGACCACCCCTCCCTTGGCTGGACAGGCGTGGGTTCTGAGTCAGCTTCTTATACCTCAGATTTTGTTTGCAATAAAGGCCTTGTAGCCAACGTCCACAGGCTCTTGGTGTTTGTAGCGGATGCAAGTGTGTGAGGGGGATCTGCCCCCCATGCACAGGCCCTGTACATGTCCACTGCGCCAGGGCGTCATGTGTACTGCTTGTTCATCTCCCATCTGGTAAAGGGCGGTCTGCAGAAGCTGGGGAGCACACAGCACCCTGCCCTGCACAGCCGCTCATCCACAGTGGCCCTGGTTTACAAAACACTGGTCAGGTGCTGCTGTCTCTGGGTTATAGATGAGGACACAGAGGGTCAAAGTTTCAGTGACTGGCCCAGGCGGAGCACCAGCCAGGAAGTCTTGAGGCCATCCTCTCAGTCTTGACCCCTGTGGGGGAAGGAGCAGATGTCCCCAGTTAAGGGACAAGCAGAGCCACGTTATGACTGTGATGGACTAGAGGCACCACTACTCAGCCTCCTGAGTAACTGGGATTACAAAGGTCTTTGTGAGCCCTTTGTAATCCCAGTTACTCAGGAGGCTGAGGCAGGAGGATCTCAAGTTCAAGCCCAGCCTGGGCAACTTGGGGAGACCCTGGGTGTATGTAGCTCAGTGGTAATGTACACATGAGTTCAGTCCTGGTACAGCAAAAATTCTACTTTACAAAACAATACCAAGATGGATATATTAATACATTTAGAGACAATAATCACTGAGCTACATCTAAGCCCTGTTTATTGCTGAGGATCTCAAGTTGTTGAGGTTGGCTTCAGACTAATGATACTTCTGTCTCAGCCTCTTGCATTGCCAGGATCACAGGCAAGCCCCACACTTGGCCCTCTGGTCCCTCACGTCTTGGTGCTTCACCATTCATTGAAGGACACAGAATCAGGATGGAGAGCATTCATGAATCACATATCTAATAAGGGTCTCATATCCAGAATATTAAAAGAACTCTCAACACCTCAAATGACCAAAAAGCAAAAAAACTCAATTTAAAAATGCCTGGCACAATAGCCCACCCTTGTAACCCCAGCAGCTCTGGAGGCCAAGGCAAGTTCAAAGCCAGCCTCCACAAAAGTGAGGCCCTGAGCAACTCAGTGAAACCCTGTCTAAGTAAAATACAAAATAGGGCTAGGGGTGTGGCTCAGTGGTCAAGTGCCCCTGAGTTAAATCCCTGGTCTCGTCCTAGTCCCCCGCCCCCACACACACACAAATTGAGCCAGGTGCTCAGGGCCCTGAAAAAGGAACAGAAGCCAAGATGTGAGAGCTGTGGGTGGCCATGCACAGCTGCAGAGGCTCACAGGACACCAAAGCCCAGTCTCATGCTGCAGCCTTCCTGAGCTGGAATTAGAACAAATTTAAAAATAAATAATCAGAACAAATTTTTTAAAAATGGACAGCACTTGCTTAGCATGTGTAAGGCCCCAGGTTGGATCCCAAACACTGCAAAACAAAACAAAACAAAAAGGCACAATGTGACCTGCTTACACCTCCACCTGCTTGGGTGGTTGAAACAGGAAAGTCACAAGTTAGAGGCCAGCCTTGGCAATTCAGTTAGACCCTGACTATAAATGGGCTGAGGGGGGCTGGGGATGTAGCTTAGTTGGGAGAGTGCTTGCCTCACATGCACAAGGCCCTGGGTTCAATCCCCAGCACCACAGAAAAAACTGCTGAGGGGCTGGGGATGTGGCTCAGTGGTAGGGCACTTGCCTAGCATGTGTGAGCACCACATGTAAATAAATAAATAAAGGTTCATCAACAACTAAAAAACATCAAGGGTGGGGGCGGCAGGGGATATAACTCAATGGTGTTACATTGAGGTGCTGGGGGCACTTGCTGAAACCCCTGGGTTCCATCCCCCAGAACAGCAAAAGGGAAAAAAATCTCTGGATGGTCGGCAAGCATGTGGAAAGGGGCCCGCCCCCACCCCCACCCCCACCCCCAGTGGCTTCGTGGAAGAGACACTGGTCAAAACCACTTTAAGACAAAGTAGCAGTGGGAGAATGTAAAACAGCTGCTTTAGGGAACAGGCAGTTCCTCAAAAGGGGGACCATGTGACTGGGCAGTTCCACCCCAGGGATCTACCCAGGCTAGGATTACTAGATCATGGCCACACAAAAACATGTTTGCAAATGTTCTTGGCAACAGTATTTGTAATAGCCCCAAAGTAGAAACAGGCACCTAACGACTGATGGATACTTATGTATCTGTGTGGGATGGACATCAGGGATGCTGAGGGGAGCCAGATGCAGCCACATGCTGTGTGATCCCATTGCTGTGGAATGCCCATCACAGGCACGTTCATGGAGACAGCAGGCAGATTAGTGGTGGTGACAGCAGCCCGACAGGAAGTGACTGCTGAATGCATAGTGTACGCTTTTGGGGTGATGGCGTTTTGGAATTAGTGGTGATAGCTGCACAACCCTGTGACTATTAAAAACCATCGAACCAAACACGGTGACGCAAGCTTGTCATCCCAACAACTTTGGAGGCTGAGGCAAGAGGATCACATGTTCAAGGCCAGCCTGAGCAATTTAGTGAGACCCTGTTTCAAAATAAAGAATAAAAAGGACAGGGGATTCAGCTCAGTGGAAGTGCCCCTGGGTTTGGTCTCCAGTACGAAAAGCAAAAACAAAACCACCTAGCTGTGAATTTTAGGGTATGTGAGTTCTATCTAAAAATATATACCTAAGCCGGGCTTGGTGACGCACACCTTTAATCCCTGTGACCTGGGATGCTGAGATGGGAGGATTGAAAGTCCCTGGCCATCCTCAGCAACTTAGTAAGACCCTGTCTTTAAGAAAAAGGGGGGATGGTGTGCTGGGAATGTGGCTCAGTGGTGAAGCACCCCTGGTTCAATCCCCAGTACTAACATAAAAACAAAGTGAACTAAATAACTACAGGGCTTGTCCGTCAGCTGTACAGGGCTCCACGTCCCTTCCCGGAGTCCAAGTCCTCCTTTGGACAAGGGAAAGGGAGCCTCACGGGTGGCAGGGCCCAGAGAAGGCAGCAGGGCCAGGGAGGCTGTCTGGGGGCTGGAGTGGGCAGGCCAGGGCTGCACTGCCCTCTGCCCCCCACTCCTTCCCTGGGTGGGGCTGGCACCCAGGGTGCAGGAATCTCAGATATGTTGCCCTGCTTCCAGGTTTCCTGAGGCTGGCCCTCCTCCCCAGGGCTGGGAGGCTGGGTGGGGCCCCCTTCCTGACATAGGCTCTGGGCCTGCCTGGTGGTCATCTGGGGGCCCAGAGCCCAGCCAGCCCCCTCCCTTTGATGGGCTGGACTGCTGGGGTGGGTGCTGGGCAGGGAAGCATTCACATTTACAGGTCTTTCCTGCCCTCCTGGCAGCCTGACTAACCAGCTCCTCCAGGCCCAAGGTGCTGGGGGTGGGGTGCAGCCTGAGGCAGCCAGACCAGCCCCTGAGCTCCCCTTGCTCCGCTGGCCATCATGGGGCCCCCTGGGAGGCAGCCTTGCCCTTGCCTGCTGCTCCTCTTGGTGCTGAGCTGTTTCCAAACCAGCCTGAGCCTGGGTGAGTCGGGGTCCTGGGATGGATGCACCTGGCCAGACCCGAGGCGCTGGGGGCACCTGCTGGGGAGATTGAACCCGGGAGCCCATCCCCTTGAGTCAGGTCTGGTAATCTCAGGGCAGTGGGCCTCCAGGACCCTCAAGCCCTTCTCCACTGCTCACCCTTGTCCCCCATGGCTACAGAACGGATCCCCTACAAGCCACAGATAACAGCCTGGAACCTGGAAGGGAAGGTCACGGCCACCACGTTCTCCCTGGAACAGCCTCGCTGTGTGTTTGATGGGCACGCCAGCGCCAAGGACACCATCTGGCTGGTGGTGGCCTTCACCAATGGTGTGTGGTGCAGGTCGGGGGCCTGGGGAGAGGGGTGAGGGCCGAGAGGGGACCCTTCACCAGTACCCCAAGTTGTTGGGTGCAGCTGGAAGCAGTGGGAAGGGTGGGTGTGGCGAGGGAGGCGAGGTGGGCTTCAGCGGGGGGGGGGGGGGGGGGGGGGGCGGGGGGGGGCTCTTAGGGGATGGCAGAGTCTGCTTTGTCTAGACTCACAGGGAGGGGGGCGGTGGAGGTGGTCAGGGCTGGAGGCCGTGGCCAGGTGGCTGAGGGCTGGTGGAGGCAAGACTCCTGGTCAGCAGGAAAAGGCCTGTCCCTCCCTTCTTGCCCCTGTCACCCTCCATCCTCCAGCCTCCAGGGATTTCAGGAACCCGCAGACCCTGGCTGACATTCCCGTCTCCCCACGGATGCTGACCGATCGCCACTTCATGACGTTGCCCCTGTCCCTGGACCAGCTGCCCTGTGAGGATCCAGTGGGTGTCAGTGGAAGCTCCCCCTTGCTACGGGTGGGCAATGACTTCGGCTGCCACCAGCAACCCTACTGCAACGTCCCTCTCCCTGGCCCTGGTCCTTACAGGTGGGTGGTCCCCCTCCACCCTGCCTGCCTCCCCCCCCCCCCCCCCCTGCCTGCCTCCCCCCCCCCCCCCCTGCCTGCCTCCCCCCCCCCCCCCCCCCCCCCCCCGCACTTCCACTGCCCTGGGATTGGGCTGCGCCCGGGGAGGAGGAGCTTCTGGGGAGGCAGGGTGCAGAGCCGGCCCCTCCCAACCGCCCCGCCCAGTCCCAACTGCAGGGTGGCACGAGCCCCTCCCCTTTCCTGGTCTCCATTTCCCTCCTCTGGAGGAGGGGGCAATAGTGCCGTCCCATTGAGTACCAGGCAGAAAGAGGCCTTTCCAGAGGCCCCAGAGGGGTTCAGTCAGGGGGCCTCTTGAGGTCGCGGTGGAGTGTCTCCATCCTCCCTGCTCCCTCTGCCCCCTTGGCCACCCTTGCAGGGCCACCGTCCCCACAGCCACCCCCGCTGGGCTTCTAGCCTTACTCGGTGGGTCCCAAGATGGTCTAGAGTTCCTACCCAGCAAACACACTGAGTCTGCCCACAGAACCTCTGGATTCTGCACTCTGGGCAGGCCCTGACCAAGACTCCCCGCCTTTGGCCTGGGTGCCTTTGTAAGAGGGTGCTGAGACCTTCCTCCCTGCCCAGAGCCACTGCCCAGATGGATGGAGACTGCTGGTGCAGGTCACATGCCCAGAGAGGCCTCAGCAGGTCCTCCTGGTAGGGCCAGACTACCACTGGTACCCGCGCATGAGAAGGGCCCCACCCAGCACAGGAGGGCCGCTGGGGACTCTGCTGAACGTGGCACCGTGTCCAGGGCAGTGGAGCTCTCTGAGTCTCACCCCTGCTCCCTTTCTCTAGTGTCAAGTTCCTCCTAATGGACGTCGGTGGCGCACCCACGGCTGAGACCGAGTGGTCAGATCCCATCACTCTGCACCAAGGTAGTCCTGGGTGCTGGGACTTCCTCTGTCCTCAGGGAGCTCGCCGGCCTCTCTGGGCCACCTGCTCATCTTCCGCAGGGGCACTGGCTCTGCCAATCCCCAAGCGTTTGCCAACCCTTGGGTGCCCCACCAGCTCCTGTCACAGCCAGAAATCTTCCTCTTCCTGTGGGACCCAGGCCTGGGCCTCCTTTCCTGGGGGTGGGGAGAAGGGATTGGGCATGAAGACCAGAGTCAGCATCAGGGCTGGCTGGCTGGGGGTGGAATGGAAGGTTCTAGGGGCTTCTCTGAGCTGGGCCCTGAGGGTGAACACGGGCCACCAAGCATGTGCAAAGACCAGAGTGTCTGGGAAGGGAGTTGCCGGGGAGACGGCTGCTAAGGCAGTTGGGGTGGGGAATCTTGTCATCTGAAGACCTTGAATGCTGGGTTCCAAGGAGCAGGTAATATGGTCCCCTGGAGGTCTGCAGCCACTCTGCCTGCCATGTTCCGGGCAGTGTGGGGCAGGGGTAGGGACAAGCCCAGCAGGTGAGCCCAGGGTCAGGCTGGAGTGACAGATTACCGCTGAGATGAACAGACGGGTGGGCTTGGGAGGCTGTCTGGGTTTATGAGGTGTCACGGTGGATGGGGAGAGAGGGAGGTGACAGAGCCCTGTGTGCAGGGAAGGCCCCAAGCTCCATTGACACGTGGCCGGGGCGGCGGAGTGGCTGTATGATTGTAATCGCCTCCATCCTCTCGTCCCTGGCCGGCCTCCTGCTCCTGGCCTTCCTAGCAGCCTCTACAGTGCGCTTGTGAGTGGCAACACCCCATGGGCCCTCTCTCACCCACAGCCCTTCCTGGCCCTGGCCCTGGCCCCCGGAAGCCTCCTGTCCACACTGTGGTTGGTTCTCGACTCCTTGCAGGGAGGGTGCAGGAACTGCACCGGTCCTTCTGTCACCTGGGAGGCCATGAGGATCCAGTAGTTCCCCTGAGGACTGGTTTGGGGGCCTGCCTCCCTCTGGCCCTGTCCTTCACTGTGTCCTCTGCCAAGGCCCCTCTCTCCTGAGCCTTACGTTTCTCTGTGAGCTCGTGGGTGTCTTAGCAAACTGGTGCCAGCATAGGCAGTCAGAGTGGTTACCTGGAAGAGGCCAGTTCTAGAAAGGGCGGAGAGGGAGAGCCGAAGCCCTGGGGTGAGGGTGCGGGGAGGGGAAGCAGTCCCCCACCCACAAGGGACATAGTGCCTCTTCCTCCTCCCTTGTTCAGCTCCAGCCTGTGGTGGCCCAAGGAGGCCCCTGAGCATCTGCGGATCGGCTCCTTCATGGGGAAGCGCTACGTGACCCACCACATCCCGCCCAGTGAGGCTGCCACACTGCCTGTGGGCTGTGAGCCTGGCCTGGACCCCCTCCCCAGCCTCAGCCCCTAGCCTGTGGCCTGAGTCTGGGCCTAGTGGGCAGGGAACAAAATGCAGGGAGCGTGTTCCCCACCCCTGTGCCCACAGGCCTCCTGGGGCTCCTGGCCTCTCCCCAGCATGCTCCAGCCTGCCAGGACTCCCCTCCAGCAGCCCCGGGCATCTGGAAGTGACTTTAGGAGGGGCCGTGGTCAGGCTGGGCATCTGGCCCCGCCTCTGTCCCTGTCTCTGTTCTGCCTGACCTATGAGCACGGCTGGAGACACGTGGACCGGCAGCCCCAACCCAGAGCTTGCAGACCCCAGGAGCAAACCTTCGAGAACCTGGCTCTGCCCTGGGTAGAGCCCAAGTCACCCTCTGTCACACCCTTTAGCTGCAGCTAGGGTACAGCCTTCAGAGGCATCTCTGCTGGCCCTGGATACTGGTTCTTTCCAAGGGTGGGAGTCACCTGCCAGAAAGTCAGACAGTGTTGATGACATCACGACTATCCAGCTACAGATTCCGGTCACCATTTCAAATCCCTTTGCACACACAGATGGCCACACACTCATCCATTCATCCCACATCATTCATTGAGTACCTGCTGAATGCCATGCACAGTGTTAGACTCGGTAACTCAGGAAGAGCAGGTCCCCATCTCCGGGAACTCTGCTCTGAACCCTCTGCTCTGAACCTCAGACCACCGCGTGTCCAGAGGTGACTTGTTACTGTTGTGGGGTGTCATGCCCTTCGACTTTCACTTGATCCCCAACTCACACATCCTTAGACAATCACCCCATGGACTCTCCGAGGCCCTCAAGGCCCCTTCATCAGAAAGGTTGCAATGCAGACTCCCAAGCTTCTGTCCGCGAGGCGAGTGGTTCCCGCCATCGCCACACGGGGGCGCCGGCGTGCCGTGGCCAAGTAGCCGAGGGCCCGCGCGCATGCGTGCTCCTGTCCACCGCCCCAGCCCTGCGACCCCAGAGCGATCTGTGGTCGTCGGGGCTTCTACTGGCCAAGCCAGAGAGCGTGTAGGGCGGTCCCGCTGCCGCATGAACGCCTACTCTGCAGGCTTCAGCCCACACAGCGGCGGCGATTTCCTCCAGGAGAGCTGAGCCTCGGTGACATGTGCACGCACTCCTTCCAACCGCTGCACCCCACCCTGTGTTCCCTGGGCGCTGCTCCCGGGCCTGTCTGACCGCGGCTCCCAGCACACAGGCCCTTGCCCGCCTCCTTTGGAGGTGAATAAATGTGGTCTGGCTTCTGCATGACTGGAGTGACGCCCGCTGGCAGTGGGACGAAAGCACGTGGCCCCAGCCCCCCCTGAGGAGGTCCCTGGATTGCTGTCCCAACTGGTGCTCCATCTCTTAAGCCACAGAGAAACCCATGCATGCAGCAGCAGTCCATGCTGGGTGTATGATTCCACTCAGCTGCTTTCTCCCCAGTCTCACCCTCCCGTGGGAAGTCTTTAGAAACTCCTGAGTCCCTCATCTCTGAGGTCTGTCCCCCATCCTTCCTGCACCCCACCAGCCACAGACCTGCAGGTCTGGATGGAGGCAGTTTCAGTCCAATGCCCTGGTGGCCTGGGAGACATCTGGCCGTGGAGCCAGCCCCATTGGGTGACAACTTTTGAAACCCGGCCTCTGTGGAGCCTCTTGGGAGGGGGTTCAAGGCTTCTGTCTCCTGGACCAGCTAGCCCGGGCAGAGTCCACCTCACACTGCACTAGCCCTGGAAGGTAAGATAGGGAAGAAGATGCCCTGCTAGCGTTTGACATGTGAAAAGATAAGTGACCCCTCCCAGACCCAAAGATCAGCTAGGAGCAAGAATAGCCAGACTCTGCACACCTGGGGTCCTCCCTATGCTGGGGCTGGCCTCTGTGTGGATCCCAGGTGCAGCCCCAGTGATCCCTCCCTGCGAACAGCCTCCCTGACCACAGAGACTGCCTCTAAACAGATGTGGTGATAGCATGGGGTGAGGACTGAGGGGTAGCCCAGGGGAGTCCAGGGGGATACTGACCTCAGCTGAGGGTCAAGGGGGCTTCCTTGGGGTCATTTCCAAGCTGATTCTGGAAGGGCAAATGGAAGTCAGTGGAGCACAGCAGAGAGAGCTACTCAGAGAGACCAGTTGTCACCCTTGCAGTGGCATGGATGACGCCAGGGGGTGGCAAAAGACTGAAGGACAGAAAGACACAGGCATGAACCCGCAGGTGAAGGGGCTGGAAAGGAAGGGATGGATTCCAGAAATACTCAGGTTGCCCTAGAGTTGAGGGATGAGTGGGAGGAAGGAGGCCCTGCCGGGGTTTCTGTTAAGGAGAAAGGCGTGAACACAAAACCTAGGCCCGTAGGCTCTGAGACGTGGGTACGCCACCCCAGCAGACCCTGAGAAAGGGCTTCTGGGAGTGCCATCCTAACAGCTGAGGGGACCCATAGGGCATTAGCAAGTCGCTAATATTTTGCAAAGGTAGAAACCTACCTTAGGACAGTTGGAAGCCACTCTGGGAGGCCGCTTGACCTGGGTGTTCTGACCCTGGCTGTGCCCACAATCACACCACGGCATCCCAGAATCCTGGACCAATGCCCAGGCACAGCGGGGCCCTGGGGAGCTGGGCCAGGGCCTTCTGCCCCAGAGTCACATGCCAGAGGGGCATCAGTAGGACCTGAGCCCAGCGCTGGCCAGCTTGGGACAGCCTTAGGCAAAACACAGAGAGAGGACCATGACATTTAAAGAGACTTTTAGTTAAGTGGCATTATAAGTACTTCCCAGGATTGTATTTGAGGAAGTGCTGTGACATCCATTGGCCCCAGACTTACTGGCTCAATGGTTAAAAACAAGTGCATTATGAAAAAGGAAAACATCCAGGGGGGGAGGGAGGTGGTGACTCGCAGATGACTCATCAGGTCCCAGATCAAAGGAACCAGGACAGGGCAGGCAGGAACAGGCCATCTGGACTGCCTCCCTCTCTCACCGGCTGCTGCCACCTCACCTCTGCTCGCTCCACCATCAGTTCCCTCATCCCCACAACCTCTGGCCAGCCAGCCACCCTCTCTCTGGCTACACTCCCCACCCCCAGACCCATTAGCCTCCCAGTGTCCAGGGAGGCCAGACATGTTATATGGCTGACCACGTTGAGTCTTTGCTCCTAACTTTCAGGGACTTCATGCAGCAAGCACAGAGTCTAGATTGGTCATCTCAGGTTCAAGGGTCCCAGGGCCCCATCCCTTGCCTGATGTACAGGCCCTTGTTTGGCTTCTAGTGCCACAGGACCTTTGCACATGTTTCCCTCTCTTTGTAGAACACTTTCCACTCCACTCTACATCCTCAAGTCCATTCCTCAGCTCCACTCCAGCACCTCTTATTCAGGAAGGCTCTTCCTCACCCCTCAGATCTCCTAGACAGCTGTGCTTCTTTCCCTCCCAATTAAATTTTGCATTTTGTAAATAGACATAAAACTGAGCCTTTTGGGGGGTGCTTGGGATTGAACCTTGTGCACAGTCAGTACACCCTCTACCATTGATCTACGCCCCAGCCCTTGAACTGTGAGTTATTGTACTACCAACTCCATCTGGGAGGGCAGAGAACACCCATGCCATGTTTGCCCACCAGGGCCCTCACAGAGCCGCCCCCTAGTGGATGCATAACTATTTATTGACCAAAACACCTTTTAGAAAAGGACAAAGCAGTGGGAGGGTGGCTGTCGTCCAGCCAAGCCCCAGAGAGAGGCCTCGTGAGAAACCAGACCTGCTCAAAACTTGACCTTGGACTTCCAGCCTCCAGAACACACATTTCTATGGCATAAGCCTCCCGGTGTGAGGTCATTGGCTGTGAGACTGATACACTCCACATCATGCTGTCCTGAAACCTGGACGGTGGGATGCCCAGCACGGTGTCAGCGATGGAGATCGTGAAGTGATGGAGACCGTGAGTGACAGGCGCCTTCCAGGCAGAAGGAATTGTGTGTGTAAAGGTTTGGGGCCTGGGGTGACGTGCTGCCCAGGCCAAGGCCTGGCCCTCACCTGCTGCTGGCCCTGGCCCAGCCGTCTGCCCTGCCCCCCGCCATTTGAGAAGGTGGAAAGCTCCTGCAGCCCTGCCTGCCTCCCCCGCACAGCCCCTGCCTCCCCCTCGCGGGTCGTCCTGGCTTCTGGGAACAGAACCCAGGCAGCAAGACAGGGGCAGAGGCTTCTGTCCTTGGGCCTCATTTGCTGTGTGAGCCCGACCAGGCAGCTGGGCTGATCTCCCCTGGCCTCCATGTCTCCTCTGTAAAACGAGTGTCCACCCCAGATTTCGAGCTCCTTTTAGGTTCGCCCTTTGGTCTCAGCCTCCCTGAAACTCCACTCCCTGTGGGTGACGCAGGCCAGAGGAACCCAGGGGAAAGAATGCGTTGCCCTTGACAACCATTTTTCTCCCTGGCTTCTCCCCCTGAGGGATTGAGAAGAATGTCCCATGAATCATCCTGGCCTCTCCCTTTTCTTCTCCGGCCCCCTCCTTTTGTCCCCCAGTGGAGGTGGCTCAAGATCTCCAAGGGGGGGTCTCCAGGATCCTCTGGGCTCAGGTGTGTTGTCCCAGCCCCTGTGCCTGGAGTCCAGCCTGTGGCTCAGGCCCAAGCCCTTGGGGTCAGGGCAGTGGCAGAGCCCCCAGGGCAGGGAAATGGGGTTGGGGGCGGGGGCAGGGGCAGGGGCTGAGAGTGGAGTCAGATCACTTGGAGGTCTCTGGGTGCCTCTTTCTTTGGGGTCTTCTGCAGGCAGAGCTGGGGGCTGATCAAACCCAGCCCAGAAAGTCCAGTGTAGGGGAGGGGAGGGGAGGATCGATGCGGGCAACACTGGCAGTGGTGGGAGCCCAGGGGAGTCCCCTGGCCCAGTCTGGGGACGGGACACATGGGGGGCTGGGTGACATCAGAACTAGAGACTTTGCTGAGCTTGGAGTGGAGGAAGGTAGGATCGGGAACCACCATGGGCTCACTGAGTGACGGCCTGCCCGGATGAAGAGGTGGGGAGCTGGGGTTGGGAGAATAAGGAGGAGACAAGCCTGGGGCAAGGCGTGGAGGGCCCCCCACCCGGTGGCTGAGCAGTGCAAGGAATGCCCCGGTAGGAGAGCAGGCTGGGTTAAGAAAGTAGAATGAGTGACAGGGAAGGGCCAGGCCAGGACGTGGGCCTGCGTCAAGCCTGGGAGCAGTGTTGCCCCTGAATCCCCCACCGAGATGCTCCTGGGGGCAGGGCTGCTGCTGGGGTGGCTGCTAGGTCTTGTGTTCCACCCTCTTTCCCTGATGGCACCGCAGGAGCCAGCGTCCAGCCTCACAGGCTTCAGTGCCAAGGGCCTCAGAACTTCACAGAAACCTCCAGCCACGTGGACCTTTTTGCAAGCTCAGACGTCTGCAAAACACTGGCATTGAAAATGAATTTAGAAAGTCTTTGCTGCCACCATCCTGTCTCAGTGTTGGGAAAACATATAACGGCAGCAGCACCCCAGAGAAAAACCCCAACATAGCGCCTAAATACCCTCTTTCTCCTCTTTTTTTCTTTCACTGGCGCGAAACGTTCCCGCCGGCGCCCATGTTCAAATCCTGCTGGTGGGAAGCCTTATCCCCAATAAGAATTAACTTCTTGGGCTCCAGAACTGACATATGGAAGAGCTTGCCAGTAAACGGGTGACCTGTTATCTACCTCAGCCCTGCTACCTCTCCTTAGACCTATATAAACCCACAGCCTTTTGTAATAAAGCGGAACCTCTTCGGTGATCTGTGTCGTGTGCTGTCTCCCATTCGTAGTGCGGTGCGGCGTCTTCCAGTCTTACACTCACCCTGACCGCTGCAGCAGCCTTCACCCTGGGCACCCTGGTAGCTATTACCCCTGAATTGGATTGAATAGTGTTTCCCCCCAAATCCATGTCTAACTCAGAAGCTGTGGGTGTGACCTTATTTGGGAATAGAGTCCTTTTTGGTTACAATAAGATCAGACTGAATCGGAGCAGGCCCCAGGCCCAACGCAATAGGTGATTCTCCTCCAGAGCCTTGGGAGGGAACATGGCCTCACTGGCACTGTCCCTCACAGGGACCCTGTGTGTGCGCGCGCGTGTGTGTGTGTGTGTGTGCGCGCGCGCGCGCGTAGCACTGGGGATGGAACCCAGGGCCTTGCACATGCCAGGGAAGTGCTTTCCCACTGGGCTACATCCCTGACCCCTGCTAATTCTTATGGGTCATGGTCTTTCTCTGCTCTGACCCTGCAGTACTTCCTTCTCATGGCCAAAGTCACAGTTCTGACAAAACTTGAATGGCCCCATGCCATCTGTACCATCCTTTGACCTTGCTGACGGCACCTCTAACCCCTTCTCATGCTCCCTAACTAACCCTAACTATGCTAACCCCAGCAAACCCACTTCAGGGGCCACCATGGCTTATTCCAAGAGTGGGTCCCAGCATATCCACCCATATCCATATGCACACGGCCCTGCCCATCAGGAGTGGCCTCCCCTGCCTTGCCCCTGGGTTGAACGGCGGCTTGCTCTGGCCATGATGTGCTGTTGCAGGGATGCCTAGCCCATAAAGGCCTCCCAACTTCCAGTTTTTCCCTCTTAAATTCTTGTTGCTATGTAGAAAAGCTTAGGCTGGACCCCTGAGTGATAAGAAATCTCATGAAGAGAAAGGGGGAAAGAAAATTAAAAAACAGAGAGAGGGGGAGAGACCCTGCAGCACTGGGCTGTTCACTCATCCCAAACACCACGTCAGTGAAGCTAAGGTCAAAGCTAAATATAGCTGCATGAGCTGCCCAGACCGATACCATATGGAGCCGAAGAACCACCCAGCTGAGCCCAGTCCAACCCCACAACAGCTGGGGATGATCAGATGCCACTCTTTGCAGGCTCAGAGTTTGGGGGGCACTTGGGGAACCAGGGCTTTGCAGTTGCTGAGCCTGTCACTGTCGAACATTCTCCCAGGTGTTCCATGATTGTCCCTTTGCTGGTTCATATGCCACCTTGGCGAGGTCCCAAGAACTCCCTGCCTAAGATGGCCCCTGCCTTCCACCATGCTCACCTCCTAGTCCTGGGTTTTTGTCTCCTTGGCAGCTGATGCTCCATCTTGCCTGAATTTGTTCATACAATGGTGGTCCCTCCCCCTGGGGATGTCCACTCCATGAGGGTGGGACTTGGGTTCTGTTCCCTGAGGTACCACTGCACTGGCATGGAGCAGGGCACCTATGACTCTGTGAAAATCGTGAATGGATAAGGTCCTGGCCTTTCCCAGTCCCCAAGTTCCCCTCAGAGCTCTCTGCTCACAGGCTGGGCCCACACAGGTCCTGGCACCTGGTAGACCCTCCATAAGTCATGGGAGGTTCACCAAGGAGTTCTTCCCCTACTGGAAGAAAGGGCGTTCTGGTTTACGATCCCAGGTGCCTCAAAGGTCTTTCCCCGCTGACAGGAGCGCCTGGTGGAGTGGGGAGGGACTGATAGCTCTCCTTCCCCTCCCTGACCAAAGCCCAAGCCCTGCATCCCTCTCCCTGCTCATGTGTGGAGACTCTTGACCCCTGGAAGGCACAGTGTACCCTGGGCACCTCCTCCAAGCATGGGCATGCTGGTTGCCATGGAGATGGGGCCTTGTTTGGTGACCCCAGACTGGGCGGGCCTTTGGGAACCTTTAACTATCTTTCCTGGGTGAGGTGCGGGGAGCCACATCCTACCTCACGAGTCAGTCCCAAGGTGCTCGGCAAGGCAGGTCCTAAAAAGGCTTGGCACGGACACCCTGTTGGCTCCGCTTGGATGCTTAGAACCCACTCCCTTCACACTGGTACTCACTGGACCTGGGGACATCCAGACCCAGGGGGAAATTTGACACCTGCCACAATCCATACCATCCTGGTCTTCTCTCTGCTTGAGGCTGTAAAACAAGATGACATCCACCTGGCCAGACACACAGAGCAGGACGTAGGACACACAGACATAGCATAGGTCAAAAGTAATAATCAGGCACAGCTATGTGCCAGATCCTACGTCCAGAGCTGAGGATAGGGGTGGGCCTGGGGGGACAAACAGGTCTGACCTCTGGCGTCAGTTTAATGGAGAAAAGAGGCTCTCACCAAATAATGCTGTAGCCACTGAGTGACTTGCACCTACTTTTTATTTTTTATGCTTTGGTACTGGAGATTGAACCCAGGGATGCTTCACCACTGAGCCACACCTCCAGCATTTTTTTTTTTTTTTTCATTTTGAGACAGAGTCTTACTAAGTTACTGAGGCTGGCCTCAAACTCACGATCCTCCTGCCTCAGCCTCCTGCGTTGCTGGGATTACAGGCATATGACACCCTGCCTGGCTCCTTTTTATTTTATACAGTGATTGGATCACTGCCTGTGAGGTAGAAGAAAACAAAAAATAGGTAGGAAGGAGACAAAAGGAGATTATGACTTCATTCTGAAAGGCTTGGGCTAAAATTCCTAACACCGTCATTGCCAGGAGTCCCCCTAGCCCTAGTGCTCCCAAATTTCTAGGAAATCTACAAATCTTTAATCACAATTTTAAAGTTAACTGGAAACTCACCCTTATGAAAATTTGCCTCGTGCCCTGTTAGTCCATGAATACATGTATTTTTAGAATAGATCCAGCAAAAGGCAATTCAAAACTTACAATTCAGGACACTTTCCCAGTGATATCTACTGATCAGTTAATGGGGAAGACTCAACCCAAGGCACCTGGAAATCGCCAAACCACTATATGGTCTTTTGGTCACCAGACTCATCCCTACACACCTTCCCTTGCCCACTCTCAACAAATTTCCTGTAAAAGAAGAGCCCGAGACTCCAAAAGCCCTTCTCACCCTGGAGATGGCCCACGTGCTCCCTTGAATGTGTACTTCTCGCTTTCCTAAATAAACCTCTGTGCTTCGATATCTGAAGGGTCTAGAAATTCTTTTCCATCACGTATATCAAGGACCCTGATATCTGGAGATGAAGTCCCCCTCTCCGGGACCTGGATGGACCCCCTCCAGGGAGGACACTACTTGTAGAATTAATTTACATCCCAAACTGGTTTGTTGATCTTTTTTTTCTCCCTCTGTGGGGCTGGACATCAACCCAGGGTCTCACTGGGGCCACAGCCATTGGGCCACCCCTCAGACCACGTTGATCAAATCACCAAGGCTAGAGAACCTCAGGCTGCGCGTGCTCTGTGCTCCTCTGTCCCGTGTTCACTTCCTCCTGTCTCCCAAGGTTCTTGGCAAAGGCCAGTCTTAGGATTCTGTTGGGAGGGGACCCGCAGGAGGAAGAGGAGGAAGGAAAACTCTGACCCCCGCTGGACCACAGGGGCGGGGGCCGGAGCAGGGAGCCCCATTAGAATGGCTACTACTAACCCCAGTTAGAATGGCTACGATCAAAACACAAAAATTAACAAATGCTGACAAGGACGTGGAGAAAAGGATCTCTGTGTGCTGTTGGGGATGTATGTTAGTACAGCCAATGGGGAGAAGGGTATGAAGGACCCTCCAAAAGCTAAACAGGGAACAAAGCATATGACCCAGCCATCCCACTCCTGGGTATATATTCAAAGGAAATGAAATCAGCATACCAAAGAGACACCTGATGCCGTGTTTCTTGTGGTACTATTCACAGTAGCTAGGAGTCAACCTAGGTGCTCATCAGTGGACCAATGGGTAAAGAGAATGTGGTATATCTACACATAATATTTTATTCAGCCATAAAGAAGAATTAAATCCTGTCATTTTCAGCAAAACCGGTGGAACCAGAGGACAGAGGACACAGCCACTCTGTCTATGGTATATATGGTGACATAAGCCAGACACAGAAAGACAAGCACCAGATGTTTCCTTATATGTAGAGGGAGTAGCCGGGTGCAGGAGCGCATGCCTGTAATCTCAGCAGCTCAGGAGGCTGAGGCGGGAGGATCACAAGTTCAATGCCAGCCTCAGCAATGGCGAGGCACTAAGCAACTCAATGAGGCCCTGTCTCTAAATAAAATACAAAGTAGGGCTGGGGATATGGCTCAGTGGTTGAGTACCCCTGAGTTTAATTCCCAGTACCCCCAAAAAAAATTAAAAAATGTGTGTGTGTGTGTGTGTGTGTGTGTGTAGAGGGGTGTAACCTCAGTGGTAGAACACTTGCCTAGCATTCACGAAGCCCTGAGTTCCATCCCTAATACTGCAAGAAAGAAAAAAAAAGAGAGAGAGAGAAATATCACACAGAGTCTAGTAAAATCTACAATTACTACATGTTAATCAGAAAATTAAAACAAGGAAAAAAAAAAGGTTCTTCTCATCTTGGGGCCTTGGCTGAGGCTCACCCCAGGTTAGCACCCTTTCAGCCACCGCTGGGCCTCGGCAGCTCTTCCCTGGAATCTAGTCCTGGCTTAGGCCCCTGTACTCGGGGGTGGAGTCCATCCCTGATGAGAGACACCATTTTAAAACTTGGAAAATCTTCAGCATTCTGCTAGTGTGCCTGAGTGAAGGGTCGGTCACAGAAAACCCACTGGGTAATTATCGGATGTTAACTGGAATATTTTACTTTGGAAGCACGGGGTAAGCAACAGTCGATCCCGTTCAAGTGTTTGTGGATCTTGATCTTCCCAACCACCAGAACTCTGAGAAATAAATCTGTGCTGTGTTTAAGCCGCTCTGTCTGTGGTATTTTGCCACAGGAGCCGGAATGGTCTAGGACAGTGTTAGGATGGCCTTAGGCCTGAGCCTAAGCAACTCCATTTAAAAAACCCTGCAGTCTCTCCAGGCACAGCCACAGAGCCCTCCAGTATGGCCACAAACAAGTCACTTCCCCTCACCCTGATAAACAGAGTGAAGCCCCTGGCAGGCTGTCTTCGCCTGATAAGAGGGAAAGGCGAGAAGATCAGGGTGGAGCCACCAGACCCGATGTTTCTGACCCCAGGATAAATGATGTCACTGAGAAATCCAGTGGTAACTGGTAAGGATTGAAAGGGGGGTCCAAAGCCCCAAAATTTAGAGCAAATGAGCAGGGATTCAGCCAGCTGAAACAAGGATGCACTCGAGCTGGAGAGCCTGATGAGGATATGACATCCCATCACTTGTCATCGTTTCTGAGCCTCTGCGTGATCCTCACCGCTCTCAAACTCTACCGCCTCGTCTGGACCTTGGTGAGAGCTGCAACTCCTCCCTACGACCCCCTCCTCAACCAGTCGTCCACTCCATGCCAGGAAAAGCCTGCCTTGGTTCCGGACCTGGTCACCGCGGTCTGAGTCAGTGTGTATCTGCTGGACATAAAGCCTAAGGCTCAAGACTTCTGAACTCAGCATGCAGAGGGGATGTCTGTCATGAGCCTGTCATGATGAAGTGTGTTTGCAGTGCTTAGAATTAATCTAGAATTGTTTGCTGTGGAATTGATTATGTCTATTGCAGTGCCTAGCATTAAGGATTGTCATTTTCTTGATTAAGAACCTATAGAGTGAAATTGTATTGAGTAATTTGAGTGAATAAAGCATTGAAAGGGGCAAAAGTACGTGGACACTCTTTATTTCTCCCCTCGACTGCATACGTCGCAATTTTGGCCCCTTGCCACAGACAGTTAGCCTCCCTCCTGCCCCCATGCAGGATCTGCCCAGAGAGGGTGTGCGGCATATGGCTGAGCCACAGGAAGACCAGTTGGTAGAAAGTACCATGGGGACATTGAGAAAGAAGGGCGTCATTCTGTTTGAAGGTCAGGGAAGCCGGCTTGAAGGATTTTGCAGAGGCTTCCAAGAGGAGCTGGAATCTGGACTTGGTTTTGTAGAATGGGTGGGGGATTTCTCCTTGGAGAGGAGGTGCTTCCCGGCTGGGGAAGGGCACACGGCGGGCTCAGATGTCTGAGGAGCCCTGGGTGCCTCAGGAAGGAAGCAGCAGTGGGTTGGGGGAGCCTTTAAGTTCCTGGTGGCCAGGGAAGGTCAACCTCTTCCCACCTCACTGAGCTTGAGGTGCCCGCCCAGGTGGGCGCGGCAGGATGGGCCCTGGGGCAGCCCAGGTGGCCTCCTCCTCTGAGGCCTCTCCCAGGCCAGGCCCTCCTGGAAGTGGGGTGGGGGTGTCTGGGCTTGCCTCACCCCAGCAACCGATCCTTCTCTTCAGACCCCACCCTGGTGGGGCCAAATCCACAGAGGCCTGCAGATTCTGCCCCCAAACCTGTCGGACCAGTTCTATGGGAGGAGGGGGCACCCAGGAGGGGCAGCTGAGATGGAAGGAAGCAGCCTCCCCCGGCCCAGCACAGACAGCTGCAGACACTGCAGACAGAACTCTGCACGGACAGACCTTAGGATGCTGGGCCTGGCCGTGAGGCTCAGAGGGGTACAGTCCTGGTGGCTGGTCCTACTGTTACTGCAGCTTATTGGTGTCCCACCGGGGACAGGCCTGGGTGAGTGAAGCCGGGGACTGAGGCAGGGGTGCCCACAGAGCCTCAGGCTTCGGGGAGGTAAGTCTCCTCCCTGGCTGCCCTTCCCTGCCTCCCTGGTCTGGGGACTGGGTCCTGCGTTGGTCTGGGAAGAAGGACCACCTAAAGCAGTCACGGACCAGCACCTGCCCCTCTCCCCAGGACTGGGGAGCAACAATGCTTGCTCTCTTCCTTTGGGGTTCCCATGCCCGAATTCTTAAATGGTTCTCCTCCTCCTCCTTCCTTCGCTATGGAAACCCAGGAGCGCAGGTTACCCCTGCAAACCCCAGGAGGCCCTCAAGGATCCCAAACTAGAAGGGCTTAGAGATACAGTCACCCTCATCTCTGCCGCTCTATTTCTCTCCCCTAGTTGTGCAAACATTAAGTGCCTATTGTATGCAAAGTCTCCTGGGCCTCTGAGAGAGTATTGAGGGCCTTGAGAAAGAAGGAATCAAGCACCCTCCCAGGCTAGAAGGTTCTGGAAGGTTCTAGTCCAAACCTGTGCAGTTGATGTAGTGGCAGTGAGACATAGTGAACTGGACTGGAGGGGTGGGTGGCTGAGACCCGTATGAGAGCCCACTTGGTCTTTCTGCTTGTGTCAGTATTTGGGGCTGGGGAGCTGAAGGCACTCAGGGAGGAGGGAGGGGGTCCAAGCCCCCCAGCTGCAAGGCTGGACACAGGCCACATTGCCAATCCTGAGTCACCTCTGGCATTGGAGGCTGTGAGGGGAGCCCAGAGGGGGTGGAGGTCCCAGAGAAGAAGTTGTCTTGGGGTCTCAGTGGGAGGTGACTTGGGGTCTCAGTGGGAGTTGGAAGAGAACTGGGTGGAGAAGAGAGGAATGTTCTAGACTCAACCAGCTTCAGGCCCCAGAGCCAATGGTCCCCACAGGAGGGTTATCTCTGGGTCTCAGTGCAGGGGACCTTTGTGCGTCAGCTCCTCACCCTCCCAAGCCATCCATTTCTCCCATCAAGCAAACCAACCTGGACCAGGTAGATAGAGATGGAGGGGCTCCTCTGGCTACCTGGAACGTCAGGAGCAGTGTCTAGCCCAGGGCTCGGTCCCCCAGACGTGAATCTCACCCCAGCAAGGCCCACACCTGGTGGGGGAATGCTGTGTGCTTCGGTCTGCTCTTCCTGGATGCTGCCAATCACACGGAGACCCACAGGTGGGAGGAGGACATGGCCTTCCCTCCCAGCTCCCACAGTGCCCACCCTTAGCAGGCTCCTAAGGGAGGCTGGACTCAGGCCACCTGCCCATGGCCCATGGGGCACAGAGTTGCCAGGGAGCCCTTCTGAGCACAGCCCGACCCGACCTCCCAGGAAGAGCCCCTATCTCTGTCAGACCAGGGCTGCCCAGACAGGCCTGTGTCTCCCCCTCAGACCGGGCGGTTGCCCTGTTCAGGCTCCTGCATCCCCTCCCCTGTGCCCTTCCCAGAGCACATCAGCTACGTGCCCCGGCTCTCCAGTGTCACCCTGGCCGGGAAGCTCACACAGTCCACCTTCACGCTTGAGCAACCACTGGGCCTGTTCGATGACCTCAATATCTCTAACTCGGACCCCATCTGGCTGGTGGTGGCCCACAGCAACGGTGGGTACCACGGCCACCAGGCCTTGGTTTTCCCCTGTGCAATGGGCGGGCCTGGGTGGGGAGCAGCAGGAGTGAGGGAAAGCTGGGGACACAGGAGCGGTGGGGGGTGTGGCCCGGGAGGGTCGTCTGCAGGCCTGGTGGCACAGGGCTGGAGTCCTGACTGGCCATGTCACCTTCAGCCATCCAGAACTTCACTGTCCCACAGAAGACAAAGGACATTCCTGCCCCCGCTAACTTCTCCCAGAAGGGCTACTACCTCACACTGAGGGCCAACCAGAAGCTCTACCGGCGTGGTGGCCAGGCCAGCAAGCAGCTCCCTGTCCTCCGTGTGGGCAATGATACACACTGCTCCTGGACAAAAGTGGGCTGCAATCACCCACTGCAGGGCTCGGGACCCTACAGGTGAGGGGAGCTGCCAGGTCCCGGCTGAGCTGGGGATGCTCCTGCCTGGGCCAAGCCGGACCCTGACAACTTCCGGTGGGACACCTGGGTTCCCTGTTGTACCAGTAGGAGTGTGAGGCGGGGAGAAGGGGCTGGGGATGCCTCAGTGAATCCTCCTATCTTTTTGGAGCAATGGGCCCCCAATGTAAGCCCCAGTCCCCACTGGTGGTCTGGGACTCAGGGCTGGATCGATCATTTTCTCCCACACATTCTGCATGTCCAGGGCGTTATGCTCCTCAGCCCCGTCTCCCTTCATCAACTGCTTGATTCACTCATGTTTAGGGCTGAGAGTCTAATTCACCCCCCACACATTTCTCAAAGGGCACAGGTCCAGAGAAGGAGAAGATGCATCCAAGAACACACAGCCAAATGTGAACTCCTCTTGGGCTCTGAGGCTGTGCTATTTAGCCCAGGCCCCATTTTCCCACCCCAGGATGCTCTTCCTATGCCTGGGAGTTGAGGGGAGAAATTGTCAGGCACCAGGGTCCGAGGGTTTCAGAACGCAAGGGCTCCACCCCCAATACTGGGTTTGCTGTTAGGGTGAAGTTCCTGGTAATGAGCAAGGAGGGACCTGTGGCTGAGACAGAATGGTCCAAGGAGACCCGCCTGCAGCAAGGTAGGGGGCGAGATGAGCAGCTTAAATGGTAGGGGCTGGGGGCTCCTAGAGAGAGCGGGGGGCCTGGGGCACTAGGCCAGACCCCGTCAATCAGAGGCATGTTGCTATTCTGCCGGCTGCAGGTGCTCCTTCTGGCTCAGGTGGAGGGTGGTTGGTCCAGAGGCTGTGTGTGCAAGGGCCCCCTTCGCAGGTCAAATGAAGTCCTCTTCCTATGTGGCCCATCATCCTCCCAGCCCAGGTATTGCAAGCTCTTACGGGGCCCCAGAGTGCAGGCACAGTGGTCATCATTGCCATCCTGTCGGTCCTGCTGGCCATCCTCCTGGCTGCTGTCCTCATCATGCTCACACAAGCCTAGTGAGTAGACAGGGCTGGGACCACCTCCCAGGGCCCTCTGCTGGGGTGGTTTTCCTTAAAGGCCAGACAGGGCTAACAATAAATTGTGCACGGGATCCCTGAGGTTCCAGAACCCCTGGGTTCTGAGCTAGTGATCCATCCTTCCTGCTGGGAACGCACCGGAGCGGGATGGGAGTGAGTGTGCATTATCCCTTCCCTCCGTGCCCTCTTTGCTCCACACCTACCCACTTTCCGAGCTGGCACTGCTCGCCCCCTGGTGGCAGATTTTGGTATTGCGAGCAGACAAGGCGACACCCTGGGAAGGTAGATTGCTTTCAGCACGTGCTGGGAGTTGCTCAGAGGCTGGGACTTGGCAGAGAGGGGGCGTCTGTAAGGTTTCCCTGAGAAAAGGAGACACCTTTCCTGGTGGTATTTGGGGTGGCAGGGAGGTGGGGAGGCTTCGGGGCAGGAGAGTGGCAGGCAGGTGAGATCAGGGGCTGAGTCAGGGGCTGCATCTCACAGGCCCCCGGGAGGCAGGGTGGGGGAACAAGGTTCTAGAGGGATCCTGTTCGATGTTGTGGGGCACCAGGCGACGGCTGGGATTGCAATCAGGCGCTTTGTTCGCCATCCTCTCTCCCTCTCTCTCCACCCAAGCTGCGAAAGCTGCAGGAACGTTCCCGTTTCGATCCCAGAGGAGCCACTGAGCATGGGAAGATACAGCACCCACCACATGGGCGACCCTTCAGCTGTGGGGGGCTCATGAGCCACTCCAGGGGCACCTGGCTACCTCTCGGCCTCCTGCCTGGACCAGGCTGCACAGCCCCGAAGCTTCTGGATCCTAGAGAGGTGGCTCTAAATGATGGTGGGGTGTGTGTGTGTGTCCTTACCCCAAAGCTTGGACCAGTCCCTGGCAGAAATAAATACCCCGACACCTTCCTGCTCGACTACAGCACCCTGCACCCAGGCAGGCTTCCTGTGCCCACGGGTCCGGCTCTGTTGGGAAGGCTCTGGGGTCGGGGGCAGGACCAGGGCTGAGGCTTAAGGTCCAAGGCCAGCTGTCACCCAGGCCAGAGCAAATCTCTCTTTGAGCCTCCGTATCTGTAATGTGTGGATAGTGACGATGGCCTCCCTGCCCAGCCACACTCCTCCTACCAAAGGTCCCACACAGCAGGTCCAGGTGTGCTGTCCATCACCCCCACGTCCTCCTGGTGGCCCCTCTCCCCAGCTGCCTCTCCTCCTGGATGGAGGATTGAGAGCCACCCTCTTCCCCTTCTTCCAGTCCCCCAGTAGGTCCAACTTCGAAACTTTGTGCCCACCTTAGTCCATACTTCCAGGTGGGGCAGCGTGGGACGGGGTAGGGGCAGGAAGTGTGTGTGAAGCTGTGGTTCCCGAGAGCAGCCTGACTCAGCCCAGAGCAGACCCCACCCCAACCTAACTCAGGGCACCCACAGCTGCTGGCCATCAGCCATGCCTCGTGCCAGGCACTAAGGGGGCCAGAGATGGCCCAGGTAATTCTATCCTCCAGGTGTCCCCTGCTGTCAGGGGAGGACAGTGACACCCAGGTGTTGGAGAGCCATCCTGGTGGCTCCCTTCCTGGGGGAGGTGTGACTTTGGTGGAGGAACAGGACACCTGTGCCAGGTGGACACTGGCAGGATGCCCAGACAGGAGCCACATGGCGCTGCCAGAGGGCAGGCTGGGGACAGTGCGAGCCAAGGGAGGGTGTCCAGGGAAGGAGGGGAGGCTGGGAGGCACCTGGTGCTACGTGCAGGGCCCTTGCCCTCTGAGACAGAAGATTAGGGAAGGAGGGCTGGCTGGGTTCCCAGGTGCCTTCCTCTGTGACCTGCAAATGTCCCTAAGTGGTTTATTAGCTGGAGCAGACACATCCGGCTCCTGCAGCGGAGGAAATGCTCAAGTGACCGTGGGGCAATCAGGCTGGGAGGGGCAGTAGGGGAGGGGACCATCTCCTCTCCATGGCCTCTCCAGGACAGTTATGAGCCCTGGCCTTGGGGCTGGGTGACCCTGGACAGGTCACTTTCCTAGGATGGGCCTCAGTTTCTCCTTAGGTGAAAAGCCAAGGTTGAGTGGCCCGACCTGGAGGGCCTGGTAGCCGATAGACCTTTCCCCACGCCCTGTGTGGGCCCGGCCCTGCAGGAAGCAGATGGCATGTGTCCCAAAGGGCAATTGAGAGCATTTGCAAAGGTGTGGGCAGCCTTAGGGGGAGCAGCAGAGGGGTGATCCAGCCTGTCACCAATGGAGTCACATGCACTCTGGAACTGAAGGCTCCAGAGGAAGGGAGGAAGGGAGTGGCGTTTCCAGAGCCAGCAAACAGTAGCCACGGGCCGGAGTCCACTGGGCAGGAGCAGAGGCTATAGATAGAGGGACAAGGCCACTGGAGAAAGCTGGGTAATAAATGCCCGGCACTGTCCTGCCTTAGCCAGAAACAAGGTGGTAGGGGTGCGGGGGTTTGGTCAGGCTCCTGGGCACAGAGCAGTACAGAGAGGGGCAAGAGCGGATTTAGAAGGCATGGGACACCTGGGAGACTCTCCTCTGGAACAGAGTCTTCCCACCTTCCTGTCTCCAGCCTGACACAAGGACAGAAAGATGGCCACGAGGTTCTGCTCCAGTCAGAGGGCTGCTGAGGCTGGGTGGGGCATTCAGAGGGGACTCTGCAGGGACTGACCCTTGAGTTCTAGAGGACAGGGGTCTTGGCCAGCTGGAGAAGCGGTGGCCCCTGATGACCCTTTATCCCCTTCCTGGGAACCAGCCCACAGGCCTCAGGAATGGGAGGTAGGGCCTGAGTCCACCCTGCTCCTTGTCCTGTCTGGAGTGACTGTCCCAGGATGGGTGCTTGTGCTCCCTCCACCCCGCCCACCCCTGTCCCTGGTGGCCACCCATGTCCTGGGCCTGCACCTGGTCCGTGGGAGGTGTGGGTCCCCTCCATCAGCCCCCGTCCCTGCCACTCACTCTTACGCTGCCTCAGCCTCTTCCATGGGTGTTAATGACCCCCGTCTGTCCTCTTATCTGCCTCATATGTCCTTGGTGCCCTGGCCACCCTGGACAGCCCGGAGGCCCCTCATGCTAACACGCCACTCCACAGCCCAGCCTGGAGCTGCCCAGCCTTGTGCCTCCCCGGCGTTCCTGGTTCTCCAGGCTTCAGGCTGGATGCTGGCAGACCCAGGTCACCTGTGTCCCTGACCCCACGCTCTGCTTCCTACCCTAGACACAGCCTGTGTATAAGCCTTAAGCCACCTGCTCAGGACCTGCCCGCTGCTGAGCCCAGAGGCGGCCTGGGTGGAGAGCAGGCCCAGCGTGCGTGGGATGTGGGGGTTCTCCAGCCCGAGGGGAGATGCTGGCCGCAGATGCTGGTTTCTCTGGGCTCTTCTGGGGCTTGAGAGTCGAGGGAGGGGACTGAGTCTCAGTGCCCGGTCCTACCAACCCACCGGCCATCCTCCCCATGCAGCCTCAGGTCCAGAGCCAAGTCCCAGGGGGCCATGGGGGAATGAACGCCCCAAGAGGGTGATGTTGGGCCCCAGCCTCGGCGTCCAGCCTCACCCACCTGGGCTTCAGCCTCTTTGCCCCAGGAAAGGGGTGGATGGGATGAGCAGGACTCTCTGTCTGCCTCTGGCCCTCAGGCCACTGGGTCCCTCCCCACTCACTCTTTCCCACTGACAGCAGACGGTTCTGACCCTGTTGGGCACTGGGCCACGTGTTCCCAGCTCAAGGCCATCCCCCACCCTCCTCCGTGGCAGCTGGTCATGCGCAGAGATACCACAGGACCCTGCTGGCTGGTCCATGCCACCTGGGGCTGCCAGGAAGAGGGGCACTAGGCCTGCTGGAGCATCAGAGGTGTCCAGGCACGTCTGGGAGGCACCAAGCCTGGGGACCCTGCAGGGCACCTCCTCAGGTCATCAGGGGCCCATGGACACCGGCTCCCACCTACTGACCACACGGTGCAGCTCTATGGGCCTTCTCAGCCCTCCAACTCACAGGGGGACCCACTTGGGAGCATAGGCTTGGGGACAATGATTTTGAGTGGTGAAGTGATGTCCTATGAACCAGGTGTCTCCTGACATCATCCTGGTAAATGGACAACTGGGAAGCGCAGGGACCCCGCCTCTCTTCCTGCCTCCTTCTGTCCCTGTTTTCCCATCTCCAGGTGTGGGGTTGTGTGTCCCCTGGGGTTATGTTTCTCGCTGTCCCTTGTCCCTATTTTTTTGCACTGGGGATTGACCCAGGTGCTCTCCCACTGAGCTCCACCCCCAGCTCTTTTATTTTGAGGCAAGGTCTTGCTAAGTTGCCCAGGTTGGCCTCAAACTTGGGATCCCCCTGCCTCAACCTCTGCAGTAGCTGGGATTGCAGGGGTGTGCCACCACGCCCAGCTTCTTGTCCCTCTTTTTAAGCCTGACCAGCCTCGGAAACACCTTTTGCTTCCAGAAGGGGAGCTTTCTGGGCCAGTCCAGGTGTGGGCCTGACCATTTCCCAGCATACGCAAGCTCCAGGCAGATGGTGGCTTTCCCTTCCGCAGGGAAGGGAAAAGCAGGGGAGAGGAGAAAAACACAGTAGAGACAACAGGGACAGAACAGGTGTCAGGGACAGAAACGTCACAATCCATTGCCCCAAATCGCAGGTACAGAAGTAAAGAGAGGGTCACCCCGGACCCCTTTCCCTGCTGGCTCTGCTTCTAAGCCGTCTGCATGCCCACCCCCAGACTCCCTGCTCTCCCAGTATAAGAGTGGGGTGCATCTCGACCCCCTGCCCCACCATGGACACTTGCACCTCCTATTTGGCCTGGGAGTTGGCCCACACAGAGGGGTCTGGCGGTCCAGGCAGGACCGCGTGGCCTGGGAAGAGTCAGCTGACCAGGTGTCTGGGGGCAGGGTACTTTCTGGTCTGGCCCCACCACAGTAATCTTGAATGGGACTATTCCCACCTTGGGGCACAAGGATGCACGGGGTGCTTGTGTGTGTGTGTGTGTGTGTGTGTGTGTGCGTGCACATGCGTGAGCGTCAGAGATTGAACCCAGGGGCACTTGACTATTGAGCCACATCCCCAGCACTATTTTATGTTATATTTAGAGACAGGGTCTCACTTGGTGGCTTAGTGCCTCAATTTTGCTGAGGCTGGCTTTGACCTCTCGATCCTCCTGCCTCAGCCTCCCCAGCTGCTGGGATTACAGGTGTCATCTGTGCTCCAGGCAGGGGTGTATTTTCAAAGTGGGGTCTCCCAGGAGCCCAGCCACCCTGCTATGGGACCCCTTCTCTGGGAGGAGAGCCCAGGCCTCGGGTGTGAGCCTTTATTCAGGAGCGAGTATACGAGCCTGCTGGAGACAGGGTGCATGGAACCAAGGTGGCCAGGGCCAGCCAGGGGAGGTCCCAGGGTCAGGACTGGATCCTGAGGGTCCTGGGAGCCCTTGAGGGGTTTTTAGCAGGACATAAGAGCCCATTGGAGGGTAGAGGTGACTGGGAGGGGCAGGGCCCTTCATGGGAGGCAGGGATGTCGGGCTCTCTCACTCGGGCTGTGTGGGGACTCCCTGGGGACCTGACTGGTGGAAAGCCCCCTCCTAGGACAATTTCCTGCCTGGCCTCTGATGCCCAGATCTCTGACCCCAGCAGTCCTGGGTAGTCTCCAATCCCACCTCCAGCTTCCTCCATGGGAGGATGAGGCTGGGCATTTCTATTCTCTTTCTGGAAGGTTCAGCAGGTTAATGAGGGCAAAGCACGGAACTCCACTCAGGGGATGAACTTCTGGGAAGAGAGCAACCTGCATCTGGGCTGGGGGCCAAAGGCAGAGTGGGGACCGCACCTCTGGTCATGGACTATCCACTGACTGCCCCAGGGTCGCGACTTGGCCCCTCTGACCAGCCGCAGGCGACTTTCTGTGAATGTCAGAGACACAGAATGGAGGCTTCTCTGCCTCCACAGTGCAGAAGACCCTCCTCTTCCCAGGGTGGGCCTACTCCAGCCTTGCCTGGCCCAGAGGCCGTTTCTCAGGGCCTGGGGAAGGTGTGGCCATGTGGCCCTGGCTATCCCTACCTTGCCTGCTGGATGAACAGGTTCTGAATCCCACCAGGACCTTGAAGTGACACCAGGCCTGTGCTAAGGCTCCAAGAAGTTAAAAGCTGCCCCCAAATCTTTCATTGTAATCCTAGTGATTCAGGAGGCTGAGGCAGGAGGCTCTCAAATTGGAGGCCAATTTTGTGAAACCCTGTGGCTTTTTTTTTTTAATGTGGTTCGATCCTCAGCACCACATAAAAATAAATAAATAAAATAAAGGTATTGTGTCCACCTACAACTAAAAAAGAGCGATAAAGAAAAAGAACACTGACTCCCAAAGCAGAACACAATCCAGACAGGTCAGTTCCTATGGTTGTCCCTCCCCAGGCCCTTCACACCTGCCCCCACCACCTCCCCAGGGGGCCCACCAGGATCTTTCTCTACCTCCCTCCAGCTTCCCAGATGCAGAAATCCCAGATCGTTTGGCCTGTAGTTTGCAGAGCAGAGAAGCCCCTCCTGGTCTCTGGTCTGGCTTCTGTCCACCATATGGGGTGGACATGTGGGGCCAGGGCTCCCTCTTACAGCTGAAGAGCCTACGACCAACGAGGAGAAAGCCCCTTCCCTCAGAGGGAACAGAACTTTCCTCCTGCAGCCCAGGGCTCCTCTCAGGGACTTCCGGACAGGCTGCGGCATCTGTCCTTCTGAATTCCACTCACCCTCCTCAGTCAGGGCCATGGCTAATCAGTACCTGTACCAGTGCCCAGAGCACCTGCAGCCTGGGAAGGATGACCCGGGAAGCAGGCACCCACAGAAAGGTGGGGGTGGGAGAGAACCACTTTGAGATGACTGTCCCCATGTCAGGAGCTAAGTCCAGGGATATAGGTCCATGGTCCAGCCTCTCTGTTTGAACTGGGGGCCACACTTATTTATTTAGTTAGTTAGTTGCAGATGGTCACAGGCCTGGATCCAGTGTTCTTGTGCCCTGGGACCCAGCAATTCTTGCTCCTAGGTATTTATTCCCCAAGGGAGATGAATGCTTTTATGTCCCAAAAAGACTTGCGCAAGGACATTCATCGCAGCTTTACGCATAACAGCCCCCCAACGGAAACAAAATCAATGTCCAGGCTGGTTGGGTGGCACACGCCTGTAATCTCAGCAGGCTGAGGCAGGAGGATCACAAGTTCAAATCCAGCCTCAGCAACTCAGCGAAGCCCTAAGCAATTTACTGAGACCCTGTCTCTAAATAAAAATATTTTGGATGGGGATGTGGCTCAGTGGTTAAGCAGCCCTGGGCTCAATCCTTGGTACAAATGAGACTACTCCATGGTGACAAGTTGGGGAAGAGGTTATCCCTGGGGGTGAGGATGCCGGGGTGGGGCTGAGGAAGCCTGCTGGGGCTCAAATGTCCTAGACCTTGACTTGGGCATGTGTAAAACCTCATCTCTTGGAATCTGTGGATTTCAGCGCACACCTGTGGGGCATTCTAGACAGCCCTGGGTCTGGCGGAGCCTGGGTGGGTGCCGTGACATTCGACTAGATCACTCAGGGTCACTCCAGGTGAATTTGGGTTGGCACGAAATAATCACACACACAGACAGAAAGTACATTTTTCTCGACCTTAGGGGTCCGTTGGAAAGAGAGAGTGAGGCACTCCAAAGGGAGTTTCCATGGAATGCTCTTTCCAAATAAGGCAGAGGGGCAGAGGGGCAGGTTTCAGGGGGTTGAGTCCAGCTTCCTCATGTCTTGTGGTCAGTAGATTGAGTGACATCTTGGCAAGCCACACCCATCTCAGGTGCTGTGTGGGGTCAAAGGCAGAGGGAGTGAGAAGGACTCACAGGGCACAGCCAGACCGAGCAGCAATGCTCACAGCTCACGCACACAGCCCACTGCTGGCCCGTGACACGTGGCTCTAGCCTGTGAGGGATGGGTCAGTAATAGAAACTTCCAGGTAGAGAGAGATGCTAGTGGGGGATGGCAGGGTCCTGCTGGGGGCAGATAGGGCAGGGGACCCAGAGAGCTGGAGGGCTGGGCTCACCCTGAGGGGCAGGTCCCAGTTGCCCACGCTGTACCAGGAGCTGGAGAAGCAGAGGATGGGGTGCAGGAGGAAGCAGGCCCAGAGGGGCTCTCAGATGTGGAGCAGGCCCGGCCTCTCTGGGCAAGGGCCAGGCTGAGACCAGGAGCCACTGCCTCTGGCCTCCATCCCCCACCGAAGGCTCCTGGGTCCCATCAGCCAGCCAGGCCCTGTCCCGGCTCAGGGAGACCATGGCGCCAGAATCCCTGACAGGTTTACGTGGCAGCTGCAGACGCACTGGCCAGGTCCCAAGTCCCCTTCACACCCACACATCCTTCTCCCAGAGGAGCCAGGAGAGGCCCAGCCAGGGCCCCGTGAAGACCAGTCCTGCACAGGGTCCCAGAAGCCAGGTTCTCCTCAGGATCAAGCTGTATCCCCCTGCCCTGGGCCACCTCGGCCTCATGCCTGGCCCTTTGTCCTTCTCCAGGCCCTGCCCCTCCTCCTGCCCTCTTCCCTGCCTGACGCCACCACTTCCAGGAAGCCCGCTGCCTCCAGTCTTCAGGGAGGAGTGTGCCCTTGGTTGTTTGCTCCCAGAGACTGTGACATTGTTCTGGATCCCAGACTCCGGTGTCCCTGTAACCCCAGAGACTCAGGAGGCTGAGGCAGGAGGATCATGAGTTCAAAGCCAGCCTCAGTAAATTGGTGAGACCCTGTCTCTAAATAAAATATAAAAAGGGCAGGGGTGGGGCTCAATGATGGAGTGCTTGCCTATCAGGTGTGAGGCACTGGGTTCGAATCTCAGCACCACATACATAAACAAACAAACAAATAAGTAAAATAAAATAAAATAAAAGCCCATCTAGGGGGAAAAAAAAGAGGGCTGGGGATATGGCTCAGTGGTTAAGCGTCCCTGGATTCAGTCCCTGGTATACCCCCCAAAAAAGAAAACAAGACTCTGGTGTCACCTGCCAGCAGGTGACCCCCAGGACTCAGGGATTTCCATTTCTTTCCACACCTCAGTCTCTGATTTCCGGGAAGGGGTAAGGGTTTCACCCTCAGGGCTGGGGCTGAGGGGCTGCAGAGCATAAGATCATCTCCTTCCCCCAGGGCTGAGCAACTCCTGCAGACTCTGGCCTACTTGGGATCCCCACACCCCCAGAGCATCTGAGGGACATCTGTCACCATCCCCATGCTGCCTCCAGCCACCTTGGCCTCTGCTGAAGACCATTCTCAGTCACCCCAATGATGCACAGAAGGACCCAAGGTGTCGAGACACAGCTATGCAGAGAGGGGCTAGGTTCACGGTTTGCTCACTTGTGGAAATGGGCTGGTGGGAGCAGGCCCTGCTCCTGGGAAGACTAACGAGAGCCTCAGGAAGATACTGTTTATAGCCACCATTTCTCCACTTTAGTGATTAGGAAAATAAGGTTCAGAGAGGCTGAGTAACTTACCCACAGTCACACAGTAAGCTATCTTAGTCATTGGACCCAGGATTTGAACTCTGGCTCCAGACGCCGCACTGTTTCCTATGGGCCTGTTTTTAAAATGTGTGGTTTAATGCTGTCTGTCTAAACGAGGTGGGTAGAGTGTCATGACTGATGGGGCAGAGAGAAGCTGGGGACAGTTCCTTCTGACCTATGGAGGATTCTCTGCCTGTCCCTTCAGGCTCTTTGGGGCTGACAAGTCTTGGCACGCTGCTGTCCCTCAGCCCAGAGCCTGCCAGGCCTCCTGGTGCCCCTGGGTGGAGTCTGCACTCCTGTGCTGGCATGTCCATAGCTGGGTCCTCTGGCCTTTGTATCAGGGCTGCTCTTGCCACCTCAGTACCTGCTGCCACCCAGCTTCTGTCCCATCCTCCTAAAGTCGGCCACCTCCCAGATGTCCCCTTCTCCCAGAAGGCTTGGCATCCGCAGGCCAGGGGCAGGAGCCGCTGTGGAGGGGAGGGGGAAGGTGGGGGAAGGTCTTTCCTCCGGAGGGAGGCACTTTACAAGAGCCCCCCACACCACAGGAAGCCCCCGGGGCGTGAAAATTCTTGAGCTCCACGGGGACAAAGGCAGTAGCTCCAAAATATTTGTAGCAGTAGGTACAAAATTAAAAAAAAAAAATGTTTACTTAAATGTCTTCTAAATGTAACACGAGGTCAGTTTTGTCCATTGTTAAATTTAGTATTCCCAAGTGCGTCACTGCACACGAAAACAATTTGTAGGTCACATTTTCTTACTTTGGGAGAATCCCCAAGATTCCCAAGAATGCATGATGTTAGTGGAGGAATCGAGGCCAGCAGCAAACCAAAAGAGTCCCTTGTACCTAAATAACTTGGAAAGGTGAAATATTTACCTTCTCTCTCTCTCTCTTTTTTTTTTTTTTTTTTTGCAGTCTGGGGATGGAACCCAGGAGATCATTCAAATTAGGCTAGTATCCTCTCTACGACTGAGCTGCATCCCCAGCCCTAAGTTTGCCATTGTAACCATTATTTTTATTTTTATTTTTGACCCCAGGGATTTACCACTGAGCCCTGTCCCCAGCTCTTTTGATGTTTGATTTAGAGACAGGGTCTCACTGAGTTGCTCAGGGCCTCAATAAATTTGTTGCTGAGGGTAGCCTTGAACTTGCAATCCTCCTGCCTCAGCCTCCTGAGCCACTGGGATTACAGGCGTGTGACACCGACCTGGCCTCATGACCCCTAGGTGTGGAGTGATACTAACATTCACGTTGCTGTGTGATAGATCTCTAGATTGTTCTCATTTAACCAAATAGAAACCTCTATGGCCCATAAACAGTCCCCTCCCCCACCTCCCCATAACTGCAATTCTACTTTCCATTTCTATAAATTTTACTATTCTAGACACCTCTTGAAAGTGAAATCCTGCGTCTTTGCCTTTTTTTTTTTTTTTCTCTGTGTGGCTTGTTTCACTTAGCATGTTGCCGGCAAGTTCCATCTATGCTGCAGCACGTATGAGAGCTGAGTGGGTCTCCATGGTAGGTACATGCCACTTGCCACATCTGGTTGGTGCATTGATCCACTCTGGCTGGGTTGGTCCTACCTCTTGCCTATTGTGACTAACGCTGCAACGAACACAGAAGTACAAATGTCCTTTGGAGACCCTGTTCCCCAATTATTTTGGATATTTCCCCAGAAGTGGTATTGCTGGATCTTATAGTCATTCTATTTTTTATTTTTTGGTACCAGGGATTGAACCCAGTGGTGCTCAACCACTGAGCCACATCCCCAGCCCTATTTATTTATTTATTTATTTTGAGACAGAATCCTTCTAAGTTGCAGAGGGACTCCTTAAGTTGCTGATGCTAGCCTTGACCTTGAGATCCTCCTGCCTCAGCATCTAGAGTCACTGGGGTTACAGATGTGCACCACTAGACCCAGCTCTATTTTTAACTTTTTTTTTTTGAGAAAACTAGTAGTGGCTCATTTTTAAATGTTTATTGGGGTGTAGAGCTTGGCTGATGCTGTTCCCAAAATAACCCTGACTGACGGGCAAGGTATGTAGCACACACACACTCGGCTTATTTTCTCAAAGCAAAGCTTTATCTTTTATTCAATTTAATTGAGATTAAATCCTCATCCCTCATCTCAGTCCATTCAACTTCTGATCCCATCCCCAGGTAGTGCCAAAGCATCAGGGGAGACTGGGCTGGGGCCGCTGGTCCTGGGGGCTCCCCCAGAGCTCTTTTGATACTCAAAGACCAGGATTCTTGCAACCCAAATACTTTTTCTTTTATTGTGATTGATCTGCTGTGCATTTCAAAAGCATGCATTGAAACTCCAGATGTACCTCCTGTCCTGTGACTGGGTACATAGGACTTCTTCATGGGTCAGGATCAACTGCTTTGGCAGTAAATAAAACAAAGATATTGTGTCCAACTACAACTAAAAAATAAATATAAAGAAAAGAAAAACCATGTGTACAGGGATATTCCAGACCTTCGCCCCCGGGGGTGACAGGCACGGGAAGCTGGAGGTGAAGAGGCACACATACTAACGCTTCAAAATTGCCCCCCACTTCCAAAACCTGAGACCCCCATGTCACGCCTCATCTCCAGACCCTTCCCCAAGAAACATCCCAGTTCTCCCCAGCAGCCCTGGTCCCCCATTTGTTGGTTCCTGGCTGCTTCTCCAATCACATGCACAAGCCTCCTTGTGTCCCTCGAGGATGTTTCCAGAACAGCCCAGCCTCATGGTGCCTGCGTGCCTCTTCCTGCTGCCGCCCCATTTGGAGCCCTCCTTCCAGTCTAACCAACTTTCCGTTGCTATAATTGATACCACAGGCTGGGTAATTTATAAAGAAAAGAGGTTTATTTAGCCCTTGGTTCTGCAAGTCCAAGATCCAGGGGCCGCATCTGATGAGAACCATCTGTGGAGTCCCAAGGTGGCTCCAGGCTCACAGAATAAAGCGAAGCATCCCTCCTCTGCAGACCCTATTCATTTCTCTCCAGCGCCTTCACCCACCCTTTCCCCGTCCTCCTTCCATTCAGAGCCCAAGGGCAGAGACCGCGGTTGGCTTTTCTGGGGGCTCTCCAGTGCCCAGTGCACACAGCAGGTAAATTACCAAATGACCCAGTGAGTCAGTGCAGGAGGATTGAATGAGGGAGAGAGCTGGGGAAAGGAGCCACGGTCTTCTCAGCAAAGGTCCCCTCTGCAGCCACCACAGAGATGGGTACAGACGGAATTGCTCAGCTGGCCAGGCTCCTCTCCGGCCTCACCCTCTGACTCAGCCCCTCCTCAGAGACTAGTTTCCAGGAACTGGCTGACAGCTTGGCTCCTCCACCCCCACTGAATCTAGTGTGGAACCTGTTCTGCCCCAAGAGTCCCCATGTTCCCAGGCTGTGTT
Source organism: Marmota flaviventris (assembly GCF_047511675.1). Classification (NCBI taxonomy): domain Eukaryota; kingdom Metazoa; phylum Chordata; class Mammalia; order Rodentia; family Sciuridae; genus Marmota; species Marmota flaviventris. Next base: position 28,972,515 of record NC_092516.1, read on the forward strand.
CCCAGGCCACTGGGCCACGTGGAGAGAAGGGCCTCACAGGTCAGCAGCGGTGGACACAGGAAGGGCCACTAGAATGGCAGGTCCAGAGGCAGAGCCCAAGAACTGCCCAGCAGTCCCTAAGCAGCGAGCCTCACACCCTCCTGATGTGGATGCCAGGTGTGTCACAGGAGACTGGGGAGTGATGGGGACAGCACAACGACTGTCCTGAGAATCAAAGGAGAAGACTATGTGGGAGCCTGGAGTCCAGGTGACATCTAGTCACTTGGGATGCCATTTGGGGTGTGATATGGAGAAACGGGAGATCCTGCAGTGACTATTGTCACTAGGCTGTCCCCTTCCTTTCTAGCAGGCTGCTCTCTGTACCTCCCAGCACAGATGCTGGCTGGCCATTGTAACTGACTTTCTAGTCCCACAGTGACAAGGGGTACAGTCCCTGGTCCAGTGTCCTGTGAGATGAGGACCCTGGCGCCATGGCCAGTGGTAGAGGTCTCTGCACCAAGCCACGTCTGGGATGTGATTTGGGGCATTGCTCCTGGTCATGTGTGGCCTTTGGGCCTGGTTCTCTGACCCTCCCAAAGACCCTGAGTCACACTAGATAGGCTTCTAATGAATCCTCTTTTTTGTTTAAATTAGAGCTGGTTTCTATTGTTTGGAACCAGAAATCACAGAGGTGTGGCCCCACAAAACTATGGGATTGAAGGTGGCATTATGGAGGGCCCAGGGTCCAGGAGGGAGGATTTGGGATGCTCAAGTTTGCTTTATGTAGCCCAGGGCACAGTAGGGGTCCCGTCCCTGCTCTGGAAGCTAAGTTCTAGAAGGCCTGGTGGTAGAGTGGAGGCTGGGCAGGGAACAATGACCTGGTCATTGTGGGTCTAGAAGTCTCGCAGAGCGAGGGGAGTCTGGCTTGGAGCAGAGGAGGCTGAGGCTCTGCGGGGGGAGGCATGTTCCAGCTAGACCGTTCTGGGGTCACCCTGGAGGCGTGTGGGCGGCGGTCCAGGCCCTAGCCTCAAGGAGAGTAATCTGAAGATGGACAGGGTTGCTTTAGGAAGAGAGGACCAGCTTCCTAGGACCAGCAGTGAATGAGCAAGGGGTCCTGAAGGGGGTAAAAACAACCCAGGGGAGAAGGTCCCTCCAACCTGGGCTTCCCTGGGCCAGCCTTGGGCTGTGCACCTGCAGGCTAGAAGGGATAAGCCTGCATCCTGACACCGGATGTGGCAGAGACCTCTTGGCCCCCAACCCACCAGTCAGATCTGAAAAACAGACCAAGGTGGGCTGAGGGTGTAGCTCGGTGACAGAGGGCATGCCTAGCATGCATGAGGTCCTGAGTTCCATCCCTGGCACTGCAAAATTATTTTAGAAAAAAAAGAAATAGCCCAAGGTTGGGGTAATGAGCCAGCCAAGAAGCCAGCCAAGGTGGGTGCAGTGGCACATGCCTGTAATCCCTGCAGCTCAGGAGGCTGAGGAAGGAGGATTGCAAGTTCAAAGCCAGTCTCAGCAATTTAGTGAGGTCCTAAGCAACTTAGAGAGACCCTGTCTCAAAAAAAAATTAAAAGGTCTGGGGATGTGGGTCAGTGGTAAAGTACCCCGGTTCAATCCCAAGTACAAAAAAAAAAAAAAAAATCCTGTAAGAACCATGACAAATCATGATCACACAAAGATCACAAGATTGATAGAGTGAACTGGCGAGGACATGGGGGATCTGGGGCTATCCTGATCGGGAGTGGCCCTGTCCATGGGAATAACCAATGCAGCAAGACAATTAGCAATCCTATGGAAGTCCTCCATGCATGCAGCTTCTGGGCAGGGAATTTATCATCAGCTGCGCACGTGCAACATGTGACCCAGGCCATTGCCTGGTGACAGCAAATGACTGCAACAGACTGCCAGTCCACTTACTGTGGACCCTGATCTGTGGAGGAGATGATGGTAGGTCCACACAACGACAAAGAGAACAGGATCTTTTCATGGGTAGATCTGTACAGCTCTCCAAGATGGAATAAGTGGATCTGTAAGAGTAAACAGTAAGCTACTATTTGTGTACAAAAGAAAACAACATATGTCCGCAGCTGAATTATAGGCAGAGAGTATCTCCAGAAGGATGTGTAAGAAACAAGGATTCCTTGGGGAAGACAATGTGTGGCTGGGAGAGAAGGGACTTTTCACTGCCAATCTTCAATAACTTCTGAATTTGGTAGAGAGTGTGTGTAGTGTATAAATAACAAAACAGGAAAACAGAAAACCGCCTACACACACACACACACACCATCTCCCGCATGCTTTGACAGGTGTGGCTGCCCCTGTCATCTCTTTGCAAATGATGAAATGGAACCAGCCCATAGAAGCTCAGGAAGCCACCCAGGGCCACCCAGCAAGGAAGTGGCAGAGCTGTTTGGGACTCAGATCTGCAGGTCAGGCTTAGGGCAATGCAGAGGAGGGGTCCCAAGGTGGGGTGTCACAGCTATCCAGGGCCAGGCAACAGCCTTCAGATTGGGGAGGGAACTACAAGATGGGCAATTCCAGAAACTCAGCTCTGGCCCTGGGTGTTTGTGAAGGACCACGTGCCCCAGTGGAAACATCTGCAGTCATCGTATATTGGGAAGACCAAGCCTAGCCCTGCCAGGGGCCACCTGTGTGACCTCCCAACCTCCCGCAAGTAATCTTCCCTCTGCAACCAGAGCACCTCACTAGGTCCCCACTGCAGAAGGTACAGTAGTAGTAAATGAAATGACAAACGAGAAAACCCCCTTCTCCCAAAGCAGATGCTCAAAGACAAAGCAAATGACTGCAACAGATTAAAAACAAACAAACAAACAAAACTTTTGTAGTTATAAATGGACAGAATGCCTTTATTTTATTTATTTTTATGTGGTGCTAAGGGTCAAACCCATTGCCTCCCACGTGCTAGGCAAGCGCTCTGCCACTGAGCCCCAGCCCCAGCCCAGCAATACAGATCTTTAGTCTGGGGGGGTCTCAAAAACCTCTGGGCAGCCTGGGCTATCACCCAGGCTGTCACCGCCTCCTGAGTTACACACACTCACACACGACATTATTTGCTAAGTTCGTCCGGTCGCTCATTCATTAGATTCACACCTATGCAGGGCTTCTGTAAGGGCCCCTTCCTCGCCCGTTCCCCGGCCCGCGTGTCCCCTAGGACAGTCAGACTACTTCCCACTGCGCACTTTGGCACTTGCCAAACGGACCCAGCGTCCAGGGACTCGGACCTTTCCGGTGCCTCCTGTTCCACAGCGGAGCCCGCCGGGGGTCGACTTCTCCGTCCAGGCCACACCCTCCCTCCCAGACAGCCAATGAGTGCAGCTGCTTGATCCGGCCCTGCCCCACCTGGGAACCCCGGCCACTGATTGGTCCGCCCGGCGCAGTGTCCCCCCGCACGTGGGGCGGGGGCGGGGTGAATGAAGTGGAAGCGAATCCCCCGCCCCCGCGCTCCCCTCCAGGCCCGCCGCCCGCCGGCTGCCCCGGACCCTGGCGTCTGGCTTCTACCCGCCAGGCCCCCGCGTCACGGACTCGCGATGGCCAAGCGCAGCTCTCTGTCCATCCGCATCGTGGAGGGGAAGAACCTGCCCGCCAAGGACATGTGAGCGCCGCCAGGGGTGGGCGCCCCAACTTTCCGGGAAGGGGAGCTGTCCCCCTTACGCCTGACCTTTCCGGGGTCCACGCGGCCCGCCCACAAGTGGAAGGGTAGTGAGGGCGTGGCGACTGCTGCCCCAGAGGGGGACCGGCAGTGAAAATGGGGACAGTGAGAAGATTTGTTGCGGGCTTCGGATAGGGGTGGCGATAGGGGGAGAATGCCAGTGAGCACTGGGGGAGTGACGAGGGGGCGGGGATCGCTAAGGGGCTTAGCGTAGCCCTGGGGGAGCGGCTCCCGAGGAAGGGGCTGTGGTAGGACAGAATCCAGTACGGAGGTGACATGTAGGGAGAACTACTCAGGGTGTGGCTGGTAGAGGTGGGGTGCCCCCTAGAAACAGGGATCTTCCTCCCTAATTCCGGAGCCCGTAGTACCCCGAAGTGTGTACCTGACGGGCGCTGGGGCCAGGGGCTGTCCCGGGTCTCGAGGCCAGGACTGGTGCAAGATGAGCAGGGTGTGGGCGCCCGGTGGTAATCGTTGCTTGAGCCCCCTGCTTTGCCTGAGACATGCATTTAATCCCTACAGCCCCCCCAGCACTCAGGGCTCACCATTCCATTTTATAGATGAGAAAACCGAGATCAGAAGCATGAAATCCTGGCTCCAGGTAGCAGATCAAGGCTTTGCATCTAGGGCTCTTAAGAGCTGCTGACAGGTCCCTGGCCAGATCTGGGGGGCTTTCGGGGGCCCCTTGCATCTTTCTCATTGTGCCCCAAGGCTGAGCTGTGGGACCCCTGGCTCCCCATCTCAGCTCTGCCCGGGGTTTCCTCTGTGCCGCGGAAGGCAGTTCCTTGCTCGGGAAGCCTCCCTTTCCTCTTCTGTCTCAGGACACTGCGATTGCCCAATCCCCCGGAGGAGAGGTGCAAAGCACAGAGCTGGAGGGGCACTGGCTGCTTGGAAGAAGAGGGAGGGAGGGAAGGGGATCCCAGAGGAGGCCCAGGGTCCAAAGTCTGCTGGGCTGGACCTTTCCTGCCCCTGGGGTTCCTCAGCAGGCTCCCGGATGCAGAGAAGTGGCGAGCCTGCAGCGGGAAGCGGGGAGCGAGGGCATCTCTCTGGCACACACAAACAGTGGCCCGGGTAAGCTTCCCAGCACGCTCAGCGCTGGGAGCGGTTCCAGTTCAAGGCCCCCTGGGCCTGAGGAGGCCGAGCTCAGCAGTTGCCATGGCAATGGGGAGGGAGGGGTGGGCGATTTGAGGTGGGTTTCTGTGAATAGGAGGAGGCTGTCGGGGGCTAGGAATGAGGTCTGTTGGGGTGGAAGGCCGACCAGCTGTGAGATGGGTCTCTAGAAGGGTGTCAGCCCCCAGGCCCCACCTTCAAGCACCCCCCACCCTGGCACTGATAACTAGGTCATCTTGGCTGCTTCTGGTTGGTGGTGGCTGGAAGGAGCAGTCCCTCCGTCTGTCGCCTCCCTCCCAACCCAGCAGCTGGCCCTAGTGCCAAGCTCTGGGTTCTCAGCAGTCCAGAGCCATGAAGCCCTTGGGCTGTGCCCACCTGGCAGGCCAAATTTGGTGTTCCCTGTCCCCTGCACAGCTAGGGACTCTGGGCAAAGGATGTCCACATCCTGTTGGTTCTGCCTCCAGAATCCTTCCTCACCCAGTTCCCCGTCCCTGTCCCTCACCTCTCCTATCACCCCTCACCATCTCTTCCCTGCCTTCCCCAAGGTGGCTGGTGTACACAGCTCTAACCTGTCAACTTACACCCAGGTCTGAGCCATCTCATAAACTCCACCCCGCGCCTGTGGGCCCCGCCCTTCGAAGCCCTGCCTCTGATGTTGGGGTTTTCTGCTTTCCTGAGTGGCCTTCGGAGCCCTGCAGACAGCTCCTGCTGGTCTTTCAGGTCTCTTCTCAAACTCCTCCCCAGGGCTTTCCCTGGTGCCCCAGGCAAGGTTCATGGCCCAGCCCTTGGTGTGGCAGCCACCCCTTCAGGGGCTGCCTGTCCCCTCCAACTATGAGGGCAGACACTGTGACTCATTCCTCCTGGCACTGTGAGTGGCCGGAGGGACCTGGTCAGTGGGAGAGGAGAGTCAGGGACCTTCCCATAGGCCTTCATGAACCCCGTGAGCTACATTTCCAGAATTGGCTGATGAGGAAGCTGAGGTTCAGGTCCCACAGCAGAGAAGTGAGCCACTCTGTCCACTGCTGACTGGCCAAGCACCCTCTCCCGACCAAGGTTGCAGGGGTTTTGGGGCCTGAGCCTCAAGATCCCAGGCAGCGCATTGGCTACAGGGCTCCCAGGGGCTTGGAGATCCTGGGAGGCCTCTGCGAGCACTTGAGGCAGCAGGTGGCCTGCAGTGTCTCACCAGCCCTGGGCCTATCTCCTGAGCCGCATCCCGGCCAGCCAGGGTTGCATACCTCTGAGGATGGGGAGCTCACCACCTCCCTGGTGGCCATCTTGGCTATAGCCTGTATGAGAGGGACCCCCTCCTTGCACAGCTGCCCCTTCCTCCTGCCACTGCCTTTCCTGAGTTTCTACCTCACAGGCCCAGAACACAGCTGCCTCCACCACCAGCAGCTTTCAGAACCTGTCTGCTCTGAAAAAGCCATGCTCCCCGCTGGCTCCCATCCCCAGTACCTAGGTCAGTGGGCAGGAGCTGGGTCCCACAGTGACCAGTGACCCAGTGGTTCCCACACCCAGTGGCCCTGGGGACAGGCCCAGGGCTATTTTGGGGTTTGCCCTCTCTTTCCTCTTCCCCAGCCTAGAAACTGCCAAGGCCCTAAATATAGAGGCCCACAAGGAGCCAGACGGGGCCAGTGGACATGGGCTGGGGCAAGGAGAAGTGGGAGAGGGTACAGCCCAGGGGTCTCACTAAGTTGGAGGACGTGGGCAGGATTCACCAAGAATTCATCAGGCAATGCAGTTGGGCCCAGGTCCTTACACCTGGCCTCAGCCTACTCTTGACACTGTCCCCTCCCACCCCTCTGGTCCAGTTGTTGAGTCAGCACTGTCCTGTGCATGTTCTGCCCCTGCCCCCAAGCCTGTGCCCACTCCAGCCACCCTGCCTGCCAGCCTCAGCGTTCTCCCTGCATCCATTCAGAGTGGGAGCTGAGTGGAGCAAGTGGTCCCCTGCCCTGAGGGGCCTTGAGGTCAGCAGGCAGTAGCAGAACAGAGGGGACACTATCCCATGGGACACAGCCCAAAGAGGTCCCCTTAGGCTTCAGCCTGAACTGACCTCCGCCTGCTGCTTCTGAGTGTGGTTCTGGGGCCTGCAGCCCAGCCCAGCCCAGGGGCACGCGGGGGCCTGGCTGAGGCCTGGAGCTGCCCAGCTTTGGGCTGGCAAGATGCAAGCTGGGGTCACACACCCAGGAGGGGCTGTTGGGTGAAGGCGTAGGGGAGGTCATTGTGCTGGGTTGGCAGTTCATTCTTTACAAATCAGGCTTGGTGGATATTCCTAGGTCATGAGGGCCTTTGGAGCTGCTGCCCCGGGGAGTCCTCTGCCGGAAGAACTCCTTTAGAGAACTGGCGAGTGGCAGCGGGATTTTATATAAATGTACTTCCTTTTTGTGGAGGCCAGGCTGAGGGACAGTTCTAGACAGTGAGCACCTTCCTCCTTTTTGCCCAGTAAGCACCCTGGGCTGGCTGGAGGCCCCTCTCAACCCTACAAACCCCCCACCCATCTGAGACTGGGGGACCCAAATAGGGCTGGGGAACCGTTCCCTTATTCCTTCCCTCCTTTATTCATTCAGTCAGTGAACCCCTGGGGAGGCCCTGTCTTGTGCCAAGCCCTGTCCTGGGCCCTGTGACACAGAAGTAGTCCCCATCCTCAGGTAGCTCTGGCATGTGGGGGAGGCCGGAAGGCCTCACTCCCAGGGCTGGGAGGAGACAGTGGAGGTGGTGGCAGAACTCGGGGGGAGCCCTTGCTGTCTCTGAGGCTGAGGAGGGGCCTGGGGACAGTCCCAGCAGCAGGGTCAGTAGCAGCAAAGGCTCAGAGGGGAGAGTAAGGGGCAAGACTTTCATGTTGAGTGCTGGGATGCTGGCGTGGGCGGGCTGTTGCCTGGACACTGTGTGGGGCGAGGTGGAGGTGGGTAGGAAGGAGCCTCCCGGGGCCCTGCCTTCCCCCACCACCTCTCCCAGGCGAGGGTGGGCGCATGTTCTGGCCTGAGGAGCCTTTAGTCTCCAGCCCAGGTGCCACGCCTCTGCCTTCACTGGCACTGTCTTCCTCAGGGGTCCCCCAGGGTCGCTGGCAGAGGGAGGGGCTGCCCAGGAGGTCCCGCCCACCAGCTCTGCCCCTTGTCCGTCTTTCCTACAGCAATGGCAGCAGCGACCCCTATTGCATCGTCAAGGTGGACAATGAGCCCATCATCAGGTACAACCCTGCCCAGATCCTGAGGGCCCCTGAGCTCCCTCTTCAGCCACCTGCTCCTCCCAGAAAGGTCCAGCTCTGGAGTCCCCAACCCGCCTGTGTCCTGACACATCAGCTGGAAGTTGAGAAGAGCCACCTGTGGGCTGGGGGGTGTGGCACATGGTAAAGCGCTTGCTCAGGATGCGTGGAGCCCTGGGTTTCATCCCCAGGGCCACAAAGAGAAGAGAGACAAAAGAAAAAGAAAAAGACAAGACTCGAAGACTCCCCTGTAGCTGGCCTGGCTGATGCCTGACCCTCGTGCTGGTCTCTGTGGCCCTCTGGGTGCCCCACCCAGGGCCTGGACCGCCTGTTGGTCTTTGCAGTCTTCACAGCCCCCAAGAGAGGGATCACGATGCAGAGTCACAGTGCTGTCACTTAGAGTGCACTTCTCCCCCTGGCCTGGAGCCAAGCCTTTGCTAGCTCTCAGTGCATCACAGTCATTAGGCCCCACCCAGATAAGGCCACTGAGGCTCAGGCTGGGTGACTGTCCCGAGGTCACACCCCTCAGTACCTACGTGGCACAGCCTGACAAGGTCTCAAGTCTGGAAGACTGGAGCTGAGCCCTCCCCTCCCCCCTGCCCCATCCTCGCTCTGACTTTGGGCCCTTCCTTCCTGTGATTGTCCCCCAGTGAGGCCTGCCTCCCTCTGGGCCCAGAAGGACCGGGTCTCCTCGATGTCCTGCCTGTCTGCTGGGTCTTTGCCGTCCATCCCCTCCTTCACCCAGGCTCCTGCCTCTAAGCTTGTGGCCAGAGCGGCTTCCCTATTCTGCACACTGGAGTGGCCACTGCTGACCCCAGCCAAGGCCACCAACTCACAGCTCCTCCCCACCTGCAAGTAGTGGCCCAGCCTTTCTCCAGGCCATGGATGGAAAGCAGGGACAGGGGCGTGGCAGTTCTGATGGTCTCAGCAGAGACAGGAAAACCAAGGCCCCAGAGTCCACAGGGTTTGAGAAGTGGTCAGCCTGGGAGGGGGTGACCCCAGCCTCCATCCAGGCCTCTCAGTCATATGCCCTGCTGAGTCCCAGGAGCTGAAGGCGCTGATCTTAGAGGTTCGGCCAGAGCTGGGTGAGGCTGGAGGCTAGGTTTTTAGCCCCCACCACACTTTTTTTTTTTATTTTGGCACTGGGAATTGAACCCAGGGCCACTTTACCGAGTCACATCCCCAGCCCTCATTGGTTTTTGTTTTGAGACAGGGTCTCACTAAGTTACTTAGAGCCTTGCTAAGTTGCTGAGGCTGGCCTTAAACTTGCAATCCTCCTGCCTCAGCCTCCTGAGTCACTGGGATCATAGTGTGCACCACAGTGCCCAGCCAGGCTTCCTGCTATGTGACTTGAGGCCGTCTGCTCCCAACTGTGGGACTAGTCCCATACATAAATGTCCTGGGTCCCATCCAGGACAGAGAGGAAGGTAGGGAGTACAGACTGGTGGTGGACAGTGGGAGCTGAGAGGGGGACACGTCCAACACAGCCTGTGTTACCTGGGGTGGGAGAATTTGTGAAGAGGGCGGCACGACTCACACGGCCCTGCCTTGCCCTTGCCCCGAGCGGGAGGTGGCCTGGGAAGTGCTGAGGGTCCTCTCCTGCAGGACAGCCACTGTGTGGAAGACCCTGTGCCCCTTCTGGGGCGAGGAGTATCAAGTGCACTTGCCGCCCACCTTCCACGCCGTGGCCTTCTATGTCCTGGACGAGGACGCACTCAGGTGGGTGTGTCTGGCTCTGAAGCTGGGCTGGCAGGTGGCCACTGTGGGCCTGAGAGGAGGCAGGGCCTGTGCCTGTGCGTGTGTGCAGGTGAGCACAGTGAGCAGCGGGTGTGACGGTGGAACGGGCCTGGGCCACGGGTAGGCACCTCCGTGGGTGTACTTGGTGTCCACAGGCAGGGGCATCATGTGCCCGGGAGAATGCCCGGGATCCGGGTCAGGTCCAGCTCCACTGGCCCAAGCTCACTACTCCCCCAGGGCCCTGAAATTGTGGGGTGGGGTTCTGGGCCCCCAGGGAGTAGGTACCACGGCCCTGCCTGGCTTTGACTCCATCTCCCCCTGTAGCCGGGACGACGTCATCGGCAAGGTCTGCCTCACAAGGGACACCCTGGCCTCCCTCCCGAAGGGTAAGATCCAGAGAGGGAGTCCCGCTGGCTCCTGCCTCCCCGTCCCCCAACCCTGCCTCCACTGGTTTGCCCAGCCCTGGCCTCCTGCCCACTGCGAGGTTTCCCTGGGGGCTCCCACACGTCCCCAGCTCAGGGAGAGTCATTGCCATCCTTCTCTGAAGCCTGGGCTTCTGGCCGTCCTTTGCACCCCTGGCTCTATGTCCTGGGCCCCAGGTTGAGACAGAACCTCCCCTAGGGCAAAGAGGGGCTGCCAGTGGTGGGACCTGAGGCCCGTGCAGGCAGAGGAAGGGACTCCTGATACTCTGCTGCCGAGGTGAACAGAGCCTTCCTCGGTTGAGCTAGCTTCTCCCGTCATGGGGTCCCCTCCGTCTGCAGTCTGCCCCAAGCCTGGGGAGGTTGGCCTTCAGCTGATCCAGGCTGGAGAACCCCTTGGATTATTCTGGGATGCAGACCTTGTTTCCAGGTGTCAGCCCTGCCCCAGCCTTGCTGTGTGACCGTGGGCAGGTCTTGCCTTCTCTGGGCTTATGTGAGGATTCAAACTAGGAGGAGTTCCTGGGTGCCTGAGTCCCTGTGACCCCCTTGCTGGCTTCCCCATACACACCTGCTCCTGTCTGTGAGCCTGGGGCGGGCAGGCCTGTGGGGGCAGCCGGCTCTGCTGACTCATGGAGCCTTGTGACCTGCCAGGCCAGAGGCTGCCTCTGCTGCAGCCCCAGCAGCCCCTCTGGGGTCCACGTGCCCAGTGATGCTGTTCTTGGGGACCCTTGTCACTTCTCTGCCTGTGCTTCAGATCCCCCCTGCAGCCCTAGAGGAGCTTCTGCCTCCTATTTTAAGGTGGGGAAAGTGAGGACCGAAAGGCAGCCCCTGACCAGTCAGGGCCAGGACCCCCCAGTGCTGATGGCAGCAGAGTGAGTCCGCAGGCCCCAGGTCGCCCACCGAGGTTCCCATCCTAGCTGCTGCTGTTCAGTGTGTGGGCCTCAGTTTCTCCAGCTGTCCTGGGACAGCTGTGTCCCTCACAGGTGTCTGAGAGGTTCCCAGGGGACCCTGGAGGCTGAGGTGAGGGTGGAGGGACGGGCCAGACCCCTGGCTGAGCCTCAGCCCCTCAGGTTTCACCGGGTGGGCCCACCTGACCGAGGTCGACCCTGACGAGGAGGTGCAGGGCGAGATCCACCTGCGGCTGGAGGTGGTGCCCGGGACCCCGGCCCGTCGGCTGCGCTGCTCTGTGCTGGAGGCCAGGTGAGGTGTGGGGAAGGGGGACAGGGCCTGGGACACTGGGCCCACTGTGGAGGGCGGGCCGCCTCCCCTGCTCCATGCCTGGGTCCCAAGGCCGCCTCCCGCCAGAGCTTGCTGTTAAGAGGCTCTGGGGCTGCTTTCCTGACTCAAAGATGTCACCTGGGTGACCTCCACCCCGGGGCGTGGCCCTTCAGGGAAGGGATAGTGTTCTGACAGGGAGCTCCGGGCACCCTGGAGCAGGGATGGGGGTGCCGGGGACGATGCTCCAGCGCTGAGGCTGGGCTGCCCCTGGTTGACCCCAGCATGAACTTGGCCTGGTCAGTGTGCAGGTGCAGGTCCTGGGTCCTGCAGGAGGGAGTTGCTGAGGATCTCCACATGGGGTGTGTGTGCTGGGGTAGGGACGCTCATCTCCAGGAGGGACAGTGGCTTGGATGGCTGTGGGCCTGAGTCACCTGTGGCAGGGCCACCCCCCCCCCGCCCCCACGGTATTTTTAGCTGCAGGCCCCACTCCTGTCTGGGGCCGGTGTGAGTCACACATGGTCCTTGAGTAGCGGCTTCCCCTCTGGCTCCAAACCCTCTCCTTGGAGTCCCCCTGTCCCTGGGCCAGTGGGCAGCCTAGCTAGCATCCTGAATGAGGGTCCCCCACCCCAGGAAAATGTCTCTCCTGCAGGGAGGGGGGTTGGGTGACGGACACCTCAGGCATCCTGTGGTTTCCCCTGCATTATTTTTGGCCCCAGGGCTGGGGCAGTGGACATGGCTGGACTCGGGCAGAGCCACCCCCATGCTCTCCCATTCCCTCCCCACCCGCCGGCCCCTGCCCACCCACTTCCTCCGTTCCCAGCCTTGCCTGGCACCAGATTGTCTGGGGCACTGGTGCCCACATGTGTGTGCACGCACACGCTGCGAGCCCTGGAATCCCAGGCTGCTGTCCGTGGCTCCAGTCCCTATCCCTGGGAATGGGAATCACAAAGCCCTTCTCCCTGGCCCACCCTCTGTCCAAAACCACCTCTCTCAGCCCTCTCCTCTCGGAGATTGTGGGGGACCCAGTGGCTGGCTCCGTGTCGCTGCTTCCTAGCAAGTCCTGGTAGGGGGAGTGGTGGTCCCAGCCCCTTTGAGAGCCAGGGGCGGGGGACCTGTTCCCTGCTATCCTCAGTGAGTCTCATGGAGTCCCGAGGCAGCAGCGTGAGAAGGCTGGTTTGCAGCTCAGGGAAACAGAACATTTTCTCCTTGCTCTGGGCAGAATCTCAAGGCCAAACCTCGGGGTTCTACTAGAGCTGTGTTTTCCATTTTTGCAGTTCTGGAGATGGAGCTTGGGGCCTCTAGCAGGCTGGGCAAGCGCTGTACCCTGAGCTACACGTACCCCAGCCCCTTAGGCTTTTTTTTTTTTTTTTTTGAGACAGGGTCTTACTAAGTTGCTCAGGGCCTAAAATCAACCTCGCTAAGTTGCTGAGGTTGACTTTGAACTTGAGATCCTTCTGCTTCAGCCTCCCAAGCCTTTGGGATTACAGGTGTGCACCACCGTCCCCAGCTCCTTAGACAGTTTTAAGAGGCTTCAAACTAAAACATACAGCAGATAGAAGAAGGGTGGACTCTGTTCTTCCACTAGGGGCGCCAGGGCCAGATTTGGGCTTTGTAAAGATCCGTCTATGGAGAGAGGAAAGGGTGATTGACGGGGCCTGCACCTCGCCCACCTCAAGCAGGGGGCCGTCGGCAGGCCTCAGTGGGGCAGGTCTCATCCTCTCCATTTTACTAATGAGGAAACAGGCTCAGAGGGGGCCCCTGCCCAGGACTGCCCAGGGAACAGTGGGTGGGGCCTGACCTGGCTTCACTCCCCCCACCCCACCCCAGAGTCAGGTGCAGCAGCTGGCCTGTGGCCGCCCAGTCAGAGGGAGCCGTGGCCTCCACCATGGGACATTTTTGGCCATGTGGGGAACAGGGGGTGACCGCTGTGGGAAGAGGAGCTCAGAAAGGGGACAGGTGCTGTCCACAGCCGGCTTGCCAGGGACAGGATGAGCCCAAGCCTTTCCAGCCTGGTGTGTTTACCTCGAGGCGATGACAAGCTGGGGCAGCAGACCCAGGTGACAGGTGGGTGATCCACTGTCCCTATCCCACCATCAGGGACCTAGCCCCAAAGGACCGGAATGGCGCATCTGACCCTTTTGTCCGAGTGCACTACAACGGCCGGACACAGGAGACCTCGGTGAGGAGGCTGGTGGGCTGGGGAGGGCCGGGGAAGCCCAGGGACTCTTCCCCCACCAGCCCTGCCCTCACCACCCGCCCCCTCTCCACCATCTGAGAAGCCAGGTTGGAACTGGAGTTTCCAGATGAGGCTCAGGGACGTGGGGCATCCCCTCTGAGGCGACAGAACAGGTCCCAGCCCTTCTGTTGCCAGCTCCTTTCATGCCTGGCCATGCTGGAGAGGGCGGAGAGTCGGTCAAGACAGCACAGTGAGGGTGCTCTTAGAAGTGCCACAGCTTCCCATCCTCCTTTTGTCACCTCCAGGAGATGGTAGGGTAGTGGGCACAGACCTGGGGGAGGGTGATACAGGTTCTCAGTGCCATTTCTGTTTTGCTGTGTGGCCTTGGACAATTCTGTTTGCTACTCTGGGCCTCTATTTCCCCATCTGTGAAATGGGTGGTCTTGGACAGGAAGGTTGTTTTTTGTTTAATTTTTTTTAGTTGTTGATGGATCTTTTGTTTATTTATATGCGGTGCTAAGAATTGAACCCAGCGCCTCATGCCTGCTAGGCAAGCACTCTACCACTGAGCCACAATCCCAGCCCAGAAGGTTGCTTTTTGTTGTTGTTTTTGTACTTGGAATTAACCCCGGGGGTACTTTACCACTGAGCCATGTTCTCTTTTTATTTATTTCTTTATTTTGAGGTAGGGTTTCACTAAGTTGCTGAGGCTAGTCTCAAACTTGTGATCCTCCTGCCTCAGCCTCCTGAGTCACTGGGATTACAGGTGTCTCACCACTGTGCTTGGCTTTGGACAGGAAGTTTTCACCTCTGCTACTGCAGAGCCAGGGACAGTGTCCAGGGCAACTCTGCCCTTGGCTGGGCCTCGGAAGCCCTGTCGAGGGAGCCCCACCCCTGCCCCTTTCTGAACAGGTTGTGAAGAAATCCTGCTACCCTAGATGGAACGAGACATTTGAATTTGAGCTGGAGGAGGGGGCTGCGGAGGCTCTGTGCATTGAGGCCTGGGACTGGGACCTCGTCAGCCGAAATGACTTCCTGGGCAAGGTAACACCCCTCCATTCCCCACGCAAGCACACGCACACACACCCCAGACAGCACCCGGCGCCCATTCCCACCATCCCACCCTCAGGGACCTGCCTCAGTTTCTCCAGAGAGGAGCGCCCAGGAAGCCCAGGACCAGCAGCTCCCCCACCCACTGCGGCTGGTGCTCAGGCGCCCTTGGAAGGTGCCCTTCCCCCAAGAGAACAGTACCTGGGAGGGAGGGGCCTGAGTGTCCCAGCCCCCGCCTGTCCTGCCCCCAGGTGGTGGTCAACATGCAGAGGCTGTATGCTGCCCAGCAAGAGGAAGGCTGGTTCCGGCTGCAGCCCGACCAGTCTAAGAGCCAGCGAGGCGGGTGAGTGCCCTGGGGCGGGTCTGAGATTTGAGGGCTGGCTGCTGGCCACCAGGCAGGAGAAGGGCAGGGGGCTCAGCCAAGGCTTCCTTCAGTCCTTGCCAGCCAGCAGGACCCACCGCCTGTCCTGTCCCACCGTCCTGCGCTGAGCTCGGGGTTACACAGCCGTCCTGCCTCTGGCAGTTTCTAGAACAAGCCCTCAGACGCTTTCCTTTTAAGGGCTTCTCTGCAGGCCTCAGACCAGGGTGCAAGTCCTAGAGTCAGTCTCTCAGAGCCATAAGCCTTAAGCCCCTCCCCAAGCTTCTCCAGGGACAGGGTGCCAGAGAGAAGACAGGACACCCCGGCAAACTGAATTCCAGATGATGCAGGAATGACCATGGGGTATTCCAAACTTAACTGTCTTGTGTTGCTATTTTGTTAAATCTGGCGTCCCTGCCCAGGAAGTCCTTTGGCCTACTTGCACCCCTTGGCTGGTTCTGCCTTGTCACCCTGCAGAAGTTCCCCCATGCCCCCCTCCATGCATACCCTTAACAGGAAGGAGCAGGTGGCCGGGTGTGTGTCCAGCCCAAAGCATTTCCAAAGAACGGGCCCAGGGTCTCCTCTGACAGCTTCTGCCGGGTGCGGGGTGTATTCTGGCCAGCGCAGCCTACTGACCTCCCGGGCTGTGTGCGGGGGGACATGGAGAAGGTTAAGCCTCGTTGGGTGCCCTCACCAGGAGGGTCGGAGCAAAGATGCTTAGAGGTCAGATTTCCTGTGCCAACTTGCTTAAGCTGCCTGAGCCTCAGTTTCCCTGGCAGGTTGTCGTGGGGCCTGGGGATTTGCTTCTGGGATAAGGAGTGTGTGGGTGTGTGTGTGTGTAAGAGAGAGAGAGAGAGAGAGAGAGAAGGTGCTGTTCTGGGAGTTTCTTGTGATCCTGGGGATGGAACGCAGGGTCTTGTGCATGCTGGGCAAGTGCTCTGCCATTGAGCTGCCCCCAGCCCCACCGGGGAGTTTACATATTCGAGGTCGAGGAGGCTGGTGTGCCCACTTGAGCCAAGCCTGGGGGCTGCAGGAGTCTGAGGCAGCAGGGTGCTAGCCTTGAGGAAGGATGGAGTCCCTGAGAACTGAGGCAGGAGGGGCTTTGGGGAGAGAAGGGCAGACAGAGCCAGGGGCAGGGCAACTGCAGGGCAGGGCAGAGAGACTGTGAGGTTGTCCTGAGGAGGCAAGTCCCCAGGTGGGGCTGGGGGGGGTGCACGGGGTGGGGGGCTGCTGCCCAGGGTGGCCTGCCTCCCTGGTGGAGAGGTCACAGGCCACCCATTCCAGGGGCAGCCTGGGCTCCTTGCAGCTGGAGGTGCGGCTGCGGGACGAGGTGGTGCTGCCCTCGCGCTGCTACCAGCCCCTGGTGCAGCTGCTGTGCCGGGAGGTGAAGCTGGGCACCCAGGTGAGGGGGCCCTGGGGGAAGGTGGGCGGGCCCAGGGCCAGTGGACCTGCCCTGCCTGTCCTAAACCCATCCTGCAGAGCAGCGGCATGGGGCTGGCCAGTGTCCAGGGCCCAGCCACCCTTGCCATGATGCTCTGAGGTCCTCGAGTGGAGGGTTTGGGCTCCCTGGGGGTCTCCCAGCCCTTCCTCCCCTGCTGCCTGCTGCAGGGCCCAGGACAGTTGATCACCATCATCGAGGAGACAACGAGCACAGACCGTCGCCAGGAGGTGGCCACCAACCTGCTCAAGCTCTTCCTGGGGCAGGGGCTGGCCAAGGACTTTCTGGACCTGCTCTTCCAGCTGGAGCTGGGGCGAACCAGTGAGGCCCGGGAGGAGCTGACACTGGACAGGGGAGGGGTTCCTTCTTAGCAGGCTGATGGGTCCAGTGGAGAGGGCGAGAGCAGAGGTGGCACAGGGTTGGGAGGTGGCCAGGAGCCACCAGGTCCTCTGTTCTCCTCCTCCCCCCAAGCCTTGTTCCAGCCCTCTGCCCATTGGGACCTCTGCTTGTAGGTGAGGCCAACACGCTGTTCCGAAGCAACTCTCTGGCCTCAAAGTCCATGGAATCTTTTCTGAAGGTGAGGCTACCTGGTATACCATCCTCATCTTGTGGGTGACATGACACAAAGGTTCAGAAAGGCCAGTTTTATCTCTGTGCCCTCAAAAGCATAAGAGTTCCATTCACTCATTTATGAGAAGCAGTGTGTTGAGTCACCTGGTTGTGCACCTGGCCCCATCCTGGGTGGATACTGTGGGCAAATGGTGCACGGAGTGGCTGGGGAGATAGTGGGCAGCTGGACAGGGGAGTCTTGACCAGTGCGGCTCGTGGTGGCCCCCAGGTGGCAGGGATGCGGTATCTGCACGGCGTCCTGGGCCCCATCATTGACAGAGTGTTTGAAGAGAAGAAGTACGTGGAGCTCGACCCCAGCAAAGTGGAAGTTAAGGATGTAGGGTGAGGCTGGTGGGAATCCCTGGGGGCGCAGCGGTGGGGAATCTGCCTTTCTGCAAGTGTGTGTTTACGGCTGTTTCTGCCTGGGCCTACGGGATGCTGCTCTGCCCATCTGTGTGTTCTCTGTCCGTGTGCGGGCGCTGACCGCGGCGGTCTTGTCCACCTGCCCCGGCCCTCGCAGGTGCTCAGGGCTGCACCGCCCGCAGACGGAGGCCGGGGTGCTGGAGCAGAGCGCACAGACGCTGCGCGCCCACCTAGGGGCGCTGCTGAGCGCGCTCTGCCGCTCTGTTCGCGCCTGTCCAGCGGTGATCCGCGCCACCTTCCGCCAGCTCTTCCGGCGCGTGCGCGAGCGCTTTCCCAGCGCCCAGTACGAGGTGCGCCCCCTGCCGGCAGGACTGGGTCAGAGCTGACCGGGTGGGGAAGAAACCGGTGCGGAGGCGGAGCAGGGGTGGGGCCGAAGGCGGGGCGGGGGCGGGGCCAAAGGGAGCGGACTGTCGGGAGCCCGGGCAGGGGGAATCCAGCCCCCACTCTCCAAACCTCTCCAGAACGTGCCGTTCATCGCAGTCACCAGCTTCCTGTGCCTGCGCTTCTTCTCTCCTGCCATCATGTCGCCCAAGCTCTTTCACCTGCGGGAGCGGCACGCGGACGCCCGCACCAGCCGCACGCTGCTCCTGCTGGCCAAGGTGCGGGCCTGTGGACAGAGGCGGGATGGCTGGTTGAATACAGCATAGGGGCACTGGCCTGGACCACAGTGCGTCCCCCACTGGCCCTGATACATTCATGGAACTGGGCTTTACAAGGCTTTCTCGTGGTCATCCCCACTGAGCCCCATATCACAGATAAGGGAATGACTTGCTGAGGGACAGAGGAAACCCGAGGCCTGTCAGGTGAATCAGGCCTTTCAACCCAGTCTACTTACCCCCAGGCTGCACCTGTCTGTCCACCAAGTGCAGCAGTCTGATATTAAGCCTGAAGGCCAATAGGTTGGGCTCCATGGTCTTAATTATCAGGTTCCAAACCATGATCCATTCACCCCTGATCCCCTGTAGGGCGAGGGTGGGCCCATGGGCAGGGTTTCTGCTGTTTCTGCCTCTACAGCCTGACCTGGGTGGGGAACAGTGGTCAGGTCCCTGCCCCGCGAAGCCTGGTCCTTCCTGCTGTCACCCCCCAGGCGGTCCAGAACGTGGGCAACATGGACTCGCCAGTTTCCAGGGCCAAAGAAGCTTGGATGGAGCCGCTACAGCCCACCGTGCGCCAGGGTGTGGCGCAGCTGAAGGACTTTATCACCAAGCTTGTGGACATAGAGGAGAAGGAGGGTGAGTCCTGCTCTGCGTGTGGCCTCCGCTCTCTGTGCCCCGCCAGAGCCTCCAGGCCAGTGGCTCCACCCACGGTTGCCTGTGCCTCGTGGCCCCACCTACCGCTTTCGTTTGCTCCGCCCCGGGGCCAAGGCCCCGCCCATGGTGGCTGGTATCTCTCGTAGCACCGCCTGCTGCTGTTCTGCCCCCGCCCCGCCCCGCCCGTGGCCCCGCCCACAGCCTCGTGTTCATGTTTGCTCCGCCCTACTCCCCGGCTGCAGAGCTGGACCTGCAGCGAACCCTGAGCTTGCAGGCACCGCCTGTGAAGGAGGGGACGCTCTTCATCCACAGGACCAAGGGCAAGGGCCCCCTCACGTCCTCCTCTTTCAAGAAACTCCACTTCTCCCTCACCACCGAAGCCCTCAGCTTCGCCAAGACGCCCAGCTCCAAGGTGGGTAAGGAGGGAGGCTGGCGAGGAATTAGAAGACAAGAGGCACCTGTGCCCGTCCCTGGCCCACCCCAGGGACCACCTGCCCTGGAGAAGGAAGCCAGGCTAGCTGGGCATCTGGTGTCTGGGCTTCAGGTAGTCAAGGCGGAGGAGGATGGAGGCTTCTGCCCCCAGGCACGAGGCAGCTGCAGCGGCTGCGGGTTCATCCCTGGCTGCCGGGTCAGGTGCACTGGGTTGGGTTGGGGGGCTCCAGGGGTGTTTCTGGGAAAGCAGAGAGGAACTAAAGGTTCTGAGAGGAGCCGGGGGAGGCATGAAGTTCTGGCATCCAGCCCTGCTTAGCCTGTGTACATAGGAGAAGTGTCACCTCTCTGATTCTTGGTGTCTCAGCCTGTAAATTTGGGATAATCGTGCCTACTTGCCAGCTTGCTGAGATTTAAGGAGACAGTGTTTCCAAGGGTCCTAACCTCCTCCCAAGAAGGGCTGAGAGCATGCTTTTCTAATGGATTTGTTGACCCCTTGATGGCTCACCTAACCCCAGCGGGGGTGCCATACCCAGCCCTGAGCAGGTGGGTGTGCCTGGGGCAGGTGAAGGAAATGATCACCTGCTGCTCTCAAGGAATTGACTGAGGGGCCCAGCATCTCTCCTACCAAAGACCCCCAGATTACCATAATGATTCTTGACTTCCAGAATTGAAAGATCCTGCCTCGTAGGCATTATTTCGTTCTGGTCCCCATTTGTGTCAATTATCAGCCTTTGACAGTTAGGTGGCTCGATGAGACATTTGAGGCCACAGGAGGTGTCATTTCTGCCCTGCATAGGGCTTCCCCTTGACTGCCTCCTGGGGAAGCCACCTCTCCCTGAGGGATCAGCAGTAGTGAGAAGCCCTCACGGCCCTCATGGTGACCGCTCTGGGAGGTGCTCGCTGTGGTCAGCCCTGTCATCCCACACCTCCCTAGTCTTCCTCTCCAACCCGGCCAGATTGCCAGTGTTACTCCCAGTTACCGAAACCTGGGTTCAGAAGCACAGAGGGACTTGTTTGAAGCCACATGATCAGGTGTGGCATACGTCTGTCTCCCTGCACCCTTGTCCTCCCCACGATGCTGCTGACTGCATGGTCACCAGTGGTACAGATGCTCTGGAGTTCTGGGGACGTGTTTGAAGCAGGAGCAAGCCAGATTCCACATGGTGGCTGGGCTTACAAAGACTGCTAGAGAGGAAGGCTGGGACAATCAGGAACAGCTCCCTGGAAGAGGCAGGGGTGTAGAACTGCCACATCTCAGTTCTGGGAGGGATCTCGAAGAGTGTCTCATCCAACCCCGTGTGGGTCACGGGTCACCCCACCAGCATACCCAAAAGACTTTGGCACCAGAGATGATGACAGGGAGCTCACTGTAGTAAATGTAGCCTTCTCTGTCTTGGCAGCTGTTGGAAAGTTGCTTACCTTGAGCTGAAGTCTGCTTTCTTCTCTGGTCTTGGCTCGACGACTCTGCCTTAATGTAGCAGAGAGTGTAAACCAAAGTGTGGTCTCTGGAATCCCAGCACCCCTGAGCTTTCTTCCCATTTTCCATATCTTGCATACTTCATTGCCAAGTTCCCTCTTGGACTGTGGCATTTGGAACTGTGCACACAGTTGTTAACTGAATACTGAAGAGCAGACTGGATAATCCCCTCCCTGATTCTGGTTCTCATACCTCTACTAGTATTGCTTTGGCTCTTTTGTTATTTTTATGTCTCACAATAGACTCAAACTCAACCTTCTGAGACTCGGGTAATTTTTTTTTCAGGAAAGAAAAACTGAAGAGCGGGGCTTAATATTTTTTCCTTCATAAGCTTGGTCCTGTTTAATTCTGCCCGTGGCTCTAGCTGGCTCAGGTCCTCTCCATTTCTTCCTCAGGTCACACTGATAAACCCAGTGCTCAAGGTTGAGCCAGGCCAGAACCTCAGGGCCTGTTCCTGAGGGTCCCCAGGTGATGGGGGCATGCTCCATCATAGTGGCCTCTGCAGTAGCCCACATTCTGTTTCTGTGGCAGCAGGTGTCCGTATTTGCCCGGATCTGGCTCCTCTGCACACCCCCCCACACACTCTAATGGCTTCTTTTTTCCCTATATGTAAGAGAGAACATGCGGTGTTTTCTTTCCGTGCCAGGTTTATTTTACTTAACACAGTGTCTTCCTTGTTGCTGTAAATGACAGAATTCATTTTGGGGGCTGAATAATATTCCACTGTAATGGCATCTCGATGTCTGCACACCTGCCCTCTGACCTGCCGTTCACTGTGGTCCTCGTCACATGCTGGGCATCTGCCTGTCTTGTCCCTGCTTGCAGCACTTTTCCAACCCTTCTGTTCTGAGCAGGTCTCCTCTGGTCTCCCGGCCTCCCACTCGCCAGTTTCTTTAGCTCTGTGCAGATACCATCCCTGGGGTGCCCCCTGAAGTTCCCATATCCTCAACAAAACCTTATCCTGTCCTCAAGTCTGGGCCAACTTGTGCTCCTTGGCATAAAGCTCCGCCTTTCTGTGGGTGTGTCCTGTGGATCCCTGTGCAGGACTGCTACCCACAGCCTCCCCTCAGGGGGGACACCTCAGCTAGGCATTATTGTGGGGCCCAAGTGAATTCTTTTTTTTTTTTTTTTTAACTTTTTTTAGTTGTCGATGGACCTTTATTTTATTTATTCATATGTGGTGCTGAGAATCCAACCCAGTGCCTCATACATGCTAGGCAAGTGCTCTACGACTGAGCCACAACTTCAGCCCCTCCTCAAGTGAATTTTTATGGGAGGGTACTCAAGAGTTAGGGAGAAACCTGGTGCAATGGTACACGCTTGTAATCCCAGCTGCTCGGGAGGCTGAGGCAGAAGGATTCCAAGTTTGAGGCCAACAAGTTTGAGGTCAGCCTGGGAAGTATAGTATGATTCTGTCTCAAACAAATAAAAAACAGAGCTGGGGTGAGAGATTGGGAGTGGAGATTTGGCGTTGGCAGGTTGGGGACCCCTCAGGGATGTGGTTATCTGGATTTGCAGCTTCTCTCTGTCCCATATATGTGTCTTCAGGGCGGGGCAGGAAAGGACTGAGAGCCAGGGATAGCAGGTGGGCATGGATCAGTGCAGAGGCACAGCCTGTGTGGGACCTCAGAGCCCTGGCAATGCTGGGTCCAGATGCTGTTCCCGAGCTCCACCCTCCAGGGCCAGCTGGGAATCCCTGGGAACGAGGCTGCTCCCCTCCCAGTGGCTTGGTGCTGTGTCCTGCTGAGGTTGCTCACCTCACTGGGCCCTAGGAGCGATCGTCACTTGGTCCCCCGTGCCAACCCCTGGGATTACAGAAGGGAGGCTGATGTCCAGAGGCAGGAAGTGGAGCAGCCCCGCCCGGCCCTCAGCCCCTTCCCCTGCCTGTCCTAGAAGAGCACCCTTATCAAGCTCGCCAACATCCGGGCAGCCGAGAAGGTGGAGGAGAAGAGCTTCAGCAGCTCGCACGTCATGCAGGTCATCTACACGGACGAGGCCGGCCGGCCTCAGACTGCCTACCTGCAGTGCAAGGTGCAGCCCCGGGGCGGGTGCAGGGAGAGAGGGTGTGCACTTGTTCTGGGGTCTGAGTCCTTGGGCACCATGGCCCATGTCTGGCTTGGGCATCTCGGGTGGGGTCTTGGGTGGCCCTATTAAGTCATTATTCACTTAAGAATATTGATGGAACCGAGCTTAGCTGTGCACCCCTGCTCTCACAGCAACTTGGGAGGCTGCGGCAGGATGATCGCAAGTTTAAGGCCAACCTGGGCAAGTTGGGGAGACCCTGACTCAAACAAAAGGGCTGGGGTGCAGCTCAGTGATGAACGCGTGCTGAGCATGTGTGAGGCTTGGGTTTCATCTCTGGCCCCCCCCAAAAAAAAACCTACAAAATTTATTGAGCATCTCCTAGGTTCTGCACAATTCTGGGTGCAGGGATGCTGTGGCAGATGAAGAGGTTCCCGCTTCTATTCCAGGGGAGGAGGTGGACCACTAAATGAATATTTTAAATGTCCATGGCGATGGAGCCTGGAAGGGGGACTGAGGGGGGACTGAGGGACTCTGAGACTGGGGCGGTTGTGCTGTATGTGGGGTCATCAGGGAGGTGGCATTTGAGCAGGGACATTATGTCTGGGGTGAGGACACAGGGAACAAGCAGGAGGTCTGAGGTGAGGGGCCCTGGCTTCTTCCTGGGACAGCAGTCCTGGGCCAACGCAGGGGAGGTTCACAGACTCATCCCACAGGCCCTGCCCTCTGGGGTTCCCTTTTGGGTCAGGGTCCAGAGCCACAGGGAAAAAGTGGTGACAGGGCCACTGTGCACAGTTAGCAGGTCCCAGAACACCCAGGAGCACAGCTCCAGAGTGCCCGGCGTGACTGTGACCCTGTGGGGAAGGCTGGCCTTCCCTGATTGTCCCCAAGCTGCCTGTGGGCAGATGGGAACCATGGTGTCCAGGTGGCCCAGGAGCTCCGGGGAGGGCGGGCCTCCTGCGGCTGTCACTCTGGGCCTGTGGTCACTCTGGGCCAGCGGTCACTCTGGGCCTGTGTCCCTGCAGTGTGTGAACGAGCTGAACCAGTGGCTGTCTGCGCTGCGGAAGGTGAGCGTTAACAACAGTGGCCTGCTGGGCACCTACCACCCTGGCGTCTTCCGTGGGGACAAGTGGAGCTGCTGCCACCAGAAGGATAAGACAGGTGGGTGGGGCCCGGGCCCTGCTCTGTGTCTGTGGAGGGGATCAACCCGAGGGAAGCCAGCTCTCCAGGTGCTCTGGGAATAGAGGGCTCCTTGACCAGGTGGCTTGGGACACCTGATGTGTGTGGCTTACGAGGTGAACAGGTCGAGGCTCCGAGGGACCTCAGAGCTCCAGAACTGCCCTGGAAGCCGGTTAACCTAGCACTTCCCAGACTCCTGGAACAGGGAGCCCTGGGGACCTGCCCTTGCAGAGAGGCTTCTTGCACAGCAGGAAGAGGAGTCCCCTGCTCCTGATGCCAGAGGGCACCCAAGTGGGCACAGCTCTGATACCAGAGCTGCGGGGAGGCGGGGACTGGGCCCTGGGCATCTAGAACCCTGGGTGACTGTGGAAGTGGTGCGTGTCCACAGCACACGGATGCTGAGCACTGAATGTGTTTAGGGAGGACAGCGAACGGGGTTTTAAATTTTAAAAAAATTTTATTTAATTTTAATTAACAGTCTCATGGGGCTAGAGGCTCCGCTGGTGGACAGAGTGGTTCAGGAACGTCAGGGGCCTCCCTACCCCCTCCTGCCGTACGGTGGCCTCAGCATTTGGAGCCCCCGGCCATAGCACAGAGGAGGTCAGCCACCTGGCCACCTGTGCCAGCCGTGCCCTGGGCTTGCAGTTGAGCTGTGGGTGGGCCGTGGCTCACTAGTAGGGCATGAGTGGCCACCCGACTGGCCTGACCTGTGGCTGTGACCATCGCAACAACACTGTCATTGGTGAAGTAGCCCACGAAGCAGGGCCCAGTGTCCCACTTTATAGGGAAGAAGCTGGGACTGTGGGCAGGTAGCAGGGTTGGCTCTTTCAAAGAGCCTGGGGCCCCCTCACTTTGATCTTAGTCCCCTGGGCAGGTGGCCTTCCAGAAGCCACAGCTCCCTGGCTTGGATCCTGCATCCCAGTTCCAGCCACTCAGCCCGTGGTTCAGGAGCCCAGGCCCACGGCAGCCAGAGGGGTGGGGACCTGGAGGGCCTGGGCCCTGCACACCAGGCCCTGCCCGTGTCCAGCCCCGTCCCTCCCAGGGCCTTGTTTCCCTGTCTGTACCACCGGGCAGTGGCTGGTGGTTCTCTAGTAACTCTGCCCTCCCCCTGCTGCCAGGTCGGGGCTGTGATAAAACCCGGTCACGGGTGACCCTGCAGGAGTGGAATGACCCTCTCGACCATGACCTGGAGGCCCAGCTCGTCTACCGGCATCTGCTGGGTGTGGAGGCCGTGCTGCGGTGAGGAGGCCCTGCTGGGGCGGCAGGTCCCAGGGGAGCTGGCCGTCTTGGGGGTCCCTGGCTGGGGGCAGCAGATCCCATGGGGAGCTGGCCATCCTGGGGGAGTC
Organism: Marmota flaviventris; assembly: GCF_047511675.1. Classification (NCBI taxonomy): domain Eukaryota; kingdom Metazoa; phylum Chordata; class Mammalia; order Rodentia; family Sciuridae; genus Marmota; species Marmota flaviventris. The sequence continues at coordinate 28,997,607 of NC_092516.1, forward strand.
CCTTGCTGAGCAGCAGGTCCCACGGGGAGCTGGCCATCCTGAGGGTTCCCGGCTGGGGGCAGCAGTCCCACAGGGAGCTGGGCAACTGGGGGTCCCTGGTTAGGGGCAGCAGGTCCCACACAGAGCGGTGCATCCTGGGAATGAGCTGGGCCAGGGCCAAGGCTGGAGTCGGGCTGAGCGCTGCTCTGTGGGGGCTGGTCACCTTTCTTTTACTGCTGCTCTGTGGGGACTGGCCACCTTTCTTCTACTGGGGACCAGCACTTTCCTCTCTCCCAGCCGTGTCTGAAGAGGGCCTCTCTGAAACAGGAGGCCGGCTTCTCCTAGGCACTAAGGGTCAGGGCCATGGCTGCTTCCTGCCCTGGGTGGAGATCACAGTGGCCCCATGACACAGGCCAGCTCTGAGCTCCTGGCTGTCTTGCTGATCCATGGCTCTCAGCCCTGATTAGAAAGATGCTTAATTTGTGTGTGTGTGTGTGTGGTGTGGGGGCCTGGCACGTGCCAGGCAAGTGCCCCACTAAGCCGCATCCCAGCCCAGACAGGATGAAGTTGAAAACAGGATGTCTGGGCCCCATCGAGGGGCCTCCCAGGGTGGGGCCTGATGCGGGTGTTTGAGGATGGGGCCACCTCGCCCACAGCCCTCCGCCCTGACCCCCTGGCCGCAGTGGGGCTGGGCCTCCCCATCCTTCTCTAGGACGCAGCCCCTCCCTCAGAACCCCGAGCTCACCCCATCTGTCTAGAGGCACTCGCTCCCTGAGGGCTGCTGTCCCCAGCAGTCTTGTCTCCGTGGCCACCTGCTCTCTGACAGTGTGGCCCTGGCCCACCCCACCCCCTGTTTCTGCCCCCATTGAACCTGACCCTGTGCCTGCCTGGCCCTGGGCTGCGATTGAGCCCTGAGTAGGGACTGGTGGCTCTACATGGGAATTGCTGGGCAGTGACCTGACCTGCAACCTGGGGCAGTGACCGTGACAGCAGTGTCTTCCTCACTGATCTCGCCCCACCCTGGGAAGTGGCTCTCCAGTTACTCACTAGCCCCCTGCTGCAGCCTGACCCCCGCCCTCCCGCCTCCCCATGTAAACTGCAGAACCCTCGGCCGTCCCTGGTCAGCGCCCCACCATCCCCGCTTAACCCAGGAGTGGACCTAAGACCAGCTGCCTGTCCACGGTGCCAGGCTGCGTTAGTTCCTGGGGACTTCATCAACCCGACTGAAAGGAATAGGTTCCTTCTCTGGGTTCTGGACCCCAGAAGTACAGCCCTCTCCCTGGGTTGCAGTCAGGGTGTCCTCAGCACCGGCGCCTCCTGGTGGCTGGAGGGGGAATCCCTGGCCTCTTTCAGCTTCTAAAAGCCACTTGACCCAGGCCTGTGCCTGTCCCTACCCTTCAGCTGCCTCATCTAGCCCCTGCTTCCTGTCCTCTTCTCTGTCCCCCTTGCCTCCCTCCTCTGAGGACCCTTGTGACCACATACAGCCCCCCCCCCGAGCATCCAGGCTCCTCCCCCCACCTCTGCAACCCTCACTTGACCACATCTGCAAAGTCCCTTTTGTCCTGTCTGGTCACGTTTCCAGAGTCCAAGGATTAGGACCTGGTTACACTGGCAGTCCACTGCTTGGCTGCCCTGGCCACCCTGCATGTCCCTGCATCCCCTCCTTACACTCTCTCTCCAGCCTGTCTGGTCAGGCTCTGCCCCCATCTCTGTCTAGATTGCCCTTGTCTAGGTCACAGGTGACCGCCACATAGCCAGATCAGGCCACGCTCTGTCTTCCTCCTCTTGACCTGGCAGCTGGCAGCTCCCTGCCCGGGCCTCCTCTTCCTCCTCCTCCTCACCTGGGCCTGCCTTCTGCCTGTGGCTGTCAGTCACGTCCCTGGCCAGTGGTCCCTGAGCTCCGTGTTGATGTCCAGACACCATCCTGCCTTCACCCCACCGGGCTCTTCCTTCCTCCCTCTCCTCCGCCCTCTGGATGTACATGCTGCAGTTCTAGGGCCATCCCTTGCCTTGCCGGCCTCTGCATCCACCCTCTGAAAGTCCTCCTGATTTTCACTGAGCCCAGATCTAACCCCTTTTCTCCCTCTGGCCTGAGCCTCTCCACTGTCTCCCTGGCAGCCTCCCAGGATCTGCTCTCCAGAGAACCCATGGCACGGGCCTCGGAGACCTGGAACAAAGGATAGCACTGCCTGCTTACAGCCTCTGCTGCCCACGCACTTAAACACCAAAGTCATCAGCATGGCCACCGAGTCCCATGTGCCCTGGCCAGCCTCCCTCTCAGCCTCGTCTTCCACCCCCACCCCGGGCCCTTTACACTTGCTGTGCCCTTTGCCTGAAGGCTCTTCTCAAGTGTTCACTTGCCCATCCCTATACTCTGATGCCACCATGTCAAAGAGGCCTCCCCTGACCCGTTACCCCAAGGGACTCGTCACCCTTGAACCGAGTGATATGTTTCCTACCCCAAGGGACCTGTCACCCTTGAACCGAGTGATGTTTCCTTGGTCCTTATTCCTTGTTCCTTGACGGTCTCTTGACGACACTGTGAGAAACACGCAGGCAGGACTCATTCTCTCCTTAATTCCAATAGCAAGAGCAGTGCCAGGGACACTGGACCCTCAGAGACACGGAGGGGGCAGGGTGGTGGACGGCACTGGAGCTGGTCTGTGATGTCTGGCAGAAGGCAGAGCAGAGAAGGATGTACAGGCAGGGACAACATGGCATAAAGATGACATGCCCATCCCAGAGGAGCAGGACAGCATGCGGGGCCAACCCTGCAGGGCCCAGAGGGCATCCCAGGGCCTTCTAGACCCAGCAGAGGGACGGTCCCTCCCAGAACGGACTGGGAGGCCTGTGAGGTGCTTCAGGCTGCTCGCCCCTCCCCAGCTCACAGAGAATGGGACTTGGAACTGTACTGCGGCTATCACTGTGTCCTGTCCCTTTAGGAACTCAGGGTCGGCAATCTTACAGTCCAATTGAGTGTGCATCTGTGAACCCCCAGAGCAAGGCAGGTCACACACTCCCTGGGTGACCGGGTCAGCTGACAGACCATTTCACAAAGCAGGCTGTAAGGTGGACAGCCACTTTGTGTAGAATATTTTATTATTACTCATTAGGTGTCACAACATGTCAATATTAAGAGCAAGGAACTTGGGGGGCAGATTAAGGGCTGGGGTATAGCTCTGATTGAGGTAAACCCTTAACATGTGGAAAGTTCTGGGTTCCACCCAGCACAAACCAAAAAAACACCATTTCATGACCAGTTGACACTAGGGGACTTTCAGGCCCAGTTGGCGGTGTCCTCATAGGCAGGCCTTGCAAGGCAAAGCAACAAGGTTTGGATAGTGGTATGTGAAAAGCCTCTGGTGGGGCTTGCCTGTAATCCCAGCAGCTTGGGAGGCTGAGGGAAGGAGGATCGTGAGTTCAAAGCCAGCCTCAGGAACTCGGTGAGGCCCTGTCTCTGATAAAATACTAAAAAGGGCCAGGACGTGGCTCAGTGGTTAAGTGCCCCTGGGCTCAATCCCTAGTATAAAAAAAAAAAAAAAAAACCTTTCTGGTTGACCCACATTTGGGGCAGGGGAGGGATTGGTTGGAAGAGGCAAACTGGAAGGTGACCAGGGCTCAAGACCTGTCCCCCCCCCATAGACTGAGTCAACCCCACCCCCCACGTGGGGTCCTTGGGCCTTCCCAGCAGGTAGGATGTGGCACTGACCCTTACCTGCCCTCACCCCCCACCCCCAGGGAGAAGCACCGGGAGCTGAGTGGGGACACAGAGGCAGATGCTGTGCCCGCGGGCTCTGGTGAAGGTAGGTCTCTCCGCTGGGGACTCGTGTCTACCCGAGACCCTGAGTGCCGCCCTCACAGCTGCGTCTGCTTCCAGCCCCCACAGACCCGCTGGGCCAGCTGCTCCAGGTGCTGCAGGACCTCCGGGAGGCCCACAGCGCCAGCCCGCCCGGGCCGCCCCCCTCAGAGCCCGGCCGCCTCCTGGAGCTGCAGACGTGAGGCCTGCGTGGAGCCCCCACCTGCCAGGCGCTTGGAAACGACGCTGTGCTCTGGGCTCTGTGCCCAGCCTCCCCCACTGGGGGCCAGCCTGGTCCCCCTCGGTGGGTCTCTGGCCCTTCATGGTAGACCTGAAGTCTGGGCGACTTGGGTGGCTCCTGGGAGGGCCTGGCCACTCCCTATGCCCTCTGCAGCTCAGCTTCTCCAGGTACCCTCCTGTCCTGCCTAGGACAGACCCAGCCAGGACAGCCCTGGGGGGGTCCAGGCCCAGAAGACCAGGCTGCCTCATGTCCCCCCATGCCCCCTCGCTTATGGCCATGACCCCTGCGGCTCCCCTGTCCCCCCGCTGCCTGGCCCCTGAGCAGGGCACCAGGTGCCCTACAGCCAACAATAAACTGCTGTGACTGCCAGAGCTTGGGGGTCTTGGAGTGGGCATCAGGGGGAGCCAGGGCTGCCACAGGTCCTCTGTGCATCTCTCTGCCCACTCTTGCCCCCCCACCTGGGCAGGAGCCCCTCTACTCCTGGGTCCCCTCCTCCGCCCCCACAGGTCCCAGCCCTTCCCAGTTGCAGTCTCCCTGAAGCCGACTCCCCATTAGCCCCTGCCTAGAGTGTCCTGAAGACTGCACAGCAGGGCCACCCCTCTTCCTGCACCCAGGCCATGCTGTAGGACCTCAGGGTTGGCCACGCTGGGGGCTGGGGGCTGTCAGGCTGAGCTCCCAGCCATGTCCTGGTGACTTTGCTCAGGGTGAGGAGAAGGTCCTGAACCACTATCCAAGGCCTTCAGCCCACATTGGCAGGTGGCCACCTTCACTCTCAGACACCAGATGCCAAAGGTCAACCATTTCTGGCCCCGCAGGGTTTATCTTACGCCTTCCTTCCCAGAGGCCCAGGCCGTTCCTGCTGTCACGAAGTGTGAATGAGGTCCCGTCCCTGTGTCATGGGAGCAGAGGTTCCTCAGGCAGAGTCCCTGGCATTCTGGGAACTTGTGCCTTTGGTTGGTTCATCCCTCTCAGGCCCCACCAGTCCCCTCTCCCAGGGGTTGCCCACGAGGACCCCCCCATTGCCTGTGTGTGGCAATGACAACTGGCCTCTGGATCACAGCAGCATTGGTCCTGGGGTGCTGGAGTGACAAGGGACCGGGCCCCTGTCATCATCTTGCCCCACTCCACATGCCCATGCGCCCTTCCTGTGCTGCCCTGTTCCAGGGCCACAGGCTGCTGCTGTTGTGGGCAGCCCAGGTGCAGGGTGGGAGGAGCCTTCCTGCCTAAAGGGCAGAGAAGCCCCTGAGGCCTCCGGGTAGGACTCAGTGGACATTCCCTGCCCCAAGGCTGCCCCACTGTATAGCCTCTGCCATCCCAGCACTGGCTGCTGGCTGCAGCCGCCAATATGCAGGAGCCTTCGAGTGGGCACCGTTCCAACATTTTACCTGCGCCAATTCAGTTACATATTCCACCTGTCAGCCTGTTAGCAGCTCTGTGTTTTTTAAGCCATCAGGCAAATGCAGTAATTTTCCCAAGATCATAAAATAAGGACACATGGAGGGAAGAGTTGGGCATTCAGTTAGAAGTTCAAATGAATGTTTAAAACCACATTCAGAAGTCAGGGGTGGTGGCACATGCCTGTGATCCCAGTGACTCCCAAGGTTGAGGCAGGAAGAATACACGTTGGAGGCCAGTCTCAGCAATTTGATGATTGCACCTCCTGTTTCATAAAAAGGAGGTGGGTAACCAGGCACAGTGTCACACGCCTGTCATCCCAGTGGCTCAGGAGACTGAGGTAGAATGATTGCGAGTTCAAAGCCAGCCTCAGCAAAAGCAAGCAACTCAATGAGACCCTGTCTCTAAAAAAAATACAAAATAGGGCTGGGGGCTGAGGCTGTAGCTCAGTGGTAAAGTGCTTGTCTCGCATGTGTGAGGCACTGGGTTCGGTCCTCAGCACCACATAAAAATACAAAAACATACTGTGTGTTCATCTACAACTAAATAAATATTTTAAAAAATAGGGCTGGGGATGTGGCTCAGTGGCTGAGTGCCCCTGAGTTCAATCCCCAGTAGCCCCCGAAAAAAAGGGGTGAGTGGGTTAGCCCCTGGGTTCAATCTCCAGTACCAAAAACAAAACAAAATAACAAAAAAAAGCAAATATAGAATGAACATGCATTAAAGATCTGCCGTAGCAACAGAAAAAAAATGCCCAATGAAGCCTGTTCATGGAGCATTTTTGAGAAGCTGTGCATTTTTTTAAAAAAATATTTTTTTAGTTATACACATTAGTTAGCACAATATCTTTATTTTGCTTATTTTTAGTGGTGCTGAGGATCAAACCCAGTGCCTCACATGTGTGAGGTAAGTGCTCTGCCACTAAGCCATGACCTTAGCCCAAGATGTGCATTTTTAAAAATATTTATTTTTTAGTTGTAGTTGGACACAATACCTTTATTTATTTATTTTTATGTGGCACTGAGGATTGAACCCAGGGCCTCACACCTGCTAGGTGAGCGCTCTGCAGCTGAGCCACAACCCCACCGCCCCCATTTTGAGAGATGAAATGCTCAGCATCTTCAGCCAAACTTTACCATGCGACCCAGAGGGTGGGGGTCACCAGTCAGGGAATCCTTGCCCTCACCGGCTTGACTTCATCACCACTCAGAAGCCCCACCCAATTGGCCTGGAGAGTTAGGGTCCTGTTCATTGCCTCTTGGATTGGATATCACCCAGGCACAGTGACATTTGGTCACTCCAGGGCTCAAGTGGGAAATGGAAGTAGTGGTACCAGCTCCGGATTCCCGTGGGGGCTTCAGGGCTGCTGCCAAGCTGTTAGGGCTCAGTAGCTCACCTGGAACTCCTGTTGCTTCAAACAGCGCAGGTAGGGCCTTTATACTAAACGGAGTCTGCAAAAATATTAACGCATTCAACCAGGGGATGACGCACTTACCCCACCAAGCGCCTGGCATTCTTACGTCAGTGTGCACCTGCCTCCTCCCCCAGTCCTTCCCCGACTGATCCTGCTAACTAGAAGCCAGTGACAACCCTGCCAGGGGTCTTGCAGCATTCTGCACTGGGAGGTTTGGCAGAGGGCTTCTTTATACACATCCTTCTAGCTAGGATACTTCCTTAGGACCAGCACTCCTCACCCTCCACTGGCAGCCACAACTTCCCCCTACCCCATTGGCTCCATTCTGTCACCCTCCAGAACACGTTTCCAAAGAGATGAAGGGGTGTGGAGAGACCAGAGGTGCCCATCTCGGATTCCTGCTTAGCCTGGACCAAGATGTCATGGTAGAACCAGAGCAGTCCCCAGCTGTCAGAGCGCGTGTGAGCAGTCTGGATTGACGCATGCGCAGAGCTCGCGGCCTCTCTCGGGCGTGCGTGCGCCTGCGCGAGGTCCTCCGGTCCGACAGGGGGCAGTGTGCCGGACTTACGCGGGGTGGCAGCGCCGGCGTGACCCGGAAGAGGTCACGTTATAAGGCGCTGGCGGCGGCGGCGGCGGCGGTAGCCGCTTTGAGTGTGGGCCCGGCTGCAGCGCCAGGATGAACGCCCCGCCGGCCTTCGAGTCGTTCTTGCTCTTCGAGGGCGAGAAGAAGTAAGCGGAGAGGGCGGGCGGGGCTCGCGGGCAGCGCCCATCGCCTCGGTCCCTGCGGGTCTGGGGCTTCTCCTGCCGGGCGCGGGGGACGGGAGCAGCTTTTGCAGCAGCTCTTGCTTGCCCCGCTTAAGGCAGCCCTGCGAGGCCGTGGCGAGTGCACCCATTTGCAGAGGAGGGAAGTGAGGCCTAGGGAAGTTGAGTCACTTGCACCGGGCTTGCAGGAATTGGTGGGGTCTACTATAGTCGAACCCCGCGTCTGGCTCCTAAGTCCTTTTCCTTAGGGACCTGGCAGCCGACGCGTCTCCCACCCGCCACCTCCACCTTCCGTGGGGCAGCCACAGCGATGGCTCTAAAGCTGCTGTGTGGCATTGCCGGTGTGGAACCTGCAGTGAGTGCCCGTTGCTGGCAGGTTGGAGGCCAGTGGTCAGCCAGCCAGGGCTTGGCTCCTGGAGCCCCCGGTGTGGCCTGATCTGGCTGGAGGCCCAGTTTCGTTACCTTGCAAGTGGACTTCCTGCTATTTTTTGTCATAGAATTTTCTCTTAGGCTTACACGAAGTAATTTGTGCAAATCGCTGAGCCTTAGCCCTTGAAGACTGAAGCCTTAGCCCTTCTTGTGCTTGTTTTGGTCCCAGGGGTTTAACCAGGGGCTCTCTATCACTGAGCTGCATCCCCAGCCCTTCATTGTTTTGAGACAGTGTCTTGCTATGTTCCCAGGCCGGCCTCGGACTTACAGTCCTCCTTGGTTGCTGGGACTACAGGTGCGTGCCAGCGCCCTGAGCCTTCTCTTTCTTAAGAGGCTGGTGTGTGTGGTCCCATGGTCTAGCCCTTGTCGGCCACTTCAGCCTTCCTTTAGGCAGAGACTCGACTGGGGAACCATCTTGTCCCCCTAGGAGAGACTGGCAATGTCTGGAAACATTTCTGGTTGTCACAGGGGTTGCTGCTGACATCTAGTCGGTAGAAGCCAGGGATGCCCTTAAGGTCACAGTGTACAAAATAGTTCCCCACGGGAAACAAAGCTGTTGTTTTGCGTCTGCGGAGTGCTGGCTTAGCCAGACAGGGCAGCTGGGGCTGGGGGTTGGCGCAGCCCCTCTCTAGCATGTGTGGGCCCTGGCAATCAGTGTTCGGCTGACACGGGTGTGTGTGTGTGTGTGGTGGGGGGGAGGGCCCTGGGTCACTGTACTGTCGTGAGTCAGGAGGGATTTTTGTTTTGTTTCTGTACTGCTGGGGATGGAACCCAGGCCTTGCACATGCTAGGCAAGCGCTCTACACCGGGCCGTCCAGCCCTCAGAGCAGTTTCTCTGGGGTGAAGAGATGGAGAAAGGCTCTCAGAGGAGGCAGGACCTGGCCTGCCTGGAAGGGCAGGGTTTAGACTTGGGGAGCTCCTGCCCCTCAACTGTTGCTTCTGCCTCTTTCTAGGATCACCATTAACAAGGACACCAAAGTGCCCAATGCCTGTTTGTTCACCATCAATAAAGAAGACCACACGCTAGGAAACATCATCAAATCGTAAGTTCCAGGACAGGGGCCTTCAGGGGTGGTTAACGGAGCTTTTGGGGCCAAGCACAAGTCCCCTGAGATCCCTTTGTCTCTCTGAACTACAGGAAGTCCTCATCTCTTGCCTGAATGCCGCCATCCTAGTGCTCTGCTCCCAGGGCGAGCTGACCCGGGTCTGCTCACATAAGGCCTGTTTCTCTATCTATTTATCGCAGGAAAGCAGGGCTACTTATGCTGATGAGCACTGAGAGGTGGCCAGGGTTAGCTCCCCCCACCCCACCCCTACTAGTGACAGTGACCTCAGTGACAGAGGTCACTGAATAGTCCAAGATGTAGAGGCAGAGACTGACTGCCGTGGAACAAGGGGAAGTGAAGAGATGTTGTGTGGGTCTCCAGTGCCTGCCGTGGGCACCCCACATTGGCCACACCAGTGAAACTCCAGCTAGGTAGGGGGTCAGAGGTAGGTGGTGAGAGGGGACAGGGGAGCTATGCTTTTCCCAGTCTGGCATGTTGGAGGCTGTGGGCAGCAGTGACCCTGGTCCTGGTGCACAAGGTATGGGGATGCCCGTCTCCTGATGACCCCTTCCCTAAGCCAGGACAGCAGGGCACCCAGCTTTTCCAGGGCCTGCTGCTCCCTTGCTGCGTGAGCCCAGTGTCCCCCTGCGCAGAGGCCTCCCTTGTGCTCAGGCTTGGCCAGGAGCGCTCTGGAGCTCCGTGGTGCCAGTGCAGAGCCCTGTAGCCCCATGGAGCAGGCCAGTGTGCAGGGACTGCTTCCTGTCACCAGCAGCTGGGAGCCTGAACTCCTTCCCCTGCTGACTGGTTTGTTGTTCCAGGGCCCTTTTAGGACCAGGCCCAGGGTTTGTGTGTCCTGGCGCCTGGCTGGATATTCAGTTTAGGGAGGTCTCTCTGCTGGCAGGGCTGGGTCCCTGTCTTAACAGAAATCTCAGGAATCCAGAGCCCAGCCAGAGTCCTTGAATCCTACTGGATGCAGGATGTGTGTTGGGGATCCCATGTGGCATATCTTGAGTGTCTATTTTACTCGAAGATTTCTGGGAAAAGAAATGGCGTGGCTAGAAAGCTGGTAAGTCCCAGGCTAGGGCCCAAAGGCCACTAGGCTCTGCCTGCCTCATGCCATCTGCTCCTGTTTCTCAGACAGCTGCTGAAGGACCCACAGGTGCTGTTTGCTGGCTACAAAGTGCCCCACCCCTTGGAGCACAAGATCATCATCCGTGTGCAGACCACGCCGGACTACAGCCCCCAGGAGGCCTTCACCAACGCCATCACAGACCTCATCAGCGAGCTCTCCCTGCTGGAAGAGCGGTTCCGGGTGAGGTTGTGGGTGCTGGTGGAGCTGTTCCCTGGCCCACACCCAGGGTGCCCCAGGGCTGTTTCCTGGGAGGCTTCTGGTGGGAGGCATCGGGGAGCAGGGACTTCCCCCACCTCCCCAGGTGCTCTGACCAGGGCTGTGGGAACTTTCCTTAGTGCCCAGTCTCCTGCGCTCTTGTGGTCCCCATGGGCCCAGGGGACCTGCTGCCCCTGGAAACTGTTCTTGTGTCTCCTCTGCTGCTGGGCAGCTGGTGCGTAAGGCCTGTCTGCCTCCAGGTGCTGCCAAGGGGCAGTTCATCCCAAGTGGGGCCGTCCCACCACAGTCTAGGACAGTTTAGACAGGGAAAGAGCCGCAGCATTCGAGGTCCCCCTTATCTGCAGGGTGTGTGGCCACTGGGCCCAGCAGTGGCAGCATGTGCTGCCTCTCCCCCTCCTCCTGTGTGCAGTACAGCCTGGGCTGCGCTGGGGAGAAGGGCCATGGCCTGAGTTCCTTGGTGGACCCTGTGCAGGTTGTTAGACCTGTTTCCGGCAGCCTGGCCAGTCCGGCTGAGGGGCTGCTTTCTTCCTTTTCCCCAGGTGGCCATCAAAGACAAGCAAGAGGGGATTGAATAGAAGGGTCAGAAAACACCTGCTCCTCCTGCAAGCCCAGCTCCAGCCTCCACTGTACCCTCCTCTGTAGGCATCGCAGAGGACCATGGCCAGGCCCAGCTGTGGCTCCTGGCAGCTTCCTCGAGACCTTCCCTGACACTGAGGTGTCCTGTACATAGACTGTTTTAGCTTCCTAATAAAGTATGACATTCAAGGACCCAGATGTAGTGGAGGTGACTTCACAGCAGGTAGTCTGGCAGACAACCTGTTCTGGACACTCGGGCCACTCCTGAGTGGACTGGCCCAGAGGCCCCGACTTCTGTCTGGGGGCTGCTGGACGGCACTGAGCAGAAGCGGGCTGGGAAAACGTGCGCACATCCATGAACCTGTCTTGGAAGCCCAGCTGCTGGGTCTGCGTCACTGCAAACAGTGCTCGAGGCGCCATGTGGAAATCGAGAATTTAATAAAGACACTATCAAAACGCCCCCCTCCAGCCCCGAGCTAAATAAGTTTAGCCGTGTCCCTGGTGCGCTGCGTCCGGGGAGCCTGCCGGGCTAGCATCTCCTCCAGACAGCTATGATGTTGGAGTCCGTCAGAGCCGTGAGGTAGGTCAAGTCACTATTGGCCACCACAGTGTTCACCATGGTCTTGGTCACCGGCTGCCCAAGTGCTAAGGGCTGAGGCCATTTAAGGATCTGGTGGGACCAGAGAGAGGGCTGGGTTCCTGCTTCCAGACACCAGCCCCACACACTGCCAGCCCAGCCTGGAGGAGGCGGGGCCTGGATGGCACCCATGGGGACGGCACCCTTGGGATGGTACCTGCACAGGGGCCTGTGGGGCTGCCAGCTGTGGAGGCGGCTGCTTTAGGATGTGCTCCACATCATAGATCCACACGCTGCCCTCCTCATCTCCGCAGAGCACGACTCCCTTCTCTGCCAGGACAGAGGGGCCTCAGGTGAGAGTCAGTGGGGGCAGGGCTCCAAGAAGCAGGGGTGGGGGCAGGGGGACTCACCAGGGCAGGTGCTGAGCGAGAAGTAGGCCAGCTCCGTGGATGACCACTGCAGCTGGGCCAGGACCACCACAGCCACCGGGGACTGGCTGCCTCGGCCCGCCCATGTCTGGCTCCAGCTCCACAGGCAGATAGTGCCCAGGCCACTCCCCTTGGAGGCTGTGGTGAAGGCAGAATGGAGACCTGTGCCCAGGCTGCCCCTTGCCGCTCTCCCGCTCCCCACGTGGGATGCCTCAGAAGCCCTTGGACCTGAGCCCAGCCCAAGGATAAGTGACCCACCCATATGGGTCCCAGAGGCCAGGCTGTCCTGCCCGGGCTCACTCACCCACGACATCCTCATTCACAAACGCCAGCCCATCCACTCTCCGCCCGGGTGCCTGGGAGCCCGCAGAGAAGACGAACTCCACCTCGCACACCCTGCAGGATGGCAGACGGTGCCAGTGGCTGGCTCTAGCATGCAGAGCCGCCTGTCTGCCCTGGTCAGCCAGCCACCTGGGCCCCGGCCTGGGGGAGGCTGGGAGATGCAGCCCCAAACGGCACTCTTGGCCACCGAGAGGCTCAGCGTCACTCTGAAGGGGGCCAACTTCTGGTGCCCCAGGCCACAGGGAGTGGGCGCCCAGAGGCACAAGGGGTAGGATGGGTGGGCTGTGTGGCTGGGCCTCTGGGCCCAGGTGCCAAGCTGGGAAGGTGTCTCGGGCCATATGCCAGGACCTGGGGTGGGGCTGCTCTGACCCTGAGGACAGGGGAGTGGCTCACATGAGTGGGGTCACTGTGTGCCTGCCCAGTCCTGCAGAGGCCAGCCAAAAAGCACCTAACTAGGGACAGGCCTGAGCCGTGGCAGAGGGGACAAGAAGGCACCAACACACCTGAGCATATGGGACAGGCAGACGTGGCACAAGGAAGTGAGAGGTAGCCAGTGCTACTCCAGGTGTGCAGGGGGAGCTGGATGGGAGCAGTGGAGCCCACGGCCACCACTAGCACTTAGCTGGACATGCCACACCCTTTGCCTTGGCCTCCACTGGCCCTCTGCGCACGCCGTCCCTCCAGGCAACCTCTCCCCTGCCTGGTCCTTGTAGGCTGCCTGCCGCTCGTCTCCTTGGCAGAGTGCCCTGGCTGACTCCGTGAGGACATCCCCTCCCAATTATTCTTCTTTTGGAGCTGACACCACCCTTTGTGGGGCTGTCACTGGCCACCTTTGTGAGGCCTGTCTCCCTGCAAGGCTGTGTCCCAAGGCAGGAACCCGTGCTGTGCACTGTCCCAGGAGTTTTCCAGTTGACACTGATGCGCCACCTCCCTGCCCTGCACTAGCCCTGGGGTTCAAGTCGTTGTCTCCTTTCTATGGACAAGGACATTACACTAATAAGAAGGTCACACTGCTGAGCAGCAGGACCTGGGCTCAAATCAGTTGGTCACAGTATGGTGAGGAGCGCCCCGACGTCTCTAAGGCTGCCAAGGGCAGGGGCATGCTGGGCACCCAGTCCTAGGGCCTGGCTTTCCAGGCATCCCTGCCGGGCCTCACCTCCTCTTTTGGGGCTGGTCCAGCCGCACGTCCCAGCAGCAGCAGCCCCCCTCACAGCCGGCCAACAGGTAGGCATCCGGGCAGGGGGCGACGGGGCAGAGGCGCAGCGGGATGGAGGTGGAGTCCAGTGTGAGCAGCTGGCTGCCAGCAGGTGAGGGGCAGCATGAGTCCGGAGCCCTGTGTGACCTGCTGGCCACTGCTCCCTCCCCAGGCCACCTGCAGGCTCACCTGGCCTGGAACTCATAGTCACGGTTGGGCACCCCAATGTCCCAGAGGATGATCCGCTTGTCATAGGAGGCCGCTGAGGAGGGAATGGGAAGGGGAGAGCAGCCCTGAGGGGCCCTGTGCCCTCCTGCAGGCTGCGTCCCAGGCTGAGACCAGGGTCCCCAGGTCAGCCCTTCAGAGGGGGGAGTGGGACTGTGGCCAGGAAATGGGACTTGGCCAACGGTCCCACCGTCCTGCTGAGTTCCGTGTACCCAGCACCGCAGCCGTCTCCTGCCACTCCTTCACCACCTCTGCTGGGTTCACCCTGAGGGCCAGCAGTGCCCACCCAGGTCACTGACAGAGCAGGGGCCCAGGTTTCCAGGAAACTCCAAGGCCACAGAGCAGGTTGGGCATAAGATCGGATCCAGAGCCCAGTCAGTTAACCATGAAGCCATGTCAGCGCCACAGCTGAACTCAAGGCCCAGGGAACCCAGCAGCCACCAACTCCCTACCATCCCAGGGAGGGGACACATGAGGCCATCAGGGCAGCAGCCTGGGATGTGGGGAAGCCCTGGGTCAGGGGAGAGGGTCTTACTGAACAGGTGGGTCTCATGGATGGGACTGAAGCAGAGGGTGGCGATGGCCTTCTTGTGGGCCCGGATGACCCCGCAGCAGAAACCCGCCCGCACGTGCAGCAGCCGGACCAGGCCACGCAGGCCTGCGGCCGCCAGAACATTCCAACGCTTCTTGTGGCCTGCCTGCGTGACCACTGTCAGGGCTGTCCAGGCCACTGAGAAGAACTCCTGGAGGAGGCGGGGAAGCGGTCACTGAGCAGTTACAGTGTGAACATGCCGCAGCGCCAGGCCTGGGGGCCTGCGTGAGGACAAGGTCGGGAGGACTGAGAACCCCACACTTGGCCCGGCAGCCTTGGCACTCACCTCGCCAGGCGCCTTGTACTTGTGAAGCACGATGCCCGTCTGGCAGTCTATCACGCAAACTGCCTCCCCGCCACACGTGGCCACCGTCTGGGAGGTGGCCCCGGAGTGCCCTGTTTCAAGGGGTCATCTGAGTGAAAACTTTTGCCGTAAGCCCTTCCCTGCAGCTCCCTCTTCCCAGCCTATAAAACGTATTTTTTTTGGTGGCACTGGGGATTAAACCCAGGGGTACTTTACCACTGAGCTGTATCCCCAGCCCTTTTTATTTGAGACAGGGTCTTGCTCAATTACGGAGGCTGGCTTTGAACTTGCCATCCTCCTGCCTAGCCTCCAGGGGGATTACAGGTGTGTACCACAGTGCCGTTTTTCCCGACTGCCCCCTCTATTCAGGGATGGCCCCCCGCCATGGCCCTGCTGGGAGTGCGCATGGTGTGGCTCTGCTCCGGTGGCCCTCCTCCCTCTCCCGAGACGCACCCTCCTCCCAGGCTGGCTCGAAGGCACAGGCCCACAGCTGGGTCTTCAGGTCCTGAGGGCTGTTGTTCCTGCTGTGGCACTGCAGGAAGTGTAGGGGCTCCAGCTGCAGGGCAGGCTGTGGGGACACAAGGCGTCATGGCTACCCGCTCCTGCTCCCCTAACACGTCACCCCTGGACCTGGCTTCTCACCTGGCTGCTGTCGGGGCCTGAGGGGCCGCCCTCCATCTGGGCTGATGGGGAGTTACAAGCCCGCTTGGTGGAAGGAAGGTTGAGTGGGACATCATCTGGCCGTTTCAAGGACATCAGCCTGGCCTGTGGAGGGGGCCTGGTGACCACAGGTGCACCTGCCTGGGGCTTTCTTCCTCCCGACCACCGACAGACTGCGTGCTCTTGAGGGCACAGGAGGCAAGGGCTGCTCCAGGTCACGGAGGAGTCTGCTCAGTGTTATGGTTTGGGTGTTCAATTGGTCACCCACAAGTCCGTCACAGTCACTGCTCATGACGCCACTGGGAGGTGGGGCCCAGTGGAAGGCAGGTCACTGGTGGCATGCCTCTGAAGGGGACATCAGCCCCCTGGTCCCTTCCTCCCTGCCTTCTGACCATCATGACGTGATCAGGGTTCCTCCACCACATGTGCTAGCCATAATATACTGTGCTGCCACAGACCCCAAGTGATGAGACCAAGTGACTATGGATTGAAGAAACTGTGAGCCAAAATAAACCTTTCCTCCTTGCAAGCTGATTATCTCAGGCACTTTGTCACAGTGACAGAAAGCTCTCTGACAGCTTGGGCACAGGCAGGAGTCTCCTGGGCTCCTGTGAGGGCCCTCTTGATTTCCAGTAGCTTTCCCAGGGACTGAGGGTCAAGGCAGGTCCTTGGCCCCAGGAGCCCCATGGAGTCACACTCACCCTGGGCTTGTAGGTAGCTGTAGTTTCCTGGGGCCTCTTTGGGACGTCTGCCTCATGCACCTGGGTCCCACCGGAGGCTACCAATTCCTCAGAGATCATCCGAACCTGGGCAGGGCCAGGCCTTCAGGAAGCTGGGCACGGTCCTGAATGCCCCAAGCCCTTCACCAGACACCAGGTCAAAGGGAGCTGGGCCTCTGGGAAAGGGCCTCTGCAGCTGCTGTCCCTGACCCGCCCCGCTCCCCACAGTCACCAGCCACTCAAGGACAGACACCTCCAAGGCAGTGAGAGCCAGGGAAACTGACCCCTGGCACCACGGGGTGAATACATACTCGCCACTGGGTGAACTCGCGGAGGGAGTCCGGGCCATAGCACACGTCCTTGACGGCGGACTTCACGAAGTCAGCCTGGGCTTTCTTGGTCTCCTTTCCAGGGCCCAGTGCAGCCATGAACTTCTCCCAGTGAGCTGTGACCTGGTAGGGAGGAACCAAATCCAAGCCCAGCCCCTCCCACCATATCACAGGCATCTTTACCCCCTACCAGGAGCCTCTCAAAGGCACCAGCACAAAGCAAGGAAGACTGGCCCAAACCTGCTTGGCCCAGTTGGTCCCGGCCTCCCTCACTGTGCCCCGCCTGCACACCTGCTGGGCAGGACCTCCAAAGACAGAAGCAGAGCTGCAGCCAGGCACAGAGTAACATGCCAGGCAGTCCAGGCGAGGAGACCCTAAAACCCAGCTCAGTGTCCTCTTCTGTCACTCCTTCAATGCCCCCCACTGCTCCCAAGCACGCCTAGATAAACTTCTCCCTGCCTTTACCCTGTTGGTCAGTTCCCGGTTCAGATTCTCCATCTGAGTGCAAGTGGAGGACGCATCCTTGCCATTGACCTTGCGTAGCTTGGGCAGGAGAAAAGAGACTTTGAGATTGTCACTGACCTAAGAGATGAAGGAATAGTGGAGTCTGAACACCATGGAGTCCCGACACAGGGGCATGGGACTGGTGGGAGACCCCACTTACCGTCAGGAAGGGGTTGCCCTCCAGGCTAAGCTCCTCCAGCTGCGGGAACTGGCTTAAGGCAGTGACATCCCCCAGCTGGTTGTTGGCACAGCGGAGGATGCGCAGGTGCGGCAGGCCCAGGTTGGGCGGCAGGGCCTCCAGCAGGTTGTAGGAGAGGTCAAGTTCCTGCAGCTGCTTCAGGCGGCTCAGGAGCTTCGGGTCCAGGTGCTCAGAGAGCAGGTTCAGCCGTGACAGGCTGCGTGGGGGCAGAGGGAAGGCTGCTCAGGGAACAGCAGGCCTCCTACACCACACCC
Organism: Marmota flaviventris; assembly: GCF_047511675.1. Classification (NCBI taxonomy): domain Eukaryota; kingdom Metazoa; phylum Chordata; class Mammalia; order Rodentia; family Sciuridae; genus Marmota; species Marmota flaviventris. Next base: position 29,014,921 of record NC_092516.1, read on the forward strand.
AAGTGCCCAGGCCGCCGCGGAAAGGGTTTCACCTGATATTTCTTGTGCATGCACGGAAATTTAAAAAAACCTTATAGCTACTTTAGAACCCGGGGCTGCTGTCGTCCTCGGGACGCTTTTCCTGATCCTCTGGGAGCTCCTCTGTGCTTTTCTCTAAACATCTCAGCGGGTGGCGCAACACTCTCCTTCTGCCCTCGGCAGGGGTAGAGCCTCTCGGGCCCACCTGGCACACACGCAGGGCAGCAAAGGTCCCGTGCGCCTCTTAGGACGTTTGGCGCGTGATGAGACTCCGCCAGGGCCAGGGGACGATAACGGAGACAGGCAGCGGGAGGGGAGGGGCCCTGGCCTTTCTTCCCGCCCCCGAGAGACGTGGGCGACCCGGGGGGCTGCGGGACCCCCGCGCACGCGGACACAGCCTCCCCCGCCCGGCTCTTACTCCAGGCTCCTGATCTTCCCCAACCGGTCGCTCTTGGGTCGCCCGCGTTGCATGAGCAGCCGCGCCGTGAGGGGGCCCATGGCGAGCGGGCGCGGCCCGCGCTGGCCCCCTCGGTCTCCTGGAGTCCGGCGGAGCCCGGGATGCCCGCCGTCAGGAGCTCCTGTTCGCCGTTGCCGAGCCCAGGAGGTGGCGCCGCGCAAGTCCCGGGACAGCGACCACCGGAAGGAAGCGGAGCCGAGGCCGAGTGCAGGCGCGGACTACAACTCCCAGCGGGCCCCGCGCCGCGCATGCGCGCTGTTCGCCCGGACGGCGCGATGGCGGCTGCAGAGGCCCCTGAGGTCCTGCAGCAGTGCGGCTGCAAGGGCATCCGGACCTGTCTGATCTGCGAGGGGCAGCGCTGCGGTGACCCGCCTTGGCAGCTGTCCCCGCAGGTAAGGGCTGGGAGAGGGGCCACTCAGATGGACTACGTTCTCCATATGGGGAAACTGAGGCCCAGCTCGGCCCTGATGCGGGCCGGGGTCGGAGCCTGCCAGGGGCCTCCGAGGTAGGGGCGCTGGGGGCCCGAGGTAGGGGCGCTGGGGGCCAGAGAATGGGGGCTTGGAGGAGTGGTCTGGCGAGTGGGAGGCGGCTGCGACGTGGGCGGGTCGGCCCGCAGCCCTCCTCAGGGACTTTGGGGGGATCTGTCAGCGCAGGTCGCCTTGGCCCCTCGGGGCTCCACAGCACTAGGGAGACACGCGGAAAGGGCGGTGGGTGCTGAATGCCCGGCCAGCGATGCCTGGAGACCTTGCACGGAAACGGGAGAGGAGGCACTAATTCGAGAACTCGGAGCCTGGCAATGCTGCAGGTGGCTGCCAGGCGCTCCGGCCAGGGGACCTGCTTGGGTAGAGGCCTGGGGTCGTGCGTGCGTGTGCTGGGAACGAGGATGGTGCTGGAGTGAGGGAGAGGAGGCTGGGGAGGTCAAAGGGGCCTGAGCACAGAGGCCCCGTGTCCTCTGAAGCAATCTAGAATTACCAAATGATCCAGCAATCCCATTCTGGTGTCTATATCCAACAGAAATGAAAGTGAGACTTTGAGACCTTTGTTCATCGTGCTGTAGCAGTGTTATTCACAATAACAAAAGGTGGAAGCCACCCAAGTGTCCATCAAGAGATGAGTGGAAAAGCAAAATGTGGGCGGTTCATACAATGGACATTATTCAGCCTTAAAAAGGAAGGAAAGCCTGACACATGCCGAACTGGGGATGACCTTGAGGACATTATGCTGAGTGAAATAAGCCAGTCTCAAAAGGCCAGATGTGGGCTGGGTTGTGGCTCAGTGGTAGAGCGCTTGCCTGGCATGTGTGAGGCCCTGGGTTCAGTTCCCGGCATCAAAAGAACAAAACAACAAGAGGGCACATACTGGGTGCCTGTTCTTATATGTGGAACCCCAAGTAGTCAAAGTCATAGAGACACAAAGTGGAATGAAGGTTACCAGGAGCTGGGGAGGGGAGGATGGGGAGTTAGTGTTTTAACGGATACAGTTTTGCAAAAAGGAGGGGTGCTGGAGATGGACAGTGGTGACAGCTGCCCAACAGTGTGAATGTATTTAAGTGCAGAAGGTCTGAAGTGTGCAGTGACCCTGGGTGTGGAGAGACGGCCCTATGGCCCTGTGGAGGTCACAGTGTCCTGACTTGATGGCGGTGGGACAAGGAGAGCAAGATGGCCAGGAGACTTCCTGGTTTCAGTGTGTCCTATGTGAGGGGCCCAGACAGGGGGGAGAGGGTGGTCCAAGGCTCAGGAGGTGACTAGCTGGAGTTGGAGGCTGGAGGGGGAGCTTTAAGAGGAGAATAGATCCCAGGAGTAGAAGAACTGAGGCTGCAGAGGCCAGGACTGAAGCCCACCAGGTGGCCCTGGCTAGCTCCTCCACATGTCTGTGCCTGTGTCCCACACAGAGGGATGTTTCTGCTGCCTCCTCCTTAGAGCTGGCCAGGGATTCAGTTAGATTGATCCTTCTAAGATCTTGAGTGCCATGGAGGCCAATAGCGATTTTATTAACTTTTCATTCACAAAGAGGGTCAGGAGAGAACAGTGTATCCAAGGCCAAGGGAACATTTTGAGGTATTGGCCAGGCGGCTGATGACCAAGGTCAACACAGTGCAGAGGGGGTGGGGGCTGGAGGAGAATGGCCTTGGGCAGTGAGGCTGCAGGGATGGGGTGGGGGCCTATTGGAGGAGGAGGAGGAGGAGGAGGAGGAGGGGCTGTGGTTTAGGAAGATTCCAGGCCAAGGAGACTGAGCGCATTCCTAGCCCCAGGGGTGGCGGCAGGGCAGAGGGACCTGAGGGGCCTAGAGCCAGCCAGGGTGGAGGGGTGTCGAGGTGGGTTCCCCAAGTGAGGATGAGGAGACTGAGATGAATGCCCAGGTCAGAGCAGGGACAGGGCGAGGCTGGCCATCCTGGATGAGGCTTGGGACTCCCAGGATGAGGGACTGTCTTGGTCCTGGTGAGGCTGGGGCAAAGGTCAAGTAGCGATGAATGATCGGGGTCCAGAGGATGACCACTGGTTATCAAAGAAAGGCCAAGGGGAGGCTGAGGGCTAGCCTCCTGCTCCCCTCCTTCCTACCCTAGACTCCAACATGGAGAAGACAGTAATTAAAAGGGGGGTCCTGGTCTATAAGAGATAAGGCTACCCCTCCCACAGACACCCAGCTCTGGCCTCTTCTCCTTGGAGACATCTCTGTCCCTTTCTCAAATCAGCTTGCTTTCTACGCTTGCCGTGGTGTTTCTCAGTGTTTATTCTTAAACATAGGAAACAAGGACCCTTCCTGATCTGCGATGGGTGGGCATCACTGGGCAGAGAGGCAGGCAGCCAGCCGCTCACTCCCCTTGAGGATGGCTAGCCAGTTTGGCCCTCTTCTGAAGGAGAGTTCCAGAGAGGACCTCTAGGGCCCAGAGGACAGGAGCTGTGCTGGAGAGGGTGTGTCCCCTGGGTTCCCGACAGGCATCACCCGCCTTGAGACAGCCAGGGCTCAGCTTCAGGCTCAGCATGTTCCTCGGAGCCCAGGCCTGGCTTGGATGTTCTCACTTAGGTCCTGTCCTATTACTCTTGCAAGGCTGGGGGGACAGGTCATGCCACCGGTGACACAGTGCCCACTCCCTGGCTGTGCACCTTGGGCTAGGTCCTTAACTTTGCTGAGCCTCCTCTGTCAAGTGGAGAGTAGAACAGGGCCAGGGAGGGTGGAGCGGGAGACTGGATCTGCGCCTTGGTTTCTGGCTCCTTCTTTCCTCTCTGTCCCTTTTATCATGGGCCTTCCCCAGGGGCGTCTCTAGACTCCTGCTGCCCTCCCAGGTGGCTTCAAGGGAGGGAGACACCTTTGAAACCCCTCCAAGGTGGCCTCTGGGTGGGGTCTCCCAGGGTGCCAGGGTGAGTGTGTACCCCCTGAGGAAGGCCACAGCAGTGACAGGACCTGTCTCTTCGTTGCAGAAAACACACCATTTCCTTTACTGCTCGGACTCTGGCTGGGCCGTGGGGGCTGAGGACTCTGACTTTGAGGGCTGGGCCTTCCCATTTCCAGGGGTGACCCTGATCGAGGACTTCGTGACCAGGGAGGAAGAAGCCGAGATGGTGCGTCTGATGGATCGTGACCCCTGGAAGCTTTCTCAGTCGGGGCGGAGGAAGCAGGTACGATGCCCCAAGCTGTGCTGAGGGCTGGCCTAGGCCACGGGACAGTCATGCTGCTGGGGACCCGTAGCTCACCTCTTCTGCAGCCACGCCTTACAGACCCCTGGGTGGGGCATGGGCAGCCAGTGCCACCAAGGAGGGTGCATCCAGCATCTGGGCCTGCTCAGTCTCCCCGCCAGGCTTGCCATGCCCCTCTGCACAGTGGGCTCTGGGGTGGGATGTCGCAGGCGAGTTCTGGACAGCAATCCTCGCCTTTCGGGGCTGCAGGGGCTGCCAGGCACTGCCCCTCCCATCACATCCCTTATCTTGCACATTCTGCTGGCACTCCTGACTTGCCCTAATCAGGACCAGTGTCCCTCCTCATTTTCCTCCTGCTATTCTGCCAGCTTGCTTGTTCCCTCCATCTCCGGCCCTCAGGGCCTGCATCCACCCTCCCACCTCCCTCCTTACTTCCCCTCATCCAGCCTCCATACATAGCTAGTTCTGATGGTTGCTTCCCTGGACACCCTCAACTTTCTTTCCCTCACTGGTGACATCCAGCCAGCTGGAGGATGTGCCCTGCTTAGGCTGCTCCCTGAACCGTGCCCACCTGTTCTGGCTCCCAGGATGCCCAGCCACTCACTGCTGCTCCTCGCCTGCATCGCTGTCCCCTCCGCCCCCATGGAGAGCACTGTCCCCATGCGGATGCTGGTGCTGAGGCCCCTCTCCCGGGCAGAAGCCCTTGCTCCAGTGTCTGCCCTCCTGTGCCCTTTCCACCCGCACTGCAGCCCCTGCCAGCCTGGTCTCTAGCAGGAGTGTGGCGGGTCCCTCTGTCTTCCGTCCCCACCTCCCGTTTCCTCAGGTTTCAGGCCTCTAGGCCTCTTCTGCCTGCAGAGCCAGGCTCTCTGCTCAGGGACAGGCTTTTTGTCCACTTTGGGTCCCAGCAGCCCTTGGTTCCCCCCCCCCCAAGCTGATTCCTCCTCCCTGACCTTGAGGCTGGGGGCCCCACCCGGGTGGCTTTGCTCTTGGCGAGCCTCATGCCCCTGGCCAGGCTGAGGGGGGCCCTCAGGTCTGAGCCCCGAGTCTCGCCCAGGGTCCTCACCTCTGAATCCGTCTCCTCCTGCTCAGGCCAAGGCCTTCGGCCCTACGGCTTGTGCTGGCTCCTGGCCATCTTGGTGACTCCCGTCAGCCTTGCCTTCAGAATGCGTCCAGCTTCTGAGCCCACGCTGCCCCTGCCACCATCTCCCCACGCCAGCAGGCTGGCCGGCGCCCTGTCCCTGTTTTCAGCGTGCCCTACGTCAGCCCGCCTGGCTTCTGACCCTTCCGTCCCGCCCTCAGGACTATGGCCCCAGAGTCAACTTTCGGAAACAGAAGCTGAAGATGGCGGGCTTCTGCGGCCTCCCGAGCTTCAGCCGTGAGGTAGTGCAGAGGATGGGGCTGTACCCCGGGCTGGAGGGCTTCCAGCCCGTCGAGCAGTGCAACCTGGACTACTGCCCCGAGCGGGGCTCCGCCATCGACCCCCACCTGGACGACGCCTGGCTGTGGGGGGAGCGGCTGGTGAGCCTCAACCTCCTGTCCCCCACCGTGGTGTCCATGCACCGGGAGGCGCCTGGCAGCCTGCTACTCTGCGCAGCCCCCTCTGCCGAGGCCCTCGGGGACAGCGTGATCGCCCCCAGCAGGTCCGTCCCATGCCAGGAGGTGGAGGTGGCCATCCCCGTACCCTGCCGGTCCCTGCTGGTGCTCGCTGGGGCCGCACGCCACCAGTGGACACATGCCATCCACCGCAGGCACATTGAGGCCCGCCGCGTCTGCGCCACCTTCAGGGAGCTGTCAGCCGAGTTCAGCCCTGGGGGCGCGCAGCAGGACCTGGGCCGAGAGCTCCTGCAAATGGCACTCTCCTTCCAAGGCAGGCCTGTGTGAGCTGCATCCCGGGACAGGAGCCCGAGCAGGGCCTGGCCAGAGTCCAGCCCCAGCACTGACCATGGCCCGGGACTGAAGTGGGAGCCTGTGTCGGGGCTCCTTTTCTGTGTGTGTGGTGCTGGGGACTGAAACCAGGGGTGGTTTACCACTGAGCTACGGCCAGGCCCTTTTTTTTTTATTTTGAGACACAGTCTTGCTAAGTTGCCAGGGCTGGCCTTGAACTTGGCAGTCTGCCTCAGCCTCCAAGTAGCTGAGATTATTGCTGTGCACCACTGCACCCAACTCCCTTCACTAAGGTTTTTTTTGAACTGGAGATGGAACCAGGGGCACTTAACCACTGAGCCACATCCCCAGGCCTCCATATTTATATTTATTTTGAGACAGGGCCTCATTAAGTTGATGAGGCTGGCTTTGAACTTGGAATCCTCCTGCCTCAGCCTCCTGAGTCACTGGGATTACAGGTGTGCACCTCCATGCCTGGCCCTCATTAGGTTTTGAGAGAAGCCATCTGACCTGATCCTGTTGTCATGGGCAGCATGTGCCTTAGGTCCTGCCCAGCTGCTAGTTGTTTTCTTTGTAGCACTGGGGATGGAACCCAGGGCCTGGCACGTGCTAGGCAAGCACTCTACCATTGAGCCACAGCCTTTTTTAATATTGAGATAACCTCTAAGTTACCCAGTTTGGCCTTGAACATGTGATCCTCCTACCTCAGCCTCTAGCATATGGGGAGCTGCTTTTGATGGGACAGAGCCTGAGGTCTCCCCTTGTGCCTGCACTGTGGCGACCGTTTGGGTTGACTTGTCAACAGTTTGGTGTAAAATGTTTTCTTATCTGTTCCTCTGAATGAATTTTCCAGACACCCTGCCATCTAGCCCTTCTGTTGGGGGCATGTTGGACTGGAGAGTCACTGGTGGTAGATCTGAAGTTCAGAAGGTGGCAGCAACTTCTGAGTCGGGCCCAGCTTGGGTCATGCCGACCCCCTGGGGTGGGGGCTTGGGCAGGGACATCTGAGAGCCTGGCCCCTCTCACATCCTCACATTGGGATTTAAAAGGTAGGGGCCCTCACCCTCCGGGATGCCTCGAGGTTGTGCCCTTGGTGGCGTGCACTGTGTGGGTCCCCACCTGCCTAGGGCAGCTGCCCCATTCGCCTATGACTGAGGGGGTGGCGGTGTTCCCACACCCATATGGCAGCCCCCTCCCTCGTCTTGGCTTATGGCTATGTGATGGGAGCCACCCTAGAGGAACAGGGACGCATCACCTCCCAGGAAAGGGGACCGGCACTGCTCTCCAGGGTCATCCAGAACAGCTGAGTTGGCAGGTGCTGTCTGTGAAGCAGTGTCCAGCTGCTGAGCTGCTGCCAAACCAGGGGAACCCTGCAGAGACCGAGGAGGCTTCCCAGTGCCCAGCACCTGGAGTTGGCTCCTGGCCCCCATGGCTGCCACCCCTGTCCACTCACAGAGCCAGAAGATGGCAGGCGTGTGACTGTCGTCCTGTCGGGGCTCTGCAGAGCCTTTGCCTGGGACGGGCTGTGGCGATAAGGGAGGGCAGTGTGTTTGGGAAATGTGACACTGAGACCTCACAGGGAGAGACACAGAAGGGCTCAAAGCCGAGCAGCCAGGAGACCCGCCCACTGGCTGGCCCAGTGCTTGCCACGCACTCCACGTGACCCTTCCTGCAGTCCTGCACGAGATGCTTGGGAAAGTCCCATTACGTGACAGTCATGTTGATGACCTGCAGAGTTTAGCCTGTCCCTGGAGCTGCTCCCAAGATGGGCCTTTCCTGTCACCCAGCATGCTGAGGCTGGAGAGCCCAGGCTGTGGGGTGCGCCACGACCCAGCTCCCAGCACCACTGCCCGTGCGTTTCTGAAGGGCTGGTCCCCAGCAGCTGCCATCGGGGGTACTGAGGTCCCTTGTCTCTGCACTGGGTGGCCACCTGGGTCTGCTCCCTCCAGCACACTCCCTACAGACCAGGCACATGCCATGCGGACTGGGCTGTCCTAAGGCTCTTGTGGACGGCCTCAGGGGAGGTCAGCAGTGCCCTCCCTGGTGGCTCAGCGGGCACCCTCAGCTTGCTGCTGTGCAGAGACCTGAAGGGAGCTTGGTGCAGCTTATGTGGTGAGACCTGGTGGTCCTGCCTCGGGCTGAACTCCGAGCCTCCCGGGGTCTCCCCGCCTTGGTGTGTGTTGAACTAAGCGGCCTCTAGGGTGGCCCACGGCAGCCTACTTGTGGAGAGCAGCACAGGCCGGAAAGAGGACTTGGCACATCCTAAATGGACATGGCAGGGGTCTCTGCGCTCAGCCTTCCCTTGATGCCAGAACCCTCATCCTTCCAGAGGCCTCCGAGTCAGGACAGCTGGGGACGTAGCTCAGTGGTGGAGAAGGAGCCCAGTATGCATCCCAGCACCAGAAAAAACAAAATAAACACCAAGTTGGGGACAGAAGTCTCTCACTGGGTCTGCTGGGTGTTGGGTGGTCCCACTACGCAGGCCTTCTGGGGTTCCCACAGAAGAGGTCCACAGAGCAGGTGGCAGCTTGCCACACGGTAGGGAAAGGTCCCATCTTTCTGAACATTTTGCCTTGAAGGAAATAGTGGCCTTCACTGTCAATGCGCACTTGTCCGCTGGAAGGCTCACTTGCTGGCTAGGGCTCGGTGCCGAGCCCAGGGAGCCACCTGGCTCTCTGGTTGGCAGGATGTGGTGCTGCCAGAGTCTCCACATGCTGGCACAGGTTGCTGTGCCTGCTTCCAGCAGCTTCCAGGCTGAGGGCTGGAGCATTAATAAGGGACAGGAATCTCTCCTGGAAGGGGACCTCTACCCCAGGGGATAACTGTTCCCAAACAGAATTTCTGGGTGCCTTTCTGTCAGTGCCACTAGGCTAAATGAACCCAGGACCGCAGGGACCCAAGGGACCTGAGCTTCAGTAGTGCCTCTTCTGGAGGAATTGGGGACCTTTAACTGACTGTCCAGAGGGTTCCCTTGGCAGCCAACTACCCAGCTCCTTCCACTGTTTCCAGAAAAAGAGCCCCTTGGGGAAGAAAAGAGCAGAGTCCACTGAGCTGCAGGGTCCTTTGGGGGCTCTAGCTGGCAGAGGTCTCTGTCCCAGCACCCTGCCTATCTATTATAGGGAATTCCATGCCCCTCGGTGGGGCAGCCTGTCAGGAGCCTGGCCAGGGGCCAGCAGAAGGCCGGTGGGCTCCAGGACTCCCAGGCCAGGCTGAGAGCCTGGCACAGCAGCCAGGAAAGACCAGGGCGTCCCACCAAGACACAGGGAGGTTGGAGCAGCTTTACTGGTTTATTCCATCCAATCCAGGGTGACCGTTAAAAATCCACGCACAGGACAGTTAGGCCACCTTGCATGATCTGCGCAAGCATCACACATATGTAACCAGTGGCATCAACGCTGGCTGCGGTGAGCCTCCACCCACCTGGCTCACGCAGTCTGTCCTCGACAGACCTTCGGAGAACATACTAATGACACCAGCCTTTGCCCTTCTACACCAGAAACACCCTGCACCTCGCACCGGCCAGGGGCGTGCGGCCCTCACTGCACAGGGCCTGGTGTGCCTGTGGCTCTTGGCTCAGCACCAGGAAGGACGCTAAACAAAACCAGGGCAAGCCTACGCTGGCTCCAGGGTGGCCCCACTGCCTGTCACCAGGCCGAGGCTACACTCTGCAAAATCAGGTTACGCCTCCAGAAACTGAGGTTGTAGCCTGATTGTCCCCCCATCCTCCAGCCTGCCACACTGAGGTTTCTGTGCCACTCCCAATGGTAGGTTACCCCCATCTTGGGATAAGCTCAGGGCAGCCCTGAGGTTCCCCTCCCGCAGGGTCATCTCTCTTCCCTCAGAGGCTGTTCGCCCCAAGTCAGAACAGGCACCGCGAGGACAGCACGGGCACCTGGTGTCTGGGCTGCCAGGCCAGCACTGCCTGTGGACCAGGGTAGCACCTGCCCCACCAGCACTGCAGCAGGCGTAGCCCAGCCTGAGGAGCTGGGTGTCCTGGGGGCAGGGGTACCAGATGGCTCTGGAAAGTGGCATCAGGAGCCTCAAAAGGCTCCAGCCAGAGAAAAAGCCCTCTGGCCCTCCCAGGTCTGGAAGCCGCTCATTCAGAAGGGCCAGCCCGTCTCACCCCTGCCAGGACGTGAGCAGCATCTTGCAGTGATGCCCACACCGTGAGCAGAGCAAACACGAGGGCCTCCTCAGCAGGGCTCCAGGGGAGCAGAGATGCCTGTAGGGGTGGTGGCACCCTCTGCGCAGGGGACACTGTGTTCAGGCTCCCTGGGCAGATTCCCAACGGCCCCTTAGCATCTCAGAACTGTGTGTCAAGGATTCCATTCTCAATAGCATGTCTCTTTTCCAGAGACCTCACCAGGCCCTCCAGGACCCACAGCCCGGCCCAGAGCCCACAGTAAGCTGTTAGGGAAGGTAAACAGAACACGAAGCCAGTGGCCGTTTATGTACAGCACGAGAGACGAGGCGCCCCTCTCCAGGCTGCTGCTGGAAAGGGGGTAAACATGGTTTCAGAGCAGCTCAGGTGCTGTGCGTGCCACGGGAGCTCATGCAGTAGCACTGACGAGCACGCCATCCCAGGCGTGGGCAGGGTCTACCAGATGCCTTGGTGACGCAAGCCCCACACTGCACAGTGTGTAAACAGGGAAGGAATCTGTGTCCCCAAGGCCTGGCGGGCCCAGCAGGGGTGCACTGGGGCCCTTGCCGTCCCTGTGGCTGCTCAGTGTCCTAACAAGGAGGCCACACTGGGTTGCTACAGGCCCAGCAGGGTCAGTGGCCATGCTGACACCCCAGGCTATCTCCTCTCAGCACTCGGGGCCACAGGAGGCCAGGATGGCTCCGGTGCCCAGCCTGCTGCTAATGCAGCCCAAAGCAGCGGCTCATTCTGGCTCAGGCCTCTTGTGGTCAAGAGGTGGAGCCTCTGGACAGGTAGGGGCCTTTTCCCCTTCTGGTGGCCTCAGTGAATCAGTGTGGCCAGGCTCCAGGCTGCTGGCAAAGACCGCCTGAGCCTGGCATGCCTTGGAGCCCCCAGTGAACTCAGCTTCTTAGCAGGGCATCATGCAGGATGCCCACAGACACTGACCTGCCCGAGGAACGGGGCCTGGGCCTGGGAAGTCTCCCGTAGGCCCTGCAGCCTCACCCCAGCAGCACCCACGCCTGCGGGGCCGACGTGTGCTCCAGGCTCCCACTTCCTGCCCCCGCCAGGCCGCCCCACTCCTTCCTGGGCCAGGAGGAAAGCACCAAGCCAAGCCGAGTGCTGTGCCCTTCAGTGGCCCAGCCCTGTCCAACCGCAGGGAGCCATGCACTGGCAGGTGGCCATGAGTTCTGCGTCTGAACCCACGACCCTGGCCCTGCCGGCCACAGGTTCTGGTCTCCGAGACTCTCCGCTCACTGTGCTGCACAGAGCCCATGAGGGGACACGTGGGCTTCCTCTGCCCACAGCTCTTGGCAACCCAGCCTCCCACGTCACTGCAGTGCCATGTTCTGAGGGGCCGGCCCCGGCTTCCGGGTTATTTTGGCATCGAGACAAGAGTAAGACTTTGGTCGGGGCCTGCCTGGCCGCGTCCAGCAGCCTGGCGAGCATCTGCGTTTCTGGAAGCCCTGCCGCGGCCGTTCTGCTACAGCGGGTGGTGCCATCCCAGGCGACTGCGCGGCCCTCACACCACCTGCAGGCTGCGCTCGTGCCCGTCCAGCTGCACCTTGAGCTTGTGAAGCTCCTCGATCTCCCGGTTGTGGCGCTCTGTCTTGTGGCGCACCAGTGAGCGGTAGAAGTGGATGGTGAAGACCACGAAGATGAGGCCCACGGGCACCATGATGATGGTGGACACCAGCGCAGCCTGCCAGCCTGTGTGGCCCCCGGAGCCTGGCGCGGGGCCAGGCTGGCGCCTGGCATCCACGGGAAGGAACTTGATCCAGCAGAGCAACACCACCTCAGCCAGGAAGAGCAGGATGCCCAGCACGGTGGAGAAGCCCCAGGCCAGCTCGATGTAGGGGTGCATGCGCTCGTGCGGCGATTCGCTGATGGAGTTGAGGTTGTGGATGTTGCTCACGGCCTCCACGTTGGGCAGGATGCAGGTGCTGATGAGCAGGGCGAACAGGTGCACGGCCACCAGCACCGTGGTGCAGGCGCTGAAGGCGATGAGCAGCGGCCGTGGGTACTGGTACTGCGTCTCCAGCTGCACCTCCACCATGGCCACCTGTTGAGGCACAGTGGGGGGTGGGGCCAGGTGGGCAGGGCTGCTCCTCGCCATGGCTTCCTGTGGGCCAGAGGGCTGGGCTGGGCTGGGTGGGCTGAGGGGGCAGCACCACAGGTACCCACACTCACCTGCCGTGGGACTCAGCCATACAGAGAGCCCTCAGAGCCCAGAGGGCACCCTCCTCACTGTTCACCTATTTCAAACTTTCCTTTTTTTCAGATTATAACTAAAAAAGCTCTCACGAACCTGAAAAGTACAGAAGAGTGAAAATGTAGAGGGGTGGAGGTGGCGGGGAAAGGGCCTCGCCTCTCAGGGGGGCACACAATAGGCACCTGGGTGCAAAGCCACAGCTGGCTGAGGCCACGCTGCCCTGAGAGCAGGCTGGCAGCATGTGGCTTTGCTACTGACACCAGAGTCAGGCCGAGGAGTGGCTTAGCCAAAAAGCAATGGCTGTTTAAACACATAAAAACTGACCTCTCAGAAAAATGAACGTGGAGGCTACTTGGAGCTGCCACCTGGACACCTCCTACAGAGAGCACAGGTGCGCCTCTCAGCCGGGATCAAAAGTGCAGAGAGGGGCTGGGGCTGTGAACCTGCCTCTGGTGCATGAGGCCCCGGGTTCGATCCTCAGCACCACATAAAAATAAATAAATAAAGATATTGTGCCCATCTACAACGAAAAAAAAAAAAAAAGGCTGGGGATGTGGCTCAAGCAGTAGCACGTTGGCCTGGCATGCACGGGGCGCTGGGTTTAATCCTCAACACCACATAAAAATGAAAAAAATAATGATATTGTGCCCACCTGAAATCAAAAAATAAATTAAAAAAAAAAAAAAAAACCCGCACAGAGAGCCGGGTGAGTGGCGCACATCTGTAATCCCAGCGGCTCAGGAGGCTGAGGCAGGAGGATCGGGAGTTCAAAGCCAGCCTCAGCAAAAAAGCAAGGCCCAGTGGTCGAGTGCCCCTGGGTTCAATCCTCAGTGCCCCCCCCCAGAAAAAAAAGCGCAGGGAAAAGCAGGTGCTCTAGACGGGGGACAGGGTGGGCAGTGTGGACGAGAAGGCTGGGCGGGCAGGGTGCTGGCGTCACAGGTGCAGGGCCCTGTGTGCAGCGTCTGGGGCGCACGCATCATGAAGGGCTGTGACACGCAGTGCAGGAGCAACATGGGGGATGAAAGAGCGAGTGGCAGAGCTTGGTGCAGGGCTTTGTTATAAGCCGGGGTTCCGCTGTGGTGGTGCTGGGGGTGGAACTCACAGACTCCTGAGTGCTGGGCATGCACTCCACCGCTGGGCCACGCCCCTCCACCCTAAGTCTCTCCACAGCACCCAGTTTTTTTTGGCGGTGCTAGGGGTGGAACCCAGGGCCTCGCACATGCCAGGCGACTGCTCCTCTCCGAGCTACACCCGCCCCTGCAATACTTAATATTTACTTTTTCATGTACTGGGTGTTGCACCGACGGGCACTCTAGCACTCGGCTACATCCCCAGCTTTTTTTATTTTCTATTTGAGACAGGGTCTTCCTAATTTTTCCAGGCTGGCCTCAAAATTTCAATCCTCCGGCTTTAGCCTCCCAAAGAGCTGGGATTATAGGTGAGCACCACTGTACCCCGCAATTTTTAAAGTATATCTACATACCACACTTTTATTTATTTTTGCAGTGCTATGGGTCATATGTAGTATACTTTGCTTAAATAAAAAATTGTTTTATTGTTTTTTGCAGTGCTGGGAATTAAACCCAGGGCCTCACACGTTGGCAAGCCCTCTACCACTGAGCTATGCTTTCATCCTTAAAACGTATGCATGTATGTATTTTTATTATTTTAACATTTTTAGTCGTGAATGAAACTTTATTCCTATTTGTTTTTATGTGGTGCTGAGAATCGAACCCATTGCCTCACACGTGCTAGGCAAGCGCTCTACCACTAAGCCTCAGCCCCACCCCTAAAATTTATTTTTAAATGAAAGACAAAGACCACATTGGGAACCAGAAGCCAGGCTTATCTCTGTGCCCCGAGGTCCCTGCAGCCATTCCTGGACCTGCCCACCACACACCAGAGGGGGAGTTTGCACACCAGAGGGGGAGTTTGCAACGGGCCCTCCCACACTTCCCCCAGATCAAGTCCACGCCCAGGGGGTCCTCCTTGGCTCCCCACCTCACCCTGGCCCACGGACCACCCAATGGAGGGTTTAGCCCAGGCCCACCAGAGTCTCTAAGCCTCACCAAGAACTTTCCCCAGGCACCCAAAAGAAAGAAACTAGTCAAGAAAGGTGGTAGGGGAGGAGGCAGAAAGGGAGAAGGCCAAGGAGGCCCTCTATCGATTGTTCTCTCCACTATCTGAGCCATCCCTGTTTTAAAAATCTCTAAGAAAGGCTGGGCACACATCTTTAATCCCAGGGGCTAGGGAGGCTGACGCAGGAGGATCCCAAGTTCGAGGCCAGACTCAAAAATTTAGTGAGACCTTCTCTCAAAATAAAAAATAAGTAAGTAAAAAGGGCTGGGAATGTAGCTCAGTGGTAAATCACCCCTGGATTCAATCCTCAGTACCAAAGAAACAAAAACAAACAAGAAACTTAAAAAAAAAATCTCTAAGGAAGATTTCACAAGTTCCTTTGGCAACTGCTGTGTCAGAGCGAGAATCTTATCCCTCGTCCCTTCATGTTTCCATTAGTGATGACAGAACACTTGATAGGGAAAAGAAGATGGAGTAGTCCTAGTGGACCACAGCTGAACAGCTGTAGCAATTATGGCTGAGGCCTTGATGAAAGACACAGGCTGAGGAACCGCCTTTCTTCAGTGGCCTTGGGCAGGCTCCTGTTACCACAGAGGATATGGCCCAACGAAAGGCTCTCACAAACCACAGGGCCCAGGGTGGGGAACACAGATGACTAAAAGGCAGAAGATGGGGCTTACACGAAGCAGCCTGGCTCTGCCGCAAGAGCAGGAAAAGTCAGAGGCCCCTGCGCTGTGTGTGTGTGTGTGTGTGTGTGTGTGTGTGTGTGTTTAGTGTCTTTATTTATTTATTTTTATGTGTGCTCAGGACCAACCCAGTACCTCACCAGTGTGAGGCAAGCTCTACCGCTGAGCCACGACCCCAGCCCTGCACTGTGTCTCTGCAGAGATTTTACGGGTGGCTCGGGGTCACAGGCTCTGTGTTAGGGAAGGAGAAATGTGAAGAAGTCAGCTGGGGGTGGGCACTGGTGCTCGCTGGGCCCAGGACCAGCCTTGCAGTTCTAACCAGGGAATACCAACGGGGGCTCACCTGTCCCTGTCCTTGGCCCAACTCAGCCCCTCCCTGATGACCTGTACTGGTCGCTCCCTCAGTTGCTTCCCGCATTCCCAGAACCCGCCTTTGGGCTGAGTCTGCAGCACACCGTAGGCTGTGGCAGCTTCCCCAAGGGGAAACTTCTGGAAGAGGAGACACTGTGTCCACCAAGAAGAAATGAATTAGAACCAGCAAGCGTGAGTGCTGCAGCTGGGCAGAGGACAGACAGCGCCCCTGGGAGGTGCAGGTGACTTGGGCTTCCCCCTCCTGCCTCTCAGTGGCTGCTCACCACCCCAGAGGGCTGAAGTCTGAAAACACCTCCTCTTCTCCAGAATTCACCGATAAAACTTCACTTGCAGGGTTTGTTTTCAAATCTCAAAAGGCTGTGAAGTCTTCAAGTGGGTAAGCGTTCAATACTGTGCAGTGACGGGTCACCCAGAAACCCCAGTGGCTTGGGAGGCTGAGACAGGAGGATTGCAAGGCCAAGGCCAGCCTCAGCAACTTAGCGAGACTCTGTCTCAAAGTAAAAAATAAAAAGGGCTGCGGGTATAGCACAAGTCGAGTGCCCTGGGTTCGATGGCCAGCACCACCAAAAACCCAAACAACAACTTCTCACAAGCATTCCTTTAAATCAAACTTGAAAAAACATTCTTTTTTAACAAGATGAAAACCACAGGAAGAAAATCAGTAAGAGCCAAAGTTGTGTACCACCTGATTACACACTTCTGTAATCATGTTATAAAAATAAAACACAGGACCTTTAAATAAGCCTTTCTCTCAACCACAGACCTAAACACGAATGTGCTGCCTTCCAATGTGCTGTCTCTGAGCTGGGCGACCTCTGCAGCCCCGTGAGATCCCATGAGATCCGGCCCTCCGGGCCTCCAGCCCTCTCTGACTAGGAGGAGGGCCCGGGGGACTGAGGAGGCTCGCTCTGCCTGCTTTTTGTTTCTTGCTTTTTGTTTTGTTTCCTACTGGGGGTTGAACCCAGGGGTGCTTACCCGCTGAGCCACACCCCAGCCCTTTTACTGAGGCTGGCCTCAAACTGGTGATCCTGCGGCCTCAGCCTCTGATCTGAGCTGCTGGGATCACAGGCGTGTCCTACCACGCCCCCTCGGCTTTTTATTTTAAATTGCACTGTCAATTTAACATCCGGGTTTATAGAAAAATGATTGTCACAAAAAGAAATCAATCATTTCCAGCCCAAATGCACCTCAGCACACAGCAGTGAGGGCTGAGCCCTGCCATCCTCACCCTCTGGGACAATCCAGTGGGACAGGGAGTGAAATCAACAGCAGGCGTGGCTTTGCCAAGACGGACTCCTGTCCTGGGATGACTCAGAGGGAAAGTGTCGGGGAAGCAGGCCAGAACTTCTGCACCACCCGAGGAGGCCACACTTGGCCAGCGTCTACCTCCCCAACCGATCCTGAGTCCTGCTCAAGTCCCGCAGGTGTCCCAGCTCCAAGGAAGGGCTGCAGGGTGCCTTTCCCAGAAGCCCTGTCCATGGAGCGGTTTCCACCCCCCACGACCTTCTCATCGCGAAGAGGGGCTTTCTGAGGATTCAGGCTTGGGGCTCCCTAGTCCCAGCAACCCTGTGTGGACAGCACAGTGCTCTGGGAGGAGTGGGTTGGACAGACTCCCCGGTGCACCCTGGCTGTGGGGAGGAGCAACACAGTGCTCTCCGAGGTGGGCCCCCGCCTCGCTGTACTCACCATGGCGAAGCCCGAGAGGAGGGCCGAGGTCCTGCTGGAGGCCTTCAGCTTGGCCCTGCTCAGGTAGAGCTTCCTCCAGGACAGGGCCTGCACTGAGTGGTGGTTGGAGGTGACCAGTTCCAGGTAGCTTCGGCGGACCCAGTCGCGGTAATCCATGCCCTTGTGGCCGGGCTCAGGGCAGGCCGGGGTGGAGGGGTCCACGGGGACGTTGAGCTCGGCACTCATGGTGGGGGCCAGGCTGCAGGTAAGACAGGGACAATATCAGGTGCCCCAGATAGTTCTGGAGCCTTGAAAAGTCATACTTGTGCTGGGAGCGGTGGCACACGCCTATAATCCCAGCCACTAGGGAGGCTGAAGCAGGAGGATCACAAGTTTAAGATCAGCCTGGGCAACTTAGCAAGACCCTACGCAATGTAGCAAGACCTTGAATCAAAATGAAAAATAAAAAGGGCTGGGGTGCAGCTCGGTGGTAGAGCACCCCCGGGACTCCCCAGTACTGCAAAAAACACACACAGGAAAGAAAAGCCAGATTCCCAAGTCTATTTAACCCTCCCAGGGCCTGCAGAGCTGTACAGGGCCCAAGGTAGAGTGGATGTGGGGTCCTGGTCTCTGAGGCAGTCCCCACGCCACAGTGTGAGAGCCAGCTGCAGAAGAGGAGGGTCGGGGGCTCACCACCCACCACCACCTGCACAGCTAAAAGCCACCGCCCTCTCAGCGCTCAGAGAAGCTCCAATTCACTGTGGCCCGTGGGTGAGCGGAATTTGAAGGCTGCCACTGAACCCCCTCATGTGTGCCATACGCCAGGAACAAGCTACTGTGCATTTAGAGAGTGCCGAGGGGGTCGTAAGTGAACTCAGTGGTGGAGCACTGGCTTGGCATGAGGAGGCCTGGGTTCCAGCCCCAGCAACACGGTGGGAGAAAAAAAAAAAAGTCTAGGCCCTAAAGAAATAGGGCCTGGCTGGGCATGGTGCCTCACGCCTGTAATCCCAGCAGCCTGGGAGGCTGAGGCAGGAGGATTCCAAGTTCAAAGCCAGCCTCAGCAATGGCGGGGCACTAAACAACTCAATGAGACCCTGTCTCTAAATAAAATACAAAATAGGGCTAAAATAGGGTTGGGGGTGTGGCTCAGTGGCCAAGTGCCCCTGAGTTCAATCCCCAGTACCAAAAAAATAAATAAAAGAAAAGAAAAGAAACAGGAGTCTGACTCTGCTGCGAGATCCTGAGCGTGACGCCTGACCTGCGAACCTCAAGCCCTCATCTTCAGAATTGGGGACCTCGGGCTGGGTTGCGGCTCAGTGGTAGAGCACTTGCCTGCTGTGGGTGAGGCCCTGAATTCAAAACGAAAACTGGGGGTCCTCCCACCTCTAGGACCCTTGAAGACAATGCTCAAGATTCAAAACTGCGGGGCTGGGGATGTGGCTCAAGTGGTAGCGCGCTCGCCTGGCGTGCGTGCGGCCCGGGTTCGATCCTCAGCACCACATATAAACAAAGATGTTGTGTCCGCCTAAAACTAAAATAAATAAATATTAAAAAAAAAAAAAAAAAAAAAAGATTCAAAACTGCATTCCATGACCAAGCGCCACCCACGGAACAAACGCTTCCAAGGAACCACGGGCTGTTTAGATCCAGCTAAATTTTAATCAGCATAGTTCACCCCAAAAGCAAATCCTTAGTTTATATAACTCAAAGAAGCATCCTGGCTGCAACAGGAACCTGTGGCCAAATGAAAAATCAAAGCCCTCAAATGACATGAGCAACTTTTAAGGAGGAATGGAGACTGGAGACCCTTGTGGTCACCCCTCCTAGACACGGGGCTTGAAATGTGGCCCAAACATCAGAAGGACTGATTTGTTGAGATCTGTGAACTTAACCCATATCCCTGCTAATCTAAATAGGGGACTGAAGGGTCTCCAGGGGCTCTGGGGGCAGCCTGAGCAGCTTGGGATCCAGCTCTAATTAATCTCTGGGGCTTGCTTCAAGGACATGGGCACCTTGCCTGGCCTCAGTAACTTCTGCAATCAGATCCACTGGGCCTCCTGGAAAGCCCGCTCAGGCATTGGAAGCACATCGGGGTTCCCAGCTCCAAGGAGGGCACCTGGGAGGGGGTGGGCTGGGGATGTTGACCAAAGTCAGCAGCAAAGGAACCATCCATCCACGTCTATCTCTAGGAGGGTAACAGGAAGATGTCAGAGGTGGGGAAAGGTCTCCCTCGATCTGCTTTTATCCTTGTTCCCCACCAGGTCACAAAGTCACAGCTCTTTCCTACTGGCCAACCAACAAGACCCCTGCTCTGTTCTCTATCAGCCAAGGGATCAAGTCACGTACAGGAATGCCAACCTCGGCTTCTCGGTTACACCTTGTCCTCATCTGCAGCCAGCAGTACTCATCCAAGCACTTCATCACTTGAAGGTCCCTTCCCCTGGGGAGAATTCAAAGAAATGATGCCCACTGAACAATCTATGGGTTAGCTCCAAATAAATGAAAAGTGTCAGAATGTGGAAGTGCACATTTCCTTTTCCCCACACAGAACAGAACTGGGCCTGCGGTCCAATGGACAGTTCACAGGGAGCTAACCCCCCAGCAACACCAGAGAGCAAGGTTAGGGGACTCAGACCCAAGTACTAAACTGGCCCTGAGAGGGACCCTCCCTTAAAAGATATGATACTACAGCAGGGAGGGTTCTGAAAGGCAGGAAGACCAGCTTTGGACACATGTCTGGGGACAAGGTGGAAAGGCTGGCTGCCTGGCAGGCAGGGAGATGTGGGAAGACACTTGGAGCAGGGCAGCAGCATGGGGCGGGGCCTACGTGGCCAGCAGTGTAACTGCAAGGTTCTCTCTGGTGGTGCTTGGCCCTGGGGGATGGAGAGACTGGTGATGGGCACCTTTAGGCCCTGCTGGGTCCATCTGTATTGGAACCACATTCACTCAGTGAAATAGTGGGTGGACTGAAAAGACTGGGAGCCTGGTACCCCCAGGAAGGGACATTGGGGTACAGCAGAGGGAAGCCTAGGGGCCACCAGTGAATGGCAGCTGGGCTCCAGTCAGAGTGGAGATTACAGCCTCAGAGAAGTGAAGGCTGAGAACAGCCTCTGGGGAGAGGCTGAACTCTGCTGCAGATGTCCCCAGAGTGTGTGTGTTTGTGGGGAGTGGGGGCTGGGCAGGAAGGGCTGCCTGCCTGCCTGGAGCTGGATCCCCAAGGTAGGGAAGCTACATCCTCCAGAGGTATCAGCCAGGATAGGATTCAAACCCACCCCTCACCCTCCCAGCCAGGACCTACGGGGTGACAGTCTGTGCCCCAAGGGGTGGCCCAGAGTCTGGTCCCCAGCTCCAGGCTCAGGGAGGAGGTAAGGGGGGGCCAAGATGGAGCCGACATTTCTGTCAGACGCACAAGCTCCCAAGGATGCTCTCCTGGCTAAACCTTTTGGGGTTTCTTGGTTGTTTTTACCAGGAGCGGTCTGAGAAAAGAGGTCTGGAGAAAGAAGCAGCGATTCTCCTAGGCGGGCTGGTCGGAATCGTTCCCAGGGGCCCGGTTTGGAGTTTGTCTGCCTTGACTTCCTCTGAACATCTGGGGCACGGGAAATGTCGCTGTCACACAAGGGTGCGGGGAGGGGACCCTGCAGCTCCCACAAGCGTCCACCTGCATCTCCTGTCCCTTCCCCTCGCGAAGCCCCGGATTCGGCCGGTGCCCGCAACTTCCGAATCCTCTGGGCACCTCACCATGCTCGGAATCCCGCGGGACTGGCCACCTGGCCGCCCCCACCCCCACGGCCATCCTCTTTCCGTTCCGTCCCAAGCCTCCCCAGGGCCAGTCCCTTCTCCGTCCAGTGTCCCCGGTCCGATTCGGCCCCCCAGCGGGGCGGGAAGCACCCCGCGCCCCCCGCCCGGAGGCGGGGGGAGCAGGAGGTGCGCCCGCGCCGACACTCACCGGAGCTGCCCTGCCCTCCGCCCCGGCGCCGCTCCGGGATCGCGGCAGGCAGCAGTGGCGTGGCCCAGTGGCGTGGCCCAGTGGCGTGGCCCGGCCGGGCGCGAAGCGCGGCCCCCTCCCTCCTTCCGCCCGGAGCGCGGGGTCCCCCGGCCCCGCCTCCGCCGGCTGCCCCGCCCCCGCCGGCCGCCGCAGCCGCTGCCAAGGCAACGGCGCGCCGCCATCACGTGACCGGCCCACGGGGAGCTGGGGCACGTGACCCGCCGGATTGGGGGGGGCGGGAGCTCCGGGGTCTCCTCCCCCGCCGGGACCACCGTGGGGCTGCGCCCCGGGAAGACTGCGAGCCGGGGTCATCTCTCCCGCCTCCGCTGGGTGAAGGATGACTGGCCGGCAGCGAGGCGAGTCAGAGGACGGGGCCCCACCCGGGCCACCTACTCACGAACTGGACTTTCTCTGGCCCTGGATCAAACGGCAAGGACCGGCAGGGCCGGCCCGTGGTGGGTGAGCCTGAGCACTGACGAGAAGCGCCTGGGTTCACAGCCTCCGAGGATGCCCAGCATCGCCCTTGCCCCGGGGAGGGTGGGGTGGGGCAAAGGGTGGAAGGGCCTGGCCACGCCCGAGTTTGCCCAGGGTGTGTGCGGGCACCACGCGGAGCCCGCACCGAGCCGGTCTGGGTCGCTCGGGTCACACCGCCCACTCTCAGGGAGACCTGCCGGCACCTAACCCGGCACAGCAACCTCGGCCCCCGGGAGCTGCGCGGAGAGCTCACAGACCGCACCAAAGGGCTGCTGCGCTGCCTCCCGCCCCTTCGGGCGCTCTGCAGCGAACCTCTCACCCTTGGGTGAGCGCTGCGGTTTTACAACCGAGATATTCAAACAGGAGCGTTCTTTTCAGGAAGTGCACATGAATAATTCACCGAGAGGCAGGATGGGTTCATATCAACCCGCCAGTGCCAGACGGCCCCTAAGGGTCCTTCCTTCGTGCCTGGTAGGCTGCTGCGTGCCCTACATAGGATTTTTCCATCTGTCACAACAGCATGCGACCGTGACACATTTATCCAAACGAAAGAAAAATTCCACTCCTGTCACCCAGTCCAGGTTTTCCGGCAATTGCGAGAGTATAAACGTTGCAAATGCCAGGCTAAATCCCTTTACACTTCAAGTTGCACTTCAGGGTCCAGGAATGTTACCTTTTTATCCAGGACACTTAAAAACAGACTAAACCAGTTTCCTCCCGCTGGTTACTGACTCAACAGGGATGTTAGGCCCTAACAATGACATAAGAAAATCCCAGGGTCTGATTACTGTCCCTGCCCCTTAGCTATAGGAAAGAGGGCATTTGAATTTCAGAGAGCAGAGTCCTCATAAAGCTATCGTGCTGTGTCTTTCAAACCTCAACCTCAAGTTCTTGATAAATGAACTTAAAAAGAGGAAGAAAACATTCTGTAAAATACAGTAGTTGCATCATAGATGAAAATTCCTCTGCAGGGGCAGCATGAGTGCTCAGTCTTACTCAGGAAGCCTGAAGTGCTGTCCTCTAGAGCTTCCAGTGCCAGGTGGTGACGCCTCCAACCCCAAGCACAATCCAGCATGTCCAGACAGAAGCAGCACCACAGCTCTCAGGGCCCAGGTCCTAACCAAATGAAAGGCGCTCTTCTCTCCCTTAGAAGATGGAGGGAGGACACGTGAAGACACTACTGAATGCAGATTTAAGTCACAAAACTGCTAGTCAGAGGTGTCCTCAGGCACAAGGGGGGTGAGTGGGAGGTTCAGGTGAAGGCTCACAAGTGCTGATGGCCAGGATGTTGGCCAGTTTGTGCTGCTTTCCTAGATGGCTGGTCAGGACAAGTCCCATCTCTCCTAGGGCCTTAGCTATCCTGCTTGGAAACAGACCAGTTTGAGTCCATGCACACTCAGTGGCACTAAGGTCCTTGTTTTCCCTTTAGGATGGACTCAACAGTTGGCACAGCTAATGTTTCCAGATCCCTGGTGCCTTGCTTCTGTCCCCTTGACCATTCACTCTTATGGCCTAGCCCTTGCCATCACCCATGGCAGCTCCTCTGTAAAATTTCAAACACTCCACTGTTTTAGTCAGTTTTCCATTACTATAATGAAATACCAGAGGCAGACTACTTTATAAAGATGAGGTTTATTTTGTCTCACAGTTCTGAAGGTATGAGGTCCAAATGCAGTGGCCCAGGCTCTGGGGAAGACCCCCCCCCCCGCCGGACTGCATTAGATCACAGTGGGCATGTGGGTATCTCTGTGTGGTCTTTCTCCCTCTCAAAGTCAGTGGGATTCAATCACAGGGCCCTCAAATCTAATCTCTTTCCCAAAGCCCCACTTTTAAACTCAGTTGGATTGTTTTTAGCTTCTTAATACTATTATCATAAAACTTTGGGGATTAAGCTCCTGAATGAATTGGGAGGATAAACCATTACACTCACTTGGCTTCCATTGGACACGAAGAGGAGAAAGCCCACTCCAAGTGCCTAGTAATGACCCTGGAATCATTTAGGTTTAGCACTTTGTGTTCAGTAAACACTTTCTAACTTTTCTTACTCCCTTCATATCCCACCATGGCTCTCCCCTGACCTTGCTGAGACCCATTCCTTTCCCTCACTGCTCAACCTCTCCAGCCATCTCCCATCTCTTTCTCACCCTCTTTAACATCTCCCCCTTTTATATTGGTCCGAGACTCCAAGCTATCCTCTTAGGTCGGATCTCCTAAGCCTGGGAGACATCTCTGCAGTGCACATCCCAGGGACCCTCGACGTCACCATGCCCACAGCTACATTTTGTCATTTATTTTTTATTTTTAAAGAGAGAGTGAGAACTTTAATATTTATTTTTTAGTATTTGGCGGACACAACATGTATATTTGTATGTGGTGCTGAGGATCGAACCCGGGCTGCACGCATGCCAGGCGAGCGCGATACCGCTTGAGCCACATCCCCAGCCCAACATTTTGTCATTTTTCCCTCACACACCTGTCCACCTCCTGGGCCACATGTCCCCAGGGGATATTCCTTCATCCCCCATTGGTGACATAGTCAACCTGGTATCATCCTGGCCTCCTCCTCTCCCTGAATTCTCCTGCTGGAACTTGCCTCTGTTCAGGCCACTGGTGGCTCCGAGGGCTGTGTTACTGCCAGTTTCCCACCTGTTCCCTTCCAGTTATTCCCTGCAACACAAAATGACAGGTTGCCTCCTGAAGGCAGGGTCAGAGGCCTGCACAGCACTCTGCACTGTTGTGCTCAGGTCCTGTTCCTGATCAAAGTATGGGACTGCTTGAAGGGAAACTCACCGTCACCATATCCAGTGCCTAGCAATGACCCTGGGATCATTTGGGTTGAGCACGTTGCATTCAGTAAACATTTGCTACATTTTCTGGAACAAGAAACAGCTTCTTTGGACTTGTTCCAGGTTAATTTCTAAGATTGCTCTTTATGGAAATACATGCTAATATATGGTAATCGTAGCTCACTTTCATCAAGTATGCCAAAGAGTAAACAGAAATTAACTTCCAAAGGGGAGAAGGGGGAACACGCCTGTTTCCACGATCACCAGATATGCGGTCTCTCCGCCTTCTGTGTGGCCTTAGGAGCTGGACTGAGTTTCAAAAGGTCAGTAGAACATCACTTCTCTAACTCAATTTCACATTTTTTTCCAAAAGATAAATGTTAAAAACAGAAAAGTGAATTTAAAGCAGTAGTGGTACCTAAGGTGCTCCAAGCCAGCCTTCCTGGATCTCATACTTAAAATGTATATTTTGGGCCTGAAATGTAATGAATCAGATCTCTGGGGGACATCACCCTGGTATCTGGATTTCTAAGCAGGTCCCTCCCAGGTGCTGCATGCATGGGACAATCCCTTTTAACCAACCATTGACTGGTGTCTAAACGTTCTTCCCGCTGTATCTGCAGTTTGTTGGGTTTGAAGAACTTCTCTGCTTCCAGTGCCTGGCTTTGCTCAATCATTTAAAGGTCATTTACTGAGCATCTGTGATGTCCCAAGTACTGTGCTGGCACTAGGGATGCAGCAAAAACCAGAATGAGCAAAGGGCCTTGTCCTTTTGGAGCTGAAGGTGTGGCAGGGTAGGAAATAATGACAGGTGTTGTGCTGGAGAAACAGGCGGTGGTGAGAAAGTCCTCTCCAAGTGATGTGGCTGAGGCCCTGCTAAGAGGATACAGCAGGGCAAGTGCAGGGCACTCAAGGTTGGCGGAGCCGGGGAGATGGCCAGGGATGAGGGGGCGGAGGCTGAGTCTGACGGCAGAGCCTGGCAGCTCCTGTTGATCCCCAGTGAGGGAAGATCTGGTCAGTTTTTAAAGAGACTCTGGTTACTGTGTGGAGGATGGATTGGGGGTGGGGAATAAGCAGAAGTGGCCAAAAGATGCTGGTGTTTGTGGAGTGTGTGGAATGAGAGAGACCAGAGAGTAAGCAAGTCCAGAACCTTCTGATGGATGATGGTGGGGGGTAAGAAAACAGGAACCAAAGATGACCCTGACCCTCAGATGAGGGGCTCAAGTGCTGGTATGGATGGTGGCACAGCTCACCACAGTGGGGAAATGGGGGGATAGGCTGAAATTCACATTCTTCTCATACCAGCTAGAGGCTCCCATTGGACATGAAGGGGCGCCCTCGCAGGCAGTGGGCTCTGAGGGGAGGAAGTTCACACCCTTACAAGGTTCCAGCAAGGACGGTGTCTAAAGTCAGACAAGACCTCCTGGACAGGACACAGGAGCACACTGGGTTGCCCCAGCACTGCAGGGTGAGCTGAGAGGCAAGCAAAGGCAGGAAGCCAGCCAGCAGGGCCCCGCCAGGAATGCCGAGTGAGACTACACAGGCCACACTAAGGGCTGCCTGGTGAGGACCACAATGAGACCATGGAGTGGGATGCAGGAAGCGGTGGAAGCAAACAGAGAACGTGGGGCTGGACTGAAGTGGGGAGGACAAATGGAGACCGGGCTGTGTGCTGGTGGCAGTGTCACGGTGACCTGAATGCCTCCTTTCTTCCTGCTCTGACAGTTAACATGAGGGATGGGGAGCAGTGGAGGTCTGGGGTGGAAAGGGGCCATCTGAGGGCAGTCAGGGCTGGCGGCGGCTGACACCTATGGTCCTGTATCCACACAGCGTTATGGCAAGGGGCGACAACGTGTAGTTCCCTGCTTCAGGAAACTGTCCCTGTCACTCCAGGTTGCTCACACACACACTCCCTGCCTACAGACACATGCGACAATGCTATACCCTACAGGCACCACGAATGCTACAGAGTGAACCCTGAACCCCTGCTCCTCAGGGAAATACGGAGGCGGGTTCCTGCGGGCAATCCCAGCAACTTGTGAGGCTGAGGTAGGAGGCCAATTGGTCAATTTAGCAAGACCCTGTCTCAAAATAAAAAAAGGGCTGGGGATCTAGCTCCATAGTAAAGCACCCTTCTGTTCAATCAAAACAAACAAACAAAACAAAAACAAAAACAAAAAACCCCCACAAAACCAACTGGTCAGTCCCCAGCACGAGAAATGCAGGCTTCCAAATGCATAGCCAGGGTATGTGTTCATTTATTAGGACTGACTCTTCATTTCCGCTTCTTGGGAAAGAGAAACTCCTGGGACAGAAGTTATTAGTGATGTCCCATGGCTCTCAATGGGGTCAGGGAACTCTGTGTGAAAGAAGTAAAACCTTCTGTTTCCCTTTACTCAAACCACTTTTTCCTTACTGATACCCAAATCCATAAAAGGCACACACATGCGCAGGAGCTGGAAATGATCCAAAAACAGAGCACAGACTCTCAACACAAACTGTCTCTGTTGCCCTAACTGGCCTCAAGACACCCACCAAAGGTGGTCAAAGGTGGGGTTATCTCCGGAAGACACTGAGATCAGAGCTGTCCTTGATCACCTCCCAAGCTCCCTGCTCCAGCACAGCATCCTGCACTGCTTGTCCCTGGGCCGGTGTGCACACAGGGCTTGGACTGTATCCACCTGAGGACACAGCGGGAGGGCTGGCCTCCTCTGTCTCTGGCTCCTGTGACCTGGAGGAAAGTTCCAACCAGCTGTCCAGATACTTCAGTCCCCCTTCTGTTTAGATTCCTGGTGACATCAGGATGGAAATGCAGCTTTGGCCCCTAGCGCAGCTTGGCTCAGACCCCATACCCAGCCTGGATTCTCCCGCTGCTTATCCTCTGGTTTCCACTGTTCCCAAGAGCCCTCCGCCAGCAGGGCCTGTTCCTGTGGCCCAGCCCCTGGTGAAGTCCCTCCCACACCTCCCTTGGTTCTGGGAGCTGCTGATCTGTGGCTCTTGTGCAGCTTGTTCTGCATCCTCAGCGGAGGAACAGGGTCAGGGACCAGCGACAGCACAGGCACCAGAGCAGGGCTGCAGGCCGGGCAGGGGTAGGGAGCTGACCAGCAAACAGGACTACTGGCCCTCCAGGCCCCGCCTCTGTGTCACCTCACAGCCTTTCCACGGCTCTGTGATCAACGTTCCATGTATGTGAACAGCGCCTAGAGGTTTTCTGTTTTTTTTTGTTTGTTTGTTTTTTACTAAATAAATATTCCCTTAACAGAAACCAGCCCCAAGCTCACTGCCATTTAAATCCCAGAGAACAGCAGCCAGCGGTCAGCGATGAGGCCTTTCCCTAAAGCAGGAGCATGGAAGGAGGATCGAGGCAGTGCCCTCCAGGACATGATCCCTTGTCCCCCAGGCGGAGTCCTGCCAACAGGACTGCAAGCAGCTCCCACGTGCTCCCTACGCAGCGAGTCCTGGGCAGCTGAGCCAAACAGGCTCTCTTTCCTTCTGGTCACAATGAAGATTTGGGGCCCCTGTCACAGAATGACCAGGCGCCCAATGGCTGCTGTGCAAGCACCTCATCGCCTCATGATGAAGCTGGGTTCGTCTTCCTCCTCCTCTGTTCCAGATGCCTCCTCAGAGCTACTGGACTGCTGCTCCTGGGACTGACTGGGTCCTGTAACCACATGACATTCAGATTACAGACGTGCAGAGCCACTTGGAGAGTCAGGAGTATTTTAAAAAAGGAGGGGAACAGAGGGGACATCAGGAACTCTTTGATCCTGGACAGCCAGCCATCATACCCACCAATGCCCCATACCAAAGCAAGGGTCATTGCATAAGTGACCTTAGGGGATGGGGCATCCTCACCAAAAGGTCCAGCAGCACACAAGGAAACCCGACACTCCACAAAACAAGCTTTGGTATAGCTCGTTACTACCAGTGCCTATCACCCACAGAAGGGGAATGACCCCATGCTCCTTAAATAATCAACGCTGGACTCACATCCCTACAGAGGGCTCAAGATCTACTGCAGCCAGCAAAAGGATTTTCAAAACTACAGCAGACGGCTCTGCCCACAACAAACATGCCAGCTCCCGCCTCTTCCCAAACAAGGGCCCAGAGGCCTCTGCGGACGCCCCATGAGTAGTTCCTGAGCTTCCAGTGCTTTCCCTGTCACGGCTGCCAGGAGCACAGTGTGGCTGAGCTGGTTGAAAGCACAGTACAGAGACAACTTGTTTCCAGACTCTCCTCCTCCTCCAAGGAGCTGCTGGGGATCAGACCCAGGGCCTTCTGCACATTAGGCAAGTACTCGCCCAGTGAGCTACATCTCTAGCCCTTTTTAAATTTATTTTTTTTTAATATTTTTATTTTTTTTGTAGTTGTACACAATAACTTTTTTATTTTATTCGAACCCAGGGCCTTGCACATGCGGGGCGAGCGCTCTACTGCTGACCATAACCCCAGCCCTTAAATTTAATTTTTTAAAAGATGTATGTTACGGGGCTGGGGTTGTGGCTCAGTGGTAGAGCGCTCGCCTGGCACATGCGAGGCCCTGGGTTCCATCCTCAGCACCACATACAAATAAATAAACAAACAAATAAATAAATAAAAGGTATTGTGTCCAGCTACAACCAAATATAAATATTTAAAAAAATGTATGTTACAAATAGCCACAGGACTTTTTTGGTGGTGATAAGAACGTTATTTTTATTTATATGTGGTGTCAAGAATGGAACCCTATGCCTCACACATGCTAGGTAAGTGCTCCACCACTGAGCCACCACCCCAGCCCCTTATATTTGATTTTGAGAAAGGGTCTTGCTAGGTGGCCCAGGTTGGCCTTGAACTTGGGATCCTCTTGCCTCAGCCTCCTGAGTTGCCCCAGACCTCAATTTCTCATACCATTCCTGCAGCAAAAGGAGCCAGGACTTCTAGGAAAGTGGCTGACTCTGAGTGAGGCAGGCCATGTGCCTGACAGGTGTGGACTACAGGGTCTGCAAGAAAGGACGGGAGAGCTGGAGAGGAGCAGGGAGAGCCCACAGAAATGGGATCTGTAAAGGGACAGAGGCCAAGTGAAAGCACTCCCAACAGCCAAAGCTGGAACCATTTGTGAATGAGATAAATAATGCAGTGCTGGATCATAACCTGAAGTATAAATCAACACCCACGAGTCCACCCTGATGTAAAGGGAGGAGAAAGGACCCCCCACCCTGTGCAGAAACGGCCTGCAGAGGCCCTGCCATCACAGAGGAGGGCACAGCTGGGCCCCCCCATCAGCGTGGGCTGCACAGGGCGACTTTCCCTGTTACAGAGGAACCTGACCTCTGCTCTTCCTCCCGACTACACAGCGTTTCCACAGCCACGAGGAGAACACTGGCAAGTCCTGACTGACAGACATTTTACAGTCCTGACCCAAAAGAAGTCTGAGAAACTATCACAGCCAACTGAGCCTAAGGACACGTGGTGATTAGACGTGGTTGGAGTCCAGGCTGGATTCTGGAAAAGGAAGAGGGCTTCAGGTTAAAAATGAAGGAAATCAGAATAGGGCCTTGGCTATGGCTACTACAATCATCACACTGGTTCAAATGCTGACAAGCATACCCCGTTAATGAGTCGTTAAAACAGTGGGGGGAAACTGGGTGTGTGAGAACCCTGTGTTATCCTTGCCATTGTCCTACATTATCCAAAGCGATTCTGAAAGAAAGAAAATTACTTAAGAAAAAGCAGGACCTGAGAGAGCGCTTGCCTAGCACTGGGTTTGATCCTCAGCACCATATAAAAATAAATGAAGCGACTGTGTCCATCCGCAACTGAAAAAAAAAAAGAGCAGGACCTGAGACGAGTGCTGGTGGCTATGGACAAGCAAGCCGTGTGCTCAGTGGGTCTGTAACCCAGTGTGTGCCAACCCCGTGGAGGTGGGCAAGGTGGATACCAGAGCCCCACGGCACCCCTGAGGGAGGGGTGCACAGAGAGAAAGGCGAAGGATGAGCACTTCTCCAGACACACGGAAGTCAGAGAGTGTGAAAAGGATCATGCCCAGTGGCCACATGCAGCAAGGCTGAGGGACAGAGGAGTAGGCTCGGCAGGGCAGAGGCCTGCGGAAGGCAAAGTGGTGGAGAGACAAGAAGGGGCCTGACCGTGACGGGGCTGCTGAGTTTCAAGCTGGGTTACCTCATGGGCAAGTACGGACACCTGGGATCAAATCCTGGCCCAATGCCCATCCCCACTGTAGCTCTGCAGGTGCCACCATTATCACTAGGTAACTGCAAAATTCAGGTAACCACTGAACACCTCACAGGGCTGTGAGGACCAAGCCAGTTAACATGTGCAAAGTACTTAGAACCACAAATATGTAATAAACGTTCCATAAGCAGAAAAAGTGACAGTCCAACCTCTTTTATAGGAGACCTCTGGAGCTGTACAGAGGTGGGGGCGGTGCGGAGAATGGAGACAGCACGGCTTCTATGTACAGATGAGTACATGCGTACGTATGTGCACACTGCATATTTTTTGCAGTACTGGCAATCAAATCTAGGACCTGAGGCCTGCTAGGCAAGCACTCCACCACTGAGCTATACCCTTAACCCTCTACCTATATTTTAAAAATAATTTTAACAAATCCTCAATGAGAATTTGATTTCCTCTCATATATATGGCTCTTGTCTACAAAGAGGAAGAAGAGTTTCTAAAAGCTAGTCCCAGCAAGGACAGGGCAAAAGTACTCACTGCTGCACATGGTTCATGGCCATAAAAACTGGTACTATTCCTTTGGAAAGTAGCTGGCAAAAGATTTCAAGAGCCACGAGTTCTTTTTATGCTTTGAGCTACTAATCACTACTGTTGGGAATTTATGTTAATTTATGCCTCCCAAAAGAAGCAAGGAGACAGGCACATGCTCTTGACTTTAAGTGTCTTCTACAGAAAACAAAAATGAATCAATCTAATGTCTAATAAAAAGAGAAGGGTTGCTACAGCACGTCAACTATCGGATATCATCAATCACTGAAAAAATTATGAAGGAATAGAAATACAGTATTAAATAAAATAAGCAAATGAAAAAATGTTGCAATTACATATAAACATGTACTCGGAGAGAGACTAAAGCAGACTGAGGCCAGGTGTGGTGTGCCGGCCAGCAGTCCCAGCAACCTGGGAGGCTGGGGCAGGAGGACTGCTTGAGCTCAGGAGCTGGAGTCCAGCCTGGGCAACACAGAGACCTCTGTCTCAAAAACCAAACCAGGGCTGGGGTTGCAGCTCAGTGGTAGAGCACCTGCCTAGAATGTGGGAGGCACTGGGTTCGATCCTTAGCACCATGTAAAAAGAAATAAATAAATTAAAGATATTGTGTCCATCTACAACTTAAAAAAAACAAACAAAAAAAACACCATCCTGTCATGAACAGAACAGAGCCCCTCCCAAAGAAGAGTAATCCTGCCCCAGATACCCACAGTGCCGAGGCTGAGAAATGCCCCGAGTGTGCCTACTCAATTCCCCTTAAGGCTACCCTGGATTTCCCTGGCAGACAGGCCTTCGTTAGGATAAGGAACGCTGGTATTACAATGGGCCACTTTGGGAGTTCAAGGCTTCAGAATAATCTAAACCGGTTTAATGTCACCCAGTGGTGTCATTTAGACGTGAGTCTCGCACAGCAGGTGTATTGGCTGAATTACTGGATGAGCACAGAAAACAAGCAGGGAGAGCTTCTCTCCAACAATAGAAGAGAACTCCTTGTCACTGACCATCACTGCTTTTCAGAGGAGCCAAAAGAGCGTGAGTAGCGGAGCCCCCTCCAAATCCATCAGGAACCCAGTGGCGCCTCAGTACTATCTTGTGGCATCACTGGGGATTACCCCCTGAATTTCTATTCATTTCAACTGGACAAAATACAGAATGAAATCAAAAAGGCGATGTAAAGGGCTTACAAACCATTCTGTGATAGTTACTCCTACAACACTCTGCTCATTTGATACAGCACACGTACAGCCACGTTGTACTAAACTTCTTGCTTTGTAAAGTGCTATGGTCCCAATTAAGTATAAAAGTGGGACCATGCTCCCTACCAATGACTTTTGCCTTTGTTTGACTGAAGCCCAGAGCCCACACAGAAATGGGAAGAATTTCAGAAAACAACATTTACTCAGAGTAATATTTTCCAGTCTATTCATCCATAATTTATAAAAGGTTGTTGCAACCTCCAAAATAATTTCATGCCCCAGTGATAAAAAGAGGTTAGCCTGCCTCAGCTTGAGAACAGGTAGCCCATCATGTGACTCCAGGATGGGACATGTGCATAGACCTCTCTTTTTTCAGGGGGTGGGGCACTGGGGATTGAACTCAGAGGTCCTCTACCACTGAGCCACATCCCCAACTTCTTTTTATTTTGAGACAGGGTCTCACTAAGTTGCTCAGGCTAGCCTCAACTTGTGTTGATCCTCTTGTTTCAGCCTCCGCAGCACCTAGGATGACAGGCATGTGTCACCATGCCTGGCACAAACATCTCTTTCTGAGAAAGCCCCGAAGTGCAGGGTAGAGGAGACCCATAGCTGTTGTGGGCTCTAAAGGAAGTCTACCCAAAAGCTGTATGGTCTTGAACATTCTTCACAGTCTTGGACCAAATTAAAGAACAGTGACTGAAAATCACACAGCTGCATGCACCTGATGTCTAAAAGCATCAGGAAAGGGGCTGTAAGAAACCATGTTCTTTCCTGGAAATGATGCCAAAGGCACAGGCAACAAAACAAGAAATAAGACAAACTGGACTTCATGAACACTCACAAATTTTATGCGTCACAAGTCAGTATTAACAGAGTTAAAGGGAAAGCCACAGAATGGGAGATAATATTTGCAAATATATGTATGTGATAAGGATTAATATCCAGAAAATAGAGAATTCCTAAAATGCAATACAACAAGAAGCCCAATTTAAAAATGGGCAATGTAGCTGGGAGTGGTGGTGCATGCCTATAATTCCAGCAGCCCAGGAGGCTGAGACAGGAGGATCGAGAGTTCAAGCCAGCCTCAGCAACTTAGTGAGGTCCCAAACAACTCAGACCCTGTCTCTCAATAAAATACAAAATAGGGCTGGGGATGTGGCTCAGTGGTCAAGTGTCCATGAGTTCAATCCCCAGGGGGAAAAAAATGAGCCAATCGGAGGCTCTAGGTGGGATGGAGGGAACGCATTCAGTTCCATCTCTCCTTCTGGGTATGGCTATGGCAGCTGGACAGAATACAGACTCTGAAAAATAAGCAAACTGGGGAAGAAAAGCAACACACAGAGTGCCACTGCAAGCTGTGAATCTCCTGCTGTTGCTTTTCTCTGTCCAGTATCCCTCAAGCCTGGACTCAAGGTGACCCAGAACCCAAAATTAGAGATGGGCGCAGACAAAGCTCCAAAGAATCCTTGCAGTCTGGCTGAGGTAAGCAAGGGACTCCTGGCCTAGGGGTGGGCGCACCGTTCCCCTTCTCTCAGACCCTAGTTCCCAGGCAATCCTGTAGGCCCTGGTGGCAGCAGTGGAGAAGGGGTGTGCGAGCACTGGAGCTCTGACAGAGGAGAGCATTTCTTTCTAACCAGGTTTTAAGGGAGTCGCCTGTTGCTTTTCGTCTCTGTCTCCCTCCTGAATGTCAAGTCAATTGCTCTAAGAATTGGACTCAAAGAATCAAACCCAAAGTGGCCACTGGGTGGCACACGCAAGGCACGTCTGGAGAACACAGCAAACTCCAAAAGCTGATCTGTCAGAGGAACCACAACCCACAGAGGGCGGGGAAGTACCCGAGTTCTGGACACACGAGGTTGACTGCCTGCTGGACAAATATCAATGAGACCCAGAAGCCTCACTGCATACTATTCAAAACATCCAAGACACAGAGAAAAATACTCAGCTTATGAAGAATCCGCAGAGTCTCAACTTGTAGGGAAAAGGCAACTAACAAACGCCAGTTGGAATTATCAGATTCTCTAACGCATCTGCTTAAAACACAGGAAGAAAGGCCACGGAAACACAGCCAGCGACCTGCTCGAATGAACAACTGAAGGAAGACCTTCACAGGAAACAGACCAGAGGGACACCTGGAACATCAGGGACCAGGGAAGAAGAGCACACAGTATGCATTGGTTAGTACCTCTTGAGGTCTTTAAAATATGTTTGAAAGTAAAAATAACATCATCTGGGCTGGAGCTGGAGCTCAGCGGTAGAGTGCTTGCCTAGCTTGTGTGAGGCACTGGGTTCAGTTCTCAGCACCACAAGTAAATAAATAAATAAAGGTCTATCAACAACTAATAAAAATATTGAAAAAAGTAACACCATCTGATTACATTTTCAATGTCTGCAGATGTAACTAAGGGTAAAAGAACATAAGTGATGGAAAGCTCTAAGCAGATCTAAGCAGAACGTGACAGCAGTATGTGCTTAACATCCCCTAGAGTCATAACAGCTATAAAAATGGATAGAATTAAAACACAACAGGGCCGGGGGTGCTGCTGAGACACAGAGCACTTGCCCAGCAAGGCCTGAGTTCCAGCCTTTCCATCCTTAACACCCCCCCCCCCCACCATGCACACAGAATGACACTTCAAAAGTAATGGCATAGGTGGGTTAAGATTCAAGAAGATGAGAGCACTTCCAGAACGGCACACTAATGACCTCCAAAAATCAGCTCCTCCAGAAAAGCAACAAGAATACTGGCAAAGATTATTTTTAAAAATCAACTTTTTGCTTGGTGGGTAGTGCACACCTTAACCCAAGATATTCAGGAGGCTGAGGCAGGAGGATTATGTTTGGGGCTAGCCTGGGAAACTCAGACCCTGTCTCAAAGTAAAAATAAAAGTAAAAAGGGCTGAGGATATGGCCCAGTGGTAGAGTACCCCTGGGTTCAATTCCCAGTATTTATCAATTAATCAACAAATAAACCAACCAGGTTGAGAGCGTCTCAAAGTTCCAACCTGAGCACTGTCCCTATTTGACCTGTCTAGCAGCTCCCAGAAAACTTCTCGCAAGGCTTGTTTTGAGCTGTCCTGACTCGAGAGTTCACTCAGTGTGAAGAGCTTCTTCCTCTGGGTGTTTGTCAGAAGCAATCAGTGGCAGCCACTTACCACTTCGACTCCCTGAGGCAGAGATAACAGCTGAAGCAAAGACGAAATGAACAAAAAGCTTAAGAGGAGAAGCTGGGACACTTGAGGGCCACACACATGCACAAGGCTATGCACAGGCTATACAAAGGCCCTAATTTCTCACTCTGCTGTTCTTGGGGCTATGTGCAAGCAGGAAATAGAGGCAAAGGTAATCTGCAAAGCCCTGCCAGGGCGCCGAAGCCATGCTCCAACACACACAGCCCTCAGCAAAGGCTGGGAGACATACTGGTTCAAGGCATTTAAAGAAATATCTACTCTCCGGCTGACCACTGAGTTAACCAAGCAGAAACTTCAGTGATCACACACAACAAAGAACACAGGCTTTACAGAATTAGTTCAGGAAGTCACTAAATATGAAACTCAACAATGACAATAAGCAGCAAAAACAGCACAACCCAGAGGGCGGGGCAAATTATCCTGCATGAAGGAGAACTATTTCCTAACACAGGGTCAAGCTACAACCCACCAACAGAACTAAGACCCGCGGTTATGCCCACTCCTTCTCCTTGGAGGGCTAAGAAAATACCTGCTGGTTAATTTGAGGAATTGTGGGAGGACAGAGCAGTCACACAGTTTAAAAACATCATAATGTGTCACATAGTACAACTCATGAGGAAGCCAGTCCTAAAAGGGGTCAATCATATTTCACCTGTTAAGGAAAGCCCAACTGTACCCCAAGCTAACACCCTCAGTGGTTTATGCAGGAACCCAGTCACTCACAGCACAGACACCAATGTAGAAACACAGCAAACTGGGGTCATTTTTGTCCCTTAGCATCCCTGGCCCTTTCTACCTGAGGCCCATCTCTCCTTCACTCTTAGCCTATGGCTCCCAGGCCTTTGTGATGGGTTCAGAAGCAAGCAGGACTGGAGCACGGTGGACGCTGCCCAACACCCACCCCACTCCTCCTTATTAAGAGAATGTCTGGGGGGGTGAGGGCAAAGTAACCAGCTCCCAGTGATGATGATGAATAGTTTAAAGGATTTATGACAATTCTATTTTCTATTCACCTTACATGAGGGCAGCTAGGGATGGCAAAGTGACCTAGTAAATAAATAAGGTGACTTCTGCAGGACACTTCTGAGGACATTTTTTTTTTTGGTAGTACCAGATTGAATGCAGAGTTTCTGTACATGCCAGAAAAAAGCACTCTACCACTGAGCTACTTCTCCAGGCCCTTCTGGGGGATCTTTTGCTTTCTAGTTTAAAAAAAAAAAAAAGACAAGTACCATCTCTCTATCCTTCTGCTTTGAACATAGGTATAATTGCAGGAGCCATGCAGCCATCTCACACACTGAGGACAAAGGCCAAGAGAATTGCAAGAGTGTTGAACCCACCAGACTGACATCTACCACCAGATTTCTTATCATGTTAGAGAAACAAACTACTCTTTGTTAAAGCACTGTTAAGCATTCTTAACTGACTGGAAGTATGACTTAATTGGAGACAAAGAAACACAAGATTTCTGCTAGGAACACTGGGATGGTCCCTCAACCTTTCTTCTTGGACCATAAAGAGGCAGGATGTACCCTGGAGAGCAGTTGCAGGCACTTCACAATCACAAGGCACAAGCTTGTAGGAGGCCAGGAGGTCAGGACCAAGAGGAAACAACA
This sequence comes from Marmota flaviventris, assembly GCF_047511675.1. Lineage (NCBI taxonomy): Eukaryota > Metazoa > Chordata > Mammalia > Rodentia > Sciuridae > Marmota > Marmota flaviventris. The sequence goes on from NC_092516.1 coordinate 29,052,041, forward strand.
CTGATCAGTAATGCCACTGAGCTCTTGCCCCAGTCCTACCTGAAGGGAGGTCTGCCCTGGACTGAACAAGAGCCAGGGTCTTTCTTTTCTGCTTAAGCCAGTTTGTTTTCTGATACTTATAATTAAATGAATCCTAACACAAATAAGCTGCCACTTCCTCAGTGGCCAGCCAACCAGCCCCACACCCTATGCTTTTCTGCTTCTGGGCAGCTCAGGCCTGGGATCAACACCAAGAGAAAGGCTACAACCAAGGAGAAGTGGATACCACTCACCTTCTTTTTGTTTCTTTTGCTCAAGTTTCATCTTCTTTGCCAACAGTTTCTTCTCTTTTAACTTCTGGCTACAAACAAAAAACACACATGCTGATTCCTTAACTATCTTGCTATATATTTTACAAAATAAACACTTATTCATAGCCCCCCATTTTTTAAAATATTGATGAACCTTTATTTTATTCCTTTATTTATATGTGGTGCTGAGAATCAAACTGAGTGCCTTACACATGCCAGGCAAGTGCTCTTGCATGAGCCCCAGCCCCAGCCTCCTTTTATAGCTCTTTAAAAACCTTATAGTTGGAAGCTGGGTGCAGTGTCACATACTTGAAATCACAAAGACTTGGGAGGCTGAGGCAGGAGGATCAGAGTTCAAGGCCAGTCTCAGCAACTTAGTAAGGCCCCAACCAACTCAGCAAGACCCTGTCTCAAAATAAAACATAAAAAGGGCTGGGGATGTGGCTCAGTGGTTAAGTGAATTCAAGTCCCAGTACCAAAAAAATTTAAAAATGAGAAAAACAAAAAAGTTAACATTTGGGCACAGTGGCATGACCCTGTAGTCCCAGTCAGACTCCATCTCAAACACAAAACAAAACAAAAACTACAACACAAATACTTTAATAAAAAAATAAAGGAAAAACTCAGCTAGGCGCAATGGCACAGGCCAATAATCCCAGTGACCCAGGAAGCTGAGAATCACAAGTTCGAGGCCATTCTCAGCAAGTTAGCAAGGCCCTAAGCAACTTAGTGAGACCCTTTTCAAAATAAAAAATAAAAAGGGCCGGGGATGTGGCTCAGTGGTTAAGTGGCCCTGAGTTTAATTCCAGGTACCAAGAAATAAAGAAAGAAAGAAAAGGAATAGGGGCTAGGCTTGTGGCTCAGTGGTAGAGCACTCGCCTAGCATGTGTGAAGCACTGGGTTTGATCCTCAGCACCACATAAAAATAAATAAAATAAAGTCTTAAAAAAAAGAAAAGGAATAATCTCTTATGGTTCTGCCATTCCAACATTAAAACTATTTTCATCATGAGTCAGGATCAAATCCTGGGGAGTCCTGAGGTGACTAAAGCAATCTCAGAAATACTGGAGATAGGAGTTGGGTTTGTGGCTCAGTGGTACAGCACTTACCTAGCATGTGTGAGGCACTGGATTTGATTCTCAGCCCACTTATAAATAAAAAAAAAATAAAAGTCCATTGACAACTAAACCATATTTAAAAAAAGAAAAAGAAATACTGGAGATACATTTTCATGTGAAGTTGTATGGACTGTTTTTAAAATCCTGCTCAGCTCCCTACAAATTGAAGGACAATTTATTTAGAACCCTGCAAGCACACACACAGCTTGTACTACCATGCAGTCATTTGAAGAGGTCAGACTTTCATTTAAGGAACAAGCTGAAGGGGAAGTTTGGTTACAGCACTTTCATAAATTCAGTGTTAAAGGGCAGAATTGAAGGAGACAAAGTAATCCGTGTGCTCACAAAAGTCCAGATCTCTAGTATTTGGGGAATCTGAACTAAGCAGGGGGGCAATGAGGGACTCGCCCTCTCCCCAGGTAAGAAAAGAAGATCTTCTACCTGGAGGCTCTGCCTTAGGGCATTCACACCCACCACTTTGTAGGTCACACAGAATAAATTTTTAAATTTCTTTGAGGGATCTGGCTATGCTACCCAGGCTGGCCTTCAAGTACTAGGCTCAAGTGATCCTCCTCCATTTCTTCAGTGGCCTGTGAGCCAGAAGCACAAACTACACTTTACTGCCTCTGGGCAGCCCAGCCCTGGGAATCAACACCCAGAGAAAGGCTACAATCAACAGTGAGCGCCAGCTGCCCAGCAGCTGGCACTATAGGCGCACACCACCATGGCTGGCCACACAGGTGAACCTTGAGTACAAGACTTGCCCGTTCATCAGCCAGCCACTTTCTGACACCCCCCCCCCAACCCGCCCTCAAATGACATGATGACATGATGTGCTTACCGCTTTTTCCGACGCTTTGCAGTCTGCTCCTCTGCAGCAATTTTATTCTTTTCCAATCTCTTCTGAAACTCTGCATCCAATTTTTGCTACAAAAACCCCACATTATTTAGATATACTCTGGACTGGGCAGACTCATGCACAACAAAATACAAAAGAGAAAACTGGAGAAGGCGTGTGGAGGACTCCTTGAGGACAGCAGCAGTAAAGACTGTCTCTCGGCCAGCACCTTGCCCACTGACCAGAGTGCAGCACAACAATGGCTAGAAGGAATTTTCAAGTCCTAACCTTAGCAACAGTTACTAAATGACTCATCCTAGCAGCATCACTTGCTATTGTGCGCGCGCGCACACACACACACACACAAACACACAGTATACACGTCCACACTGAATTCTTCTTCCCAGTTTTCTTTCCAAGTTTCAATTTGTTCATCTATAAAAGGAGAGAAACTATAAGTCCTTTCTGCCAGCACTGTTTGGAAGAATAATGAAATCGATCACAGAAAAGCACCTGCGAACAATACAAAGTGCCGTCTTTCATTTCTTCTAGTCATTGCCTAAAGGTTGAGGAGGCAAAGAAGGAGCCAGCACAGGAGGAAGAGGTGCCTTCGTTGCTGCTGCTATCTGCACTGGAGGGGGTGTGGATCTGCACAGGAGGAAACTGAAACCAAGTAACAGAAGCTAAGAGCGGAAGATGCCCCTTCAAGAAGGAAATGAGCCTCAAGGAGAGGACAACCAGAAAGAGAAAGAGGGAAGAAATTCAAAAGCCCTTGAATTTACTAGTGAGTGAACTTCACGGAGCACTGGTGGCTGACACACCTGAGACCAGCTCTGTTGGGGTGTTGTCCTATCAGTCACTGAAAAAGGTTGCATATTCTCCTGCCTCTTTTATGTTTTTAAAGTTTAGAGCTTATGTTTTGATGCCTGAAATAAAAACCTTTGCATCTGTATGGATGTCAAGTTTGTGCAACATTTTCCAGTATTTTCTCTGGATCTTTATATAACAACTTCAGACTAATTTATGGTGCTTGGGACAACAACCTGTTCTACTTCCTCCCTCCTAAAGTAATTTAAAAATAAAAATGCCTCCCATAATTCCTTTTTTAATATTAATTTTTAGTTTTAGGTGGACTCAATATTTTTATTTTATTTTTAAAATAAAATAAAAGAGAATCGAACCCAGGACCTCAGGCATGCTAGGCGAGTGCTCTACAACTTGAGCCACAATCCCAGCCCCCAGAGCATTATTTCTGACAACGGCAAACCTACTGCAGTGAGCTGGGACAGGTGTGACAAGACAGCCAAAACTTCCCACTAGCATTGAGAACATCACCACCAGAACACAGCAGGCCCTAGGAGTTGTTTGCTGCTGTTGTTGTTTTAATCAACACCCTTTGGTACGTGTATGTGCTAGCATTATGAACATTTGTGCATTCAGACAATTTTCATGTCTTTTTAAAAAAGATACAATGTGGGTCCAGTTTGTCTCAATTTTTCAAAGAATGTGGTTCACTACTTTCTTTTCTGCTGTGACTCCTCTCTGTTCCTAGCAATTGCACACAAAAAAAATGTGCTGCCTTTCTTTTCTTGACTAAAAGAATGGCTTCCTTACTTTTGAGAAATTACAAATGTCGAGTGGGGTCTGGAGATGTAGTAGAGCACTTGTCTCACATGTGCAACTCTCTGGGTTCTTTGGGGGATGCGGGGGAAAGAAAAACACCAAAATGTTTAATGGTTCTCCCTTGCACTTTTTAAAAAAAATATTTTTTAGTTGTAGGTGGACACAATATCTTTATTTTATTTTTATGGTGCTGAGGATGGAACCCAGTGGCTCACGCATGCTAGGTGAGCACTCTACCTCTAAGCCACAACCCCAGCCCATCTTGCACTCTTTTTTATAGTGCTAGGGATGGAACCCAGAGCCTCGTGCATGTCAGGCAAGCACTCTACCACTGAGTTACATCTTCAGTTCCAGTTTAAAGGTTCTCCCCCACTTCCCTGAAATTACGACTAAGTTGCCTAGGTTGGCCTGAAACGATGGGTTCAGGGATCCTTCTGCTCCAGACCAACAAGTAGTGGGATTACAGGTGTGCACCATCACACCTGGTTTTTAAATTACAATTTCTTAAAAAATTCTCAAGCTCTTAAAAAAAATCATTTGACCTCTGTCATGAAGAAACGCCAGCCCTAAAGCTAGAAAACCCAAAACTTCAATGAAGACGACAAATAGAAAGCACAACACCATTCACACAAAACAACTAACTGCACACAGGCATCAGCTGAGAAAGAATAAGAGAGAATTGGCTTGCCATTCCTTTTCATGTCAGATGGCCTGGAGGGGAGAGGCGACTCTCCAGTGCCCTTCTATACAAATGGAAAACTCCATGCCTCCCTCCTCTCCTAGGGTGGCCATTTTGCTGCACTGAGTCTGACCTAGGAGTGGCCTGGACTCTGCTTTCCATGCTGTGTAAGGCAAACCCTATGCAAAGTACCACCAGCTGCATGTGTACACTTCTTTGAACTTTTTCCCCTAAAGGCTGTAAAAGTACGTAACCCCATATTAGGGGGCTCCAGCTCCTGGCTCACTCACCTTCTCAGCCATGGCATCCATGTAGTCCTGTCGCTGGTACTCTCTGCGGCGCAGATGCCTGTACACGTGGAACTCTCCACTGCCAGCCCCAGCACTTGAACCTAGAGCCAGAATGACCCAGAGTTCCAGATGAAATCCAGTTACCAACACAGGCCATCCTTAACTAAAAGGGACTGAAGTTAAAGCAGGAAGTAATGGAAGGTACCATGCCTGCCTTTTTCCACTTATACCCCAGAGCAAATGAAGGGTCTGACATGTCACAGGCACCATTAAATTGTTGTGTGAATGTTGACTATGAAATCACTAAACATTCCATTCTAACATATTATCAAGGAGGAACAACTGTGATTTAAAGACCAAAATCTAGAAGAAAATGACCTCCCCAAGCCCTCCATTATTTCACATTTGGCTGCTAGATTTCTAGCAAGTTGGAAAGGTGTCCACGATATTTTAAGTAAAAAGATGGAGATTAAAAAATAGTATGTGCAGAACACCTGTATTCTTATAAAAGCATTTTTTTCTTAAATGAGTGATGTTGATGATAAAGAGGTTTTGGAAAGCTTTATCAAAACGCTTCAAGCAGAATTAAATATGAATAAATTCTTTATATCTCTATGTATTACTTGTTTCTATTTATAATTAGCATGTTAGTTTATAATCCATCAAAATAATAAAAATATTTCCATTTAGAAAAAATATAATGTGTTATTAAAAATAACACAGAAGAGGGCTGGGGCTGGGTGGTAGAGCACTTGCCTAGCATGCGAGAGGGTTCGATCCTCAGCACCATATAAAAATAAACAAAGGCATTCCACTCACCTACAACTACAAAAAAATATTTTTTAATTAAAAAAAAAAAAAAAGATCACAGAAGAAAGTTGTCTAGTGCCAAATCATAAGCAACTGTACCTCATCACTGTAAGAACAAAATTCTGGACCACTGAACATTTTTTTCTTACCAAAGATCTATTTAACAAATACTTCAGGAGATATACGTGTGTGTGGTGTGTGTGTGTATATATATATCTACCTTTAAATTTATTTATACACACAGATAAAGGACATTACCCATTACATCTCGGACAAATTCTGGGGGAGGTCGAGGTGCCCATTCACTCATTTTTTCCGGGATTGGAACTGCTTTGTCCTGCAATATTTAAACAGGAAAGCATCTGTTAAGTATAAACCTGCTGACAAACTTCCATCTCTTATAACCAAAGACTAGCGAAGAGGGTAGGCTTTGCTACTCAGACCCGGAGCTGATTTTCCGCCTTGCCTTTATTTCATGCCGTAGACTTCCCAGGGCTACACTTTCCAGGGCAGAACTCAGAAACCTGTCACCGTTAATGGCCAGCAACCTCCGACTTGAGCACTACTCAAGGAGGAAAACCGAGCTTTTCTAGTCAAAGGTCCAGGAAATGGACCGTCGCATCCGATTGTTTTTAGGACCTGGGGAAGCGAGGCCTGGACGGGTGCGCGAGGGACTAAGGCACGACCTGCACAGGTGTTCTGGCTGCCCCCTCTCTAACCGTGAGTGCTCTTTGGAACAAACAAGCCCTTTTGCTAACTCACAGCTTCCACCTTCTCAGTCTAACGCTTCTGTCCTCGGAAAGTCAACCGAAAAGCGTGAAGCCTTCCGCAGCACCTTCAGGCAGGTTTCTAAACAAGGACAGACGGAAGCTCGCCATCTCTTCCGGGACAGTTCCCAAGGACTGCTCTGGAATTAGGGTGCCGAGACCTCGAGTCTGGCGGCGGGGGATAGGGGTGCGCGGACCCCCAGAGGCGCCGGAGCGGAGAGGGGTGGGCCTCGGACGCGCCGCGGAGCCCGCGCTTCCTCTCACCGGGTTCTTCATGAGTCGCTCCAGCTTAAGCTTCTGCTCCTCCGCCGCATTCTTGGGGATGACGAGCGTCTGCGGTTCTTTCTTGGGCCTCGGCGGTCGCACAGACGAGGCGGCCGGACTCGCCATAGCAACTCTCCCACTTCCTGGGCGAGCAAAGACCGCGGCGCGCCCTTATGACGACAGAGCCAGAGACGCATGCGCAGTCTCCGTGCGCGGGAGGCGTGGCCGCGGGCCGGGGCGGAGTCGCAGAACGGAAGTGGCCTGCTGAATATTCATGAGCCCGAGGCTGGTCTGGTTTATTTTGATCCAAGCGGCTTGATTTCATTTCCTGTTTCTGAACAAATCTGTGCGGCCGGACGCCCACGTCTCTGGGGGCGAGGTGGCCCCTCACGCTCGAGTGGTCCGGGCCGACCTCTGCAGTTCCAGCGGGCACCGTGCTGCAGAGGGCTCTCAGCTCCTGCTCCCGCCGCGCTCCCCTCGCCTCTGGGCTTTGTCCTGGCAGGTCCGTGGGTCCCCGAACTCCCATTTGCAACAATCTCCATTTATATAAGACGGCGCAAACATGTCACTGAGCTTCCTGAAAACTGGGAGCCGGATGTCCTCTGTCACCTTGGAATTCCTCAGCCGAGGGCATGAGGCTGTTTTACCAGGAAGAGAACAGCCGCCCCTCCAGTCTGGGGACCGGCCAGACGTTTACAGCTAGGCCTGAGGTTCTGTTGAACGTAATTAACTCCACAGAACACCCACATCGCACAAGGCCTTCCTGGGACTGTGATGGAGGGAGACCTAGAGCGCTCCGCAGTCCTGTCCAAACTCGCGAAAGCAAGAATATTGCTCCTACCAGAAAGAGACCCACATCTTCCCACTCCAGCTAATACTTGTAACTGCGGCTTCTTACCTGCGCCAGCCCTGATTCGTTCCTTTCCTTTTACATATTGTGACCAATTTTATTTTTATTTATTTTTGTTACTGGGACTTGAGTCCAGGGACACATTACCACTGAGTGACATCCCCAGCCCTTTTTATTTAATTTAATTTATTTATTTATTTATTTTTGAGACAAGGTCTTACTAAATTGTTGAGGCTGGCCTGGAACTTGTGATCTTCCTGCCTCAGCTTCCCTCCCTGTCGTTTGGATTAGAGGCACGTGCCACCGTGCCTGGCTATCATTAATTTTACATGTCAACTTGACTGGGTCATGGAGTTCCTGAATATTTGGTCAAACATGATTCTGGGTGTGTCTGTGTGTTTCTGGATGAGATTAATATTTAAATTGGTAGACTGAGTATATCCTTCTAATATGTGGCCCTTATCCAATCAGTTAAAACCTTGAATGGAACAAGACATCCCTCCTACAAAGGAGACAGAATTCTTGCTTGATGGCTTCTGAACTGGGATCCAGTATTGGCTTTTGTCCACCAGACTTCAGACTGGGGTCTTGGCCTTCCAACTGGGACCAGAACTACATCATCAACCCTGGTGTCTCTCCAGCTTCCTGACTCAGCCTGCGGATGTAGGACTTGTCAGTCTTCATGATCCCATGAGCCAGTACCTTATAATAAATACATTCTCTTGGTTGTTTCTCTGGCAAATCTAATATAAATATTTATTAAGATATCTGATCATAGAATTGTCCTCACTTCCTGACAGCATCTAAACCAGAACAAAAGCATACTTTCACAAGTCACCTTATACAAACCCAAATCTTATTTCAAGCCCTGTTAACAGCCTCTGCCTGAGATAAATATGGCCTTCCTTCCTGTAACAAGCCAGAACCCCAGTTTGTTCAATTACAGACATGTTCCTGTTAGTCTTTACAGCTTCTGTTTTCTTGTTTGCCATTCGAGAGCCCCTGTACAGTAGATGCCAGCTCTTATTTCTTACTGTATCCCAGTGTCTGGGGCATTCCCAGTGCCATTTCTTACATCTCCCAGTGCCATTCCACAGCAAGGCACTCTAAATAAACATTTACTGGATGAACACAGCATATTAGGGACAGGAACCTCAATACTACTGCTGTCTGCTCAGCCTAGAACAGTTCTCCCACTGGGTTCCCAGGAGGATGGAAGGTGGACAAGGGAAGGATGCTTCATTAGTTCTCTAAAGGCTGTTCCTGGATGCCCCATAGTGGGTGGTTTTCCAAGTGGGGGGGAACTCAGGGAAGTCCTTGACTTGGTCTGTCATTGGAATCCAGAGAGGGCTTGGCCTGGGTGGGTTCATATACACAAATTTGTCCTTTATTGTACAATTTAGCAACCTGGTACGTCACTTGTCTCTAAACACTCTACAAAACAAGGACTTTGCCTGGAATGACTTCTCTTCCCTGAAGAACTCCCACTCAGGGGGTTCTTACCTTAGCTTAAATGTCACTTGCTAGTTGGGCACAGTGGTGCTCATCTGTAAGCCCAGTTAGGGAGGCTGAGGCAGAAGAATCACAAGTTTGAGGCCAGCCTGGGCAATTTAGCCAGACCCCGTTTCAAAATAAAAAATAAATAAGGCTGTGGATGTGGCTCAGTGGTTAAGTCACCCGCTGCTAAAAAAAAAAAAAAAAAAGAGCAAATGGACACTCAATAAATAAGTGGTTACTCAGTGAATGACAACACGAGACATTGTTGCAGCACAGAGTTACAGAGCCAGGAATACTGGGCCAGCATCTGACCTGTTGGCAGCTGTTGCTACAGCACCCCCAGCTCAGGGTCAGGCACAGAGATGGGGCGTGGTGGACAGTGAGCAGATGGAAGTTCAGTGAATTGATGATGTGAACGAATGCACGAAGGTGGTAGAGAGCAGGTGGTGTGAGAGCTGGTAATGACCTTGATGTCCAAGTCCATCCATGTCACTGACGTTCTTATGGTCCTGGTTATACAGATAAGGATGAGAGGGAAGAGGCCCAGGCTCTCACAAAGTCAAATCTGGGTCTCTGGTGGCCTGAGTGATTAAGGGGCTCACATATGGATAGAAAAAGAGCCTGGTGGAGAGTGTTCACCTGGCACCCTCCTACAACAGAAAGCAGATTTGAGATTCTGCTTTTTGGGATGAAAGATTCCTCTCCCTCACCTCTGAATGCCCCACAGGTCTCAGACCCAATTGTGCCATCCCACCCACCACCAGGGGGCAGCAAAGCCCCACCCAGACCAACCATGTCTTCCAAGTCCAGCCACTGCCGGGGATCCTGGAACTGGGCACTTAGAAAACAAGGTCTCCCATCCAGGGAAGACACCGTGCTTTGGGGTTTGGGAGACCTGGTGCCAAATTTTGGCTTCGCCTACCCTAAGCTTGCAACTTAAGCTCTCCAATACGGTTTCCTCACGTGCCAGGAGGGCACCAGCAAACCTACCCTGGAGACAGGTTCATACACCAAGTGATGTATGTGTCCAGCACAGCGCCTGACACCCAGAGGGTGACTGCCTGCCCCAGTTTGGTCCCAGAACTGAGGGGTTGGGATGTGGGACTTCTAATGTCAAAACCAAGAGTCTCAGGAAAACTGGAACAGTTGATCACTCAAAAGGACCACCCTGTCTCAGTCCTTGGAGTCATGGATGACACTGAAAGTGCTGAAGCAGTAAAACTGTCTATGAATATTCTAGAGTTTGAGTTTCTCACGGAATTAGCGAGTCCGAGGTCTTTTTACAAATGTCCTGGGGCTGCTCAGGGTTCTGGAAGTCCTAGGTCAAGGGCTGCATCTGTTCAAGAGAAGAAAACAGATCCATGAACAGAGATAAAAACAAAGAGGGAGGCTGGGGCTGCGGCTCCATGGTAGAGCACATGCTTAGCACGCATGAGGCCCTGGATTCCATCCCCAGCACCCCTGGAAAGCAAAAAGGAGAAAAAATTGTAAAACAACACTTCAGAAAGGAGCTTGCCATTTTTCTATGAAGGTAAACGTACACTTAGCAACCCAGCAGCCTCACTCCCAGGTGTTTAGAGAAGTGAAAACAGATGTTCCCACTGAATAACCTGTGTGTAAAAATGTATAGCAGCTTGACTCCTTATTGCCCCCTACTGGCAACAACCCACCTGCCCATCAAAGTGGGATTTATCCTCACAGTGGAATTCTCCTCAGCACTAAAAGGAAGAACCTGTTGATACTTGCAGCAACATGGATAAATCTCAAAAGTATTGGGCTGCCCAGTGTGGTGGTGTATACCCGGAATACCAGCTACTGGGGCTGAGGCAAGAGGATCACAAGTTCGAGGCCAGCTGCAGCAACTTAGTGAGACCCTGTGTCTCAAAACAAAAGGGTTGGGAATATGATTTGGTGGTAAAGTGCCCTTGGGTTCAATCCCCAGTACACCCCCCCAAACACACACACACACACACACACACACACACATCTGAAAGTCCACAACCTGAGCAATTCTATTGACTGAGCATTCTGGAAAAGCCAAAATAAAACAGATCAGAAGTTGCCAGAGATCAAGGGTAGGTAACAGGAGGAGATGAGGGGCATATGGCCCGAGGGAACTTTTTTGGACTGGAAATGTTCTATATCTGGATCATGGAGATGGCAATCTGACCATACACATCTGTCAAACTCATGGCAGCATATACTTAAAAAGGGTGATTTAATTCTATTCAAGTCCCATCTCGATAACATTGACATAATAAACAACAGCTGACTTGCTTTTCATGTTTGGGTGTTTGGGGGAAGTGGTGCCAATATTCAGCCCACAGTGCACCCCACATGCAGCTTGAGCTCTATAAATCTGCCCCACCCAGCAGAAGGCCAATGGTAGGGGCAATAAGTTTTCCAAAGCCCAGAGGCCAATGTGCTGGGCTCCACATGCTCAGAGTCCTGGCTGTCCTGGTGGCAGGGTCCTCTCTTAAGCTGGACCACGCTGAGCAGTCATAGCAGGTGCCTGGGCCGGCAGCTGGCATGGTCTCCACCCATCAGACTTCCCAGTTTGGGTCACTAAAAGGCCTTCCTGTCCCTGAACTTGAACCCTCAGATCTGCTGGTTGAAGGGCCCAGCAGAAGCGCTGCTGTGTGCATTGGTTTTCTGTTGCTAATGACTGAATAGCACAGACTGGGTGATTTTTAATGAAAAGGTGATGATTTGGGCTCAGGGTTCTGGAAGTCTTAGGTCAAGGGCTGCATCTGGTGATGACCTTCTTGCTTGAAGAGTCCCAAGGAAGTGCAGGGTATCACCAGGTGAGAGACAGGGAGTGGGCCCTGTGTGCCTCTTATGGTCTCTCTCCTTCTTCTTGTAAAGCCACCAGGATTCACTCATGGGGACTCTACCACAATGACCTCATCTAACCCTCGTCACCTCCCAAAGCTCGCCTCTGAACACCACAGCTGAATTAAGTTTCCACCTATTCAATATCTTGTCACCATGGGGACCAACCACATTCTAGCCATCCCAGATGCATCCCCATCTGGGCTGGTCCATGACTGCTCTGTGTCCTTGGCCCCTCTCAGCTCTTGACCCTATTGTTCCCACCTGTGACCTACAAACCCTCCTTGGATGACCTTCCATGAATGTGTGGACCACTCGCAAATCCTCTGCTGAGCTCCACACACAGGAAGAAGCCATATTTAAAATGCCCCCAAGACAATGGAAATCAGTCAGTAACCTTTGGAGCGCTTTCCATGTGCCAGGGTCTTGGTCTACTGCGCCCTGGGCATTACCTCATTGAATTCTCACAAGAAACTCATGCAATAGATTCTATTTTTAACTTTTTTTTCCCAGGACTGAGGATTGAACCCAGGGCCTCCCACATGCTAGGTAAGTGCTCTACCAGAGAGCTACACCCCTGGTCCCCTACTCACCTAATTTTAATGGTAATTACTTCCTTACTTTTAGTATTTTAATATTTTTACCAAAACATCAACCTTAAAACTCCATTTTCGTTTCTGGAACTCCACATACCTAGAATCAATCAGAATGTATTTTCTATTCTGTGGCTTTTGGTTTACTCTCTTGCTTGTATCTTTTTGTCCAAAAGCTCTTCATTTGAATGTAGTCAAACATTTCTATTTTCCCCATTGAGGGATTTTTGTGTTCTATTTTTAAAAAACCCATTTCTTACCCCAAGGTTGTAAAGAAACTCTTTAATATTATTTTTAGATGCTTTATTGTCTTGCCTTTTGCATTTAGATCTACGATTCACTTAAAATTATCTTTTGGGTTTGGTGCGGAAGCCTAATTTCATTCTTTCCATATTGATGACTAAATTTCCCAGAACCACTTATTGAAGAAACTGCTTTTCCTCACTGTGCTGATGCTTCATTTCAAATCTCAGCACAATTTTATTCTGGCCATTGCCGTTGGCAACCAGCTGAGCGCAGGTGTGTGCTAACTCTCAGGTGCACCAAACAGCTCTCTGTTTATGCCCTGGGGCCCACTTGGTGCAGATCTGGAATCTGCAGGGGAGTTGTTACTTGTGGCAATACCTAACTAATGGGGACAGGAGTTGGTGGCTAATTGTGTTTCTCTTCCTTCTCCGTCTCAATCTTCCTAGTCTCCTACTTTCCATCCCTTTGAGATCACTGCCCCAAATAAATTACTCACACTTCTGGAGGGAACAGAGGTACTGGACATGGGTACTGGAGGTGGCTCAAGAAAGCAGCCCCCCAGGATAGGGTCAGGGAATCGAATTATGCACTGGTCAAGCTACAAAGAAAGACCCTCTGCTGGGGTGAGTGGAAGGGAATAACCCTGGCCTGGAGCAGCACCATGATGACTAGTGCTCTCTCCTGTTAGATGTAGGTAGAAAGTAAAGCTTTGGTTTAGGTACCAGTTGCCCACACTAGAAAGACCTGGGAGCAATGGCGAGTGTTGGTTGCTTTCTGTTACCTATTTTGAGGGCTTGAAAGGAGAAAATGCAGATTCAGGTTAGCCGACCTTCAACTCAAAGCAGGCTACAAGTCAAAACATCTCCAAGGCAACAGTTACTGCCAAGGGGAGGGCCATCACCAGGTAGACCAGATGGCTGGCCTACGAGGTCCTGAGCCTCTGACCTAACCCATTCCAGTGATTGTGCAATTGGTCCATGAGCAAGGGAGCCACGTGAAGGGCTGATGGCCATGTCTGGGCTTCCTTCCACCATGCTGCTGGATTTATTGCAGCTGCTAAATGCCAGAACATGGTGACCCTTGATAGAGCACTAGCATCTGAGGAGCCCAGTCAGCCTCTTGGTGGAACTGATACCACATCAGATACGGGGTTGCCTCATCCTACCTCACCTCTCCCAGCACCATCATTCAAGGGTTTGTAGGATGCATCTGGTTTGCTGTCGGGGACCTCACACATCATCTCAGGCCAAGAATCATGTCACGTCAAAAGGGGAGGGGGGCTACATGGTGAGAGGAACAGCTACTACAATACCTGAACGCCTCTGATCCCCAGCGCATAGCGTCGACTGTTCAGTTCTCAGATGAGATGATGCTGGAAACGCATCCCGAGCGGTTGGAGTGATGGGTTCCAGGTTGAGGAATGTGTATGGGACCTACTGCTGATATATGGCGCTGGATTCCCTGTGGTTGGAATTCATAGGTTTGGGGAACAAAGGGGAAGTAGGGGTGGCCCTTCTCACTATGACCCCCGCGATCCTCTGGGTGAACCTGTACTTCTCATTTCTTTAAACTTAGGCTGCTTTGGGTCAGAAATTTGGATTCCTGGTTTGGGAAAACAACCTGGAGGACCAGAGAGGGATCCGGTGAATTGAACCGACTCATTTTGAGATCTTCACTCCTGGGGAACAGCCATCAAAGAAATGGAATAGAACACGTGACCTTGATTGTCATGGGGACTTAGGTGACTCCAGCTACATGGAGGAGTAGGTCTGGAATGTGACAGATTTATTGGGCACCATTACTTGGTGATTCCACATCCAATGGTGACTGGAAATGGATAAATACAGCCACTGTGACCTTATGAAGGTAAAGAAATTCAGAGAGTTAACTTTTTAGGGATGGAAGTTGAGGTCACGCCACCATGTCAAAGTCCTGGCCATGGATGAGGGAAATCTAGAATGCAGGGGGCAGCAGGGACAGGTTGGATATAAATTATGCTCTGGGGTCAGTTAAAGCAGTGAGGACTACTGGTTGTCTCATTAACCCTTGTTTACAGAGTCTTTGGTAGGGACTGTGTCCAGGGACAAATACACAGGAATTTCCTACTTTTTTTTTTTGGTTATTGATTTCTAGGCTATTTGAATTGTGATCAGAGAATACGATCTGATTATTTCAACCCTTAGAAATATATTAAGACTACAGTCCAGTATACATTTTTTTTTGTAAATGTTTCACGCATACTTGAAAAGTGCTTGCAATTAGTAATTAGATATGGTTTCCCATGTTCAGTGATATGCTTTTTGGGGAATCAGAGGGAATAAACCCCTGATTTTTAGCAGTTGCCCACCATGCTATAAGCACCCTTTCCATGGTCAATTTCAAGTTACAATGAGATATCAACCATCTCACAAACATCTTCAAAGTTTAACAACTGGTTCTTGTGACAGGATATAAGCCAGTTCCAATATCTCACTGTACTTATGTCTATAAACTTAAGTGGTTCACCCTGCACAAAAATCATGTCAAAGTGTAACACAGGGGCTGGGGATGTGGCTCAAGTGGTAGCGCGCTCGCCTGGCATGCGTGTGGCCCGGGTTCGATCCTCAGCACCACATACAAACAAAGATGTTGTGTCCACCGAAAACTAAAATAAATAAATAAATATTTTAAAAATTCTCTCTCTCTCTCTCTCTCTCTCTCTCTCTCTCTCTCTCTCTTTAAAAAAAAAAGTGTAACACAGACTTAGGAATTAGACCAGAAACTTTGCAAACACTAAGAAAACATAGGGTCAACACTCCATATTGGTGCAGGTACTGACTTCCTTCATAAGACCTCTAAAGCTCAAGAAATAAAACCAAGAATCAATAAGTGAGATGGCATCAAATTAAAGAGCTATGGGGCTAGGGATGTGGCTCAAGTGGTAGCGCACTCGCCGGGCATGCGTGCGGCCCGGGTTCGATCCTCAGCACCACATACAAAGATGTTGTGTCCGCTGAAAACTAAAAAATAAATATTAAAATCCTCTCTCTCTCTCTCTCTTTAAAAAAAAAATTAAAGAGCTTCTGCACAGCAAGAGAAACAATTAAGAGTGTGAAAAGAGAGCCTACAGAATGGGAGATAATCTTTGTCAGTTCTTCTTGTGACAGGGGATTAATAAAACAAATTCAAAAAAACTTAACACCAAAAGCAAAAAAAAAAAAAAAAAGAAAAAAGAAAAAAGAAAAAAAACCACTCACAAATAACCCACTCAATAAATAGGCAAAAGAACTAAACATATACTTCGCAAAAGAGGAAACACAAATGACCAACCAATACACGAAAAAATATTTGACATCTGTAGCAATTAAGGAAATGCAAATCAAAAGTACATGAAGATTTTTATCTCTCTCCAGTCATAATGTCATCTATCAAGAATACAAATAATAATAAATGCCTCTGAGGATGTTGGGGGAAAGTACACTCATACATTGTTGCTGATACTGCAAATTAGTACAACTGCTCTGGATAGCAGTATGGAAATTTCTCAAAAAAACTAGGAATGGGTTGGACTGTGGTGGTCCATACCTGTGATTCCAGCAACCTGGGAGGCTGAGGTAGGAGGATTACAAGTTGGAGGCCATTCTGGGCAACTTAGTAAGACCTTGTCTCAAAATAAAAAATAAAAAGGACTGGTTAAGTGCCCCTTGGGTTCAGTCCCTGGTACAACAAAACAAAACAACCTAGGAACCTAACTGAACCCAGATATTCCACTCCTTGGTATTTAACCAAAAGAATTAAAAATCAGCATATTTTAGTGATATAGTCACATCAATGTTTATTGAAGCACAATTCACAACAGCCAAATTATGGAACCAGAGGCCCATCCATAGATGAATGAATTGAGAAAATATAGTATGGAGTTTTATTCAGTCACAAAGAATGAAATTATGGCATTTGCTGGTAAATGGATGGAACCGGAGAACATCATGCTAAGTGAAATAAGCCAGACTTAGAAAATCAAGGGTCAATTGTTTTCTCTCATATGTGGAAGCTAGAGCAAATTAAGGGGAAAAATTCAGGGGGCTTAGATTTTTTAAAATATTTATTTATGTTTTTAAGTGTAGATGGACACAACACAATACCTTTTTTATTTTTATGGGGTGCTGAGGATCGAACCCAGGCCCTGCCCGTGCTAGGTGAGTACTCTACCGCTGAGCCACAATCCCAGCCCCAGGGCTCAGATTAAGAGCAAAGATCAGTGGAGTAGAAGAAGGATATTGAGAGGGAGGGAGGAGGGATAGAAAAGGAGAGGAAATGTAGAATGAATTTAACAAAATCATGTTATGTGCATGTATAACTATACCACAGGGAATTCCACCTTTATGTATATATAGGAAGCACCCATCAAAAATAAATAAATCAATGAGCAAAAGGAAGATCAGTAGAGTAGAGGAAGGAGACTAGTTGGAGGGAGGAGGAGTAGGAAAGCAGAGGAACAGGGACTGAAATGCATTAATCAAACTCCATGCATGTATGGTTTTGTCAAAATGAGCCCAAGTACTATGTGTAACTATAATGCTCTTAATAAAGAAGTTAAGTTGTGCAAATGATTCTTATCCTTACTGTTTTTCTAACTATTCTATAATTTCTTTAATTGAAAAGTGTGAAAACCTCACTATTTTTGGATATAGCTATTTCTCTTTGCAGATCTGTCCATTTTTGCTTTATTTTAAGAATATTATTAGGTGCATGCAAATTTAGAGTCTGTTGTTTCTGTTGGATTTCCTACATGATATCTTATCTACTAGTGTGCCTGGTTACTTTTTTTTTCTGTACTGGAGATTGTAGCCAGGGGTTTCACTAAGTTACCCAGGCTGGTCTTAAACTTGCAATCTTTCTGTCTCAGCCCCCTAAGTAGTGGAATTACAGGTGAGTGTCACTCTGTCTGGCCTGGTTACTTTTTTCTTTGTGGTACTGGGATGGAACCCAGTCCCTTGTGCACACTAGCAAGTGCTCTACTCCTGAGCTACACCTGGAGTCCTGCCTGATTATTTTTAATAGGTATTTATATTAGCTGCCTCCTGAGAGGATTTAAATTTACTTCTTCCAGGATACATATTGCTAGTGCTTGAGAGTTCTAGCAGTCTATGATTGTCTTCATTGAATTTCAGAAACTGAGATGATCAGAAGCTGGATTTCAGCCCATGTGAGGGTTGGTCTATTTCTGGTATCCTCTGACTCTTAGGATACAGCTTCTTTTTTCCCCTCATTTCAAAGTACAGAGACTTTAATCAGGACCCTAATCTTGGCAGGTCTTGTATTCAAATAATAGTCCCCTAGTCCAACAGGCCTGTCAGAAATCTTCTGGGTCTTTTAGACATTCATCCACTTTTTCCAAATTGGCAGACGACTCCAGGAAAAATATGGTCTTCAATGCTGGGCTCACCTCATGGGATTTCTGTCTTTTCCCAGATCTTAGCCTCATAATTCTTTCCTATCTCCTTAACATTCCACAGCCTTCAAACAGATTAAAAAATATTTTGACTAGCCTTTCTAACTTATGCAGTGAGTGGGTTGCTTGGAGTTACTTAATGTGTCATCTCTAGGAATGAAAGTCTTAGTAGACACTATTTTTTTTTATTATCTCCATTTTTCAGATGACGAAACTAGACCCAGAGAAGTTCAGTAACCTGCCCAAGGTCACGTAACAGTAAGTGATGGGATTGGGATCCTGACAGAGCATCTGATCCCAAAATCTATGTGCTTAATTACTATGCTATAATGTTACTAGGCAACCCAACTCTTTGGCTGAAGGCTTTGTATGCATTGGGCCTTGTTCCTCCCTGCAGAGGGCCTCACCTTTCCCTCCTCTGTTGCCCAGGGGCCCCACAGAACCCACTCAGGCCTCTTTGGTACCTCTTTTGGCCCCACCAACTTCATGCAGGTGTCTCCCCAGGGACAGGGCAGAGCAGTGCAGAAAACAGAAGTTCAGATACAATTAAAGCACAGAGAGATGGGGACAGGGTTGGATGTCACCTCCCCTTACTGGGTCCCTGGGTGTCAGTGAGTTTGCATGATCTTTATTTGGAATTGCTCCACCCCTTGCTGACTCATACAGAGCTTGAGTCAATTCACACTGTCTGGAGTCGCACCTTTCCATCCCGAGCTGCTGCAGCGTGTGTGTGTGTGTGGGGGGGGGGGGGGCACATGAGGGACCTGAGAGTTCCCCTACTGAATTGCCTTCTGTGGGGACACCTCTGTCTCCCTGGGTGGCTCAGATCGTCTTGAATGGGGAATGTGACTGGCTCCTCCTCAGTTGTCCTTGTCCTTGAGACCCTCCCATCCAACTCCACAGGGAAAAGAGGCCACCAGTCAGAAACACTGCCATCTGCTGCTCCCTCTTCCCCTTCCAAATGGTTCACACTTTCACCTGCCTTCCCTCCTGTCTTAGAGCGGGAGAGGGTGCACAGCCAGGAAGACCACAAGCTTTGGAAATCTTGTGTTTGCCACTTGCCAGGGTTAATTGATCCTGGATGAATCATCAATTCTTTTTTTGGGGGGGTGGGTGGGTGGGTACCAGTGATTGAATTCAGGGTCACTCGACCACTGAGCCCCATCCCCAGCCTTATTTTCTGTTTTATTTAGAGACAGGGGCTCACTGAGTTGCTTAGCACCTCACTTTTGCTGAGGCTGGCTTTGAACTTGCAATCCTCCTGCCTCAGCCTCCCAAGCTGCTGGGATTACAGGTGTGCACCACTGCATCCAGCTGAATCTTCAGTTTTTTAGAGCCTAAATTTCTAATCTCTAAAATGTTAATCACACTGGGCTGGGGCATGGTTCGGTGGTAGAGCACTTGCCTGGCACATGTGAGGCACTGGGTTCGATCCTCAGCACCACATAAAAATAAATAAATAAAATAAAGGTATGGTGTCCAACTACAACTAAAAAATAATAATAAAAAAGAAAATAAAAGAGATTGATTTTGGCTCATGATTCTGGAGGTGTAAGTCCAGAGGCTTGATCTGGTGACAGTCTTCTTGCCGGCAGAGTCCCAAGGTGCCACAGAGCATCACGTAGCAAGAAAAGGGGACTTGAATCTTGTGTCTTTTTCAAAAGTCCTGTGTCTTCTGCAATCTTTAATTCTGCCTGATTTCTGACCTGATTAGATTTCTTAAGCTTATCTGCTACATTTCTTGACTCCAACTCAGGCCTAGTCATTTCTTTAGAGAGCCCTCATTCCTTTTAGAGGAGAATGGTACTTAGAGACCATAGTCAGTCACCAGGGATGCTCTTGTTACTGAGTTGCTGTTAGAGCTAGAAAACAAATCATCCGGAAATCGGAAAACAAACTATGATCACATATAAACATTTCCCACTTAAATTTAGAATCGTAAGGTTTAGCTCGTTTGATTTAATGTCTATATTTCTCTCCCCTCATCTTGGTTCTTTGCAGTTCTTTGGTTCCTAGGATAGATTCTGTGAGGAATGTGTTAGTGAGTTCCTATGCTCATTTGTGTTACTGACTTGACAGGCAGGTAGGGCATTTGTTTTGATGTCCCCTTTTAGGATCTGCTCTGTGGGGTTTTCTTCCTGTGCCTTGCCAAAGGGAGGGAAAGCAGACAGACTCAAACTGTGAGCCTTTGGCGCCCACCGAGGGAGCCATCGTATCTCAGTTTACAAAGGAAAAACTCTCTGGTCAAGGTTCACCAGATTTTCACTGTGCCCTCCCTCAAGACCCTAATCTAGAGACAAGTTTCCCTCTGTGGGGGTTTGGAGGGATCAAAGTAGTTGATGAGGATCCAGAGGAGAGGTTAGCCCCAGCCTGTGCACAGGCTCAGAAACTATTATGTCAACGCAGTAGCAAGAGAATCTCCCCTGGAGCCCGAGTATGGTCACCAAGTATTGCTCTCCTCTAAGAGAAGCAAGGACTGTCTGTAGACATGGCTGATCCCAGATTTGTGGCAAGACATGCAACCGATGAGCCTAGAAAAAATCTAATCATGCCAGAAACCAAAGACAGATGAAAAACTGCAGGTGGCTTTTTAAAAGGACACAGGAATCCACTTGAAGGGGCTCCTGCTGGCCCAAAATGCAACAACCTGAGCTTCAGAAAGCATTTAATACCAACAATGATTTAAAGCACATCAAAAGTGTGCAAGATGACTGCAAAACAGAACAAGAGCAAAGCCAAATCACTGCGCTTCACAGAAGATATACACTCTCTGAAACGTGTGACATCACCTTCTTACACCAAGGAGGAAACCTAGTAGATTGGATAATAAAGAGTTGGAAGATAAAAACTTATTGTGGGGTGTGGCTCAGTGGTAGAGCGCTTGCCTTGCATGTGCGAGGCCCTGGGTTCCATCCCCAGCATTGCAAAAACAACAAAATCCTTGATCTGATGGGCCATCTCTCCCCTGCCACGGGATGAAAGCGGAGGCAGGTGCCACTGTCCTTCTGCTGGCTCCTGAAGGGTCTTTGGGACACTTAAGTTGTGAAACACAGTCCTGACTCAGGACCACTATGACTCAACCTCGAACTCACTCAGGGGTGTCCAGGAGGCTGTCAGATTGGTAAAGAAATGACTAGCCCTCTTTAGATTCAGGTGGTTTATTATTTATATAGGTGGCAGAAGCAGGAGGTGTTGGCTCCCTGTTCCACAAGACACTGAAACCAAAGGGGCCTGAGGACAATGTTCGTGAGCTCTGGGACATCTTGTTGTGGAGGGGTTGATTCCATGGTTGAACTAACAGATGGACCCTAAGGAGGGGCAGGGGGGCTCCTGAGAGCCATCAGGAAGAGCTGAGAAACGCCTCACCTCAGCCCGCCTGCAAGAGAGGAGGCAGGTCCTCGTCATGGTCCCGTGCTCCCTGGAGACCACCGGGCACGCTGTCACCGCTTAGGTCTGCGGTGGATAAGCTTCGCCTATGGCCCACAGAGCCACATGCAGCACACCAGGGCACCGTGGGGAGCCATTACCCTCACAAGGTGAAGACTTCTCCTGCGCCCACTCCAAGATTGGCAGCAGGGGTCCTGGGAGGCAGTCATGGTTGACTCTGCCGTCTATCAGGACCCACCCTGCCCACTTACCAGCTGCTCTTTTAATGAAGAGGGAGCATATAGAAGTAAGGGGGGGGCAGTTCCCATATGAGCAGATGCCTGCCATTCCCTCAGCCTGGCCAAAGTCCAGATGAACCCCTTCCCTGTGGGCCCTATATCCTTCAGGGGACCCCACACTGGGTCCCAGAGGCACTTCCTGTGATGTGATCCTTAGGAAATCCTCACATCTGCCTCTCCAAGATAAGAGATCACAGCCGCACTGGTGTCTTCAGATGAGATGGAGGACAGTCTGTTCTCCCTCGCAGGAGTGTGTCCGCCACATCACAGGGACTCACCTCCTTCTCTCTCCTTACTCTTTCACGGGCTTGAAATAAGTGAGCGGATTGGGGAGACACCAAAGGAGCTCATGACCATCTCCATTTGTAAATTATGCATTTGATGACGTGGCTCTAAAATTTCACATCTGTGGCAGTTTTGAGTTTCAGTGGAAAATTTTGACATCATGGTCCTCTCATTCCAACATATTTATTCCTTCTGAGTGTCACAGATCCACACTCTTTATAAACTTAAGTTACCCCATTGACTGTCACTGTATTTATTTATAAACAAATATTCTCTATTAAATATATTTACATATCCAATATATTTATGTGTTATATTTATACATTATATTTTATATATTTGATACTATATAATATGTTCATGTAATATATTTATGCATTATTAATGCATTGTACTCATGTTCATGTAATATATTTATGCATTATTCAATGCATTGTAACATTATACAAACATAATATATGTATATGTTGCTAATATATTGTATAAATATAACATATTCATATATTATTAGTATTTGAAATATATTTTTATTTGTTAAATCAGTTGTATTCATTCATTTATTTTTACTCAAAAAGGCTTAGTTTTACTCTTCAGTGACAAATCTCCAAGGGATCTTACATCTGGCCACCACCAAAATGGGTCCTGACTCCAAATACAAAGGCGACACATGGTGTGGCCTTGTACATTGGGGCTATTTTTTTCTGAAGACTTACCTTAGGCACAGTTGCCTTCCCAGAGTGAAGGACGTGGACGAGGTGCTTCCTCTAAGTAGTCGGTCGGTCATGAACTTCCTGGTGTGGAGAGTCGCTGTGTCTGTCCTGATGGCGTCAGTCCTCAGGCATCCAGGGAGGAAAAGAACTTAATTTTTTTGTTGTTATTCTTTTCCTGCCTTTCTTGGGATTAACGGAATGTTCTCCATTATTCTGCTCATCTCTTTTGCTGGATGACTAGATGTCACTGTTTTTTCTGTTACTTTAGGGGCTGCCTTGGATTTACAATGTCATCTTTAGGTCACCACAGCCAGCCTTCGAGAGGTGCGATGCCCTCGCACACGGTAAGAATTCTATACAGTTGACTTCCAAAACTCAGCTCCCAGCCAGTCATGCATTTGCTCCACAAATGCCATAACACATTATTACATTATTTTAAATATATATTTTTTTTAGTTGTAGATGGACACAATACCCTTATTTATTTATTTTTGTGGTGCTGAGGATCAAACCCAGTGCCTTGCATGTGCTAGACAAGGGCTCTACCATTGAGCCACAACCCCAGCCCCTACAGTTAAAATAGTTTAAACAGTTATTTCTTCCACATTTTGTTGTCCTCCTCTCCCCTCATTTGGGGACTCCAATTGCCTGTATATTTGACTGTTTGATGTTGTCCCATAGTTCACTGATACTCTGTTCATTTTGTTAAGAAATAGCTCATCGGGCACTGGGGATGTAGCTCAATAGTAGAAAACTTGGCTGGCACACCCAAGATCCTGGGTTCAATCTGCAGCACTTAAAAAAAAAAAAAACCTATGTAATTCCATTTCATTTTTCCTTATTTTTGGTAAAATCTATGTAATGACATAAAACTTGCCATTGTAATCATTTAAAAGAGTATAGTAGCCCCTTCTTAGCCACAATTCCATTTTCCATAGTTTAGAAATACCCCAAATCGACTGAAGTCCCCAAAACCTAATGGCTAATTCCAGAATTAAATAATGCATACATTTTAAATTGCCATTCTGAGAAGCATTATAAAATCTCATATCTTCTTGCTCTGTTCTTTTGTTCACAGTATCCATGCTGTATATGCTACCTGCCCTGTAGCAGCTGAAAGAGAGGGGTGGGGGGACTACATTCTCATCATTTTTATTGCAATGTATTGTTATGATTTCTTAATTTTATAACTAGTAATTGTTGTTAGTCTCTTACTGGGCCTGATTTGTACATTCAACTTTATCATAGGTATGTATGTATAAAATATAGTATATGTGGTGCTCAGTACAGTAGGAAGTTTCAGACATCCACTGGAGGTCTTGGAATGAATCCCCTACAGATCCCTGGGGAGCTACTGAACAGTTCAGGGACATTAGTTTTATTTGTGGCGTTGTGCAACAATCACCACCACTTATTTCAAAAACTTTTTCATCACTCCAAACAGAAATGCTGAAATCATTAGGCAATAACTGCCCATTCCCTCCCCACTCAGTCTCTGGTGACTTCTAATCTACTTTTCTGTCTAAGTATTTGCCCAATACAGATATTTCATCTAAGTGGGACCATATAACATCTGTCTTCTTACATCTGGGGATGGAACCCAGGGCTTTGTGCATGTTAGGCAATTGCTCTATCACTGAACTCCACCCCCAGCTTTAATGGCCCTGTCATTTCTTGGTTAACTTTGGTTGATTGATTTTTCCATTATGGGTTGTATTTTCCTCTTTATTCATATGCCTGGTAAATTTTTTTGCGGGGGTACCAGGGATTGAACTCAGGGGCACTCCACCATGGAGCCACATCTCCAGCTCTATTTTGTATTTTATTTAGAGAAAGGGTTTCACTGAGTTGCTTAGTGCCTTGTTTTTTTCTGAGGCTGGCTTTGAACTCATGATCCTCCTGTCTCAGCCTCCCAAGCCACTGGGATTACAGGCATGTGCCACTGTGCACGATGGCCTGGTAATTTTTAATTTTATTCCAGACTTTGTGACTCTTACCTTATGGGATGCTGGATATTTTTATATTCTTACAAAAAAAAATTTTTTAAGTTCTCTTTTGAGATTCAGTTAGGTTCCTGAAACAGTTTGCTCTTTTCTGCTCTTGCTTTTTGGACTTTGTTAAGTAGAATTGGAGTGATTTTGTCTAGGGTTAGTTCATCCTTGGATGTTCTCTGAATCATTGGCCCATGTGGAGTATGGCTGGCCTGTGTGGCTCTGGGTGTTGTCCCCTCTAGTCCTTTTAGGTGGCTCTTTCCAGGCTCAGGTGCTCTCTTCACATGCAGGTGGTCATTAATACTCAGCTGAGGTCCCCACAGAAACCCCGCGCAACGCAGCCCCTCCTTGCTGCTCTTGCCTGTGAGGTCGGCCATTTTGCCTTCCTGGACCTCTGTCCCTTGACTCAGCTCAGAGAGGCTGCTGGGCTCTCCCCGGGCACCTTTCTTCCTGCTGCAGCCTGGAAACTTTCTCTGGGCAGTAAGTTGGGGCACTTGGAGGGCTCACCTCCTTTGTTCCTTGTCTTTGAGCAATCTCTGTTCTCCACTGCCAGATGTTCAACATCCTGAATGCCACTGTTTCAGGGCAGAGGATCATTTGGGTCCCTGTGACCCTCTTGTTGGAAGTGGTAATTGTATTCCAAGTCAAGTTCATGGACTCCCCGAATTGTATCTGTGAACCATATTAGGGCCCCCAAGTAAACAACCCTGTTTTAAGCAATGGATAAAAATTGAAACCTTCACTCTGTTCTTTCATTTCAAACTTTAGAAGGACAAGTGGGATTTTCTAATATGCAACACTGTGTGTGTGTGTGTGTGTGTGTGTCTGTGTGTGCTGTGATTTTTATTTTCAGCCTAAATACTTTGAATAAAGACTTAGAGCATATAGCTCTAAAGGTTTGTCACTTTGAAAGAAAATTCTCATTTTCCCCTAAAGGGAACACCGGGAAATCAGAAGATATAAATAGAATCTTTGAGATATTAGGTACTGAAATTAGTAAAGTGACTAAAAACAACAATGAGATGCTTTTTACTTCCCATTCACTAGGATGGCCATAGCCCCAAATCAAAAAACCGTACAGTGGTACATATTTGTAATTCCAGTGACTCAGGAGGCTGAGGCAGGGCTATCACAAGTTCAAGGCCAGCCTCAGCAATTCAGCAAGACCCTGTTTCAAAATTTAAAAAAATTAAGAAAGAAGAACCTGTGTTGCCAGGGCTATGGAGAAACGGTGTTACTGGTGGGAATTCAGAAGATACAGTCATTTTGGAAAACAGTTGGGCGGTAGTTCCTCAGAAAGTTACATAGAGAAGACCGGGCACAGTGGTGCACGCCTGTAACCCCAGCAGCCCGGAGGCTGAGGCAGGAGGATGACGCGTTCAAAGCCAGCCTCAGCAATTTAGCGAGGCTCTAAGCAACTCAGCAAGATCCTGTTTCTAAATGAAATATGAAAAAGGGCTGAGGATGTGGCTCAGTGGTTAAGTACTTCTGGGTTCAATCCTGGTGCCCCCCA
This sequence comes from Marmota flaviventris, assembly GCF_047511675.1. Classification (NCBI taxonomy): domain Eukaryota; kingdom Metazoa; phylum Chordata; class Mammalia; order Rodentia; family Sciuridae; genus Marmota; species Marmota flaviventris. The sequence continues at coordinate 29,078,333 of NC_092516.1, forward strand.
CCCCCACCTCTACCCATACACACACACACACACACACACACAAACTTATACATGAATGTTACAGAAGCCTAATTCATAATAGCCCCAAACTGGAAACAAACTCAACGTCCATCAGTGGATGAACGGATAGATCAAATAAACGCGTCCTATCCACACATCAGAGGCTGATTCAGCCATACAGAGGACGCAGTGCCGAGGTGTGCCCTGACAGGGACGAGCCTTGAGGATACTGCTCAGTGAAAGAGCCAGACACAAAAGCCCACGTATCATATGATTCCATTTATATGAAATGTCCAGAATAAATCCAGGCCAATCCACAGAGAGGGAAAGTAGATGAGTGGTTGCCAGGGGATGGGTGGGGGAGAGGGATGGGGGAGGGATTGCTAATGAGCACAGGGAGTCTTTTCTTTTCTTTGCAGGGCTGGGGACTGAACCCAGGACCTTGTGCATGCTAAGCAGACACTCTAGCACTGAGCTACAGCCCCAGCCCCAGTGCAAGGATCTGCTGGGGGTGATGGGAATGTTCTAGAGTTGGTAATGGTGAGGCTGCCCAGCCACGGGAATACACTAAGAACCACTGAGTCATACACATAAGGGGACTCTGACGTGTGCTGTGTCCTTCTGTCACTGGCTTAATGTTTTTGTGTGAAGTGGTATCTCATTGTGGTTTCCATTTGCATTTCTTTAAGATCTAATGATGTTGAGCATCTTTTCAGGGGCTCATTGGCCATTTGCGTATCTTCTTTGGAGATGTGTCTATTCAAATACTGTACTCATTTTTTAATTTGAGATTCTTAACTTTTGTTGTTGAGTCATAAGAGTTCTTTATATGTTCAGGATCCTGGACCAATATCTGATACATGATTTGCAAATGTTTTCTCCCATTCTCTTTTCACTTTTTAACAAATAAAAAAGTAAATTAATTTAACAATTAAATGCCCTTCATTTTTAAAATTTGGGAAATATTCCATGCCTATAGGAATATACATAATATAAAAATAAGGCATTCACAATAGCTAAGTTGTGGAACCAAACTAGACACTCACCAACAAATGAATGGATAAAGAAATTGTTACACACACACACATACACACACACACACACTGGAATATTACTCAACCATAAAGAAGAATAGCTTCATGACATTTGCCAGTAAATGGATGGATATAGAGACTATCCATCCATGATAAGCCAGTCCCAAAAAACCAAAGGTTGAATTTTTTTGCTGATACTTGGAAGCTAAACCATAATAAAAAAGAGGGGGAAGGGAAGAAGAGAAGTTCAGTAGATTAGACAAAGGGGAACAAAAGGAATGGAGGGGTATAGGAATAGGAAAGACAATAGAATAAACCTAATATAATTTTCCTATGTACACATATGAAGATAGCCAAGTGAATCCCACCAATGTGCTTACTCATAAGAATCGGGTCCTAATTAAGAATCAGATTATCCCATGCTCGTATAATTTTATCAAAATGGATCCCACTGTCATGTTTGACTAAGAAGAACCAATAAAAAATAAGGTGTAAAATAAAGCAAAATGAACACCATGTACTCACCATCTAAAAAACTGCAAAAACCATTTCCCCTTCTTCCCAGTCTCCATCCTCCCTCCTACTCTGTCCCTATCCATTCTCACTCCACTATATTAACTATTAAACTTCATGTTCGCCAACTTCTCTGTTTCACAGTTTTACTATAGGTGCATAAGCACATAAACAATACAGTGTTTATTTTTGACTTTTTTGAACTATATAAAATGGAATAACATAATGTGTCCTTTATATAAACTTGCTTTTTTGCTCTATCTATCTATCTATCTATATTTTTTGTGAGCTTTATCTGTGGCAATGGGCATGGCTGTAGTTCATGTTCATTGCTGTGAAGTATTCATTATATAAATACATCTTGATGTATTCGCCCTTCCTTCTACCAGTGGATATTTGGATTATTTTCAGGTTTTTGCAATAGAAATAGTGAACACTCTTCTGGAAGTCTTCTGAGCATGGTGCGAGTTTTTTTTTTTTTTTTTTTTTTTTTGGTATGGGGGATTGAACCAAGAGGTGCTCAACTACTAAGCCATGTTCCCAACACTTTTTTTTTTTTAACATTTTATTAGGGACTGGGTCTCACTGAGTTGCTGAGGCTGGCTTTGATCTCAAGAGCCTCCTGCCTCAGCCTCCTGAGCTGCTGGGATTACAGGCATGTGCCACTGCACCTGGCACAAGCACCAAATTTTAATCTTAATTAGTTGATGATACCATGACTAACTTAAAACACTCCAAACTAAAGTTTTACTATATGTGTATACACGTTTTAAGTTGTGTCCAACTTATAACACATATGTTTTTATGTGGGCATAAAACCTTCACTTTTTTATTCTTTTAATGAGCTCTTTTCACTGAGCTCCAAACAAGGCCATCCAGGTCAGTGAGAAATCAGGCCTCCTCTCACCTCTACGACTTGCATCCTTCTCCAGTTTTTTTGCCAAGATCAAGAGTCTTGATTGTGTCAAGTAGAATCAGGAGGCTGCAGAGGCTGCCGCTGATTGTCAGGTGGGAGGCAGCACGGGGCTCTTCTTTTCTTTCTTGTCTTTTTTATGGTACTAGGGATGGGACCCAAAGTCTCCTGAATGCTAGGCGAGCGCTCCAGCACTGAGCACAGCCCCAGCCACAGCCCAGGGCTTTTCTTTTGATGGTGAATGGCTGAGCCCTCATATCATTGACTCTCTGCCATTTGTTTTTTTCTTTCTTTTCCTTTTTTTTTTTGGTTCTAGGGATTGAACCCAAGGGCGGTTAACCACTGAGCCACACCCCCCAGCTCTTTTTATGCTTTATTTAGATACAGGGTCTCACTGAGTTGCTCAGGGCCTTGCTAAATTACTGAGGCTGGTTCTGAACTCGCCATCCTCTTGCCTCAGCCTCCCGAGCCGCTGGGATGACAGATGTGCGCCATGACACCCGGCTGTCTGCCATTTCTGAACATTTTATTTCAAATATTTTCAATTTTTATCCATTGCTTAAAGCAGGGTTGTTTACTTGGGGGCCCTGAGATAGTTCACAGATACAATTTGGGAAGTCCATGAACTTGACTGGGAATACAATTACCTATTTATTTATTTATTTATTTTTGCAGTACTGGGGATGGAAACCCCAGGGCCTCACACATGCCAGGCAAGCACTCCGTCACCTAGCTACACCCCAGCCTACTTCTTTTAATTAACCTCCAACTGAAAATCATATTTTCTTTCATTTAAGGAGAAACCACATCATTAGTAGCTGCACCTGTCACTTTGCCACCAATAAGGAATCAGAGATATTGTCATACCACATCTTGGTTGTTGCAGAAACTCTGAAGTATCATTCACATTCATCGTATTTGCTATTTAAAGCATTGAAAAAGAAACAGGTATATTATCATATCAAACATTTTAAAAATATTTTGAACCTTTTTGTTTTATTTAATAGTTTGACTGAATTTCATTAGAATTGCTTTCCTCTGCTAGTCCATTTGTATTTTATTGCATATTAAACATTATTCTGAGCAGGACTGAATCGCAAAAGAGACCAGGAACCCCTGGCCCAGAGCATTTTGGGGGAGAGTTGGACACCACAGGAACCTTTCTACCTGCAGGTTGCAGTTTTGGCCAGATGCACCTTATTATGCCTTAGAACATTTTGGGAGATGGCTCAGGAGGCTAATGCAGGAGGATCACCAGTTCAAAGCCAGTCTCAGCAAAAGCCAAGTGCTAAGCAATTCAGTGAGGCCCTGTCTCTCAATAAAATACAAAATAGGGCTGGGGATGTGGCTCAGTGGTGAAGTGCTCCTGAGTTCAATCCCTGGTACTAAAAAAAAAAAAAAAAAAAAAAAAAAAAATTGGGAGAATGACTGAGATTAATTATTAAAAATCTGCCTTCCCTGTCTCGTATCTCTCTACCTATCTATCATCTATTTATTGTGGTACTGTGTTCTACCTCTGACTTACATCTCCACCCCCTTTTTTCTTTTATTTGGAGATTATTTTGTATTATATAATACAACATAATAATATATTGCCAAGGATCTCACTGAGTTGCTGAGGCTTGCCTCAAACTCACCATCCTCCTGCCTCTGCCTCTGGAGTCGCTGATATTAAAGGTGTGCCCCACCGGGCCTGGATTCCTGGCAATCTCATTGCTAGGCACATCGGAGCCCCTCTGGGTCCTTGGAAATTTACTTCTCTTCCAAAGGGGCTCCGACTTGCCTGTGTTAGCAGTGCCTACCAGAGGCAACTGTTTATTTCCACCGCTGCTGGTATGCCAATTCTATTTCTGTAGGCACTTTCGGGGCCATAAAATGGTCAACTTTCCATGTTGGTGGCAAGGCACAGGTGTGGACCCTTCTCCAGGTACCTGGGCTGCCACGGGGAATGATCCACTTGGAGAAGGTGGAGCCTCACAGGACAGCAGGAAGTAGAACATTTTCGCACTTCCTGGTCTGACTGAGGGGGGATGAGGGAGGGAAAACCGCTCCATGTGGTCAGGCCTGGATGTCCTCCCAGGGAGACCCTGCACTCTTGGGTCACCTTCAGTCAGCTCAGTGGGCCCACAAGTCCTCATTTAGACCTGCCTGTGGCTCTAGGGTCCCTCCCAGGAGAGGATAGAAACTGCAGTGCCTAAGTTTCTTGACCTTGGAGTAGGAGACCAACAGCCAATGGTGGGTGTGATCCTGGGCCGTCCCCTGGCTCCTGCAGGACAGTCCTCCACCAGGAGGAACTCTCCGCCACCCCCCAGCCACTCTGCTGATGACCTTCCTCCTCTGCTGCTGTGGCCCAGCCCCTCACCTCTCACCCAGACTCCCTGCCCCCGGCCTCCCAGGGGGATCTCAGCTCCCATTCCTAACTGGCGCCAGCTGCCTAGCGCCTTCTCCTCCCTAGCCTGGCATTCAGGGCTCATGCCATCCCTGTGCCTGCAGCCCTCCCCTCTCTTGCCAAGTGCTTTTACGGTAGCTGGGGCTCCTGTGGTCCCAGGGCATGGCCCGTCCTCTGTCCCTGCCCATCACATAGGCAATGGGCCTGCTTGGCGGCCTTCCCGGCTACCCCACAGTTCTGGCACAGAGCGGGCGTCCCGAACGCTGGTTGAGGAGCACGTGATGCCACCCCAGAGAGGCTGTTGCCATCTGTGCGACTGCTGTGATTTCCCCAGAGCCCCATTGAGTCTGGGCTTTCTAGAAGCACAAGATTGAGTGACAGAATCGAGGTCTGTCCCGCGGCACACTGCAGAGAAGAGAGGCCCTTTCTACTTGTTGTCCGGGTGCTTACCCTCCAGGTGCATCCCTCGGGATGGCCAGGGTCACCTTGTCATTTCCTAGAGTTGTGCCCTGAATTCACTTAAGGAGCGCCACAGGAACAGAGCCTGGCTGCCATCCTTAGGGTCTCTGATTGTGCAAAGGTTACATGCCTTTGTGCCCAGATTCCCATTTGGTCACTTACCATGGGACTCTGCCATGGCTGGCTGTATCAGGAGGGCCTGCAGGTCAACATTTCACTACTGAGGCTTCCTCAGAACCCTTCCAAAGTGCCACATCCATTGAGAGTGAGAAGGACTCTTCAGGTTTGGAGACCGTGTCTAGCCTGCCAGGAGGGAGGGACGTGCAGGAGGCCCTGGCTGACCGAGGCAGAGGCAACAGGACAGCCTGCACCTCTCTCCTTGCTCTGCTCAGCCTGAGTGTCACCCAGACCCTTCTGCTCCTGCTGGGGTGAGATGGGGGCTTGTACTTGGCCTCATATAGGCCCCAAACCACCAGGGGACAGGACAGGGGGCTCCGTCCACAGTGGATGGAGATGCTGGAAGCTGAGGTGGCCCAGGCCTTGGCCTCCTTGTAGCCACAGTGGCAGCTGAAGGTGCTGTTCTGGTAGCTGAAGTGGCAAAACCTTGGAGCCAGCCCAAGGTGGCTTCTGTCCACTACTGTACCCATAATGGCCCAGGTCCTACAAGGCTCTCCTGGGGTTCCAGGTCACCAGTTGGGATTGGGGGAGGGGATGTGGGCTTTGACTCAGCAGGAATAGGAGTTTTCACAGACGCAAAACCACCCAAGGCTGGGGACACAGAGTTCCAGCCCTGGCTTTCTTGAGGGCAGGCACAGGGTGCGGGTGGGGCGAGTTTGAGTTGGGTCAGAGTTGGGAAATTCAGCTTCTCTCATTGTCCAATCGCCCAAGGGGCTAACGAGGAGAAACCCTGGCCCCTGACCCTGTCCACACTTTTAGGCCTTCACTGACCTATGCAAGGACACCCAACTCTGCCAACCAGGGCTCAGCTCCTCAACCTGGCATTCAAGGCGCCTGTGACTTGGCCCGGCCCCATCGTTCAGGGCGTCCCTTTTCCTCTAGCACCCTCACATTCTTGTCCCCTCTTCTCTCACAGCTCCACTAAAGCCCCTTCCCCAGTCCTGACCCTCCGAGCCCGCTGCTTATCTCAGTAGGCTCCCTAAGGCAGCAGGGCGAGGCTGGCAGGGTCCAGGCCACGGTGGGCTCCACCTAACCTGTGTGACCTTGCGACGGTCCCTGAACGGAGGGAGCCGCTTTCCAGAGGAAAGGGAGGCCAGCGCAGCGGAAAGGACAACAGGAGAGCAGATTGCAGTCCCTAAAACAGGCTCTTTAATAACATTATGTCTTCACTGAAGAGCTTCGCTTTTCCCACCAGCGCCAGGCTGGGGCCAGTGGGCGTGGCCAGGCCGCCGGGGGCGTGGCGTCCGCGGTGGGGCGTGGCGGCGCGCTGCGGTTCTAATAGAAGGAGTACTGGTTCTCCACGGCGCGCGCGCGGCCCGGCGCCGCGTCCGGGGTCTCATCCGGGGCGCTGGCCGTGGCCTCCAGCAGGCGCTCGGCGCTGTTGCTGCGGCTGCGCGCGCTAAGCGGGACCTCCGCGGGGCGCGGGGGCGCGGGAACCGACGCTGCTGAGGACGATGAGGCGGACGAGGACGAGGCACCAGCCGCATCGGAGGGCGAGGCGGGAGGGCAGGTGGCAGAGACCAGGCTGGAGAAGTAATGCTGGCCGGCTGACTCGGTCCAGCAGGCGGAGGGCGCGGGCATGGTGCTGGGCGATGGCCCGGGGTCTGCAGTGAGAGGTCGCGTGGCGTCAGTGCCCAGCCCGAGGCACCCACGCCCCATCCTCCCCGGCCCAGGCCAGTGAGGCAGGTGTGCAGAGTTCCTGGCTGGGCCGTGAGGCCCTGGAACGCATGGGGACTCAGGGCCCTGGTTTAGGTGTCCACCTTTGAACACTGGCCCTGTGCAAGTGGTGATGCACGGACACAGATAGCGTACTCCTCTTGCGTATGCGGACACCCCCTACACCACCCAGCTAGTGCTTCCTCCCAAGAGCTGCGCGCTGAGCCCCAGCCCATGCAGAGCTCCAGAAAACCCGCCTGTGCTGCCCCTGAGCACCCCCTCCACTTTCCAGGGGTCACTGGGACCTATTTGTTGTGGGGCTGCCTCCCTATCTTGATATCTGATGCCCCCCACCCCCGTCCCCCCATAGCTCACAATAGCTATGGCCAGGCTGGGGGAGGGAGCGCCTTTGATACTCTGGGTCAGGGACTAGCCATGCTGGGTGGCCACCTGCCTGCTTGTCTTCCTAAGCGATCACACGGGCCAGGTAGAGGCATCTTACCAGGTGGGGGGCCCTGGGCCCGTACATAGCTGCGCAGGGTGATGTCGGCGGAGCCCCCTGACTCCAGGGGAATGGGGTGGGTGTGGAAGTGGCGGAGCATGTCAAGCACGGACTGGAACCACAGGTGCTGTACATGGCACTGGCCGTGGCCATTCAGGGACAGGCGCAGATGCTGTGAACACAGGCAGGTGGTCAGTGGCAGGGTCCTGGGCTGGTCACCTGCTTGTCTAGTGCCTTTAGGGGTTGTTGGAGGACTAAGTCTCAGTGAGACAGACCGCAGTGCTTCTCACACCTGAGCCCCGTCTGGAGGTGGGGCCACTCCTGTGGTGTAAGTGGGGGAGGGGAGCAACAGAGCTGGGTTGGGATTGAAGGGTTGTCGCCAGGCTGAGAGCACCCACTCTGTGCCTGAGCCCTTGCCCTTCACATCCCATCTCCCTTCCAAATCCCAGGAGATATGGATCATTGCCTCCATATCAGAGATGTGGAAACAGGAAGGGGGAGAGACTCGCCCAGTCACAGAGCACAGAGCTGGGAGCACTTCCTCCAAGCCCAGTGGGTCCCACCTCAGCCTCCTCTCTGGGCAGAGCAGGGCCCCAGAGGCAGGTGGAAGCAAGGCAGATGCTTCTCACTCTTCTTTCATTTATTCTCTGAGGGGAAGAGCTGCCTCTGGGACAGTAGTGCTCTTCCTTCTCTGTGTCAGTGGAGGGTCCTGCTCTACCTGCCACTAAGACCTAGAGTGGTCAGTTTCACTCTGGGGGAATGGCAGCCAGCCAGAGGGGAAAGGCAGATTCAAGGCTGCCTCCTGCCCATCCTGTTTCCCCCTCCATGCTGCCTGGTGGGCTGGGCCCCATCCTAACCCCTGGCTTAGGCATGTGCAGGATCCAGGCCCTCCCTGGAGGAGTGCTGGCCACCAAGTGACCTGTGATCCTCTGGGGACAGTGTTAAGCGCCTAGCTGTCAGAAGACCTGCTAAGGCAGGCTGCCTTCCAAGGAGGTGTCGGGCAAGGGGCTGCCCAGGAGAGAGGCCTGGAGGTCACTGGAGGGCCAGCTGGGGCCAGCAGACAGACGATGACCACCAGCTGCAGACCTGGAGTCCTAGGGCACCCCCTCCTGCAGCAGGGACTGACGGGAAATCACATCCTAGAAGGAGCCAGGGCTGCGGCTGCTTCCTTATCAGAAACACGAGTCTGGTGGGGGTGGGGGGCACGGAGGTTCCTGCCCACTCTGTGACTTTTCTTGCCATATTTTTCTTGGCCCCATAGGTCATCATGGCCCATGGTCCCTTCCTGGGTGGCACACCTCTGCTCACTTTAGACCCTGTCTGGTCACCTTCCTATTTCTGCCGCAGCGATTCTTACCCTCTGCACACCTCAGACCAGGGTCCCCTGCTCTGCCCCCTAGGCCTGTGCACCCTCCTGCCCCACCCAGCACCTCCCCTCCAGTCTGCGCTTTCCTTCCCCTCACTTGTCTGAGCACAGGCCAGGTCCAGGAGGGACTGGTAAAGTGACCAGAGCAGGGAAGAGGCGCTGTCGAGGCGTGACCATGAGGGCCTCAGCTAGCCCCAGCCCTGCATCCAGGTGGCTCTGGGTGGAGGCCCTCGGAAGCCCCAGTGCTGTGTGATCCCCAGTGCACAGGGGCCCAAACGACTTGCCAAATTGGTTCTCAGAAGGGCCTGGCGTTAGGTGCCCTGTCACCAACAGGTGGCTTCCCTAAGGGCAGGAGTGAGCCTGATTTGTGGAGAGTCATGCCACACCTAAGCCTCACGACCAGGGCCACCTTGGCACCCGCCCCAGGGTGGTCGCTCTACCCGTGGATTCCTATGCCACTTGCCTTGGCTTTGCCCTGGAAGTTGAAGGTCAGCACGTACTCCCCAGGCCGCGTCTCACTTTGGCGGATCACGAAGAGGCCGTGGCTCCGGGGTCCACCTGCCAGCACCAGCTGAGCGGCCTTGACCCGTGACAGCGTCCCATGGAACCAGGGGTAGTCGGAGAGCTCCAGCTCTGGCTCAGCCTCGGGATCCTGCTCTGCGGCTCCTTCCTCCCCTGAGGAGCAACAGTGTGAGGGTGATGGAGAGGGCGGGGCAAGCCAGAGAGGAGAGAGGAGAGGCAGCTGCTTTGGTTTTGGTAAAATGCTGCTTGGTTAATTTTAGAACTGGGCAGGGAGCTGATCCCCCATCAGGTATCAGTACAAGGTGAACTGAGAGCAGAGGGCAAGGGCTGGGTCCCTCTGCAAGTCGGCAACCAACCTGGGAACAAATCAAGTCCCCTGTCCCCCCACAGTTCCAACCCTCTGCACCCCATTCCATGAGCGTCTTCTATGGAAACCAGGCCCAATGGGAAGGACCAGGTGCCAACAAAACCCAGAACGGCTGTGGACCAGTGGGAAGAAATGGCACCGCTTCGAGGCTCAGCAAGGGCTCCACAGGGTACCCAGAGGTCCCCGTGGCCAGGGCAGGGACCAGGAGGGGAGGGACAGGAGAGCCAGCTGCCCCAGTACCTGCATTATTGCCATCACTGCCACTGCCACTGGGGGACTCCAGGGTCTGCAGGAAGGTCTCCAGTGGGACATGGAGCAGGGACTCTCCGACGGCCTCTCGAGCTCGGCTGTGTGGGGCTGTCACCACGGCGCCCACAGCTGCCGTTGTGTCTTGGGGTCCTTGGGGTCGGGGCGGGTCTGCCGCTGGGAGAGAATAGCAGGTGAGAAGCGCGTTCCTTTATCTGTCACCCCGAGCCGCCAGCCCTCCCACCCTGTCACCTGTGACTCAGCTCTGCCCCCTCCTACCATCTGTCAAGAGCTCACAGCTGCAGGAGGCCACGTGGCTGGCCAGGCAGGCTCCCCGGGCACAGGACAGCTCGGCGTCTTCCTCGCTGTCGCTGTGGAGTTGAGAAAGCACAGCTGTGTCCTGCCGGGACCTGGACCCACCCCAGCTGCCCCTGCAGTGGCTGACAGTCACATGACCAGCCTCACCCTAGGCTGGCTCTGTGGCCACCATATGACTGACTAGAGGCCACCAAATGGGTACAGTGCCCTCTGAGGCTGTATGCCCCCTGCCCCCTAATAAGGGCTTGGTGGTGGGCGGGGCCTGGTCAGCTTCCTTGGCCCCCAAGGCCTTTGTCTCCCCATTTGTAAAGTGAGGTGTCTGGGGCCCTCCAAGCTCTACAGTTCTGTAAAGAGAGAAGGCCAGGAAGGAGTTAGCAGAGCAGATGGCGGGCAGGGTGGCAGGGGAGGGATTACAACCACTTTGGGGATCAGGGCCTGGGAGGCACTCAGGACTTTAATTGTGCTTCCTTAAATGAAGCTGTTAATTAGAAAGCAGCGGCCCCTCCCCCAGGGCGGCTCACCCCATTAGCCAGAAGAGCCCTGCCAAGTGTGCGGCCCTCGGCTGGCCTGCCCCTCCTGCTCCTGGCCTCAGGATCTCTCCTAGATGGTGGAGTCAGCCTCCCTGCTACTCTCCCTGGACAGCTGACCAGAGCTGCTCCCTGCTTATGATCCGCCATGGCTCCCTTCTGCCCTGACCTACTAGCTTCCTGGGCTCTCATGAGAACCTCCTGCACCAGCCATCCTGGAGGTCTTAACAGCCCCTACAAGTCCCAGGCTCTTGGTACACATGGACACCTTTTGTGGGCTGTTCTTTCTGCTTTTCTTCACCCCGTCTGCGGGCTCAGGCCTGCTCTTCTGCTAAGCAGCTGATTAGGCGAGCACCTTTACCACAGGCCTTCCCCGGCTGCGGCTGGGTTAGGGGCTTCTCCCAGCCCCCTGGGCTCATCACGGCCCATCTCTTGGTAGTTGGAGGCTCCCCTGAGGTGAAGACAAGACGGGGGCCAATCTTTCCAGGTCCCTAGACCCTGGCCCTCCAGAGCAGGCCCCACAGAGCCCACAGGTGGTCAGGATGGGGTCAGGGCATGGGGAGCCCGCCAGCACCAACCTGGAGGGGACCAGGATGAGCGAAGCCCATTTCTGGAGCTTAGCTCCTGCCCTGCCCTAGAGGCTGCTCCCTGTGTGGTCAGGACCAAGGGCCCAACCTGTCCCCCTCCTGGGGCCACTCCAGCACTCACCCAGGGTCCACGCAGCCCTGGATGTCGGCCACCCAGGAGTGTTTCTGCAGGGAGTCGATGGTCTCCAGGATGTACTCGGCTCCGTTCTCCACCTGGGAAAGAGGGCGTCAGGGTCTGGGCCAGCGCCAGCATCCCTCCCCTTGGCAGGGGGCTCCAGACCCAGGATGAATGTGCATGTGACTCGTGGGGGTGAGGAGGCAGGACAGTGGGGCCATCACCAGGCACCAGCCCAAACCCAGGCCAGGGCCCCAGGGGTGCAGCCCAGCTCCACGGACCTGATGTCCTCAGGCCCTGGAGCTGCAGCCTGGACAGTGGCCTGGACCCCCAGCATGCTGAGTTGAGGGGCTCCCCTGCTTTTGCACCTGGAACTTTACCAATATGGCCACACTCCCCAGAGAAGTCACCTCCAGAGGGCCCTTGTGAGAGCTAGGGCTAGTGTGATCCTACCCCACAGCTCATCCGATAAGCTTCCACCAGCTCCATGGCTGGGGGCTGATGTCCTGTCTCCATTTTATTAATTTATTTTATTGCAACAGTGGGGCTTAAACCCAGGGGCATGCTACCACTGAGCCATTTTCGAGCCCTTTTAATTTTTTATTTTGAGACAGGGTCTCACTACGTTGCCCAGTCTGGTCTCAAACTTGTAATTCTCCTGTCTTAGCCTCTCGAGTTGCTGGAATTGCTGCTGTGTGCCACCATGCCTGGCTTGTCCCCATTTTATAGATGATGATGACTGAGGTTCAGAGAGGGCAAATAACTTGCTTAAGTCACACAGCAATCAGTGATAGTGCTGGGACCTTAACCCAAGTCTGTGGGTTGCCCAGGCCTCATGCTCTTGGCTTTTTGTCTGTATAAAAATACAGTATTGGGTTGGGAGGGTCCCCAGAGACCCCTCTTTAATCTCTCTCTGAACATACGGGGAAACCGAGCACCACCATGGAGCTGGCAGGCAAGTCCCTCCGCCTCAGGGCTTGTACAGGGGACACCCCGCAGATGGGAATGCCAGGTGGGCAAGGGCTGTGTCCTCAGCCCCCCAGCCTGGGGTGACTCAGGGTACAGGGTGGGAAGATGTTTGCCCAATGCATTAGTGAGTTCGTGACTAAACACACAGGGATGGGTGGGTAAATACACACCCCCGGGGCCTGGAGAAGAGGGTGGGGGCTTCATGTGGCTTCGGGTGGGTAGGACCGGGCATCCCTGGAGACTCTGCCTCATAAACACTCTCTGATCCTTCCAGGAGGCACAGGGACCGCAGCCCTGGCAGCCCAGAGCCCTGTCCTCAGTAGACCAGCAGGCCACCCCAGGGAAGGTGGGGCCTGGGAAAAGGATGGGGTGCCTCCCGCCACCTGCAGTGCCTTTGTGCCCTCTGTGGGCCCAGGCCGGTTCCCACACTCCAGTGCCCTGCGACAGGAACATTTGCATAACTGCTGCAAGCTAGCCACCAGTTCCTGCCTGGGGGGTGCATGTGCCCTGGCTCCAGCAAGGAAGGGAGGGGAGGAAGTGAAACTCACCCAGGCCTGGAGGAAATGGGACGGGGTCCAGATGGCCCCTGGTGCCCGGCCACCTACCTACCCAGAGCCCAGCCCCAGACTCGGGTCCTGGGTAGGTGCGAGACATCTGTCCCAGGGGCTTCCTTCCCCCGTTGCCCTCAGCTGGCCACCCAGGAGGGAGGTGGTCTTGGGCAGCCAGAGGATCATCAGGACCAGGGTGGGGTCTCACCTTGAGCACGAACGTGTTGTCCTTCTCAGGCATTTCCAAGGGCATGGTGGTGCGGACCTCAATGATGGCCGACAGAGGGATGCTGACCTTGGGCCTGGAGGCCTAAGAGGCCAGGCGAAAGGTCAGTCAGGGCTGCCCCAGGGCCTCCCGACACCCTTTCTACCTCTCCTAGCTCTCGGGGATCAGAGCAGTCCCCAGCGTGGAACTGCTGTGGTCACCCTGGCATAAAGGTGTCCTAGTCCCCAGTTCACAGATGGGAAAGTTGAGGGAGGCAACGAGGGATGTCCCACTGTGGTCATGCAGCAAGTCAGGGACTGGACTGAGACTGACGTCTGAGCCTCCGACCCGCAGGTCTTGAGGGGTGAGCCCCACCTGGGCTGCCCCCAGCCTCACACCTCCTCTAGACCTGTGGTCTTCCCACTTTTGACCTTGACCCACAGTAAGAAATGCACTTGACGCTGCAGCCCAGCATGCACCTACCCAGGTAAAAGTATCTGAAACCAGCGTCCCACTGGGCGACATTTGCCCTGCGTGTGATGGAATGTGGTGTTTTCTATTCTCTTCTAGTTCATTAAAAAAAAGAAGAAGAAGAAAAGCTGGCCTCCTGCTTCAGGTGAGGAGCTGGCTCAGCGCTCCTGCCTCAGAACAGGGCTCTGGAGCAGAGCAGGGCCCTGTCCCCAGCTGTGGGTAAAAGAGACTAGTGTTCCCAAGGCCACCGCAGGGGGACCCAGGGTGCTGGCAGGTTCCCTAGGTGCCTGGCTCTGTGTGCTCTGCCCTAAAGCTCCTGCCCGTGGCCTTGGATCTGGGACTGGGATTCCCGGAGGGTTCGGGCTCTAGGACAGGGACTTTCTAGGAGGAAAGGGAAAGACCACACATTTGGTGGGCAGGCAGCAGGGAATTCCGGGTAGGCCTGGCCACCGTCCAGTGGCTGCAGGGCTGGGCTGGGAGCCGTGACCCAGGGGCTTGGCTGGGCAGGGTGTCAGGCCATCAGAGTAGCCAGTGGGGCTGGGGGTCCTGGTGGTCATGGGTGGGTAGGGCAGTGGAGGTTCCTGCTGGCTGGAGCCACTGTGGTTCCTCGGGCTGGCGCCTGGGGCCAGCTGTACTGGGGCAGCTGGTCCTGCCAGAACTCCTGTGCTCCTTCCCCACTGTCTTTGGCTCCCTCAGCTCACGCCCTGTCCCTGTCCCCCTTTGGGCAGTTCCAGTGTCTCTCCCGGGGCCCCAGGAGCTCACTCTATTAAAGTTTGTATCCAGCCTGCAAATGTGGGTTTCCTGGTGGCAACCCAACGGCAGAGGCCAGCCCCACCGCTTCTTGGGTCCGTAAGTCTGGCCTGGAGTAGGGTTGAGGGGACCTGGGGTTCAGGAGACCCTTCCTGCTGGGATGAGAGGGCAGGAAGCCAGACACTTGGGCTGGGACACCCAGCCCAGGCCCTGCGCCTGCAGACCCCACACTCCCGACTGCTCTGAGGTGCAGCCAGTGCCCAGAGGTGAAGGGAGATGCAGACCTGGGGGGTGGCCCAGCAGTGGGGTGTCAGCAGGGGTGCTCTGGGTGCTCTTCCACCCTGTGGCCAGACACATTTGGAAAACCTAACCTGAGCCCTTAGCATGTTCTGGGGTTTGGACGTGGTTTGCTCCCCAAGGGGACCTGTGCTGGAGGCTGGGTCCCCACTCTGCCGCTATCAGGAGGCAGTGGGACCTTTAAGAATTGGGGTCTGGTGGAAGGTGGCGGGTCACTGGGGGCACTGCCCTGGGAAGAGGTTAATGTAGTCTCCAGGGCCCCTGGCGCTGTTCCAGGAGGGAGATTGATTGCTCCATAAACTTGGCCTTCCCGGCATGCAGCCATTTCCCTTTTGCCTTCTCTGCTGTGTTGTGACAGGCCAAGAAGATCCTCAGCAGAGACCGGAAACGTGGAGCTTCCTGCTCTTGGACTTTCAGCCTCCAAAATTGTGATGAAGAAATCTCTTTTCTTTATCTAATATCTAACTTCAGGTATTTTATTATAGCAACAGAAAATGCCCCCTGGTGTGATCCACCCTTCCCCTGGGAGCACTCCCAAATACCAAGATATGTTCCAATGTTTGTGTGAAGATGAGGAAGACATTATGGGGTAGAAACACATTGGCCTTCCTCAGAGGTTGTGGAAGGGTCCTGTGACCCTTCAGGAACCTGCCTTCTGACAGTGGTAAAGCTGGCAGGTTCTGCAGAGACCAAGGCAGAGGGCACCAGCTGCTGCGTCCCCTCCCCCAGGGCAGCAGACACAGCTATTTACAGACAGACAGCTGTGACTGCCACTCAGGGGTGGAGGGGGTAAAGCCTTGGGCCTCTGCCCTGCCCTCTGGGTGACCTTGGGTGAGCCCCACCTCTCACGGGGCCTTGGTCTCCCTGTCTGCCAAGGGGTGGAGTTGGGCTTAGTGGCTATGATTTCTCTCAGGGACCTAAGGGGACTGACAAAGAGTCCTTGTGAAGCCTGGGAGTTCTGGGACTTGAGGAGAAGCTCTTCAGAGTGTCTCAGGGAAGTCACCTCTCTAGAGCCCTGTGGCTCATGAGCACCTGTCCTCGGGGAGCCCACACACCTGCACTTCTAGGAGGGGTATACTGAGTTCCCAAGAAACTCAGGCGGGCCCCGGGGTGGCTGGGAGTTTCTATACCTACTCAACCTGTGTGCCAGGGACCCCACCCCCACTCCTTTCAATCCCAAACACCAGGGTGATGGGTATAATTAGCCCATCTCTGCCACCCACTGGGGATAGGCCACACCCCTTTTCTGGGTATAATAAGTTTGTGTTTTCTTCTGTGACCTGGGGACCAGGTGCCCACCTGACTGGGGTACTGGGAGGAGGACATCTTGTATGTGCACATGGCCACCAGCCTGAGGGCTGGGCACATGATGGGATCTCAGGAAGTGAGTACTAAGGGGACAATCATTCCCACTTTACTAACAAGCAGGCTTGCCACTTGGAGAAGGCCCAAGCTACTGTCAGTGTTCTGATGGCCAGTCCCCAAGAGGGCCAGGGGCCAGTGCACTCAGACAGTGAGCAGAGACGCCCAAGAGGTGGTGACGGCCAGTGAGAAGCCTTGCCTTCCTCTGGCTGGAAAAGGGCCACTGGCAGAGCAGGGCTGGAGCCTGGCAGCCCAGAAGCAGGCCTCCTGGGGCCCCTCTCTGAGTGTGCTCTGTCACTGCCTGTCCCTCATCCAGCAGGCCTCCTCGCTGACCAGTGCCTTCCCTGGTGCCAGGGTGAGGAGGAAAGGAGGGCAGGCGGCCAGCCAGGCTCCTTAGCACCCAGGCGCGGTTCCCTTTCCTGGTTCACAGAGGAAGGGTGGGGTTTACCCAGGAGGCAGAGCTGGGCCAGCATCCCGGGTCCTGGCACCACTGGCTCCACCCTATCCATCTGATGAGGCCACTGGGTCCTCAGCCAGAAGCTGCCGGAGCTGCTGCCCTCCTCTTCCTCCATCCTCCAGGGTACAGGGAGAAGCTCACCTTGGGCGGCACGAAGAACTCCAGGCGGAAGCGTTCCCCAGCAACCGCCCTGCGTAGGAGCAGGCGGCACTTCTGCCACTGCGCGGCGCCCCCAGGGCCTGTGGCTGCATCGTCCGCCACCATAAAGCGCAGCGCACCCTCGCGCTGAATGTCCACCAGCTCCACCTTGGCCGCCAGAGTCCGCGATAGCCGCAGGCGCCGTGTCCACTTGTCACGTGGCTCCGCAGGGGGCTCAGCGGCCCTCGGGGTGGCCCCAGCTTCGGGCTCAGGGGAGGCACGCCGGTGCCACATGTCCCGCACACCGTCCACCACGCACAGGCTCATGTTGCGCAGGGAGAAGCCCTTGCGGACCCGGGCCTTGGCCGCCACGTGCGCCGACACGTCCTCCGAGCTCCGCGAGTGGCCATAGGCCGTAGTCTTGAGCGCTGAGGTCCCCACGGGCTCAGGCTCCATGGCGTTGGCGCGCTCAGGGGTCCCCCGCGACGCTGGCCCTGCCACCAGCATGCGGCGCACCTCCTCGCTGAAGACGTCCAGGAAGTTGGCGGTGAAGTGGCGGGAAAAGGAGGTCCCGGCGTCCGGCGTGTCGTAGGCCGGGTTGTCCCGCAAGAAGCGGCAAAACTTGTGCGCGAAGTCCACGGCGGCCACTTGCGCATGCAGCTCGCAGAACTGCCGCCAGTCCGGGACAGGGACCGGGGTAGCGGCGGCGGCGCCAGGGTCGGCACCGTTCATGGCTCCCGTCCCATTGTGGTATCCTGCAGCTGTGGGGACAAGAGCAGCAGTGACCTTCTGACCTCTGACCTGCGTGCCCATCTGTCACCTCCTTTGGGCAGCCGGGCTCCCCAGGGCTGTGCATGTGAGTGCTGCAGACTGCTGCCCTCAGCTGCTAGAGCAGCCGGGAAGCGTGAAGAGGAAGGAAACCGAGGACAACGTGGTGTCCCCAGGGAAGGGAGCCCCCACATTCATATCCTTCCAAACAGCAATCTCAGGGAACCCCAGGGTCATTCCTGTGGTCTGCAGAGGAGGCTGGAGTGACAGATGCCTTCAAGTGGGGCCCCTATAAGCCTTCAGTGACCTCACTTTCCTCAGTAACCTCTTCTAAGGTCCCCAAAACCTGGTGGGCAAGAAGAAGTCACACACAATCCAATTGGCTCTGCCTCTGAAATGGGCAGAGAGCCCCGCCAGCCCTTGGCCACTCCTCCACAGGCTTCCGAGTCCTTCCCAAGCCTGGCATGGTGGCCTCTAATTCCAGTGACGTTTTGGGAGGGCAAGGCAGGAAGACTGCAAGTTTGAGACCAGCCTCAGCCGCTTAGCAAGACCGTGTCTCAAAATAAAAAATAAAAAGGGCTGGGGATGTGGCTCAGCGGTAGAGCTGCCCAGAGTTCAACCCCAAGTTCAGGGGGAGAAAAAGAAAAATCCGTCCCTTGCCTGCAGTACTTCAGAGTGCCTTCACCTGTCCAGCGAGCCTGACCTCAGTCCCTAGTCTGCTTTCCACCAGGACCCCAGTCACCATTAAAACACAGGACACATTTGGTCCCTTTGCCCTCAAATCCCACCAAAGCTGGGAGCAGAAGTCAGAGTCCTTCCCGGCTCCCCAGGCCTGGCAGCAGCTACTGCATTTACCTCTGTAGACCCGCCTCCTGCTGCTTGCTCCTGGGTGCCTGCCTACTTGCCATCCTGGAGGTGTGCTGGCTGGGTTCCCACCTCAGGGCCTTTGCTTGTGCCTTCAGTGTCCTCTCCCTCACATCCTTTGGGGCTTTTCTAATATCATTCTGCCCCACTGCCTGGCCTGGACACTCTATT
This sequence comes from Marmota flaviventris, assembly GCF_047511675.1. Lineage (NCBI taxonomy): Eukaryota > Metazoa > Chordata > Mammalia > Rodentia > Sciuridae > Marmota > Marmota flaviventris. Next base: position 29,097,024 of record NC_092516.1, read on the forward strand.
GAGAACAATAAATGTTCCATACTCTCCAGCACAGATGCTCCGTGCCCCCTGCCTGTTTGGAGTCTCCGTGGCATGCACCGTCACCTGACATAGCGTGTGTTTGCTCATCTGGTTGTGTGTCCTCCTCTGCCCTCTTCCTCCAGAAGGCAGGTTTCACAAGGCAGGGATAGTGACAGTGCTGCAAGTCTAAGCGTAGCTGTCCCCAGTACCGGGCACATAGCAGGTGCTCAGTCAACAGTGACCGAATGAAGGAACAAATGAATGTGTTCAGCACACCACGTGGTGTCACAGCTGTCACCACACGGGGCCTGAGGATTTATCAGTGACAAGAGAGGTCTAGGATTCTTATCCAGGTCTTCATGAGTCTGGGACTCAGGAGTCACCTCCCTATATGGAAAGAGCATGGGCCATTTTTCGTGTGTACGGGCATTGAAGGTTCCACCTCCCCTCACAGAGGCCTGCTCGCTGTCCCCTCCAGAACTCCCGGCCAAGCCCAGCCTTCTGGAGGAATCCTCAACCTAGGAATCCCAGTGGCTGCCTCCCCAGCTTCCTTCCTACTGCCCAGCAAGGCCATCCTTCCCCATGTCCAGTCAGTCACTTGTGGGGACTTGCCTCTTGGTCCCCCTAAGTGGCCATTTTCCCCGGGTGCCAGGCCCAGGTGCACACTCCCACCCCCCTCCAGGTCAGGGTGAAAATCACTAAGGGAAAATAAGTGAGGAGCTGAGGCTCTGCCCTGGGGCCCTCCCCCCTGAGGGACCAGCCTGGTGTTGGGATGGAGGGACTGTCCTCCTAAGGGGCTGACAGGGGGCCATGCCCTCACCTGCCCTCCCAGGATCCCTGCAGTTCCCGGCATGCTCCTCTCTCCCAGCTCTGGGGAGCACCATCTCAGGCCTCCCGGGGGAGCCGGGCCCTGTAATTAAGTGCCAGGTGAGAACGCTGCCCTATTTCTGGGGACCACCTGCAGGGCCTCTGTGCTGAGGGCACCCTGGGAATTCCCTCTCCTTGGGTCAGCTTCCATCTGCAGTAGCAAGCCACAGGACCCACCCGGGGAGGAAGTACTGAGGACAGGTTTCCAAACTGGCAGGGAGACTCCTGCCCAGTACTGGGGCGAGGGAGGCAGGAGGTTAGGAAGGTCTGGGCTTCCCATCTGCAGCCTGAGCAATAGCTGCAGTAGGACTTACCAGGGCTTTAGATTTGGGGGTGGGGGTGCTGAATCCATGAAAATGGGGGTCAGTGCTTGGGCCTGACCTTTTCCCTGCCCTGCTGCTCCTCCTCTCATCCCTGGATAACTCCTACTCACTCTTCTAGAACAAGTCCAGGGGCTGCTTCCTCCAGGAAGCCTTCCTGCCCCTCACCCCAGGCTGGCACTGGTGGCTCCTCTGGGCTCCACAGGCCCCTCCTGTGTGTCTCTCCAGCGAGTTCTAGTTGCAGGGTGCTCCCACTGTCTCCCGACCTGGCACAAGCACTCCTTCAGGGCCAAGGCAGGTCTAGGTCATACCCCAGATGGCTGGCTCTTGCTCCTTCCCCTGGGGACAGAGGCAGCAGCACACCTGCCAGCAGTCAGCATGGCCTCCAGAGAAGGTGGGGAGGCAGATCCCCAGGGGCACTTCCTGGGGGGTGGGCTGCAGCTAAAACCACAAGGCCCTGTCCCAGGGCCCCAAGCCCATCCATATATCCAGCAGGCCAGGGCCACAGTGGCCATGTCCCCTCCCCCTCACTCCCGCGTACTACTGAAACCTCTACAGGGGTCAGAATAGGGAACAGGGCGGCTCAGGAAGGCCAGGTGAAGCAAGTGAGCCAGCCCTACATGGGGCGGTGGGGCAGGCAGGGGCCATCCATTCCCTGTCCCTCCCACTCTTCCTGCTGGCTGGGAAAAATCTCCCCAGGGAGAAGGGATGGAGTCAAGGGACAGGGCCCTGGGCAGGCTGTCACATGTGGGTGCAGCTGGCCCTCATGGGGAGGGGTGGAACTTGAAGAGGACCCTGCCAAGGCTCTTGGCAGGTGTGGTCATGTCTGAAGCAGGAACTGGTGGGAAGGCACTGGGTCGGGGCTGCCCTGACCACTCCTCCTCAACACTGCTGGCTGGTCAGGAGCCCATGGGCCCAGCAGCCCTCTGTGTCCCTGGGGGCTAAGCAAGGGTCAAGTAGCCAGAGGTAAAAGTCCTCAAGCATCAGGGTCAGCAAGGAGCACTGCACCTAGTTACAGATGGAGAAACTGGGGCCCAGTTTCTCCTCCATAGGAGACAGAGGGGAGGCTGCAGACCACAGGGAAGAGGATCTGGCTATGGCTAGAGTAAGGGTGTGCTGTCCCTAACTGTCTTTGGGGCCAGAGTTGGGGAGAATGTCAAGCAGCTGACCTGGGTTCAAGGCCTAACCCTCCTGCTCCCTGAGAAATGCTGACCACACCCCCAATCTCAGAGGTGGTTTTCCTCAAATGCAAATGGGGGGCCCCCTTCCCCAGAAGAGCAGCATGAGAAGTGGACCCTGCAATGTTCTGAGCAAGTGCAGGCTTGGGCAGGCCAGGGTGGTTTCCCCTGACCTCTGGGTGGGGCCAGAAATGTTTCCATCCAACTCAGGGGACCAGCCAGTGTAACATTCAAACAATCACTGTGCAGGGAACTGTGGATCCAGATATGGAGAAAGGAGGGTCCAAGGGGGCGGAGAACCCAGAGGCACCAGAGGCAGGATGGACTGTCACCCTTGCTCCTACTGTCTGGGCTGGCCTTGAAGGTCTGTGAATTGAACTCAGCTGGCCTAGGGCTCCCTGGGCCTGCAGCTTCCCAGTTCTGCCTGTGTTCTGCCCAGGTCACTCCTCCAGCTACCCGAATTCTTCCAGCCTCGGACTGTGCAAAATTCTCTCCTCTTCCAGGGCTGGCCCTGCACTGGCTCTCCCTCCCAAGCTCCATCAACCCTACCGCCCTCAGCCCTCTGGTTTCTGTGGTCAGGTCCCAGCCTTCCTCCTATGGTCCCCAGGGAGCCAGAAAAGGCCTGCTGAACCAGTGCTGGGAGATCCGGCTCTCTAGGACAGACCCAGTGTCTCCCAGGGCCTCAGCTTCCCCTCTGGTAAACAGGGAGCAGCGGTGGCAGGGGCTCCTGATTCTGACGCAGAGGCCATGGCCCTTGGATACCGAAGTATGGGGTCCAGCTGTCACTGCACTGCGGCCAGGAACCGGCTGGGGTTCCCTCCCACCTTCAGTTTCCTCTCTGAGGGCTGGCACTGGAGACAAAGCAAGTCGCCGTGCTCCAGGGATCGGGTGCTGGCCCCAGGGCGCGTGGGCGGCAGACCACCCTCCCCAGTCTATCGCCCCCAGCTTTTCCTAGGCTTGCCTGGGCTGTCTGGCTTCTTCTCCCGGAAAAAAACCGTTTTCTTTTTCTTTTTTTGTATTGGTTCCCATCTTGGTGGGATGGGGCTTCGGAGGGGCGGGGTGGGGGAAACCTGATCCAGTCCCTGCTCTCGGCCTTTCCAAGGCCAGTCCTCATCCCAAGGCCAGAACCCGGCCCACGACCCCGGCCCCAAGCTGGGCTAGATCTGCAGCCCCGCCGCCCGCCGCACACACTCGGGCGGGGGAGGGGGCGGCCGGCTTTCCGCAGGTAAAAATAGCACCGAAAATTGGAAAAGGGGGGGGGGGAGCCGGTCTCCAGCACCCCCTCCCCCGCCGGCGCGCAGTTCCGGACCCCAAGGCCGGGTCATTCCTTAAAATATTGATGAGCCAGCGAGGCGCCCCCGCTAATGGGCCAGCGACCAATCGATCCACCGCGCAGTGGGTGGCGGCCTGGGGGCGGGGAGAGGCAGAAGCCCCGCCCACAGACCGCAGGGGCTTGGGTTTCTGGGCACATCGGCCTCCCGCACCACAGGCTACTGTGTCCGCAGAGGAAGGATGGTCCACCGCCCGAGGCAATGATGGCCGCCCGGCACCCTGCAAGGCTGCCCCACACAGGCGTGCTGCCCGGCAGGACGCAGGCAACACACTCACCCCAAGATTGGCCTTTACTTCTGCACCCTCACTCTGCTCCATCCGTGGAGGACCCAGTGTGTGAGGGGGAAGGCGGTCAGAACTAAGGCTCCTCTGTTCGAGGCTGGCAGCGCCACCCTCCAATAACCACTTACTATAGGGAAACTGAGGCCTCCCCGCAACACACCAAGAGGAGGCAAAGCCCCAGTCTGTCTCCCACCATCCTTTGGTCCTAACCATGCCTCATCGTGTCTTTCCTTAGCGCTGGCCTGGCCTGACCACTGGTCAGCACTTGACACTAAGACTGCTCTTCCTCTAGTGCCCCCAGGCCTCTGCAGGACTGTTCCTTTCAGGGGCACCCCAGCTCCCTCTCTGGGTACCCCTGACCATGCAAAACTCAGACCAACGTCCCTCCACCCTGGAGGGACTTCCACTAGCTGTCGGACACTTGGGGGCTGGTTCTTGAGGCCAACCCATCCCTCACCTTCCCAGAAACTGTCTCCATGGGCAAGTTGTGACCAGGGCCTCCTGCCCGAGGGAGGCTACAACTGGAATTCCCCAGCACATCCCACCCAGAATCGGTGCTCACCCTATGTCCCTGGCAGAGTGCAGAAGTGGGCATGATTTTTCTTCTTAACACCCTTGAACCTGCTGGGACTTCGGGGCAGAGTGGATGCAGGTGTCAGGGACAGGTGTGGATTAAGAGTCCTTGAGACCCTGCCTCTGTATGGGTGAGTGGCTGGGGGCCCTGGGTGGTCTTGGCTTTCCCAAGCAAGAAAACGGGGGCCAGGACAAGATGAGGAGCTGGGGTCTGGGGTCTCAAGAGGTAGGCCCATTGGATTCCATAGTTGAACTTGACAGTTGGGATGGAGCTTCCTGATCCATGACCTGCTTGGAGGAGCATGGCTGAGAGGCAGCTTTTAGAACAGTCCAGAACACCACGGGCTTCTTAAGCAACCCATCCTCTGTCACTGTGTGTGTGTGTGCACGCGCCTGCCCCAGGGGAGCTCTTCTGCAGAGCACCCTTACTTTTACTGACAACCCTTTGGAGCCTGAAGACCTCAGTCTCAAGGAGGGGGGCATGGCTGCATTAGACAGTCGCTCCCCATCACAGGGGCCCCTACGGCTTGGGCATCTCCCTGCCAACATCTGTTCATTTGACACATTGGGACAGTGGAGTGGTTAAAAGCCCTGAGATCTGGAGCCAGTCCTTTCCAGTTTGAATCCCAGCACACACACACACCCTGGTCCCCACTTCCTAGCTGGATGGTCTCTTGGCCTCCCGGGGCCTCAGTTTCCCTGTTAAGATGGAGAGTCAGAGCAGCCCCAATGTCACAGGGCTGTCATGAGGACTGAGTAAGTAATTTGTTTAAAAGTCAAAGCTCTTCTGCTTCAACTTATTAAATATCCTGTGTCCACCGGTCTGAGCAGAAGCTGCCGGGACTTCTTACCAGGCCTCTCCCCACAAATACAGGCTCCACAGTGTAGCCAAGGTCAGCTTTTAGGAACCCACTTCTAAGCTAGGCATGGTGGTGTATGCCTGTAATCCCAGTAACTCAGGAGGCTGAGGCAGGAGGATCACAAATTTGAGGCCAGCCTGGGCATCTAAGTGAGCCCCCCCCCCAAAAAAAAAGTGCTGGGGTTGTGGATCAGTGGCAGAACACCTCTGGGTTCAATCTCCAATACCAAAAAGAAAAAGAATCTAAGGGGACCATGCCCGTTTAAAATCTGACTACGCACATCTTCCCTATAAGAAGGATTGTCCCTTTGTGCAGATGAAGAAATGGGGTTCTGGCCAGGGAGGTGACAGCCCCTCATCAACTGGGTTTTTCCTGGGCTTTCACTGTGTGCCAAGAACCATGGAAGAGGCCCAGGGTTGCAGAATGGGCAAGAGGGGCATTTGGAGCCAAGTTCCAGGCCTGTCCCTTCCTGGAGCACACACTACACCCAGCAGGGACTGTTCCCAGAGAACCTGAAGGCACAGTGTCAGGACCCAGTCCCTGCACTGGGGGAAAGGAGGGAGAACTCTGAGGCTGAGGGGCAGGAAAATCTGCAGCTGGGACTTGATCAGGGTCAGATGAGTAGAAATGGGGGCCAGGACAAGAAGAGGGGCTGGGACCTGGGGTCTCAAGAGGTAGGCCCATCTTCCTTCAGGAGCACCCAGTGCTGGACAGTTCCTCAACAGGCTCTGAAGGTGGAGAGCAGGCTGGGCTGGCTCCAGCTGCACTGGCCCTACTCTCTCCCACTCCATTCTGCCTTCCTCGGGTTGCAGAGCAGAGAGGCCCCTCTCCAGCTTTAGCTTGAACCTTTCAACTTCTCCTTCTCTCCCAGTGTTATGGACATCACGTGAGCCCCAGCCCAGCCCCCCAGATCTGCAGGATGCTCCCCTCAGTGCTGCCACTCAGCGCACCAGTCTGCCTTCTGATCTTTTCATGACCCACATACCTGTGACTCCTAACTGCGACCTCCATGGCTCCCTCAGTCCTGAGCAGCCTAGAACTCTGGGCACTTCAGGTGCTGATTAAGGGTCCCAGGGACCTTCTCTGAGCTCCTCAGCTCCCAGCCTGGCTGATCTCAGGGAGCCTCAAACTCAGCACATGGCAGTTCTACACCCCCTCTCCCTCCAACCCTGCCTGTCCTCTGCTCGAGTCTCAGCATCCAGCCCGTGTCACCCTGCCTACTCCCATTGCTCTGCCTTGGTAGCTGGCAGTCTGGAGGCCCAGAACGTCCGCCCCTTGATCCTGTTTTCCCCCCACCTTGCTCCTCATGACATCACATGGCTGGTGACTTGTTTCCTCCAACAGACTGTGGCCCCCAAGTGCTGTTACATTTGCCCCTGCGTGGCCCTGTTCTGGAGCCCAACCCGGCTTCAACTGGAGGAACCAGATGACCTTGAGTTCCCACACGGGATGCTCTGCCTCTTGCTGCCCAAACTGGTGTGGGCTGTGACCTCATGTTAAGGTCACACCTGTATCCCCCGGGAGAGAGCACAGCCAGAAAAATGACCCAACCAAGGGAGGGGGGAGAAACCTCCCCAGGCCCGGGAGTTCTGGCCACCGCCGTGGGCCCATATGGGGGGTGGGGATCATCAGGAGGGAAGGCAGGCCCAAGCCTGGATCAGACCCCTGTGGGGACACAGCCAGCAGGTTCCCAGCTCCCAATCCCTGTGCCCTCGGGGCTGTCAGAGAAAAGTGGCAGGAGGCCTGGTCTGTGGGCTGAGGGTCTGTGGGCAAGTTCCACCTCCCTTAAATTTGTCCCCACCTCTGTAAGACGGGAATGAGAACAGTGCCAAATCCACAGGGCTGTTGTGACCATCACCTGAGAAACAGCACTGATGCCCTTATCCTGACACAAGTCAGCTCCAGACCAGAAGCTCCGCCCTGGAGGCCCAGGGTCCATCTGGGTGGACACCCCCATCTGACATCCTCAAGGGAACCAACCCGGAAATGTGAGTTCTAGAGTCCTCGGAGGGCTACAATAAGTAGAAAAGAGGGGTTTGGAAACTGTAGGTGGATTTTTCACAATGAGGGTAGGAAAACCATGTGTACTAGCCCTTGGGTAACTGGACCCGCTGGACCAGATGGGTGGCAGCAGCAGCAGCAGCTCTTGCCTGTGATCACTCACACCCCAGGATGGTGCTTCTGGGGCATCAGGGGTGAGACCTCTAGGGAAGGAGTAGAAGGAGGGGCTGGGGATATAGCTCAGCTGGTAGAGTGCTTGCCTGGCATGCACGAGGTCCTGGGTTCAATTCCCAGCAACGCACACACAAGAAAGAGTAGAAGGAAGCCCCAGTGGGAAAGTCTGCTGAGTTCTCCTCAACCCGGACCCCAGCTAGACTGAGGGACTGCTGCTCATTCAAAGCCCCCAGGCTGAAAGTTCTATGTCACTCCCCCAGCCAGTGGCTTCTGGACCGGGCAGGGAGGCTGGGGGGATGTCATGTGTTCCCTCCCACCTAGCAGGGGCAGAACAGGAGTGCCTCGGATCACCCCTGCAGTAGCAGAAGCCGTGCCTTGGGCCCCCTGTCCCCCAGAGGTACAGGCTGCCCTGTGTTGGAGGGAAGCAACTCCTGCCTGTCACCCCTCAGGAAGCAGGAAGAACCATCCTCATTTTGCAGGGTAGATGATGTTGGCTCAAGAGGCAGAGGAAGAGGTCGGGTTCAACCCAGGTCGGAAGCTCTCCTAGCACCGACCGGGTGTGAACACAGATCCGGGCTTATTCATGTTCACGGTCCCTCCCGAGGCTGTCCAGTCTGCCCTGCGTGGCTCCTCAGAGGCCCGGGTTACTGCGGACTTCTCTCCCTGAAGACCCTACTTTGGGGACTGCTGAGGGCGGGGTTGGTCCCCATCCCTTCCTGGCCTGGCAGCTGCTCTGGCGCGACTCTGATTCGCGCTGCCCGCAGGTTCCTCAATGGCCGAGGCCGAAGGGCCTGAATGGAGGGCACGAACCCGCCCCTTCTTAAAGGCGCCGGACTCCGGGGCACCCTCGGCAATCCTTCCCACTAACAGGGGCTGTCCGGGAACTCTAGGGTGGGCGGGTCTGGAATGGTGGCCGTGGGAAAGAGGGCCTGGGCCGAATGGAGGGCGTGCCAGCCTGGAACTGTGGCCTAGATGGGATCTCTCCCCACTCCAGTTCGTGGCCCTCGTGCTCCTTCTAGGTTGACCCACTCCTTCCTCCCTCCCGGGAAAGAGACCTGAGCGTCCCCTCCCCACTTCCAAGGACCCCGCCTCCGGGGACCAGCTGCGCTCGCTCCACCGCCCAGCCCGGGTCAGAGGAGGGGGCGAGGGCGCAGCTGCTCCGGAGGCGCTTCGACCCCTCTCGCCACTCCCCGCCCGGCCCCGGATGGGGGTCCGGGAGCCGATCCCAGCGGGGGCGCATCCCTCGCTCGCCCGTCCTCCTCCCTCCCACCCGCGCACACAAAGACGACACGCTCGGACCAGGGCGCGTGCGGCCGCGCTTCCCGGGGCAGCGGTGCGCACACACACGCACGCCCTCAGGGACTGCCGAGAGCCCCGGTGAGGGACCAGGGGACCGGGAACTGAGGACCAGCAGGCCTTACCTACAGGCGTGCAGCTGGGGCCGCGCGGGCCGGGGCGCCAGCGGAGCGCTGCCCCGACTGTGGCCGGGCTCCCGGGGCCCGGCGGCTCATGGTCCGCGGCGGGTTTGGTTCCCTCCGGGAGGGAGCCAGCGGCGGCGGAGGCGGCGGCGGCTCCTCCTCCCTCCCTGGTTCACAGCCTCGAAGGCTCGTGCGCTCCTCGCGGTCCCGGCGCGGCCCCCGCGCAGCTCCCGGGGCTGCCGAGCCCAGCGCGCTCCGAGCTCAGCCCCGCGCGGCGCGCGCCCCGCCCGCTCCCCGTCGTGCCCCCCGCCCCCGCGGCGCGCGCCTCCGGGCCCCGCCCCCGCCCCCGCCTCGAGCCCCGCCCCCTCCCGCCTCGCGCCGCGCAGGCCCCGCCCCTGACGCGCCCCCAGCCCTCAGCCAGGCGGCGGCGGCTTCAGCGACCCCGGCTAGGTTCCCCTTAGCTGTGGTGGAGCAGAGGTCGCGCGGCCAGCGGCCTGAGGGGTTGGGAACTGGCCAGGCTCCGTCCCATTTGGGGCCGGGGTCGCGGGTCGCGCAGCCGGCTTCAGACCGGGCGCCGGCATCCAGCCCGCCCCGAGGCGGCTCCCGGGGCCCGGGGTGCTGGCTCCCGGAACGCGGCTGTGCGTCCCGAAAGGTGCCCTGTGTGGTGGGGAGACCGGGCGTGGACACTTTCCGAACGCCCCTTGGTGACCGGAGCTAGGCAGGGATGGACGCTGTGTCTGGACCCTGACTGCGGGGACAATGGGGAGCCTCGAGGAGGCCCAGATGTCGCAACCGAGGAAGTCTGTGTCTGGTTCTCATAAATCCCGAGGGCGCGCACCACGCCCCCTCTCCAGCCCTCCCAGAGGGGCCACAGGCCGCGGCCCCGGGGCGGGGAGGACATCCCGAACACGGCCCCACCTCCCAATTTCAGACTGGGGGAGACTGGCGCCACTCCAGGAGACGTTGGTCGTCACATGGGCTCGGGATGCCACAGCCCTGGCTTCCTCACTCCTACCGGGATTCGGAGCTCTGCCTGAGGTTAGCGCAGAGAAGCCGCGCTAAGAACACTGTCTTGCTGGTCTTGGCAGGCCCTGTGGTCTGATCCCGGAGCTCGACCTCCAGCAGTCTGCTCTGGAGGGGTGCAGGACTCCAGCGGACCCGGAAGAGGTCCGAAAGAAGGGGATATCATGTGAGCAGGGGTGTGGAAGAGGTGCTTCCACAGAAGACCTGGGTGCTCCTGGGGTGGGGCAGTGGTTTCTGGGCACCTCCCCTCCTCACCGTCTTAGCTCCCTGCTCCAGCCCCCAGAGGTGTTGAGTCAGCTGCCCGCCCCATCCTCTAGCAGCTCTGTGGCCTGCCATGTTGACTTTGCTGACTGGGAATGCCTCCATCTGTTGGCCTCCCCCACCCACAGTGGCCTCTGACCTTTGTAGAGAGCCCTTCCACCCCTCCAGGGTTTTAATGTGCATCTTGTGGATGGAAAGGGTGGGTCCAGGAGGAGCAGTGCCTGGTGAAGGTGGAGGCTGGCTTGGACCTCCCACCTGCTGCCCTCCACAGGGGCACTAAAGCTAGCCAGGTCTCCGTGGAGGCCTGCTACCTGCCCCCTTCCCTGCCACACTGTACCAGCTGCCCTCGCAGCAGGACCTGGCTAGCAAACACTTAATGAAGTAGGCAGTAGTCCAGCCATCGATGGAGGTGCCCACAGGCTGGACGCTGGCTGGGAACCAGGACACCTATGCATGAGGCCAGGAATTGGGGGGTAGGGTGGCTGCCAGCAGAACGGATTGATGGAGGCTCTGCCCCTGGGCAGCCTGGCCCATTGTGGACTGACCCGGGTACAAGTTGTGCCCTGAGCTTGCTGCTGGTGGATTGTCAGTGGCCAGAGAGGATCAGGGTGGAACAATAGCTCTGACCCCTTGGGAGGAGGCAGTGAGGAGGAGCCAGAGGCCTAGTAACTCTGAGTAACCTACCTACCAGGAGGAACTGGTGGGAGAAACGAAAGTGGCTGGGAGGGGGAGAAGGGGTGATGAGCCAAGGGACAGGAATGAGGGTCAGAGAGGACAGTCCATCTTGTGTCTTGGAGTACAGGAAGCTCTGGGGCCTTGGAGGAAGTTCTGAGGGAAGAGATGGTGAGGGGTCCTGGTAGTAAGAACTCAAAGGTAAGACCCCTGCATGCATAAGCTCTAGCATTCAGGAAGAAGCTCGAGGCAGATGTGGCACAGGGGACTCTGGTCTGGTGGACTGCAGGGCAGGAGCCAGGTTTGGAGCCAGCCTAGTGGGTAAGGCCAGCCACCACAGACCAAAATGAGATGTATGTGAGTGGGGCTGGCATGGGGATGAGGTGGCACAGTCCAGTGGTTCCAGGGAATCTCCATGCAAGACTGGTGTTCAAAGCCCTGATGGGTGTGAGTTCTGGCACCTGGGGGACCCAAGGGAAAGGAGCCCTGCTCTAGATCCAGCTCTGGTGCGTACAGAAAGGGAAGCAGGGATTCCCCAGGGAGGGATGTGGACCACCGAAAACATCAGGCCCCAACCACAGCCTGACAGCTGGCTGTGAAGAAAGGAACTGGTTTCCCTTTTTGATGGGGTTGCAAGCCTGCCCAAGAGAGCCCAGATGCTGTGGGTTTGGGTTTCAGCAAAACTCTGAATGCACTCAGAATTCTTGGGGACAGGAAGAGCGGAGAGAGACTTCCTGTATGCCAGGGCCCTGCCCCATACAGACAGACAGCCCTGATCCTGGGGTGGTACTGCAGGCATCTACTGGCCTTCAGAACCCCAGTGTCCCAGAGCTCAGGAGTCACAGAGCATCGGCAGCAGTGTGGCTGCAACTATGGTTTATTCAAACATGCAAAGCTGAACGTGAAACGCAAACCTAACTAAGGAGATCTGCCAGTGGCCCCCAGAGGTGGCCATGCTACGGTGGCCCACAGTCAGTTCTGCGTGGCTGAGAGGCACTGGGACTCCTCTAGCTAGTTCTTGGGTCTGAGGAGCCTGGGGGCCCTGGGATCTTGTTGGAGGCACTTCCTCATCTATAAACCAGAATATCTTGCTAAAGAAAAAAGCAGAAATCACTTGTGTCTGGGGGCAGGGAGGGGGTAGCAGAAACTGTCCCATACTCTGGGGATGGGGTGGGGCATGAGTAAACTAGTTCTTGTCTAATCTTATCTATGTTCTATGGTGGGGGGGAAATCAGTGACAGAGGCAGACCAGGGAGGTCTGACTCAAAGCCCAGTAGCCTACAGGAAGGACCTGACATCTCGTTCAGGGTGTGAGGGAGATCCTAGGGGAGCAAAGGGGATGTCAGAGCCCAGGCCTAAGGAGTCCAAACTGGTTTAACTAATGCCAAAATCAGGTGAGTGTCACAGCCGGGGTCTCTGCCACCAGTGCTAGAGGCCAGGCTGTGTGCGGAGCCCAGGCCAGGCAGGTGGAGCATTTGGTCAGCCTGGCCAGGCATTAGGGGGGCTGTCTGGACCTAGGAAGCCCTGATGTGGCTCTGACATTCTTTTAAGGGGCCCAAGGGGACCTGGGACCTCTGGAAGCTATTGGGCCAAGGACAAGGACAGTATCCATGTTGGTGGGGGGTGTCAGGGGAAGCCTAACTCATTAGAAGCAACTGATCAAGCAGGAGTGGGGACGCAGCCACACTGTTGCAGGGGTGACCCTGATATCACTGCCACAAATCACCAGCTGCCGCCCCGCTGTCCTTCTCGTGGAACTTGTGCAGGTGATCGGCGAACCTGGGAACAGAAACCACTTCTGAGGCTAAACGTGCAAAGGAGAGAAGTGTGTGTGTGTGTGTGTGTCGGGGCACGTCCCATGTGACAGATGGCCCTGGGGAAGTGGGCGTGGTGGGGGGCTGGGAGAGGACAGGATGGAGCTGTGGTGGACAGCCTGAGGAGCAGGCATCATGAAGGAGGGGCTTGGTGTGGTGTTGAGGAGGGAGGTGGGAGTTCGGGGACTAGATTTTGGGTTTTGGGAACAGGGGACATTCTCACTTCTTGGCGCAGGTGGCGGCACAGTCCCTCTCCAGACTCTCGCTCCAGGCCAGCTTGTAGAGCACCTGACCAGATGGAGACAGTGTGAGCTGCCCACCCACCTCATGGCCACTCCCACAGCCCACCCACGGACCCTGTGTCTGCACTCTGGGGACAGAAATGTCCTGTGGCCTCGGCCCCAGGGAATTGGGCGGCAGAGACACTCCTGAGCTTGCTTGTCTCACAGGAGGTCCGATGGGTCCAGACACAATGGCCCTGACATGGGGCGTACTTCTGACAGGTCCAGGAGGTGCTGGGCCCTGCAGTCAGAGTGGTAGCCCAGGCTAGTTATGTAGGGGCCACGGGACAGGCTGGCTGGAGGTGAGTCCCTGAGGCTGGAGTCTCCATACAACAGGCTGGCCCTCTCCTCCCCACTGTGGCAGACACAGAGGCATCCCCAGGCCACTGACTCCAGTGCCCCTCTGACTTGGGGAGATGTGGTTCTGGATGTCCCTTCTCTGGACAGCCCACCCGGCAGTCACTGGGGGGATTTGTTAGACCTGGTCCCTCTTGCCTCAGGCTCCCACCAAGGCCTTTCTTTCCACCAAGCCCCTCAGGTCTGGGTCAGTGGCTGTGGTCAACCCGGCCTCCCCTGAGAGGCCAGGCTGTGCCCTAGTCAGAGAATCCAATCCAAGTCTGGAGTGCTTTTTGTCCCCAGGATGGGGACCAAAGGGAGAGGAGTGGCTCAGAACTGAGGGTGTGGCTTTGAGGAGGCCACAGTAACAGGGTCCTGCTGCCCTGAAGGTCAGCAGAGCATGGTGACATCACTGGCCCATTGTCTGGACACTCACCAAGAAGACCAGGCAATGCAGGAAGAGGGTGTAGAAGAAGCCGATGGTGCGGGCCATCTTGTTGGAGAGGACCAGACGACCCTGGGGGGCAAACAGGGAATGGGAAGATGGGAAAGGGCTGCCCCTGGCTCTTGCAAAGGGGCGCTGGGGCTGCAAGGGGAGGGAAGGGCTGGGAGCTGGGGACCCTTCTACCATGTATGGAAGGGGGCGGATGGAGGGGGAAGTCCAGCTACAGGATTTCAGGGAATGGCGCCCCCTGCAGCCCGGTTCCAGAGCCCACAGTGAATGGTGTTATCAGAGGAGCTGCTGGGGAGAGGGAAGGACCCTGTCCCATTTTCCCAGTCACATGGCCCCCCTTGTTAGGGCATGGGAGGGGTCTGTTGGCCCCTGGGGCTTCTCCCAATGGGGCTGGAGGGCAGGTGCCACGGTGCTTAGAGATGGATGTTCCTGTCTGTCCCAGGTAGGCACAGGCGGGAGGACTCACCATGCTCAGTGTGGCCTTGTCCCAGGGGCTCAGGCTCAGGTACTTCCTCTGCCGCTCCTGAAGGAGGAGAGACGATGAAGAAAGGACCCAGAGAGGGCTGCAGAGCCCTAGGTGGCTGCTACGGGCCCCCTGGTGACAGTCCCACTCAGTGTGACAATCTGGGCTCCCCCAGCACCTGTGTGACTCCCCCACTCCCAGGGCCCCTAATGCCTGTGTGAAAAGCTCCTCCTGGATAGGAAGGCTTAGGCAGGTGGGCCGGGGAGGCCACCACCATCGTGGGGAGTGGAACCCCCTTGCCTGTCTGCCTGCCCCACAGGGGTACTTGGTGAACCTGCTCACTGCCACACGCCCACAGAGAGCCACTGAGGCCTTCCTGGGGGGTGACCTGGGCCTCTATGGCACTGAAGCAGTGTGGAGCTGCTGGTCAGGGAGGGCCTGGGCATGCAGAGCCGGGTGTGCCAGGCCAGGGGAGAACAGATGGGCATAGGGAAGGGAGTGGCCGGGCCAGGTGGGCGGGAACTGCTTAGGCCCCCTGCACTGACCCGCTTGCTGAAGGAGGAGAAGGGGTCCAGACGCTCCTCATACTGGGTAGAGTATCGCAGCTCTGTGTCGTCACTGCTGCCACCCTGCACATGGGGAGGAGGAGAAGCCCGTCACGGGCATGGCCCAGCAGGCAGGCAGTGCTCAGGGAAGGCAGGCCAACAGCCACGGCTTCCGCCAGGCTGGGAGAGGGTGCTGGGTGACAGTGAATGTGACCACAGGCTCTGGCCTGGGGTCAGAGTTCTGTCTCCTCCCCAGGCGTCAGGCCCACCTCTCCCAGGTGGGACAGGACAGGGCTGGGCC
Organism: Marmota flaviventris; assembly: GCF_047511675.1. NCBI lineage: Eukaryota > Metazoa > Chordata > Mammalia > Rodentia > Sciuridae > Marmota > Marmota flaviventris. Next base: position 29,112,179 of record NC_092516.1, read on the forward strand.
TGGGTACGAGTTGCTGAGGCTGGCCTCTAATTTGTGGGCTCAAGCCATTTTCCTGCCTCCGTCTCCCTAGTAGCTGGGACCACAGGTGTGGGCCAGGATGTCGGCTTGGTGGGTTTGAAGGGGGTTGCTGGGGGTTGGGGGAAGGCAGCCACTTGGAGCAGCACTGGTTCGCGGAGTCTGGGCGCCCTCTTGTGGCAGGAGAGCAGCATATCAGCACAGCTCCAGCGGGTGGGGGTGGGGCCCGCGGTGTCTGTCTGAGCTCCCTCCCCCTTTACTTCCCGGCTCTGTCTTCCCTTGGTCACAGAAAGGGTTTCCTTGCAGGCGGGGACCCCTGAGAGGCCTGGGGGCCGAAGGACACCAGGGACAGCATTCTCAACTGGAATGGAAATTCTGAATTTTTTAAAAAAAGATATGTGTAAAACATACCAGTTCCCAGCCTGTCCTGAATGCTCAGTACCCCTAGGGTTAAGTGCCCAGATCCTGGGGGGCACTAGTGGGTCACCACCATTTCACAGAAGGGTTGCCCGGGCTGGTGGGCCCCTGGTCCAGGACCTACCTCCCTGCTGGTTTTTTGAGTGAACCCATATGAGGTCCACTCTGAGCATAGGGAGGTTGGCTGACAAGAGTCGGGGTGCTGGATGGCCTCGGAGGTCCCCCAGGCCCAGGGTTGCCCCACAGGTCATTTCCCCAACCTTCCCATCTCAAGGCCCTGACCAGCCTCTCCCTCCACCTGGCCCCCTGGGGCTGCGGTGGGGGGGGGGGCGCTCACCCGGCCTGGGTAGCTCTGCAGGAACTTGATCTTCTCGAAGAGTTTGATGTTGTCGGCGCGCAGGCTGTCTAGCTCGCCCTGCAGGGCTTGGATGGTGTGCTGGGCCAGGCGGCTCTCCTGTGGGGGCAGTGGGCAGGCGGGAGGGCCGGGGTCAGAGGGCACCACACTGGCACAAGTACTGCCCTCTACTAGGCCCCTCTCTGTGCCCATGGCCTTCTCCTTGACCTGCTGGACACTGCTCATGGCTGTCCCTCTTGGAAGTTCCCCTTTTCTTCCTAATCCCAGCCCAGGTCACTGTCTGGGGTCAGGTGTCTTCATATTTTATTTGGTTGGGGTGTTACCAGCCTTTTAGATGATCATCACGACTCCTATTATTATTAATGCATTGCTGGGGGTCAAACCCAGGTCTTGCACTTGGTAGGCCAGGGCTCTACCTCTGAGCCGTGTCCCCAGCCTCTGTAAGCCACGGAGGTCTAATCCAATCCCATAAATGTCACCATCTTTATGTGGACAATGCAGTCCACTCACCATGTCTAACCATCTCCATCATTTAATTTCAGGACATTTTTATCACCCTAGCAAGAATCCCTGCACCTGTCAGCCGTCCCCCTGTCCCCCGCCCCTGGCAGTCACTTCCTGGACATTTCACAGAAATGGAATCGCAGCCGTGTGGGTTTAATGTTGGCTGACCTAAAGGCGAGAGGAAATGGGATCTCGTGTTTCAATTTCCTCAAGTGTGTGAACGGGGGGTTTCCTTTCCGCTGTTCAAAATTCAAGCAGTACCAAGAGGTATATGGCAGTGTGGCCATGTTCCTTGAAAAATCAAATGTAGAACTGTCACACGCTCTGGCAAGGCCCCTTCTGGGATCATGTCCAAAATAATAGGAGAGCAGGGTCTGGAAGGAATGTCATCTGTACACCCTTGTGAACACTGCTCTCGACAGCCACAGCCCGGGGGCAGCCCAGAGGTCTCGCAGGGGAGTGGACAAATAAAATGTGGCACATGCAGAAAATGGAATAATTCTTAAAAAGGAGGGACATTGGGACATATGGTACAACACGGATCAACCTTGAGGACATGACAGTAAGTGAACTAAGCCGGTCACAAAGGAAAATGCAGTATGAATCCACTTATGTGAAGTGAGAAAGAAAATTGTGGTTCAGTTCCTAGAGACAGAAGCAGGGTGGCAGCGGCCAGGTGCCAGCAGAGGAAGAGTGGGGACCTGAGTGGGTGGAGGTTCAGACTTGCAGGCTGCAGAGCTCAGGAGATGGCCGGGGGTGACGGTGGTACAATGTGAGTGTACTTATTGGTCGGGATGGTAAGTTTATGTTACATTGTTTATTTCACCATGATTTTTAAGAAAGGTTTTGGTACCAGGTCTAGAATTGTTATTATTTTGGGGGGTGCAGGGATTAAATCGAGGGGTGCTCTACCACCGAGCCACACCCCCAGTCCTTTTTATTTTTGAGACAGGGTCTTGCTCAGTTGCTGAGGCTGGCCTTGAACTTGCCATCCTCCTGCCTCAGCCTCCTGAGCTGCACCCCCATTCCTGGCACAAGCACAAGCTGGAACCCTCTAACGGCTTTTGCTCCCCCACTTCCTGTGTCTCCTGGCCTTCCCACTGGGGCTGTCCCCAGGGCCTGAGGGCCAGGAGGTTCCTAGGTTACACCTGCAGCCCTGGTGGCTCCTTCTGTACAGCCTCTTGCTCCAGAGCTGGGTGGCAGAGGGTCCTTGGGTGTGACCATGCCTGTCGCTGACGGCTCTGGTGGGGCCTGCAGTCTGTGAGGAGGTTCTGTGACTTCCCGACCCCTCCCACTGGGAGAGTGTCTGTAGGGGAGGGCCCCAGGACTGGCTCCAGAGCCCAAGGCCGGGGCAGTGCCACACCCATGTGCTTCCCTGCTCTGTCACTTGGCTCTCCGCACAGCTGCATTCAGTGTCCGTGCCTCCCTGGGGACACCCAAGCCCTGTCTGGGCGTCGTGTCTGGACACCTCCTGCCCCTGCTCCTCCTGCTCCCTCCCAGGCCCTCTAGGGCTCTGTTCCATCCTCTTTAGGGACCTCGTCCCTGCAGCCACCAGCCACGTGTGGACAACACCCTATGGAGGCCCCTCCTCTGGGGCCCACAGCACCTCTCAGGTCCAGACTGGTCACCCATGCAGGGCAGGCCCTCCCTCAGGTGCCCTCCAGGAAGGCCCTGGTGTGGGTCAGCGGCCAGCAGGCTCTTTGGGCTCCTTGGTCCCCTGACCCCTTGAAGTCCCTTCACTGTTCATCTCCATGGGGTTCCCAGCCCCCCTCTCTCCCACCTGGCCTTGCTTCCCACCCCCACCTCAGGTGGGTGTTTCCTCCTGGACCATCGTAACCATGGCCTGGTCACCTTCTGTCCTGCCCTGGCACCCGCGTGACCCACCTTGCTGTCCATCACAGCCGCACTCCGCTGCCTAAATCCCCTGGGGCTGTCCTGGCAGCAGCGCCTGCCTGGTGCCCGCCTGTCTTGGGCTTCCTTCCTACAACCTGGAGCAGGTCCTGTGTGTCCCACCTTGAGTCTGATTCTTAGGACTCAGCATGGCGCGGCCTCCTCCAGGAAGCCCTCCCTGACCGCACAGGACAGGCCCCCTGTCACTGCAGTTTAAGGTCTGTGACAGTTTCCTCCTCTGGGCCCATGTGTTCTCCCACTGTGTCCTCAGGACCGTGGCATGTAGGGGACAGAAGGACGTGACTCACAGCCTCTAGCTCCTGGTTCCGGGTACGGAAGCGCTCCCTCTGGCTGGAGATGATGGAGAGCAGGGAATCCACCTGGCCCTCGGGGAGGGTGCCACTGGCTGGTGGGGAGGGTCCTGGGAGAGAGTGGAGAAGGTGGCAGGAGACATGGGTGGCCCAGGCCTTGAGGTGGAAGTCGGACCCCCAGGTGTGAGCAGGTGTGTGAAGGGGAGGGGCAGCCAGGGAGCCTGAGAGGCCGGCCCTGCAGGGCTCTGCCCCAGGGCACCTGTCTGCACTGCCATGGGGCCAGGCCTGGGGCTCCTCTGCCCTGTTACTCTGTATGGATGCGTGGCCACTGCCTCTATCACACCGGTCCCTTGTCAAGCAAAGAGACACTGAGGGAACTGGGGAGGCCTGGACACACCCCCACATCCTGGTGCGGCAGCCTCAGGTTTTGGCCTCAGTCCTGAGGAGGCTGCCTCCCCTCAACCCTGAGGAGCTCCAGCTGCCATCTGGCACTAACGCCACGGCAGGCCACGGGGTGGGCGCGGGGGCCGACCTGCCGCTTTTGAGGTCACTGCTGCATTGTTGGGGTGGGGGCTCTGGGCTCTCCGCCTGCACCTGCCCCCAGCCCCGCTCCCTGAGCCCCTCCTCACCATAGAACAGGGCGGTGGCCTCCTTGATGGGCTCTGGGATCTTCTCCAAGCCTTGCTCAGCAGCACCCTGAGGTGGGGGAGAGACGCAGGTGCTCCCACATCCGGGCACTGACCGCCCTCTCTCAGGGTGGCCAAGCCAAGTGGGGTGGAGGAGCTGCCGGAGCCTGCATGGGCTGGGCCCTGGGGTGCTCCTGAGGGAGTTCAGCCGGTGGCTCTCACCTGGCCACTGGGCCCTGACCGGCACCAGAGCCTGGGCAACCCTGGCCCAGCAGCCGGACGCTGTGGGACCTGGGCAGCCACACCTCCTCGGCTGCGAGGGTGATGCCGTGCCCCTGGGGACCCTCTGGGCTCCTGCCTTCTGTGGTCTGGGGCCTCGGATGCTTCAGCCGAGAGAGGGGTGCAGGAGCCTGGCCTTGCCTCTGCCCGTGGGGAGGACGGTGGCCAGCCCGGGGGGAGTGGGGAACCCAGAAGATGTGGGCGCAGCCCCCTAGATTTTGGGGGTGGGGTGGGCTTACCCAGCTGCAGGGTCATGGGGGGCCAACCGGGGAGGTCCAGGGCTCCTGAGGCTGAAAGGATGGGGGCCCGGGGAAGGGCAGAGGGGAGCGGGGCTCACCTCGGCATCCGGGCGCCGGAGGGACTGGATGGTGCTCAGGTCCTGCTCTAAGCGGGCGATCAGCTCTCTCTGCTCAGTGGCCGTGGCCATGGCCTGGGTGACGTGCATCTGCAGCTCCGCACAGCGCCCTGCAGTCAAAGGAAAATGCGACCATCAGAGGACCTGACGTGACCCCTGGCTTGCCCCTGTGGCTCACGGTCCATTGGCCATTCCCTCCACACGGCCACTGCCCAAGAGGTGCTGGCTGCAACCACTCTGGGCCTGGGTCCCCAGGGGAGGGGAAGGAAACTGGGCCCGGACTTAGGAGAAATGGGGGCACCCCACCTCTGCCCAAGACCTTCCCGGTGACCCTGGATGGCCCCTTCTCCCCTGTGGGTCTCACTTAGCTTCTGTCAAGCAGGGCGAGGAGCCCCAGGCTTCCCCAGTGAGCCCCCAGTTTCTCATGTCCTGGGATCATGACCAGAGAGGGCCCGGGTGGGAGGGGCTGAGAAAAGCAGGTGAGGTGTTGGGGGGACAGGGGGGGTCCCGCCTCTGGAGCTGAGCCCAGACCTGGGTGGTGCCCCCTGCAACAGGCTCCAGACGCATTGGTGGACAGGGTGGCAGGGGTGAGTGTTGGGTGGCCCCCAGAGTTCCCTGACCCACAGCCCTGTCCCTCTCCCCTATCCAGGAGCCAGCCCCTGCCACCAGCCCCGCGCCTGATGCTGTGAATCAAACCCCAGGATCATCTTTGCTAGGAGGCAAATCCAAACTAGTTCTGTTTGGAAACCTCTGCCCCTGCAGGAGGGTGGGAGATGGTGGGCAAGTTCTCCAAGCCTGGTCTCCAGGATGCCATCAGTGGTCACTGGCTAGGACAGCAGAGTCCTGGGAGATGACCAGATCCCAGGATGAGGTATGGGTCTGCTTCTGGCTGTGTGACTCCAGGCAGCTGGACCACCCTCTCTGGACCTCATTTATAAAATGGTGATATCAGACCTTCCTTGGTGAGCTGTGGGGCCCTGTCCTTATGGGTGGCCTGCATGGCCACCAGAGGGCACTGTGGCCTCAGAAATGCTCAGACTCCAGGCAGTGAGCTGTGAACCGGCTCCTCACTGGGCAGCCTGCTGACCAGCTGTCCAACCGGCCCTGGGCCAGGGGACAGCCCCACCTCACCCCGCTGCTCCACCTCCTGGTGCCCACCATCTGCCACGCCCTTTCCGCACCCTGTGACAGTCTGATCATTCAGAACAGAGGGTTCCTGTTTTAGAGATGAAGAACTGAGGCGTCCCCACGTGGGATGGAACCCAGCGGTGCCCTGTCCCCCAGTGCTTCCCCACACCACAGTCCCCACTGCTCAGGCCCCAGATGGACTCCTCCCTCAGACAGGCGGGCCCCTTCCCTATTCCTGGCGGGCAGGCGGTGGTGAGGAAGGGGGGCGGCGGAGTGTGGCCTGAGGGCAGCGCCAGGACCGAGGGCGGGCCGCGGGTGGCAAGGGTGGGGCCTAGCCCTGGTGACCCATAGGAGCTTTAGCGGGCCCCAGTGGGGAGACCAGAAAGGACAAACTTGCCACGACCTTGGCCTTGGGCCCAGGCCTGGAGATGGGACTGCCGAGCCCTGCCTCCGCACCATGCATGCTCAGGAGGGCTGTGGATGGAAGTCCAGGACATGGAGGGAGAGGACAGCCAGAAGGCCAGTGGGAACTGGCACTGGGTGGCGACCTACAGAAGGCCAGAGAAGCCAAGCAGTGCCCGCCTGTGATCCCAGCCACTCAGGAGGCTGAGGCCAGAGGATCACAAGTTCAAGGCCAGCCCCATCTCAAAGTAAGCAAACAGGACTAGGGGTACATCTCAGGGGTAGACCTTTTGCCCAGTATGCACGAGGCCCTGGGTTTAATCCTCAGTAATAAAAAAGAAAGAAACAAACAAAAAAAAAAAAAAAAAAAAAAAAAAAAAAAAAAAAAAAGAAAGAAATCAAGCTAACAGAAGCTTGGGTGACATTAATAGAGGTGAAGGGCCTGGACTGGGGGAGGGGATGGGGTTCATTTCCTGGCAAGAGAGGCCACAGGAGCAACTGCAAACAGAAGCCTGCCCACACGGTGCAGGGACTTATTCTGCCTGGGTGGGTAGACAGAGTCCCAGACAAGGCGCAGGTGAAGGGCATTCGGGGATGAGGGCACGGAGGTCACAGGTGCGGGGCTGCCATGGGGAACTGAGGGCAGGTGACCACTGCCCACCAGAGTGAAACCTCTCCCTTGGAGGTGGGCGTGGGGCAGGGACCTTGCAGAAGTGGCACAAGGGCTGGCTCGAAGGCCAGTGAGATGGCTCTGTGACCTGCTTGTTTTATCTGCCACCAGCCTGTGCCACCTGAGCATGGCTCGGCTTGGCTTCCGGGGTGGGCGCAACCTGCAGCTTCAAGAGCCACCAGAGGAAATGGGGGAGGCCGGGAGAGCCTGGGCAAGCTGCTGGGGGTGGGCTCATGGTCCCTGCCTGTGCATACAGGTGACATTCTGCAGCTGTGTGAGGGTCCTGAGAGCAGACCTCCACCCAGGCTGCCAGCTCAGGCCTCCTTGGGGACAGTCAGTGTGTCCTGTGTCCAGCTGCTCTGGGCAGCCTTCTGCTGTAGCTACAAGTGTGACATTGTGGAGCTCTGGGTGCAGGATGAGGGTCAGGGGACACCATCCCTGAGGACATGGCTCTGGGGGACACTGGCTGGTGTCTGTGTGCAGCAGAAATGGAGGATGGCGGCTTGTGAGGCCCAGAGGAGAGGCTGGGTAGAGGTCAGAGGGCAGGGAGGCCCTGGGGGAGAGGCTGCAGGGAAGCCCCAGGGCAGGGCGGGCACCTGAGACAGCAAGGACAGGCCCGGGCGGACCCCAGCAATGACCGAGCTGTGCCTCGGACCTGTCCCTCCACGCTGGGGGTGAGGAGGCAGGAGGTGGCCTGCGAGGCGCCCTGAGGAGGGTCTCAGCTCCAGACCCTTCTTGGAGGAGCTGTGGGCGCTCCCTGTCCCCTCTGCAGGAGGAGGGGACACACAGACCAACAAGTTTGGGGTCAATTCCTGGGTGGCCACAGGGCATCAGAGGAGCGCCTGGGCTGGACTCCTCCAGAGCTGCGCTTTGACCCCTGCCCCCTAGGGCTTTCGTGACCCCAGGCCGGCGGGATTTGGACCTGGGCAGCTCCACTCTGGGACAAGGTGGAAGAAGTGCTGGTGACAGTCGGGACCCCTTTGTGTACAGAACCCGGGGGAGGAAGCCCATGCCTGGCCCCCGCCCCCTGGGAGGGGGACGGAGGGGCGGGCGGCTCTGGAACCACATAGTACCGTGGGACAACTAAGGGACTGTATGGTGGGGACGTGGACCTGGGCGCCCAGGCGAGGAGCCCAGAGGGTGCAGCAGGGACAGTGGCCAGAGCTTGTGGTGACATCTCAGAGGAGTGCCACAAAAACCTGGGGAAGAGGTGGCAGGAATCAGGGGACAAGTCAGGAGGAAGCGTGTTCAGGGACCACATGGAAGAGGGACTGTCCAGAAATAAGGAGGGTCGCAGGTGTCTCAAGCTACAGAAAGGCGGAGGCGGGGAGGGCTGCGGACCCACTGGAGAGGGTCCAGGGCCGTGAGCCCAGGGCAGTGGCGGGTGGGGGAAGGGCGAGTGCTGGGGACAGGTCCAGCAGTGCGCAGGGCTGGGGGGACCCTGTGGCGGGGGGTGGCTGTGCAAGAGAGCCCGTGGGAGGGCGTGGGGACAGTCTGCAGCTAGCAGGAGGGGTGACGAGGACGAGTGAGTGCCAGAGAGGTGGGGGCTGGCCTCGCCTCTGACTGTCCTCTCCCCTTCTGAAGGTGTAGGGGACCTTGTCCTTCTGGGAGAATCTGGAAGACGTCCCGGAAGGTGCATTTCAGAGGGAAGAAGGAGATCAGAGCAATCTCAAGATCTAAGGAGGCGGAGTCCACCGCCCAAAGTCAAGGACAAGGACCACTGAAGGGCAGAGACTTCTCACAGCTGGTGGCAGGTGGCGAGGCCTGTGGGCACTGGAGGCAGGGACCCTGTCTTATTCAATCAGCCACCTGCAGGCTCCCTCACGGGCCCCTCCATGCCTCTGCCCTGGTACAACCCCTGGTGATGGTGGCTGCGCCTGTCCCTGCCAGCAGGTGCTGGCCACATGCCCGTTCAATGGTGTCCCCAGGAAATTGCCCCTTCCTGGCGCATGGACTCTGCTTCTCCCTGGCAGTGGCACAGTACGGTGGGGATCCTGCTGCAGTTCCTGGCGCACACGCACCTTCTCTCAACCCGCCCCCCGCAGCAAAGCACCTTGGAGAAGTCCGTGCCCAAGTGTCCACCACACCTAGGACCCGCCAAGGCCTCTGCACATGGCCTTCCCGCCCGCCACCCCATTTCCTGGGCCTCCCTCCCACTCAGCGTCTCTCTGGCACCTCAACCGCACCTGACAGTGACCCCCGATGGCCAGGGCCGCAGCCCACGGTGACCCCATATTCACACACACTTCCCCAGCTGGGACTCTCACCCCCAGAGTGCCTCAGACACCCTGGACTGCAGTCTTTCTCGTCACACGAGAGAGAACACCCACATAGACACCCTCAGGCCTGCTGGTGACCATGCATGGCGGTCAGCGTGGGGACGTGGCCCCCCGCCCGCCATGTTTCTGCTTCACCTGGTGTCCCTGCTGCCCCTCGTCTACCTGGCAAGAGCCTCTACCTGCTTCAGCGACTCCACCCTGAGGTCCTTCAGCCTCTCACCAGGTCAGTGCTCAGTGACCAGCCCTCAAACAACAGGACCTGGGTCTCTTCCTGCCCCACCCTCCTCTGGGCTTGTGCCCAGCCTGGAGCATGTCCCTGGCCCAGAGCTGGCCTCAGTCACCTTCTGCTTCATACCCCGGTGGAGGGGTTCTGAAAGAGGTGGCCTCGTAGGGCAGGGTGGGCCTGGTCACATGTGGGGCCAGGTCATTCTTTGCTGTGGGGGACTGTCCCATGCCTTGTAGGAGAGCTAGCAGGGTCTCCTGGCTTCTGCTCTCAAGATGCCAAGGGTGCCTTCCTATTGTGACCGACAAAAACATCTGATATTGCTAAATGTCCCCAGGGGCAGTTGCCACCGGTGGAGAACTGCTGTCCCACACAAAGAAGCTCTTAGGGACTCCAGTTTCCTTAAGAACTTCTGGGTTTGGCTGTGGGAGCTGCCCTGACAGACAGCCACACCAGACAGACTGCAAAGACATGATCTCCTGCCATGGGAGGCAATGAGGAGAGGGTGCTGCGAGGAGGCCCTTGCCGCCCACATTGTGTGCCCACCGGCCTGTCACAGGCCTCATCAGTAGCCAGGAAAGACCCGGCAGCTGCTGGGTCTCTAGGTGCCTGAGGAGCACCTGACATGGAGCAGGACTGGGTGAAAAAACCCGCTCAGGGCCGGGCACGGTGGCGCACACCTGCAATCCCAGCGGCTTGGGCAGCTGAGGCAGGAGGATCCCAAGCTCAACCTGGCGAGGCCCTAAGCAGCTCAGTGAGCGATCCTGTCTCCAGGTAAAACATCAAAAGGGCTGGGGCTGGGCTCAGAGGTTGAGTGACTGGGGGTTCGGTCCCCAGTGCCAGAAATGAAACAAAAACCCAGACCATCACGGACCACCAGAACCCCTGCTCAGGCGCCAGACGACGCCTACACTGGGACATGGGGACAACCATAGCTAGGTGCTGGGCCCTGCGGTTTCCAGGTGTCCCAGGTCCCCAGAGTCCTGTGTGCTCAGCATTCTCATCACCCTACTTCTATGAGGAAGTAAAATTCACCTTTCAGAGGTGTCCCCAGTGTCCACTGGCCAGGCCACCAGTTGGTAAGAGGCGGTGCCTGGGAGCCTATGCAGTGCCACACCATGCCTCCCTCATCAGTGGGCAGGGCCCTCAAGCCTCAGTCCCTGCAGTGCCCACCATTGTCCCCACGGGGCAGCTCTGCTAAGGCTTGTTCTCTAGGGACTCTGCCGGGGTGCTGGGACGGGGAGCCTCCCTGCGACATTCTCAGCCTGAGCTGCTCGGACATGGTGGGCCTGCCGAGGCCAGGCAGGGCTGTGGGTCCCGCTCCATTAAGGATAGCTGCTCTGTGCTGGGTGGGTCACTGATGGCTGGGCTCCCAGGTTGGCCTGGCACGCCTAGGCCCAGGCCTCTGCCGCCTCGTGGGAAGCTATGGCGAGCTCCAGCGGGGACAGCAGGCTGCACACCCGCATGGCTGGCGTGCTGGGCCAGGAGGGAGCCACTCTCCAGGCTACCCTTCCCAGGTCCCGTTAAACACAGCAGAGGGCTCGAGGGCCATCTGCAATGGCCTTCTCAGAGGACCAGGAGGCTTATGATTTTGTTCAAGCACACTGAGCTACAGGGGAGGCAGGGAGGCCAAGGCCTGGAGGCCGAGCAGCTCGCTGGGTGCGGGGCGCCTGCTGCAGCCAGGGGAGGGAGTCCTGCTTCCTCATCCGCCTCGGGAGCTGGCAGCCTGCAGAGCGAGAGCTTGCACACCTCCAGCCGCACACCCCTAGCCCCGCACCTCCAGCCCGCACCCCTCCAGACCCACACCTCCAGCCACGGCCGCTGTGCTTAATTACATTTCACTTTAAGAGCACTTAGGGAGGCTTTCTGGGTAAAAAGACCTTGTGCTGCTGTTTGTCTTACACGTTATAGTTTAATTTCGTTAACAAATCTTTAAAAAGTGGGGGTGGACCCAGGCTAGCTGACAGAAGTTTCTGGAGTTGGACCCCAGATTGTCAAATGCCAAGCCTGCAGGGCAGGGCACGCAGTCCTGTGCTGAGCTCCCTGTGGCAGGGGACTCGGGCTCCCCTCTGCCCTTGGGGCTCCTGCTACAGGAAATAAAAAAGACGTTAATTCAGAGGGAGGGGCCGTGATTACAGGCCACACAGGGGAGCTTCATGATCATCATCTTGGATTAACACGCCACCAAGTAACCACTCCCCGACTGTCACACACCGCACAGATGACAATTCTGTCCCACCCAGTAGATCTCAAAACAAGAGCACCCGAGTCACTTGGGTGTGGGCAGCCTCCCAGCCAACTCTGCCACCCAGCGCCAGCCAGAAAGAGGGCCCCTCAGGAGCCCCACATTCCAGAAACCCACAAGCCACTGAGCCCCCTCTGCTCCCCATGTGCCAGCTGACCCCCCCCTTGGCCTGTCCTTCTTTACACCAGGAGCCAGGGACAAAGTGAGGACCCCCCTGGCTCCCCAGAGCAGCGAGGCCGGGCCCCTGGCCAGGTGCAGGCAGCTCGGGAGAGGGACTTGGCCATGGCCTCGGCCACCCAAGCCCCAGTTATTGGGCTGCTACAGCCAGCCCCGCGCTGTGCTTAGCACCTTGGGCCTCCGTTCCTGGTCCCCACAAGCCTGAGACCAGGAAGTGTCCCCATTTGACGGACAGGGAAGCAGGTACCAGTGAGGTAAGTTCTTGGGTCAAAGGTTGCAGACAGTGGGGGTGACATCAAGCAGGGAGGCTGGCCCCAGGGAGCTGTCACTACGTGCAGGACGGAGGACCAAGAGCATCAGGGGCGCGGTGCCCAGATCCCAGCGCTCCAGGCTTCTGCCCGCGAATGACCGGAAACCATGTGCCATAGGGCTCCGAAGCTGGGGGACAGCGGCTCGGACAAGGGCAGTTCTCACACTGCCCTTGGGACCCGTGGGCAGTGTTTGCTGCTTTCCTCAGGCCAGAGCACTTTAAAGAAAGACGACCCACACACCCTGTGTTTGTATAAAAGATATTTACTTCAATTATCACACCTAGGGTGCTAGTGAATAGTAATAATACATGGTGTGAGTTCAGTGATATTGCTTCTCCATATCATAGAGGGACCGTGTACAGTGCTGAGGACGAACATCGTATGGCTAACCAGACAGCGACACCAGGGACACCGGGGACACCGGGCCGACGGGCGCCTCCCCCCCACGCCAGCCTCGTCAACTTGACTCTCGATGTGGAAAACAAATAGCAAGAAACATGTCGTCAGAGATGAGTCACAGCAACACAAGGGGCTTCTCAAAGCTATTTGTACAAAAATGACGCCTTTTTTTGTTGTTTTTTTTTTTTTTGTTTTTCTCTTCTTTTTGGTCAATTGGGTCTTTGTGAGGATTAAGGAAAATAAATCTGTGATGTGAGCGTTAACAGACGAGCTCTAGACACCTAAGACTTAGTGCGTTACAGAAAATATAAAATACTGCCAAAATGTAGGACGACACGGGGGGAGGGCTGGGCCGCCACTGTGAGCGTGTGCCAGTGTCAGGACAGGAGTGTGGCCGGCGCTACCCGCTCTCACCGCAAGTAGTTATTGCACAAAGCAAAGAGCGAGGTCTCATCCACGGGAAGGGACGCGGGAGGACCGTCTTCTTCTTTTTATTCCCCTCCCCACTTTTAGTTTACAATGAGCTATTCTCAAACACTTTAAGAATTTTGAACGAATTCTCACGTCTCCAAAATGCACAGCATTTTCTGAGGGGCTTCAGGGTGGGGGGAACACAGAAAATGGGGGAGGGGAGGGAGAAGGAGGGAGAGGAAGAGAGAGGGAGGGAGGGGGAGGGGGTGAGGCAGAAATGCATAGACTAATTAGAGAAAAATGGAAACCCTCTGGGGGGTGGGGTGATCATTTCACTGGGGGGCCTGTATTTAAAGACAGAAGAACAAAATCAGGACCCCCAACAATCTCAGAGAAGGGGCAAAGTCATGGCACAGAAGGAAACGCTCTGCCAGTGGGCCGGGGCTGGGCACTCTTCCCCGGCGGGCAAGCGGCTGGGGTCTTGTTGGCTGTGCTTCTACCACCGAGCACTGGCCCTCACCAGGCCCTTCCTGCTCGTTACCACACTGGCGGGGAGAGAGACCCCACCAGGCCCTCCTGGGTGGGCCCTCCAGCCGCTGCTGGTGCTAAAGAACCCCTCTGCTTGGCGAGATGGTCTGGATCAACCTTGTGAGCAAGGGCAGCGACGGCAACAGAAAACCAACCAAAATACAGCGACCCGGGCGGCCCCGCAAGAAACCACTCTCTTGCTGGAGGTGATGGTCCAGGCCAGGCCCCTGTGCCCTCTCTGGCCAAGACTCGCCAAACCTTCATGAAGCCAGAAGTCTTAACAGAGGCTCTAGGAGGCTTTGGGGAACTGAACTTGGCTCTCCTAAGCTCCCCCAGCAGCTCCTCCCCGAGCGCCCTGGCTCGCACTCCCTGCACTGCGGCTGTTGTCCGACTCTCGTTTACACAGTCAAGCCCAGTTTCCGAGTGGCTACTCAGGAGGTGGCTGTGATTCTGCTGGGAAACCCCCTCGGCTCCCCCAGCACCCCCAGGCTCTTGGGTTCTCTGGGGGCGAGGGGGCAGCAGAGGACAGTAACCACTGGAGTGACAGCAAAAAGCATTCGTAATGACAACAACAACACAAAACAACAACACACTCCTGATAATTACTCCAATGATTAACCTAATAATAAATAGAAGAGGATAGGTAGAAATAATTTTTTTTTTCTCAAGGAAATATCCTTTTATAGCTATCCTCGTGCACGCTGGCAGGTCAGTAGCAGTCAGGCCATCTCAACAAGACAGGGGTAAGTGCTGGGGCATGGCTGTGGGCTCAGACACTCGGGAAGGTTCTCAGCTGTGGACTCCCAGGCGCCCCACCTGCCCCGCCCGGGCGGCGCTGCGTGGGGAGACTGCGGGCCGGGCGGCCTGTTTCCCCTCGGTTCCCCAAGACACAGAACTACAGTGAACATCCTCATCCACACCTGGATCCACCTGTCTAAAGCTTACTTTTGAGTTCATTTGGTGTGCAATACGCTTTTAAAAAATGAAGAAACATGATTTCTATTGCACAGAGCTTATACATAGTCATCTATTTAAGTGCTTTCTGTTTAAAGCAAACTACCAAACAACAAAAGAAGAAAAAGGGGGGAGCAGGAATCACAAAAGAAAAGCAGCCCCGGGCCACTTCAACGCAGTCTTGCTGAAGGGTGTCTTGTTTGCCTGCGGAAGTCCCAGCGCTGACTTCCGCACACTGTGCTTCTGGATTTTTCCATAGGGATAGAGCCGTGACATTGGGATTTAAGGCACCTTTCCTTTCTGATCACAGAAAGCTTGATACATAGCATACAGCAAATCTTGTGGTAGAAATTAAAGCCCAAACACTACAGAAACCACAGTAACACAGACTACAGCGTTAACATCACGGATCAACTAAAACCACCTGTGAGGAGCAACTCAAGGCTCTGGAGGCCGAGCAGCAGGGACGGTGGGCGCACTCGAGGCGCCTGGGGTCTGTCTCCCACTAGCCTTTCCCAGGATTCTTTGTCTACGATGCCGAACTTTTAAAGTTAGCATTTCGGAGGAGACTAGGCGCCTTGGAAATGTCTCGTTAAAGCTAAATGTCACTTCATCCAAAAATGAGAACTTGAGATGCCACTGACAGTGTGGACACGAGATCTTTGGAGGGGAGGTGGCAGAGGCAGGGCGCTGGGTGGCAGGGTGGGTCCCGGAGGTGGGCGGAGGGAGCCGTCTGTCCTACTTCCCTGGTTAGGGCTTCTGTGGCTGGGGCTCATTCTACGTCCTCTGCTCACTTCTTCCACCATGACCCTGAAGGGCCCAAAAGTGTTCTGAATCTTTCTGGAACTTGACCTGGGGACTTATTTTCCTGGCAGTTTTCATCTATCAAAAAGGTAAAACTGATGGGAATGAAAATAAGATCGGACCTTTCTCAGCCTGAAGTGTGCTGGCCAGATGGCACGTGTTGGAATGCCAGGCTGTCACCTTGCCCTGGTGGTCACAAGGGCTTTCCCTTCACTGCCAGTGCCCTGGTGACACTGAAGTGGTGGCAGCACTTTTTTCCTGGTAAGCCACCAGGCACATGGTAGGGACACAACTCCTGGCTCCCACTTCCATCTGAATGTTTTGGCCATCAGAGTAGCCAGAGCGGGTGGACCCACACTTGACCAGCTGCCCTGGGGGCCAGTTTTCTTCTGCCCTGAACAGAGACTGGCATAGTCTTTTGAAAAGACAGGGGAAAAAAAAAAAAAAAAAGGACCAGCCCCACAAGCTGGAGAGAGCCAGGCATCTTCCCTGCCCTGGAGATGTCTGCGTTCGCCAACAAGAGCTCGCAGTGAAGCCAGGTCGTGGCCCCAGAGCCAGAGACAGGACACAGACAGCTGCGGAGTCCTGGGGAGGCTGCTCACGTGGCCATCTGGACAGCCCAGGGCAAGGGGGACGGCTGTGACAGACTTCACAGCAGCAGAAAGCAAAGGCAAACCAAAGACAAGGTCCTCTGAGGCCGGAACCACCCTGTCTGCAGAGGACACCGCACAGGACAGGTGAGAGCGGCTGGGAAACCCACGCACCCTGCAGAGTGCACCCCTGACGTCCTCGAAAAAGTAGAGGCCAAAGGCATGGCCGCCAGGCACGATGCTGACCTCGCTTTCTGAGCAGTGATGTCAAGGGGAGGGCACAGGTTAGTGAGGTAGAAGGGGACAAAGGAGGAGTGTGAAGATGAGGGGTATCCAGCCAGGGACAGAGGCGGCCTGGCGGTGGTAGCCAAGCTCCAGCCTTGAGTGTCGCGGCCTCCTCCCGGCCCCAGGTCACTCTGCTGCCCCTGCACAGCGGGCTTGTGGGCCTCAGGAGGACCACGGGCAGATGTCTGCTCCTACCAGTGCCTGTCACAACGCACTTAAGGCAAAGGCTCCAGGTCTCGCCAGTGACCCCTCCACTTCACTTTGTGCTAAGAAGGAACCTGCATGTCCCCTGGGCTCCCCTGCCACTTTCCAGTGAGATTTGGTTTTATAAAATGAGAGGAACAAGAAACATTGCATAGAATGTCCAGAATTCATGGTCACCCCAGAGAAGGATGGGACGGAAGAACAGAGGAGGAGGGCCAACTGCACTGGGGAAGGCGCCTGCCGGTGATGGAACTCGCCTGGTGGCCCTGGCCCATCCCTCTGAGGCCATCGCCTCTGCGTGATCTCAGGGCAGCTGGCCATCACCCAGGATCCCCACCAGCCCCTAAGATACAACCTGCCTCCTGCCTGGTCTGCTGCATGACAGGCCCTGGCCCTGGCCGAGATGGCAGATGGGTAGGAGAGCTGCCCACGTGGGTCTGGGGGTGGTGGCGGCGGCGGGCAGGCGGGGGGGGGGGAACTCTCTTGGCTACCATGAGAGGACAGAGGCTCTGGTGAGCCCTGGGTGTGCATCACCAACCATACCTGACTGCCCACATCAGACAGGGGGTCTTTTAAATAGGGAGGAAGGAGAAACCACCAGGAACGTTGCTGGGCAGGAGGCCTTTGTGCTTTGGAGGGACAGGAGGTGTCCCAGGGAGGCTGAGCGCCGTTCTCTTTCGCCTGATTACTTTAGGAGTGCTGTGGTCTGCCAGTGCAAACGGTGCCTGGGCACTTCTGGAGGCTTCTCCCAAGCCTGCATCCCAGGGCACGACCACCAGATGCTATGGGTCATCATGTGCCTCAGACAGGTTGGTGAGGACAATCAAGTCCAGCTCTCTTCCTCAGAGAGGCCTGGAGGACAGAAACCAGACTTCCTGACTGATCCACAAGGCTGGGGGGGTGGGGAGCAGTCTGGGACATGCCTGCCACTTTGGATACGGTAAGGGGACTTGGATGGGAGGCAAGGTCAAGGGGCCAGAAGCCAGCACTACTTTTAGGTCTGGCCTCTGCTCAGCAGGAAACTGAAGCTCTGAAAGCCACCTCCCATTAACAGAAAGGAGCCATTTAAAATGGCAATAATGAAGCTTGTAATTAAGTGTTAGTGTTTTCTATGAAACCGTTTCCCCCAGGGAGAGGTACAAATCAGCTTTTTAAGCTGATAGAGCATAAAGAGGAGGAGGGTCGGCTGCCTATGTGAGCCACTGTTTGGATCGCCAGCTGCCAGAAGGTCACCGCACGGAGGGGCGCTGTTCAAGGCACTTGAATATTGCTTATCAAGATGAAAGATGAACCTTAGACTCTACGGAGGGGCTGGCGGGGCGGGGGGGGGGGCTGAGCCCCACTCCACAGGTATCTGTGTTATTGAGCGGCAGCTCCTAAAAGTATCACAGACAGAACTAACTTAACACAAAAGACCAGAGGTTGGAATCTCAATTAAAAAAAATAAATAATAGAGAAAAAATACAAACGTGGAACTGCAAGCAAAATCCAACTAACCAGCTGATTGTATCGAGCACCCAGATGTAAGTCTGGCAGAAAAGACGAGGTGGAAGTCAGCGGGAGCCCAGCGCAACCAAGGAAACAAACCCAAATGACTGAATTGCTCGGAAGAGCTCAAGTGGCTGCTGTAGGCCGTCACATCGGGCCACGAGGATGGACAGATCTAGACTTTGCAATTCCTCGGCCTCAACACCTGGTGAATAACAGTCACGCCTTTAGAACCGAAGCACTGGCCCAGCGGCTCCCACCTACTCCCTGCTTTTCCTTCTAACGAAAAGTGGATATTCAGAGATTCATCACACATGTGACAACGTTCCCTTGAGGTTCTTGTGGAGGGGACACCACAGTACCATCAGCTGCTCTGCTGCTCCTCACTGTCCTCAAGGTCCCTGGTGTGAACGCACTCTTCTCCGCGCACCTGCATTGAGCCGATGTCAATCATTCCCCTTAAGCTCCTCCATTGTGACTTCTCTTCTCACTGAACCAGATTTAAAGTTCAGAAATGACGCAACCATCCAAAGACAAACAAAGGGCCTGCCTCCCAGCCTCCTAGAGCCTTCTGAGAACTTCTTATTCATGAAAAGGCATTGTCTTTAGTGTAGTGACTCTTAAATTTGTGAAAACTTGAACTAAGTGCTGCAGCTGCAGGTTAAAAGACTGTAAATGAAATACATAATCTCTAAAACATCATGCAAGAAATGTGGTTTCACATCTTACAAAGTCCTACACGTTAAGTAATAACAAGCACACTGAGGTGTAATAGCGGGAGCATACCTTTAGAATTAGAACTCCCTCCCACCCCCCCAAATCAAAAAAGTAATATTAATTAAACTTAAGAAATAATGAATGCACCATTAAAATGTCATCCAAAGATGTTGACCTAAGACAAAGGTTTCAATGATACACAATACGGTCAAAAAGTTTTCAATCAGTAATATACAGTATGACAACTACATCTTGTAAATTATACCCAATACTGCCGGCAGTCTATCCCTCTAAAGAATATTTGCCCCTTTCATCCCTTCCTAACAATCAGATAATAAAATACAGCACCTATAAATAAGCAAAAAAAAATATATATATATACCGAAATCATCTATTGTTAGTTTAAAGATATGGCAATAAAGGAGTCTAAATTAGCAAACTTGTAGAAGCCATAACTGATAAACAGCTTATTGAAAAAGGTGGCAGTAATGCACTCTATGTGTGCACAGGTACTTAAGAAAATACACAGACGTATAAAATTGCACACACGCACGCACGCACACTCTCATCCACCTCTATTCTCACGCGTATACACATAGACAACAGGAGGAATCCGAGACAAGTTAGACTTTTGATTTGTACTTTGACTGCCCTAAACTGTGCATAAAAGAACCTTCCAAGAGGCAAAATGGATGAAGGGCCAATGGTCTGGTCTGGAAGTGAAGAGCATCAGCGTTGTGTGCGAGTGTGGGCTTCTCTACAGGGGTGGGAGCGCAGCCCAGACTGCCACATTCTCTTCTGCAGGGAAGGAAGCTTCCCACGAGTTCCATGGGGTCATCAGTGCTTGTGGTGGGAAGAAGGGGAAAGAGCGCGCGTGCCAGCCTGGCCCAGGCCCAGGCCGCCCCTTCCGCTGGGGGCCAGGGCGGTGGTGGGAGGTGAGGCGCCCAGTGCGGAGTGCTGCACGCGGCAGGCCAGCCTGACCCAGGACTGCCTGCCGCCACCTTGTCGGCCTACTCTTCCCTTTCTCTCAATGCTCGTACATGGGCGGACGCACGAACATAGACAGGACTCCATAAATTAACAAAATGAATGGGTACATGCTACAGTTCTAACTTGTCTCCTAAACCTCCCAGATATGAGGTCTGATCAGCGTGCTCTGCGGTTAGAGGTTAAAAAGCAGATTATAAAATACCTAGATTCGGATCTTTTCTTTTTGTCCTGATTTGGCCTAGAATGGAGTGTATTAAACAAACCCTGGTCGGCAAAAGCCCAGGGTCAGTTAAAGCTATGGA
The DNA here is from genome assembly GCF_047511675.1 of Marmota flaviventris. NCBI lineage: Eukaryota > Metazoa > Chordata > Mammalia > Rodentia > Sciuridae > Marmota > Marmota flaviventris. Next base: position 29,132,038 of record NC_092516.1, read on the forward strand.
TCAATGTGCACTACATGTCAGGATTCTATTCACGTACGAGAAAACACTACGGTCAGCTACCACAAAATCAGATATTTTCCTGATGTGACTTTTCTTTTTTGTTAAAAAATATGTGGAGTAAATGTGTTTTATTTTAAGTCAAAGTTTCAAACGAGAAGATTCTTTTCTTGAAAATATTTAGGAATCCAAACTAGTGTGTTTAGAGTCGGTTTGACTGTGCAATCTCTTAGTGGCAACTGAACAGCTACAAAAACTTTCTTTTTTAATTTTTCTGAAAAATCCCCCCCCACCCTTTTCCTGGTTTAAGAAGATAATAGTGTATTATCGCTCTGAAGCCATCAGATGGCAGATAAAAAGCCCCCTTTTAATATGTGGGTTTGATTTTTTTTTTTTAAGCCCACACGAAAGAGGAGGGCGCAAGGCAAAGCTGTAAGAGTTATTCCAGAACCTGTGGAAATCACTTAGGGCAATAAAAAAAACACTTCAGGGTACAAAAAAGCTCGACTACACATTTCCGTTTTCTTCCTTGAAAACACGACATAGATTGGGCTTAATGCTCCTTTGTTTTCTATATGCACCTTGGCCTATGGCGATTTTGCCCTGTGGCCCGCAGGGCGGTAAGTGCGCAGCGCGGTCCTGCGGCGCGCCGCCCTCGCGGACTGGCCCGGCTGGGCAGGCGCTCCGCGGCCGCGGCCCGGGCGAGGCCGGCGGGCCGCCCTCAGAACTCCCATTCGATGGGCTCCTCCCGGCTGGCGGCCTTCTCCAGGCGGTGGATTATGCTGTTCAAGTTGGCGGCCTTCTTCTTGCGCAGGGGGTTGTCCCGCGAGTCCCGGGCGCCCGCCGCCTCGGGCAGGCCGAAGAGGCTCTGCAGCGAGCTGGGCCTGCGCGCGGCCGCGGGCGCGCTGGTGCTTGGCAAGGCGCAACTCCGCTCGGCGCCGTCCCGGGCCGCGCCGGGGCCCTCTGCGGGCGCGGCGGCTGAGGTAGCGGCGTCCTCCCCGGTCGCAGGAGCGGCGGCGGGGTTTGGCACGGGCGCCGGGCCGTCGGGGCCGTCCGGCGGCCGGGGCCGTCCCGCGTCGTCGGCGTCGTCCGGGCCCGGGGTCCCCGGCGGCGGCGGCTCCGCCCTCTCCGCCGGCCGCGGCGCCTCCTCCCGCGGTGCCGGGGCCGAGGCCGCCTCGGCCGGCCCTCCCTGAGACTTGGCGGCGGCCGCGGGGCCGCCCGGCTCCTCAGCGTCGGCGGCCTCCACGCCGTCGCAGCTGTCGCCCTCCGAGCTGGGCGCGGCGCGGCCGCTCCGGGCCGACGGCGAGTCGCTGGCGCCCGCCTGGCCCTGGCTCCCGGCCTGGATCTCCTCGATGAAGAGCTCTCTGCGGATCCGAGACCTAGGAGACACAAGCGGCGAGAGCCGTGAGGCGAGGACTGCGGGGACTGAGCCGCCCTCCGCTGCCCGCGCCACCCCTGGGCACCTGCGCCCCACGCCCCTGTGCGGTCCTAGGGTTGGAGCTCCGCCGGGGCTTATCCAAAGGCGCCTTTCCTCTCCCAGCTGCATTGCGAAAGGCCGGGTTCCTTTGATTCAGTTCACCTGGCATGGTGCTTGGCGACCGTGATATGTGCTGGCTTAATTAATAAAGGACACTGCATGGTACCCACTGTCCTCACTAGGACCTCATGGGAGAAAACCAGTTATTGGTCAGCACCCAAAGTGGGGATCTTCCACTTCAAGCTCTAAGCCACAGAAGGTCAGGGGCTTCTAGTAAGAGATCACCAAATTGTATATTTTTTATTTTTTTTTAATTTATTCTTTTTTTAAATTAAAAAATTTTAATTGTAGATGGACACAATATCTTTATTTTTATTTATTTATTTTTATGTAGTGCTGAGGATCGCATCCAAGGCCTCATGTGCAAGGCAAGTGCTCTACCGCTGAGCCACAACCGCAGAGCCACAACTGCAGCCCCACTTTGTTCTTTTTTGTTGGTGCACTAAAATATACATAATAATGAGATTTATTGTGACATTAATACACGCATGTAACATAATTTGGTCACTTTCATTCTCCAGTACCTCCTCTTTTCTTCCTCCTCTCCTCCTTTCTCCCTGGTATCCTTCTACTCTGTTGGTCTCCAAATTGTGTTTCGGACCAAATCTCCTCTCTGAATGGAGAAGGTGAGGAAATGGACACTTGATTCCACAGAGAGCACCAAGTATGTTCCAACTGTTCAAGCAGTTTTTTTTTTCTTTTGCTGTACTGGGTATCGAACCCAAGACCTTGTGCATGCTGGGCAAGCACTCTGCCGCTGAGCTGCAACCCAGCTTACGCAGGTCTTAACCCAGCCTTCTCCACCTACAGTAGAAGACATGCTCAGGTACTGTACTGAACCGCTGCTACCTACTGCAGGTGGTGTGTGTGTGTGTGTGTCTTCCCTTTAAGAAAGAACTGGCATTGGAAGCCATGGTCTTCCCTGCTTTGGAACCCTTGGTGGTGCCAATGAAAGGGCACCAGTTCTTCTTCCCACCACACTCACAGTATGAGCCTCCACAGGCCTTCTCTCCAGGCATTTCTCCAGAGGGCTGAAAAAGCCTCTGAAAATGTGCACATGTCCACTGTTGGAAAAGCCTTGTGGGGCAAATTAGCACCAAGCCAGCGTCTTGCACCAAGCCCCAGGGTTAGGCATGCTTGGGAGGTTTTCTGCAGTGCTTATGACTCAATAAAGGGGGGATAGTCTGGAAGGCCTGCGGTCAGCCAGGTCCTGCACCTGGGCCTCGTGGAGCCAGGAAGTGGAGAGCTGCGGTTCTGTCCAGGACATCAGAACTCTGGGTGTATCTGTCAACCTGTTTTGCAACTATTTGCTTCGTGCACATGAGTGAGCTCAGAATCTTGTCCTAAGATTCTTGAGATATGGTTCAAAAGGCAGGGTTCTGAGAAGCCCCCAGCAAGTTCTCTGGGGAAACAAGATTCCCCCCCTTCCCTGGGACAATAAGGGGGGCCTGGGAATGGCAGCTGCCATGATCAGTCCTGGTGCTGTGCTGGGAGGGCGGCCCTGCTCTTGACTGGCTTCCAAGCCCCTTGGCAGTGAGAAGGCCTGGCGAGTGAGCAGCCAGTACCACCCTGCCCTGTTAGGAGGTGACAGGCAGCTAAGGTTTGGTTCTTGCCAGGCCCCAAACAGAGTGCAGGCATCTTGGAACCAAGTTTACAATCTGGCTCTGCACTGGACGTGCAACTTGGACAAGACAGTTTGACCTTTAAGCTTTAGTTTTCTTATCTGAAAAATGAGAGAACACTTTCTTCCTTGCTGAGCAGTTATAAAGATGAAATAAGGTATTAGATGTATAATATTGGACACAAAGTAGACCAACAGGAACAGTAACTCTTCTTACTGCCCAGCTGCCTCTTACACGAGAGAAGGCACACAGTTGAGCGTGAGTTAGCTGGCACACAGTTGAGCGTGAGATAGCGGGGCCAGGGCTGGCAGGAAGGCAGGCCGACGCCTGGGGCATGGGCCCTGGCTTTTACACTTGCAGCTTGGTTGACTCCTGGGACCCTTCTCTGTAAAAAGGGCCAGAGGCAGTCCTTCAATGCAGGCTGGAAGACGGGCATGAGATGAAACAGCTACTAAACGCATGGCCCAGTGTTTGGCAAATGAGATGTGCTCAACAGATAGGAGAGAGACTCATCCTTCTCTGCTTAAGACTTGTCTCCATGTTCATAAGGAATATTTTCTTGGGCTGGGGGACAGATTAGAGGTAGAGAATTTGCCTAGTGTGCATGAGGCCCTGGGTTCAATCCCTAGCACGGTAAAACCAAAAACCTAGAATTAGGAATATTATCTTCCATGTAGAAAGATGGGGTTCTAGGAGTGGTTCTATTTTTGTTTTTTCTTTTTTTTTCATTTGGAGACAGGGTCTCACTAAGTTGCTGAGGCTGGCCTTGAACTGTGATCCTCCTGCCTCAGCCTCCCCAGTTGCTTGGATTACAGATGTGTGCCACCATGCCTGGCTATTTTTTTAAAACATAATTTATTAATTTGGGTGCTGGGATTGAACACGAAGTCCACGGAGCTAATCCCCAGCCCTGGTTCTAGTTTTGACAAGTTGCACAGGCTGGCAGATGCCATGGCATTTAAGGATCAGCAGTTTCCACTGAGTGAACCTGTTGTTCCAGAGGAGGCCAGTGTCCTTGGTGTGTTCTGCATTCCTGGGGACAGGGTCAGCTTGAGATATTTCTAATTCCCTCAGGATAAGATAAGGGAAAAGCTGTATTTTTTTGGATGAGGGCATTAACGGACCCCAAGTGAGGGTCCCAGTGGGACAGAGAAAATCAACTTTCCCTGTTTGACCCCTTGGAAGGCAGGTCAAAACCTACCTTAGGATTTTAACACACTCAGGGCATGGGCCAGCTCTTGCAGTGAGCCTGGTGGCTTACCCAGGGCCAGCTGCTCAGCGCTGAGGGTCTCTAGGGAGAGTTACCTGAAGCCAGGGAGAGTACTTGGGGAGAACCTTGGCTTTTAAGTTTGCCCGCTGCAGGCGAGGGACTCGGCTCTCTGAACCTTGGGCCTTTATTTTTTGGTGGGATGTGGAACCCCGGAGCCTACACATGCTGGAAGGCGCTCTATCACTGAGCTGTGCCCCAGCCGGCCATCTGAAAGGACCTGGTGCTAGCTTCTAATTCACGGGACTTAATTTATCCAGTTCTCCTACTTGAGTCCACATGTGCAGCCCTGCCCCTCTTGCCCCTCCTCCAGATCTCGGTGGCTGAACCTGTCGTGGCCCTTGGTCTCCACTTGACTTGGCCCAGCCACTTTGTTGTGCATGACGTGAAGGCTCATCGTCACAGTTCAGAAGTCCTGCCACTTTCCCCCCCTCCCTCTGTTTCTGCCAAGGGTGGGTGGTTGAATTTGCTTTTGCTAAGTGCAAAAGAGAGGATGTCCACAATGGCTGGCTGGCCACCATGGGATGGGCATTAGTGTGGCTGTCAGAGGCTGGCAAGCCAAGGGACAGCAGCTGGGGAATCTGAGGAGCACGCTGGCCAGGAGGCCAGTGGGGGGCTCTGGGAGAAGCCACCAGCAGGGCAGGGGAATGGCTCAAGATGGTCTGTGGGCTTGAAGCACCTGCGTCCAGATCCTTAGCCCTCTAGAGCTCCAGGGCTTCCACATGACACTGAGAGTCAGGCTCCTCATAGGACTGTGACAGACCTGCAGAGGCACTGCCCGACCCTGGCAGGGCCAGCAAACCTGGCCCACATTTCCATTTGCTCTCCTCTGTTTCATGGTTGGGGAGCAACAGGACCCTAACTGCTGGCCTCCGTCTGCCTGTTTTGATCTGACGGGTGAACGTGGGGTGAATGTGCTGTTTGTGTAGTGTCCCTGTACTTTCTCTGTCCTCGAGGAGACAGCCCAGGGCCAGTGCTGCCTGGCTGGAGCAGTCTGCTTGGCCCGAGGGCTCTGGTAGCAGGCTCATGACTCAGCCTTCCCTAGTAATCAGGGTGTGGTTTGGCTCCTATTTTAAAATTCCCCTCCTTATGCAGAACCCAGGTGGTTTACTGGCCCTTTAGAGACCCAAGCAGAACTTATGGGTGGGGGAGGCCCAGCCAGACTTCTCCCTCGGGTCCCCAGGGGCCTGTGATCCTCTGCTGCTGCCACTTGTTCTGGGTGAGCAGTTGTGAGATCCCCACCTGCCCTGGCCAATCATGTGCCATGTCACGTGGATCACCCAGAAGTGCCTGCTCCAGTTTTATTGAGTCACAGAGAAAATGACATTCCCTTGAAAACCAGCAATAGAGACGGCACTTATAAGGTACTAATCCAGCAATTTCTAACAGGTTCTGGGACTCCTAGTTGCTGGCAGCAGGAGTGTGGTTGTAGCTCTGGCTTAGGGTCCTTCAGGGTCCTTCAGTGGGTTTCCAGGCTCCTGTCTGCAGAGCCCTGGGCCCTCACCTGCTCAGCCTCCTCGAGCTCTCTGCAGAATGAAGACAGCCCCACACCCATGTGCTTGTGAGGACCAAGGGTGGGACGTTGGTGAGAACACTCACTCAGACCTAGTGGCCACTCAGGAAATCCCGGTCAACTCTTGAACTTTCCCTAGGAAGGTTCTCAGCTATTTCGTTACAAAACTAATCAAGCTGATTTTGAAAACAATACTTTAAAGACCCTGAGAAGACACAAAATTACCATGAAAGAAACGCTCACTACCAGGGGACCTAATAATTGCCTACGCTGTCCCTTGCTGAATGATACCGTTGAGAGGTAACATTTTCCTGGTCACAGCAGATGTGGACTGTGACTACGTGACACTGATCGGAAGGAGCTGGCCCTTCAGCCTTGGAGTTAAAACTGCCCATCAGACAACATGGAACCCCCACCCACCCACGCAGAGGGCTTGGGATTCCAGGGTGCAGCAGGCCGTACCTGTAGTTGTGGAACCAGTTGATGACGGTGCTGGTCTTCAGGTTGAGCTGGGTGGCGAGCTCCTCGATGGTTTTTGGTGACGGGTATGGCTTCTGCTGATAGGCTCGCTTCAGAGCCTCCTTCTCTTCGGGAGCCAGCACCACGCGGGGCTTCTTCAGCTGGTGCTGTGGCTGGGGACTGGCACCCTGGCTGTAGTCAATGCCCACCGCAGGGGGTTCACAGGGCTGGCTGTCGCTGACGGAGCTGTGCCTTCGCTTCATGTAGGCTGTGGGGAGAGACACCAGAGTGAGGCCAAGGTCTCCAGCCAGGCAGCCTGGCGCCCTGGCCCCCTGTGTAAGGGTGACAGTGTGTCACCAGCCTGCCGGTGCTGTGTGGAGGGCACCTCCACGTGCCTGCACTAGAACCATGCTGATCCCAGACACACGCACAACAGGGGCCCTGCTCTGACGTCACATGGGTCCCTGGCTGTCCCTGCACAACCTGACAATTCAATGGGGGCTGCAGAGAAGGATCCAGATGGATGTCCAGAGTGGAGTGGGACAGGGAGGCAGCTGCAGGCGTTGTGGAGGGACATGGAGGGATGGCAATGGGCTGGACTGGGGTGGGCCGAAGGGCTCTGCTTTGCTGGGGAGATATCTTGAAGGACAGAAGGGAGTAACCAGAAAATGCTGGCCGTGAGACAGAGAGGGCTGTTGGACAGCAGAGCAGCGTGGACCAGGACGGCGTGAACTGGGCTAACTGTGGGCATGTGCATGCGTGCATGAGCGTGCACACAGTGGGCAGTGGTGGTGGAAGGCGATGTAGAACAAGAAGCTGAGCATGGGCAGGGCCAGGACGGGCCCAGGCTGATCTCTGCGCTGACGGCAATGAGTGAAATGGAAGGATTTTAACCAAGTAGCTTAGGAGGACAGTTTGGGTCACAGAGGGCCTTAGGGGACCGACCACAGGAATAGACGCTATCTAGAAGCCAATGACAAGGAGAAGGTGAGGGGTCAGAAAAGAACCGTGGTGGACACCAGCACACAACAGTGCTTCCAGGGAGAGGCCACGAGGGCCACAGAGGCTGGGAGGACAGCCAGGGCACGGTGGGATCCCAGAGGGGCTGAAGGAGGCATCAGATGCTGCAGGAGGAGTGTGTGGCAAGGACCCAGGTGTCCCTTGGATGCAGTTGATTAGGAGGGGGATGGAGACATGAGGTTGTGGCGGGCAGACCCTGGGAAGCTGGGGTGGCCAGCAGGGGTCACGCCCCAAGAGGCTGAGCCATAAGAGGGGAGAGGCGGGGTGGCTTCTCGAGGGCAAGTCCAGGGCTGAGCTGGCAGATGCTGTCCCTGCACCGAGGGGAGGTGACAGAGAGAGCAAGCTGGCTGCTGGGAAGGTGAAGATGGTTTGAGTGGGGTGGAGGAGGGAGGGGCCAGGTGTGGGCTCCAGGTGGGGCCAACGCATCTTCTGTCCTCAGGGGAAGGCAGGAGGAGAGAATGAAGTTGTGCCGGGAAGTCACGGGCACTGGGCCTGAGGGCCAGGCGGGGCTGGGAAGCGTAATGAGGGACTTCAGGGAAGCTGGAGATGCCACCTGGGAGCAGAAGCAGCCCAGTATGCAGACTCCACAAGACCCAGCAGCCCAGGGAGGAGGGGGAGATGGGAGAGGAGCACGGTGGCTGGAGGGATGGGGGGTGCTGTGGACTCGAGGCCTGGGGAAGGAGATACAGGCAGAGGGAGCTGGGTACCAGGGCTTAAGATCCAGGAGCAGAGGAGTTTGGGGCATAGCCAAGGGCTGAGGATGTTAAAGGACTTGAGGCCCAGGTGCTGGACAGGTCTGGTGGGCCTTCTGTGTGGGGAGTAGAGTCCCCTGGCTGAGGCAGGACCGGGGACATGGAGGAAGGCCATGATCCCAAGGCCACGGTCTTTAGAACAAGCAGAGAGTGAGCAGGAGGCTGTGGGTGACTGAGACAGGGAGGCGCACAGCCCGTCTGCTGGACTGGCTGAGGCGGCAGCATGAGGCTACAGCGGGGCCTGGGGCTGGGGGGCTTCGCAGGCTGCCTGGAGGGGCTGGGGGAGGAGGACCCGGGTGGCCAATGAGCGGAGTCGGGGGTAGGCCTAGTGGTGCCTGCTGTGGGGGGTCGTGCCTGGTGAGGGGGGACGTGCCTGGGTGGATGGCAGGCCTGGGCACTGCTGGTGCCGAGGTTCTAGGCTGCACCTTTTCCTCTGCCCTGTGTGCTGGTCACTGCCCACCATGCTTCAACTCTGCTCTGCTCTGGAAAGGAACCCCCTGCACCCCTCTTCCCGTGGACACTGGACGGGAGCCTGGAGTTCTTCCCCAGCCCTTGTGAGCGACAGAAGATATGAAGCCCTGACTGGGACGAGAGGCACCTCCAGCCGCAGCAGCAGCCACTCGCTCCCTCCCCAGTGGACCTTGGGGAGAGCAACCCCTATGTGTTCAGTTTATAGGTGAGGAAACGGAAGCATGGCGGGTTTCAAGACTTCACTGGAGGTCACATGGCAGGTAAGGGACAGGGCCGAGGCCTGCTGTCCGGCTGCGGAAGGGGCAGGCCCTGAACAGAGTCCAGTGGGGGCCACAGCAAGATGGCACTCAGGCCTCAGATGAATGTTGGAGGAGAAGCCTGGGTCATCGGGCCACCAATGTGAGGGAGATAAGAGAAGGCGGCAGGGGTTTGAGTGAAACAGACACAGGGGAGGAAGGACACATCAGCTCTCGCGGGAGAAGAGATGAAGCTCTGAGGGAGAAGCAGCACAGGGTCCCTGTGGTTATGTGGTCTGCATGATCTGCAGCAGAGGCTAACTTTCTGTTTAAAATTTGTGTGGTCATAGAGACTGAACCCAGCCCTTCAGCATGCGACGCAAGGCTCGACTGGGCACATTAATTTGAAGGAATACAACTCATTTAATGAGCACTTGTTAAGCTAAGTCCCCACCCCGCAGCCCGTATCGTGAATCAAACCCAGGACCTCGTGCATGTTAGGCAAGTGCTCTGCCACTGAGCTATACTTCTAGCCCTTGAAAATTTTATTTTGAGACAGGGTCTCACTAAGTTGCCCAGGCTGGCCTTAAACTTGGGGGATCTTCCTGCCTCAGCTTTCTGCGTAGCTGGAATTACAGGTGTGAACAGCTGCACTCTTTCTAATAGTCATGGCCTGGAGAAGTTAGCATTTTTACCCTCAGTTTGCAAGGGTAGGAGTTTAGGCAGGGGTGGTGCTTAGCTCACCTGACATTTTATTAGTAGGACCATAGAACAATTGAGAAGGTAAATTTCCTCCATAAAATATCAATACAGTCTAGTCAAGGGCCAGACAGAAACAAGCCTAGATTGCCTGGTGCCCAGGGCCCTCCCCTTGCACTGGGAGGGCCCAGGAGTTGGCAGTGACCCGTGGCACTGAGGGAGGACTGGGCTCAGGCACCTGCTGTGTGAGTGACCGGCTTCGCAAGTGAGCAGCCCCAGTGAATGACACCACAATGGGACAGCTCGGGGACCTGGCATGCTGGGAGGCCCAGGCCCTGCTGAGACAGTGACTCTTTGGCAACACAAGATGGCGCCAAGAGCCCGTGTGGAAGGAGGTGCAGAGCCTGGGGAGCCCCTGCAGATCTGTGGGGACTGAGGTCCTTTCCTACCAGCCCAGGATGGGAAACACAGTGGGGAACAGTGGACTCAGGCCCTCCCCTCTCCTGATATACAGAGGGAAACCCGCTGCTCGGGAGGTGGCTGGGAACTCGCTGGGCAAGAGCAGCCCTGGGCTCCGTGGCTGGCAGAGCGCTTGGGGGTGTGGGGTTCTGGACGCTATCACTCTGCTTTTAGTGGGACTTCCCTAACGTGGTGTGGTGCCAGGCCGCTGGGACTGTAGCGCCATCTGGAGCTGCCCAAGAGGCTGTGGCCTTGGTCCACACACCTAGGTCTGAGGGGCCCTCTGATGGCTGGAATGCCACAGCCCAGGCAATGCCCTGGGACCCCAGGAGTGGCAGCCCTTGGCAGGATGGCAGCACAGGGCCAGTGTGGATCAGGTGGCCCTGCGGGTGAATGCTGCCCCTGCTCCTCTCAGGCCACCCTCTCAGCACCCATGCTCACCTCTCCACATGCGGGCACCTAAGCTGCTCGGGGAGGTGGGTCAGTGAAGCTCCAGCACAGGACCCGGCCAGGGGAAGCACTGGGAACGGAGCTGCTGGCAAAAGACCCAGGTCCAGAGGGCTCTGGAGAGGGCGCTCGGACGCTGCTCCTTGGAGCCCCAGCCCATTCCCTGGTTGGGGGCGAGCAGGGCTGCTGGGATGGACTCTCCTGGGGAATTAGGAGGCTACCAGCCTGGGCTCCCCACCCACCTTGGGCTAAGGTGCCCTGGGTGTGGGGCCAGGCAGAGCCCCATGGGTGCTGGTGATGGCCATACCGTGTTAAGTCCCTCTGCATTAGCTGAGAGGAGGGTGGTCATCACTGGTATCCATGTGCACCTGAGGGATTTGGACTCATCACCCCGTGGGCTACGGAAGGTGATGGGAGGGAATGGGGGCCCTGGTAGCGCTCAGGGAGATGGCACAGATGCAGCTCTCCACTGCAGGAGACCAGGCTGGGTTACCTTAGTGGAGGCACCAACCTCTCTGAACTCGAGTTTCCTAATCTACCCGTCTCTCCAATAACACAGGGAAGTCGCTAGCATGTGGTACATGTGCAGCAGACACTGGAACACCCCACCCACAAGCAAATAAGCTGTCACCTGTGCTTTGCCCTCAGTGGTAAGAGAGTTCACATTCAGGCTGCTGGTCAGAGGCAGCCACGGGTCTTCCCAGTCCTCTCAGGTATTCATCAGCTGAAGATTACCCCCGAACCCTCTGCCCTGCCCTATAGTGCCTTGGACAGGGACCCATGGCCTCATTAGCTCTGTGTGAAGGATTTAAAGAAAGGGCCTGCTGGTGTCGTTCAGTGACAAAGGGCTGGCCTGGCATGCGCAAGGTTCTGGGTTTCTGGGTACCTGCGATAAAACCAACCAACCAACCAAACCAAACAGCTGTCGTGAAGGAGGAGCCCCCCCTGGGCGGTGGGGGGTGGGGTTACCTTTCTTCTCCATCCGCTTCATGTCCATCAGCTTCTCCACGTTGTTGGGATCATTTAGCCACAGCTGCATCCGGACAAAGGGCTCCCGTCCCTTCAGACTGAGCTTGTGCCAGGGTTTAGGGCGGGCAAGGAGGTCAGAGACGGAGCCTTGGGTGAGCCCCAGGATGGTCTCCCCAAACAAGCGCTGACCTACAGGGAAAATGGAAGCAAGAGACGGTCACCAAGGGCCAGGGATCTGGGAAGACAAGTAGGGTCAAGTTAAAATCAGTCACGGGTTCAGTGGTCCACAGTCTGGCCAGCTGGGGCCTGGCTCAGAGCCAGTCCTTTGCAGAAACATTTCTTTTCTTTTTGTGGTGCTGGGGATGGACCCAGGGCCTCATGCATGCTAGGAAGTGCTCGGCCACTGAGCACACCCCAGCCCCCAAACACTGGCAAAAGACCCCACTGGCAAGGGAGCTGGCACCAGGCCTGCGTTCCGTGTTTACCCAACACGTGATGCTTCTCTCAGAAAAGCCTTCAGGCACCGGATGAACTGAGTCTCGATGCCACCTGGGGCATTTCTCAGAGGCAGTTAAGTCCCCAAGCCCAAGTAATAACCCCTCCTGGGTTCCTGCCCAGCAGTGCCTGTGTCTCTTCTTGATTAGCAGCGTTATGGGTCTTGCTGGGAAGACAGGGCACTTGACCAGGGTCACAGCTGGAGAGAGGAGGGAGCATCCCAGCTTTGCCTAGGCAGGCAGCCGCTCCTGCAGGCCCGGCCCTAGCTGATTGCATCCCTCCTGGTGCCCTTTCTTCTCCCAGGCGGGGGGTTACAGAGCCCTGTGGCTGTGGAGAGTGCAGCAGTGCCCAGTCTGCAGGGCTCACAGGCCTGGAGGAAGGTCAGCTTTTTCCAGGGCCTGCGGCTGTGGGTGGGGAGAGCCACCGCTTCCCCTGACCTGAATGGGAGGAGCTCAGTGAATGGGACTCATCAGGTGGAAATGGAGACGGGGCCAGAGAGGCCAGCAGCTGGCTCCACCAAGTGTCCAGAACATGGACTTCTTGGGCAAGGAGCCTTGATTCCCCACGGCAGCAGGGAGACCCTTCAGGGCCAAGTCCACCCTCTGGGAAACGGAAACACTATCCTGAGCTCCCAAGTAAGGTGAGGAAGAAGACCTCACAGGCTCTGCCTGTGAAATGTGGGTCCTCCAGGTGAAGGTGTATCATACGAAGAGCTTCTGATTATAGAAAAAATATTTTTATATCAGTCATTTTATTTACTTATTTACCTTGGGGTAGCAGGGATTGTACTCAGGGCACGGACCACTGAGCCACATCCCAGCCCTATTTTGTATTTTATTTAGAGACAGGACCTCACTGTTGCTGGGGAAGGCTTTGAACCCATGACCCTCCTGTCTCAGCCTCCTGAGCTGCTGGGAGTCATTTTAATTTTTAAAGGTAAATTTACTGGGGCTGAGGGTGTCACTCAGTGGTGAAGGGCTTGGCTGGCATGTTCGATCCCCAACTCCACAAAACCAAAACCTAAAAACCAAACAACGGCTTCTGCACACTCTTCATTGAGCCTGTAAATGCCCAAGTCCTTGCCAGGTGTTTTTTTTTTGTTGTTGTTGTTGTAGTTGATTTAAATAAATTTTACTTAATTCTAATGGGGCACACTAATCTCTCTTCATTCCGCGGAGCTCGCTATTGCTCTGTCGGGAGAGCGGTACGTACAAAAAGCTCGTTTCTATTTTCTGGGCCTCCCTGGGGGAAAACTATCAAGTGATTATTCTTAGAAAATTATCTGCATCACTTTGAGAGCGTAACTGGCTGTGGGTCTCAATCATTTTTCTGTGTGAGACCCTGAAGGAAGCAACAGACCCTTACCCAGAAGCACCCACGCACCCATTTGGTACGTTTCAAGGGACTGACTGTGAACAAGCCAAAACCCCAGGCCAAGCTGGGAGGACACTGGGTCTTGACCAAGGGCTAGCTCTGCTGCCGAGTTCAGCCCTAGGTGGCCTCTCTGGGGCCCCAACTCCACCAAGAGCCCCATTGGAAGGGAGCTGCTGTTCCTGCATCACTGAGACCAGGCAGAGCAACCCAGGGACTGCCTCTGAAGGCCAAGTCCAGGGACTGCTGTGGGCTTTTCTGGAAGTTCCTGCTCACAGAGGAGGCAGCCCCTGGTCTGGGGAGCAGCCCTTCCCCAGATCACTGGTCTGTGCTTTGCACATTTGGAAGCTCTGCAGCCTGCGGGGTGCTGCTCAGGCTGTGTATGACGAGCACCAACTAAGTCTCCTGCAAGGACGCAGAGGTGGAAGGTGGGCCTAGTGGGGAGTCAGGGTTTGTCTGCGTCTCTTAACTCTGCTTTTGCCAGTTGGGGTTTTAAAATGAGAATTTTCTTGGGTGGATTCTGTTTACATGCTTCCTCTCCAGGGCGGGCAGGGGTGTCGTACCAGGTCTGCTTCCTTGGACTTGGGATAAAACTGAAGGAGGGGCCAACTCAAGCCTAGGATTCCTGCACAGTTTAATAACCCAGGAACACAGGGACTCGGGTCATGTGCTAAAGCGAACAGCTACATTTTCATTTTTATGAATTAAATTAATTACAGACATTCTCAGTGGGTGCCACTTCTCCTTGCTATCTGGACAAATGTATTACACAAAGCTGGGGTGGGGGCTCTGAGCCCAGGCTGTACACACCAGGTCAGCCAACTGACCTCAGCTACCCCAGTCCACTCTCATTTCCTGTGAGAAAACAGACACACAGGCGCCTTCTGAAGGTCCCAACCAAATCCCAGCCCCCTGTGGTTATCAGCCGTCCCAGCAGTGGGGATGCTGCGTCCCTCCTCGTGTTTCCACCTGGAAAATAAGGGGGGGCCTAAGGGCCAGGAGGCTGTTTCCAGTCTCTGCCCAATGACGCTGCAAGGGCACTGTGGTGGGATGTGGTGATACACCCATCTTCCGAGGGCCCCAGCTATGGCCCAGGGGTGACACAGCGCCCTTAGGGAGCTACCTCAGGCAGTGCCCAGGAGGCTGCAGCACATTGGCTGGGGCCTGACACCAAGGGAAGGTGACAGTCTTAGCTCTCCTGGGCTACCTGGAGATGGTTTCATGAGGCGGCAGGACCATAGCAAGACCCAGGACGGTGGCCAGCGGCCAGGGAGCATGCCGGTTTCACCGAGGAGTGCGAGCGCTGATCCCACACCAGACACAAAGCTGGGAGCTGGCTGGCGGGGACCCAGGCGCTCAGCCTTCTCTAGGAAGCCACTGATGCTGAGGGGCTGAGTGATCTACTTAGGTCTGGTGCCCACTGAGGATGGTCTGAGTGGGCCACCAGGTCCTGGGGAGGAGAGGGGTTGGGACTGACCTACAGGGCTCTAGTTCCTGCATGAGCCCCTCAGTGTCCGTAGCTGCAGGGCGGTTAAGATGGTTCGTGTTATTTACGTATTTCTTTGCACTGCCAGGCATGCGAGCAGGGCCCTGTGCGTGCCAAGCGAGTGTCCTACCGGGGCGCCCCCAGCTACTCCCCCCACTCATCATGTCACCTCAGGGAGGAAACAGCTGGAATGGGCACCTACCAAGGTTGTTGTCCGTCAGCACCTCCTTAACCCTCTTGGTTATGCCGTAGGTGTCCAGCTCTGGAGACATGGCTACTAGCTCTTGGATGCTGAGGGCCGAGTGACCGGAGAGAGGCAGAGGGGTTGTAGGCTGGGAGTCTGGAGCCGGCGGGTCGGTGGGTTCTGGTGGTTTGCCATCTTTACTGGTCTCGATGGGGGGACAGGGCTGCTGGACCAGCTCCGTCAGACTCTTCACGGACTCACTGGAACTCATCGGGGACTCGGGGGCAGGGCTGCAGCTGGCGGAGGTCTTTGGAGTGCTTTCTGCAATTAAACACACGAAGAGCCGCAGCTGAGAATAGCTGTCTTTCACCACGTACATCTCCTTTCCTTCCCAAGGAAACGCTAATTAAACACCCGTGTTGGAGCCACGCAGTGTGAAAGTCGATGGATCTTTGCACGTTGTTGCACAGTTTTTTGACTGAGAGTAACCTCTAATTTTCTGTATTAAAAGAACAAAAATAACACTAACAAGAAAAAAAAACCTAGAGGTTTAAATAAAAGGTTTCTGAAGGCTTAATATCAGGGCATTCTGCTAAGAAATATCTGTCATATTAATCATGTGTTATCACTGTCATGATTTCTTCTAATGAAACCCATAATTCTAATAATTCAGAAGGACTGTGGCTACATTATAACTTGTGTAATTATTTTGTATTTTCCAGAATAAAAAGAATGGATAGATTATTTAAATGAGGGCTGTCTTGATGTGTGGTCACCACAGTATGAAGACCCTTGAACCCAAGGTCTGGCTGCTGGTCCCATGGTGGCACGGAGGGACTCAGGTCTTGGGAGCTTGGAGTGGTACACTGTGACTGCCTGAGGGGTCACCAACTCTGGCAGAGATGGGGAGATCCAAGGAACGTCCACTCTGTACCAAGCCCCCGGGGATCCCTGTATCACTGGTTTGGGAACACGAACTTCTTTGTCCCTCCGTGCTGTGACCCTCACTGAGAGTGACTGGCCAGGGCAGGCTGTCAGCTTCCACAGGCTCCTCCGCTTACGAGGGCCTCTGCTGTGCTGGGTGCTGCTGGGGTACAGGGGGGATGCTGCCCCGGACTTCTCTTCATCTGGGACAGGACACAACAGGCTTCAGTGGAGTTCTGGGGGGTTGGATAGACTGGCCACTTCCAAAGACAGAGAAGAACTGTTGGGGAGGAAACGTGAGATGACTCAGCACCGGGGTCCTACCCACAAGGCCAGCCTGCCCTGGCCAGCTTGGGGTCTGGCATAGTCTCCACCCCACCGAGCCCCACACGTGGCGAGCCCCTCAGTGCCACGCATGTGGCTTGGCATAGAGGGCTGGGCCTCAAGGTCTTCTTCTTGCTACTCCCTCAGGCCCCAGCAGGCCCCTTGGGAACATTAGCACGTAGGCAGACACTCCCAAACTGTCCCCTGACTAAAGAGGGAATGTCACAGTGGGAAGAATTTGATTTCATTTCCCATATGGGACTGTATTCCAAGTGACAGGTGCGCTCTATGTGGATACCTAGAAACCCCAAGACCCCAGGTAAGACAGCTAAAATTCAACCTGATAAACCTGCTTATTGTCCTGAACGAGTATAAAGTCCCCCATCACAGAAAGCTGTGTCCCCAGCCTGGAGAATCAGGTTAAAAAAACAACCAAACTGGTTTGCGAGAAATGTAAAAGAGACAGACGTGACAGGCAGAGATGGTCTGTATCCATCTTTAAGGCAATATGAATCCTACAAATCGGATTGCTTTTCTCTGCTCACCCCCGGGTCACCAGACAACTGGATATAAAACCCAGCAAATGTTGTTTTTGTATCTGAAGCAGCGAAGGAATCGTACTGTAAATTTGCCCTGATTCACCCATGCGAGGGACCAATTTGGCAGATCATCCATCTTGGTCCTGTGCACTGTCAGAGACAGCATGAATCCCCACATGATAAACAGATTTCTCCTCAGGTTTGTGTCCTTTAACCCACAGCAAGGTCGAAAGCATGGCCGCCTGGCTCATAGACCCCGGATGCTGGCGGCTTCCTTGCCTCCCTGCCTGGTTTGGGCGTTTGCACAGGCAGAGCTCACCAAATACCTCCAGGGGCCCCACAGTTCCCTCTTCTAGGAATTCTCAGCCTGGAAGAGAGAACTGGTGGGGGGCACTCAGCACACACGGCTGGCGTCCCCCGGAGCGCCCAACCATGGCTGCAGACAAAGGCTGAGCCCACCCCAGGTACTGTGGGTTCGAAGCCTGGAGCACGCATGGGGCCAGCCCTCCAGAGAGCTTCTGGGAAGTACTGTGGTCCTGGTGGCAGGACTAGCAGAACTAGTATGACCAGGCCAAGCCCAGGGTCCTGTTGGGGACCTGGGCAGGGAGAGGGCAGTGGCCTGTGTGGCTCTGGACAGCACAGAGGAAACATGGCTTCCTTCTTCCCCCCACTCCCACCCCAGTAAGGCCCACTTGGAAGGCAAGAGGCTCTGCTCCAGGCTCTGCAGCGATTACACAAGACAAGGGGAGGCGTCTGAAGCTGGGCATGAAGTTCTGGGCTGGGAAGGGCCACTGTCATGGCGGCTCTGCTGACAGCAATGATGCTGGACCTTCCTGGTCACCCTGGAGGGGCCCCTGGTCTCCCCACCTGACAGCTATGGACAGGGCTGTCACAAGGAACGGCCTGCCATGAGACTGCCGCTAAGTAAATGTGGCATGAATCTGACATTTAAAAAAAAGAGTGGCTATTAAACTGTATTGAGACGTACTTGTTTATATAAAGGCCCACATTTAACATAAGTCTCTCGCGACTTACTGCTATTTTGTCCACAGTTCCTGACACGTGACTGAGATGCTGGCTATGGACTCCAAAGGCCACACCCCACAGGTGCATCTAGATTATGTTCTAGAAAAAAGCTAAGGCAGACCAGTGGCCGCTAAGGCAATCACAAAGGGGCAGTGGGGTATCTGGGGGACAATGGAATTGTCAACCGTGACTGTTGAATTCATACGACACTCACAAAAAGAGACCATATTTTTAAAATCCCACAAAACCCTTCACAGGACAGTTCTCTGCATGAAGAGTACATTTTCCTGCATGAGTCATACTTTGATAAAAACCTACTTAGGGAATGGAGGCTGGTCATTCCCTGCTCTGTCCTCCTGTCTGAGTGATCAGGCCCCAAGAATGGGACAGGGGTGGCCCTGCCTGGTTGGGAACAGGATGCACCTAAATGACAATGAACATCTCCCTGGGAGGGGACCCTCAGAGGGTCACTTCTGGTGACTCTCATACAGAATCAAGAATCAGCAGCTAGGCAGAGGGAGAGGGTGGTGAGGAAGAAGGG
The DNA here is from genome assembly GCF_047511675.1 of Marmota flaviventris. Lineage (NCBI taxonomy): Eukaryota > Metazoa > Chordata > Mammalia > Rodentia > Sciuridae > Marmota > Marmota flaviventris. The sequence goes on from NC_092516.1 coordinate 29,150,376, forward strand.
AGAAAGTTCTAGATGGCTGGAGCAGGATGCAGAAAGCCTGGGGGGAGGCAGTGCCTGGTGGGTCTGAAGCACGAATGTAACTTAGCGCAGCAAGAGGCCCAGGGCTGCGCTGTGCAGGGTCTGGGAACCCCTCTGTGGAGTGTCTGTGTTTGGGTCCTATGATGGGGACGGGTCTATCTAGGATGGGGCTACCTGCACCCCAGCAGTTCTTCTCTCCCAAAGTCGCTCACTGGGCACAGAGTGTTTATTGAGGCTTCGTCCAAAATAGCCTGGGGCTGGAACTAGCACCCACCACCAGGAGGTGAGGGATCTGAGCCTTCACACAGTGGCCTACGAGCTCCCGATAGCAGGGGGGACATAAGACCTGGAGCCACCTGGGATAAATTTGACAAGAGGAGCCCTGAAGGCCGGTGTGGCTTAGTAGCAGCATAGGTCAACAGGGGCAGAAAGCGTAAGCTTGCTGTGTGGCCATTGCTCCCTGGTTCCTGAGTTGCTGAGAATGCCAGTCTCACAGGCTGACTTCCAGGAGGGCAAAGTCAGGCAGGGGCTGCAGCGCCATCTCCCACGTTGTGTTTCTTTTAAACATAACGGTTTAGTTATGACTGAAAGCTGAGGTTAAAGCTGGGTGCTGGGAGGGTGCGTCCTCACTGCGTTATCTTGCACTTTGTTTGAAACATGATAGACTTAAATATTAAACAGCAGGAAAGCACATTCTATTCCCTAGTAGAGAGCAGGAACTCTCAAGAACAGCAAGACAGGTGGGAGGTGCTGGGGAGGCCTGCAGCACCCAGGTAAGAGCTGGTGAGGCCTGGAAGACCACCCAGGTGGCACCATGCACAAGCTCAGCCAAGTCACAAAAAGCCAATCCACAATGGCATCAGGGAAGGGGACCAAACCACACTTCCTACCACATATGCAGGGAGAGCATGCCAAGGGTGCTGTGCCCCATTCTGCCCCCATTTCCTATTAGCCTGGGTGGAACATGCCCCACAGCCCAGGCACTGCCATCTGGTTTATGCCTGGACACAGCAAAGGTGGGGACCAGAAGAGCAGCAGAAAGCCTTTGTGTTCCTAGCCATTTTGTTGTCTGCCAGTCACCAGGATAGCCTGCCTGCCTTCTCCCTCCCTCCATCCATCCATCCATCTGCCCGCTCTACCCATCCATCCTTCCATCCATCCACCTGTCTTTCCAACCAACCATCCATCCATCCACCTACTCACCCACCTGCCCATTTGTCTCTCTTCGTCTGTCCGTCCTTCTGTCCGTCCGTCTGTCCATCCATTCACTCACCTACTCACCCACCTACCTATCTGTCCATCTGTTCATCCATCCACACACCCACCTACCCATCTGTCTGTCCATCTGTTCATCCATCCACACACCCACCTACCCACCTGTCTGTCCATCTGTTCATCCATCCATCTGACCAACTATCCATCCATCCATCCATCCATCCACCCATTCACCTGACTATCCAACCATCCATGCATCTACCTGCTCACTTACCCACTCACCTGCCCATCCATTCGTCTGTTCATCCATCCATCCATCTATCCAACACTCACCTAACCGCCCACCTGCCTATCCATCTGTCCGTCCATCCATCCATCTATCCAACTGTCTGTCCATCCATCCATTCATGCATCCATCCACTCACCCACCTACTCACCTATCCGTTCATCCATCTATTCACTTGTTTAACCCATCCATCCATCCGTCCATCCATTCATGCATCCACCTACTCACCCACCCACCCCAGCCTCCTGCCTATCCATCTGTCTGTCCATCTATCCATCCATCCATCTATCTACCCATCCAACCACTCACCTACTCGTCACACATTTTTAAAGCACCCACTCTGTGCCGTGCACTGTTAGCATCAGAGACAAGAGAAATGAAAAAAAAAAATGTTGCTTTCAAGGAGATTGCTGTCTGCAGGTCTGGCACAAAAAGGGGAATTTGCGCATCTTAAAAGCCCAGCGATGCAGATGCAGCTGATCCACCCAACTCTGACAGTAACAGGAAGTGCTACATTTGAAAGTGATCTGTGTGGGTTAAATTTTCCTGCACAGTGTTGAATCTTGCTTAGGAGGAGCTTGGTTGGGAAGTTCAAAGAGCAGAGACGGTGACTCAAGGCCCTGTGAGATACACAAGGCGTTCAAGAACTGTAAAAGGATTATGAAAAATATTATATTCCAAAAACAGCAGGCAAACAACAGCTGCCTTGAGTTTGCAATAGAAGCCAATTGAAAATGCACACCCGCCACAATTTTCCAAGACAAATCTCTCTGCAGTTTATCCGATCCACTGTTGAAATTTCCATACCCAGCCCTCTATCGCCGTAATAATAACCCAAATTCCATTTAGTGTTCATTTGAGCAGTCAGGATAAAGTCATTTCTTATTATCTCCCCACTGTGTAAAAAACAGCTTGAAGGTAGGAAGTCAGCAAGCATTTTCACCAAAAAGTAATTATTGTAAGTGACATTTTTACTGCTGGCATGCCATAAGGCGAACTGCACATTCAGAAGGACAAGTTGCTGAAACAAAATGACAGGGTACTCCGTGACATTCCGACAAGAACCCAAACATTATTTAACTGGCGGCTGGTCTGATGCACCACTTTTCATTATGTCCAGAGTGTGGGTTCTGAGCCCATGCCAAGCCAGGAGATTCCAAGCGACTGTAAGGACAGATAAGTCGGCCAAGGGAAGAGAGGAGGTGGTGATGGCTTGGCACATGGGAATGTGCGCGAGGGAGGGACCAAAGGGAAGGGGAGCCCAGAGCCTGAGGAGGCCAAGAGCCTTGGGCTGTGGGCAGCAGGTTCTGGGGAGCCCAGTGCAGGCAGCTCCAGTCCAGCAGGCACCCTGGCAGCCCCAGAGGGCACTGAGGGCTTTCCCAGCCCACAGCTTTGACAGCTCCAGAAACCATAGAGGGTGGCCAGCAGCCTGGAGCGCTTCCCAGCCATAGTTCCAATGGGCAGGCGGCCTGGAGGCACCTCAGAGAGCCCTCACCCGGGGGCTGACAGCCGGGCAGTCCCTTCAGACAGACTGAGCCTCCGCACCAAATGTGAGCAGTGACCTCACGTGATCTTTGGTTCCCACAGGGGCAAGGCCTATATCACACGGTGACATGAGCTCCTCTTTCACCCAGGGCTCTGGAACTAAGCATAGCAGTCAGTGCTGCTGGGTTGAGGGTGCTGAGCCCTGCCTCTGCCTGCACTAGTGGCAGTCTCCTGGCCCCCAGGCATCCCCCCACCTCCCTACAGTCAAGTGTCTCTGTTAAGACACGGCCAATGTAAAATGTGGACTTTTCTGCTTTTGGGTGTGAGTGGTATTTTGACTGATTTGCAGGAGCCCAAACACAGCTCCTTTGACAGACATCACAGAGGCCTTCAGAAGCCTGTCACACCCATCCCCCTTTCTGGGCCACTGGGCATTTGTCCATCAAAAAAGAAACAAAAGAAAGAAACGTGCAACAGTACTCAGGCACAGAGAGTGACGTGCAACAGTACTCAGGCACTGCAGTGACGGACCACAGAATGGCCTTCCATCCACACTGCGGGGCTCCCTGTCCAGTGCCAACAGGGCAGGGGCCTTGCAGCTGTAGGACTGCCCCTACAGCCTCTACTGCCTTTCTCTGCTTGGAAGGTCCGTGCAACATGCAGCAGCCTCAGAAATCAGAGCAGGTATTTTCCTGTCCTCCAAGGCCAGCCCCAGTTGCCTTAAGTCATTGGAAGTCTCAGCAAACCACCAAGCCATATTTCCCCCTTCCCCCAACAACGGTGGGGAGCAAGCAGAAAAGGCTGGGGGTGTGACCTCGGGGCGCATCTTCTATGAAACTGGAAGGCCATGCTCTCCCACTTACATGTGTCCCTCCGCTGGGGCTAAAGTAAGGCAGTCGCGGGACACTGCAGCGCGGGCCTGAGTGTGCGCATGCGCACAGTACGACGCATTCAGTCTGCAGAGGCACCCTCCCGGCGTGGAGCCGAGACGCACTTGTTTCATAAAAGCAAGGTGGTTTAACCTACCCAGACATGATCTCCCCTCCGAGCCACTTGACGAAGGGGCCCGTGTCCTTCCGAGTCTGAACACAGTAGCGCTGTACGCAGGACCTGGGGCAAAGGCGGACAAGCAGCGCCCCTGGGACAGGGCTGGGGATTGGCAGGGATCAGAGAACAAGGCCTGCCGGCGAGAGGGAGAATGAAGGCATGAAGGCCACTCTGGAGCGGCAGGTCTGGCCTCAACTGGAGCATCCAGAGGTTGTCCTGGGGTTGAGATGACCCGAGGCCGGGCTGGGGGGCCTGGTTGGGGCCACACAGGGAGGGGTGCTGCTCGCCCTGGGGCAGCTCTGGAGAGACAGAGCCCAGGTCAGAGCTGACAGCCGGGTCTGGAGCCAGGGCAGGGGTCAGCTCTCCAAATGTCTTTACTGGCTGCCTGGTCACATTAGGAAGTACCAGGATGGCTGCTGTCCCCCTCACTGCTTAGTAGTCAACCCAATGTTTACAGGCCCTGGACTCCTGCAGTCAGCAGCTCTCCCCCTGAATTGGGAAGTCCACTGGGGTCCTGGGCCCACCTGAGGAGCATGAGGGGCCTGGCGGAGGAGCTCACTGGGGGCAGCAGTGAGCAAGTGGCACAGGAGGGGTCTGGGATGTCAGCTGCTGTCCCTCAGGGCTCATTTTTCCTGCGTGTCTTCTATAAGTTCTTAAGGAAACATGCACATCAAAGCAGAGTTTGGGAATATTAAAAATTAAAAAGCCTGCTGAAATTACAATTCAAGTTTGGAAAGAAAATCACAGGCTGGCATGATTGCTGATGTGACAGTGGGTGGCACAACTGGCTGTGCTTCAGGGGCACGGGCTAGCCTTGTTTTGGCCTTTCTAGCGATCCATACCAACCTAGAAATAATGCTTTTAAATTACCTTCAATAACCTTATTACCAAGCCAGCTGTGTGTGTATGAACACTTATCAATGCGTCCCTATGCATTAAGAGAAAATGTATGTCACACAAACAGTCTAAATATATATTACTGAGATGGGAAAAAAACAAACCCTCCAGTGAAATTGCTTTGCTGTAATCAAAGATTAATCACTGTGTGAGCAAGCATCTCTCTCTCTCCCCTCTTCTCTCCAGGGTTCATTTCCGGCTTTAGGCGAAGTCACCAAGTCACAGTCTGGCATGCAGTCACACTGCCATTCTGATGGTGGAATTGATTCCCCCGGGTTTCTGACAGCCAGAGGAGCTAAGTGGTGGTCTTAAATATTATTTCCTTCCTGAGCCTTCTAGGCCTGTAGCTTAGAGACTCTCCTTCCCCCCAGCACGTGGTGGGCAGTGGGCTTCAAAGTGTCCATCTGTGCAGGCTGTGTCTGCCCCAGAGCATCCTGTCCCCTTGCAACGGTGCTGCTAGTCAGCCAATGTGTGGGTAATGAGGTTTGGGCTGCAAAGGAATGTCCCTTAGAGAGTCCGTGGCCAGCCGCCGCCAGTGGCACACACTATGTGGCTGCTGCTTCCTGTCTTTTGTGCAGTGCACAGGTGAGTGAACTGGTCTGGCCCTACAAGGAACCAGGTGACATCTTCGTTATATGTGACAGTATTAGAAAAGCTATTAAGGTACATTATTTTACACATCCCCTAATCTCTCCATACTGCTTTACTTAATTTGTGGTGAAATTGTTGGGAAAGGGGACTTAATGTAGGACAGTCGGTAGAAGTAATTCATCATCTCCCCGCTTCAGTGCCCCTGTTATCAGCGAGCTCATTTTCTGCATTCATCATGCAATCAGCCTATTATTTGCATATTAATCAGGCAGTGGACCATGAAAGAACTGCGTCCTGGCCAAGTGCTGCAGTATCTCAGGAGAAACACTCAGTAATTATCATACATCAGTGTTATGATGTGGTAATTGATTATAACATCTTTCTGCTGCCCCTGGGGAGTCCCTTAGCTAACCCAGCTCCAGGCACTCTGGGCAGATTTTTCTTTTCCTGCAAAAATTCAAGTCACCGTTGTTGTGTCCTCTGACTGCTGCTTCTGGGGATCGATTTTCTTTTCCGATTTTGCAAGGTATTTTCAACTGTGTGAAATAGCACTGACCTTAACTCAGGAGAAAGTCTAGCTGTGAGGATGGGGGTCCCTCTGGACCTCTGAGTCCTCACCCTCAGCCTTCGGCTTCAGAGCTGCGGCCATGGCTGCCACACGAGTTTCCTTATCAAATAAAGTGCTGCAACTTGGGTCTCTCCTAATTGCAAAGTTGGTACAAAGGTAGTTTGCCTGCTTTATTTAGGTGCCAAGTGACAGACTAATTTTGGCCCTTATGTAAAGGACAAACCCAACATCTGCCAATTCAGACTTGGGCTATATTTAGGAACTCAGTTCTAAAGTGCAGAACAAACATAAAATCAAGATGAAGTGGGAGATGGACACTGCCTGGCTGTATCTTGACCTACTGGGACTGTGCCATGGGGACTTCCCTCTTCACTTGTGGGGACCACAGCATGGTCCACGGACCAATCCGATGAGGCTAGGCTCCACAAACCGGGATGGCTCTGGTGCTGGAGGGAGAGTGTGATGGCTGAAGGCCGGGGCTGTGCCTAGCGATCCAAGGACCTCGGGCCACTGTGTCTGTTCTCATTGAACTTAGACAAGAAGGGGTTCCACAGAAGCCCGGCCTCTCCCTCACAGGCCAGATACCATCTAAGTCCCCCACTTCCAAGACTAATAAATGGGGGTCTGGTGTGCCACTGCCTTGCTGTGGGTCCCTTCCCTCCCTCCACCTGGCTCCCTGGCGGTAGCACGTGGTGACCATCCCGGGGGACACACCTCTTGACACATCTGCTTTCCTTGTTTGTCATGGACCTGCTTTTAACTTTGTCCAGTTATGATCTGAACACAGTTTGTTCATAACTGTTGTTTTGAAGACTGGCTTTATATCTCTCTAAGTAAGGCTCAAGGGGCCAACCCTTGACCTGCTTGAGCAGCCAGGCCATCAGGGCCCCAGGGCTCACCCCTGCAGATCTGTGTGGTGGCAACGCCACCGACCTCGGGACCACACAGTCTCCCTCTGGGCCTGGCTTTCTGGTCTGTAAGGTGGGGCTTTCCCACTTGCTGATTAAAGATTCAGGACGTCAGTACAGCATGCAGCATGTAAGAGATGTCCTGCACCCTCACTTCCACCCCCTTTCTTAAGTTACCTGACAAGTTTTAAAAGCATTTTGGCTCTTCATCCTTCCCTAGAACAGAACCACTGAAAACCGAAGTCCTCATTTCTCCTATGACCTACTTCTGCCTCTGGTACTGAACGCCCAGTGTAGCGTAAATTTTCTTTCCCAAAGAAAGCCTGCGGGGAGGGAGAGATGTGTCCAGATGCCGGGCCTGGGCCCACTGGGCTTCTGTAAACACTGACCTGGGTAGTGCTGGTACTGGGGTCCAGACAGGAGGCTGGGCCACCACTCACCCTTACCAACTGTCCAGTCTAGAGTGGTTTACCCTATGTGGCCTGAATGATGACCCGTAGTCTTACTCTTGAAGCTCAAGATTTTGGGTCCATTTAAGGAACGGTGGACGAATAGGCAACTTCCAGAGATGGAATGGCAATTCTTGGAGACCAAGAATCCAGACAGCTGCACACAGGTCACCCATCAGTCAAGTAGACCATGGCACCACTACTTAGTGACAACCACACCTGATGAGCTCTATTGGAGGGGCCAGCAGAGACTGGACTTCCTACTGTGTGGACCTATTCTAATCTAGGGCTACTATGGCACCACCAAGTGACCCACAGCAGTCGAGTTTGCAGAGGTGCAGCAGAACAGCCTTCACTGGCTTGCTATTTCTTTGATGATGCCGGGGATGGAACCCAGGGCCTCACACAAGTGAGGCAAGGGCTCTACCAGCAAGCTGCACCCCCAGGCCCCAAAGCCAACATTTAGACGGCACTTACTCTGTATAGTCCTCATGGCTCTGAAAGCTCTCATACATGAACCTATTTAAACCTCCCCAGTCCAGGAGGCAGGGACTCGAATCTCCCACTTTATAGAAGAAGAAACCAAGGCATGGGGAGGCTAAGCCACTTGCCCAAGGCCACATGATCACTAAGTGGCAGAGGACCAGCCCTAGACGCCACCTCTGAGCCTGCTGCGCGTCTGCTACTCTCATGGGGACACCAGGAGGGTCCATACTCAAGAACCAACCTAAGGAGAGAGGAGGGGAGCAAAAGGGGAGGGAACAGAATCCAACATAATTTGAGGGAATTGTGCCATCATATTATGACCATGTGCGAATATGTGATAACGAACCCCATCATCATGCATGAGTATGATGCACCATTTAAGAGGGGAAAGAGAGTCAACCCAGTCATCTCTCAGGAGCTGGGCTGTGGCCAGTGTGGGAGGCCCTGGGCTCTACCCCCGGCATGCAATGCGAAATGAAACACGGAAACCTTCAGCGGTAATCTGTTGGATAAGACGAGCAGCCAGATGAGGATCCCCTGTAGCTGTGAACAGAGGAGGGAAGTCCCCATGACGTTGTGCTGCATGAAAAGAGCAAGGCACAGCACCTGCATGCTCCATCTGGGTGGGACAAACAGCCAACGTGTGACTGTCCAGCAGGATGTGAGACAAAGGGACAGGGAGGGCTCTGGGGAGGGCAACAGGGGGGTGAGGGTGGGAGCTGACTGATTTCTTCAAAAGGACGCAAGCCTTCCATATGAGCCTCGTGACTCCGCCTCTTCCCGACACCCGCCGGCCGTGGTCCCCTCATCCCAGCTTCTGTACCCTGGAGCCCCCGGCGCCTTCTCGGGGCCTGTCCTGGCCTGTCCTCGGGGCTCCCGCAGCACTGCTCCTGTGCCAGGAACAGCCACCAGGAACACAGCTTGTGCCCGTATCCAGGAACCTGTCCCTGCTGGCCTTGGCCTGAAGTCCTTTAATGTGCCGTCCTTGATAGGAAACACGTCCCAGTGTGGGCTGCCACCAAGAAGGAAAGAAACGAGGGGCCGCTCGCTCCTGTTAGCAGGTGGTGCCCCAGTGACACCCTAGGCCCTGTGATCAGGGGCCATCTGTTTTGGGGAGGGGTGCTTCCCAGGCCACACACAGTTTTCCAGGCTTCCCCAGTTGGTCTGAGGCGCGGTCCAGGCTCGTGTGACTGGCCACAGGCGATGTGCTCTCCTCCCACCAGGCGCAGCACTCGGCAGCTCTCCCACAGGTTCATTCCCGTCAAAGGGAAAAGGAAGACAGATCCAGGCTGAGGCGCCCAAGGGAGAGTTCCGCCAGCTCCGACCAGAGCCATGAAATCTTCTGGGGCTGCCACCAGCCCTTCTGTTCCCATGGACACGCCACCCGAATGGCCTTCAGTCATGAAGCCTGGGATGGACAGCCTAGACCAGGACACTGCAGCAGAGCCCTAATGCAGAGTTCCTGTACCCAGACCCTGGACACAGCCTTGTGCCAGCTGGTGGGCACTAATCAAGGCACCTGGGCCTGTCTCTGTGGGTCCCCCAAAGCCCCATGGAGGTCACACAGGGAGGGGAGCACCTTGGGCCACCCATGGCAGAGTCAGCCTGCAGCAGCTGTCTTCCAGGAGACAGCTGCTGATGGACAATGGTGGTGGGTGTGACATTCTCCACGGCAGACAAGACTTGGCGCCCACAGCTCTGCCACTGCACTGGGAAGAAGCCCAGGGGTTGGCATTTGTGCAGCAGCAAGGACACATGGGAGGCTGATTGTCCCTAACTGGGACTCTCGTCCTTCCCCTTTTCCTCCCTCTTTACACCTGGCTTTCTTCTCCCTTCCCTGGGGGGCAAAGAGATCCATCACCTGCTTTAAGGAATGAAGAGGATTAAAGACCAGGCAACCAGCAGATCCAGGGGCCTCCCCACGCCTGTCTGTCGCTGGACCCCTCCCTGCCCACCACTGCGGACTTGCTTCCCTTTAAAAGAAATTCCCAACAGACACAGTGGCCACACTCTGAGAAAACCCAGCGTCCCCTTCTCCACCTCCCAGGGCCACCTCCTCTGCCCCAGCGCTGCGACAGGAATGGAAGACACACAGAAGGAGCCGTGCCCAAGTGACACCTGCAACCACGTCTGTAAGTCACGGCTTCCAGAGTAGACCCAAGACCTCCTGTAGAAACTACCTGGGCCCTACCCCAGCTCTGGGGACACTGAGAGATTATACAACACGTAGGAAATTAAGATTTCCAGGAACCACATGAACTGGCAGCCGACCTGATTCGTCCTTTAGGCCCCCTTCCTTCCTCTGAATGCCTGCGTGGAGCCTGCTGCCCACCTGATGCTTCAGTGAGGCCTCAGCAGCCTCCAGGGAATAGCTGGGTCACTAAATGCCAGCCATTGAAAATGGCACTGAATTCCTTTAAGGCCCTCATACCCCATGTTCAGATTACCAGGGACACATTCTGAAATGATCAGGGCCTCCGAGAGGAAAACGAAGACCTGGCTCCTCTTGCCTTATCCTAACCCTAGTCAGTGAGGATGACACAAGAGTCACTAAGGAACAGGGATGCTGAGGCAGTGGACCTGGGCAGAAAGCGAGGAGGAGGTTCCCGAGGCAGAGGTCTGCCCTGGGGGAGTGAGGCCACCCCCAGCATGCCTCATCACCACGGAAACGGCCACCTCTGCAGCAAGGCCCACCCCGCCCTGAAGGTGCGACTGGCCATAGGTGGGAGGCAGGTCCTCCAAATTTCTCATCCGGAGTGCGCTTACCACTGTCCAGGGACAAACCAGGCCAGGCTGGAACCACCCTCCTGCAGCCCCCTGGGTCCACCATGCTGCTCAACTCCAGGCAGACCGGATGGAGCTGCCACTGGGGACACAGCATCTTTCTGAGCTGAGAGGCCCCTGGGGTGGTTCCGGGGTAGCCATGGTGAGGGGCGATTGGAATCCCACGGAGGCTCCCTCGTCTGCCTTTGGAGCAATCGTACTGACAGGTGCGAAGGAAGAGCCTAGAGTCGTTCAGCCCAGGGATTCGCCCAGGGATTCATCAACTGCTCGGAAACAGGCGGTCCCAGGTTTGAATCTAAGTTCCGTATACTGTGAGCAGAGGTACTTTAATTTCCAGAAACTCTCTTGAAAAGACAAAATGGATGAAGACATTTCAGACAAGGGAGACCAGCACCTCCCAGCTCCGATCCTGACACAGCGGGCCTGCGTCTTCATCCTGACAAGCCCCTCCTCAGCTCCCTGGCCAAGACAGGCTTCTGTGGTTACCCCATGATGTAAAAGCTTCGCCTCCGGCAGTGGGAGAAGTCTTTCCCGTTTTTCTCCGTGGTGGCTGTTAATTGCTATTTTTCCTGGTGGCCTCCCTAGGAGTGCTGGGGCCTGTGGTCTCTCTCCTCTTGTCCGGTGGCACTGGGAGGGGCCGGGCCCTTGTGTAAGAGCCAGGGGTGATTCTGCCACGTGGTTCTCTGCAGGTTCCTGCCTCCCTCCCTTCTCCAATCTGCAGATGCCCCAAGAGTGTTAAATGACTTTATTCTATAAAGTAACTCGGTATTTTATAAATGTCACTTGCATTCCTCGGGAGCGCAGTGTGAGGAACGTAGCTGTCCTGCGAAGGTCCCAACAAGGCAGCGTTCTGCTACAGTAGGGCGAGCTCTTCGTAGGACGTGTTCAGACAGCGAGAAGGTTCTGCATGGATCCTAAGAGACCTGGGCCATGGAGACCTCATGTTTTATTTAGGAAAACGAGGTTTTGATCTAGAAAGTGATGTCCCCAGCTGCCACATCCAGCCTGCTCTGACAGGGCAGCAAAGGCTCTTGGGAGTTGAAGGGGAAGCCAACTTCCTGTGGAAGTGGGAGGCAAGGCTGATTTTCCACAAATGTCCACAAAGCTGAGGCACGTCACTGCTTCTCCAATCCCGAATGCAAGGTAGCAGGGCAGGGGTCCTCAGTAGTGGCTAACAAACTGGCCGACGTAAAGCGTTCGCACCTGATCCTTCTGCAGGAGGATGGCGTGGGTGGGGCGTGGCCTTCTGTCCCTCACTATGGACAAGCCAGATCAGGACATCTACAACCCACACGAAGCTCCAGTGGGGACCCGGTGCCGCCACCCGGCTCTGGCTGCATCTGTGCGTGGGCCGGGATTGCGCGGCAGCCACTGCGGAGGAGACCAGCTGTTCCCCTCGCTGCACATGTGTCCCCTCGTAAACTTCCCGGCAAGCTGGCGGCTTCGCACTCCTCACTTAGCTTTGTTTGTGTTTTCAATGAATCAATGGGATATGGAGACTAATCAGCATATTTAGAAAAATAAAGAAAGAAAAAAAAAGAACTGCTCCCGATGCCGGCTGTTCCCTGAAGCTGGGTGAGAAGAACTCAGCTACGCCGTGGACCTGGCGCAGGAGAGCTGCTCGGGGACCAGAGGGAGCCTGGAGCAGAGGTCAGGCAGGGCAGTGGTGGACAGGAGTCCTCAGGGCGGAGATAAGATATCTGAATGGAGGCTCTCCTGAGCCAAGAGGAGGCCCTGCTCCTCAGCCTGCTCCTCCTCTGCCACCTTCCTGCTCTTCCCCTGCACCTCCCCTGCCCTCCCTCCTTGCAGGCCCCTCCACTGCTCCACCAAGTCGCAGCATGAGCTGTTCCCAGGGCCTTTTCTTCCCAGTCGTCCCACTCCTTGTGCCCTGGTGTCTCTCTCACAGGCTGCCCAGAGGCCTCCCGAGAACGAGATGGGATGTCCCCTGCCTCAGCCCTGCTGGAACGTGATGCCCGCACCCTGTCTCCTCCTATTAGACGGGAAGCACTGCGCGTGGAATCTGTCCCTGACTCTGTCCCCAGCCCCAGTCATGGGGCTCCGGGTCTGGACACCGATGGACTATGGTGAAACGCAGGGAGTGGCGGATGGCTCGGCAGCCCCCCACCCAGCCGATCCCCTCCTAGAGTCCCTATCTCTCTTTTTACCATCCATAACAACTTGGCTTATAATAGTCAAAATCCAGAAATAACCAAAATGCCCTATAAGCGACAGCAATAGGAACTGGCACAACCGCACGGCAGTACGCAGGACCAATGGGGAACTCTCGCTGCCGCCTACAGCGGGCTGAGGGATCTCGACACCTTCTAGTGGGAAAGCGGATCCCAGAGGTGGCTTCCTGATGACTCCCCTGATGGGATTCTCGAGACAGAGGACAGGAGGTGGTGGCCAGGGGAGTGTATTATTTCCGACTCAAAAGGGCAGGCCACGGACCTGCCGGGCCCAGATGGGAAGAGGGAGACCAGGGGAAGCAGGGGAACATTTTGCAGGGATCGAGAGAAGCGGGCTGTTACCTGAGCTCACGCAGCCCTGCTGGAGCGGGTCCTGCAGCGAGGTCGCCGAGTGGAGGGCTGGAGAAGAAGGGAAAGGGGCGTTAGGGGAGGGCGGCCGGCAGAGCCTCCTAGCTGAGTGGGCTGAGGAAGGGGAGCAGTGGAGGCCCGGCCTGGAGGAGGCTGGCTTCCCGCAGCTCATGCCAGGGCCTGGCCGGGACAGGGCAGGGTTGTTTAGGCCTGGATAATGCTGCCCACCAGAGCCAGGTCCTGGGCTGGGAGCAGGAGGAGTCGGTGCCTGGGGCACTTGCTGCTGTGCCTGTGGCTGCTTTTCTTTCCGGTCCCTGATTTAGCCACTTGACTTTACCTGTATTTATGTATCAACAGCACTTTCTTAATTGGCAACTCATTTTCTGCTGCTTATAAAATTAGCCAGGCACCATCTTTTCACTCTTAAAACCCGTTCAATCCTGTGGCAACGGGTTTGGAGGAGGGGTGTGTTCTCCACCTTGGGGGCAGCCAACAGCTGACTGGGAGCTGGTCCCTTCCTGGCCCTCACAAGGGGGCTGGCTGCCTCCCCTGCAGACCCTTCCTTCCCAGCCTGCTCCAGCAAGCCGCCTCACCTGGCCCTTGCTGCTGGCCCTGCACGGGCAGCACACCCTGGCCCAGCTCGCCGTTCAGCCACAACTGCATCCGGATGAAGGGTTCCCGGCCCTTCTGGGTCAGCTTGCTCCAGGGCTTCGGCCGGGACAGCATGTCACTCACACTGCCCTGGGACAGGCCCAGCACCTGTAGTGGAACCAAAAAGACATGGTGGTGGGTGCTTCGGCAGTAGTGTGATACACACATGGTGGGGGTGGTGGGGTGAGGACCCGCAGCCAGCGTGTCTGGGGCTGGCTTCTGAGCACAGTGTGGGCCTGATGGATGGAGACGGCCAGGGGAACAAGCTTTGTAAGATCCCCGGGGGGCCAATGAGCTGGCATGGGGTGGGGCTCTGGACAGGTCATCTCCAGTCAGCTCTCAGGAACTGGTGGTTGGGATGGGAGGCTTGTCCCCCACACAGGAGGAAGCACTAGAAAGCAGGCTCTCTGTCTGGGGGCCACAGGAAAAGCAGGGTAGTGGGCAGAGGGCCTGAGAGGCAGGAGTGGGTGCCGGAGGGACAGGGAAGGCAGGCTGCTTTGTTAATGCCGAGCCAGGATGGCACTTAGAAAGGGCCCATGTCTCCCTTGTCACACCCTGCTCACAGGTCGGGGCAGAGGTGAGTCGGCGGGGCCGGGGAGCTGGTGTGGGAGGGACACTCGTGGCAGACGAAGGATGAGCCAGCACACACCGAGTCTTCTGTTCCCATATGGCCATACATATGCATGGGCACCACACCCCCCCAGGACACAGATGCAGCCCAGGGATATTCAGGGGCTGCATCCCATCATTCTTTCAAAAAGTTCTCAAGTTCCAGAATAAACTGCACTCATGGGCCAAACAAGCCCCACACCATTAAGTCTCTGCTAAATTTAAGGCTTGAGCACAAATGTCTATTTAAATGTTCTTGAACGATATTTTTACAACACTGAACTAGAAATCTCAAGGGACTTTGGATTCCCATCCCCATTTCTAAGTGTCCCCATCACCTTTGTAAAACCAGGGTGAAGAGTTCACTCTCAGCTGTTGTAGGGACAGTGTGATACCCTGCAACCCGTGGGTTGAAGGCAAGGTGGGGTGGGCGGGGCGGCCAGCTGTGGCCAGCACTCCATCACTACCTGATCTAAGATGGTGGTAAATCCCCACCATCCAGAATCTGTCACCAGGGTGGTGCCAAGAACAGAAAGGTCTAGAAGCCCACTCACAGATGATCCCATTTCCATGAACCAGGGAGGAACAATGTGGAAATAAGGGCAGGCCAGGGCAGTTTGCTGGTGCCCCCACAGGGGTGTATTCTTGGGCAAGTTGTCCCTGGCAGGATGGTACCCAAGTGCCTTTCAAGCTGCAGCAGAAAGGAAGACCTACGCTTCATGCAGGTTTCTCTATTAAGTCCGCTGAGGCTCTCTGCAGGCTGTTGGCCCTCTGTGTGATCTGCCCAGATCAGACCTTGTTTAGGTCAAAATGGCCTGCAAAGGTGCCACCTGGCTCCACCTGGCAGTGGAGGCTGGATCTAGATCGTCTCCTGCCAGCTTGGGGAGGTGCTACCTTCCGCAAGCTTTAGCTCCGTACTTCCACCCACCCCCGGAGTAGTGAGAGGCCCAGAGGAGGGTACAGTGAGGCCGAGCCTAGACCCGGCCATGAGCGGGGCTTGGCACGTGGAACCCAGGCAGGGAACAGCTGCTAGCTGGCTTCTGTGGTTGGAGTGGGAAGCACATGGTGTGTGGTCAGTTAAGATGGTGGTGGCCATCCTCTAGGGTGGGCACTAGTCCTGAGCCACAAGAAGGAATGGGAACCCGGCCCCAGTGGAATTCCTTACCTTCTCCCCGAAGATCCTTTGGCAGATGCCATTCTTGGCCAGCTTCTCCTTGACCTGCCGGGTGAGCTCGATGGTGTCTACCTCCTGGTACATGTAGACCTCGTACTGCTCAGGGGTCAGCGGAGGGACTGAGGGCTTCGCGGGCTTTGCCATGGGCACAATAGGGGAGGAGGGCAGGGGGCTGTTCTGGGGTGTTTCGCTGCGGCTGGCTCCGGCGACGCTCAGCTCTGAGCTCTGGGAGTACGGGGACTCGGCACTTGGCCACTCTTTCCAGCACTCTGATGATGACGAAGGTCCTGGGAGCTGGCTGCGCTCGGCCCGGGGCTGGCCGCTGACCCTTTCTCTCCCGCCTCCAGCTTCTTCGGCCTTCGGCTCCTCGGAGGAAGGGGGGTTTCTCCTCTCAGGCTGCACTGGGCTCCACCAGTGGTCCTTCCACCCGCTGCTACGGCCCAGCTCGCTCTTCACGTGCCTCAGGACCCCTTGTGCAGCGTCAGCTGCTCCCTGAGGGTCCAGCCCGGGCACATCCTGGGCCTCCTTTTTGAGGGCCGGGGCACTGGGCAGGGCCGGGGCACTGGCCTCGGGGGCGGTGGGCGTCTTCTTCAGGGAGATGGCGAGAGGAGAATAACCGGGCACTGTGGGCATGGGCGCGGCCGACAGGAGCTTGGGGGTCAGGAGGGCGAGGTCAGGCTGGGACAGCGGCGCTGGTTTTAAGGCAGGGTCTAGGGCGGCCTGCTGGGCCTCCATTTCCCGGCGGGCTTGCTGCAGGATGGAGCGGATGGCATCGTCAGAGTTCCCGCTGCTGGATGCGGAAGACGGCTGGGCTGGCTCTGCTGGGCGAGGCAAGCACAGGGGTGAAGTTGTGGTGGCCCGCCCTGGCTCTGCCGTCACTCCTCCTGACCCCCACCCAGTGCCCACACAGTGGGACCACACGGCCAAGACCGGCACTCTGGCTCCATCGCCTGCTGTCCTCTGCCACACACAGCTGGAGTTCCTACCACAGTGTGACCAAGCGGGAGGCCTGAGACACTTGGGGACATGCCCTTCTGGGCTCCTTCTCCTGGGGAATCTTAAACTCGACATGAACTCTCTGGAGCTGTCCCACGGGTCTTGGGGTCTGTCCAACTCCAGACGCACGGCTGTTGCGACTGTAGCCAGGACCAGGGTCTCCCAGAGGTCAGTGGCCATAGCCGTGAACCTCACCAAGGGGCAGTGGGCGGGGGTGGCAGTGCATTTCAGGGGAAGTTGCTGGCCCAGAAACCTGGAGAAGTCCTAAGGCATCGGTGGGCCTCAACATGTGTGTGTGGAATGGCCGATGGACCAGATGGACGACCAACTCGGGCTCCCTAAAATGTGTGTGCCTGGGCTGCTCCTGGTGTCTGGTGGGAGCAGGTATGGGACTGGCCCAGTGTCTGCAGACCATTGGCTCCTGGGGACTGTGGGTGGCAGTGCTGGCTGAGAGCCACTGGACAGGGTGATCTTCAGGAGGTCCCTGGCTCTGTCCCATGTTCCCTGAATCGTGCACCTTCACGTCTAGGAGAGGAATCCTAATAGCTTTGAAGGGGCTAATCCTTTCTGCTTTAAAGGAGGCCTGAGAATGTCAAAGTAACTGTAACGATATCTTTCTTTGGTCCTGAGCATTACACCCAGGGACTTGCGCATGCTGGGCACACACCCTGTCACTGAACTACAACAGTGCCTCCTTTAAAAATTTTTCAGACAGGGTCTTGTGATGTTGCCCAGGCTGACCTCAAACTTGTGATCCTCCTGCCTCAGCCTCCCAAATAGCTGGGATTATAGGTGGGCACGACTGCGCCTGGCCAGCGACAACTCCTGACCTGTGAGACGGCCCTTCTCCAGCTCAGGAGGGCCATATGGCACCACAGATGAAGGGACTGTGGGGTGGGGAGGAGTGGGTGATGAAGGGTGCCCACTGTGTCCTGGGCCTTCTTTCCTCTTGGCCCTGTGATGTTGCCCTGCTGAAGACCCTGGCCCTCTAGCTACTGTAGTGACACAGGCTCCCGGCTCCACTCTGGCCAGAGCAAGGTCTATGCTGGACTGAAAGTTTCATCCACTGCCAGGATAGTGTCCTCTCTCTCTGGGGCCTTTAGCAGAAGGCGGATGGCACTGGAGTTGAGAAACCAGAGTTTCCATCAAATTGTCCTCTGATGAACTTGGGCAAACCATTTTAACTGAGGCTGAGCTTAATCAGGAACAATGGGATGACAACATTTGTCCTCTGGGTTCTGAGGACTCTGCTTGAGCAGAAGGCAGGGGACATGCCCAGCCCGGGCCTCAGGAGGGAGCACTGAGCTGAATGAGCTGTGGAGAGGAAGGCTGAGTGACCGGGCCAGGAGCCAGCGGGGGAGCCCATGCTCAGCTGTCACAGCTCAGCCGGGCGGGACCCTGAGGCGGGTTGTGGGGGGCGGTGTTCTGCAGAGCGGGGTTCATGGGTCAGAACGGGTGGCACGGGAAGGGGACTCCCTCCTCTCCTGTGCCGTAGCATGGAGCTCCTCCCTGACACTCAAGGCTCAGCCAGAGAAAAGCTGGAACAGGCTTGGTCCTCTCAGAGGACACGCTTCACGGGCTCCCCGTCTGGAGGCAGGTGGCACAGTGGACCCCACCCCAGGGGCGGTGGCTCCTAACTGTCAGTCACTCAAGGTCTGCAGCTGGGAGGGCTTCTTGTCGCCTACTCTGCTTCAGCTGCAGTGGCTCCAGCGTGACGGAGGGCCCAGTGACCAAGGCCCACCCTGCACGGAGGAGAGGGAGTCTGACACAACCTGCCTGCCGGTTTAAGTTGAGCAGATTAGATTCTAGGCCAGAGGGACTTCTTGAGTCATTTTTGAGAATGACATTAAAAGAAGTGGGGTAATCTGGCGCCTGACGGACTGCTGACTGGCTCCTCTCTGCACACACCAAATGCGTGAAGACATGCCGGCTACTGTTTAGAGAGTGAATTACTGCTGACCACGACGCTCAAGACGGGTCTTTTAATTAAGCTGGGAAGACGGGGGCCGAGGAAGCGGGACCATACCAGTTTTCTGTACTTGAAGCTCCCTCTTGGCTTGTTCCAGGATGGACTTGATTGCTTCATCGGAACCAGTGTCAGAGGCTCGGATGCGGGTGGTGATGTTACCTGTGGGAAGAAGCCACAGCAATGACATCAGATCCAGACTCTGTGTGCAAGATCAGAGCTGCAAGAAGACATCATTCTGATAACAGGCCCGAGCTGAGGCTGGTGACGTGAGGAGGCAGGCGTGGCCTCCCGCAGCCTGCACTGGCAGGAGCGCGACCTCACAGCTGTACCCAGCCGCTGGGCAGGAGGCTTCCTGCCGAACCTGCCTCCTGGGCTCCTACATCACCTGAGCTGGATGTCGCCCGGGGGGTGGGGGGGCTGGGGGTGGTACCAGGGGAGAACAGACCATTTAAAGCACTACAAAAAAAGACAATGTATTCTAAGGCAATATTTTCATGAGTCATTTAAAAGCATCTCCAACAACTGCTTTGGCTTGGGACTATATTTGGTCTCTGTATTATTTTTCCCAAACAGGGAAGGAGGGAAAAGGGTGGAGGCTGAGCCTCCATCAATCATTCAGATGCACCAGGTGAAGAGCCACAAGGCTGAACTTGAACTTTTTTCGGATCTATGACCACACACTGTCTTTTTTGGAAATTTACAGACAAGGAGAGAAGGCTGCAGATTCCTAAAGGACAAGACCATGTTGTCACAGTCACAGGGTGGTGCTCACAGAGCAGCCATACACGCTGATGCCCTGGGCAGCTGAGGCCCGGGGCTGGCCCCAGGTCCCCTGGAAGCTGCCCAGGCATTTTACTTGTTCACCACCTGACTCTACATGAAGCGCCACATTATACCGTTGAAAAGCAAGAACATCACAGGATGAAGCCCCATTAACTATTTGACTCCCAGGAGCCAGGAGGGGGTTGGCTTGCCCAGGCCCACAGGACAACCAACTGCATTCGGAACCTGTCCACCACATGGGACCTTTGACATATTTGAGTTAAAAGTTGTGGGAAGCAGCAGTACTGGCTCGATGTGGTCACCTGATTTTTCTCAGAGCAGTAACTGTTACTCTTCCTCCTGCTTCTGAGAAAACAGGCACAGTGGAATTGGAATCAAGGGGGGCTGGTGCTTGGGGACTAACCTTGGGGACACCCCTTCTCACGTGGTCTGGCTCAGTAGAGCGCAGGCAGCTCAGGAGGAGGGGCTTGGGCATCTGAACCCGTGCTTTGTTTTATACTTACTAGCTGTTTTTCCATCAGGTTCCAGGCCAGAATGACACTGCACAGTTTTAACCCAAATGCACAGCTAAGGACATGCTGCATCCTAGGTTACTGACTGCAAAGAGAAACACCTGCCTGCGACATACCTTCAGACCCATTTCTTCGTTTCGGTACTTCCTGAAATAGTCTGTTCAGGCTCTGGCCTGGATTCTCTGTTGAAAAACAAGTGTGGTAAGAACAAAACAATCAGGGGAATGGTGGCGTCGACGACATGGCTGCGTGACATGAAATCTGAGCCGCCTGTTGCTAAAGAGAGGGCTCTGGGCTTCCTGTGCAACTCGGGAGCTACGAGAAACTTCTAACAGGCCCTTCCCTGGCTGACCGGCCCGTAGAGGCCACTGCTCACCTGCAAGAGGAGGCTGACAGACCTAAGTAGTGGCAAGGTATTGCCACCCAGAGGGCCTAAGGGAGGGAGAGCTGCCTCCAAGCACATCACCCGCCAGCCCAGGACCGAGCCTTGCAGCCACCGTCCAGAGACACTCGGTTAACATCACTAGGGTGCTTGGCATTCGTGGGGCACATGGATGTTGCTTGGACTATCTCCCTTCTGGTTGAGTCTACATGTCAGGGTGTTTCAAATGAGGCTGATAAAGTCCTCACCTTGTATCACTGTTGAATTGGCACAGGGACTTCCTGTCCCTAAAGAGGGAAAGAACTCCTTTTATTAGGATGAGACTGGCTTTTTAATCTTTGTATGAAGGGCAGGGTAGGAAAGGTGTTTGAGTAAAACTGCTGAGTATGTTGCTCATGGCAGGCGTGTTTTGGTCATGGTGCTAGAAAAATGACTAACGGGATGTAAGGTGACCACAGGACAGATCTTCCCTGATGGGCAGGGAGAGGAGAGAGGCAGCTTCTATAGGCTGGACCCATAGCCAGTGCTGCAAGGACAGGGCCCCGTCGCTGCTGCTGCTATGGGGCTGTTTGCTGTGGGGCTCGACGGCCACAGGGTCTGCTCCCAGTGGGAAGCCCAGCGCCCAAGGCCAACTGGACCAGGCCACTAAGCTGCTGGATGTTGTAACATAGTTCCCTCCAGGTCAGTGCGTAGCAGCGGAACACTGAATTCACTAAGAAGGTGCTGAGTGGTTTCCAAGGCCAGCTCTCCCCAGTCTAATGGCTTAGCTCATGCCGGTCCTCCCTTGAGCTCTGGAAATGGTACCTCTGCAAAGAGTTTTACCTGATGTGATGCACAGATGTTTGTCACACGCACAGACACACACGCACACACACAGCCTCGTGACGGGCTCGCTCGCAGGCGCCAACCCCAGGGCGGCTCTCACCTCTTTGTCTGCCTTGGATGCTGCGAAGAGCCAAGATGTTCTGCTCGTCTGAGAGGAACTGCTTCATCTTGTGGAACGGCTCCTTGCCGCGGACGGTCAGCTTATTCCATGGCTTCGGCCGGGCCAGGATCTCACTCACGGACCCTTGAGACAGTCCCAAGACATAATGTCCGAAAATGCGCTGTCCAATATTGTGCTTGATCAGCTGCTCTTTGACCTGTCGGGCGATTTCTGCAGTGTCTATCTCCTCGCCCTCGGAGACGCTCCCAGCACTTTCTGACTGGCTGGGGGATGGGGCCATGCCATTTACGTCTGGGCTTTGTTGTAATGGACTTTGGGAAGATATGGAGTTTGTGCTGTATGGACCTGTTGAAAAAATCATGCTTGTGCTTCCTGCTTCCTGCATGGCCTTGGAGTAGAAGGACTGCATGAGCTGCCGCTGGAGGAGAGAGTTTAGTGCAAATTTTCCTGTAGAAGCCAGGGGCAGGCTGGGGCTTGCCAGGGATGAGCTGAAAAAGTCTTGACTTAACCCCGCTGGTGAGAACTGGTGTGTACCATTAGTATTGGAAGCCTGCTCCCCCGCGTTGCGGGACAACTGAGGAGGAGGGGAGGCCGGCAAGGGTCCAGGGCGCCGACTCTCAGGCTGGTCTTTCCCTTTTCTCCTGGCTGACCCTACAAGGAAGGGCAAACAGAATGCATTATGGGGGATTCAAAAGGGAAAAAAAACCAAGACCAGAATGCAAAGTTTGCCCCACAAAAGGGAAAAAAAAAGTGCAGATTTTACAAGGGCCAATGAGGTGTGTTGGTTTGTTTTCGATTGAATTTGTAATCAGCCAAACACGGCCCCCCAACACAAGCCACATGCATTCATGTTTGCGCCTTTCTTGTACGTTGCAGCCTGGAGAATCCCCTGGACAACAAACAGTTCAAACTGCTAGAGTGACAAGGAGCCGGTAACACACAGGGAAGTCGACAGGTCGCACTCAAGCTACCCCGAGGGCCCTGCCTGAGGAGCAGCAAACACTGACACTCGGGGACAGTGGGGTCGCGCCCACCGCGCTCTGAGGCGAATGCACCGCACCGAGTCCACTCGATCGAAGGCACGCACATGTAAGAACGCAATAGCATCGGAGCCCAGAACCTTTACACGGTTTACCAGCTGCCAAACCAGAAGCACAGTCAGTGACGCCACCACTTTGGGACCAGCAAAGAAAGGCTAAGGATGGGGGACACGTCCCCAAGGAAAACCTGACAAAGGAAGAAAAGCGCCACTGAGCCTAGGAGGGCGGCTGGCCCTTTGAGCAGCCCCTGGAGACCCCCGAGAGAGGTCGCGCTCGATTCTGCCCTGGCCGGATCGCAGCACCACTAGGAAAAGACCGGAAAGCAGCGTCCTCGGTTGCCCCTCCAGGATCTCGCAACGCTACCCCAGCTGCCCTCCGCAGCTCGCCGTCCACGCGCATCGTGTCGCAGGGTGGGGACGCCCAACACTCTGGCTCAGGCGGGGCTCTCCTCAGCCGGCTGCGCCCCCGCCATGCACGAGCCCGGACTCACGGTCACCCTCGGCTTCCTCGACCCCTGGAAGCGAACCAAGCACCGCACGTGAGGCCCCGCGCACCTACCGCTCAGGTCGCTGTTGGAGACGCGCAGCGCCGTGTTCTCAGACTGCAGGGAGCGGCTCTTCTCCAGCAGCAGCACCTCCAGGGGCTTGGCTGCGTCCTGGACGGGGCAGAGCAGGGCTCACCACGGGGCCAGTCTCCCGCGGCCCAGGACCCGCCCCCCGCTCCCCGCCTCTCAAGGTGTTCAAAGGGCGCTGAACACCTTCACACCCCCTTGAAGAAAGAGTGAATTTCCGGTGAGGCAGTTTTTCTTCCTAGGCTCATCTGGCTTCTAGACAATTAGTCATTCTCTATTCTGTCCCCAAACTCCAGCAGTCTAAGCTGGGGCCTCAATCAGCAGCAGGACTGGGGCACAACCGCTGTCAAAAAGCAATCGTAAACTTTCTTGTGCCAGCTATGATGACGTGTGCTGTCTTCTGGGAATTAGGAGCAAGATTCCACTTATGTTGTAATTTAAAAAAATGAATTTTTAGGGTCTCCCTGTGTTGCTTAGGCTGAACCTCAATGCCTTGGCTCAGACCCTCCTACCTCAGCCTCCTGAGCAGCTGGATTAAGGCATGAGCAGAGGTACCCAGCTTCACAATGTGAATTGTAGGCGGCTACAGATGACAGGCTGCTGCTGTCACCCAGCCCCCACACCTTCTGGGGCGGTGCTCAGGGACTGCGCCTGAGCCCACCTACTGGAGGATGATCTTCAGCTCGACCTGAAGTGGTTTTACTTGTGGACTTATGGGTGCTGGGAAGGGATCTCAGGCCTCAGGTTGCTCAGTGCTCCACTACTGAACCGCAGGGCTGCCCAGGGGGCTTCTTGTCCCTGTCCTCAGGGCCCACCCAGGTGAGACCACACCTCACTGGCACCAGTCAGCTGTCTGCAAAGTGCTAACTTGCTCCTTTTAATTAAGGATTGTCTGCTTTCAGTGGCCTGAAGTTTCTTGAAGAACGACTCCTGGGGGTAAGTGAGAGGCCTCACATGGGGGGCAGTGCAGTGTCATGGGCCCTGAGCAGAAATGGAGAGGCGTACCTGCGTCCCAGCTCCCTCAGCCGGCGCGAACTCCATGGACTTCAGGATACTGAAAGAGCAAGACAAGACACTGTTTTCTACTTGGACCTTTGATCCGCCACGCTGGAGAGCATCAGCACCACCATCTCCTGCTCTCCAGGAACAAGGAACTGACAGCTTGAACAGTGTCCCTGGCAGGAATTTAATCTGATAATGTCTCTAGAGTAACTAGTATTCAACTAGCAGTTGGCTAGCGAAACTTTTTTGCCCAGCATGTAAATCATTCCATATGGAGTCACACCAGGTCTGTGCCGAGCAGGATTTTAAAGTTTAATACAGACATCACGTTGCTGCTGCGAGTGGAATGTATTTGTAAAGCTTAAAGGGAAAGAAAGTTCTCCCAAGGAAGCCAGAGAGGGGAACTCACTACCCACTGGCTACTGCCCATGTCCTTGCTAGGCAGCCACTGGAGACCCGGGGAAACAGATCAAGATGGCTCAAAGGCCAGGTGAGCACCTCCTCTGCAGCCCCAGATCTGGGAAGGAGCCCAGAGGCAAAGGTGTGGTGATGGGAGGCTTGCCACTCCCCTGTCCTGGGCAGCTCTGACCCTACGGTCACTTGGGCTCCCGACTCTCCACAAGCTGGGGCTGAGTGAGGTCTGGCCCTCAGAACTGCTGTTTCTTCCATTCCTTTCTTTTTGCCAGGACCAGGAAGGAAAGGGGAAGAGAGTCTGTGGGGCCCACGGGAGCTGCCAAGTGCTCGGCCGGGGTGGGCCGGCTACTGGGGAGGTCACTACTCGCAGGGATACAGCGAGTCCGCAGGCCCCTCCAGCATCCTGCAGCCATGAGCCCAGCTTCCGCCCATCTGAAGCCCCACGAGACTGTCATCCAGACACCAGAACGTGGGAGGATGCTGCCATCAGGGCACAGGGCACAGGGCCCGGAGCCTGGAGGCCACCCTTGGCCATGGCCATGGGTCAGTTAAGAGTCAGCCCCTAGTTCATCTGTACCTCTGCAGGGATCCTCGCCATGTAATTAACAAACACAGGGATGAGGAGCAGCTGGTAACTTTATCCTGTGTTACTGAAAATAATAAAAGAATTCTGGACCCCTCGGGTCACACAGCACAGGTCACGAGTGGCCAGGACACACTCCTCTGTCCTCGGAGGGCTTCATGGCACTCACAGTCACGCATCTGCCCCTTGTTTGACATCTTCTAGGATCGTGTGATAAAAGGCTAAGCCAGTCCGTAAGTTCATACAGGCTGAGCATCCCAAGTCGGAAAACCAGAACCCTTTGAGTGCCCCAAGTGGCAAATTCCATGCTGTGGAACTTAATTTCATGCACAAAATTATTAAAAATATTGCATAAAATTACCTTTTGGGCTACATAAAGAAGATGCATATGAAACAAATGAATTTCACATTTAGACTTGGGTCTCCTGCCCAAGGTATCTCAGTATGTATATACAAATATTTCAGAATTCAAAATCCAGAATACTTCTGGTTTCAAGCATTCGAACAAAGGATACCCAACCTGTACTGAAAACACAAACATCTCTACGTTTATATTCAACAAATATTTCTCAATCACCTGTTGTGTGCCTGGCACTGTGGAAAGTCAGAATTTTCTGAGTCCTGATCTACACCCCAGGAAATGTGCAGGCAAGAAGCAGGGTGGCCTTGGAGGGGCAGGAGAAGGGCCTTGGAGGAGCAGGAGGTTTTACAGGCCACTCCCGTGGGTGGACCCGGGAGAGAAGGCACAGCCTGTGGAGGCAATGGGAGGTGGGGCTGGGACAGGGAGGGGAAGGGGACTTGGGCCTGTGTCCGAGGGCACCTGGTTTATCAGGAAGAGGGAGATCAAGAGCACATTTCAGCAGAAAAGTTCCCCAAGAGGAGCTTTCAGACCCGGATACGGTGGTGGGGGCCATGGTCAGATGCAACAGAGGGCTGCTGAGAATGGACAGGCAGACCAGGAGCCTCGGTACCAGAGGAGGGGCGGAGGACCAAATCCCAGGGTGAGAGGGCAGGGACTGGCCAAGGCTGTCACAACACACTGGCTCAAAGCTAGAAGGTCCAATTTCTTTTCTTCTTCTTTTTTTAAAAAAACAATATATATATTTTTAAGTCAACCATGTCAAATGTGTCCCTGAGCTGAAATGGGGTGGGGGCAGTGCAGTACTGCTGGGGCTAGAACCACAGAGGGTCAAAAGGTCCATCCAGAGGTGCCAGTAGAGGTTTTCTGCAGCCTGAGAAGGGTCACCTGTGCTGGTACAGGAGCCCAGGGGAACAGCAGAGTCCTGGAGGACGGTGTGACCAAGAGAAGGTCAAAGAGGCCTGAGGGAATGGAACGGATAGAAAACAGGGGACATAGGGGGATGGCCACTTAAAGGAGAAACTGAAAATGTCTGCAAGACAGAGAGTGGCTGACAGAACCAAGGAGCAGGCAGGAGCGGGGAAGGAGGGGACCGAGGCCCAGGTGGAAGGGTCACTTGGAGAGATGGGAGGTGGAGCCCAAGGAGAGGAGGAGAGATTCTGGCACGTGGCTGGCACAGTCCATGAGGAAGAGGATTAGGGCGCCTGTGCAGAGGCCCATCAGGGAGCAACTTGGGCAGAGCAGAGGAGGCCAAGGAGCCCCGGAGCAGCCGAGGTTGGCCACACACCACCGTGAGACCCACGCATCTGTGCAGGCCACTGGGAACACCGTGGCAACTTCCCTGCAGCGCTGCGTGAGAGAGAATGGTGGAAACCAAGGGAAAGGCCAAGGGAACTGTGGGCACCAAGGGCTGTAGGCTGGGGTAGGCCAGGACCTGGGAGCTCCAGGGTCCAGGAGGGAGCTGGCCCAAGGGTGGGTATCAGCACTGGGGGATGACCAGTTCCCAGCTGAGGCCTCACAGAGGGGGATGAGGTCTGGGAGAAGGAGGCCCTGGTGGAGGGAGGTCACGTGCACTTTCGAGTGGAAAATGTCCCCCTCCTCACCTGCCTGCTCAGGGGATTTACACCTGTGAGACAAACTCCAGGGTGATCATTTCTATGAAGGTGGTATTTCCCTGAATGTGAGCCCACTGAATACTTTACGTACACCAAGCCTTACAAAAAGGCCACAGAATTCCAGGAGTGGCCCCAGTGCAAACATCCACAGCACCAGGCCCAGGACACTGCAGAGGCAGAGCCCTGGTCCGTGTGCGGGCAGCTGCCCGACGCTGCATGACCTGTTAGCAAAGGGTCCCAGCGAGCACCGTGTGGGAAGGCCCACGGGCATTTCCATACTCACTTCAGTTCTTTCTTCACCTCCTCATAGTCGGCCTGGCCTTTGAGTTTTTCTTCCAGTTGCTGAAAACAGAGAGGAATTTGATTAGTGGTCCCGTCTGCAAGTAGGTAGACGATGTCAACGAGCACACTCCTGTAGAACACGCCCCTGAGTTGGGAGGCGACCCTGCACACACGGAGGCCGACAGCCTGGGTGCCATCGTTCTGACATAAAACTGAGGGTGAAAGGAAAAAGCTTCCCTGAGGTGGAAAACAGAATGAGGAGACTTTTATTCTGGACCAAATACCAGGAAATAGCAAACCGAGGCACAGATGTGAGCCCAGCATTTAGAGAGCAGCGTGTTTTCAGCAAGTGTGCTCTGCTGGCTGGTGTGCACAGTGGCTGAGGACACCTTGGCTGGGACCCCTGCTAACAAGACAAGCACTTTGCTGCTGAGTGTCGACATTACGCAGGCACTGGGAAGAGAGCATTTGTGCTCCTGGAGCCCAGGATATTGGGGTTTGGGGAGTGGATGCCTATTTTCTGGGTAGTTAGGGGTTTCCCTGAGAGAGACCTGAGTCCTGCAGGGAGGCCTGCCAGGGACCCTACAGCCCCCATGGTCCTGCGGGGAGGGACAGAACATTGTCAAGGTGTAGTGCTGCCCACAGCCCTGCCAGGCTTTCTTGCTGGGAAGAGCTGTTGGCATAGGGTGGATCAGTCGAGGGCACTTCCTTCTACAAAGGTGCTTTTGGCCTCCTCCAAAGGGAGCCTGCTGGGGCAGCTCAGCAAATGCTGCAGAACCCAGGGCAGGACCCTGCCAGTCCATGCATTTCCAAGCTCAAGGGGCATGAACTCCACTTTCTGAGGTGCCAGAGCCTTCCTGTCTGCAGGGTTTCTAGGTGCTCCTTTAGGCTGTCCTTAATTCAGACCATTCTGGAATCTGGGACGCCCTTCTGGAATCCACAGTGAGTGGCTGTCCTGAGGATGCAGGCGCTCTGCGGCCACGCCCACTGTGCTGTCTCCTGCTGCCTCCACCAACAATCTCTCGCGCATTTGTTTTCTGTTGCATAAGATTGCTCTCCTAGTTCCCTTTAAGATTTCTCGCCAACTTTATGTATTATGATGGTTTTCTCAGTCATAATCCAATGGGGGGTAGTAGGCACTCATTTTCCCACAAAAGACTCTCAGAAGGTGCTCCCAAAGAAGTGATTATTCCATTCTCTTGCCTGTAGTCAAGTGGCAGGAGGCACTGACGTGACAGCCCTC
This sequence comes from Marmota flaviventris, assembly GCF_047511675.1. NCBI lineage: Eukaryota > Metazoa > Chordata > Mammalia > Rodentia > Sciuridae > Marmota > Marmota flaviventris. Next base: position 29,178,778 of record NC_092516.1, read on the forward strand.
CCTTGCAGAGATCATCCAGTGTGGCTGAGAAGCAAAACACGTGGCAGAGCGTGGAGCTCACTAAGGCCAGACACAGACACGGGCCGCTGGTCAGAGCCAGAGAGTGGAAGGGACAGGGAGGAAGGGAGGCAGTGGGGCACTCACCCTGCAGCCCCCACCTATCACGCATAAGCTGGGTGTCTCTGGGCAAGTTAATAAGCCTCTCACAAAAAATAGGAACAACACAAGGACCTCAGAGGCCTCCACAGGCCGGGAACAGGGCAGGTGTGGCAGCTCTGTTCCTCATGCTGGGGCTGTTACTGCTGGCACACAGATCACAGGAGGTGTGGCCGCAAGTCTCCTCTGAAGACCTGTGACTGGTTCTGATCAAAAGGTTAGGAATGGGATGTGCACATTTTAGACAGTTTTGTCAAGAGCTGAAGAGCATCCACTGACATCTCTGCTGCCTGCCTGGGGCAGCTGGTGAAGAAGGCCCCAGTACCTCTCTTGCCACCCTCTGATGGCATTTCTTGTCTTGGGCAAACAAGCCTGGGGAGGATGCCTGGTCTACAGAGCACCTACAACCTGACCACCTGGCGGTCTCCTTAGAGAAGACCTTGCTTGGGCACCAAAACTCAAGACCACCCTAGAGGAGGGGGTGGGCCGCAAGGATACCCACGCTCCTGCGGATCTTGAACCGAGACTCGGGGCTACGGCGGACCAGGTAGGAGGAGCACACGGCCCTGCAGCAGCTCTGGCTGCTAAGTGCAGACAGGCAACAGAGGCAGCTCCCAGCCAAGGTCACCAAAGCAGAACCTAGGGACTGTGGTATCTTCCCAGAAGAAAGCACAAACAGCCCTTCTTTAAACTGGTGGGCTTCGCAATGTTTCGAGGGCAGCAGTATCGGGTAGGAACTGCCTTGTTTTGAACTTGGCTCTCTTCCTAGGTGAGCGACTTGTAGTAGGATACTTTCGGGGCAGTGGCAGTGAGCCGCAGCTCCCAGTTATTGCTGCCATCTTGAGGGGCGACACCCACAGCCCCCAGTGTACCGCAGTGCTGAGCTGTGGTGTCTGCTGGTGTGCCAGGAGCACTGGGCCTGGCCATGGACACAGGGGGATGGGTCCAGACGTGAGAGGAACTTAGGAGCCAGACTTTGGGCTGCCTATGAGCTTGGGTGACTCAACCTGGGGAGAGGCAGAACTGACAGGGGCTTCTGAAGGACAGTGATGAGGATGCAAAGGACCTGCCGCTCCCCACGACCCCGTCCACACTGTGGCTGAGTCAGTCCATCCACGGTTCCAGGAACATAGAGGAGCTCAACGGCCCTCTCAGCTGCTAGGACTGTCTATCCTAAAATCCCAGCTATGACGTAAGTCATAAGCAACTTGATTTAAAGTGCCAAGTACTTGGGCATGCAGCAAGCGAGGCACGCAATTCTAAAAGACTTGTATCTCACTCAAGTCAGAAAACATGGTCCTTGGTGCTTTGGGGCTACTGGCAAAGACCTGTGGTGTATCAGACCCCTGCAAGAAGGGCACAGAGGCCACATCCCTGGGGCCACTGTGGGTGGGATGGTGTCTGCAACACAGGAGCAGAGCTCGGCTCTCCGCAGCGCTTGCCTGTACCCCCTGCTCTGGGGACACTGCCTTTCTGCACCTCCTTTCCAACTGAAGGGAGGCCCTCTCCTTAGGAAAACCCACCCCCATGATTGCTGGGGAGAGGCAGCAGTTACGTACAACTGGGCTCTGTCTACACTGGCCCCAGGTGAGGAGCCCAGGGTCAGCCTGGTGCCTGGATAGTGAGTCCCTGTCTTTCTGGAACCTTCTGAACACCGCAGCAGATGCTGTACGTGCCGTGGAGGGTGCTCAGAACACAAGAGGAGGGGAGAGCCATCCTGCCACAGCCAGATGGTGGGGACAGTGAGGGTGACATTGGAGGGCTTGCTCTTACCCTTGGAGGCTCAGGTTAGAGTGGACAGAGGAGCAGGGCCAAGGAAGTGTGGAGGAGGGGCCTCTGCAGAACAGACAGGTCACCTCTGTCTTTCAGTGGCCATGACCCGGGTCTGACCTGGGCCCTGGGCAGGTGGGACCAAACTGCTTGCAGAGCAGAAGGGACCTGGCTCAACATCAGGCCACCTCAATGGTGCTCTTCACCGTTGGGGAGGTGGCTACTAAGCTGGGCTGTATGTGGGCTACAAGGGTCACTTCACTTGGGGAGCAGGGCCGGGGTGCTGAAGCCCACCACAGATTCCCGCCCCTGATGGGCTCCCCCAGGCACTGCAGAGATGCTCACAAGATTTTACAGGAATCTGCTGATGTCTTGTTGTTCTAGCTGGCCAGAGGCCACCTTGGTTCTGAGGTGGCACTCTGGGATGGCCTCCGGGGTGGTCCCCTGGGGCCTCACCCCCTACAGGCAGGCAGCCCCTGCCTCTGCATCAGGGCCCCACACAACTCCCTCCTCACTCCTTCCTTCCTCAGACCTGCTCTGTGGCTTCAAGACCCAGCGAGGACAGTGCCAGTGGAGTCATGTGCTCTGGACGCCATCTCAGTGACCCTGGGCGACCCTCAGTGATATTTGATGTCAGAACTACCATGTGCCACTCTGAGGGTGAGGCTTCTCTTCTCAGTCACCTGCTGGCTGATGGTGGCTAAAGGGCGCAGTGTCAGACTAAGTCCCCCTCCACAGCCACAGGATGGACACTGGGCCTGGCCTCCCTGAGCAATGACCATCTTCCTGCCTGTTTGCAGGACTAGTGTCCAAAGGGGCTTGGTCATAGTCCTTTTTAAAAATAGGGGTCTGTATCCACGGCTAGAACCTCGCAGAGGGAAGCCTGGGCAGAGAACAGCTGGAGCATCAGGCGTCAGGCCCATACCACTGGGTGACGAGGCCATGTGCCCCAAGGGGCAGCCTCCACAGGCAGGAGCAGTGAGTCCAGGAAGGGCCACCATCTGTCTCCCACTCCAGTGCCTGAGGGACACAGCAGACTCCCACAGTAGCTCCATGGGACCCATCAGAGCCTGAGGAGGTAGGGGGCGTGGGTGGGAGCATGTGCAGTTGGGAAAGACCCCCAGGTGATGCCAACACACCTGCCCACTGCCTCAGTGGGAAGAAGTGACCTTTAGAGCATCTTTAGAGAATGCGACTTCTCCTCGCTGGGGAGTGGCACTCCTTAGCTAGCCTTCCTCATAAATACCCACTTTAAATTGCAGCTATTGGTGGCATTATTTTCTCTGCCGCATCGAGCCTAATGCAGGTGACTGTCTAATTATACTGCCTCTGTATGAGAATGTTCCGACAGAAAACCACCGAACAGAGAGTTATCAAAAATAGCAGCCTTATCACGGCGGCGGGGTTATTTCATTAATTACCAACACAGAATCATCCTCTCCAAAAGGCGCTGTGCTTGAGCACTTGTCAGATTGGGCAAGAAGAAACACCTCCCCCTTCAGAGCCTGCCGCCATGTCTACTTAAGGGTCAGAGGCTGCACCAGGAGATGTGGAGATGCGCTTGGAGCTGTGCTGGGTCATGCAGAGCCCCGGCAGGGATGGTGGTCAACGAGCAACCTCCAGAACCACTGCTCACCTGTCCAGGAGGAAGGAAGGAGTCTTGGTGGGAAAAAGATGGGCAGGTTCAGTGTGCGGGAGCACTACGGGTAGTGCCGCAGGCTGCGTGGGTGGAAAGTACTCAAGAATCCTGCCCACAGAGCCCTTGCCTGTGGAAGGCTCCCTCTCCCCAGGTGACTGCCACAAGCATGTGGGCATTCGTCTCAAAGATCCAGGACCCTCAGCCAGACGCTCATGGCAAGGCCACCTGCCATTCTAGAGAACCCAGAGTTGCGTTCAGAGGCACAGCACCCTTTGACAAATAGCACCCCAGTTGTAGCCCCCACTGTGTGTCCTGGAGCCCCAACGCTGGCAAACAGCCAAAGGAGGAGAGAACGCAGAGGAGAGAGGGCCATGGGAGAGGGAGAAGCAGCCAGGAAATGCCTGTGCTGGTTAGGAGAGTCCCGTCTCACTCTTGCTGGTTGCTGGTCACCGTCTCTGCGGGGTAAGAGCTCCTCAGGACAAGAGCATAGGGTTGCCAAGGTGACATTTTCCTAATAATTGTCTCTCTGCCTAGCTCAGGCTGCAGATTCTAAGTTACACACATTAGAAAGCACCCAGAGCCCCGAGAAGCCAGCCCATTCAATTACCCTCACCCCTTGGGGTGAGGGAGGTAGGTGTCCTCCTCTGAGAAAGGGGGATGCCCTGTGTCGGGTTTGCTCTCTGAGAAATCTTTACTCCTGGTGACAAGGGGTTAAGATAATTAAAATCAGAGCAGTCTCGTTATTAGAGGATATGTTTTGATTATCAGATCAGACGAAGAGGAGGGAGCGATGGTTTTTGGAAGAAGTATTGCCGAATTGTTTCATTAACTGCACAGTATTAAAGAATTCCCCCAAGATACGGATAAAGAACATTCATTTGTGAAACTGCGTTTCATTTTTTGTGAAGGCGAACATTAAAACCTTAACTGATTTAGAAGAAATTGCTCCATAATGAAAAATGGAAGGTCTAGAGTCTCCGTGTCACGATGCCGTGTGTGGGAGGTGTCTGGGTGGCGCCCTGGAACCGTAACGAAGGGGAAGAAGGCAAATTATCTAATAACAATGCCACCAGGAGGGTCAGAAATGGTCTTAACATGAGAAAATTAGATTTAAATCTAGAAATAAAAAAGCGAGTCCTGGTCCTCATCGGGCAAGCTGGTGAGAGGAAGGAGCACTGGAGATATAATGGCCACATTAATGAAGGATGGGACCAGCTTCCGATGGTCTCCCCAGGTCCGCAGGGCCTCCTCAGAGGGAGCTGAGCACCTGGCAGTTTCTCAGAAAGTGGATGAAATCTGCCCCAAAGAGGCAAAGAAGAACCAGCAAGGGGGAGCTGCAGGTGGCCCTGGTCAGCGATAGACTTGTGCAAATTTGGTTCTGGGTCAAACCTGGTCATGTGTCAAGAAGCAATCTCCATTGAAAAAAAAAAAAGGGCCTAACTCCATTCTAGAATCACTTTATGTAAGGAAAACTCTTCTTCTTCTCCTTCACTTCTTTTGTAAAATTTTGAGACAAGGTCTCACCACGTAGCCTTGGCTGACCCCTCACGCTCCCGGGCTCCTGTGCTCCTCCTGCCCCAGCCCTAGGACTGGGTGGCTGGGACTTAGGGGTGCACTATCACCCTGGCTTCATGGAAGTTTTACAACTGACCTTAATCCAACTCATTTAGTAGACAGTGAACAGAAACCAGTCAGTCTGTCATGCACTCAGTGAGGGAAAAACCTAGGTAGGCAGAACAGACTGGAGGGGTCCCCGCAGCAGAGCACAAGACCTCCAGCCTGCAGCTGGGCCCCGGCTCTTGTCATTCCTGCCTACCTGTTTGCCAAGGAAGATGCCACTCACCCTGGCTATGACCCCTAGCAATCTAGGGCCCCAGAGCTGTCTGCAGCGCACACTTGACTTCGCAGACTGTGGATACTTTGAAGTAGCATTACTATTATTTAAAGCATAAAAAAGGTTCTGGGTTCTGCACTTGGGATAGAGATTTAAGAGAAGGCCCTGGGAGCTAGCTTCTACTAGGCTGCCCAGTGAGTCCACTTGGGAAGAAAGAGATAACCTGCAGCTCTCTGAGCTGAGCCACTGGGCTGACCACAGGCTTGAGTGGCAAAGGAGTGTCCCCCAGATCAGGGTCAGACAGGGCCTTTGTGGAGCACTGTGCTTCCATTTTTGATCCAAGCACAGGAAGAACCAGAGCTTTAGTGGGCGGGGTCCTCTCATCAGAAGTCTGCAGGCCAGCAGAGCTGGACCATGGTATGTCTACACAGATGGCCTCTGACTGTGACAACGCTGTCAGCTCCACGAGGGCACACATTAGCAGGTGGCGTTTCTACCAAGTATCAGGACAGTGGCTCCACATATAAGGAGTGACCCACTGAGAGGGACACGTGGTCCACGCAGAGCCTGCAGTGGGGTTTAGAGCACCATGCTTGCTGTCGGTGCCAGGCAGGCGAGGGTGCACCGCTGGGCCCCTGGGCCCCCTGCCCCAGCCCTTGCAGGGTCTGTACCTTGAGCGTGCTGTTCTTGGCACTCAGCTGCTGCTCCAGCTGGGAGATCTGGCTGGCCGAGTTCTCCCGCAGCTTGGTGAGGCTGCCCTGGAGTCTCTGCACGTCCTCCACCAGCTGGGCGATCTCCCTCTCCTTGGCGGCCAACTCAACTTCTAGGCTGGAGCGAGTCAGCACCTCTATGGCCTGCTCCTGCGGAGAAGAGGAGAAATGACAAAACCGCACTGGCCTTGGGCAGGTGCTGGGGGTTCCTGTGTGGGCAGTGGAGGGGCAGTGACCACACAGACCTCAGGTGTGCACGGTGAGCTCAGGGCAAGACACTGCTTCCTGCCTTGGCTTGCAAGTGACCTCCCCCACCTTCCCCTGCCACCACCCCATCTACATCCCTGGATTCCTTCATTGGACATTTTCCATGAATGCACCGAGTACCAGGTGCGCGGCAATGAACCACAGGACCAAAGTCCTGGGTGGTGACATGAGCCTCCAAAGCAAGGAGGCCAGGGCAGCCAGCGCTGGGAGAGGCCAGAGGCTTTACCAAATGGTCAGGGAAAGTCTCACTGAGCGGGGGATTGGGAGCCAGGATCTAAGGAGGTGTGGGGGGCAGAGTACTCCTGCCCGGGGAGCAGGAAGCAGGGCGGCTTGGATGGGAGCCAGGATATTGCTCCAGAACTTGTGTCTTCTACCGCACGCTGCGATTTACTCTCCTTTGGATTCATTATTGAGTATCCACAAGCTGAGATCTCGGTTTGACAAATTTGACCCTTAGCGTTCACATTCCCCAAGAGTTAAAAGATGGGAGAAGCACACTTGGGGTTCCTTTACTTAGAAACAATTGAGTTGTTTTCTTTCTTTCTTATTTTTCCAAAGAAACTTACTCTTTCCTTTCTCTCCAAAATGGTCAGCATGGGAAACACCCAGAGGAGAAGGTATTCTAAATAAAGTCACGTGTGATTCTGCTTCCCGACGACTTGAGCAGGGCTTGTTAAGTTTTAAAAGTAACCTCAGCTTCTGAACAATCTTGGGCTTTTCACAAGGAGATGTGCTTCTGGGCACAGCCAATAGGGACAGGGGACAGGGCTCCAGGCACCCTGAGAGCAGCTTAGGGTACAGCATGGAATGCCACCACCCTGGCCCTTCCCCACTCCTGAAGCTCATGGCTTCGAGCCTGGATCTTGCCTGTGCTGGGTAGAGAAGGGAGGTGAAGATGGCAGCTGTGGCCCTGGATGCCAGGAACAGCTGTGCCACGCATGACATGCTTATCCCAGGGTTTCCACGTCTGGGACCGGCCACTCTCCAAGGAAGTACCTCTTCACACCTCCCTGGGCAGTTCAGACCTCCAGTGTGCAGTGCCCAGGAGTGGCTCCTCTGTCTCTTCGCCTTGCTGGATGCCGTCCATCATGTAGCTTACCACCTTGACCTCTGGCAGTGGTCCCAGGGTCCCGAGCATCTCTATGACCCAACCATTCCATGTGGCCCATGTCCGTGGGCCACTGCCAAGTCACCAATGAGCACAGCGAGTCCAGTTCAGAAGTTGGGAGTCAGTGTTGGAAACTGAGGAGCCAACTGACATTTTGGTGACGTTTTTACTGTCTTTTATCAAACTATCAGTGTGTAACAGAATGGAATTTAAAAAACAAAAGTGTCCTTTATCCCAGGGCTTGGAAAGCACCATCTGGGTGCCACTAGGTAGTCTGGCCCCTGAGGGGCTCTGGAGCAGGGAGGAACATGGTAGCAGGGACACAGGCCCAACGGCAGGTGCAGACAGAACCACTCCGTTTATGAGCCTCCCACTGGGGGTGCCTGCCACCAATGCTGCCTCCTCTGCAGTCTATGGAATCAGCCGGAAGGGGTCTGGGCTTCACATCAGGTAAGTTCAAGTTGTTGAATCAGAGACAGTGGTTCAAGTAACTGTCTAAAGCTCAGCAGCTCCTGGCACTGGCCCTGGGCCCAGCTGGGGACCTGGGAGTAGGCAGTACTGAGGGCCATCCACTGAATTTCTGGGGGCCCACCTGGCCTGGCCACAGGGCTGGGCACATCAGCTGATTCTCGGAACTGAAGTCACAAATTCCCTCGAAAAAGCAAAAAAGCCCAGCTGCCTCCCCTAGGCAGGAGGCCCTGAGATGGCCAACCTCAGGGCAGTAAGACCTGGAGGTGCAGCAGAGAAGAGCACCCCACTCTGTGGCCCAGCCCATGGCTCCCTGTCTCCCAGCATGGGGGTACTCCTGGTGGTCCCATCGTGAGGACAGAGGGAGGAGGAAGAAAGAAACAGAAGGGTCCAGGGGTGACCAGGTGCTGCGGTCAGGGAGAGTGTGGGCCTGATGATGAAGCTGAGGGCACTGGCACAGCTCTGGATGGAAATCCAGGCGGCAGAGTGAACAAAGAGGTCAGGGGCCCAGTGGCAGGCGGTTATGCCATCCAGCTCACGACCCAACACATAACCCTCCGTGGTCAAGGAGGGCCAGGGCCACCAGCGCCTTCACCTCAGAGGCTCTACCCAGCTGCAAGGGGATCAGGAAATGCGAGTGTCAGGGTTAGCTGGAGCCGGGAACTCAGCGCCCGGGGCAGGGCCCAGGCTCCCCTTGTGATCCCGATGGGGCTCAGGGTGAGACCCTGGCTCAGGCGGGGGGCAGGAAATCCCCGGGTTCTTGGTTCCAGGACCCCCAGGGCATGCTACTTGCCCCCCGGGCTCCGGTGGCTCAGGTCCTGGCAGGACATGCAAGGGTACTTAGCTTGGTCTGAAGGTACTGGCCCCGGAAGGGCTTCAGTGATGAGCACGCTCAGAGGGGAAAGTGAACACCAGAACAGGTCCCTGGTGTGGGTGTCCTTGGTGTGTCCCTTTGAACCTATCCCCGTCCCTGGCTCCTAAGCACAGTGCTGAGACCAGAATGCTGGGCCTGATCCAGTGGGCGGTCACCTTGTGTCCAGCAGCCACCTTCGTGGTGATGATGAGTGAGCCGCAGGGGCAGGTTCTGGGTGAGGAGAGCTAGATGGGGAGGAGATGGTGGCCCGGGTCTGGGATGGAAGTGCTATCTGGAGCTGGGCTGCCCTTTCAGTCTTGTCCCTTCACCGGGAGGTGAGGCAGCAGGAGTTGGCTTGGCTTCTCCTCCTCATGCCACCTGCTCCTGCCTCCACCTCGAGAGCCAGCTGGAGTGGGTGGTGGGATGGAGGTGGCCCTCTTAACAGGGCAGCTTGCCTAGTCTCCAAAAAAGGGGGCTGTGTGCGGTGTCCAGAGCACTGCGCCCTCGTTTGTCTGCAAACCCTCCACTAAGGTCTCTGTGGACCTGCCTTGCTTGCAGCCCATGATGGGATGGGAGGGGGATCAGGAGAGTGGCCTCGAGCAGGAAGGACTGGGTCCATACTCCAGCTTTTTTTTTTTTTCAGCAGTGTTGGGGATGGAACCTAGGGCCTCATGCACGCTAGGCAAGCGCTCTGCCACTTAGCTATGTCCCCAACCCTTTTAAAATTATTTTGAGATGGGGCCTTGCCCAGTTGCTGAGGTTGGTTTTGAACTCGTGATCCTCCTGCTTCAGCCTCCCACGTAGCTGGGATTACAGGCGTGTGCCACTGTGCCAGACCGACTTGGTTGTTTCCTAGTGTGTGACGTTAGGAAAGGTAAGCTCCTCTGAGCCCCAGTTTCTTTACCTGTAAAATGACAATACACAACTTCCCTCTCCTGACTGTGATGTCACCAGGCAGAAATGAAACACGGAGGCAAGGCTCTACTCACTGAGTGTCCGCGCACCTTCTAGGACCGTGGTTCTGCTGAGACGCCCATCATGTCGATTTTGGCCTCTGCTAGATCTGTGGACTCTACTGTTCAGCGGCTGAGTTCTGCCGGCCAAGCCCAATAGACCATTTTCCGCTGGCCTGGTTTCTGTGTTGGCTGGAGCCTCAGCTCGCAGCCTACAGAGGATGTGGAGCCAGGGACCCGCTCCTGGAAGGCTGAGTCAGTGCCAGGTAAACACTGCGCGAGCCAGTGATGAAGTGTGTACACGCCCCGGACCCGCGATGCACTCTACCTGCGAGAACATTCATTTCCTTTTGAAATGTTTTGGTCGCTGCAGTCCAGGACGGTGCCAGAATTCTTTTCAATCAAAACATTTAGCTCAGGAGCCGTGAGACATGTTAGGATAGACGGCTTCCTCTACAGCCCCGAGGACGGCCACAGAGACCGGGGGAGCTGCCAGCCCCAGCACCCAGGGCCTCCTCCCGCCTCAGCCCTGGTGTGTACCCGGTGCATCTGAGCTTGGGTGAGGGACAGAACAGCCTCTTGGACATCTAAGTTCAAGGTATCAAAGACCATGAATTACGAAGGTGCGTTGGTGCCTTGAATGGGAACTTTTCTCTGTGTCCTAAAACGCTCCAGTCTCACGCTGCATCTGATGTCAATGTAAAGAAAGAAAACTAAAACCGATTCTTATTCTTTTTTTTTGTCTTTGTAGTGCTGGGGATTGAGTCCAGGGCCTCGTGTGTACTGGGCGCACTCCACCTGAAAACCCCAGCCCTGTAAGTATGAATACATACCAGCCCAGCCACAAGCCATTCTTAAAAGAAGGAGTCCTGGCACCAGCCGTTTGCTCTAGGTCCAGTCCTGGTGATCACTTAAAAGCTCCAGTCTCAGGTGTCTGAGGAGCCAACTGAGTCCTGGCTCAGCCACTGACCGTGCTCTGGGGCCAGCTGTTGACACTCACTGGGCTTCGTCTCCTCCTCTGGGTAAGGAAACAGCAACACCCTGCTTCACAGGTTAGTGGAATACTGGCTGTCACGAGGGACTTTCCACAGCAGCGAGTTTTCCTGAGATTGTGCTCTCTGTGGAGGGCCTGGTCCTGTTCCTCCTCACTACCCCAGTGCCCCTCACGCCAGGCAGCAGCAAGGGCTCCGCGAGTCTTTGTTAAATCGAAGGACACCTGTGACTGCCAGGGACTCACTGTGGCCATCAGAGCAAAGGGGCCTTAGTTGGGATCACTTAATCCAGTGGTGGAGTTCTGTGTCGTAGCCTTGGGGTCAGGGAGCATGGCACCAGCCAAAGAAGGGTGCCCGCTGAGGTTCACTGAGGTCTGCGAGCATGGCAGACATAACTTCCTGACCTCAGGAGACCAGTCTTCATGGGCGGACAAACACTCAGGGAAGCTAAGCCGCTGTCCCCAGCTGATGGACACAGAGCAGGGAGGTGACTCTGGGCTCCAACACCTGGGGCTCAGCCACCACACTGCACCAAGCCGAAGGAGTCTAGGAACCTGATGCTCAAAATCTCCTTGACCATGCTGGGGAAGCTGTGGCTATTTGTTACCTTTAGAAAAATCGGGCAAAAGGATGAGACTCATGCCTTGCTCCCCCTGGCTGTGTGTGGCTGGCAAACTCAGGGTGAGCTGCTATTCTACACCCCCTTGGGTTTCTGGATCACTGTGGACTCTCCCCAAGGAAGGTTGCCCCAGAAGGACAGACCCTCGACTGCCCTGTGGAATTCTGGGGAGGCTCCCCTATGCACCCCGCAGCCCCCAGCAATGACCCAGGCTGGGCTGGGGAGGAGCCCTCAGCACTGGGGAGGCATCAGGCCGGCCCAGAGGCTGCGGCATCTCCTAGCCTGGACCAGGTTCTCCCTTCAAGTTGTTAAAAGTGCAGCACTGGTGCAATGTTATTCCAAAAGAGGCGTCAAAACCCCCAGGAAGAAAGGCCCCAAGGCGAGGGCGCAGATGCCCGGGCGGAGCCCCACAGGCGAGCTACCCACCACATCCGGCGCCTTCTGGATCTGGGAGGCCAGCTGGAGAGAGTGGTTGGCCGAGGAGAGCTGCTCCCGTAAGGTCTCCGCCTCTCGCTGAGCCACCTCTGCCCTCTGAAGGAAATGAAAAGGGGCGAAGAGAGAAAGTACACCCGGTTTAACAACTGACAATTATTACAAGAACATTCATCAATTCATGCCTGACTGACTATAATTGATTTTCCTAAACACTCAACCTAATAAATGCTCGGAAAAAAACATAGAATGTGATGGATTTTTATTTTAAACAGTACAAGGAAGAAATAATTGAGCGATTATGACAGTAATTTAACGCTAGGAGCAAGGAATCCCCTGCTGATACTAATGCTCCGGCCCACTGAATTTCCCAGACTGAATAAATACCAGTGGAAATAGAGTCTTCTGATTCAATTTCTTTCTATTCTCATAGACCGAGAAGATTTTATTGCAGGATTCCTCCTGGGAGTAATTCTCACGGGTAAACAGTGAATTAAAGACACTTTGGCCATTCTCGCCTTAAAACCAGGCGGTGCGGTGGCTCTTTTCCCCCAGTAGGCCTGGCCATCCCCAAGCCGGGTGGAAAGGCCACTTCTTTTGTGAGGGCTGGACTTTCTTCAAGCATTTTTAACCCTTCACCAGGCATCGTTTTTGAAAATCAGTGCTGGGTTTTCAGCCGGCCAGGTCAGCCTGGGGACAGTGGAGGGTGGGTAGCCAGGGCCAGCACAGATGGTGGCAGGAGAAACGTGTGGCCCTCCATCATCTGCTATGACCCAGGACAAGGAAACCACCTCTGCTGCAAAGCCACCTTCCCATTGCATGGAGAGGACAGCTACGCCACGAGAGGGCTCTGGGGATGGGCCCCTCTGAGCCTCCACCTACCCGTCTGTGCGACGGGAACACATGCCTTCTCCAAGGCCTGGCGAGGTCCTGCCATGGACACTCAGCACGCGGGGCATGTGCAGAGGCAGCCTCTCAGGCAGCTCACCCCGGCTTCACAGTTAGGTTTAAGACAAAGCCCCAAGGAGGGAAACAGCAGATGACGACATGGGGGCACATGGACTGAGGGTGACTGCGCTTCCTCAGTCTTCTTTTTTTTAGTTGCAGATGGACCCAGACCTTTATTTTATTTATTTATTTTAATGTGGTGCTGAGAATTGAACCCAGTCTCACATGTGCTAGGCACGTGCTCTGCCACTGAGCCACAACCCCAGCCCTTCTTCAAACATTTTGCAAGTGACATTCCACCAACAGAAGAGATCAAGGAGGAAAGCCCAGGTGAGCAGGGGTGTTTTGTTTTTCTTATCTTGAGCTGTGACAGTGTGTGTCTATTATTTGCAAAGCAAGAACACAGAGAAGCAAGCAGCTGTCCTGCCCTGGTCCTCACAGGCCCATCTACCTGGATGAAGAAGGATTTGGCAGTCTCAGTGACTGAGCGGTGGCAGCCTTACACCTAACACTCCCCACACAGACAAACCAGGACTCCCTGAGCGCAGACGTGGCTGGCGGGCGGGTGGCCACCTGCCCTGCTGTATAGGAAACTCTCGGAAACCCCCTGAACCTAGTTCATGAGGTGCCTGGCCACGTGTCGGTGCCCAACATGTCCTTCCAGAGTCTCTGCTCCAAACACAACCCTGGGCCCGGCCACTGGGAAAGGTGGCCACGTGCCTGGTGTGGTGAGGACAGTGAGGGCCATCTCGGTCCTCGGCGTCAGGGCTGTGGAGGATTTCCTTTTTAATGTCAAACATTTCCCTCAGTTTATTTTCAAGTTTCTCTGATCATTGTGCCACATGCCTCGAAGTATCGTCTTCCCTTGCTAGTCAGCTAAGCCCTCGGGCACAGCATCCCGTGACTCTCCAGGATGGAGGTGTGCTTTGACACCCTAAGTCCCTCTTCCTACGCCTGCAGGAGACTGTTCTGCAGCCAGCCAGGTGGAGCCACTGGCCTGACTGTGGCGCTAGTTTTTGGGTGGGGCTGGGAGGCCTGGGGGCGGGTTCAGGAGGCATCATCAGGAGAGAGGGATGGCCTCTGTGAAGGCCACGGCTCACAGAGCAAGAGACCTGACCAGCCACTGACCACCCTCCAGACTGTCCTGCGTCCAGTCCCCAAGTTCATGTATGATGGCTCCGGCCTGTCCCTTCCCAGTCACAGCTTCTCTGGCTTGACCTGGTTACTTCAGTGTGACTTTCTGGTTACTCCTTCATTTGGCATTTGGTTGATGTGGCTCATGTGGCTACACAGGCACAAGCCAGAAGAATCCCAAGCATCGCAGGTGGAGGAGGGAGCGGGGGACAGGGAGAGAAGGCTGACATGCAGCCGGGACGACCCAGTGTCTGCAGTGATGGCTGCATTAGCTTGCATGGGCAGCTGAGGCACAAAGTGGTCCCCCTCCAGGGTGCTGCCACCTGTCTCAAGGTCTTCCTGAAGAAGTCACAGGGGTGATTTCTGATCTGACCCCAGACTTGGAGTGTGGCTGCTCAGAGCCATGGGGACATAGGCCACACTTCTGTGAGGCAGACTGGCAGCAGCCCTGGTCCTGAGTGAGTAGTGCTCTGCTGAACCCGGTGGTCCCGAGAGGCACCTCCTGCTGACCATCCACCTTCCTAAGGAATGGGGTAAACACCAGAGCGTGGGAAGCGGAGGTGAGCAAGAGGGTGAGCGGGACAGTGCTGGCCTTCTGGTGGCAGCCTTGACTGCCTGATAGAGAACAGCCACCGGGGCCGAGGGCCAGTGGGGCCCAGAAACCCAGGGCCAGCTATGCCCACCACACAGTGGCATGGCCCGTCTGGCCTCTTTACGCTGTCCTCGTCTCAGAATGGATGACTTTCTAAAGGGACACCACTGGAGGACTAAATGGGTCCTCGTTATCCCCCGTCCTGCCACCTCTGCATCCACCTGGAGGGTAGGAAGGGGCCGAGTGGGGACAGCAAACTGAGTGACGATTCCCACCTCAGATGCTGACAGCCTAGCAGTCACAGGAGAGCTTCTGCTCCCTGGCCGGTGTCACACTGGGTGATTCAGGGTGGGCAGCCTGAACTGCGGGCCCACAGTGCCACCTAAACAGGTCCATGGGAAATGCCTGACTCCCTGATGCCTGGCACACTCCTGGGGGCCAGATGGGCCAGAGGGACACACGTGAGAATGTGACCTGGGAATGGGCAGCAGCACCGGTCAGCAGTGTCCTAGGGCAGGGTACGGCAGAGGAAGGCAGGCCCAGGGCCAGCCTGACAGGGCGAGGACCAGCGGGCAGGGCTGGTGAGGCCAGACTCGGCCTGGCTTTCTCCGGATCGCAGCCCCAGGGCCAAGGCTGAGACAGAGGACCTGTGCCAGCTCAGGCCCCTCCCGGCCTCCTCCTCAGGAGCTCTGATTCCCTGGTTCTGTTGGATGGTGATGGTGGCCCTAGGTTTCCTCTCTCCTGCTCTGTTTGTGTGTGGCCATCAGACACGGGCTTGGGCAGACCCAAGAGGAGCAAGACTCTAAGAGACCCAGCAGCCCTGCAAGCTAATGGGGGACCATGTTCCTCCACGGCATCCAGACTGCTGGAGAGAGCCCCATCGGTGACTGCAGGGAGAGGTGAGGAGGCGCAGAGGAGAAACTCTGGTGCATGTCTGAGCGGTCACTGCACAGGCAGCATGCCAGTTCAGAGCCATGGCCGGTGCTGCCGGGGACACACTGGATGTTGAGGCTGCGAGGAGAGCAACACACCTGTGTACCTGCTGCATGTCACAGGCTGGGGCACGTTTCAGGAAAGCAAACAGCCTAACTCTGCCTGCCACACAGGTCCTCCACGTGTGCGCCTGACCTTGGTGGAAGTCCATTCATGGCGGGGGAACCCAAGGCTCCCAGGGGGCCTAAGACAGCACCATCATGTCCGTGGCTGGCTCTGTGGAAGGGCCCTGGACAGCCCGGGAGGCCAGCGTGTCCTCAGTACTAGGAGTGGCCAATAGAGCCCCAACAGAGAAGCCCCAAGAGAGGCCTGTCCAAGCAACAGATGAATGAAGCACTTCCCTCACTTCATGGACAGGAAGCCCAGGCCTGGGGCTGGGGATTTGCTGAACCAGGTGGGTGGGGAATGCCGGTGTCTGCCCCGGAGCCAGGCACCCTCGCCCATGGGAACGTGAAACCTGGCCCCAGAACGCAGGGCCTGCGAGTTCCTTCTGTTCTGCGCTTCTCTGCCCGGCTCCTTCTCCTCACTGAGGCTCCACTGAGGTTTCCAGCCCCAACCTCAGACTGAAGGGTCTTCCCCGAAGGCAGTCTTGAGCCATGAAAACCAGACAGGTCAACAGGATCAGGACAGTTTGCTTAGATGGCTTCCTCCTCCCACTGCCCAGGCTGCCCACGACTTGAACCAGGGCTGCTGCAGGGAGGGACATCCAGCGCAGGGCAGACCTGGCGGTCCCACCTCTGCTCCTCTTTACCAGAAGCCTCGGAGTTCTACACCTTTATGGTCACACTTAACATGGGAATATTAGTGCAAGGGCCTCGACGTCGGGCCAACAGGGGTCAAGGAGACCCTCCCTATGGACAGCTGCTGCCTGGGTTTCCATGACGGAAACCAGCACCTGAGCAAGCAAATAGAGCTTCAGGTCTCAGAGAACGTCTTGCTATAAACCTGGCGTGAAATAATGTTCTGTGCCAATGAACTAGTAAATCGTTCCTCCTGGGGGTCCCGGCGGGGAGGCGGCTGGCGCATAGCTCTGTGCAGCTCTGCTCTGGGCCAGCCCTCATCTGTGGGGAGTGCCTCCCCTTGGGCTCTGCGGCTTTCTGTGCCCTGTCACCATAGCTACTTAGGGCGCTCCTGGATTCCAGTCTTCCCACTCCCATCCACTCTGCATGGCCATAGAGCCTCCAGAGCATACACCCGTATCCTGCTCCAGCTGCTCCTCGCAGGAGGAAGCCCCCCCCGCCGCCTACCTGCCCAGAGCCCCTTTCTCATATTTTAGCACCCCAGGTTCCCGAAGGTATTCCTTGAGCTCTTTTCAGTTGTAGGTGGACACAATACCTTTATTTTACTTATTTTTATGAGGTGCTAAGAATCAGACCCAGGGCCTCACACGTGCTAAGCAAGCGCTCTGTCACTGAGCCCCAGCCCCAGCCTTGTGACCCTTCTTTCCCTGATTTCCAAAGACCAGGAATGGCCCTGAGCCTCTAGTTTCTTTGGTGTTAGGGTCCCCCGGTCCTGGCTGTGGAGTGGAGCCAGACTGTGAAACCGCTTTCTTTACTATGGCTTCTAGTCCAAAATGGGCTTTCCCGGGCATGGACTAATGGCCCCTGAGCTGACCACCCTCTGTGTTCTAGAAACTCTGTAGTGATGGGGTAGCCTTGAGGCTATTAACTCAGGCTGGGCCGTGAGTGCCAGTGTTGCACCTCACAGGGGAGGCCCCTTCGGGGTTCCCTGCCAGGCCTGTCCCCTCCCCCGCACCGCACTCCCCCACCTCTGAAGAGTCTCACAAGGCGAGTAGGGCTCCAGCTGCTGTGGCCCTCTGTCCTCTCAAGTGTTTAAAGTTTTCGGCTGTGTAGGGTACAGTGTGAGGTCCACCATCGCTACACCAGTGCGTTCAGTTCAGTAGTGTCAGCTACAGTCACCTTGGTGTGTAACCAATTCCAGAACCTTCCCATCCTGCAAGACAGCACCTCCACCTACCCAACATCCCATGTCCCCCCTCCTGTCCCTGACCTATGTAGCTGTTCTGGGTGACTCCATGACTCCATCTCCTCTAGACACCCCGTCCGTGGGGTCACACAGTAGATGTCTTTTTGTGCATGGCTTATTTTCTTAAAAAATGTCCTCAAGGTTCATCTTTTCTTTTCTTTCCCTTTTTCTTTTTTAAGATTAAGACATTCATGGGGCTAAGAAATCCACACAACCAGGAAGTCCAAGTTAGAGCTGCACCAAGTGTCACTGTGGAGTGGCACCTGTCTCTATGGCCCTGCCTGATGCCCCTGAAGACACTCTGAGAAGGGCACCACCAATCGCCAAATGGCTCTGTTACCTGAGGACTGCCTCTACCCTCCTAAGGTCAGTTCTGACAGAGCACCTGATGCTCGCAGACTCAGGCTGTCTGCCGAGAGACCCGGGCTTACCCAAAGGTGCCAGTCCAAGGGGGCTATGCCCATGGCAGGCCTCGGGGGAGGCTGGGAGGAAATCTGAGAAGTACAAGCACAACCAGGTGACAAAGATGATGCACTCCTCTCAGCAGCTACTTCTAACTCGGGCTCTGCCACGTGCGGCCATGCGGACTGAGCCAGGGAGGGGCCGGCACAGCAGGGCAGACATTGGCAATGGCACAGTCTATAAGGGGCTGGTGGCAGGTGCTCTATGACCCTGTTTCTGGGTGTTTCCAGGTGGCCAAGAGCACAGCCTCCAAAGTTAGACTTCGGGGGTCCGGGTCCTGGCTCTGTACCTGACCAGCCACTAACCTGCTTCCCCAAGTGTACGGTGGGAATCCCGACAGCACTGACCTCAGTGGACAGCTGTGTGGCTGTGTGGACCGGGCCTAGGCAGAGGCCAGGGCTCCAGAGCTCTGACTAGAACCGGGCCACTCACCCCACACGACTCCACCCCCACCCACCCCTGCCCCATCAGCCCCAGATCCAGGGTGGGTGTAAGGCCCAACATCACACCCGTGGTGAAGTCCTGAAGGGCCGGTCCCATGCTGGAGCTGACTTTGCCGCTCTAGCCTGTGGGGGAGGGGACTTGTAGGGGAGGGATGTTGAGGCCCTTCCCCAGTGCTGGCCCTGGCCTGGGAGAGCAGTGCCCACAAAGGCGGGAGCCTGTGGGGCCTCTGCAGGGTGGGCAGAGTTCAGGGAGCCTGGAAAGCGCTCTGCTCCAGGGGGTGAGGCGAGCATGCTCCCTGGGTGACCCGGGGCCACCCAGCTGAAAAACTGAGTGAGGAGAAGCCGCAGCGCGTGAGGCCCACCACTGCGTGGCTGCTTCTCCCACAGTAAGGAGCACACGTGGGGGACTCCTGTCCCTCTAAGCGGTGGCAGCACCATCTGCTGAAGTGAGGTGCTCTGTGACCTGCAGAGGGCAGGGGTGGGGTGGCTGGACTGTCCAGGCAGCTGATGTTTGGAACCACCGGATCCTGGGCACCTGTTCTGTGCTGGGCATTTCCCAAAGAGCATGTCTGACCACTGGGCACCGGGCAACAGGGGCTGCACCCAGCTGCCCCTCCAAATCAAGAGACTGCACCCCCTGGAAGGTGGCTGTGAAGATGGCTCTACCATGTGACTCTACCATGTAACATGTGCCGCAGGGACAGAGGGTCTTGAAAAAGAAAAAGTAGCCCCTCTGGAGTGGACATCCCCGTGGGATGACCAAGATGCTCCGGTCATAGCAAACCTTTGCCAGGGAAACGAAGCTGCGAGTTTCATGTGTTTTCCAATGTCACACAACATCACCATGAGACCGACACGACACCGTTAGGTCAAAACACCAGAACAACCAGCCTCCAATTGAGCGCGAGGTGGCCGGGTCAGCAGGACGGGTGCCGCTGCAGTTCTGCCCAACGCTTGCGGACAGCCTACCTGGTTTGCTCTTTCCAGGTCGGTCATGATCATTTCGATCTCGTCGGCCCTAGGAAGGTGAGAGGAGAGAGTGGGTTAGCTGACGACAAGGCAGGCTCAGGAGTGACACAGGACAGGCTTTCCGGCTCAGTGCTAGGCAGGACATCACATTCACTGGGCGAGGTGGGGTCCCAGCACGGGGGAGGGAAGGACCCAGTAGACCCGCGAGGGGTCCCAGCAGCCACAGGGAGGAGGTGGGCTCCTGCTGGGGGTGGCCCGCCTGTGGCATCGTTCTTCTGATGACCTTCTGTCTGGGGAGCAGAGACAGAAAAGGTAAAATACACTGTGTTCTGGTAAGCAGAGCTCTGGACAGAGCGCTCTGGGGAGACAGGGGGACGACTTCTCCTGGGGAGAGGGAGTCCGGGAGGCTTCAGGGGCAAAGGGGCCAGAGGAGGAGTTGGGAAGGGCCAGGTTAGGCCCTCGGCAAAAGGCCTTTGGCAAAGAAGGCTTTGCCAGGACGGAAGGGACAAGAGCAGGCAGTCAGATGGTGGGAGGAGGGCCGGGGTGGAGAGGCTGTGGGGGGGCGCTGTGGGGGCAGGGACACGGCTGGGCTCACTGCACCCCAGCTTGCCCCTAGCAGCACAGTCTCCAGGGTCTTGCTTTTGTGTTTCAAAGTCCTTCCTTGGGCAGCATGAGGCCAGCACGTGGTCCTGACACATACCACCGTAAGTGGGGAGAGCAGTCCCTCAGGGAAGGCTGCCAACGCCCATGGCCTGTGGTGGCTGGAAGAGGACACAGGGCAACCCACCACCCCCTTGAGACAGGTTCTGCTGACCGCCTGTGAGGACACAGGATGAGTGGCTGTGACCCCAGAGAGGTGCCAGCATATCCTCGGAGCCCAAGACAACGTGACGGCTACCAGCCCTGGCTGGGGCTCTGGGCCCTGTTCTCTGTCCCGTGTACCTGGGCACCCTCTGTTGCCCACTTCCACTGTGCCACAGCTTTCCCACACCCAGGCTCCTGCCCTCCACCCAGCCTTGCCCAGGGCTCATCCCCGTGGCCCTGTGTCCCCACAACTTCCACCTTGAGCAGGAGCCGACTCTGCTCAGGCCCTGCTACTCCCAGCCCTCCCCAGTCCTTCCAGGTTCTGTCTGAGGCTGTGGCACACGCCCTCTCCCTCACTGGCTTCCCCAAACACGGTGAGCTCTCTGAAGGCCAGGCTGAGTGTCTCCTTGGTACCCGGTCCCTGGACTTGGCCCTGTATCTGGAATGGGCCAGAGGCCTGCATGTGCCATCTGCCAGGCCCAGGCAGGTCCACTCCCTGGGACAGCCCAGGGCACCCAGGCAGGTGGGTCTCAGGGTCCTGAGGAGGCATGTGCTGCACAGGGGACCCGCCCTCTCCTCACACTGAGCAGGCGCACGTCTTCAGGTCCCTGGACTGCCCAGTGGTCCAGGCCGGGGTTTCTCCAGCCCACCTCTGCATGCGGGGATCTGAGGCAATCTTATCAACTCCCAGTGGCCTGGACACCTTGGGATCAGGTTCAATGCATTGTATCTGAAATAGTAGCTGCTTTCAGACTGGCCCGAGTAAAGTCTGGAACAGCCGTGGAATGGCCTAGTTAAATGGAGCTATTTTTAGGACGGTTTCATGGGGAAGGCAGTGTCTCTGTGAGATAAAAACCCAACTGGGCCCCTGCTGTGAGGTGCTGGGCGAGAGCAGACGGGGGCAGTGGGCTAATATACGGAACAGTCTGTGGGGCCATCCCACGCCCAAACTCCACGCCCTGGGGAAAAGCTGCCGAGCAGAGACGTTCTTAATAACCACGGAGGATTAAAACCCATCATTAACGAGCCAAGGGTCCTAAACATGAGAAGAGGAAGATCGGAGTCCAGGCAGAAAGCCACCTCCTGTCCCCACCGCCTGAGGATGAAGGACGCAGAGCTGCACCCCAGCAGGCACAAAAGGAAACAAAGCTATGACTCCTCTCAGTTGTGCAAGTTTCACACACAGTTCTGAACTTTAATCAGGCAGTTCTTCATCGGCAGTGAAGGAAGCCCAGGCGCACATGGCGGATGCCCCAGACGTCCCGGACACCCACCATCCGCTTACTGGTTCACGGGTTCCTTGAGTGTCTGACACCTCACGCCTTATGGCGCCAGGAGGCAGGCAGAGACCCAGACGCGGTTCACGAATCTCGCCAGTGCCGCGTGGCTGCCGAGCACCCCAAGACAGACCTGCAGGGAGAGGGCAGAGCCGCCTCTCCCTCCCTCAGGGGCACCTGCAGAACCAGCGGTGCCCGCTGGTCTGGGTGAGCAGAGGCCCGAGTGCATGTCCAGGCAGGGACTTCTGTGAATCGCTCCCGTTGGTCCTTTGTGGGCTGTTCCCAAGTCGCAGCTAACCTCCCTGGGTCGACAATGCTTCCTTTGCTCTGTTTGAGACTCATCGTTCGGAAGTGAGCTGCTTCTGTCCTCGGCGTCACTCCACCTTTGTCTTCTGTTTTGCTCTTTTCCTGCAGCCTTCTGGAGGCTTCCTGAATAGGGCCTGAGTGCTTGTGGGCTGTGCCGCCACTCAGGGCTGTGCCCCCACTTCCTGCTTTGCTCCTCTGGGTCCTCTCCAAACCTGTTGTTTCCACCTGGTTCATTTTCCCACGGAGCCTACCTTTTGCTTTACCTAGTTTTTTGAGTCCATTTCTCAGCCTGATTTGTTCTTGTGGCCCATCTGTCCCCTCAGGTCACATGCACCAAGGGGTGTGGGGTCTTTCAGAGGACAGCCATTTTACCTCTGGGCTCTGATACCCTGGGGAGAGCCAGCGACCCCTTGGGGCAGTGGGTAGGTCAGGGAGGTCAGAGAAGCAAGCCCTGTTGTGAGTGCCAAGATGAATGGAAGAGAAAGACGCACAGCAGGGGTCCGGCAGGTTTTGCTGAAGAAGGAAGGGAGGGCCTCTGGCCCCCAACTGCTCACTGATGACTCCCCTCAGCTGCCCCTCTACCAGGAATCCGTCCAGCCAGAGCTGGGCCTCCCCTTCCCTGCCAGGGGCAGCAGTGCCAGGAGGAGGCCTCCTGGGTGTAATCCCCATCCTGGACATCTGGAGCAAAGGGTTGGCTCCCCACCCCTTGTCTGGGAGAGCACCAGGAAGAGGGGTTCCGAGAGGCTGGCCTCACAGAGGCATCAGGGCTGGGCTGGGGTGCTGAGGGCTGGGAGTGGTGCCCCCATAGTCTTGGGTCAGGGGGCCCAGGTGGGCTTGGGAGCTCCCTGCAGATGTGGAGACTCTGGCCTTGGCTGTTCATCAGGATTCTTAACATCTAGGAAACTATGCCTCATATTTCTGAAATATTTCAAGTCACTTATAAAAAGTTAGTCACATTTAAACAGGAAGGTGCCTTCTCAGCTGTCTGCAGCAATCCCTGGAAATGAATTTCAAGTTTTCCATCTACAGGTCAGTTTAACTTGGGTTCCTAAGCAACTGCCGAACTGACCAAAATACTGGGCGTGCTAACGACCTCTGCCCTAGCCTTTCATGGGGACAGCAGCTCCTGTCCTCCCCCAGCTTTCGGAGGACGATGACCACCCTGAGCTTTGCCTCGTGGGGCAGGTTATTCAAACCAGGTACGGTGCTGACAGCTGGGCCCAGGGGGCTGCAGCTCCTGACCCCAAAAGGAGACAGTGTGGGGAGCGGGGATATCCCGCAGGAGAGGCCGAGTTCAGGTCATTTGCAGGATCCCTACTAATTTTTTGGAGGGGCATTTTTTTAAAAGGTCAAAGAGAACACGGCTCGCTCCAGCTGGGTGGGAGCTGAAGCGCAACGGGTAGCGGGAGGCGCATGGCGTGGCCCCGGCACCTGTGAGCCTGGACCAAGAACAGCCTCTCTGTCTTTAGAACCCACTTGCACACAAAGCGGCCACCCACGCCTCCCAACATCCACCCTGCCAGACCCACACCCTGAATCAGCAGGACGAGCACACCCCCAGGTGAGTATCAGCCACCAGGAGGGGTCCTCAGGCGGGGATGACACACCGTGGCCTCTGTGGCCTCCCTGGCCCAGCCTCCAGATGCGTTTCTTTTCATTCCACAGGCTCCACGGCCGCCCACCATCTGGAGCCTGACATTAGTCTAAAATCATTTATTTTCCAAAGTCCGCAAGAACCGCACATATTGTTTGCTCAGCAGAACGATTTATTATAAAAATCTAGTTCCCTCACCTTTTTACGAGCTGACAAAACAGCTTCCCCTGATCTATTAACCTGGGCTGCATTATGCTCTGCTCCGACTCCAGCGGCAGATAATTTCAGTTTGGCCCGGAATATATAGTTCATTCATCCGCTCCCTGCACATCATTCCAGGGTATTCTCTGGGCGAACACACGATTTTTATGAGGAACTTGAAAGGACGTGGTCAAGGTTGATGGAAAGGAAATTATACCCACGCTAGACACAGTGTATTTCCTTTCACATGCGCCTCCTGAGTGCTGGCGTCCGGCACCAGGGCAAGGCTATGTGCACTTCAGTACCCAAACAATCACAGTGCCACCAGGAACTGCTAAAACAGAGAACACCCTGCCCTCCACATCTGCACATTCCACATCCAGTTGGATTCCACCAACCGTGGATCAAAGTATTCAGAAAACCCTGCACCTGTTCTGAACACATATAGTCTCTCCCCTAGACGCCATCCCCCAGTGATGCAGCACAACTATTTACATAGCGACTGCACAGGGCCGGGTACTGTAAGTCACCTAGAGACAAAGTGCTATCCCAGTGTAGATTCTGGTATACCTGGGGTCCCAGAATCCATCTTCTTGGGTATGAAGTGACAGAACGACATCTGTGTGTCTACGGGGCAGCTGAGGGAAGGAATAGGATGGTCTTCAAGAGCAGTCAAGTCAAAATCCAAAGAGGCTTGGTACCAGATTGTGCAGTTCTTTAGCGTCAAACAGAGAAATATCTAAAGATGGAATCTCCCTGCTTTAAAAAAGACCCCCTAATATGTCCAGGACACACACTCTCCTCGGCACACCTCTGTACCAGGAGTGAAGTGAGTCTGTGGCTAAGGTGGGTTCTTCTCCTGACAACCTGCGGGCCAGGTTGGTGCAGCCAAGGGGGGCTCAGCTGGGGGGGCTTGCTGGACCCAGCTCAGGTGGGGGGGGACAAGGGATGGGCCAGGGCTGGGCTCTGAGGGGGTTCCTTGGTGATGGGGCTGGAATCCCCTCCATGGGGAGATGCTCTGGCCACGTGGGAGCAGCTGGGAAGGGACAACCACAGAAGGTGGATGTCACTGGAAGGAAGGGCTGGCCCAGAGTATGACTGTCCCTCCCAGATGGGGTGGGGCAACGACTTGGGAGGCCAGTTGTGCCTGCTGAGCGCCTTCTGGGTGCCACAGGAGGGGACAGATATCCCAGGGGGCGACCTGCTTTCTGGCTAATGCAGGAAGGCACACCCTCAGCAGATGTGCACTGCCCCCCTACTCCTGTTACCTTGCTGGAGGGCATGGGGTGGCAGGTACAGAGACACTGTGATTCAGTACAGTGTCGCTCCAGGAAGAGGGACAGGGCTCTGCAGACAAAAGCAGGGACCGTCTCACAGAGGACAGGACATTCTGTTCCTGAGGATGAAGACGAGTTTGCTGGGCAGAGAACAGTGGGGCTGAGGGAAGTGCTATCACTAGAGAGGAGAACTGACCACACAGCGGGGCCTGCTGGACTCTGGGCCAGCTCTGCCGTCCCTCCATGGGTTTTCACGTTCCCAGGTCCTCACCTGCACCCAGGTCCTCACCTGCACCCAGGTCAGTGCAGCCCACCCCTCCGGCATCTCTCACTTCTCGTGAAGGATGGCACTGTCTCAATTCCAGGACCACCACAGACACAAGGGGGATGGTGCCTGGCCAGCACCCAGCGCACCCTGCGTGGCTGGCTCTGGGCTCTGTATGTCTTCATTTTGGTAAAGGAACATCCAGCCGTTCCTATTTTATTATGACTTTTTAATAAAAGATGGTATTGATTTCATTAAGTACCTCTTCAGCATTTATGGAGCTAATGAAGAGGATTTTCTCCTGACCTGTAAAACAGTGAACTGCACCTGCCCTCTGCCCCCACCTGGTTGTGGTGTCCTGTGCGCTTAATGAGCTCCTGAGTTCTATTTGCTAATATTTTATTTAGTTTTTTTTCATAAATATTTTTATATGAGATTGGCCTTTGGTCTCTTTTGTCTTGTCTTGGGTGAAGCCACAAAAAACATCTGAAAGCGTCTCCTTCTCTGCAGACAGGAGGAGGAAGCCATCAGGGCTCGGATGCATCAGCCCAGGCACACAGCACCCGTGCCCACCTGCTGGTTCCCACGCAGGGCTGCAGGCCTGGTTCCCCGGTGGCCCCCCCTGCCACCTTTGCTCCAGGAGGCAGGTCCCCACCACGTTTTCCTGGGGGTTCCCTGAGCAGCGTCTCCACAGGGCGACATTTCAGTCCCAGCCCCCAGTCATAGCCTGGCACGGTGCGACTGGGGCCACGAGCTCCTTTTCGTTTCTTCCTCCGAGAGAGACCCATCTTGCAGGCCGGGTCCCTTCAGCCCTGGGGTCAAGACACCGCAGGGAGAAGACAGTGAGTGGAAGACTCCAGAACCACCTCCCACGAGCACCTGAGCTGCTCTCCCAAGGTTATTTTCCACTCTTCAAACACCATCTTGTCTTCCAAACAAAGGCGCCTGAGTGTGGGGTGCGTCCTCATCAGGGCCATTGTGCCGCAGGTTCTTTGTTTCTTGGAGGCAGTTTTTTTTGAAATCTTTTAGTAACATCCATTTCATGTAAATTTCTTCTGTGGCTCAATCAACCGTCAGCCTCTCAGATTCCTTCACTCTATTCTGTTCCTTGAAACTGCCCTTCCTGTCCTCACCTTCCAGCTCTGTGGCCTGGGCTGCCGAGATCTCCACAGGTGGCCTGTCCTCTCACCAAGGGACCTCAGCTTTAGTGGACTTCCGGAAGGCCTCCCACAGCCCACTTCCCACCGTCCACTCGGATGGCCTTCAATGTACTTCTTCCTGTCTGGAAGTGTCTGCTCAGGATCGGCTACTGCCTCACTCACTGCTGTCATCCCAGAGACTACAGGAAGTGCTTTCCAAATACCAGGTGATGGAATATGCAAATTAAAATGCAATTTATCAATTATATATGCAGAGTGCTCCATGCTACCTAAAGCCCAGGCTCTCCAGGCGAGCACCAACTCACTGGTGAGTGCATTGAAGGGCGGAAGGCAAAAGGACTATCTGCCAAGCTGCAAACCTGACTTAAGGTCGACGGCCATCTCTGCACAGGGGAGCAGGGCACTCGGCAGTCTTTGAAAGACAAGGTGAAGACAGCTGTGGCTCCAGAGTCCATTGGACTGCAGGTCCCCATGGGGGCTGGCCTGGGAGATGGGAGAGGAGAGGCTTTCCTGATGGCTCTGGCTTGTAGGATTGGCCGGGTCCTCCACTGACCATCCCAGGTTGAACGGGCTCTGGAAGCTGTGGAGGGGAAGGTGACATTGCCTGGCATCCTCTAAGCCCCTGCCTGGCTGCAGGTGTCATTTCAGAGCGACCCCATGGTTTCCCGAAAAGGGCCTGGGTGGGAGATGGCTGTAGAGCTCGATGTGAGGGGCAGCCTTCTGGAAATGGTGGTTTTCATTTTTGTTGGCAAGGAAACTGTGTTGAGAGATAGTTAAACGGCGGGAATATCACCTCTGTCTGCTCAGACATAAACCACAATTTGTTCTTTTCAGGACCATTATGTCAAACTTAAACAATATCACAGTAACAATTAAAAACAAGTTTAGTCAGGCCTCATCTTTTCAATCCCAAATGGGAAGGAAACCGCCCTTCATGCCCCCACCTTTAGGGGACCCGCTGATTCAGTGGTTTAAATGAACTCTGCTGCTAGCTGCGTGTGAGTCTAGCTGGGGGCCAAGGGAGCCCCAAGGCCCACATGGCATAACTGCCCATCAGTGCCACAGAGGACCCCTCAGACAG
The DNA here is from genome assembly GCF_047511675.1 of Marmota flaviventris. NCBI lineage: Eukaryota > Metazoa > Chordata > Mammalia > Rodentia > Sciuridae > Marmota > Marmota flaviventris. Next base: position 29,206,071 of record NC_092516.1, read on the forward strand.
GCTGGCTGCTGCCCAGGGAATGACCCTCAGTGTGGTCAGAAGCCATCTGTGACGGTCACTCAGGCTTCAGTTGTCCACAGGCAGGGGCACAGGACAGCTGCGGCCCTGAGAACTGGTTCACAACATGCATAGCTCCTGCTGGTCACGCTCCCAAGGCCATCGGGGGCCTCTGGGGATAAATGTCGGATCCATCTTTGAACACTTCTTGCCACTGCCTGGAGCTCTAAGGGAGGCAGCACACAGGAAAGAGGGGAATATCTTCTTTCCTTCATTCAAGTGCCATGGAGTCATAGGATGATGGGGTCACGAAAAGCAAAATCAGAAAACCTGGTCTGAATGGCAGAGAGCCCGAGGCTGGCGGGGAAACACTGAATTCTCCCTTCAGCTCTCTGGCCTGGGGCAGGTCTCTGAGCGGATGGGACCTACAGGAGAGACCTTTGAGCACCAAGCACACAAATACAAGAGTCCTGGCTGCTGTTGGGTAAGGGAGTCTCCCACCTCTGGTTACAACTGGCTTCCAGTGCCACCCAGGAAGTGACGCCTGGCCCCAAAGTTCCATCCTGAATCTGACCAAGCCTCTATGTTCAGCTACAAATTTACAGGACAGGAGAAGGCAGAGGAGCACCCTGAGCACACCTGGGGATGTGATTAGCAAGACCCAGATGGGGGGAGCCACTCTGTTGCGAAGACCTCATTTCACTCAGACTGTGAGGAACAGAACAAGGGAGGGTGGGAGGTTGGGGACACATCTACAAAATGAACAGGACTCCAGGGCGTTGGTATTCCAACCAATTCCAAGATGTGGCTCTTAATTGGATTCTGATTCAAACAACTTCAGAAAACAAAACAATTCCATGATGTTTAGGGCAACTAGAAACTTCAAGGTTGACCAGATGTATCTAGTAATACCAACAGGTTTTTAGTACTGTGGCTACAGTGACAAGAGGCGTCTTTGTGGGCGTGTACTTGTTAAACTGCTTAGAAATGACCAGGAAGGAGCTTCACAAGTCAACAGGAGCCAGGCAGGTGAGACGGACTGGCAGGTGGCGGGCTGTGCAGTGGGTACCCGGGGGCCAATGGCACAAGCGTGCCCGCTCTAGTAAGCTGGAAATTAACATACAAAAAGTAAACAAAGGCCCTCCAGGACAGGTTCTACCGAGTTTGGTATCCCTCCACTGTGACTTGTTGACTATAAAGTCTGTCCTGGTGTTGACTGCTGGCAGAAATGAAATAGTGAGACACGAAAACATTTGGGCACCAGATGGAAGCATCTAGAAGGATGTCACTGCACTGCCCTGGGAAAGAACACGGACAGGAGGCATGGTCCAGGTGTGGGAAGCCCAGCTCTGCCCAGCCCACCCTAATGCTCATATTCTGAGCCTCTCCTTCACTAGTCTCAGGGGGGAAATGTACATGGCACACCTCTGAGGGAAGGTGATTTTAAAAACCATATATATCTATTTTTCTTTGACACAGAAAAAAGACTGTTAGCTGAGAACAGAGAATGGGAAGAAAATGAACCCTGAAGAAACACCAGGTCCCAGGCCACAGGGCCCAATGGTTCACTTCTCGCCCCTGGTGGCCTGCGCCTACCTCCATGGAGCCCTGGGTGACGGGCCCGTCCACACTGCAGGACTCATGGCACACAGCAGCACCAGCAGGACAAGAGACCAGGCTGCTGCCACCTTAGCTCAGATTGCAAAAAGGTACCCTGTGAGGGCTGATTTCCTGTCACATCATCGTTATTTTGTTAACAGCCTCCTTCACATATTTAGTGCTGGACTCTTGTTTTTCCAACTTTGTCAGCAGCTGGGGGGTTCCCGTGGGGTTTGGCTCCCCTGTCTGGTCTCCGTACCCCGGGGGAACAGGCCTCTGGCCAAGAGGCACCAGCTAAGCTTCTGCTGCCCGAGAAAACCCACAGGACTGCAGTCCTGGTCCTCCTTCCCCCCTCCCCTGCCTTCCGAGGACTGGGGCAGGACGGTGACAAACGGCCCACGGGGAGCAGCTAGCCTATGGCAAACCTTGCTTTTCCTCCAAAGTGAGGGTCTCTAATTACCTCCTGTCTCCCCTAAGCACTCCTTGGTGGGAGCTGCCAAGCAAGGGGCTGGTGGCAGGAAAAGACCGCCACCTGCATGCTCCTTGTCACTCTCAGCTTCCAGGCTCGTCCCCAAGTCCCAGCCAGGCTGACTGCCTCGGCCCATCAGTTGGTCCCCTCCACACCTGTGGCCTCAGAGTCACTGAGTGTCCTCCCATGCCCTGCACTTCAAGCAGTGCGGTCCCCTTCACCCTGCATGCCTGGGCGCGTGACGGGGCAGGCGACCACGGAGGCAGCGTTGCGTCTGAGGACAGCAGCCTTCCTGCCCGCCCGCAGCAGCCTAAGTGCCTTTTTTAGGGTAACTTGAATAATTCAGCGGCTCCTATGCCACTTGTGAAGTGTTAGACAAACAACTCAGATGGGCCAGACTTGCTGGCCCCACGAAGACCGTCCCTTCCCTTCATTCTGACCTCATCACTTTGGCCACACGTTTCTGAGAACGCCCTCCATCCTGTGCACTCACTAAGACACCGCAGAGGAAGCACACGATGCTCAGATGCAGAAGGAAATGGAAAGGTTAATTGCACAGCAAGTCTCCCCGTGGCCAAGACAGCGTGCTGGGGACCCCGCAATGCCCGCCGCTCAAAACCCCGGGAAGGAAACGTCTCAGCCACGTCGGGCTATGGAGTAATTGAGATTTTTATTCACATCCAAGCCTTAAGAGTCTTCCCACTGAGGTCTGCCATTCACCTCCTACTCCACTCTGAGCCTACGGATTCCATGCCTTGTCTTAAAGCCACTTCAAACACTTCATAGTAGTGCGATAAGAATTCTAAGTAAAGAGGACAAAAATCAAATGACCTTCCTGGTTTCCCTCTAGAATTTGTTTTGGAAGGACTTGCGCTGGACAGGCCACACCTCTGTCCTATGTTCATGGCTAGATGAGCACGGGTGAGAGCCTCTCCCCACCAGGAAGACACAAATGTCAAGTAACTGGCTTGAAGCCCCGGCTCGGTGTTGTCACTCTGGACAGGAAATGGATTCGATCAGTTTTCAAATGACAGGGCTCCCCAGGGTTCCCCTGCAGAAGGACCCCAGATACCAGTTGATAAATTTCTGAGTTTAGTAAAAATGAAAAAGGCAGCTAGATCCTTTAAACAGGCGATGAGAAGAGTGTTCCTGTTTATGTAGGTCACCTCCTGGATCTATCTGGCACACCTCAAGTTTGTGAAACATATTTACCATATGCTCGGGATGAAGGATTCTTATCACTACTTGATAATCCTGCCAACCCCACATGCTTTCTGAAGGCAGCAGAAACTCTCTGGAAAATCCAAGTATCTTTAAAGATACTTGGCAGGAATTTGTAGGTTCAGAGTGTTGTAGAAGAGCCTGGGTCTCATCAAGGAGGGAGTGTCCAGGTGATGGAGGGTCATTTGTTGCTTTGATGGACGTGGAGTGTGGCAAGAAAACTGGCACAGAGAATTCAAGAGGGTTTCAGGAGGGCTGGGTACTTTTCCACCTGAAGGTGGTATTCAGTATTAAAGGGGAGACGCACTACAGGTCTGAGGAGAAGACTCCAGATAATGAATTCAGTGCATCTTTGTGAATAGGCCAGAAAGTTTAAGACAGGGACACTGTAAATCTGAAAGCGAGAATCAACAATTAGAGAAAATGTAAGTCAAGAGAAGAGTTGTATCAGTGAATATGGGCAGGACAAGTTCACTCCTAAAAATAAAATATGTATTTGAAGAAAATGCAAACTCTAAGAACATGTAGCAGAAAGGTCCTTTGAGCGAGAAGGCACAGACTTGACTAGATTTTTAAAAAGGACTAATGACGTTCAGATTCTAAGCCACGCTCCCCAGCACTCCATGCAGTCAGGAGAGGTGGGTGCTGCTGCGGGTCAGCAACAGGCACAGTGCCTGAGCCCCTGCTAAGTGACAAGGTGAGGAAGTCCACAAAACACGGAAAACAAAAATGGAATACAATGCAGTATACACAGGTGTAATTCTGTTGTTAACACGTGGGACAGAAAGACCACGTCCTGGTCAAATTTAGGGCGCGGGGTTGTCGCTGGAGCTCGTGGTGAATGGCAGAAAGAACAGGGATTTGAAACCAAGAGCCTCCATTTACTGTTGTCCTAAAAGGGTCTGAAGTCACTATCTGCAGTGATGTGATCACATGCTCACAGAACCCAAAGACCCCCGGCAGCAACTGGGCAGAGGTGGTCGGGGCCACAAGCAGGGCCCATGTTTTTTGGCAAAGACAAGAAAATAATCAACTTTCACACACCAGTCATTATTAATATCTGGAAAATGAAATCAACGATCTCTCTCATCTACAGCAGGCATATAAATATTAAACATGTGGGAATTAAAATAACATGGCATAAATTCCACCTATAGAAAATCGAATTATAAAATGCTACTGGCAAAGAAAGCTAATGATGACATTTCTTATTTGCGGTTGCATTAAATATAAATAAGGGTAAATTTATCTCTGAAGTTAATTTGTAAAACTTGGTAAAATGACAAGATGTGTATGGAAATATTAGGTGGGCTTTTAAAAAAACCAGCAAAACAACAGTAAACTAGTTGTATATGACATGAAAATAGAAAACAGGTATCTTACCAAAATCATGTGGAATTTATTAGAATGGAAAATTAGACTGCTAGAATGAAATTGCAGACAGAAATCAGACGTGTAATTATTTATGTCTAAGTTGTCGGATGTAAAGTGCTGGTGGAAGAAATCACAGGACCACTGGGCGAACTGAGGGTACCTTGAAGAATGATAAACAGACAGTGAACTGCCCCTTATGCTATCAGACCCGGTTAAAATAAGTCATAAAAAAAAAACCCAAGAAAGTAGATTAGAAAGGAAGGACCATTTCCTATTATTGAGACTATATTAGAAATGGTGATTAAACTGATGAGTCCTATCTTATTCATAGATAAAGTGGTCCCTTGGTATCCACAAGGCATTTGTTCTAAGAAACCTGCAGAGGCTCAAGTCCCTTTTAAAAATTGGGCAGTATTTGCATAAATCCCAGGTACCTCTTCCTGTCGACTTTAAAGCATCTCGGGATGACCTACAATTCCTGATACAATGCAGACTCTATAAATAATTGCCCCACTGTGTTGTTTAGGGAATAATGATAAGAATAAAGTCTGTGCATCTTTGGTACAGATACAATTCTTTTTTTCTGAATATTTCGATCTGTGGTTGGTTGAATCTGTGGACACAGAACTCAAGGACATAAGGGTTGGCTGTACATGATTCTCCTGGACAACTAAAGCCACCAAAACTCAAGCAAAAAGAAAAGCAAGTGATGGGTAAAGGTGATAAGTGGCTCCAACTCAGAGCACAAGCAGAACTGCTGGGCAGCTCCAAGGCTTCAGGGAGACACACGGCCATGAGCAGAGGGAAACGCCAAGCCTGGTGCCCGCGAACCCATGGAGCTGGGCACCACGAGGCTACACCCAGCAGGGAAGACCCTGTGGTGTGCACGTGTCCTTGTCCTCTGCATCGGCCTTGAGGTTCCCGAGGTCTGAAGGAAGCTGTGCTTGCTAGAACCCAGTGCTTTCTGGAAAACACAGACAAGGGCAGCCTCAGGTCATGCAGTGTGGGGTGGGGTAGGAGGGGACCCCAGTCTCTCTGCTGCTGTGGAAGGGTTCCTTCCTCCCCTGGGGCCACGTGTGGGGGACAAAATGGCATCTCTGTTCCCCTAAGAAATTTCTCATTCTGAAAAAAGTATTTTCAGGAGTTATTTTTCTAAAATTTGTTACAAAACCCCAGAAATCACCAAGATGCCTGTAAACTGAGCATGGTGACCTCAGCTTTAATTCTTCAAGAGAAGAAAATAAAGTTTCACCACAAAGACTGCGGGCTAGTGGATGAGAGATGTAAAATGGGGTGAAACGATGTCAAGTCATGCCTGAAGGACCACAAGGTGGCCTCTCCTCTGCAAGCTGCTTTATGTTGGGCACAGCAACCTGACACCTGTGTGCCCAGATGTGCCCTCCGAAATATGCATAAACCTGTGTGTTCTAAACTGTCTGTGCAGTGACCAAACTCACAGCTCAGACTCCCTTTATTGCTGTCAGACGGCTGTGCCATAGGCAGATCTCGGTCCTAGGAGCCCACACACAGCCCTGGGAGCTGCCAGCTTCCACGAAGATCCAGACCAGGTGTCTGAGGCATGGCTGACCAAGCCCTGGCACAGCAGCCTGGTGCAGGAGACCTGTTAGCCCTGAGGAGCTCCTGCCACAGGGAGGCAGACTCTGCTGCAGACAGCACTCTGTGGCCAGGGAAGGCAGCGCGGCTGCCCAGGGCTCTCTCCAAGGCAAGTACAACTGGAGGCGAAATCTGGTCTCTGCACAGCACACACTCTCTGTGCTGCATCTTAAAGTGTATTTAACTAACAATTTCCACACAGACTTTGCTTGAAAGATGCACACATTGGAGAAGATGTTCAAGGAGATATTTTAAGCTTGGTGACTTGACGCTTCAGAGAAGAGGAACTACAATGTGAACCAGTGGCTCTGCGGGTACCAGTGTCCTGTGGGAGGCACCGACCCCCAGACTGACCCTCAAGGCCCTCCATACGAGGTCCATCTAATACAAGGTCAGCAAAGGAAGTCAGTTTGCTGAGTTCTCTCCACGAGCACCAGGTTAAGAGGCTGGTTCCCGTTACAGAGGGTCACACAGGCACAGGAGGGTGCAGCGGGGAGGCTGTGCCTGTTGGGGAAGGGGCCCGGCTGGGAGCTGGGGGATGGCCTGGAATCCGAGTGTGAGGCACTGGCTTCAGGGCACCGCAGGGCCACGCAGGTGGAGCTGCACACCAGGCTGGGGACTTTTCTTCGGAGGCAGGAGAACAAGGCACAGAAAGTTCTTTCGCAGGGCAGATTTAAATGGGATCAGGTCTACATTTCAGAAAAAAAATAGTTTTAGCTGATCCTTAGAGGAGGACAGATGCATCCAGGGAGAACCTGGCAGCAGAGAGATGTGAGATACTGATGACCGTGAGGCCAAGAGATGAAAACGAGCCAGGATCGTGGCTGTGAGGGGGAGACAGAGATGTGAGGCGTGCAGGACAGACACCTTGTGGAGGAAGAATGGACCTGAAAATACAGAGCTTTCTTGGCTGGAGTATTGAACTATTTCTTATTGATTTCTAAGGGTTCTTTATATATGTAGTAGCCCTCTCTGCCACAGGCATTGCAAATATTTTTGCCCATCCATCTTTCTTTCCCTCCTTCTCCAAAGAGCTTTGATTTCCCTTTGTGATTTTTACTTTTGGCATCATGCTTAAAAAGACCTCCTCCGTCCCTATGATATAAATACCCACCTAAAAATTTCTCCTAAGTGATTTTATGGTATTTTTAATCGAAATATTTAAAACATCTAGGCTTTGATTTGCATAGGGCTCAGCTCTGCTCTATTATTTTCTACACAGTTAGCCGTTTATTCTCCTGTGTGTTGAAGACTTCGTTCTTCTCTAACTTTATTTAAACTCAAGTGATTTTTATATACAACTTTTTCTTCTTAATTTTGAAACCTTCAAAAAATACAGAAAGCTTCCCGAAGAAAATAACAATCAACCATATGCCCACGAACAGAATTAGCCACTTAACACAACTGGTCTCTTTCCCATTGTCAACGGCAAGTTCTGGACTTCTAATTACACTTGGGCTTTCCATGGAAACTGGAAAGCACCCAGGAATCTATATATTCTGTAAGCCTTACAAATTGTAAAGCTTTTTTTAAGGGTGGAAAGATCACTGAAATGCATCAAAGTAAAAATAGTCACACTTAAAAAGAAATAAGAGGAAAGGTAAAAATACATGCTAGCCAATAAGATTTCAAGAGTATGTTCTACTTCTGTGCTCCAGGCTATTTTGAGAACATTGCAAACAGCACGTAATTTTGAATTTTTCTCCCAACTCCTGAGGGTTACCTTTTGGGAAATGAGAGGGCACAGGCGCGGAGGCTTGGGGGTTAATTCTTCCTAATGTCGAATGCCCCCGATCCATGCTCTGCTCATCAGAGCATTAAATCTTAGGCTCAGGAGAGCACTGCCATAAAGCTCTGCATTAAAAATTCATACTGCAGGCTGCCTTGAGCGTGCTCTGGCTGGAAGGAGGGCGGCGGGGAGATATAAGACACCCCACTGTCTTTCTGGCAATTGGAGACATTCCTCAACAAACAGCACCTCAGGAAGAGAGCGCCAGGCAAACAAGCCGGGAAGGAAATCAATGGCTTCAATTACCAGTCTCGCCCTCGCTTCCGAAAGGAAGCTCCATTCTTCAGGCTGGTTCCACAGGTACCAGGACAAGGCCAGACATCCTTGTGGGTGCGTGGATGTTCAGCACCCCCTCCACCTGTACACCAGCCCCGAGAGCCCAGGGTTCCAGCCAGGTGGGCCCAGAGCTCTCCTAGGATGGGAGGGGACACATTTGTCCTCATGTTTGTATGTTACAAGGCAGTTGCAGAAGAGTTCCCATCTCCAGCTGACTTGAGGGGTGCACTGGCTGAGACGTTCACAGCTTGGCAACGGCTGACTGGGCACTTCTGGTCTCCAATCAGAACCCACCTGGCAACCAGGTAAGATTTCAGGATTCTGAGTCCCACAGGAAGGTGACAGGGTCAGGGCAGCACACCCCAGTCCCTGCTGTGATGAGCCAACCAGAGACCCTGTGACCAACAACCATCCACAAGACAAATGAGTCCTCAGAGTGAGAGAGACCTGGGGTGGGGACACAACAGGGGCCCTGTGGATCTCAGCAGGTAGCAATGCAGCCACTGCTGACTGAGGACGTGCTCACAGACCCTCCGTGTGACACCAGCTCTCCTAAGTGGAGACTAAGGCCTGGGTGAGGAGCTCGAGTAGCCTGCCCAAGGTCACTCAACTCATGCAGCCAGGAATCAGGGCCGTGTGAGCCCAGGACCGGGGCTCTTCCCAGCGAGGTTCACTATCCCCCTGGGCCCTGGGAAGGCCTCCCTGCAGGCCATTTCATAAACGGAGGCAGTATCTGGGGCTCTGGGAAGCACCTGGGAGATGACGCACCGGAGGCTGGGAAGAGGGCTGGCCCTTTGATCCTGCTAGCCACCAGTTCCATCTTCTCGTTTCTCTAACAGGGACAGTGCAGTGCTGCTGCCCAGGGAGGAAAGTATTAGGCCACCCCAGAACCAGGGTCTCCCAAGGCCAGGCCAGGCACCACCAATGTCCACTGACTTTCCCCAGCAGTGGTCTGGTCACGTGCCCTTGCAGAGTTCTAGGCCTCCACGCCCACTCATCTGAGGACGGCCCAGAGAAGTCCCCTTGAGATGTCACAGCCACTGACCCAATAAAGACATAAAAAGAGTGAGGACAAAGCTTCCTGGTGTCATCCCACAGACTCCTGCACAACAGGGAATGCAGGGCACGAGCCAGGGACACCCCTACCTGGCAGAGGCCAGGCAGGTGCACGATGCTTTTGAAGACCATCTAAAGACATGCAGGAAAGAGGTGCCTCATGTCAAGCAAAGAGACCGACATCAAAACTGCCTGCCAGTGATGCCATCAGTAAAAGAAAATTAAAGACAAAGTCAAACACACAGAGGAAGCTGGAAGGAGACATGCCAACGTGTAACAGTGGTCCCTCTGCCATGGGGTCACAGGGACCCTGCTGTCTTCTTTGAAAAATCTTTTTGAGGTTTTTAAATTCTGAACGAGAGACACGACTGGATTTTGTAAATAAAAGTAATGGATGTTATGTAACAGGCACTGACCTCTCTGGCTGGGGCACCAACATGCCACGGGGAGGACGTTCCTCACTTCTGCCAGCCTTCCCTCGTCCCTTCACGGACCCGGACAGTGTGAGGCAGGTCACTTTCTCCTTTGCTACTTCTGAAGCAAAGATGCACTGAGTCACAGTGACCGGTGAGGCCAGGGCCCTGCAGTGACAGCCAGGGATTCCCCTCCCTTGGTCAGAACCACCAGCCTCGGGGAATTGGACCGGGGCAGAAGGTGGTGAGAATGCTCCGGGGCTCTGGCCTCCTTCTTGGACATCGAGAGCTCACCTCTCCAGAGTGTAGGTGTCCTTGCCGGGCAGGCTGTGGGCGAGCACTGGACCTGCTCGGCTGTGCTGGGCCCTGAGCTGCGTGCTGTCACCATAAAGGTTCACGCTGACCCGCTCATTCTGCAGGCATCTCTGCTGGCGATGATCAGCACCCGGGGAGGGACATGAGGAAGGCCGCTTGCTGGCCGCTTCCATGTGCATCGCAGGCTGCTCCAGCCCCAGCCTCTGAGCCATAGGAAGACAGGACCCTCACCGCCCAGCTATGGGTCACCCAAGGCCACCTTCACCTACAAGGTGACATTTCCCCTCCACAATCTTTGTGCTCTTTTCAAGTCCCCCAAGATTTACCTTGATGATAAATCAGAAAAACTTTAAGGATCTCTAAAAAAGGTAAAGTACTGTAAAAGCAAGGTAGGCAGGTCCCAGCTAGCAGGTAGGCTGAGGCAGGAGGATGGCTTGAGCTAGGAATTTGAGACCTGGACCACATAGTGAGACACTGTCTCAAGTAAAGAAAAGAAAGAAAGAAAGAAACCCAAACTCAGGTGACCATCTGCGAGTGGTGGCTTCCTCTACCTTACTCTCCCAAAGGACACTGAGCGAGCAAGGCCACTTTATTACACTCACGAACTGTGTGAGCTGTGTTTATGAATATGTCATAGCTGTGGCCTGTCCCTGCTCAGGGGTCCTAGGGCCTGACCCATGCCTGCCAATTCTCACTGAGGCTTCCTGATGTCCAGACCCCTCGGGAGTCCAGAGGAGGTGAAGGGGTCCTTGGCACTCAGAAGAGTTTCTGCCTGAATTTGGACCTGCGAAGCCACTTCCTTCCTGGCCTGGAGAGGTGACCAGAGCAGGGCTGAGCTTCAGAGGTGGTTGCTCACCAGGCACGGATTGTAGGTGTGAAGCAAAATACTTGTACAGGGACGGAAAATCACAGGAATTCCACCAAATGCAAACTCTTGGAGATAAAATGGGGAAAAAAGGCATCACATTTTCCCCTCCTAGTCTGATTTCGTGGCTCTCAGGGACAGTGGGTTCTTTATTCGAGTCCATATCCTTGAGATTGTAAAAGTAACTGCTTCTCTATTTTTAGGGAAATTAATCTGACCAGGATAATTACAGCAACTCTGTACTGGAAATTGATGACTCATCAAAAAGACAGGAAATAGAAAACATTACGTTCTTAAAGGTACAGGAGGGACTGCATTTCAGGACACTTAAGTTGGTCCTTTCAAACTCAATGGGGACAAGTGCTGCCGCTGCCGTTTGTCTCCTGTGAGGATCAAAACTGTCGTGTGATTCTCAGGCTTAGTCAGCTGGGTCCACCTAGCCCTCGTTTCCAGAGCCTTTCCCATAAAGAAACCATAAAGAAAATAAAGAAAAGACCCATCTGCACGAGAGCTCTTCGGGTGGGGAAGGGGCAGAACCCTGTGGACCGGCCATTGCCTGCTCAGCCCTCCCACAGATGAGGCAGCCTCAGGACACTCTTGGTGTCTTTCTGCAATGCTGGGAGGGACCAGGGCCTGTGCGTGCTAGCCAAGCCTGAGCCACACTCGGCCCCAGAGGAGCTGTGAAGACCACCATGGTCATGCATAAAGAGCACCGGACACTGTGCCCAAGGGAGGCAGCAAAGGCCTGTGTTCCTGAGGGGCTCCTCATCACACTGCACAGCAGGAGCTCACTGGACGGCACCAGCAGCTGACACTGACACCCAAGGACCCGCCGCACTAGCCACCTGGGTGTGCTTGCGCAGGCACATGGGCTGCTCTCCTCGAGTCTTCCTGGGCCCCTTTCCTCATCTTAAGTCCTGTCTTCTGGCCTCTGCAGGGACGTGGAGGTCTCTATCCCTGTGTGGCAGGGTCTGGCTCCCCTGAACAATTTCGATAAAGCCCTCTGCTGGGCTGGCTGTGGGACGGTCTTGTCTTGCTCAGGGCCGGCTGCCTTTTGTGATAAACCTGAGCCACAAACACGACACAAAGCAACACTCCAAAGCTGGCCCACATGCGGCTCCTCCCATGGATGTCTCTCTTGTAACGCGCTATGAAACTAGCGATATACAAGGCTGTTCTTTGAAAAGAGCACAGAAGCGAGGAACACAACCAAGTAACTTTAACAAGTATGAAGTTTACTGGCAGGAAAGGTCTGGGAGGTGCAAATTCTCCTAAGACTAGCACTAGCTCTAAAAAATGTAGCATTTCGGTGCAATTCAATATTTCCTTTCTTCAGGGCTCAGAGGCCTCCCCCCGCCACGTGTTTGGGGGAATGCAAGAGGCTGACTGTGCGCTCTGCTGAAGCTCCCTGTCACCCACGTCTGGGGGCAGAGCAAAGAGGAGGCCATGGATAGCAGTGAAGTGGGAAGTCCTGCTTGTGTGTGGCCAGGAGGCTCCTGGCATGGGCAGAGGCGACCTGAACCCGAGGGCAAGAGACAGCTGTGCGGCACAGGCCCAGGGAGGAGGGCAGCGGGCGGCCCGGGCCTCTCCCAGAGCACCCGTTTGTCAAGGCCCAAATCCACACCCCTGGGCTCTGTGACTCTCCAGGCTAAAGTCTGCTGAGGTGTTATTTCCATCTGCTAAGAGACATGGGGAGAACTGGACAGGGTGACCATCTGAGGAGGTGCATTTTCATAGGAAAAAAGCAAGCAGAAATAATTCATTTATTTAACCCAGAAATGGCTCTAATCTGAAGCGCTGCAATCCGCTTACACAACAACTGTTTTGGCAAGCCCCTCCACGTTCCAACAAATATTAAACTGTGCCTGCCATTTGTCTAAGGAATCTTGCATTAATAAACATGAAGAAGAGCACTTTACCTCCCACTCTCAATGACAGGACAAAACAAAGACCAGCTGTGTTCATCAATGGGGCCTTGTTCTGCGCATAAAGGCTAATTACATTTTGCTTCAAGCCTACACATGGAAAACTTTACTGCTGCTGTCCCCGTCACAGTCAGCCCGCGCTGTCCCAGCTGACGCATGGCGATGACTGCCCTGCACCAAGGGGGGGCCTCAGGATGGGGCGGTGTCTTCCACCTGCAACTTCATGCCAAGATGGCGGAGGTGAGAGGGGATAGTGGCCCTGTGGAGGACAGGCAATGTGTGTCCTTCGACTTCCTGGTCCACCCCCTACAAGGCCGCTGCCTCTAGAGCCGCACTGGGCCCTGGCGCAGCCGCTGTGGACCTCCCCTGGCTCTCGCTGTGCCCGTGCTGTGCACGCGCACCTTGCTGCTCCCTGTGGCCACACAGTGACTGCACCTTTGCCAGGCCCCAGTGCAGGTGGGAGAAGCCAGGCACGGAGGCAGGGCAGCCTGTCTGCAGAGCCCGGCTTTATCCTGCCTCCTGATTCCTGCCTACGATCTGCTAAAACAGAGTCCCTCCCTCACCTCCCACTCCCCGCCCAGAGGAGCACTGTTTTAAGACCATGTGTACAAAGATGTGTCCCGCAGGGGCTTCCGTTTCATATACACGAATAAAAGCACGCTGAGCTAACAACACATGCAGGTTGGACCCCAAGCAAAGCGACATCATGAACCTTTCCCAGGACACCAGGGACAGGAAGGCAGAGGTGTGCCTTGTGTGGGACCCCGAATACTGAGATAGTTGCTTCCAAAGGTAAGAGAGCAGTGCTGGCCCCTCCACCTCAGGCCCTCCTCTGAACTTTCTGCGGCTAACTACTTTGGGAACCATTCACGGTAGGCGTCTGGCCCAGTGCTGCCTTTTGTTGGCATCTGACCTGGGAAATGCCCAGCTGCGCCTACGCCTAAGCCCAGCCCCATGTCCCTGCAGACCCACCAGCTGGTTCCTGGGAAACTCAGATAGGCCTGGCCCCCCACAGAGGTCCTCATCTTCAGCTGCTCAGGAAGCTGAGGCAAGAGGATGTGAGAGCCCAGGAAACCCAGGCCAGCCTGGGCAACATGGGACCCCAGACGAAGACGGACAGAAAGACGAAACCAAAGTCCAGCCCCGAGACCTCCTCCTCCCTCAGCCCCCTCTCTAGGTGTGGCCTGGGAAGGCCAGGTAGGGTGGGGTGGGGAGGAAGTTTCTGTGCTCCACTGGTCAGAGGCACTGCTCCTCTCTAGGTCCCTGCCTTCTCATCTGCTCAAGGCCAGGCCTGGGCACCGCCTGCCAGCACTGTCCCCAGGCTCTGCACCACCCTTACTCCTCCACCTGGGGAACAGGCTTGCCTCTGCCTATCCCCACACGAATGCTCTGCCTCCATCCTGCAGGGACCCTGCCGGACACCTAGCCAGTCCTGTCCCTTCAATCTCAGATGTGGCCACGCTGGATTGCAATGGTGTCTTCCCACTGAACCACAAAAGCTCAGGATCTGCCCCCGGCAGAGGGCGCAGTCCAAAGGAGGCAGCTGTCTGCTGAAGTCAGGACGGACCCACCGCCTGGGAGCCTCACCCACCTCTGCCCACGTTGCTCGCTGCAGCTGTGCTCACTCACGCCAGGCCCGCTCCCATTGGGCGAGACAGAGTCTCTCACCGTGAGCTCCAGCAGGGCCACAGCCACCTCACCATGTCCTGGAGGTATCCTCAGAACAGAATCACCAACCTCCACGCTCTTGTGCGTGTGGTGCTGGGGACGAGGGCCAGGGAAGCGCCTGCCACGGAGCCACATTCCCAGCCCCGATCCTCGGGATTTTTGGCTTCATTTCCCATAGTTTAGTGAAAATCAGCAAGCAATATGCTAATTTTTATTTGGATTTTGGGGGGAAGAATCTTTGGGCCTCACCATGCACCAGTGTGATAGAAAGGGCTAGAACTGTTCGCTGCTAGGTCCACACCAGCTCCCACGGCTTCCTGGCTGATGCCAGGGTTCTACAGTGGTCCAAGGGGTGGGAGAACCAGCCTCTGAGAGTCCCTGGGTGACTTGCTCCAGCAGGTAGGTGACTCCCAACATTCAACACTCTTACTGTCAACATGGCAGAGGCAGTTGCTGCAGAGTGGCCCTGGGGCCAGTCCCTCTATGAACAGTAACTGCCAACCCTCCCGGCCTCTCCCTGTGCCCTCTCAGCTGGGAGCCGGCTCTTCATTCCCTTGCTAGCTGGTGGCTCTGGCTGAGCAAACGTGTCAGCCTGGCCAGTAGCAAGACCCGAGAGGGTGGGAACAGGAGACAGCCTGCCCTTGCTCTCTGGCTCCGCCCCTGCTCACTCCCCCAGTGGCCACATTCCCTTCTTCCAGAGACGAAAACCTGAGTGGAGGAAACTGAAGCCCTTCTCTGTTCTGGCTCCTCCTCCAGGAACTCCATTCTCAGTTGCTTTTTTGACCTTGACTCCTAAAACAAACCCGCTAAATAAAAGCAAATTTTCCATGTGGCTTTTAGCCCAAGAAGAAAACAAGACACCGTGGCTCCAAACAACGGAGCAACCAGCTGTTGTGTGGCAAGTGGTGTGCGTGGCGGTCACTCCTGAGCACTTCATGCTACCAGGCAGTTTCTTTCCCCAAGTGGGTGGACATCACGGCTAACCAAACTTTGCCAGTGACAGCAAGAGCAGGATAGGAGACACAGGCTTCTGGAGAGTGAGCTCTTGTGACCCTTGGAGCAGCAGCTTTTAAATGAGGTCCTGATGTGTGGACAGAAGCACCTTTCCCATCGTGACCCAAGAACTAGTTTTATATTTTTTAGATCTAGAAACCTAATTTTGAAGTGTCACCAAAAGATAGTTTACACGAACCATGTGCTGGGACACACTATTCAGTCGGTTTGTTTTCTATTCTGTTCTATTACCTGACTTGCTGGTCCCCACTGAACTGAGTCACATTAGAACACAGCATGCAGCTTAAAAACCACTCAAGTGGCCTGGCGAGGGTGGCACACAAGTTTTTTTTTAAAAAAAACATATATATTTTGAATGAACGAATCATACCTGCCTACACATTTATGGGGTATAACACCATGTTTCGTAAAAGATGAGGAATCATTTAATGTAGCAAAACATCCTCTCTGTAACCTCACTTATTTATTTACTTTCTCTTTTTGGTGCTGGGGACTGAACCCAGAGGTGCTTTAACACTGAGCTATGTCCCAAACCCTTTTTATTTTCTGAAACAGGGTCTCACCAAGTCGCTTTGGGCCTCACTGAGTTGTTGAGGCTGGCCCTGAACTTTGCTGGGATTTTAACTATCGTTTTCTATGGGGAGACATAGAAATTTTCTGTAAGTGATCTTAAGGCACAGTAAGCACCTCGATGGACGACCACCCCCGCTGCACGATGTTTCACAACTCGGCTGAAACCTTGAACCCGGGGCCAGCGCTTCTCACTCCCTGTCACCAGCAGCCAGTCCAGCTCGCCAAGCTCAGCTCTCCCAGATCTCACTGTCAGGGAGGTTGCGTGGCCTTGTCCCCGTGCTGCCTGCTTCACCCAGCACCTCCTGCAGGCTCCACTGTGCTGTCCTGGGCCATAGGACTGCCCTTGCCCAGGGCTGGCGGGTAATCCACTGTGTGCGTCCCCCGCTTGCTTCACCCATTCGTGGATACAGTGACGTCCATTTCTTGGCCTTGTGCATGATGCTGCGATGGACATGTCCCCAGAGTTGGGGTCTCTGGATCAGATGGCAGTTCTGTCCTGTTTTGGGGGACCCTTGGCACTGCAGTGCTGCTCCACTGCCAACATGAGAGATGCCCTGCTCCCGATATCCTCACCACCACCAAGACACGTTTTTTAAAAAGTGCACAATGAAGTACACTCTGGCTGCTCATAGCGCCTCCTCGAGATGTCCTGATAAGAGCAACGAGAACCTGTGGTGTCATCAGACCACAGCCACGCAGGGACAGACGTTGGCAGCAGGCGACGGGAGAAGAGGGAGAGAAGCGTGACGTCCCGCGCACACCATCCACCTCAGACCGTTTAGAGAGAAACCCTGGAGACGACCGAGATCCCAGACAAATGCTGAACGCCTCAGATGGAAAGGATACAAGTTCTACAAATCAGACTTACTGAGGAAAACGACCTATTTAGTAACCTAAAGTCCAAGCAGGAGTAACAGGAGAGAAGGGTGACAGGCTGGTGGAAAGGTGACAGGGACCCGAGGCGCAGGACAGGATGTGTCCTGTGCGGGCAGTGCTGTGGTTCCTGAGGGGGAAGACTCCTAGGCTGTGGGTTCTAGGAGAGGGCTGGTGGCACAGGGGTCCCTCCAGCCCCAGCAGCCATGTCCCGGGCCGTGGCTGCCCCCAGGACAGCAGGAGTACCACCAAGGCCGAGGGGCTGCGCTGTGAAATGCCGACCACTGCCCCCTCGGCCCTGCTCATTCCACTTTCACGAAGCCCTGTCCCCACACCACAAGGGCAAACGATCTGGTGGCTCCTGTGGTTCAGATCAGCCAAGACATCTGCCAGGGCACAGAGACTGACCTTTGATCTTCAAGTGGCGGTTTCAACCCACCAGGGCTGCGGAGCTGGGCTTTCTGAACAACCCAGAGCTAAGAGTCAAGAGCCCACCCCACCCCCAGTGTCCCAAGGACAGTGGACGCAGCAGCACCCTCCAAGACCCAGGGCAAGTGTGCTGGGCCGAACGACACCGAGCACCTGCAACCACCCCGAGGAGGAGAGCCCCCACCAGGCTGCCGGAGCTCTGTGGGACCACAGCAGGGGGCTGCCGCTGGGCACAGGGGTTCTGCAGGAGCCTTCCAGATCAGGGAAGACTGGCAATGCACCTGGACTTAGCAGAGGTGGCCACGGCCAAGAGAATCTCTGTTGCTGTCATCCCAGGATTTACAGCAATCTTATTTCCGGCATCCCAGTGACCAGCATGGGGGGCGTCTGGGACAGGGTACGTGCAGGTGTTCCCTCTGATGTCCCCCCACAAGAGCCAGGTAGGCAGTGAGCCTCGCGTGACTGCTCACCAATGTGTCCCCACATATGTGCACCTGCAGGGCTCTGTCGGGTGTGACAAGAGCATGGGGAGTGGCGATTCCTCCTACAGGGCTTGGGGGAGGGCTCGGCCCAGGTCAGAGGACTCCCTCTGCCCGGCCAAGCTCCTGAGGAAACGCCCACCTTTCCAAGCTGAGTCCTCCCCAAACCTTCTTAGAAAAAGGTGAAGCACTGAGCAGCCTCCGCCACAAGGAAGAGGAGCAGCTGCAGTGGCGGCGGCCGGGGAGCACATGAGCCTGGGGTCACGTGGGGATGGCACCGCGTCCCTGCCCGGGACACAGGTCACGCTCCCAACCTGCAAAGCCAACCTCTTGGGACGGGGCACGACGCAGGGACTTACTTTGCAGTAGTTTCTTCATCGTATTTGGTTTTCAGGTCAAATAATTCTGTTCGAGTTTTTTCCAGGGCTGAAAAGACAAGGGCAGAAAACATGAGGTAAGATACTAACTGCTTAAGTCAAATGAAATAAAAGAACATACACAAGTAAAACGTCCCCATTTCAAAACAGACAAGAGGACAAAGGCAGGAAAAATGGGACAGAACATCGCCACAGCTCCACCTGGCCCAGTCTAAGCGCCTCCTAGGGAACTGATAGTTACTATGTAGATTTCCTGTTTTAAAATGTCTTTGTTTCAAAAATATTTCCACATGTAACTGCATACAGCCATGCCCCACGGTGACCTTTCAGCTGTATGAAAACGTACTACATACCATCATGCCCAATAGGTGATCCGTGATCACAGAGTGTGGCTGGTTGTGTGTTTAGTATGTTCTACTTTTATCCTTATTCTCCTTGTTTAAGGAAGTCAGCTGTAAGGAGAGTACGCAGGTGACCTGGCTGCGGCCTTGCCTACCTCTGCTTCACACACCCCATGCTGCAACCGTCAAGGGACGGATCTGTGCCGGGAGGTCTGTGTGAGGACATTCCTGTCCTCACATCTCAACAAAATCACCTGATGGCACCTTTCTCAGGACACCTCTCCACTGCTGCGTGGCCCCTGCTATATACATACACAGGGACATGCTTCCCTGCCTCCCATTCTATGGGAGGATGGGAACGTTTTCTGAGATCACCCCTTTGCCTTGGCCGAGTGGCATGGAAAGCTCTCATGTCAGGACACTGGCGACCACAGTAAAACCCAGCTCCACCTTCAGGTGCCCGAGAGGCACAGCTACTAGGAGAGCTCAGCGCTGAACCTTCCACCACCCGACCCTGCTGGCCTCCCAATAGGCAGCTCCCATCCCTACTTGAGTGTGACCTTTCTCCTAAGCCCTCACCAACACTGGGTTTTACCAATTAAGAAAAAAGCTGCCCACAGTCAGACAGGCAGACCACCTTCCCGGGGTTTCACTGATGGTCTCTCCCTGACGACCACACAGTTAGCAGTTTTTCTCATGTGTGTGAACCGTTTACATGGTTTCTGTGAATTGTGTGTTCCTATCCCTACTCATTATTCAGCTGGACTGTTTCTCTGTTTTCCAGGATTTGTAGGTGGTCTTTAGACAAATGTATCCTTTTTCAAATCTGTGGTGCAGGGGAGGGGACGCAGCCCGGTGCACACAAGGCCAGTGCTCCACTGCTGACGTGGTCCCCAGGCCTGCTTGATGTTGTCCGTGTCTGTTAAATTGCTTGTGATTATTTTCTCCCTGTCATTTGTGTTTTACCCTGGATTACGATGGCTTCCACTGTTCCTTCCCACATGTAAATTGAAGATACATTGCTGCTTCCCTTTCAAAAAAGACACGAAAAGGGAAGAAAGAAAGAAGTTTAAAGAAACTGCCAACTTTAGCATAACCTTTTTTGGTATCTGTTAAATTTTAAAGGTTCTGCTATTACTGTTCTCCTTAACTTAGGGTAGAAATAAGTTTTTTTTTCCCCCTATTATTGTTCTAAATGAAATGTCAGTCCTTGACAGTTTGGTGATTTAGATGTGTTTGTTGGAAAAAAGAGCAGGAAGAAAGGATGGTGGTGGAAGGGATGGAAACGGCAGATCCTCCCACTCCACGCTGACAGCTCAACGCGTGACTAATGGAGTCAGGGGAAGGCAGCCCGGGCTGGAGGCGCCGTGCACGGGCTCCGAGGCCCTGAAGGCTCCACAGGGGCGACAGGTGGGGGCCGGGAGGCGTCTAGTCTCTTCAGCCTGCCCTGCACCCACTGACTGGGGAGGAGGGGAGCGAACCTGTTTGCAGAGTCTGAAGTTTGTGTTCAGCTTCCTCCAGCTTCGAGGTGGTCGACATCTGAGTCTCTTGCAGCTGTCTGAAAAGCAAGAGAGCGGAGCCAGATTGGTCACCTTGCTCACCAACTGGACGCTTGGTGTGTCCTGGAGCTGCCCCCATCAGCTTGCTCCTTTGGAGGCACAGCTGGTGGCAGGCGCCCCATCAGCTGTCGCTCTCAATGCCCTGGGTGCTGTGGGGCCCCCTCGCCACCCTCCCAGCCCCCGCTTTGCAATCGCACATTACGTAAGGTGAAGGGCGCACCGGGGACTTGACGTGCGGTAATTGGTGTGGAAGGTTATCCTAAATGCAACTTGTTCTTGAGATGCCAGATATTAAAAAGGAAGAAATGCCATCATCATGCACTCATTGTTTCCCGAAGTTAGCCCAGGAAGAGTGATACATTTACATTCTGCTGACACAAAGAAGGAATTTGTTGGGATAAAGGATGTACTAAAGAGATGTGACAGCTGTCCCATCTCGGTTATAATGGAATGCAAATGCGACCGTGGTGCCAAATGGGAAGATTGTGAACGTCTCAAGCTGCATCCCACATAGTGATGTTTCCCATGATCTCCACACGGATTCCCTGGTCAGCGCCGGCATTCCTTCCTCCTAATCTGCCCAAAGCTCTAAAAATAAGCTTATTATTTTTACATCATATGAATATAACATATGTTCTCAACATAATAAACCTGGGAATACAGAAAAGGAGAAATTATACAGCTAAAAAAAAAAAAATCACTCAAATTTCCGTCACTTGTAGGAAAGCATTGCTAGTATCTCCATGAATTTCAATTATAAATCTAAGATAGGCTCAGAGTTTTTTAAAACATCAAATTTTACATGAGTGTGGAAATGTCCTCTCTTCTTTGGCTCCATTTCTACTCCTTGGATAGTTTGTATTTTTCTAAAATATTTCTCCATGTATAGAAATTCAGTGTAATAAGTAACACACTATAGAGTATAAGCCAACATGCAAGACAGTATAAGAAAATATCAACTAATATTTTATATACTACAATGAAATATAAACGAATATGTAACATAATACAATGAACTCCCAGAACAGAAAGTCATGTTACACAATACAGCAGAACGAAAACTAACCCCTAAGCCACCACAGGGTGACAGAGCACAGGAAACGTGCTACAGTGCAATCATGCCAACGACATGTGACATGCTACATGAACTATGGACTTCCTACTCCTCCATCCTTTCTGGGGCTGGGGGAACTGAGCCCGGGGTGCTCCACCCTGAGCCACATCCCTAGCCTTTTCAAGTTTTTGAGACAGGGTCTCACTAGGTTGCTGTGACCCTCCTGCCTCAGCCCTCAGGTTCTAGTACACAAGGGACCACAAGACCATCCTGTGCAGCTTACTGCTCCGCTTGCTCCCATGTTCTGGAAACCTCTGCTCTGCATCCGTGGCCATTCTTCACTCCCCTATGGAAACTCGGACCCTTCAGAGTTTCTTTCTGTTAAAACGTTTCCTTGAGGATCTTTAAGTAGATACTGTTGCATAATTTCAAGAGTGAATTTGCTGGATAAAATTCTGACAGAGGAATTATAATGGTCAAAGACTGCAATTTGGTTTTTTGTTTTGATAGATATTGAAAGACTTTCCCACAAAACAAAACAGAAACAAAAATACCTCATCAGTTTAAACTCCTACCAACAATATGTGAGAGGGTTTCATGTGCCCAGGTGGCACTGGGTAAAATCAAGCTTAACATTTTACTGCTGAGTAGTGTTGAACATTTTTCACTGTATGAAGTGCCTGCTTACTTTCTCTGCCCGCTTTTGTTAGGGTTGTTTTTTTTCTTATTAATTTGTAAGAACTCTTTACTTATATAGAAAATTATCCCTTGTCTTATTCGATGCACATATTTGTTCCCAGTTTGTTGATGTCTAAAACTTAATTGTCACTTGTTTTTTAAAAATGTTTTTTAAATTTTAGTCACATTTCTATAACTTTTTTTGTATTCTGAGAAATATTTCTGAATTTCAAAATTATTCAAAACAGAATATGCATCCAAGTTTTCTTCCAGGATGTATGTGATTTCATTATTGATATTTAAATCCTGGGTTCAATTTGATATTTTTGGCATAAAGAATGAGGAAATAAACATCTAGTCTGATGGCTCAACAGTCAGTCATTCTCATCTTTCAATATAATGAATCCTTTTACCCAACTTGAGAAGCCAGCTCAGTGGTGCTGAGGTTGGGGTGAGCCAGTTCCTGGCTTGGGTGGGCACGGCTGGCCGTGGGCAGACGTGCAGTAGGGTTGTGGGAGCTGCGCACACCCTGTGAGTCTCCCACTTGATGCCATGTTGGGCACTTCTCTTAAGTTATTCCCAACTCTATGAACCATGATTTTTATGGCCATCGAACATTCCGGGTAGCCCTGGCCTGCCTTTGGCTCCTCTGTTCCCATAGGCAGGCATGGGGGAAATCTCTCTGGGCACCAAGTGTGTTCTTGAGGGGAATTTACCTCGGAGCAGAGCCACACCAGCTGTCAAGAGCCCTGTTGTTACTTTTTTTTGAGGGGCTACGTGTTGCCTTCAAGGCTGGGTGGCCCCCAAGGATTGGCCTAGGTCTGTCCTCGAGGACTGCAAGAGGCTGTGTCTGTGCAGACAGGGAGGCCAGGCCACGGCAGAGGGTGGGCGCCTCTGGAGTCTCTGTTTTGCCTCCGACCCTGGTTAGCAGGGTCGACACTTCAAGCATGGCCAACCTGTGATTCGTTTCTCTCTGCAAAATGAGATTGCTGGGGCTGGGGCTCAGTGGTGGAGCGCCTGCCTAGCCTGTGTGAGGCCCTGGGTTCGATCCTCAGCACCACATAAAGATAAATAAATAAAATAAAGGTGTTGTATCCATGTACAACTGAAAAAAAAGAACACAAGGTGGCGTGTGGCGCAGCCCCATCTTGGTCACTCTGTGAAAACTTGTACTGCAAACAGCTGGCAAAGTTGTGAGGCAGAGTGGGCATGGGACTAGTGGACACTGGCATTTTTCTTCTTTTTGAAGTGACCTCAGTTTAACAGTCCTTCGTGGTGGCTCCTGTGAGATACAGAGTTTGTCCCTCCTTTCCTTTCCTTTTCTGGGTGCCAGTGGTGCTCCACCACTGGGCCACATCCCAGCCCTTTTTATTTTGTATTTTACTTTGAGACAGGGTCTTGCTAAGTTGCCAAGGTCAGGATTGAACTGGCAATCCTTCTACCTCAGCCTCCAGAGTTGCTGGGATCACAGGTGTGCGCCACCGTCCTTGTGCCGAGTGGCACTGGGTACTAAACCTGGAGCACTATGCACTCTGAGCATACGCTTTATTTCTGAGCTACATACCCAGCCCAGATATCTACAATCTTATGGAGCCTGTCCTGTAGGGTGTGTGCGGTGGTGCACAAAACCAGCAGGAACCCAACAAGACCGCCTGCCATCAGGGACCCAGCCTGACTCCAACTTGCAACTGTAAGCTTAGAACCTCCATTTAATGGATATATATATTTCTTTATGCTGGGGCTAAAATTCAATAACTTAACCCCAAAATTCTTAAAAACCTGACTTACACAGGGGGAACCACCAGCTTAACAGTGCTTACAGCTTTAGAAACGCTCTACCTTTCATTAAGTCATCACAACAAGAAACCTGGGCATGGAGAGCCACTGGAAATCTAGAAATCACACGGCTAGAGGATATGGCCACGTATTTTACCAACAGAGTAAATGCCTGGGCCCACGACTGATTCAGACTTTGGAGCTTTGGGGATTTTGGGATATGTGCAGAGACTTTACTGGATGCACACTCCTAATTCAAAACTCTGAGCTGGAACAAACCCCAGGACCTTATACAGGGTAAACATGTGTCCTGCCTCTGCGCTACACCCTGGCCCCCCAGTCCCGCACTTCTTCAGTTCTTAAAGAGTTCTGAATTCTGGAACATTTCAGATTTTTGGATCAGGAAAGCTCTGCCCATGTTAAGTCCTTGATTTACGAAGCACCGAGGTCATGAAACAGGCCAAACCGTACGCCCACAACCACAAGCCCAGGGCAGTGTGTGGTGTGTGTGTGTGTGTGTGTGAGAGAGAGAGAGAGAGAGAGACAGACAGAGAGAGAGACATGGAGGGGGAGGGTGTGAAGTGCCCACCTCTTTGAGGAGGGCAGGAGGAGTTCACGTGCGCCCAGGGCCTTCCCCACGGAGGACAGTCATGGCGAGGACCTAGCTCAGGTACGGCCACCAGGTGCCACCTTGTCAGCTACACATGCCTCACGCTCATTCTCTGGCCCCATCTCCTGGTGCCACCCACCACTAGGGGTAGCCAGATTCATTGCACTCAAGGTCACCCCACAAAGTCAGGACCCGACTGCTTTCTTTTTTTAAGCAAAATTTTGAGCCATTGGGATCCTGTTTATCCCCTGGGCTGATGTCACAGGTGCATTTTTTAAACTGTCTCATGTCACAGTCAAGGGTAAAGGTGGCTGCCGTGCGAGCTGGGTCCACGCTCACCTCTCCTTCTCAGCAAAATCATTCTGCAGCTTGTGTTCCTTCTCGAGCGCGATCGCCTCGGCCTGGCTCTTCAGCGTCTGCTCGTATTCTCGGATTTTCTCTTTAAGTGCTTTTATCGTAACCTCTGCAGATAGAAAGGAAAAGAGAGAAACTCCAACAAGAGAAGCGGGCTCCGCGGTGAGAACCAGCAGGAAGGGTGCGCTCCAGACTTCAGCTCGTCTCCCGACACAAAATCAATGCCCAGAGTCCCTTCGGAGACCTTTCACTCCCTAACGTGGGCTGAACTCGCAGTGTTCAGGATGAGCAGGATCAATGGATTTTGCTGGGAAGGAGCGCTCTGGTTTCTCTAGCACATTTTAAGAAAAGAGGGGAAATCAATGGTAAAATATGATATCGCCCTATTGACGAGTCTTAAATTAGTTCTCCATGGAGGGAAGATTAATAAAGTTTTAGTGTGAGTTTAAGGACTTTCTTACAAAGAAAGCAGTTCATCGTGGTGGCTCTGTGGAAAGGAGGCCAGTCAGCGGGGAGCTCCAGGCGGCCAGAGGTACCGTGCGGTCTCCTCAGCTGGGGGACCTGCCCTGGGGTTGGGTGCTGGGGCACCCGCCACCCAAGTGGACATGGCTGTGTGTGCACAGCAGATGACGTAGGGCCTGGGGAAGACACTCAGGCTGCTGCGGTGGCCTGGAAGTACCCTAGAGCAGAGCAGGAGAGCCAGGGCCTTGGGCAGCCACATGGGGGCCTGAAGGAGCCAGAACTCCAGGGCAGATGGTCCCTTAGGCGGCAGGGCCACCTGGGGAAGCTGAGCCCAGACAGCTCTTGATAGTCCCTTTAACTACCCAAACCGGAAACTAAAGCAAGTGTGACAAGTAGAGTAGGGTCCTAACTCAGACCTACGGGTGTCCTTCTATAGATGTCCCTTCCCACCTCGCTCTGCCAGCACTGTGGTTGCAGTCCCAAGAGAGTAGGGCTCTTGGGGACCGTTGCCTGCTTTTCCAGATCCATCTCGGTAGGACGGAGTGTGTGCGCCCAGCACCCTGCAGAGTCGGGTGCTCAGCCCGGGTGCTGCACAGGTGTTTCCAGCCCAGCACTACGGGCAGAAGTGCCATGTGTCCATATGGCCACACAGACCGTGGGCTTGAAAGGACACAGCAGGCATTTTCAGAGTGGACCTGTCTGGTGTTCGCTCTGGAAACGACCCGTTCTCGCCTGACCTTGGCCTGGCAGTATGGCTCGAGAATGATGTGTCACAGTATTGTCCTCACACAGCTATTCTTCCAGGCCCCAAACGACCTACCAAGGGGGTGCCCTGTTTCTCCCTCAAATGTCTGATGGAGCCATTGGCTTTCCTTTCTTCCTCTAAGGAAGGCCTGCGGGGGTCAACATGATGAGAAGGGCCAATTTCCTCTCTTCACAGAGGGCCCTCAGCTTTAGTCACGAGGGGGTGGCTTTCCAGAAGGGGGAACTTCTGGCTGACGTGGTCCCACCTGCACCCACAGGCATCCGTGGGAATGCGTGGGCTGAGCACCCGGGAGGCAGCACTGGTGTGAGGGTTGGTGCCTGTTGCCGCCAGCCCTGGTGACACAACTGTTCTCCTTCCGAGGAGTCTGCCGTCTCACGGAGCTGCTGGGGCTGCTCACCCACCAGCAGAGCCCAGGCCAGGAGCATCTCATCCTGTCACCTCTGGCCCTCCGCTGCTGCCTCAACCCAGGTCCAGGGCGTTCCCTGGCGTCTCCCCAGGCTCCCTAGCAGGGGGTAGAGGGTGCTGGTAGAAGGACCCTCTTTGGCTGTGCTCACGCCCCAAATCTTGTGTGTGACAGGCAAGGGCTCTACCACTGAGCCACATCCCAGCCTTTTTTACTTTATTTTGAGACAGGGCCTCACTAAGTTGTCCAGGCTGGCCTTGGACTCGTGACCCTCCTGCACCGGGACGGCAGACGTGTGCCATGCACCCGGTTCTGCTCTGACTTGACCAGCATTCAAAAGCTCTGATGGGGAACAAGTCAGGTGCACCCCCGCCCTTCCAGATTATGATCAGTCAGGCTGGGAAGAGAAGAAGGAAGTGACCCCCTGCTCTTCCCCAGATTAGGGAAATCCCTTATCAATAATGAAGAAGGGGGAACTTCTGGCAAAGCAAGTTCTAGAAGAAGCTGATGCTGGCTGAGGATCCAGCCGCCCTCAGGTACTCCTCCAACACCCTAAGTGGGGAGGACGAGAGCTGCCCCTGAGAAGACAGCTCCTGACGAGGCAGGGCCACCTCCCAGGGCCACAGGGTTAGGCAGTGACAATCAAGGGACCCGACCAGGTCTCTGCCTCTGAACCATCCATTCTTGGGGCTTGGATGTTGTATTTCATTTTATGAAGCCCTCAAAGGGGTTGCGGGGAGAAAGCACTCCATGCTCTTGGGGCTGGTGGCCGGCTACCCTGCGACGCCTGGCAGTGGATGACCGCCACACAGGGCAAGGCGCAGCGCAAACCACGGGGCCTGGGCGCCTATGGTGCCACCCATCAGCACACAAGAGAGGCTCCACGAGAATCCAGAGTGGTCTGTCGGAATTAGACGCCAGAGGCCACTGAGGGAACAAATAAAAAGGCTGCCCTTGCCGTGGGACATCACCTCCTGGCAGACCAGAAGGACCAGGTTATCCTGCACGTTGGGACCAGGGTAATTCTGACAAGAAATGACTCCTACTTGGCCAAGGGAGCACCTTCTCTCAGAAGGATCCCAGCTTAATAAGCCCAATGCTTGCTTTCAAGCTGGACAGAGCCGTCCCTTTGTGTCCCCAAGGCCCACCTGAGCCAGACTGGGGTGGGGTCTGGGGTGTGGTCTGAGCTGGCCTGGTTCCCCCAACCACCCCAGCCGTTCCTTGGCCCCAGCAAGGAGGCCCTGCTGGCCTGAGGGCCTGAACACACCAAGGCCCGTGGGACACACAGAGACCCGGATGGTAGCCGCTGCCCTCACGACCCACGCCTGTCTGTCCGTGGGCACTTCCCACACCATCCCAGTCTCTCCTGAGGGTAGCTCCCCCAGGGCTGTCCCCAGCGCTCACCACTTTGCCCTTCATCAGCCCCAACCCTATCAAGCAGGAGGCTGAGATGGGATATTGGGGGCTGCCTCTCCTACCCGACTCCTCACCCCGTCCCCAGGCAGAAACAGGCTGAGCTGTGACTTGGAGCTGGTGGAAAACTTGCAACTGCTGCCAGAGGGGACACGGAAGCCAGGAGGCTCCGGGACTCTGCACACATCTGGGTTTTAGGCACAGGGAAGATTTCTTTGTTCCTCCTTGACAGGAAAAGCCAGGCCACCTCTGCCCCCTCTGACGTGCTGACGCTGGGCAACCACACCAAGGAGCTGTTTTCTTTCATTAGATTCGTAATGAATAGGTGAGGCCCACAAGGAAGGCCGTGCGTAAGCGGCAGCCTGTGCGGATGCGTCTCGTCTGGAGCCGTAATGGATCGGCGGCAATTACTAAATGACTTGCTGTGTGTGACCCTTTGATCATGAGCTGGCTCTCTGACAGGTGGCGCCTGGAGGCAACACATCAGTCTTTTAAAAGGCAGATTCTATCACATGATGTACAAGAGGAATTTTCAAAGAATTCTGATCAGCCCAGGCTGAGGGCAATAAAATCATACATAGTTATTGGGCAGAGAGAAGTTTAGCTTCTAAATAGCTAAGCAGCATCATTATCCCTCTTTAACGATTCTGCTCTCGCCCCACCCTGGCCTCCTGACGTGGATAACAATCACAGGCGTCTTAACCGCAAGGGAGGCAACAGAGAAAACAGAAAGAGGCCAAGCAATGAACCCATCTCCCACCAACCTTGGTTTTTCACTTCGGCGAATTCCTTGTTGTATTCTTCGAGAGTCTCCCTAAGTTTCTGGTTCTCTGTTTCAATGTCGTGCAGGCGTTGCACTTTGAGCTGCAGCTGTTGCCCGAGGTCCAGAGCTGGCACGGGATCTGCACAGGAGGACAGCACACGTGAGCCTGGTCTCTGAGCAGAGGCTTGGAGCAGGCCTCCAGGGCGCCCAGCAGGATCCCACTGCAGGCTCCCCTGGGGACATTTCTCTTCCAGCCTGGGATAGGGTGGGGGGCTTCTCCGTGCTTGGGAAGAACCACCCCAGGACTGTCAAGGTGTGAAGACAGGTGGGCACAGCTGTGGGACTCACTGGTGTCTGCCAACCCTCTGGCCTGTGTGAACTGGAATAACTTCACTCTGATCTGACATGAAGGGAAATGCGGGCAGCGAAGGAAGGAGTCCCAGGAAAACCCACCACACATGGCTGAACCTGGAGGACTGTGGTGGAGATGGAAGTCACACCTAGTACTCCAAGAGTGGCACGTGGATTGCAGAACAATGTAATGGACACTTTCTCATCTGAGCCTCCCCACATTGGGAAAGAGACGTAGGACAGAAACAAAATCTAAAGGTCCAGGATGCAGAAGGATGGGCCCAGAGTTGCCTGGCTAGCTGGTGGGCACAGGGCACAGGCCAGGTGACTGAGAGACGAGAGAAACCCCAGGCTGTGTGGGAGGCCACCCTATTTCAGCACAGGATCCCTCTTCCCGGCTGTCCTGCTTTGCTAATGAAGGATGCCAGGAAGAGCCAGGGGGAACAGCTGCTGATCCCAAGACCGAGATCTTACAGAAGCACAGAAGGTGACCCAGCACCACCCTGTTACAGGCTAGTGTCCAGAAGCCGGGAGGCTACCAAGCTCATGACATCCAGGCCAGGCCTGCAAGGTCTTGTGGCCAACTGAACATGCTATCCACTATGAATTCCCTTAACACTGGACTTTAATCCAAAATTGGAGATTGCAGACGTGCAATTTACAGGGCTGACTCGTGGCCTTCAGCTTTACCACTGATACAGCCCGAGACGGACAGACGTGATGTGGTTCTGTCAGTTTGAGAATCATGGTTCCTTCTGCAGCCTACAGAGCAATTATTATCCACCTGCTGGGCACCAGCGAGGCACTTCCTTTAGGATTCTCAGGCTCCATCAGAGAAGAATACCCAAATCCACAGGGCCTGCAAAGATTATTGAACTTATTTCTGGCTTGGGCGCCAGTGTCACTTGTGAGCTGGCTGCGGAGATTTAGTCTCCCGTGGAGGAATGCTAAACACGCGGCTCGGCGGATCAACAAGGGTGTATATTCAAGGCCTCGCTTAATTTTCAAATGCCAGAGTCATTAATTTTTTAGACCACCCTTGGTTCCTGGAAACCAGGGCTGGGTCTCCTGCCTCAGTGAGTGCGTCCAGCAGGGCCAGCAGCTCTCGGAGGTCCTGCTGTCCCTACGGAGCTTACAGCAGCAGGCCCGGCCAGCAGAGCCGCGTGCGGGCTCCCCCCGGTGCTGCCCGTCATGCACAGCCCTGCCCGCTCGCTGGGCACTCTTCCTGCGCGTGCGCATGTCTACGGCTTTCTCATTTATGACTTTTCATGATTATTTTAATCAGCATTAAAATATTAATGTTCAATTAGAACTCAAAAGCTATTTTGGGGAGATGGTTCTACTAGGCAGGAGTAGTAATAACAAGACAAATGACATTCTCGGAACCTGCCAGGTGGGATGTTTTTCTTTGTTTTTTAAAATTTCAGCTCCTCTCTGGTCAATCTTGCACCCCTCCCTTACCTCCATGGCCTGGAGCTGGGCAAATGACCGGAAGGATTCGGCCTTTTCCGAGGACCTAGGGTGTGCACTGGTCCCCAGTCAGGGAAGGACAGCAGAGTCAGCCTGGGAAGGTGGCTCAGGCCCCTCAGATGGGCTTTCCCCCATGACAGCTAGGACCAATAGTATTTAAAAAAATTAAGCCCTCACACTGCAGGCCCTTCCCCAAAGTTCCTGTCAACATTTCCAGCCGGTTCTTTTCAAGTAGACAGGACCCACTGTGTTGGCTCCAAAGGGAAAAAATAGCTTCTGTGCAATTTAGCCAGGAATCGGGGACATATGAAAATAAGTCACGTGTTATCAAGTGAATGGCAACTAGACCTTGAGACAAATTTTCAGAGTGTTGTACTGTAAATGAAAATTCTGCTAATCTCCTAATTACTCACTGTGGCATCTACATTTGACTTAACCTATTAGAGGTCAATGCCTGAGTAGCAACGCCAGTCACTGAACAGGGAACAAACTGAATGTTCAGCTCCAAACTTCACTGCAGTTGAAGACTAACTGCTGACGGCATTTGAATACTGTTTTGGGATATGTAAAAGGCGTTGCTAAAGTAGCTCTTAGGCTTAATTTTTATTACTTGTATTAAAGAACAGCTAATTTACCACATGACAATATAATGACTCTAGCATGTTTGGGCTGGAGACCAAAACAATGAATTTCAGCCAAACCCCAACCTGCATGTTCATCTGGGGAAATCATAGCTTTTTGTCTCGTTAATGATTTCCAATGCCATTTAACCCCCTAAATGTATCGTTACGTCTTCTTCTGCATGTCACAAGCCTCCGATCTCAATAGCATGGTTAGGAAACGTCTGGAGCAGGTGAGAACACATCCATCGTAAAGAGGACTGTGCAGACCCCCGAGGCCCTGTCCCCCAGCCTCCTCCAACTCCACGCAGTTTGCCACCAGTTCCATCCGCCTGATGTGACTAACTTGCAAAGTGTTTTACAGTCACCTGACAATCAGTTCCTGAAATGCTCTGAGGCCCCCTGTGCAGCACAGGTCTCAACATAATCATAACCACCACCGATGCCGTCACCTGTATTCATTCAGCGCCTTTGCTAAGGACAAATACCATGATTTCATTGATTCCGCCATCTCAGGCAGAAGCTGGGGAGGGCCCTGCAATGTCAGGTGCTGGCATCTCCCCCAGGGACAGGGGAGGAACGAAGCCAGCCAGGCAAACAGGTACGCAAAGCTCTAATTAGGAATTCTGCTTCCCGAGCCAGCAGCCAGCTCAATCACACTGCCTCTCCAAGTACTAATTTAACAAGCATTTCCGAAGCGACTCTGCTCTGGGCAAGGCCTGAGTTAGGCTCTGGGATAGACGCTTGGCCAAGTCAGCAGGAACCAGCCCACAGCAGGTAGATCAGGTGCAGAAATAACAAAGGCAAGGCAAGAGCACCCCACTGAAGGCAGGGGAACCCAGCAGCAGCCCCAATAGGGTTCCTTCTAGGAAGAGGTGACACCTGGGCACCCCCTCCCCTCCTAGGCACACAGAACTTGGGCCCACGGGGGCTGCGGGCTCAGATGCAGCAGGCAGAGGAGCAGGGAGTGTGAAGTGCCAGGCTTAATGGCCGATGGCTGATGTGCATTCTATGATGTCAGCACTGTCCTGGCCACCAAGGGGACATGGTGGTGAGCAGCTCTGTCCTGGGGGCTGGGGATGCATCTCAGTGGTAGAGCATGTACCTAGCTCATGTGAGATTCTGGGCGGGGAAGCTTGACATTCTAGTGAAGTGAGAGAGACAGGAAGCAAAACCAACAAGACAAAAGACCTCCATGTACTACTACCAGGTGTGCAGGAAGGAAGTGGAGCTGGATGTGTGTCACTGGGGAGGGGTGGGGTTCTGGAAGGCGGGCTGGAAGCCTCCAGGCTCCAAGGAGATGAGCTGGGAAGGAGAGCTGGTGCTGAGGAGGAGCTTGTTGAAGAAGATTCACACTAAGCAGAGACAGCGGCCAGTGCAAAGGCCCTGTGGTTAGTGTGAGTGTGGCACATTCAAGGCACAGAGGGAGCCAGGGTGGCTGCTATGGAAGGAGTGATACAGGAAAAGTGGTCAGAGGGAGGAGGCCTGTGGACAAGGATGTAAAGAAAAACATGATCACAATGAGAAGAGAACTAGAAGATATGAAGCAGTGCCAGAATGAACCAGAATGAACCCTGGGGCCAAAAAACGCAATGTCTGAGGAACCCGGAGACCCAGCAGGGAAGTCACGGCAGGAGATGGGTGGCTCGCAGGGTAAGGCGCCGGGCACAAGGAGACAGCGTGGGACTCTAGACCACAGAAGGGCTGGTTGGCTTTCCGCTGGCAAAGTAGTTCGGAGTTTTAAGTTTAAAGATGAGCGCCATAATTTTCTTTAACAAAAGCCACGTGTTCCAAATTAGCTACCCTGTTCTCAGATGGCAAATGGCTTTCATATCAGTGACATGCTGCCTGACAATGATGAAAAACCAACACAATGTCTCCAAAGTAAAAACGATGCTTTAATCCTCAATGGGAAAAAGTCGCTTCTTGGAGGAAACTCAAGCTATAGTGACGACAGTTCAAGAGCAGATTTTGGAAACGCGCCCATCATCGTGTCCCCCTCTGTGAAAAGGCGATGTCATCCTCTATTAACTGTCCCACGCCCCATGCTGCACCTGGGAGAGGGCAGCACAGTGGTTCAGTGTGGGCTGGACGTCCCGTGTGTGCCCGGACAAGCCACTCACTTCAGGGTGGCCTGATAACTCGCCGAGATGGTGAGGCTGTGGTGGGGACTCACAGGGACAGCTGCCCAGCACAGGAAGCGCTCAGCACTCAGTAAGTGCTACCTGCTGTCTTCCAACTCAAACCTGACTAGACATTTGCCAAAGAGGCTTCAAACCATTTATCACTAATATAAAACCGCAGCAGCTTAGCAATAAAAAGTAAAATGAAAATGTAAGAGTTTCGACAAGTAACTTTTCCTAACTGTACACAAGTTTTGAAAATATGAATCAAGTTGAAACCAAAGCCAATAATGAACTTCTTTGGGTTGGACCTACTTGTCTTTGGGAGTTATCTTTTCAGGCCTTTATAACAAAATCCACAAAACCTGGAGACTCCGTTTCTAGTCACAGCTGATTCCTGGCCCTGGACTTGCCCTCTGGCCACCAACAACCAGAAAGCCGGGCAAAACCCAGGAAAGAACGCGTGACCGGCAGAGCAGGACTGTGGCCTGAGTGAAGTGACCGAGAGCCTCAGCCACCAGCTGTCGGCCAGGAAGTGCTTTCTGAACAGCTGCTACTGGAGGGGACCAGGACAATCCAGCAGCTCTCCCTGGAGGAGAGGCAGAGCAGGTTAGAAGCTGCGACATGGGAATGTGCGGGGCACAGCACCAAGAGGGAGGGATGCGTCCCCAGGAGGTGATCCCGTGCTACAGCTGAGGTGCACACACCTGGGGGGATCCTAGGCTGAGCAAAGAACCACGAGGAAAGTCTAAGCTGAAAACTTCTAGAACTTGAGGCCTCGGAGACTAGGGAGTTCAACAGAGCCAGGGGGAGGGGCTTTCGACGGCGCAGGGTGCTCAGTAAGGACACCAGAGGGCCCCCTAGAATGGGGGCCTCCGAACCTCAAAGGGTGGCCCAGAATTACCACAGACGGCCAAAACCAAGCCTTAGGACCATCAAGCTGACCTGCGCTACCCAAACCTGAGCACTGTCACTAAGAGACAATGAAATCCAGACAGTCAACACAGCAGTGCCCAGCATCCAACTGAAAATGACCAGATGTACAGAACAACAGGCAGTAACAGGGAACAGGCTAGTGGAACAGAACCCGGGGCGACCAGACAGGGGTACAGACAGACGCTTGCCAAAAGAAGTTCCAAATCATTAAAATAACAAATTAAAATAAGATAAGCAATAGCTCTGAACAGTTAGAAGGAAAAATTGAATATCAGAGAAAATGAAAATTTATTGGTTGAGTTTCAACAAATACCTTTTCCTAATTCATATACAAGTTGCAAAAATACAAATCCAATCACCCTAAAGTAACCACTAAAATTAAATCCAGAGTGATAGCTCATAACCTAACTGGGGAGACAAAATTTAAAAAGCACTCAATCTAGACTTTGGAGACCAAGACTAGCACAGTTGTTATAAGCATGCCAAGGATGGAAATAAAAATATGAATTTGTATTTAAATGGAATTTAAATAAAAAAATTATTTAAAAATTTAAATAAAATTAAGTTTAAATAAAAATTTTATTTAAATGGAATTCTAAACTTGAAATACAAAAATCTTAATAAAAATTGATTAAATTGACTAATAATAGATCAGGAATGTAGGTGGGGGAAAAAACAGTGAATTCAGACAGTTATACAAGCTGTTTGAATAGAAGTACAAAAAGATTAAATACCAATAAGCACATGGAGTTGCTGAAAACAAGAATAAAAACCTACAATCTTGTCAAGCAGAGAAAAGATGATTAATTATGTTCAGGAAAAAGAAAAAAAAATAGCTGGAGATCTCCCGACAGAAATAGTTACAAAAACGGAAACCACCAGCTATTTTATACCCAACAAACGTGTCCTTTCAGATGAGGGCAAGGTAGAGATTCCTCTTTCCCAGCTGAACAAAAGCGGATGAATTCCCTGGCGGGGCACCTGCAGCACCTGGCTCACGTTAAAGGACTCCGCAGACTGAAGGGGAACGAGGCCAGGTGGGGCCTGGGTCTCCACAGAGGCTCGGACAACACGGGAAATAGGAAATACAGGGGTAAAGATAAAGCACTATTTTCTCACTTGAATTTCCTTAAAAGATAGATGACTAAAGTAAAAGTAGTAATAATGCACTGTAGGGTTGTGAGATATATAAAAGTAAAATGAGTCACAACAGGTAAGGACAGAGATGGAGCAAATGAAGGTCTGCTGCAAAATTCATCTAATTTAAAATTCACTAAATTTCCTTTAATGCTGTATGTACACGAGGTGGTGAAATATTTTTTGAAGAAATAATGTGATAAGTTAAACATGGCTACTCTGTACCCCAAAGTAACCACTAAAACTAAGAGTTACTTCGGCTAACACGGTGAATGGGAAGATACAATCAAAACGTGCTCTACCAAAGGAAAGAAGGAAAACTATAAGGACAACAGCACCGGGGGGGGGGGGGGGGGGGGGACAGACAGAGTGAGAGGGAAGACTTCATCTCAGCCACAGCCAGCTGCATCAAGTGGTCTAACTCTCCAGGCAGAGGCAGGCAGGCAGGATGGGTCGGTAAGGCAGGGCGTGACTGTTTACAAGAGATGTGATGTAATGTCAAGACACAGGTTAATAGTAAAGGGTCAGAGATAGATGCAACATGGAACACGCATCAAAAGAAAGCTGGCATGCCTGAGATAAAATCCGACCCAGAAACTTCAGGACAAGGAACACGAGGTGATATGAAGATCACCACATCAACCCAGAAGAATCAAGTCAGCGAGCAGACACGATGACCCTAAAGGTGTCTACAGCTCAAAACAAGGCTTCAAAATCCATGAATCTAAAGCAGACAGAATTTATAGGGGAAAAAGAAAAGCCCACAATAGTGGTCAAAGACTTCAGAACTTCTTTCCCATCAATAAATAACACAGTTGGATACAAAATCATCATGGATACAAAAGACTCAAAGAAAACCATCCAGAGACTCCGCCTGATTTTGACACAGTACTCACTCAACGCCACAGAACATGCTTTCTTCAAGCGCACACAGAGTACCAACAGAGAACAATTACGAAACAAGTTTTGATAAATTTTAAAGAGCAAAATTCCTATAAAACATATTCTCTGATCACAATGGAATAAAGAATGCCCCCAAGCCTCCATTCTAACAGAAAAATAGAAAAGCTGGGCACAGCAGCACTTGCCTGTAATCTCAGCAATATGGGAGGCTGAGGCAGGAGGATCTCTAAATCAAGGACAGGTGTAGCAAGTTAGCAAGACACTGTTGCAAATAAAATTAAAAAGGCTGGGGGTGTGGCTCAGTGGTAGAGTTCTGCCTCGCATGTGTGTGGCCCTGGGTTCCTCCCGGAGCTGTGGGTGGGGGTGGGGAAGAGCAAATTAAATCCTAAGTAAGCAGAAATGAGCAGATGGGAACAGAACACAGTAGGACTGAAAACAAGGGAAAAAGAAATCAGAGCACACAGAAGCAGGGTTTTTGTTGAATATGACTTCTTTTTTTAAATTGGTGCATTATAATCAGCAGGATTCACCATGCCATATTCCTATGTGCACATCACAATTTGAATCTGTGCTGCGACTGAACCCAGAAACATTCTGACTCTGAGCCACATGGCCAGGCAGTTTTCAAAAAAAAAAAAAAAAAAAAAAAATTTAAAGACAGGGTCTTGGTATATTGGCCCTGGCTGGCTTCAAATTTGTGATCCTCTTGTCTCAGCCTCCTGAACAGCTGGGATTACAAGCATGTGCCACCATGGCTGGCAAGAGCTTCGAGCCAGGCCAATGAAGGGAAAAAATAATGTGGTGTCACAGATCCCAAGACCAGGAAATGAAAGAAGGGACATCACCACACATTCCATAGATAAAGATGACAAAATTTGATAATATGATGCCAATACATTTGCTAATTCAGAGAAAACTTTAAAAAAATTTCCTACTTACCAAAACTGACTCAAGAAGAAATAAAAACAGTCTATGTGTCAATAGTCTTATATATGATAGTGACAGTCCTATAAATGTTAACGAAGGTAAATTTGAAATTAAAAATGTTGCAACAAAATCCAAGGCCTACATAGCTTAAAAGTTGAACTAGAGAAGTTTCCAAAGAGACAGCAGCCGTCCCACACGGCCTTTTCAGCAACTGGACAAGGGGAGCACATCCCAACGCATTTTACGAGTCCAGCACTTCCTGGTCAATAAAGGCAATAAAAGGGGAAAAAAACCTGTGAAACTACAGTTTTACATTGCTCATGGATTTAAAGGCAAAAATCCTTAGTAAAATATTAGCAAACGAATTCCAGCAAAATTTACAAAACATAATATCATCATAACCAGGTCACCATTGAAGAGAATAAAGGGAAAAAATTACATGATCTCACAGACGTGGGAAAAATATGACAAGATTCAATGACACCCATTCATGAGAAAAGACACTCAGCAAGGGAGAAATGGAGGAGGGTTTCCTCGACCTACAGAGGGCATCCAGAAGGAAATCTACAGCTCAGGGGTGCTTCCCTGAGAGGCCTCAGCACCCCTCCCCACGCCATGCTGCACTTAGGCGGCCAGCGCAAAAGAGCAAGAAAAGAGACTAGCGCACTGCCCCAGAGACTGGGAGTCCCCCAGGAAGACGGACGCCGAAGCCCAGAACACTGCTGGCCAGCAGGACCTGAGGTGGACAAGACTCTCCACCCAACAGTTGGGTGCCCTTCAAGGGCAGATGGAATATTCTAGAAAGAATGTCTTAGGAAAATTACAAAAATCCCACAAACTTCTAGAACTAATAAGTGAGTATAAAATGATGAGAGATACAAAATTAAGCAAAAATTTATTACATGTCCCTATAAAAGCAACAAACAATTGAAAAATAAATATAAAGAAGATGGCATTTACTGTCTATTGATCAAGAGCATGCCCTACCAAGGGACAGTGTTCACACCGTGCACCAGGTGTTAATTCACCTGTAACAGTGTGTTAAACGGTGAATCAACGCAGAGAGAAACGGACAGGACCTAAACACATGTACCACGTTTGGGTGGGAAAGATCCATGGTTCTCAATTTTCCTCTAGCTGAGCTACAAATATGGTGGATTCCTGATCAAAATCAAGGAAGGTGCGTGTGCAAACACTGACAGGCCAGACCAACAACCCGAAACTCAGGGAGCCAAAAAAAAATTGAAAAAGACAATCAAAGATGAAGGACTTACATTATCAGATTGAGTGCTGAGTGGAAAGCCACCGCCATCAGCACAGTGTGACGCTGCAGAAGGACAGACGCACAGACCAGTGACACAAGGCAGTGTCCACACCTGACCTCACACCACACACGGAGTTAACTCAGAAAACACCAGAGCCCTGAAGGTGAAGACGACTACACAATGATCTAAAACACACAGGAAGGAGGGAAAATAACCGTGACCTTGGGGCAGGCAACCGATCCTCCAAACGTAAAGAAAACAAGAAACAACAACAAAAATAATGTATTAAAAAAACTTCAAATAACTGAGAGAGAATATATGCAATAAATATATGTAACAGCAGATTTCTATTTAGACTATATATTAAAAATTTATAACTGAATAAGACAATAACCCTTTAAAAATGGGCAAACAGGGCTGGGTTGTGGCTCAGTGGTAGTGCGCTCGCCTGGCATGTGTGAGGCACTGGGCTTGATCCTCAGCACCACACAAAAATAAAATAAAGGTATTGTGTGTTCACCTACAACTAAAAAAATAAATATTTTTTAAAAAATGGGCAAAACTGAAAACGTTCTAAATGAAGATCTATGAATGATCAAAAACACACGAAAAACTACTCAGCATCATTAGTTGTTTGGAAAATATGAATTAAAACTGTAATAAAATACTCTCACCAGTGTGAGCTAATACCTCAGGAAGGAGAAGATGTGTCGCAGCTGGACTCGCCTGTTCCTTGTGGAGGGACACAAAGTCACACCACTCTGGAAAACAGCGTGACATCTCTTCCCTTCCCCTTTCTCCTGGTGGTACTGGGATTGAACCGGGTGCTCTACCACTGAGCCCACCTGCAGCGCTTTCTAAAATTCTATTTTGAGGCAGGGTCTTGCTAAGTCACTGAGGCCAGCTTTGAATTTGTGATCCTCCTGCCTCGGCCTCCCCAGTAGCTGAGATTAGGAGTGGCTGGCGCCCAGCACAGCGCGGCATCTCTCACAAGCTCAGGGGCAGCTATCCTTTGCGGGAGCGGTCCTGAGGTATTGGCCTGGAAGCAATGAAGGGTGTCCACGTGACAGCGCAGACTGGCTAGCTGTGCTGATCTGTAATAACCACAAACCTGGAACAAGATGCATGGATGAGCCACCGCCGCACGTGCAGACAGAGAACCAGCTGGCGGCAGCAGGGGGAAAGGCCATGGCCACCATGACAGGTGAGGCCCGAGCCGAGCCCAGGCTGCAGCACCCGTCGGGCTCCACTCACCCTGGTGCAGCAGGACCAGCAGCAGGACACCTGCCAGCCCAGGGCAGGAGGGACCCCAGGCTGGGCGCTGTGGCCGGCCCGCGCGGCGTTGAGTAGGCCAGGGGTGTTGTTCCCACGCTTTTCATTGGTGGTGGGGCGTGGGGGTCCCCCCATCATGAGTGGGGAGCATCAGTGTACAGGTTCCATTTAGATGAGGCTGCAGGAAGGACAAAGCCACCCACACTCACATAACAAGACCCCGGCTGCTGTGGCTCGGAGTTATAAGGGCACTTGAAAGACGACAGAGTGTCCTTTGCCTTGACTATGAGAGTCCCACGGTGTCACACTACACACTATGGGAAATGGGCGTGTCGTGTCACATGTGAACTCTCTCTCATCAAGTTGACCTGGGCTTTTCAGAGCTGGGCTGTAGTTCAGTGGATCGAACCTTCTCAGCACGCCCAAGGCCTGGGCTTGACCCCAGCACCACTGAATGAACCAAAATACACACATGTGAGGTAATTTTCACAGAGCTAGAAAGCCTTTTGCATTGCTCATAAGATAATTCTAATCCCCTTTCCCTGTCACACAGCCTTTTACTCTAGGCTGGTCTGTACCGTGTCTGACACCGCTCTAGCTACACAGCCTGGGGCTGCGAAACCAGCACTTCTACTCCTGCAGCACATGAGCAAAAGCAATTTGGAGATCAGACTGGTCTGACTGCCCGGCCAATGGACAGGAGGCAGAGGGCATGTGGGCCAGGCAGGCGAGGGACAAGGGCAGTGGCGGCTGAAGTGATGGGAAGGGTGTGCATGGGGACACTCCTGGAAGCTGTGTCACTGGGACTTATCCCCAGGCTGCCTATCAGGTGAGTGGAGAAAAAGGAACCCAGGCTATGGCCTGCAGGTGTGGCCAAAGCCACTGCCCAAATGAGGCGCTGCTGCCTGTCCCCAGCAGGCCTGGCTCTGGCCGGGCAGGCGGGGGCTGCGGGAGGACAGGGGATGTGAGGGGCTTGGTCTCGTGTGGCGAGGACTGAAAAGCCCTTCCCAGCTGCAAAGAGAGCCTGGGGGCACCAGGGCTGCCCCTGCCGTCAGCCCTGGTGATCGTGGCCCTCTGAGCCATCGGGTAATGACATCACAGTGCGGCAGACGCTCCTTCTCGCCAGGGCACTCTAGGCTAATGTAATCATACGATTACATAATTAACCCAGCTGTCTCATTAAGAAAATCAACTGGAATTCAGGGCATAATTAGTCATACAGCAATTAGCATGCTGATGAGGGCTGATGAAAGCTGTCTCGATACCGCGGCCAGGACCACCGGCCACGGCCCGGGGGACGAAGCTCCGTGCCTCGGCACGGGCACCCAGGAAGGAGTCCCAGGCCCCACGCAGGGCGCTCCCGTGCTCTGCCCTGGTGAGGCCAGGGTCGGCAGGAGGGGGCAGCGGGAGGACCCTGGAAAGGGCAGCGTGCAGAGCTGTGACAGGAACAGGACTCACTCTGCCGCTTCCACTCCGTCACCCGTGCCTGCGGCCAACTCCTGGTGGCCTCCGGGAGAGCGTGCTGACCCCAAGAGGGTGGCCAGGCTCCTCCATCTGGTTTCCATTCCCCCAGGTGCTAGGGCAAAGCATGACTGTCCTTGTCCCCTGAGGCAGCTGCAGGCCCAGGCCAGGACCCCCAGGTAAGGCAGGTGGCAGCCCAATGTCTCCTACAACCCCAAGCCTTGCTCCCTGCCCACAGCCCATGTTCTCCTCCTGTCCAGTTGTACAGGCGTCTGCGAGGATTCTCTCTCTCTCTTTTTAAAACAGATACGACATTTTTTATACCTCTGTTTATTCGTTTTTATGTGGTGCTGAGAATCGAACCCAGGGCCTCGCACATTCGAGGCAAGCACTCACTGAGCCACAGCCCAGGCCCTGTGGCAGATTCTTAATGAAGTGAGTGGAGACACCCTCTGAAGGCAAAGTGGACATTTCCTGCGGGGACCCTGCCCATCTCAGTCCCCTGGCGTCAGAGCACTCCTGAAGGGGCTGTGGGCACCCACCCTGGTTTGCCAACACTAGGGGACCTGGAATACATGGACTGGAGTGCCCTCTGGAATCAGGATGGGAGAGTCCCATTTCTGCAGCCTTTTGAGAAGGTCTCCAGGGCACCCTGATTGGAATCTGGGTACGGAATCCCAGGGGTGTTCCTACCTCAGCCGCAGGATTTCATCACCCTTCCCAGTAGCTGTGCTATGGGACCTGGGCAAGGGCAGACGGGAAAGAAAGAAGAATGAAAGGGATGGGTTTCTAATTTTAACCTGTAAAGTGTCCTCGCTGAGAGTAACACCCTCAAAGGACCATCTTGCTATTTTGTTCTCGTAGAAAAGCATCAAAAAGCAGTTCTCAGTAGGGACACCATTCCACGCTACCTCTGGGTCCTCAAATGCTGGGCCAGGAGGGATCCTCCCAGGGAGAAGAGCCTTTCTCAATGCAAATCAAAACCTCCACCAGCACCCAGGAACATGGACCTCAGAGCAGGTTCTGAGAACACTGTGGCCTACAAATGGAATCCTCTTAGCCAGTTCTCTTTTGATAAAAAAGGGTTTCCCAGGCTGGGGGTTTGGCTCAGTGGCGGAGCACTCGCCCAGCACACACAAGGCCCCGAGTTCCATCCCCAGCACCACCAAAAAGGTGGGGCGGGGGGAGTAAAAAATCTGAGGACTTCTGAAAACCTGAGACTGTCCATCTCCATCTCCTAAGCACAGGCCAGAATCCTCTGGATAATCAAGGAAGACCAGTCAGTGGTGACACCCTGGGTTCAAGCAGTGTCTCATGAGTTGATGAATATTTTGTGTCACTGGTAAAGTGCTTCCTAATTCTTAAATCTTAGAATAAACCCTTGCAGGCGCTGCCTTTGCATGCCAAGGGTTTGTGTCTGGAGGAACGAAGTGACGTTTGCGAGGGGCCACAGGGAGGCCAGGAGGCACACACGCTGCAGATTCTCCCAGCAAGCTTCGCAACCCGGCGCAGCAGGTGCAATCTGCAGCACCAACATGCGGTGGCGGCTCCGCCAACTCTGTGTCTTTCTCTCCTGCCTAGGAACTCTAAAAAATACACCACTGAGATGTTTCTGAGACAGAAATGTCACTCATGTCTTACACAAATTTATAAGTATCCTACAAAAAGTCAGCTGGCCACAAGCTAATCTATAATACATAACAAGAGCCATTCAGAAACTTGGATTGCAAGTCGATTATTTTCTAATTGTGCTACTCCCTCTGAACTCTAGAAATAAATACAGACCCATGGTAAAAACAAATCTGAAGACATCAGGAGCCAGGGCAAGTTGCCTGTGTGGGGCTAATGGCCAGTGAGTGGAGTGTGCCTGCCACCATGATCCTGCTTAGAACCCAGTAAA
Organism: Marmota flaviventris; assembly: GCF_047511675.1. Lineage (NCBI taxonomy): Eukaryota > Metazoa > Chordata > Mammalia > Rodentia > Sciuridae > Marmota > Marmota flaviventris. The sequence continues at coordinate 29,248,941 of NC_092516.1, forward strand.
ATTCCATCCATGCCAGAACCTTTAAAAGGAGGTCATTCCAGAATATTTTCAGCTATCCGAGAGGGTCACGCTTTAAGAGTAGAGACATTTGTTTCTTGTATCATGCCAGTAAGGCTATTTTTACCTAAAAATTCAACTGTGGAATATTGTCTCAAAGGCACAGAATACTATGTTCCCACCTGCATGTGGCACTCTAGGGAGACCCGAGCCAAGTCTCATCTGCATTTGTATCTTGTTGGGTGTGTGGTCCAGGGGCTGGTGCGTGGTGAGAGTAAGTGTGAAGGTCACTTCAGACCTTTCCTTGCACACAGGGGATCACGTGGTCTGACATGGAGGGTGCTGACCTCCTGATCAGGGAGCCAGCTGCAGGGGATGCCCCACATAGGGGCACCGCCTCACCCAGGGAGCCTACTGGTCATGATGTTGTCAGACAGCTATGAGGCTCTTCCTCATTATCAAGTTCACAAACATAAATCTCAATTAGGGCATATTAAAATTAAAAAGTAAGGGTATGCAAGCTCGCAGTAACCTGCACATACTGATGGCAGGCATAAAATACAGGCTGCCAGCGAGGAGACAGACAGACGAGCCTTCTGAAGTCGGGAGGTAGAATCGGAACTCTCCTTGTGAATCTAAACCTGACACTGCCCTCTCACACCGGGGCTGTGGCACTGACAGCAAAGGCCAAGTTCAAGTGAGCAATGAGAAGAGAATCAGCAACAGGAGATGTATTCTCCACATTTTTTGCTGGTCTTCCAGGTAGAACCTGGCCAACAAGTACAGTTTTTTGGATGAGGTAACAGCACTGCCTTAGCTACGTCCTGAGACAGCTGTCCTGACCGATTTCCCTAATATCCGGTCTGGGCAGTCAGTACATCCCCCCACCTACGTACAGCCAAGATCCGTTTCCTTCTCTCTAACTTCACCTCCACCACTGAAACCAAGCACCCCACCCTCCCTCTGCCGGTCTCCCATGTCACCTCGCCGCACTCCTTTCTAATCTCTTGTCCAAACTGGTGTGGGATGATCCAGTCAAGGCACAGCTCGGATCAAACCACGTCCTGCTTTAAACCTGGCACTGGCTTCTGCTGGAAGGTGTCCAGTGCTTTCACTAACCGACCATCCGCACAGCAGGGGATCAGGAGTGTCCCCCACCCCGCTGTGGCAAGTGATATGCTGCAGCCTGTGGCTCTCAGGGGCCTCTCCTCCTGTGTTCTCCCCATGTGCCAGGTCCTCCTGTGCAGGCTCCGCACGCCGTAGCTCTCTCTGGGCCGTGTTTGGTGCCCACTCCTCAGTGGCTGCTCCTGGCTCCACCCTCCTTATTCAGCCCTCTCTCCTGGGTGGCCTTTGCCAGCTGTGCCTTCTCACACCTAAAATTCAGCAATTGTTTGTGTAATTATGTTGTTTTTTCCAGAACTGGGAATTGAACCCAGAGTCACTTTATCACTGAGCCACATCCCCTGTCCTTTTTATTTGTCCAGACAGGGTCTGACTAAGCTGCCCAGGCTGGCCTGAAACTAGAGATCCCCCTGCTTCAGCCTCTTGGGTAACTGAACTTCAGGTGTGTGCCACCATGCGGGGGTGTAATTACTTACTGATGCTCACACTCCTGCCAGACTCTAAGGTCCTTGAGGGCAGGAGCCTAGCTGGCTGCTGCTGTGTCTCTGCGGTGCAACCCCAGTGACACCAGGGAGACGAGGGTCATGGCACTTTGGAAGAAGAATGTGGTGTGGCTAAAGGAGGATATTTCCCAAAAAATGTCTGACAAAATATTCTCAAAACTGATTAATAAATGAGGATTGATCTGGTGGCAAATGACAAAGACCAGAAATACCAATCTCAACCATCTTGACTGTCAGGACAAGGACTGTACAACGCTCTATGTATCTAAACGTTACCCGGAACACTAAGGAGATCACGGAAACACCGGATGGGGAAGGTGCAGAGAGAGGAGCCAAGTCACGCATCACGTCAACTCAGCTTTCTCCCTGGGACCAGCCGAGCAGGCCATGGAAGGGGAGTGGCAGGAGGGCAGTGGGCAGGCGGAGGGAGATCCCATGCTCAGGCTTAGGAGGCGGGACGCCAGCAGGATGGCTGTTCACTGAATGCTGATGCTGGACACGGAGCACTGGCCACAGAACCAAAGGCCTCGGAGGGCATGTGCTGGCTGGACGAGCCCGAGTGCCAAGGGCCATGTAAACGTCCATGTGGGCATGTCATCCTCTCAGAGGGACTCCAAGGCTGCACAGGGCTCAGAGCTATCAGCTGCTACAGCAATGGAGGGTGCGTCTGGCTCCCTCGCAACTGGTATCACCTAGTGCTCCTCAGGGCTAGGCGCGCCCTCAGGGGAGTGCCCACCTCCAGAATGCGGCTCAGGCAGTCAGGTGAAGCCGCGTCAGACGACTCCAGAGCACGCTGGAAGGAAGGTGTGGTCACTAACTTATGCATTCGCTTGACAAATACTGGAACAGATAAGAGGGACATGATGAGGGACAGGACCATGCTGCCTCAGCACTGTCGGGTGTTCATAGGGGGGTGCATTCTGAGAAATGTGTCCTTAGAGTCTGGACACAAGACAGAGCATGAACACAAAGACAGCCAGGACGTCACTTGCTGATTGATTCTTACAGGGCCACCATTAGGTATGTGGCCCATCACTGAACAACATGTCACTTATGCAGCCTGTGAATATAGTTGCAATAGTGGTGAATACAGGGTCTTGGGCTCAGTGTGTGTGTGTGTGTGTGTGTGTGTGTGTGAGAGAGAGAGAGAGAGAGAGAGAGAGAGACAGACATGTGTTGGGGTGGGTTAGGCTAGACCTGGGGGATCAGGGCACACTGTGTCAGGGAGCACAGTCGTGTGGAGATGTAAGGCGGGACAGGTGGGTGCTGGGAGGAGGGCAGAGCGACTCAAGTTCTGGCCTGACTGCAGAGTGCGGGGAGGAGCTGGGATGGGAGCAGAAACGGGATCGAGACACATTCTTGGTGTAATGGCCAAGACTTGGTGACCGAGTGCCCTGGCATGAACAGCTGAGGGCAGGAGGTGCTGCTCAATAGAAAAGGGTGCTGGAAGGGGATGGCTTCCGTGGGCCACACAGGGTAAGTGCAGGTGCCCGCTGTTGTGCCAGCAGAAAGCTCAGGAGGCAGCTGGACCTACAGGCCAACGTTCAGGAGTGAGAGCTAGATCAGAGGTAAAGCTGCAGTCACTAGGGTGACCCTGTGAACCTGACACTGCGGACTCTGGTGGGAGGGAGGCTTTCGGCCCACTGACAGGTTCGCTGCTCACCTTGTCGCACCTGCTTGTGACCCAGATGCTGGGCAAGAGCAATAAAGCAAAGCCCTGTTCTCCCTCTAGTGGGGTCAACAGAGAAGAAACAAGAAACAATAAGATTTGGGAAAGGAGGCAAGTGGCGGCTGATTGGTCAGGTCTCTGCCAATCCCTGGCTGCGTAGGTCTGGAGTTCCGCCCCTTCCTGGGGCAGCTGCCCGCTCTGCCTGGGCTGCTGGAGCCCAGCCACATGGCACATAGCTGAAATACCTGTCAGCTTCCTCCAGTTTCCTGAGATAACATGAGTTGCTGCCTCTTGTAACCTGGAGAGCTTAACACACCCACAGTGCTTCTGGGTTCCATGGGGCTGACAGCCAAAGCACAAGATAGTCAGACACCTTGACCCCACCTAGCGGGTGGCGGTCAGTAAATGCAAGGCTATTGACCAAGCCCTTCCTGTAAGCCTCAGCCACAAATGACTTCATCTGAACAAAAAGCCAACTTCAGAACAGGTAGAGCACTCTGGACACCCTTCCTGCTCTTTAAGTGCTTTGTCAGATGGGTCAGACCACAGCATCTGTGGGAAGTACCTGGGAGGTGGAGGCAAAAATGACCTATGTGGAATGCAGATATATTTTGATTGACTCTATTATTATAGGAAAACTCCAATCTTATTTAGTTCTACCATCTAATTCTCCAGCCTCAAATGATAATTAGGAAGATCACTGATGTAGGAAAAATGCTTATGGTATGATATTAAATGAAAAGAGCAGAATGTACACCTAGAGCCACATTGTGATCAAAATCCTATGAAGTCCGTATACAGAAACGAGCAAGGCCTGATTGGGCAAAGCACACGGGGTAAGGAAAACTGTCTTTTTGTATTCTATGGGAAATTAAGGCACAAAGTAACTGCAGACAAAGGAATCTAACACGATCATTATGTGGCTGCTCCGTTAGGAAAGTTTATGAGGGAAACCCAGTACAAAGGAGAATAGGTTTTTTAGAAAACAACAGCTTTGGCAAAGACGAATTGAGTCAGCCTCCTTGCACTAAGTCCCCAAGATGACAGACACCGAGTTCTTGGCGGGAGCACAAACTTGAGAGACCCTGCTGCGAGGACAGGAGCTGGTGGGAATGGGATGGAACAGAACCCATGCATGTGGGCAGGAGGAGCCGACAGAACACTCAAAGAAGCAAGTCCGAAAATAGAAAATCGAACTGATCAAAGTCCAGGCTGCAGTTTTCTTGTAAATTCTTGAGTCAGTGTGGAAATGACATTCTGGGATGTCACCTTACACCTAAGAAAACAAAAATGGTGTCCACCCATCTACTGACACCCGAGGAACAGAGCACCCTGGGTACTGAAGAGCCCATCTACAGTGAAGGGGGCACCTTGTAAGCTCTGGTCAGTCTTCAGGAAACCCCTAGTCAAATACAAACTTTGGCAGAAAATCCTAAGGCCAGAATTTACAAGAGTGCAATGGGTTCCTCAGATGACAAAAGATGAGAACAGAGAAAAGCATTCCTGGCTGTCCCCCCAACCTGCTCCACTCTACACACAAGAAAACAGAGATCCAAGCAGGAAAAGGAGTATAATCAAGATCTAATAAGAACATGGTGTGAGACTCGGTCTACTCTCTCCTGTCCAAAATGCTTTCACCTGTCCCTTGTTTGTTGTGGCTTCTATTAACCTAAGCTCAAGGGAAGACAGCAGACATCATGGTAGACATGAAGTGGGACATGTACAGGTGCCGATGGCATTCAGGGAGTTACTGGTAAGAGCAAACATGCAGCTTTCATCAAGGGGAAGGTGGCAGTAACTGGTTTCCTTGTCACACACATGTGGTTCCTAATTTTCTGATTAAAGTGTCTCCAGGAGTGAGGTGGGACCCACATGATCATGTCCACCACCCCCTAAGTAGGTCTAAGTCACCTGGGAGCCGAGAAATCACAAACAGAATTGCAGGCTCAAGGCACTGAAATCTGCCTCACTTTTCTAAAATAAGGACTTGGGAACCTTCACCTCTTAGAATAACTAACAAGTATTATTTATATTTTAACCTTTATCTCCTTTAAGAGAGTTATAGCTAAGGGGACTGTCAGCTTTGACCCTCCAATGGAGACTGGCCAGAGGTCATTGATCCTGGATAATCCAGAGACAGGGGCCACTCCTCAGGTCCCTTAGGCAGCGCCAGCACACACAGGCAGGTGGCATGTCTGCTGTCTGCTAGGTGCAGCCTTCTGCACCCACAATTCACAGCTGCATCCAGTGGTCACGCGCAGGGATTCACGTGTGGAAAATCCGGCTCCTAGGACTCCCTGGTTTTCCTGAGGAACTGGCGCTGCCCGAGACCTGCAATTCCCCAGATCCCATGTCCTGTCAGTGGGCTGCAGGGCCAGGCTTACCTGGAACGTCGATCAGTCTCTTGTAGACATTCAAGAAGGCCGCCTCAGCCTCTTTGCTTCTTTTACTCAGTGCATCAATCTGAAAGGGAAGGAAGGAAAAGACAAAGAGCTCAAAATTTGTCAAGAGGAAATTTAAAAGTCATTCTGCATCTTGTGAGTCCCCACGGCAGATGGAAGTGAGATTCTCCTTGCAGACACTTTTCCACCAGCCTCAGCCTCTTAGAGCAAGTACCCGCAGCCTCCCGGGAGGAGGCAGTCCCCAGGGGCCAGGACCTGAGGGTAATGGGCAGGGCTGAGGAGGCACTGGGTGGGGCTTCCTACGCGGGCCCTTCAGGTCTCTGTCCTCCGTGTCCAAGCACAGACACAGCTGTGACTGGGGCAGGACAACAACTGCCCGGGAGCTCAGGGGCTGGAGAGGGAGACAGGCAGGCCAACAAGCTAACCTCTGCCAGGGCAGAGCCGTGGGGACACAGAGAAGGGGACACCAAGGGAAATCAGGGACTTCTGACCAGAGTCCTCAGGAACAAGTCACCAGGGCGGAAAGGTAGAACCATGAGTCAAAGGGCAAGAACACAAACAGGGCACTTCTCAAACTGGGTATTCAGAGATCCTCCTTAAGAATTTTATGTCAGCCAAGGACACCCTCCTAGTGCCCGTGCACATGTGGAGTTATGTGTTCTATCTTAGGACCCTCTCGTGTCCAACTGTGTTCCAGCCACAGGACTGGTTAAGAACCCACAGACAGGGCTGTGATGTGCCACGGAACATGGGGGATCAGCCTGTATTTGATGGGGGAACACAGACACAGCTTAGGCCATGAGCGAGGTTCTGACGGTGGCCAGGGCCAATCTGTCCCTGGAATGGACCCAGATGCACTCATTTTCCCCAGTGCAGGCTTCTATTGGTCAAAGAAAGTGAGGTAGGAAACCCTGAAGTGTATGGGACAGGCACCCAGAGTCCCCAACCCCTGGGTCACCTCGTTTAGTGTTTAGCTCATGTACAATCACTGGGACAGCAGATCACTTTTTATACCTGAAGCATGCAAGACTTTACATGCACAAAGTTCACAATGACTCGGGAAAAGGACACCAAATCACATCCTCCTCCTGTCCCCTTGTAGAACTACGCTCTCTGCCTCAGATGTTGTTAAAGAGGCAGGGCCTGTGGCTTAATTACAGAGCCTTTTTCTGAACCAACCCGCAGTCTGCTAGGGGCGGCGAGGCCACCTGATTAAGGAGGGTGAGCAGCTGAGGGGCAGGAGGTGCCTGCACACGGGGTCTGGGGAAATCTCACAGCAGAGGCGGCAGCAAAAGCCCTGCCAGTGCCCCCCACGCTCTGCCTCGAATGCCAATCCAGATTAGGTGTTTAGAACTCAGACCCCCGTTTTTCTCCCATGAAACAAGATTGTGATTCAGGTGTCTGGTGAGGTGGGGTTCACGTCAGGACTTTTAATACAAGACAGGTCTCTCTGTATTTTGAACAAAAATCTGTATGGTATAATTGGAAAAATATTTAAAAATTAGAGAAGGAAATTATACTTATTTCTTTCACTGGTGTGTTTTCAATGTTTTTCTAATAAAAATCAAGTTGCATGAAACTCAAGCACCTAGGAAGACTCTAGAGAGAAAGTGGATCAGTGGTTGGCTAGGCTTGGGGGCACGACGAGGGGGGCAGTTGGAAGATGTGGGCTAAGGGGCGTGGGCTCTTTTGGGGTGGTGAACGTGCCCTACAATGGCCCACAGTGATGGTCACCATGTGTGAATCCTCAGAAAGCCAATGAGCTAGACTAAGCGGGTGAATTCCATCTCCATAAAGCTGTTTGAAACGTGTGTGCACTTGAATTCAAACCGTACGCAAACTTCTGTGCAGCGTTTTCTTTCACTGATGCATCGCACATCTTCCTCAGAGCTACTACACACAGCGCAAGTCTCTAGCACCATTGCAACTGCCTGGCCCCACATGCCACATCTGCTGGAGAAGTGGACCTGGAGCCGCCTCTCGGGCACCTGCACTGCCTCCACCTGCCCGGCTGCTCTCACAGCGCCACACAGAGCCTCCTTCACCCGGTCAGGCCAGGCCAGGCCAGGCCCAGTGGGCCCCTTGCTTCCCAGGGACCCCACAGTGGATCCACAGGTGACCGTCCCCTCAGTAGGCAAAGGATGGGATGTGGAGACCTTCTGAACTTCCATCCTGGTTGTTCGTGGGCATGTGGGTGGCACACTGGGGACGATGATGGGCTGAACTGTAACCACATCTCCCAAGACGCTGGAGCCTTAGCCCCCATAGCCATGAAGGCGACCTTATTTACAGACAGACTTCACAGGTGACCAAGCTGAGGTCATTATCATGGCCCTCATCCAGTGTGGCCTTATAAAAAGTGGAAACATGGACACAGAGAGAATGTCACAGGACGAGGAGGCAAGATGGTGATGGCCAAGGACTGCCAAGGACAGCCGGCAACCACCAGAGGCTGGGAGAGGGCCCAGGCTGTCCTCAGGACCCACAGAGGGAACCAGCCTGCCTGCACCCCTGACCTTGCCCTTCAGTCTCCCTCACTGGGACCCTGAGCCCGTGGTACGTAGTTACGACACAGAGGGACCATGCTTCTGAGCCCTCTTCCCTTCCCTTCTTCCACGATGGCAAGCAAGTTCAAAGCCATTCCCGTGAGGACAAGGGCAGGCCAAACGGGCTTCATTAACCAGTGGACTAAGCAGTGCCTTGAGAGATGCTGACAGTTCAATCCACGTGCAGCTGAGTTTCTGCCTGGTGAGACCCTCCCACCCCTCCTGAGCCGCAGAACTGTCTGGAAGCATCTGTCCATTCGGAGAATGCTGACACTCCCTCTGAGGCTTCATTCTCCTGGTTCCTCCCAGGGCCACTGCCCTGGGCCACAGATAGGCCCAAGTCTGGGCTCAGGTCTGCCTCCCTCCCAGTTCAGCTTTCCCTTGGGGATTTTCACAGACCCCTCGCTGTGGCCCATCATTTCCCATGTCAGCCTCTTGCCTGCTTGGCATCTCTGTGCACAGAGGACTCACCTGTGCTTTGAGACCCAGTGTAACCTCCACTTTCCCCTGCTGACACTGCCAGCGTCCCTCTGGCTGGCGGTGACCCCAGTGTGGGGGGAGGGTGTGCCCAGACACTGGAGCCCAGCTGGCTGTGCATTCCAGCTGCCAGCGCTGGGCTGTCAAAGAAGCTAACACAGGGGGAGTGCCTAGTGCCAGCCACAGGATGAGCCATGGGACACCAGCTTTGCCCCATGGGAGAGTGTTTCTTCCTCCAGGTGTCCACGCAGTTCCAACCCAGGGAGCGGGGACTCTTGCCTGTGACCCTTATCATTCAGAGAGGGAGGTGGAAAAGAGACGGTGGAACTCATCTTCCTGCCCTGCAGCCACTGCCTGCCTGCACAGTGCTCAGGGCCAGGGCTGCGATCCTGGGAGGCAGGAGTCATCCAGGGCAACTGGATACTCAAGGGGAGAGAGGGTGACCAGAGAGACCAGGGCTAAGGTATGAAGACGTGGACCGCAGAGTCAGGACCCTAAGTTGACATGCGGCTTCCTCACGTGCATGCCCGAGGGAGGGTTCTTACGCTACTGTGCCCACCCCCATAACTATCTGGGATAGGTGGCGAGGACAGAGGTGCCGCTGCTATGCAGAACTCGGGCAGATCCAGGCCACTCAGGCACTGGCCTTGGCAGAACCTGTCCTGCTTCAAGAGGGCCCGCCTGCTCCACACTCCAGCCACACCCGGTCACTCCCTGTTCCCTGAATACCCGAGTAATTTTCACTCAGCCTGGAAGGCGCCTCCTTGGAATGTCCCCTGATCTGCAGGGTCAGTGCAGATCCACCTCCCAGCGCAGGCTGTTCCTGCGACCATCCCGTCCCCTGAGTGCCAGGACCACAGAGAAGGCTCCTCCCCCAGGAGATCCAAAATTCCTTGAAAGCCCAAACCAGACTACATTCCCAATGGCCTACCCTCCCAGGGGCTGCGCACAGTAGGGGTCTGACACATTTCTATCCTGTGAATGAAAATCACTTCCACAGGCCAGAAGTGAACAAATGGGTTTAAATCTTCATGAAAATGCTCCAGATGTAAAGAGCCCTCTGTGTTGAGCACTTGCTTCCTGTGTGGTGGCCTGATGGCCTGCAGGAAGCACCAACCCCCCCCCCCCCCGCCGCCCCACAGTGAGTCGAAGGGTCTCAGGCCAGCAAGTGCCTAGCAGCTCGTACTGCACAATTCTTGGACAATGTCACTTTCACAGTGTTGAGTGTGGCTTTTTATGTAATTTAAATACAAGTGTCTACATGGAGGTATTCTGTTCAAATCTCATACAACCCATGTTTGCTGACGGTACTCTAAACTACCCGGAGTCCAGGTTGGCAAAGCTCTGAGCTTTAAAGGGGTAGGACAGTGCCTGAGTGTCTTGGTGGCAGCAGAGCTGAACTGTGGGGTTTCAGGAGTCACGCGGAATAGGTGTCGCTGCTCCCTGTCACGGCCCACCTGCCCTGTGAGGGGCTTTACACATCTCTGTCCACGTGGGAGCTTCTGTGCCCCGCTAAGGTCAGGTGTGGTCACGTGAGATGCTCTGGCCGATGGCAAGAATGCCTACACCAGGCCTGAGCATGGATTCAAGAGCCATTCCCCTGGTTCCGCCTTGGTGCTCATCTCCACTGCTGTGAGACCAGGAGTGGCTTCTTCCGCTGGGACTTGTGACGGTAGACAACGCAGGTCCCAGGCAGAATCACATCATCCTGCAGCCAATGTGACCAGACACAGTCTTTTATTGCCACTGGCTTTGGAGATGTGGGGTTGTTTGTTACTGCAGCAGATTCTAGTGAAGGCTGCACTGCAGGTCCCCATCTGCCACGGGCCATCTCTCCAGACGGCGGCATGAAGTGAAAACAAGGGACAGAAACCGAGACCTCGAGGCCCAGGACTTTGGCTTATTGTTTACTCTGCAGCTTGCCTGCTTACTCCTGTGGGGCAGGGAGCGGGAAGGTGGTATCCTAAGGCAGAAAGGGCACGGGCTTGGGACGCAGGAGACTGGCTTTTGCTCCAACAGCACCTGGAATTCTGGGCCAGCCACAGCCTCTGCCTCTTTGAATCTTATCTTCCACATCTAGGAAAAGGGGACACCGGTCCTGGAGGAGGCTGGGGTGGGGCAGATGGGACGGCAGTGCAGAGCGAGCCTGGGCTGGCTGGAGACTGTGGTGGACTCCTGGTGTCCTGGGAAGGAGAGCTATGCGCAGCCACCTAAGCTGTCCACATGAGGGAGATACTACGAGGAGCATTCACAGGCTTGGAGCACCAGCCACTGTGAAGAGCCACTGCCCGAGGTGGCCTCCGCTGGCACTGGCAATGGCTGCTGCACACAGGCCCTCTCTGCCTCCAGCTTCCCGTCAGGCCCTCCTCGGGTCTGCTTATGCCTTAAAATGACACCCTACGAAGCCCCTGCCCCACACTGCAATGGAGACTGACGTCAGGACTGTGCAGAGTGTCCCCCGCTTCTCCTCCAGTGCTTCAGTCTCCAGTGAAGCCCCCGCCCCTGTGACTTCCAGGTGGACACTGCAGACCAGCGCAGACCAGCACCCACAGCCAGCCCTCACTGTCGCCTCTCCTTGCCACCAAACATGATGCGTCCTCCACAACGGCCCTGGGTCCCCTTTCCAGACTCCAGGAAGAGCCACGTGGCCCCCCTGCCTTAATGGTGTCTCCTCACCAAGGCCTGGGCTGGGGCTTGTGCCCTGCATGACTCGGCCCTGCCACAGACTCCCTCGGCTGGGTGTGCAGGCCTAGCCTCTCCCACGCCTTCCACCTCCCTGTGGATTCCTTTGCCAGGAACACAGCGCCCCGCCCTGGACACCAGAGAAATGCACCCTCCCTTGGAGAGCTGGTCTGGGGGGGCGCGTCTTTCCTGGGTCCCGACTCCACCAGGCACAGCTGCTCTCTTGGTCCTTCTGCCCGGAGCATCTGTAACCTCTGTGCCCATTTCCTACCCTGTGCCTCCCTCACCCACCCGCCCCTGGTCTGCTGCAGCCAGGGCAGCAGTGCCTTCTCTGTCCCCTGCCCAGTGAGGGCCCCCAGGGCAGCTCAGGAGCCTGCCTGCTGGGCGGGGGGAGGGAGCAGGCAGAGGCTGCTCAGGCCAAGGGCTCCTCAAACCTGATCTCCTGACACCCATGGCTTGGGGATCACAGTGGGGAGTTCCCTGTGATTAAAGGCTCAGAGGAAACTTTTCCTGCCCCCAGCCAGTCTACCAGAGGGAAGCCCCGAGGGACACGAGGGACACGGCCAGGCTGTCTGTAGCTTGGGGAGAGCAAGCTGTACATGGCAGAGCAGGACGGCCTTGGCCGAGGGGTGGCAGAGGGAGAAGAGGGCGAACTCCAGGGCGGAGGGGGTCAAACAGCTGGGTGGCGTGGCCTCCAACATGGAGAATGCTGGGTGATGTCACGGCTGACGGGGAGGAAACTACTCTAGACCTTTTAGTGGGCAGAGGAAGGAATGTCGACAAAATGCCTGAAACTGGGCCTGGTGCTGGGCGGAGGCTGTGGACGCGCTGTGCACTGGGGCACAGTGGTGACCCCAGAACCTCGCCTGGGGGGTCCTGGTCAGCAGCAGCAGCACCCCCAGCTCACACTGAAGGAGGCGCTGGTTTGCACGCTGCTCCACAAGCTTCAAGGGACTGTGGGGAGCTCCCCGTGCCCTTGACAGCTGCCCAGGCCAACTAGCTGTGAGGCACACACAGAGGCCACACGTGGGCTTTAACCAGGGGCCGGGCTCCCCCAGAACACACGACACAGCAAGGCTGGTCTGTGGGCGGGCGCCTTGCAGGCTCCGTGCCGTGGGTGCAAGGCACGCTCTCTGGGGCCTCCCCGGGCACAGGGCCAACCTGAGCTATGGAGCCAAGCTGCTCATCTGTACAGTGGGGCGTCTTGGCTGCTTAAGATCAAGGTCACCATGGCACCTGACGGACAGGGAAGGAGCAGCCACGCGCGGGGCTCCATTTCTCAGATGCAGGAACCAACCATGTCATGCATCCACCTCTAAGGACATGATGACACCCCGCCACTGTGCACTGAGCAGCCTGGGCCACGCTGGTTGGAAGAGCACGTGCTCTGAAGCAAAGAGACTGGGTGTCTGTGCTGGCTCTGGCACACCCTAGGGGGACGAGCCGGAGACGGGGACCTGAAGCTGACTCCGCCCTGGTCCTTCCATCTGTGGGGTCAAGGGACTGACCCCTCCTGCCCGAGTTGCCCTGACAATGAACCAGGATACCCTCCCGCGGTGACCACTGGGCAACCCAACCCACCCTCAGCACTCTCCTTCCACCGCCCACAGGCCTCCCCTCCACTGGCCAAGCAGGCAGGAGGCCAAGGGGCTTCGAGCTGGGGCCTGGACGCTAACACCTGAGGGTGGCAAGAGTGCTCAGGAAACCCTGCTGGCCTGGTCCCTGGGAGTTAGGAGCCGGTGACTTAGAAACAAGCGGACTATTACAAGACCTTCTGGATCCATGTCTCTGCAGGACCTCAGGCCACAGAGGTCGGCAGGAGCAGCAGCTCGTGACATGAACTTCTCCCAGTCTCCGTCTGGCTGCAGGGCTTCTTCAAGGGCAGGGCCTGGTCCTCAGAGCCACAGACAGTACAGACGTCAGCTGAGAGCGTCCAGTCCTGCCCAGACGGACGCTGACAGGCCACGGCCGCACCTGTCTGGACACGGATCCCTGGCAGGAGACAGGCATAGCCAGAGCCGGGTGCTCCCTCTGGAGTCCACTCACGCTGCCTGACGAGGGCTCGGCCTGCTACTGGTATGCGCTCCATGGGGAGATGCGGAGCCCGGAAGTGGGAGCCTCCACTGCACGCTGGCCACCCGTGGGGCGAGGTGGAGAGGAGGAAAGCTGGAGACCAGTGTGGGAGCCCGCTGCCACCCTGCTTGGTTTCTCAGCATCACGTTCCTTCCTGGTCTTCAACACCCGGCACGGTGCTGGGGGGGGGGGGGCGGTCCCACCTGCGGGAGCAGCGTCGATTTCCTCTGGCTCAGTGTGGGAGCAAGCTCTGGAGGGCCAGGGTCTTGGAGACAAGGCCTGGAGACCCAGGAGATGAGGCACTGTCACAAGGAGAGGCTGGAGTCTTCTCGGTCACGGCCCGCACCTACCAGGCCTCCTGAGATGACAGCAGAGGCCCAGGAGAGGACACACCTTGGAGACCCAGGGAACCCGGGGACGGGGGTGTGAGGCTACAGGGAAGAGGGTGGCCCAAGAGGGGCAAAGAAACAGGAACCTCAACAAACACCTCCAGCCCACGCGGCTCAAGGCCTTCACCACAGCCGGCATTCTGGCTGTCAACCCGCATTTGACGCGCTGTCATGGGGAAGGATTAGCTGTCCCCTTTCTCCCCTGAGGTAAAAGCTACAGGAGGGCAGATCACAGCTCCACAGCAGGGAACCCGCAGCTCGGGGCTCTGCAGAGGCAGAATTGGGCTGCCTGAGTCACTCCAGCCCATTCCTTCCTTCACCCCACATCACTCCAGGAGTGGCTACAGCAGTGCAAGGACCCTGCCTGTCCCTTCCTAGGGGGCCACAGCCTCCTACTCCTACTGCCAAGGGAACAGGACGATGCAGTGGCCTTTCCCCCTCCCCACACCTTCTACCTGCAGCTAAATCACAGCAGGGATGTGCTGAAACCCCCCAGAGGACAGGTGCCTGAGATTTTAAAGCACATTTTTTATAACTAGATAAACGTGTGTAGAGTAAAAAAATTTCAAGTTATGGAAACATCTATAGCGTTCAGTAAGGTTGCAAGATCAAGGTACAGACACCTATCTTTCTATCCACCAATAATAAACAATCTCACAGTGAAATTGAGAAAAACAATCCCAGGTATAAGAGCATTGACCAAGGAAAAAATACTTAGGAATAAATTCAGCAAAACAAATGTTACTCTTGCAACTGAAAACCACAAAACACTGCTGAAAGAAGTACATTAAGTGTTCATCTTTCCCCCATTAAGGACTCAATGATCGCGATGGCGATGGTCACCAGGCTGTCATACAGACTGAGTGCGAAGCCTATCAAGACCCCAGCAGGTTGCATGGTAGAAACCAACAGAATGATCCTAGGATTCACATGGAAAGACAAGGGGTCCCAGACAGATGAAAACAACCTGGAAAGAAAAGCAAAGCTGGAGGACTCCCACTTATTACAACCTACGTTAACCCAGACTACGGTGCTGTCGTAAGGATCAACATAGAGACCAAAGGAAGAGAAATGAGAACCCAGGAAGACCTCACACCATGATCAACTGAGTTTGGACAAGAGTGGCAGGACCGTTTAATGGGGAAGAACAGCCTTCCAATAAGCAGGGCTGGGACAACTGGGTATCCACAAGCCAAAAGGCCAAGTCGATCCCCACCTCCTTACTCACCTGAGTTAATTAAAAAAAAAAAAAAAAAAAAAATCAACCCCAAATGAACCCAAGGCCCAAATGTAAAAACTGACACTATAAAATGCAAAGAAAACACGGGTATAAATCTTGACCTTGGTTTCGGCGATGATTTCTTAGATAGGACACCAAATGTATAAGGAACAAGAGAAAGAAAAATTGGATTTTGTAAAATTAAAAAAAAAAAAAACCAAAAAACAAACTTCTGTGCTCCAAAGGACACTATCAAGAAAAGTGAAAGGACAACCCAAAGAATGGGAGAAAGGTTTTGCAAATTGCATATGTGGTAGGAGATTTGTATCCAGAATATATAAAAGTCTCCCAGGATTCAATTCTAAAGATAATGAACTGGATTTAAAAATGGGTGAAGACCTGAAGAGTCAGCTCCCTACAGAACATGTCAAATGGCCAGCAAGCACGTGGAGGGGAGTGACATCAAGAGTTGTCAGGGAAGTGCAAATCAAACTACAGTGAGCCACGGTGTCACCCCACGGGGACAGCTAAGACAGATGGGACCTGTTGGAAAGGATGCCGAGGAACGGGAACCCTCCTCTATGGCTGGTGGTGTGGCCAAGCTGGGAGACATCCGGCAGCTCATCAAAATGTAACCACAGTTCCCACATCACCTGGCACCTGGCGACTCCACTCCTAGGCACACATGCAAGAAAGCACGAACAGAGACCCACATAGAAACTTGCATGTACGTACAGGCTCCCAGCAGCAAATTCACCAGGGCCCAAGAGGGGAAGACCAAATGGCTATCAACTGATGGACAGATCAATAAAACACGGCACACCCACACAGGGACGGAAAAGGACGGAAGTAGGGAGCCGTTCTGCCACACAGATGCCGCTCAAAGCCACTCCAAGTCAAAGAAGCCAGCGAGAAGGGCTTTTCCACTGTGTGACCTCATCTGCAGGAAGCGAGTGGAGGCCCAGCTCTGCAGCACAAGCAGGGCAGCGGATGCCGGGGGTTGGGAGGTCATGGGGACTGTCTGCTAAGGGCAAGAGGTTTCTTCTGAGCTAAGGAACTTGTGGGAGTGGACAGGGTGACGGTGTACAACTTTGTGGATACACTCACCATCACTTAATTGTACAAAGAGAAGAATACCCCAAACAAAGAACACACCCGCCCGCACCTGGAAAAGAGGTGCAGATTCCCCGGGTATCCTCCCGGAAACCTTTTGGAAGTGACGGCATCCACGCACACTGCCCTCCTCTTATTCCCAACACAGTGGGACAGGCACTCAGGACGCTGCTCGGCTGCACCTGTTTTGCATTCTGAAGGTGAGCTTGAAAGAAGGGGAGGGGGAGTTTCACCTGTGCTGGGGGCGCTGCTGAGACTTGCGGAAATGGAACGTCCTGTCCAGAGAAGAACTGGGATCTCAAGGTCCTTGCAGCAGAGGAGGGGATGCTGGGAAGTCCTGGGCACCCTGAGGATGTCCATCGGGGGTGATGAGAAGGGGTCACTCTTTTTGTGACTGCAGTTCACAGGAGGCACTAGCCTGGGAAAGCGATGGAGCGGGCCAAGTTGGGAGGGCAGGTGGCAATCCCAGAGAGGTCAGGCAACAGAGGCACAGGGTCTGAGGGGGCATGGGCTCCCCACGGAGTTCTTGCCACAGTGGCTGAGGGCTGGTCACCTCCCTTGAGAGAGGGAGCAGAGGTGACGGTGGGTGGTGACACAGGCTGATTATTCCCTATCTGCCACACATGGTACCAGACATACTTCAGTTTTTCAAATCGGGGAATGTTTGCATAGATTGTACTTGTTGAGCACCTCTGATCCAAAAAATGGAAATCTGAAATGCCCCCAAATCTAAAACTTCCTAAGAGTCATGTTGGTGGCTGAAAATGTTTGGATTTCAGGGCATTTCAAGTCTTAGACTTCCGAATTAGGGATGAGCAAGCCTTGGCAGTGCTTGTGGGAGGGGGAGTTCAGGTTTGGGAGGTGCCCTGAGGGGGGTCCCACGAGGCCTGCTGGGAAGAGAGACGCCAGCCCCAGGAACTCCAGGGACGCAGGAAAGGCAGTAGGAGCCCAAGTCACGGACCTGAGCGGTCGAAGGGATCTGGAGGACTGTGCGCCCAGCATGCTCTCCTGCCTGGATCTTTAGGAGTCTCCCTGCAATGCTGCCGCAAGGGACTTTCCCTTACCCAGATGGTGGGGTGAGGGGTTTGAAAAGTTCTAGTCAAGGTCAAGCTGATCAATGATGATGTCAGGATTCAAATTCAGGTCTGTCTGACTCCAGCATTGGTGACCTGTCCATCTGGGCTTCTCCACCTCTCTACACAGAGTAGGAGAGGTGGTGAGGGCAGCAGTCTACACCGGGAGTCTGCTCCCCATCAAGGATGCTAGGGAGGCCCCCAACCAGACCGGAGGACCCCCAGCTCCCCCCATCAAATGCCTTAGTTGGGGAGAATGCTCGGAGGCAGTGACACATGTTTTCTGATTTTCGAGGAACTTGTGCTCAGACACTGGCCCCGGGAAGCAGCTGGCCACAGTCTGTGGGTCAGATTTGCCTCAAGTCCCCAGATAGCAGTGGTCTCGGTCTAGCAGTGACTCTTGCCCCCACAGCCCCAGGAAGAGTCTCCCTGTCCTGCCCTGCGGGAGCACTGACGTCTTTCTCTCTTCTTGGCTCACGGGAGCAATCCTGAGGCGCTTCTTTGAACTTACAGAATAAGCACGGGCTCTGGCCTTCCAGCTGCAGCTCCCAGGCTGACTGAGCAAGGCACCTGACCTCCCGGCCCATCTGTGCCTCTCTGTAAAAGCAATCACACAGCCCCAGAGGGCCGGGCTGCTGGCAGAGGGAGAGGGACAACCCGAGCAGGGCATTGGTACATGCGGAGTTGGGTAGGCCCTCCACTCACTGCCGGAGCACCAGGCCAGAGCCATGGGCTCCAGGGGACCCGCAGCCAGGCTGGTCTCCACGTCCCACTGGTCATGGCCCATCTCCTGCCCCAGGCCTGTCTCTCTGGGCCAGGGGACAGGACAAGGAGTAACAGACAGCTACAGCCCAGGAGGACACAGGGGATGCTGGTGCTTTTGGCTGGAAACGCAACACTTAGGAGCATTGTCTCCAGAGGCGCGGAGGCCAGACTCAGAACCCGCAGTTTAAGGTCCGGTGAACAGGGGTCCTGCCCCTCCCGTGGGGACGAGTGAATGAGAACCAACAGGTCCACGTGCTCAGGTTCACTCTGCTTCCCTCCCGCCAAGTTCCCCGCTCAGACCATTTCCCATCTTTCAGGGCTGCTGTGGGCTTGTCTGGGCAGGGGCTGGACAAGCCTGTGACTCCCAGAGTCCCTATGGGAGGGAGGGCTCCTTCACTGGCTGGGAAGGTGAGCATGTTGTGACAGGGGGTGGCCTCTGACTGGGCATAGGGAAGCTCAGGGGAGCACAGACGTCAGGGATAGGCCAGGCCGTGAGCAGGGGAGCACAGTGTGCCCGGCGCGGGCCGCTGTCCACACTTGCAGGTGCCCACGATGCCCTGTGGCTCTCCTGCCCTCGTGCTGGGCACCCTGGCTGGGATGCTGTGCAGTTATACAGGGCTCTGCCAGCCACGGTTAACAAGGGAGCGGGACAGAATCGGCACACTGGTGGCTGTGAGGGATGTGAGTGCTCCAACTGTGGAACTGCTGGGGCCTTGGTGGTGACCAAACGCCCTCCTCGCGCTCCCTCCTCACTTAAGGAGTTACTGCACCACATCGAGGGGACATTAGTACCAACGAATCCCCACCCAGGCCCAGTGTTTCCCTAGTAATTCACATTCTAAGATGCTCAAGCAAACGCCACGACTGGGCGTTACAAGGTGGGTCACTTTAGTTGGGGGCAAATCTTGAGAGTCAGAATTCTAGTCTTCAGCCCAGTCTCCTCAATGTCCGCCTCACGGGGACAGAGGCCTGAAGTCAGCTGAGTTGACAAAGGTCAAGGCCAGGGCAAGTTAGGCCTCGAACCTCAGAGCTCTGGGTTCAGTGCTCGGAGCTTCTCGCCCGGCGAGTGTGGGCTTGGGAATGGGAGCAAGCAGAACCCCACCCACCTGTGCTCTGTGCAGCCCGCCCACCACAGCACCCTCCACCTGTCACCCACCCGACCACCCATCACCCTCCCCTTTCCACATACCCCCATCCACCGCTGGGCAATCGTCACCCACCCCACCCTCCATCCTCTGTCAGGTCTCCCTCCATCACCTACTACGCTCCAAGCACTGTGTGCGGGGGATGCAGATCATGCCAAGCCTGCGGACGGCAGCGCTGTGTTCCTTTGCCCTCCACACATGCCCGCCCAACTTGGGCCCCCTGGGGCACACAGGTGTGTGGCAGATGGGCACTGATGAGAGGACGAAGGGCGGACCCGGTGCTGGAGGAGCTCAGGGTCTAGAAGGGGAGCCTGACGCCAGTGCTGCCATCCGGCGTGGCAGGGCTTCAGCACCCTTACCCCACCAGCAACACGGTCACTTCAGTGGTGACAAAGAAGCGGTTTCTTGAGCTGCTGAGGAAGGGAAGTGGAAAGGGCAAGTCCTGGGGCAGCCTAAGGTGCCAGGTGTGCCCCGGCTCCCTGTTCTGGGCTCAGTCCCTGTCTCCCTCTCTCTCAGGCCCCCATCTCCTTACTGTGACTACCTGGGCTCGCAGCTGCAGGGTCAGAGTGACATGCCCAACATGTCAGCTCCCTCTGTCATCCCAGGGCTTTCTGGGTGTCCTTGTGTCCATGCCAACCAGTTCAGGTCAATTCTAGACACTCCCCAGGTACCGACCCTGTGCCGGGCACTGGGAGACACTGGCCACCCTCCCCCAGGAGCAGATCAGCCTTGAGGTGCCACTGAATCACAGTCACCGGGAACCACCCAGGCAGCTGGTGCCCCGTGGGGCAGGTCCCAGGGTTGCCAGGCCAAACGACAGCTGCAAAGACCACCTCACCCGGGTTCCTGTTGTGAACATCCAAGAAATCTACTGCCGGCCACGAGAGGATGTTAAAAATAATTACCACTGAAAATATTAGATTTGCTCTGGATTGTTCATTACATACGATGGTTTAATAGGGCTTTTATTGAATAGCTGCAGAGCGCTGGGCTGAGATCAATTTGCTGTACACGCGGAATCCTGATGTCTGCTGTTGACTCCCCAACACAGAGCAATTTGTAACAGCGTCGGCTCGCTGTTGTTTCCAAAGCTCCTGCTACATCACAAGCATTTATTTCTGACCACAAAATTACATTTATTCAACAGAAAGCAGCTCCGGGTCTTTAAGAGGTTAACTGTGGAGTGCTTGGCTGTTCTCCAGCCTCGCGAGGAGCGCGCGGGCACAGTGGCCCCCGGCTCGCGGCGGCAGCGCTGGGCGGTTGGCCGTGATTAATAGACTGCTGAGCGCGCGCCTTTCCACACGCGCTGCTCCTGCCCGGCTCCATAGATCACGGGCTCGGCCTCAACATATCTGACTGAAATTGAATTTGGCTTCTCTCTCAACCGTTCATTTCCTATGTTATGCAAGGTTATATCCTTTTCTGCATGAGCAGAACCAAACCAGCTGCAGCTTTGGAGGAGAAAACGTGCTTTCAATTACCAGGCTGGCCTGCTCCTGCGCCCGCCCTGCTGCCGCTGACGGAGCCATCCCACAGCGACCTGCACAAGACGCTGCGCTCCTGAGGCCCAGGGACGCTGCACCCAGGTAATTAAACACACCCTCCCCATCGCCACCGTGACCACAGTGGCCACTGCCACTACACAGAAAACCACAGAACTCGGGGCGGCTGTGCTGGCTGAGACGCCAGTGCCCACGGAGGGCTCAGGACGGCAGCCTCCCGACGTCCTGAAGCCAGAGCCAGGCAGCATGTCCTTGAGGTGCCCAGGGTACTTGGTACTGGCCACCAGGGACAAAGGACCCTGAAATTTGCAGATGTCTGTGATATCCGTGGGCAGAGAACCAGGACTCTTAAGAATCTCTTTAGAGTGTTGCCCACAGCAACTCAAAGTACCTAGTGATGGGAAAAAGGCAGGAGCCAGGCTGGTGGTCCTCGGGTCCTTGTTGGCACCCTCTTGGTGACAGGTCCCAGGCCCTTCAGTGCAGCTCTTCTGATACTTGAGCAGATCCAAGCTGCTGGGAATGAGCTCCTCTGCTCTGCAGGTGACAGCCAGCCTGTGCTGTCCACCACATCACCCTGGATGTCAGAGCTCAGGGGCTCTGGGCAGACACTCGCTGGGCCACTCACTCACAGCTGTGCAAAGCAGGCAAGAGGCGGCCCCAGGAGGTGCCCAAGGTCACAGAGATAGTGAACGGCTGCGCCTGGACTGGGTCCCAGGTCGTCTGACTCCCTGTGAAGTGCTCTTTGGAATAAGCCACCCAGATGCCCTGGCTTTATTTAGAAACGGCCTTTAGATCTGAACATTGAACGTGGCACAGCTCGACATACTTGGGCTGCGGACACACTGGAAACTCTTAGTCACTTTTAACTCGTTCATTGAGCATCTGCACAACTTTCTTCATTTCATCTATTACTTGATGAACATCTGTCAAGCAGCCTTGCTGATGTGTAGGACTCTGCTCGCCATGCCACGGACCTCTCTGGGCCAGACTCCGTCAGCACCGTGGCGCGGTGCTGTTCCAGCCTTGCCTGCTCCCCGTGAGCACTGGTCCCAGCTCTGAGCACAGCTCCTCACTGGCCTTCCCTCGGGGTCCCCCAGAGGCCTTCCTGTTGGCATCTGAAGCTGCCCTCCCTTGCTCTGCAGGGTGGCCTGCTCGTGTCCCTATAGGACCTGTCACCAGCTGACAGCTTTTATGAATGCCCATTCCCTTGGTCAGAACAGCAGGGACCTTGACCGTATGCACTGCTACGTCCTTAGCTACTATTTGGCCCAGAGCTGAAAGCACGGCTCACAAAAGGCCTCACTGAGGGAGTAAGTGACCCACCAGCAGCAAACCAGCTCGGAGACCGCAGCCGGTGCAGCAGTGAGGCCCAGGAGTGCTGAGTGCGAGGGCAGCACAGTCTTCAGTGCACAGGGAATTCCCACACTGCTCCTCAGTCCCTTCTGGGCAGTGCTGGCAGGTGATTCTGTCGTGATTCCACAGCAACCTGCCATCAACCCAGCCTCAGCTCCTCCCACAGCACACATCTGGGTTGCAGAGAAGCAAGGGACACAGTGTGGACATTTACATACTCACAGGACAAAGTGCTGAGCTCCTGAATTTACGAGGGGACCAGTCAGACGGGCAGGGCGCCTAGAGCAGCCTGCAGAGCTCTTTTCCCAAGATGCACATCAAAGATGGGGCTGCGTGAGGTCAGTCACGGCGAGGCTTCACCTCCCTGCCCGAGCGGTCCCAGGGTGGGCCAGCGTCCAGGAACACGGGCTGGGGTTCCAGGGCCAGGCTGTCATCACTATCCGGTGACTTGGGGTAACGTCCCCTCTCTTGGGCTTGGTTGTGAAATGTGGTCAATGCGTCCATCCACCCATGCCAGTGCTGGATACTCACTGGCTAAGTGCTCAGAGGGCCAGCGCTGAGCTGCGCAGCGGGCACACCCAGGAGGCTGAGGGAGGGGGACATACTCATGCAGAGACATGGAGGAAGGATCAGGAGCAAGGACAGGAGGCCTTCACTGAGATGCACAGTTGGAGAAGGACCCAGACACAAAGGATGTGCAGCACGGGCTTGGGCTGGGGGACACATGCCCAAAGCTGGTTGGAGACCTGGCGCAGGGGCGGTGCAGGGAGAGTCTGGGAGGGGGCGGCGGGCAGCGGTTAGTGGTTAGGCCAGGGCAGGTGTAGGCCTGGGTCTTAGCTGTGTCTGCCTTTGGGCCACTGGGGGGCCACTGGGGAGCCCCTGCCAGGGGGTAAGCAAGAAGTGACCTGACCCTGGGTTCTGTATGAAGACTGGGGTGTGGGGGTGCTACTGCCAAGAACCAAGTTAGGAACCCGCTGCAAGGGTCTTGGGATGACGAGGCTCAGACCAGCCTGCAAGTGGCAGGGATGGAGAGGACTGGAGGCCCCCAGAAGCACTGTGGGGGCAGGACAGCAGGGAAACTGCACCTATGGGAGCTAGAGGTGCCGAGTCTTCCAGACCCGGTAACTAGGTGACCGGAAGTCAGTTCCCAAGGAGAAGAGGGACGGGGAGGCGGAGACCCAGCCGGGGCGGGGGATGTGGCTGTAGGTAAAGCACTTTCCCCTGGAATGTGCAAGAGGTGACATCAATGGACAGTCTCATATGACTTGGCACTCAGAAGAGAAGGTCAGTGGGTGACAGGCATCTGCGTGTCACGTGGACACAGAACAGAGATGCTATCTCTTCCAGGTCTGAATGCGGAGGAGGAACTGTCCACAGAACCGAGGACCACAGCCAGAGAGGCGGAGGGAAAGGCAGGGACATGGCTGTGGGAGGGCGGCTGGGTGCTGAGGAAGAAGCCCAACCCTGCATGTCCTCAAGGACGCCAGGCAGGAGGGACAGGTGGTGTTTGGGTGTGGGCACTCTTTGGAGAAGCCCAAGCTGGTGGGCAGAGGCAGCTTCCCGTCTCTCCCAAGGGGCTTGTGGGAATGTTAAGGAGAACAGTCCTGGCACTGGCCAAGGCCAAAGACACAGGAGAAGATACGCAAAACGGACACACCCTGGGGACAGGTAGAGCAGCGAGGAGTGGGTGGTCTGTGCCTCAGCCACACCTGGCAGGTGGCTCAAACTTGCTAAGTGTCTGCTGGGTTTGCAACATGCTACCCAACAAGGCACCTCGGATCATAGCCCACAGCACAGGGGAAGGTTCCTCCCACCGTCCCTCCTCTCCTGAAGACCCTCATGTGGCAGGTGTCCTGCCCTATACCCTCAGCAATGTCACATGGCACCAGAGGGAAGAATCTGACACTTAGGCCCTGCCCAGGGCCATGGACTTAATCAGCAGACACCACACCCTCAGCCTCCTCACTCCTGCGTGACTCCGTGGAAACAGGTCCCCTCCTTCCTGCAGGCTCCATTTATGGGAAAACTTTTATGAAATAAACTGTAGGCTTCCCTCTCATCCACCTGCCCTTGACCATGGGCGCCTCGGCCGTGGACCTAACAGGGGAAGGAAACGTGGGGTTCTCTCCCATGAAAGGCCCATGGTGGCACTTCTTTGGTGTCACCTGAACATCACCAGCATGCTTCCCAGCTCCTGCCTGAGAGCAGGCGCCCCCGCACACCTGGGCCTGGGAGACGGGTGCTCATCGTGGGTGATGGCAGAGCGGAAGGGACAAACGTTTGGTTTCAGATGTGCAGGAAAGAACCTCGAAGATTGCCTTGCAAGAACAGTGACAAAGCACAGACAGCAGGATGAGCACCCTCGGTGCCTGCGGAGACCCGGCTGCTCTGGTTGGCTGGTGGCTGTGCTGCGGGAGGACCTCGGCCAGGGCAGCCGTGCCCGCGCTCTGGAACTCCCCTCGCTTTCTCGGCTGCGCAGCATTCCCCGGGTCTTTATTCCCGAAGGCTCCCGGGGCACACGGAGCTTCTATTAATTAAACTTGTGCGTTTTTCTCTGGTGAGTCTTCTGTCACAGAGGTCAGGACAAAATGCCATGGCGTTCTTTCTGCCATCTACGGCATCCGGGTTTTGGCCACTTATTCTTTTTGGCACTCGGGAGTTGTTCTCTGGGACGCACAGGGTGGAGTTTCTCAGGAGGGATCCTGGGGTGTGGGACGACTGTGTCAAGGTATATGGGCTCTCACGGCCACCTCCTGACAGGTGGCTTATGCTCCTACCTTCTTCAATTCTGGGCAACCTGGGAGAGTAACCTAACTCGTGTTTCCCTGATCATTTCTGAGCTTGTGCCTTTTCACACGTTCACTGACCACTCTGATGATTTTTTTTCTGAGAGTGATGTTCACGACTGTGGTGCTTCCTCTTCTTCTTCTTCTTCTTCTTTTTTTTTTTGGTGGTGGGGGTATCGGGTGTTGAACTCAGCCACTGAGTCACGTCCCCAGCCCTGTTTCATATTTGATTAGAGACAGGGTCTGAGTTGCTTAGCACCTCACTTTTGCTGAGGCTGGCCTTGAACTCGCGATCCTCCTGTCTCCGCCCCCGAGCTGCTAGGATTACGGGCGTGGGCCACTGCGCCCAGCACGTGCATTTTCTGATTGCGTTTGTCTTTTCTTGATATAGAGCTTTAAGGTTCTGTGAGTGTTCAGCTCTTGGAACTACTGGTGAGACCTGGCTGGGACTCTCCCACACAGGACTGGGCACCGCACAGCCCTGGGAGATGCCATCTGCACCTTTGTCATGACAAACACGAGGGGGAGTCCTGAGTGCTTCTCTCAGATGATGTGTGATGTCCTGGAAAGGGGGACCTCTCTCTAGGTCACACGTGAATCCAGTGGTGCCCTGGGTGTGTCTTTGCCCGTTCTTTAGGGCATCTTCCCACGACAAAAAGCTCTTACTTTAAAACTCTAATGTGGAGGATGGCAACCATCTCTTTCTTTATGGAATCCTTTCCAGGTAAGAAAGCATCCCAACCAAGGGTCCCATGCTGTGCATTCTCTTGGAGCAGGAGTAACGTGCTAACTTGCCTTAATTTGTGACTGCATGCGATGTGAGGGGTCCAATTCATGAACTCCACAGAGAGGGACCACTGTCAGGGATGGATGGTGCATGGAAGAGTCCCTTTTCCTCAGTGCTCGGGGAAGCCACCTCTACAATGTGTCTGTAAAAAGCAGCTGGTCTGCTGCTGTGTTTTTATTATGTTCCGTTGGTCTGCATCTCTGTACTCCAGTAATCTGGTAGGGCAAACCCTCCATTTCTTTTTTATTCAATATTATATTTATTATTACTGACCATTTGCTCTTGAATATACAGAAATTCTAGAATCAGTTTTTTACTTTAATTAAGAAAATCCTGTTGGGTTTATTATTTTTCTTCTCTCTTTGGAGTGGTACTGGGGATTGAACCCAGGGGTGCTTCACCACTGAGCTACACTTCCCCCTCCCCCTGCCCTTTATATTTTTTGAGACAGGGCCTTGCTAAGTTGCCGAGGCTGGCCTCAAACTTGCCATCTTCCAGCCTTAGCCTCCAGAGTAAGTGGGACTACAAACACCTGACTCCTGTTTGGATTTTGATCGAAACAGCAATAACTATTATTATCAAATGAGACAAATCAGTCTTTTTCATAACAGTGAGAATTTCTATCTATGAATACCTAATTCTTCCCGTTTAAATCTTCACTATCCATCAATATAAAGGTTTTGTTTTTCTCCTGAAAGAGCTCTGACGTACATTTATTTCTAGGCACATTTCTGTGATGCTTGTTCTCTCCAAGGGTATCCTTTTAAAAAACCACTTTTGGTTTGCCGCTGCTGTGGAGTATGTGATCACTTCCACACATTGATGTGTATCTAGAAACTTGTTAAAAATTGAGCCTCACTTGAAAATGGGCACTTTTATTTCTTGTGTTGTAATACTTAAATTTATTTCCCTTGTTTTTTTACACTAGCTAAGACTTTTCATTAAATGGAAGTAGCAACCACAGGCGTTCTTGTCTTGATCCTGGTGGCAAAGAAAATGTTTTCAACACCACGGGATCTGGTGACCGATGGATGTGTTTCATCAATACCTTTTACCAGGTTAAAGAAGTTTCCCTTTATTCTTAGTTTGCTGGTGGTTTTTTTAATCAGGAATGGATTTTATCAAGTTCTTTTCCTGTAACTATTGAAATGACAATTTTTCTCTTTTAACCTATTAATGACATTAACTGACACGGCTACATTTTTTTTTTGAATATTAAACCAAACAGTATCCTGTGATAGATGGAGTTGGTGGACTCACTGGCCTTTCTAAGGCCCCACGTGTGCACTCATAAATAAGGCTGAATTTTATTTTCTTGCACTGTTCTCGTCTGGTTTTGGCACTGAAGTCACATAAGCCTATAAGATGCTTCCTAAAGGAGCATGCAAAGGATTAGAACTGTGTGCTCCCTGAAGACCACGAGAACTCTCCCAGGGAGCCATCTGACTGTGGGACGCTTCTGGAGGAGCTGCGAGGCCATCCAGTTCCCACTGCCTCTCCAGTCATTGGAATAAAGCTGCTTCTAGCATTCTCTCGTCACCTCTCCCACCTGCTCAGCTGCGACCTTGTCCCCACTTTTACATCTAACGCTGGTCCCAACGGCAGGTGGGGTGGGGTGGAGGCTGCCTGAGCGCCCAGATGTGCACGTTCTCTTAGGCCCTTTCTATTTCATGCATTTCAGTTCTTATATCTATTACTATTAATACCCATGTATTTACTTAATATTGTTTATTATAATTAATGGGATTTAATTATTATTGATATGTAATCCTTATTATTAATATCATTAGTTTTAATTAATGATATTGTCATTTCCTTGTTCCTGTTGGAATTATTCTGTGGCACTTTTCTCAACTTGCTGTGGGGGGAGGACTTCCCAGTCTCTCACTCCCTCTGACGTAAGCACCTGGGTTACTGCCCAAGAGGGTTTTCGTCTCTCAGGACAGCTGGCCCAAGCGCCTCGGGCCCCTGCTAGGGCTGCCACAGCCAGCTCCCGACCCCAACTGTCCAAACCAGGACCCTCCCCAGGGAGAGGAGAAGGGGGACAGTTCAAGAGACCCCGCATTTTCTTAGAGGGTGTTTTACCCGAGGGCTGGTTTAAGCCGTCCTTAGGCTTGGACATGCTTTCAACTGGATTCAACATGCAGGTTAACACCTGCCCCCCATCAATCGGCTGGGATCGAAAAGCAGAAAATTAGGTATGGCAATCAATCAATCAATCTAATTTCAGTGTGAGTTAGCTTTGATGACTTTGCTATAATAATTATATATAATTGTTATGATTAGAAAATCTCAAACTTTTCAATCAAGGACAACAGCTATTTACAGGATTCTTGCGAGGCGTTCCCGGGCACCCAGCACCTTTCACCTCATCAACAGTGCCACCATCCATGTGGCAGAGGGAGCCAGCCTGTGGCTGGGGGTGAGGAGAAGGGATGCGGGTCCCAGGTGAGGCAGAGCGGGGGAGCAGGGAGGAGTCTAGCAGGTAAGTGGCTGCCCCAGCCACCAGGGCAGGTCAACCCCACACGTGGACGCCCCCCTGGAAACTCAGTGCCATGGACCCTGGAGTCAGAGTGCCTGGCTGTCTGCAAACCTCCTCTGTGGCTCCTGCTGGCTCTGTGTTCTCTTTCAGGGGGCCTCGGGGAGGAGGCAACCTGTACAAATTCCGCAGCAGGGCCAGGGCGTGCTCAGGGCAGAGAGCGCGCTCAGTGGCCCAGGCCCTGGCTCCATCTCTGCTTGACAGAATCAAAACCAAACAGCAACAAAACAAATTCTGGGCAAAGAACATTTTCTACACTAGTCTGTAGTTTTTGCAGGAGCTGAAGTGCCCTGGGACGAGCTCAAAGAAAAAGGCGGGAACCAAAGCCAAGTTTGGCAGAAACCAAGGAAGGTGCCGAGAGAGAGCCTCCAATGAGAGGCTCCATGAGAGGCTCGCTGGGCCCCACAGGCTTTCCCAGCCTCTGGCAGAGGGAGACCACCTGTACCACTCCCGGGGCCTCCTGCAGAGTCCTCTGCATGAACTCACAGTGAACCTACTTCCACAGCAGGAGCAGCACTCCTGCGCCTGAAGTAACTATGAGAAAGTCACTAAGTAACTAGACATTTCCATTAGCTCACTTAACATCCACAGAGCACACGGGAGGAAGGGGAGATGGGGAGGTGAGGCCAGGGTGCAGAGCCACAGGTACTGGGATGAGCAGGTGTGCAGAGCTGGCTGCAAGGGTGCGGTGGGGCGTGGTGGGGTGGTGGGGCCTGGCAGTCGGACCGTGTCACAGATTTCTGCTGAATGTGATTTTAGCTGCTCTTGCTGCAAATAAAGGAATAGCTCTGAGCCATGGTGGGTATGTTAATTTGCTTCATCACAGTGACCACTTTAAGATCTGCACATATCCCGTGACATCATGTTGTATGCCTTAAATATACCCAATAACACTTATTTCAAAACACATAGTAATTACCAGAGGTTTGATAACTATTAATGGTGCTAAAAAATTTCCTTTTCAAAGTGTCTTTTAAAAGTGGGCGAGTGGCAAGCCATCCGCTCTCAGGCATTGCCTTCCTCCTGTGGGGCCTGGAGGGTGCTGAGGAGTGAACCCAGGGCCTCACACATGCAGGCAGGCGCTCTGCCCAGCCCAAGGCATTTCCAATCTGACAGGACCAAAGTCAAGCCCCTAGCCCACCGAGAACACAGGACAATCTGTACAAAAACTGGCCTTGATTCTCCCCCCTTAAAAAAATCAATTTAATAGATAAAAAAAGGTGATATGGGGGGAGAGAATAGACGTGTGTGCGCTGCCAAACCCAAATGCAGCATGGGAACCGACTGCGCCCAGGGGGGACGGGGCAGGGCAATTCCAAGAGCAGCTTGAGAAAGTAGGGAAATGAGATTCTGGACAAGGGCTGGATAACCTGGAGTCACTGCTCTGTCCCCAGGTGTGGGTGGTGATCACTGTGGCAATGCTGGGCAATCTTCCTGCTTCCTTAGTTTAGGGGACACACACACAGGTTTAAGGGCACAGTGTCATGCTTGGAAGCAAAAATGACCAAAGTGGTCTTGGCACCATGGTGAAAGCACAAACAGCCGGACAGGGTCAGACTTCGTGGATCAGCTGAGCCTTTTTTCAGCAGTGAGGCCCAGCGTCACTTTCTGGATAGAAAATGGCCCCTGGTCACAGGAGGAATCTGTGCTTATATAGGCTTCACTGCAAAGTGGCTTAACCATTCAAGACTAACAGAACATATCAGGGCCCCCAGGAGACAGGCTGAGAGAATCTGAAATTTGTTTGTACTGGGCAAATGTGTTTTTCTGGGCAAGGATGGAGGGTCCAGAGTTCGGCACTTATCCCCCCCACCCCCAGGGTCTACTGTATGTCTCTGGGAAAGCACATATTGGGAGAGGATCAATGCTTGCTTTTCCAGGGATTGTCCTGTCACTGGGTGATGACTGCTTCACTCCCAGGGATTGTCCTGTCACTGGGAAAGGATCGATGTTATCAGCGTTCTGCTTTCTTCCTCCCTCCCTCTTCCCAGGCCACTCTGTTTTGGGGCTGTCATTTCCAACCCTCAACGCTACCCACCACTTATTCCCACATGTTTAGAGAAGGCTGGGTGGAGAGCAGACGTGGCAGACGCCAACAGGTGGGCAGCTGGGTGGAGGTGCACAGGTGTCAGTTGCACTGAGCCTTCTATCCTTAAGCGGCTTCAAAAATTTTCAAAACAAAAGAAAAACAAGCAGACACAGAAGCCTGCTGGGCTCTTTGCAGGCAGAGAAACCCTAAGCCAGGGGCCTCCCAAAAGCTTCGGAACAGAGAGCAGATAAGATCAAGTGCAGGAACATGTCAGGTAAGTGTCACTCATCAGGTGAGGATCTGGAGACAGACATCAAGGACAAGACTATCCAAGGCATCAGAGGCCTGGGATCTGGGCAGCCTGCTGGGCCTCACCTAGCCAAGGACATAGGCACTCCACGAGGCTGGGTACATAAAAAAGAGGGACACTGATCCACCTGGGGAACTCCTCACTGGCACTGCAGCCGCTCTTCTCCATGGACCTGGGGTGTCCTGGCATCTCCCTTCTGGCCTCCTGCCTGCCCAACACACCTCCTCCCCTCCCCTCTGCTGTCACCTGTCTGCTGAGGGTTTGCCAAACAGGAGCTACTACCGCTGGAGCCCTGGGCCAGGATTCTAGCCTTCCCAAGCGGTGTCAGCGTAAGGCACCAGTGTCCAGGCTGACCCACAGGGGAACCAGGGACCGCAGGACGACAGCACTCCTCAGCCCCCCAAAACAGCCCTCCCTTCAGGCCCTCCCCTCCTGGGCCTGCAGGTCACCACTTGCATCTTCTTGGAACCTGCTGTCGGCACAGGGCCGGGAGGGAGCCGAGCACCGCCCTCCTCCACCCTCGGCGCTCTCCGTGGGCGCCGTTCCTGTTCTCAGGCAGCAGACATCACAGGATGTCTCGGGTGACACGCTGCAGTTGTCTGCCAGACAGCTCAGCCATTCTCTGGAAGGAACCACTAGAACACACTCCCTCACGCCAGCAGGCTTCCTCCTGTGATTCCTGCCTGGCCTCTGGGGTTCAGATCCAGTGAAATTCCTCCCCTACAACCCTCAGAAAGCACCAGAATCTTCTGTCTGTTCCCATCTATTCCCTGCAGGAGGCCTGGGGCAGCAGCAGCCCAGACTCGCTCATAGCACAGGGCGACCCCTTGAGGTGTCCGTGGGCTCCTAAGGCCATGGAAGTGCAACCCTGCAGGGCATCTGTCCCCTGAACCCCCGACACCTTTCCACATCAACATGCAGCTTCCCTTTCCAGAAGGACTCGCACTGAGGACCCGGAGGGGAAAGTCCCATTACGAGTGCAAAGTCTGCACCGTGTGGGGTCAGTGCAGCTGATGAGGCTCTGCCTGGGCAGATGTCCTGTCAATGGCATCGACTCAGTGAGACTGAGAGGGTAGGCACAGGGTGGCTGGGGTATGGACTGAAGGCGAAGGCTTACCTCCCCCTGGAAGCTCTTCAGCAGCGGCGCTACCTGCTTGCGCAAATCCTGGGGCAGCAGCAGCGGGGCAGCAGCAGCGTGGGGAAGGAAAGAGAAGGGAACACTGGTTAGCGCTTCAAGGCAGCTCTGAGCCCCAGAGTTCTGAGCTGATGCCCACTATGTAAAGCCCTCTCCCAACCCGCGTGCCCACTTGGGAACTGACACTCCCTTACGTGAGAGCACAGCGGGTCTCACTTCCACTAAGTCCCGGTTAGAACGTGCCATGGGCTGCAGTCCCCATGTCGGTCTAAGTGGGGTCACTGAGGCTGCTTCTCTCGGGAAGGCCTGGGCCACTGTCGTGTTTCAGCAGCTGTCTTGTGCCCTGCTAACGGGAGGGCCAGCCTATTCTGAAGCCCTGCCTGGCAGTCACTGGGCACTCCACCCTGAGCCCACAGTCCTGTGCCCATGCTGTAGGAGGGGACAGCCTGTCCACATACCCCTACGATCTCGAGGATTTACTTTAAGGCGTGTAAACCCCTGTCTGAGCAAGACCTACACGCCAGATTGGATTCACTACGTCTGGGACAAGAACATCCAACAACTTTTTTCAGTTCCAGGCTGACCCAGATGTATGTGCCCATCTGAAACCGGCCAGGGCTGGTAAGGACAGACACCAGTCAGACCAAGGCACAGGAAGAAGATAAAGTATTATTTTAGAAAAATAAAACTAACGCTATGAGAAAACACAGGGGGAAAGATAAAGTCAAATTATGGTGGTGAGGAAGTGCTTCACAGGGACAGTGGGCGAGCTGGGGAGAGGGGCAGGACTTTTGCAGCTGATAGCAGAGGGCCAGGGCTGGGCTCTCAGGGCGCCTGCCCCTGCCCTGTCACCAGAACACCCTCAGAACAAAGGCCAGCAAGGCACAGGTAAACCTGAGCCTGTGCCTGGACTCTGTGGACCCGGGGTGAAGGCAGGCAGGAGTGGGGGCTGGGGTAGAGTTTCAAGGGGTTCAGAACAGGGAGGGGGACAGCAGATCTGGGCAGCGCTGATTCCGACTTCTGGCTCAGCCACTCTCTAACTGTGGGACAAGGGAAGTCACTGTGTTTCTGAGCCTCAGCCACCATCTCTAAGTGCCTAAGGGCGGCTTCGTCTTCCTGGGAGGAGGTGGCGGCAGGTGGGGCTGGGGCAGGCTGCTTGGCTCCTGGCACTCCGCCCTTTCCAACTGGGGCCCAGTGAGCCTGGCACCTGGACCGTCAGCCTCACACAGAGATGGATGAGGGGAGCCCCGCCACCCTGGGGCAGTGGGGAGCCCAGTCCTCTCCCACTCTGGGATGCTGCAGTTCTAGAACTCGCTAGAGGTGTGCCAGCTTTGGTAACTGCCTGTTCAACAGCATTTTGGGTTCCATTAGCCAAGCTCCTAAATCAAAGGGCCCTCCATGCTTAGCTCTTGCAGATGGACTCCCCCAGACATAAAACTACCCATCATCTCCTCAGGGCCGCCTATGGCCTACCCAGGGAGCCCTGGTTAGGAAATCTCGCTCCAGGAGGTGCCGTCCAGCGCGGGGGCCGATGGCCACGTGTGGCTATTTATGTCTAACTGTAACTTAATTAAAGCTAAATAAGGTTGGAGAATTCAGCTCCTCAGCCACTCTGGCCACGTGAGGCCGGCAGACCCAGAACGTCCCCAGCACTGCAGGGCCCACGAGCGAGGCGGCTCCGTGAGCTTCTGTGAAGGAGCCACCCCACGTGACTCGGCCCCTCACTGCACAGACAATTCATCCCCCTCTCAGGGACATGCTTTTCCGAGAAAGATGCACTCCTAAACATGTTCCCTATTCCCTAGAGAAGACCACGTTTCAACTCCTCCACTGGATAGTTTTCTGGATTCCTTTTTTTTTTTTTTTTTTAATATTTACTTATTTTTATGTGGTGCTGAGGATCGACCCCTGGTGTCCTGGCAGTGTCCGTATAAGAGGGAGGCAGGAGTGCCGGGGTGAGGGAAGGGGTCGGAATGCTATTGGGGTACAGGCCAGGGACCGAGGGCAGCTGGGGAGCTGAAGGAGACCAGGACAGACCCATCGCTGGTGCTGCTGAAGGGAACATACTCGGACCACATCTTCGCGATGGCCTGGTAATCCCGTTTGGGATTTGTGGGCTCTGGCCTCGTCAGATAACAGATCCCTGTAGTTCTGGCCTCTAAGACCAGGTGAGTGGCTGCAGCAGCGGTGGGAAGGAAAAGCAGGCGGGTTCTTACCCTCTGCACTCCTCAGAAGGTGGAGGGCAAAATGTAACACTGTGAGGGGACGAGGGGACAAGGGCCACCAGGGTTGATGCCACATTCCAAACACCATGAATCAGCCACAGTGCTTTGCAGGAGGCCTGGTCTCCCTGGGCAGTGATGCAGGAGGGTAAGTGCAGGTGGGAGGTGTGTGTGCCTTGCCGGTGGTGACCTGGTGCCCTGCCGGGAGTGGAGACCCTGGTGGGGGCAAGGGAGGGCGCAGGCAGACTCCCCTGGAGAGAGGGGGTTCTCCCCCTCCCCAGGCAAGGACAACAGGAGAATGGCCACGTGGCACGACTGTGGTCCAGGACAATGGATGGAGTTAGCGTCCGTTTCCGCAGAGGCTGAATGTGCATGAAGGTGGCCTGGTTGGGAGGCGTGGCTGCCTTGGCCAGCGTGGGCTAAGAGGGATGCCACTCACCCCGCCCGGGGCTGAGAGTCCATGGCACCCAGGGCACCAGAATCGCCTCTAACACACTACACGAGCGACCCTCCTCTCACATGGGGAGGCATAGACACGTGCGCATCTTATTTTTAAAAACTAAAACATGAAAAAAATCAAGGAAAATAAGCCAACGAGAGGCTTGCCTTCCAACTGTCAGACGCCAAGGAGCTGGACTGGAAGCTGGCTGCTCGCCCCAAGGGGACTATGTTCATGGGGTGGCCCTCAGGCCCTGCCCTGCAATATCTGACAGCCAGTAGCCCCTGCTCACCCCTTGGACCCTGAGCAGTCCCCTGGAGACAGGCAGGGTGGCCCAGCACAGGCTACGCTTCCCGGCATTCTTCCCTCTGAGCTCCAGACAGGGACTTGGTGACAGGAGCGCAGCCTCTGCTTTCCAGCTGGGGCTGCTGCGGGTGGCGTGGGTTCTGCCTGTCCCTCTTCCTGCAGCTTCCAACACAGAGCTAGGTGGCATTTTGCTGAGGACACCCAGGCACGGGTGGGTTGAAGACTCTAGAAAGTTGGAAGCTGAGTCCCCCCACACCAGACCCCATGTCTGCTTCCCCAGGGGGCTAACGGGCCCTTTCCTGCTGACCCCACTCTTGGGGCAGGCTGCAGTGTGGCCCGGGCCTGGAGCACAGGTGTTCTGCAGTCTGGGAACTGGCAGTGGGTCGGGTCGGCAAGAAGACCGAATCTGGACCTGCTGCCCTGGGTGTTAGCTTGACCTTGGGCCACATGTCAGGCCAGCACTGGTTTCCTCCATGCTACAAGGGCCTGGCACACCAGAGGGACTCAGCCCTGAGTGGAGTGGACATGAGAGCAATGAAAGAACAAGTGGAGAACAGACGACCCTCCAGGGGGGCTGAGACCCAGCAAGCGGGAGGTCGCAGCCTACAGAAGAGCCCTCGGGCCTGGGTTCCTGCCTAGGGTGGCTCTGTCCACTGCAGGCCAAGCCAGCCACACACAGCTTCCTGTTCTCTAGTGCCACCCTGACGACGCAGCTGGAATACGTGAAGTTGGCTTTGACTTCATTTCACCCAGCGTGTCCCAAATGCGACCCTTTCACAAGAAATTGATGTAAAAATTAACAAGGTATTTTTACGTATATTTCCATTTTATTTTATTCATTGAGTTTCATTTCTGCTTTGAGGTTCTACTGTCTGCTGTGCACTGCATGCTCAGCTCACCGTCTCAGTTTGGACTGGCCAAGGTCAAGTGCCTGTAGCCACACGGCTGGCAACCTCTACCCTGGGCTGCTTGGGCTGAGAGACATCCAGTTGGGGCTCTCCTGGGAGGGGGCGTGGCAGGGGCAGGGGGACAGCAGGGAGTGCACGGGGCCAAGTGAGGAGGGAGCTCAAGAGGGAAAAGGCGGTCACTGTGTCAATGCTGCTCCGAGATGAGGACTAGGAAGGGACTGCTCATGGGATGTCGTAGCTTGAGCTGAGCCGGGGACGGAACCAGCTCAGCAAGTGCAGGAACATCCTGAGAAACCTGGAGTCCAGGGGAAGGAGGCAAGAGAGACGCACAAGGTCTGAAGTGACAACTCGGTGTCTGCCACGAGCTGAGCACTGGAGCCACGGGTTCCTCACAGTGACCCCACCAACATGAGGGACAGGTCTGCTGTCCGGACAAGACCCTGAGGCTCAGAAAGGGAGGGGAATTTGTTCAAGATTACAGAGCTGGAAGGGTTAGAGTTTGAACCCAGATATCCCTCTAAAGTCCACACCACAGTGAGGTTTTGTAAAGGATGTAATCATGGTGGCCCCATATGGGCACAGGCACAGCATAGAGAGGCCACCCAGATGGCAGGCCACACGGTGGTGGGGTCGGGCACAGGGTATGTACAGGCCCATTACTCCAAGGCTTATCAAGGCCCAAATTCAGAGAGAAACAGTGAAGCTGGATGGGGCCATGGAAGGAGAAGGGCAGGGGAGCCGAGACGCGGGCCACAGCAGGTGCCCCCCAACCCTGCCCACCTGGCACAGGGCTGCCTCCTGAGAACACCAGCTCAGGAGGTGAGAAAATCATTTCTACAGTCTATGGCAGAATCCCAGCTGGGCCAAAGAGCCTCGCCTGCCCTGTGTCCTTACATAAAGCAAACTCCTCTTTAGCAACATGCTGTTCTTTTTAAAAAAAAAAAACCCATTTATTTGAGCATTTGCAAGTCTTGCGGCGACCCCCTGAAACAAGCTTTGGTATTAAAGCTGGACGTGTGTTTGCACACGCATGCGCACATGCATGTTTAGAGACAGCTGAGAGGAAAAAACCGCTATATGTTCACACATCACACGCAAACTGACACCGCCGCGCTCCAAGTCACCAGCTAAAAACCACTCATTCTAATTTTATTTTTGGCAGCTTGAGACATTCTTTATCCAACTCTGCTGCCTGCAAAGATTCTCCAGCTCTGCACCTAACTGAGGAAGAGACCCGAGGATGCTCGATTCTAGCCCGCGGCCTCCCTGGTCAGCCAGGCCATGGCTCCATCTGTTCCCCTCTCAGAGTGCAGTGCCCAGGCCATCTGAGCGCTGCAGACACTGCGGTTCTGGGCCACCCACACGCCCTCTGCTACCATCGCAGCTGAAGCTAGTGGGCTCCGGCCAGTCACAACCACAGTAGACAGGGCGGGAAGGGGTGAGCAGCACACACAGCCCCAGCGAGGACCTGCAGCTGCACACGTAGTTCAGCCACAGGCTGCCCTTGACCTTGGCTTCCTTCCATCCAGTTCCACCCACAGAGTGAGAGGCAGCGAGCACCTCCGTGTGGCGCAGAGCGATGTCCTGGACAGCACTGCTATCAGGTGTCTGCTGGCAAGGGCCACAGCTGCTCGTTTCAACCCTCCCTCGAGTGCACAGCAAAGAATGAGCCAGGTCTGTAGAGACGCGGCCACGCGAGAGGGATTGCATTGTTCTCAAAACCGCTGATTCACAACACAGGTTTTAGACCAGAAAACTGAACAGGAAAGTGCCATTAAGGCCTTTTCCAAATGACAGAGGAGCTGGTGAGATAAGTTCTCACTTAAAAACAAGAAAGACAAAGTGGCCAGGTGCCCTGAGGCCACACCTGGAAAGCGGGGGCCCTGCAAACCAGGCTGCCCAGGCCTTCTCGGTGCGGACTTCGGCCTTCTGTCATTCGGGGGGTCGGGGTAGTCTCTGCAAGGCTCTGTCCCTCTGGGCCCTACTCTCCTGCTTCCTAATGGCACGCAAGACTAGGGCAGGGCTGTGGCCTGTGCACCAGCCATGTGCCGGACTCAGGGCTGGTGGCTCCCCGAGCTGCCATGCTGGGCCCAGCTCAGTCTCTGGGAGTATGGCTCTGGGTCCACTAGGAAGGACAAGAAGTTGCTGGGCCAGCATAGACACTGTGTGCAAGGGAAAGGTGGGTCACAGACGCACCTTCAGGCTCACAGAGCAATCTCCACAAACATTCGATAGTCTGAGATTTTCTGGATGTTCTACTAAGTTGCACAACTTCTTTTTTTGGGAGAGGAGGTACCAGGGATTGAACCCAGGGGCACTCGACCACCAAGCCACATCCCCAGCCTTGTTTTCTAGACTCAGGGTCTCGCTGAGTTGCTTGCGCCTTGCTTTTGCCGAGGCTGGCTTTGAACTTGCGATCCTCCAGCCCCCTGAGCTGCTGGGATGACAGGTGTGCGCCCCTGCGCCGGGCTACAGCGTCCTTTTCACTCCACAGTGACTAAGGCGCATCTCTACGGAACAGTTCTACTATATCCAAAACCTGCTGCTGTCTTAGTGTGCTGTCCTAGCTGGTGGCAGCCCTGCAGTGGGGTCCTGCCTTCTCTGGTGACAGTGTGTACTTTCCAAGTGCTCCGGGCAGGGTGGGAGTGCTGGGGTGGCTGAACTGAGTCATCCCCAAAAGGCCCAATTCTGTGCCTGTTGGAGGGTTGCCTATGGCCCCACGGCAGGATCAGGAGCAGCCCGGCCTCCCTCACCTGCCCACAGCCACCTCCTGTTCCAGACCCTCCTCTTTCCCTGGCCTCAGGTCACATTTTCTTCCTGTGTTGGGGAGGTGAAACATTGGTCACAGCTGCCTGGTGACGAGGCATACCCACCCAGGGCTGGAGAATGTCATCTCCACGTGAGTTCCCTGGCCCCTGGTTTTCCCATTAGGCCTCATAGCAACCAAAGTCCAACTGGAAAATGTGTTAAGGGTACGTCAAAGATGACCGTCCATGGCTCATTTCAGCAAATGGACACTGGCAAGTGTAACCCGTGCCACTGCTCAATGTTATGCTCAGAAAACACAACTGCTTGCTTAAATCAAATGTCACTTATTTCCATACTCTGATTTTGAAAATGGTGAAACATAATAGTGCAAGAATTATAGCTGATAAAACACAGTGCACCACAAAATGAATTCAAATTAAAATAATAGGTCCTAGGTTTTATTTTTTAAATCTATTGTAGTCTAAATTTTAGGTATTTTTTTTTGAAAAGTCTCCTTTGCTTCTAAAACACAAACTAACATATTTTGCGAATTATGATTTTTGCTTCAAACTGATTTGTGGGAGAGGATGGGGTGGGACAGGGTGAGATGAGGGTGGTGATGGCCATTAAATGACGGTGAGACCTGGTGACTGGGTCCATTCACCTGCCCTGCCTGCATCTGAAACAGCAGACACTTCCCCAGACTTTCCCTCTGAGGTGCACAAGGCCTTCAGCTGGGAACTCACAGCATCACAGAGCAGGCCAAGAGCCAGGGGAGCCCAACCAGGGCACCTCTCAGATCACAATGACAATTCGTCAACCTGCCACCTTGGCAGGTTCACCTGGAAATGCCAGGACCCTCTGGTCCAGTATCTTGCCACAGTGTCCTGGCAGACCTGCCCATCCCGGAATGGGCTTGTCTAACTGGGGCTTGTCATGTGATTGGAGTCCCCCTGGCACAGGGAGATGCTGCTATTTGGGGGAAGCTGTCCTGTACCATGGTCACTAGTAACAGTTGTGAATAATTCACTAGGGCCTGGGGGAGGCAGAGTAGGTGCAAGGTGACCCCTGCTCCTGTCCCTCTCACGTGCTGTACGCGACATGTGGCTCCCTCAGTGGGGTGGGTACAACAGCTCCCCATATCCCTGGCTCTGCACAGGAGAACAGCTGGCCTGAAAGTGGGGAAGTGGGGAGTGGCTATGGTTCCCACTTCTGGGGGTACCTGGGGGGCGGGGCTTGGCCCTCCCAATGCCTTCCAATCCAAGGGCACCTGGGCTGGACCAGGCTCGAGGTGAGGGCCAGAACATGGCTGGCTGCTATTCTAAGCTCCTGCCGGCATCTCTAAAGCCATCAATCCAACTCCTGCCCGGGAAGCAGCCACCTAGAAAGCCCCTACCCTGGAGAAAGAGGGCTCTGGGAGAGCAGGGGATAGGGTTCTGAAACAGCCACTGGCAGTGTTCACCACCTACACAGCCTATATCGAGGAAAGAATGCTGAAGACCTTTAAAGTGCAACGCGCAGGCAGCCAGGTTCTAGATCACTCGGATGCGAGCAAGCGGCAATCTGAATGGAATAATCTCCTCTGAAATCCAGACATTTCTATGTAGCATTTTTAAAGGGGAAAATATGCTAAGAAGTTTAATTTCAGAAGTTGAGCTCACCATTTATAAGAAACCACAGTGGATACAACATCAGACACAGTAGAACAGCTTAACAATCCAGGGTTTCTCTAGAAAGTGACTTCTTCCCACCAAAACATTTCCCTTAACAAATAAGGCGAGGACCCCTGTTCTAGACCTGAAAGCCAGACCCTGAAGCATGTGATAGGAGGCTTCCGGCCACTGAGGCTTCGCCCCAAGGTATGCAGCCCCCTGAAGTGTGCCGAGGACAGCTGTGCTCACGGTCATCAAGATGACCTACACTAGGCGCAGCGTCCCAGGCCAGGCTCGCTGCCTGCAGGATGCGTCTGCTTTCTTAAGAAGCCACATCTTCTCATAGGAACTTCTGGGAATGTGTGTCCTGGGTATGAAGGTCTGGACAGTGCCAAGGGGAGGACGGTCCCTCTTTGTGTTTGCGTCCCTGGATTTCACTTGTGGCAGCTGCGATTCTCCCCGTCGAGCACGCCAGAGCCCGGGTGTGGGGCCAGGTGCGGGGTTTCCAAACTAGACAACACGCTGTGTGTTTCCCGATGGTGGCTGAGCGGAGAGTGAAGTTTCCCTTTGTTCCAGGATCCTGGGGCCTTCACTTCCCATCTCATCACTGAAGATGAACCACACAGTATTGACGGGCACCCTGCCTTCCAATGCTGTCACAGACAAGCACGCGCTCCTTCTGCCTTGGCGGTAGAAAGGGTAATTTTAAATGGCATTTAAACTGGAGTGTTAAATAAAAAATATCTTTCCATACAACAGCAGACAGTATGTCCTGGCAATTTCTCAAAGATTTTAGTTCACAGATTTGAGAAAATTCCATTAGCTTTAATTATTTATCAGCAGTCAATTTAGATTACTGTTCTTGACCTATTTTCACGGCGTACGGGCCACCCAGCAATGGAATAAATGAATAGTCTTTTGCTGCAATGGTTGATTTTCTGAAATAATAGAAATCTAGTTTAAAGAAGGAATGAAACCCCAAACATGTAATTACCACAACACAGACCCTGCCATCCTGCTTTGTAGCTGGATAAAATGCACATCTTTGTGAGTTTTTTGGTTATTAAATAAGATTATCTTGAAAGGGATAAACTGGCTCATGCTATAATTTCTTCCCATTTAAATTTCTTTGCTCCATTTAAAACATGTTCTGTGTCCTGGTGGAAAGTCCCCTTATGCTGACGGATGAGCCTTCAGCACCATCCTAAGAAAGCTGTGTGCCGGAGGATGGGCTGGGGTGCCTGGTGGTGAGCGGTAAGGGCCAGCAAGGGGCACTGGGGGCAGCGGTGCCCAAGTTCCTGAGTAAGAATGAACCTGCAAGACTTGCCAGCTGACGCACAGTGGCCCGGGTGCTGCATTGCAGACTCCAGACGTAGGCAGAGGATGGAAGGAATGGGGTGCAGAGGATGGCAGGACGGGGGTGCAGAGAATGGCAGGACGGGAATGTAGAGGCCAGGGGGGTGCAGAGGCAGGCGGGAGAGCAGATTGGAGATGTGCGGTGGCCGGGCAGGAAGGAGGAACTAGCAGCGTGTGGCAGCAGCTGAGCACTGCGGTGGACCCTAAATGCCACAAGGCCATGATCCTCAGGGAAGGGTCGGGGGACTCCTGGCTCCACAGACCCTGCCAAGGGTCCAGGAGGTCAAAGCTATTTGTCATCTGCTGTCCCCACATTTTCCCACAAATGAAGAGCTTTCTAGAAGGACTGTGACCTGTGAAGACACCCTCACTCTGACACTGCACAAAGTTGTGTTCGCACCTTTCACGTGGCCAACAGCGACAGACAGACACATACCCAAGCCGAGCTCCCAGTTTTAAGAGACCAGAGGATTGCTAGAGAAAAGTCTTCACAAGGATTCCCGTCTGGGAGCCAAAGCTGGTGACGGCCAGCATGTCAAGCTGCGTGTCCACTCTGGGGACAGTCTTCCTGTGGGCCTGAACTGGTGTGACCATGCTGGCTCTCACCATGTGGGCTATGTTGCCCCTGCCTATCTCCTACGGCCACCTGTCCTGGGGCAGCAGCCTCCTGCAGGACACTGGGTGGCCAGAGGGTCGATCCTATCATTTCAAACTATGCTTCTGGGCTGCTTTCTGAACTGCACATGTCCCAATCTCTGGTTTTTATTTCAGAACTTTGAAACACTGCTCTGAGTTGTCAAAGACTAGAACCCACATTACACAGGTCTTTCATTCATTCAGAGCCCACATGAGCATTTAACAGGTGCACTGAATGAGAGGGCAGGGCACCGTCCTCGAGGGGCCGGTGGCTTGGTGAGGGTGGTCAAGGGCCTCGGTCTCAGCAGCCTGTTTGCTATGGTGCTGAAAACCTATGGGCCGAGGGAACCCAGAGGGCGCTCCTCCCAGGCTGGCCGTGAAGCTGACCCTCGTGGGAAGTGCTGCACTGGGGCCATGTGTGCCAGGCTGGGGGCATTTCCTGGGGCACATTGTACCCAGGACTCTCTGACACCAACCAGGAAGAGTCACCCTGCTTCCCTCAGCCAAGGCCACTGCTTCACTTACTCCAGACCCTGACCCTGCTGACACGCAGATGAATGGCCATTTACAACTAGAATGTGGAGCGACCCCTCGCTTAAGGCTTTCACCATCAGGAATCCACCTTTTAGAATCACCACAGACGAAGACGTCGGAGACGGAGGCATGATCCACGCACAGGAGCCCAGCACATGCAGGATGGAAAAAAGGAGGAGCACCGTGGATCCCAGGTAGGGAGACATTCTGAGGGAGTTTTCAGTAAGGTGACCCGAGGTGGCACGACAGGGAGCTGGTAAGAGTACCTCTCCACAAACAGCGAATGCTGAACATGCACATGGCTTCCATCCTTCACCAGACACTGGCTGGGGGAGGACTGGGGTCTCCTGGCACCACCACAGGGGCCTTCAATTGTGAGCAAGACCACCTGGTTCCCGGGCCACCCATCTGGCTTCTGTCCACAGGGGCCTCATGAGTTGAGTCGCCACCGCACAGGGAACAGTCCACTACGCTGAACCACCAAGCAAAGCTCAAGTGCAGGCTGTGTTTCAGAGGCAGGTCCAGGAAGGCTTCCTGGGCAGGGGGCACTCGGATCAGGTCTGTCCAGTGAACAGCAGGGGGGTGGGGTGGGGGATGACCGGGAGCCACACACCACAAAGTACATCGTCAGTGGAA
The DNA here is from genome assembly GCF_047511675.1 of Marmota flaviventris. NCBI lineage: Eukaryota > Metazoa > Chordata > Mammalia > Rodentia > Sciuridae > Marmota > Marmota flaviventris. The sequence goes on from NC_092516.1 coordinate 29,291,994, forward strand.
CCTCAAAGGTGCAAACACGAACAAACACACACGCAGGGGAACGTCCCCAGTCCACAGTACTTTGAATTCTAAACTTTTTGAGCATGGACACAGTTGGGATCTCAGAATTTGGATTAGAGATGCTCAAAGGTTAATGTTTACATCAATACCCCCAAATCTGAAAAATTCAGAAACTGTAACTGCTTCCAGTCTGCTGCGAACACTGTGCTGGGGAATCTCAACCTGCACGGGCACCTGGAAGGGCTGGAAGGGCACTAGCGTTGAGCGGCCAGCGGACCCATGGGTACGGGACACGGCTCCCACTTCACTCCTCTGTAGGTCAAGTACGCCCTTTTAAACAAAAACGTTCTTTTGAAAACTGAATATGGCTCACAGAATGACTGGATTATCTACGCGGTGGTCAATCAACTTCGGTAGCACCAGGCAAGAGTGACCACATGCCAGCTACACCCCTGGTCACGTGGTCAGGCCTGTGCAACCTACAGACAGCAAACGCCAGGGCTGCCACTGCCCAGCGAGACCACACCCACGTCCCCAGGGCAGGATACCTCCTGGTCCATCTCAGACTCATACCTGCTGCATTTAAATAAAACACTAAGATTGGCCACGTAGCCATGCTACAGAATGGTGTGCACAGCATCATCCTAATGGTTCTGAGATATCTACTGTCTCAACATAGAAAGATGAGAAGGCTCTAAAGCCACCGCCTAACACCCATGTCCAGATGGCAGGGGATTCAGCACAATCTTCTCCATGCTACATGCAGATTTCAATAATGAGCATTCATGCTTTTCATCCAGAGGACCAGGTCTCAGGCCTCAAGGAATCTTGGAGACTTAAAACATCATCTCAAATTGACACCTAAGGGGCAGGAGGGCCCCCAGCCAGTCCCAGCGTGAGCAGGGTCTCTTCAGCTCCCAGACGGGAAACATCTGTATTCAGCAGGCAAACCACGAGCAAGAGCAAGCAGACCAGGCCCAGGAGATCCTCAAGACGCCGAGCGGCTCTGCCACAGGCCCTCTCAGTGCTGCCTCGGGGTCCTCAGCTCCCCACCCCAGGGCCTCTGCAAGCTCACTTGCCATCTGTGTGCAGCTAGCTCACCTGAAGTTCCACAGCCTGCAAAAGGCCAGGAAACAGGAAGGACCCAAGGGCACCCCATGGCCACTGGGCTTCCTTGAGTCCTGCCTGTTTCCACAAGTTGGGGTGAGAGCCTTTGCGGCATGTGCTGGCAGCGCGTAGATTTTCCCAGCGTTTGTTATTGATCTCTCCTCTGCGCAGCCACTGTAAACAGTGTGTGCCGATGAACAGGCTGGGATAAAGGGAAGCCTCTGCAGGCTGTGGGCTTCCTGGTAGAAATCCCGCAGACCTGGGCCAATTCGCCCACCCACCTGTGCGAGTATTTCTGACCCACCACGAATCACAGCTGATTGAATCCACAGATGCGGAACTTGCGGATGTGGAGGACGGCTGTAAGGGCCTCACAAAGCACTACAGAAAAATATAATACCCAACAGAGAAAGCTCTGCCTTTCAACTCCCCTCTGGAGGATCCCACCATGGCCACCCCAAACCCAGGCTCTCACTGTCCTCTGGGACCTGCCTCTTCCCGCAGACAGCTGCCCTTCTGGTGTGTCCCTCCCCCTTGGCACACATGTGCCAGGGACCCAGGCAGCAGAGCCAGACACAGCTTGGAAGCTGCTGCACTTGAAGGAAGCACACAGTTGGGTGCTCATCTGTCACCCTGTCCCTGAAAACACAGCCACGAATTACATCTGATCTCAATGGCAGACAGGACGAGAAGAGTCTGTCTAGGAGCAGATCAACCAGCAGAGCACAGACCACTCTGCTTCTGGCAAGGGAGGGACAGTGACGATCACACTGCACACATGAACCCGGGCCTAGGGAAAATCGCTAAGGCTTGGAGAGTTCCGTGTGCACTGCTAAATACACAGCTTTACAATACCGTGGCATGTAAAGAAATAATAACAATAAAGGGGTCACAAAGACAAGGTGCAGAGGCAGGAAAGTGGCAGAGTCCTCCTGCAGTCGTTCTCAGGGCTGATACCAGGAGTCACTCCACGCGGCCCTTTTCTTTTGAATACACACGATGGCTTCTTTGTAGCAAAACAGCTTAGGAGAGAAATGGGTGAAGACACCCTCTCTCGGTTGGAGCTGCTGGCCAACCAGATGAATCACAGAGAAGTCCATAAACGTCGAGAGCGGCTGCCCAGACTTTTCTTTTATTACCATATATGGCAAATATAGATCTATTTATCTCCAACCATCTCGACTTCAGCTTTAGCAATTTTCATACCTTATTGTCTTTCCTAAAAGTTTATCTTGATCTACGATACAGACTGTGCGCCCAAGGACAGCACTAAACCCATAACCCAAGGCTGGGCGTTCGGGGGATGACGGCAGAATGTTCACAGCACTGTGCATCTGAGGCAGGCCCTCGTCCCCAGCTGTCCACATTCCAGCCACATCCAGCTGAGCAGCACAGGGTGGAGGACTCCCCGAGAAGGCCACCTGAACAGGCCTCTCCCGGGTGCTGTGTGCTTCTTATCACATGCTCAGGCACTGGCTGAAAAACAATGGCTGGCACTGATGGTCTTTGAAATATTCTTTTTTTAAAAAAAAATTCTTTTTGTAGTTATAGATGGACAGAATGCCTTTATTTGTTTATTTTTATGTGGTGCTAAGGATTGAACCCAGTGCCTCGTGCATGCTAGGCAAGTGCTCTGCTCCTGAGCCCCAGCCCTAGCCAACCAGCCCCTGATATATCTTTAAAGAGATAAATAGCAAATACATTTTCAGGCTTCTAAAAGCTAACTGCCGGGAAAGTCCAGGGTGGCTGTTTAGAAGTTCTCAGGGAACTTTTATCCATTCATTCAATAAATTTATACTGAGGGTCAACGCTGTAAAGTAAGCAGGCTCAGCCCTGTCCCCAACCTGCACCCAAGACAAACACACGGGTCTGCACACGCTGGAGGTGGTCAGGGCCGTCCCCTCCCAGGCCTAGGCTGTACCTTGTGGGAGCCCACCAGAGAGGACTCCGGGAAAGCGCAGTTGTCAGCCTATCCGCAGCTGCTCTCCTGCGCCCCCACGTGGCACAATCTTCAGCTAGAACATCTGCCACCGTGGGCCCACAGAAGCCACAGGAAGAAAACTGGCTGTGCAGAAAAGACATGGTCCAATCTCCCAGCTGTCTACCCCGCGGTGTCATGCTGAGCACTGAGCACCCACCTGACCTGAGACTCCATCAGGTCTCCCCGGCACCACAGAGCAAGGAACTGCCAGCACTGTTGATGTGTTTGGTGGCTGCGGGAAAGTCTATCCTAAACCAAATGACACCAAGTCAACAATCCATGTTAAAAAAACTTGGTGAAATTATTTTAGAATACCCTTTAGAAAGTCCTTCCTATAGCCCCAGTTCATCTGGGGACCTGCCTGTGTGCCCAAAAAATAAGAACCCCTCGGCTCCCCGACAAAGGAGGTGAACCTCAGTGTCCTGTCTGCTGCAGGGGGAGGCACTTCCTGGTGGTCTTGGGAAAGGGGCTTTAGGGTAGTGGGTGACAGGATGGGAACGCGCCCTTCTCCAAAGGTCCCCTGCTTGACTAGGATTGGTTTCAGTGTCTTACGGTTCCTTCTTTGGGACATGAGGTTCTCAAAATCCAGTTGCACCAGTCTGGCAGGTATGCTGGGGGTGGGCAGCTCAGACAGGCCACACAAGGGTACACTCAGAGAGGGCTCTTCCAAACACAGAGGCCTTCTGGGGGCCCACAGGAATAAAGTTTCATACATTAAAATGGAGCCTACATTTTGGGCTGAGCTACGCCTGTCACATCAGCAAGCCACCAATGGGTGCTGGGACAACCCACCTCCTCAGAGCTCCCCCAGGAGCACACAGGCCCGTGTGTGAGCTACACGTCAACAGGCATAAGGACACAAGCCGACCCCACATGCCGACCCCACCACAGGCTGACCCCACCACATGCCAACAGGCACACAGCCTCGAAGAAGCCCCTCCCTCCTCCCTCCTCCTACAGGTGGACATGTGTGCCAAGTCAGTTACAGATGTGTGCAACACTGAGTGTGGCCTGACATGAAACACTACATGACACAGGCTTGATCTAAAAGAAACTCTGCACCCCTAAGTCACCCTGCGATATCCTGTTCTTGAGAAAACATACATGAAGCTCATGTTTACAAAAATTCAAATGGACCGGATTTTGAACCCTGGCTCTGCCACTCAGCAGCTGCATGAAGTTTGCTTGATCAGTTTTCACCTTCCTGAGCCTCGGTTTCCCTTCTGTGGAGACTGTCGCTCCTGGCCTTGTAAGGCTTTCTCTGATTTGAATCCTGTTCTGCGCACCGCGGGCATCGAGAGGCTCCTTCTGAATGAATGCAAACCCAGAAGGTGCTCCAAGTAGCTGCTGTGTGACCACCACGGTGACAAGACCCCCTTCTCACATCTGCCTTCTTAAGAGTCCCTTAACCCTTACAGCCTACGACCTCTCAGGCCTGCACAGCGTTACGAGGAGCCATTCTGGCAGTCAGACTGCCTGCAGTTCCTCTGAGCTGGGACAGGGCTGTCTGTCCTTCCCAGGAACCCTGGCCCTGGCCAGGTGTTCTCCAGATGCTGCTAGGCAGCCAGCTCAGGCTGTACTAACTCTATTCTCTCCAGCTTGGCCCCACTCCATGCCTTCAAGCTGCCAATCACAGCACAGAGGACTTTTCCCAGACAGAATTTCCAGAGGTGACCTCCACGTGCTAGCTTATGGCCAAGAGAGAGGTGTTCACGTGCTACCAGTTTCCTCCAGCATCCACCCCACTCAAACACCTGCCTTCTTCCCCAGCAAGTTCAGGCTGACCTCATCCGGGTGCCCCGGGCTGGAGAAGCTTCCTAGCAGAGTCTACAGAGCAGCACAGAGCCCCTTGCCTCCCTTCTGCTCTCTGAGGAGTCTCCCGCTCAGGCTGTAGCAGCGACCTGCCGTTTGCAGCCCAGTGTGTGCTGGGGACACCGTCTTCCTATGTTGTTACATGTACCACAGAGAGATGAAGCTAAGTGAGGCACGCTGTCCACTACGGCGCCCTGAAACCATGCCTGCTGATCTTTCAAATGACAAGAACATTATGCAACACAAAAGGAATCTTAGTAATTCTAAAGCTTCTACCCAACTGAGAAAATTTAAATTTACAGAAACACACACTGGAGATAAAGAAGTCCCAGATGGTCGGCTGTCACAGCCACAACCCCTGGTGTAAAAGCAGAAAGTCCCCTGCGAAGGGGCGGAGGAGGGGGTGCAGGGCAGGAGTCAGGATTCCAGACCTGGCCTGGGTCCTGCTTCACTGCATCCCTGCACTTACAGGAGGCTCCGCAGCTCCCTGGCCTGCCTGGGGCCATTTCTCAGCCTTCTCAGGCTGAGCCACTCACTGTCTCACAGAGCCTTTCTCTAGCATGCACACTGGGGTGACGGCTTGGCCAGTGTGCCCAGCCCGGTGACAGGTGAGGGCTGGCTACTCCCTGCAAGAATCTGAAAGCACCTTTTCTGTGGCCCGCAAGATACATGTCTCACACAGCCCTGCGGGAGTGTGACTTATTGTCACTGCGTACTCGGGGCATCTGGGGCTCTGGGAGGTTGTGCCTTTTGCCTGAGGCCATTTGGCCATGATGCAAACTCAGGGCCTGCTGGCGCCAACACTGCCACGCCACGCTGTCTTCTAAGCTCTCTCCCACCTGGAAGCCCGTGTGGCAGGGCAGGACAAGCCTCTGAATGCTTCAATTCCGGCTAATCACTAGGACCTGCCAGAGCACGTGTGTCACAAGTTCCCTGGGCCTCTGTTCTCCCCAGCTGCCTGGCCCCCTGGCCTTGCTCGTGGTTAGACTGGACTGCATGAGGGGCGAGAAGGCAGGAGCCCTCTGGTGGTTCTAATCCCCTGCCCACCCTCCCCCCACCCCACCCCCAACCCGGGGAGAAACAGGAATCCTGAGGCAGGACCTCCGGCTCCCCTCTCAGAGATGTTTTGTTTGTTTTATGCAAATTGATGGTGGCTAAACATTAAGTCCCTATGCATGCCTTGCCCTTCTCAGGGTAAACAATGTCTCTGAGCGTGGATGTCCACAGCACAGCAGGAAAAGGTGGGAATGTCCCTCCAGTGAGGTGTAGCCTGTGAACAGTAACTGGACCACTGGAACCAGAGGCACCACACAAAGCAGACCCACCCCCAAGCCGGTCACCTCCTGCTGCAGGTCTTTTTCCTTCATTTCTAGGTGGGCGGGATGTGGGTGCTGACGCCCACCCCCCTTTACTTCCTCCCTGGGTCTGCAGACCTAGACCCCCAGCCTGATCTTCCCACGCTCACCTTCTACGACCTCAAACCAACCCAGTCCCTGGCTACCCATCTGTACGCCTGCCCAGTCTCTGTCGCTTTTCTCTTTGACACCCTAGGTTCTGGCAAAAGCACAGGATCCTAGGCCCTGCTCGGGGCCTCTGGAGCTGCATGTCATTTATGCAGAGGCCAACAGCCGCTGGCCTCCAGAAGCAGGTTCCAGAGAGGCCGTGCTCCCTCCAGAAGGCCAAGCAAAGGCCGCATCTCCCCGTCTGGGCTGTCAGCTTTCTCCCTGAGAGTTCCTGGCCTCTCAGACAGGGACCTGTAAGAAGTGGTGGCCGGTGGATAAATTGGCCGTGAAAGAGGGCTGAGGTCCACACCCTGGGCCTTCCTTGAACTCCTGCTCTAGGCGCAGGAGGCCACAGGGGCAAGGTTAGTGTTCCAGAGCTGCCTGGGCCTGCCATGGCTTCGCTAAGCTTCGTCGCTGCACAGCTCTGAGCTTAGACAAAGAGCCAAGGACTGGGAAGGGGGGACAGGAGGGTACTGCAATGCTCTCAGATCTGCTTTGTCCAGAAGGAACATGTAAACTGGATAGAGGATGGGGGACCTGGGGCCTTGGGGCCAGCCAGCATGGGCCACATATACGCATTGGCAGAGCAGCTGGGCTTGGTAGGGGAGAGCGGTGACACTGTCTGTTCAAAGGGATTGATGGAGATTTTTCATAGGCATTTTGGGAGTGTCCCGGAATTCCTTGCTGAGTCTCCTGGAAATGAAGCTGTCCATGACAGACGCCACTCCACTGACTCCTAGGTACCTCTGGCTAGAAGCTTCCAGTGGAGGAATAAAGGAGGGGGACAGAACCTGCCGAGTCCTGCCCACGGGTAGCTGCAGCTGACCCACCTGGGGGTCAGCAAGCTCTGGCTAGCCAGCCAAACGCAACCAGCTGCTGGGATTTTTATGGCCTATGAGCTAAGAATGTTTTTTATACTTGTAAGTGGTTACATTTAAAATGGTTATATAAGTCCTGCATAATATCCTGATTTTCCCTCTTGCCTGGTCAGGCCTAATTTAGTGTCAGGCTCTTTAAGAGAAAGTATGTGGACCCCTGAACTTGTCCCCCATTTCCTCCCCTTTCTAACTCCCTGACACGTGTGAGAGGTTTACGGCAGAAAGAATCCACATCTGAGGACGAGGCCCTGTGGAAGGCCCTGGACTTGACCCTTACAGCCCGAGCAGGCATGACCCTCAAGCCTGCTTCTCTCTGGTGTGACTCTGACCAGCAGGTTGCTGTCAACAGCACGTGAGATGAAGGACAAGGACGTGTTTGTGAAAACTCACAACACTTTCAGAATAAAACTTTACTGTTATTTGTGGCAGCTTATGAGTTGATTTATCACCACAGTCTCTGCCCCTTCCTTGTAAACATTAAGGTCAGGCAGCCTCTCCTGGTCTACACGACAGTTTGTGGGGTGGGGTGGGGTGGGGTGGGGACTTGCTTGACTGCCAAAGACATGGTCTGAGCCGTCTACTCAGCGCTCCTGTGACCAGTTCCACCATGGGGTTGGGGTCACCTCCATGTTCTAGGTCAGCTCCTGCCGGGCCCACGGAGCCCATCTGTGCTGGAGGAGGGTGCTACCCCAGCCGGCCCTGAAGCCACTCCAGGCCACACTGCCACGGGAAGAGCCTTCTGACAGCATCCAGATGTGTACCAAGGGAGATAAAGGAGCAGGCCGCGCTTGCTTTTTAGGAAACCCAGAGTAAATGAACAACTTTTAACACAAAGCGAGCCAAGGGCCAGAGCAAGGAGGAACGGGTGACGCTGGTGCCACAGTCCTCAGGGCTGTGGGCTGAGCCCACTGAAGTCAGCCTGTCACCTCACAGCCTCTGAGTCCATCTCGCCCACTTGGCCTGCAGGGCGGGCAAACAGGGCTGCTCTGAGGACAGGAGGCCCCTGACCAAGGAAGCCCAGGGTCTCCTGATGAAGGGGCAGGGCTGACACCAGAACAGGTGCCTGACGCTGGGAGGGCCCAGGTCTGCCCCTGCCCCGCAGCCCTCCCTCAGCAGCTCGCTGTGCCTGTCAGCTTGTCAGTGAGGGGAGCCACGCTGAGGCCTGCCAGGCTGCCCACAGGCAGCTTCCTGAAGCTCCCTGAACGGCGATGCCACTTACAGCAGGAACAAAAGGGACCTTAGCCTCCCCGCCTGGGAGGGAGCCTGGAGTGGGCCTGGAGCAGCTGGGGATGCGTGACAGCTTGGGGTCTGGGGCTTCTGTGCCAGAAACAGGCCGTGTGGGCTGGGCTGAGCCAGGAAAGAAAACCCCCAGCAGGATCAAGGCCCCTCTCTGTAGAGGGGGCAGCAACTAGGTCCCCCTTCCAAGAAGTGAAAGGCTTCTAGAGGGGCAGGGCCAGCTGCCCCCTCAGACACCCGCCTGTGGTGGGGGATGGGATGGCCTGGCGCTGCCCGGGGCCTGCGGAGAGCTCCCTCCAGGCTGCGGTGCTTAGACAAAGGTGGGAGCCCCCCCCCACCACGAAAGACCCATGTAGGACTCCAGGCCTGGCCGCAGGCTGCATGAGCAGGGGAGCTGGGCTCACAGAGGTCGATGACCACAGCAATGCCCTGGGGCGACACTGCCCACTGCAGGGGCAGTGGGGAATCACTTCCTGGGCTCTACTTTGTGACAGTAAGAGCCAGGGAGACCTGAAGCCCCACCTCTCCAGACAGCCCGGGACAGCACTGTGTCGGGGAACAGGGGCGGAAAGGCCCCAACCACCACCGTGCGGAGGGAAGAAGCAAGTGTCGTGCCTCACCTTGCCCAGGCCTCCAGGTCACAGGCACCACTGCTAAGGCTTGGCCCTGTCTCAGAAGGGCTCTCCAAACGCCTGCTGGGTGAACTGCTGTAAACCTACCACACTTCCAGTGGAATAACTAAGGAATGAACAGAGATGTCCCCAACTCTGGGTCCTTTAGCTAAAGTGGCTAATGGGCACAGAAGCACTTCTGAGCAGGGCACAGGCTCGGTGCTTCTGACAAACCTGTCACTAATCTTGCCTGAGCAGAAAGGGCTTCTGCTCAGTACACACGCACTGGGCGTCTGCTGGGTGCCTTGCACGCATGTGGCCAGGAGATGGCCTGGCCTACGGGGGCATTCTGCAAGGAGGATGAGTGCGCAGCAACGTAAGCAATTTCATATCTGGAGAGCAACGCACCTTTATATCCAGACGGAGCACGTGCAGGGCGCACGGAGGAGAGCGGCTTCACCGTCTCCTGCGCCTTGCCCTGCCGGGGGCCCACCAGGCCCCACCACTGCCAGCTTTGCCATGCACCCCTCTGCTCCAGCACAAAGGCCACCGTCGTTCCGTTCACGTGGCAGAGCCCTCTGAGGGCGACGGGGCAGGGCTGTGCCTTCTCAGGCTACACCCCAGTTCAGCACAGGCGACGAGGACATACATGACACGAATGTTTGCGAAATGGACTTGAAGGTAGAGAAGAATCATTTCTACTCCCCACCTCTGCCCCCCAGTGACAGCTAAATAAACAAGCGGCTCTCAGTTAAAAGACAAGGAACACAAACATTAAACACAATTGTGTTCAAGAGAGAGAGTGCGGCCAGTCAGCCAGCTGGGGTGAGCAGGAGCTACTGCAAAGACCCCCGCTGAACACCACGGCAGGCCCCTGCTGCCTGGACCTGCGGGACAAGAGGGTGGGCTTGGTCATTTGTAGGAGACCATGAGCTAATATCTGGCAAATCCCCCAAGTGAAGCGATGCAGGACACTGGGCAAAGGCAAATCATGTTTAAAAACATCTTCCCCTAAATACTAACACTCACTAGCCTGCCAGCATTACAAGGACGGGAACATACCCAACCAGAGTTTGCCAAAGAAGCCACAGACCTGTGAAGGAGAAAAATCAAGTGCATCCAGAGAGATGTGCGGTGTTGGCGTAGCCCCCTGTGCCCCGTCTCGTTGCTTCTGAAAGCTCCCAATACAGGACTGGGGCACTGACTGTACAAGAAGGTTCTCAAATTTCAGTGGATATAAAAGATGCTTTGCTCTCCAGATAGGAAACTGTTTAAAAGTGTTTAGGATGAAAGCGCTGCCTTCCACCCAGGACAGATCAGAAAGCAGCCTGGGTCAAAGGCACGGGACTGGGAAGACATTTGGAAGTGCTTTGGTTGACAAGTTGCCCAGGAGAGACGCTGTTGACAGGGCGCGGTTTCTATTTTAGTGCTAACGTCGGGGAACAGGCTTAAGATGCATGTGTCTCAATTCAGGGCAGCTGCTTCCCAAACAGCTCAAAATAGGGACACTCTCAAACACACGTGCACTCACACACGCACACGCGTGCGCCTCCAACCGTTGAGACCAGCAGGACCTGGTTTGGGACAAAGGATTTCATCTTCTTACCAAGCCGAAAAACCCCAGAAGCTACATGCTCTATAGCTAGACCCAAGTCACACGCCGTGATCCTGGGCCTGGCAGTCCAGCCACCCTTCACAGGGCAGCGTGGGCTACCTAGGGAAAGTGCACTTTCAAGAGTGACTGGGCTACAGAGTCCCTGCTGCAGACAAGCCTGTCATACACTGTCTGGGGGTCTTCGCAGGCAATTTGTCACCAATCCCAGCACAGCAGAAACCAACCGCACTCCAGCACTCTGATTGTGGGGTGCTCTCAAGGAGCAGTGGCATCCTGCTTTCCAGATGTGGCCGACTCAAATCAAAGAGAAGCCGACCCACGAGTCAGTGTATTTACCAGAGAACTGCGATTTCAAAGTCACGTTCTGGCGCGCACTGTCAATGAAGTTCAAAGGTCCAGGCTGCAGTGAGGCCAGCAGGAAAGACTGAGGTCCTGCCAGGGGAAGCACAGCCAGGGAATGAAGGTCTCCAGGAGCTGCCCCTTCCCGTGTCCCCAGAGAGCCTGCCTTGTGCTGGCGCAGGACCAGCAGATGCTCCGGGATGCCGGGCAAGGCCAGATCCGGTGGCCCCAGGTCTTTCCTGGCAGGCAGGAGGCACCCTACAGTGGAGTGGCCCAGAGCCCCAGAGGAAGTGCACTTCAAAGCTCAGCCATAAACCTGGAAGGTCAGGGCCTTTCTCTCTGGTGCCCTTAACAGGACGCTCCCCTCAGCTTAAGAAAGGGAGGAAGGGAGCTGCAGGCCCAGGCTGAGCTGGAGGGAGCGGCTTCCTGCCCCGCACCAAGGCGTGCTGGGAAGCAGCACAGGAGGCTCAGGCCGCTTTCCTGGTTCCAAAAAGTCCATGTCTTCCCCTGCACCAAGTTCCCTTCAGGAGGCCTGAAGGAGGGAAGGCCAAGCCCCTTCCCCTTCCAGAAGCCCATCAGCATGAGAGGGGAGCACAAAACCATCTCTCCCCAAGCAGGTGGCCTGGGGAGACGAAAATGGCAGACGCCCTTCAGGCAGTCCTGGTCCTGGCCAGCCTTGGCCTGTCCTGCACCAGGAGACTCCCAGCCTCTAGGTGCCACCCCTCTGTCAGGACAGTGCAGGAACAACAGGCTGTCTGGACTGAGTCCCAGGCATGGCTCTGCAGGCTGTACTGTGCAGAGAGGTCTTCACTGAGCTTATTTTGGCTGGGTACCCATCGCCGTGCTAGGCCTCAGGTTGGGGCCAGCGGGGACACAGCCCCCAGATGGACTCCTGCTCCAGGCGTTTGAGACAGTGACTGAGCTAAGTGAATACCACCCAGAGGCATGAGCCACTGTCCCCAAAGACAGGGGCTCGTGGAATCAGGGAGGGACAGTGGGCTCAAGCTGATGGAGCCCGACAGAGCAGCCTCCCGCCGGCCCCTTGCATAGTCCCCATCTGGGCAGAGGACAGTGGCACGGCAGGTGTCTACTGTCACATCACCCTCACTCCTCACAGGCTTAGCCCCGGGGTCCACCTGTGGGTGGCAAGCTGTGTCCACAGGAAGGGCAGCGGGCAGCACCACTGAGTGTGGTAGGGGGAGGCCTGCGAAGTGCTTAGGTCAACACGACGGGCCCTGCAGGGCTCCCTGCAGACCACCAGGCTGCCAGGTCCCTGCGAGCAGCACGCTGCATTCGCCAGGGGTCATGTAGCCTGGCCTGTGGGACTTAGGCCAGTCCAGCCAGCACTCCCAATGGCAGCGAGTGCTCTGGACAGGTCTGACCTTTGACAGTCATCATCCCATGACTTGTGGGGCATGGAAGGGTGGCACTTGTTTTTTATTTTGTAACCAAAATTATTTCCCAAAGTAAACTGTTCACTGAAGTTGTGACAATGTTTATTAGAGATGACTCTCACATCACAGACACTGACTCAGGTCATTTAACTGAACAGAGTAGAGCAGAACGCAGAGAGCTGGCTCCGGGTGGCACCTGAAAGCCGGCCAGAGGAGAAGACAGGCAGGGCAGGAAGTCCCCGGGCATGCCCTGTGCCAGTCAGCCCAGGCCCCATGCGTTCATGTAAAAAATGCTTTCAGGGGTCTGTGAGGTGGACAGGTAAGTCAGAGTGACTTGGGGAGCCTCCTATGGGAGTACGGAGTGCCCAGCAACCTGGGCAAAGTGGCTGGAGCTGAGGCAGGTTGAGCCCCTGGGCCCCAACAGGCCCAATAACCATCCAGCCAGGCTCCAAAGCCACCACGATGTGCTGTCAAATGCCCTCCCCATATGACACCCAGGCTTTAGTGACATTCCTGAAAAGAGGCTCCGAGGGAAGCAACAGAGGCCCAGGCCAACCCGTACCTGGGGAAAGAAGCCCAACTCCCTTGCTGCCCAGAGAGACCACTGTCCACATGACACCAGCAGAGATGGGGTGAACAGGGCAGTGGAAGGAGAAGAGAAGGAAGAGATGGCCGAGGACGCAGAGCCCCCTGAGGCTAGCATGTGTTAAGGAGGGAGCTGGGGGAAGTGGGTGTAGCGCCCCTTCTCAGGCCCTGGCCCAGAAAGCTCAGTGGACAAATAGGCGTCCCCAGGAGGCAGGAGCCTGGCAAGCAGAGAGGACGGGCGGCTTTGGGCGGCACCGCAGCCGATTGCAGCCAGGGCAGAGCTGGGTCAGGGTCAGGGCTCAGGAGCAGGCCCTTCTTATAAAGGCAAAAGCTGAAGCCAGAGAGGTTAAACCTGCTTCCCAGGCCACCCGGCCCGTCACCCCAGAGCCGGCCCCGGCTCCCAGATCTGAAGACCAGGCATGGTCACATCCTTAGTGTGCTCTACTGCCAACAGCACGGGTGGCAGGTGCCCCTCAGGGCTGGAGAGGGATCGCCACACAGCACTGCACACGACCTGCTCTCAGCCTCCCCGGAATTGAAATCACCTCTGAGTGGCACATACCACCTAAGAGCCTGCACACCACTGCTCCAGGGGACTTAGGGGGTACTCAGCATGTGCGACATTCAAGTTTCGCTTTCTGGGATGTTCAGAAATGTTTTTCCCTAAATATTTTGATCCACAGTGGATCGTGGATGCAGAACCTGTGGATATAGGATCCATAGGTCAGAAGACCCAGTGTATCCTATTTTCTAGTAACCAAAAACCAAAAGTCCTCCATTTAAAACACAAATAACAAGAACAACAAAAATCAAAGCCCTGGCAGCTCCAACTCCCACCTCATGCCCCGCTGATTTTCTGGTGCATCGTCTTCCAGAAACCACTACATGGGCCAGACGCGGCTCACTCGCGCCCAGTGCATCTCTGTGACCGCGCAGAGGCAGGGTCTGAGTGAGAGTCCTCCTCGGGCCAACCTGGCCAAGCAGAAACAGCTACTTCCTTCACCCAGCAAACACACAGAGCCCCCTTGCTGGGCCCTGAGCACCCAGATGGGTGCAGCCTGGCCCTGGGGACACAGCAGCTCCAGTAGGTGCTGATGTGAGGCGACGGGGGGCCCAACCTGCCCAGGTCACACACCAGGGTGGATGAGGGCAGTGATTTTCACACATTTTCAGTACTTCTGTTGTAAGACTGTTTCCAAATGACACCTCACGTGACACGCAGCACTACGGAGCAGGCAGGCGCGGGGTCACTGGGGCTGAAGGTGGTAGAGGTGGGTTGAGGCCCACACCCCTTCTGCTTCCCAGGAGTGCCAAGGAACCTATCAAGAAAGCTGTGGCTGCAGGCACTGGCCCTAGGCCTCCTGCCACCCAGCCCTCCCTGACATGGACACACAGACCAACTTCAAGAAGTGACCTTCCACTTGGCCCATGTAACAGCAGGGATTAGCTGGATGATTATTTTAAAAATAAGCAGAAGTAACTGAAATTGTGTGTGTGTGTGTGTGTGTGTGTGTGTGTGTGTGTGTGTTGTAATGGCCTGGGTAGCTGTGAATCCTAGCGAAACAACAAGGAAACAGAGATTGGGCCTTGGATTCTCCAGGGTGCAGCGGGGAGTGACCCACACGGCCTCGCTTCAAATGCTGCTTCCTCCAGAGGGCTACTTGTGCCCAAGCACCTGCCTAGTACCAGTGTGGGACCCTGTTGGGAGGAGCCCTGGAGGCCACATCTGGGTGTGGTGTCTCATTCCAAATGCTGGAAAGCCACAAAGGGTGCTAGAGCTTGGATATGAGATGTCCCCCAAAAGTAATGAAGTAATGAAGGTATGTACCGAGGTGAAATGATTAGATAATGAAAGCTGATACCTAATTGGTGGATTAATCCACTGGATGGATTAATAATCTGAATGGATTACTGTAGGCAGGTGGGGCGTGGCTGGAGGAAGTAGGTCACTGGGGGTGTGCCCTTGGGGATTATATTTTGTCTCTGGCTCCCCCGCCCTGTTTCCCAGCTGCCATGAGCTGACAGCTTTGCCCGGCCTGCCCTTCCGCCTCACCTCAGGCCTAGAGTAGCAGACTAGCTTGACTGTGGACTGGATCTCTAAGCCCCAAATTAGCTTTTCCTCCCTATGTTGTTCCTGTGTGGTGACAGGGGTGTGAAGCTGAGTGATGCCGAAGCTCTTCTGCAGTGTTCGGAGGCGCCTGGTGTGGACAGCACATGGAAAGCTTGGAGCTCCTCCTGGCAGCGTGGCACACGGATTCAGTATGGGTTCAGCCTCCCACCCCAGCCCCCAACTGGGCAGGAAGAGCTCTGAGCAATTAGCTGGGAACAGAACCAGACAGGGGGCTGATGTCCAGGGGCAGCTTCCTAGGCCAACACTGCTGCCTTCTCGACCTTGGCCTCTCCTGTTAGCGGTTCAAACTTACTGGGTGAAATACAGCGGGCGTCTGTTTTTAGTCTGTGTGAAGAATAACATGGAGCCAGACCAGTTCCAATAACTGCCTACTTACTGTCACACTGCCCCTCGTGGAGTCCTCTGATCAATGGGGCCCTCAGGAGTGTCCCTGGTGCCAGGACACTGACGTGACCCAGAGAGGCACTGCTTCTGGGGAGGACAACAGACGTGGAACAGGCCAGGCCACGAAGCCGGCGGCTTTCCAAGAGGTCTCCACTGTCACCTGGGGAAGCCAGGATGAAACCCCAGCAGTCCACTTAG
The DNA here is from genome assembly GCF_047511675.1 of Marmota flaviventris. Taxonomy (NCBI): domain Eukaryota; kingdom Metazoa; phylum Chordata; class Mammalia; order Rodentia; family Sciuridae; genus Marmota; species Marmota flaviventris. The sequence continues at coordinate 29,307,767 of NC_092516.1, forward strand.
CCAACAAATTCCTTTAAAAAAAATTTTTTTTTTTTTAAAGAAACTTTGAAACACGCCTCTACTTTGCCATAGACTTCAAAATAAGCAGTGACCTGGATGCCCCACACCTCCCTCTGGAAGGTAAGGAATCCATCAGGAACGGCTGCCAGCCACAGCTGCTCGGGAGCTCAGGGCCCTGCTGAGCAGTGCCCCACACAGCCCTGCGCACCTCAGCACTTCCAAGTAAGGACAGAGGCGCCCCTCTCAGCCACCGCACGGCCTCCAGCAGCCTTGTGCACACGCACCCGTCCCTCATTCGCGTGCCCACTGTGTGCTGGGCCCTGTCTCAGGATACAGGTGGACACCCGATCACACCCGCCCAGCCTCCACGGGGAGGGAGTGTCACAGTGGCCAGGGGGTAAGAAGACACGGGTAGAGCAGGACCCCAGGGGTTTGCCCTGGCATTCCACAGAGGCGGGTGGGGCAGGCCACAGTGACAGCCATATCATAGGGCCCCGGGGAGGGAGCTGGCTCATCCTGGAGGCCACAGAGAGACACAAAAGCAGAGTCCCACAGGGCTGGAGACGGACTGCTCGTCCAGCAGCCTCACTGCTAACAGGAGTGGCTCCCGTCTCGGCTCTGCTGGGATCCAGAGTCAGCCCGTGTGGCCCTTCCTGTCAGCGTCTTCCTAACCCAGCAGCGACTAGTTAGCAGAGCCAAGCTGAAGGCAGCTCCCACAATGCGGCCCAAGGCTGCGGCCACCTGGCCTTGACCAGCTCCAGCAGAGGCTCCGGACTGGGCAGGGCTCCTGACCCTCACCCTCTGGAGGAGCTGGGGGTGGGACTTAAAGGCACAGCCAGCCCCCAGGGGGCAGGAGAAGCTTTCACGTGGATTTCTAGGTGTCTGGACAATCAGCCTGGTCACAAAGGAAAGACAGAAAAGTATGAGGTTCAACACCCTCGGAAGAGACAGAATTGCTCATCTCAAACAACAAAATGTTCCAAAAATATTAGGACTTAACTGCTTCATATGGCCCCACTGCACCTCCGTGCACCAGCCAGCCCACCACCACCACCACCACCTGGGCACTCCTCAGCCTCCTGCAGGTTTCCAGGCTGGTCCCATGATGCTGCTGTGGTCCCCAGCTTAGCCCATGCCAGCTCAGAGATGCTTCGAAAGGGCCCTGCTGCAGGAAGCCCTGCTCCTTTAAAAGGTTCTGCAGAGCAGATCTTGCAGCCCTAGGGCCTGGGTTTAAAGGGCCCTGTGGGAATCACTCGGAACAAGGAGGCCTTTGTGCGCTAGGAGTCACACCACATCCATCTGCAGCACGATTTGATTCGGTGGACCTCCAGAGCGCTACCTGAATTGGGGGCTGGCCACTGGCTGGTCACAGCGCCCGGCAGGTGCTGTTGCAAGAACCACCTCACTCAACCCTGGTAACAGGGCAGCGGGTTCAGCTCCTTGATAGACGAGGAGGCCAGGAAACTGCTGCAGGCTTGCAGTTACCGGGCCCAGAGCCCCAGCTCCTCAGCTCTTTGCTGCAGGACACCAGCAACACACAGGGCACTTCCCACCTGTGAGGAGGACGCAAAGCCTGCAGTGTCACACGGTATCAAGCACACAGAGTAAGGCCACAGGCTGCTTACACCTGCCACCTTGATCTTGAACACACACTCCTTTGGGCCAGGCTCACCAGGTACTGGCTGAAGCAGAAGCACAGCCTCCTGGCCCCACTCTGGACCTTAACCCTAACCACAAGAGGACCCCTGGGGTCTGGCTGCATCCTGCCCCCTCCACAGGAAGCCCATTCCCAGAGAGGCTGTGACTCCCCCTGGTCTGGCAGTAGCAGGTCAGCTCAGAACTGAAGGTGAACGTATCTGAGAGCCAAGACTATAGACTGTATACACACAGCAATTTGTTACTGTGAAAAACCATCTGTTTCTCGGTATTACAATCCTCAGAGGGCAAATTATAGCTAGCGTTCAACATAAAACATCAATTTAAACCATCAACTATTCATAATTTCAATTCTTTATTGGAAACCAAGGACATAAATGTCAGGGAATAAAGCAATATTTCTTTTATTAACTGTTCCATTCATCTGGCTATTAAATAAAACCAGGGCCCCAATAAATGGCAGGAGTCTTTGCCTGACAGCCACACCAAATAGCTCTATAATTCTCAGACGCTTTAAAACAACGAAAACGGCATTATTTGAAAAGTTAGAAACTTTAATATATAATAAAATTAAGATTAATGTGCTCTTAATACCTTGTGAGCCTGCCTGCCGTGTCCTCATATTCAAATGGGTTTCTTTTTGCACATTTTGTTTTTAACAGTGCTCCCTCTGTGCAGGAACACAGTGGCTTTATGAGCAGGCTTGTGGCCGCCAGCCACCTCCACCATTTTTCACCGACATCTAGCTTTCCCAGGCTCAAGCCTCCTCCCCACCACTTGCCTGGGCCTGTGTCACCAGGGATGCTATTTCGGAAGTGCAACTGCGGGGGCACATGGCCTTTGAGGCTAGGCCCCTCGGGCGCTTGGAGCTCAGGGGGGCAAAAGCAGCTGGTGAGGGCAGGGCAGGTTGTCGAGGCAAGCAGTGGACGGGGGACTCCCCCTCTTTTTCTTTTTTTTTCAGACAACAATATGATCAACTGAAAATGAAACCCACAAAGCGTGGAGAAGAGTGTCTGCGGTGCCCTGAGCACCAACCAGGCCCGCGGCTGGGATTTTTACAACGTCTTCTCCCAGCAATCCTGCAGGGCAGGCTCCTTTTACAGGCTTGGAAAGGTGAGTCGCCACTTGTCCATCCAGGTGAGGTGCACCCACATGTCACTCAGCAAGGCAGCGGAAAACAGCGAGACAGGAGCCCGTGACCAACGCCCCCCGCCTAATGGCCGTGACAGGCGCTTAAGCAATCTCTCACTGCAGCCACTGGGCGGGAACACAGCGCCCAGGACTCGCCCGCCCCACCTGGGGAGGCTGCGCCTGCGCAGAGTGCTGGGCACGCAGGCACTGCTGCAGTCTAGATCCTGAACATCCCCCGAAGGCCTGGTGTTGATACCCAGGTCCCCAGCTTGGCACTCCTGGGGATGGGGGACCCTTGAAGGGGTGGAGCCCAGTGGAAATCTTCAGGTCACTGCGGACATGCCCTCCAAGGGGACAGCAAGGCCTGGTCCCTCGTCCCCCTCTCACTTCCTGGCCATGAGGTGGGGGGTTCTGCTGCGCCCTGTGCTCACCGCGCGGGATATGCTGCCTCAGCGCAGGTCCCAAGTAGCGACGCCACCTGATCATGGACTGGAACCTCTAAACCAGGAGCCAATATCATCTCTTTACCAGCTGATGAACCCAGGTATTTTTTTTATAGTGATGAAAAGCTAGACTAACACATTTGCTTTTTTCCCCTTTAGTTTTGAAGGTTTAATTTCTAGGAGAGAGGTTGTTACCCTGAGAATAATTATTTAAAGGACAGCAAACACAGCAGGATTAAAACATGGGTTTCTATATTCAAAACACCCCCTGCCACCCCACACCCTCAGCAGAGCTGTTTTCTTTTGGCCACCCAGTCCTTGACCTCCCGCCAACAACAGGCACATCTCCACATGCTGAGCAGTACTTGTGACTTCAGTCATCAGTGGCTGCGTGATGCTCCTTCCCGTGGAGGAAGGCTGAAGGAACGCACTGACGGACAAGCGCTTTATTTAGGGGCATCACACTGCCACCCACAGAGCCCAGGGCCTCACCTCCATGGGTACTGTGCCACCCTGGGCAGGGGACTAGGGCTGACTTTGCCTGGTAGATGAGGAAGCTCAAGAGGCCATGGGGCCTTCTAGGGTTGCTGACCTCCAGCTCCCAGCCTCTCCCACTGGCCTACAGCCCCTTGGTGAGAAAAGAGGCAGCCGGGCACACCTGGCCTCTCCCGCTTACTATGGACGCTGTGGACTTCGCAGCTACATAGGAAAAGTGCGCTCCAAGGGTCAGAGACTTTTGTATTGGTCAGAGTTGAGTCTTACCTTTGAGCCTCAAATGCAGGTAGACAGGAACTCTGTCAATCAGCAGTCACAAAAACACCCGCCAAGGTGCACACGTGCCCCCCAGGGCCTGCTTTCCCTTCTGGCCTTTGCCACTTTCTTATTTAATGCTGACTTCTGGTGAATACAGGAAACAGTCGCTACTGATCCCTCCCACTTCTGTGACCAAGCAAAGCTTGTTTCATTGGAGTCTAAACTTGGAACCTTTGAAGCCTCTAATACCTGCATTCCCAATTTCAATACCACCCAGACCCTTCAGGTGTAATTATAGTAAACACCCAGGAAGCATGACGGGGGCCCTCCTAGGAGTGGCTCACCCTGGCATTGGCACTAATCAGCAACGTGATGTGGCATGGCCTCTCTCCATGCTCAGAACTGATCTTCATCACGTGTTCATAAATACTTGGCTCCTGCTATGTGCCAGTCACTATTATATCTCACCCAAGATGCGCCTGGTTTTTGTACTTATGCAAACTGTATCCTAATGGGGAAGCACAGGTGCGGGGGTGGAGGGGGCGGCAGCCAGGTAAAGAGGGTGGGTGTGTTCCAGGGACACAGCACTCAGGGCTAGTGAAAAAAAAAAAAAAAAAGGGCCCCTTCATGCCACGTACCTATCCGTTCAGCTACTCTGCTAGGGAAAGGGGTTTAGACAACACCCTAGAGCAAGCCCAATGACCAACACACTATTTTTCCACTTATTTTCAAACCTCCAAAATCATAGCAGATACTCTGGTAACTAAATAAGCCAGGTCTCTAGAGTAAAGTCCCTAGGACCTCGAAGGTCCAGGGTAGAAGGGCGGAAGGCAGGTGTGGCATCTTGGGAAACAACCTGCAGGCAAGGGAACTGAGGATTCCAGGAAGATGCATCGGGCCAGCGGCCACCTCCTGGGACCTCACAGAGCTGGGAGAGCACAGGGAGCCAGGGACTGTCTGTGCGAGGTGCTCACGCAGCCAGGGGCCGTGGTGTGGCATCTGCACAGAACCTGTGCAATCTGCCCCCATGCCCTGAACCATCCCTAGGTGACTTACGACACCTACTGCAAGGCCAGCACTGCGTGAAGAGCCGTCACACCGCGTTGCTTAAGGAATGATGACAAGGGAAAAGCCCTGCCGTGCTCAGTGCAGACGGTATGCTTTTAAAATACCTTCAATCTGGGGACCTGCAGGCGCCGGGGCCTGCTCTTGTATTTTCCTACCAAGAGCCAGGCAGAAAACTGGTCGGGTTTGTTAAAGGTTCTGTTCCCAAGACCCGGAGAGGCAACATTGCGCCCTTGGGCCACACGCGCCAGGCGGGGCCCTGCTGCCCTCTGCTCCCTGGCCCTGGCTTCACGAGAGCCCTTCCATGCAATAGCTCCTACATCCCAGCACTGACCATGGCCCGCCAGCCACAGAGCACAGAGCAGTTTCCCAACAGACCAACGAAGGGAGGAAGGAAGGGGAGAAAGCTGGCCCAGGGAGGGGGTTCTGCCCAAGCCGCGGGCTAATGAGGGGTGGCCAGGGGTCCATCCCACCGAATCTTCCTTTGGGTTGCTTTTTGAGTATCTGTGAGGAAGACCCAAGGAGGGATCTCCTCTATCCAAAATTTGATTTATAATATTATGCTGATAATTAATTATATGGTTTATCCAACTGCGACAGCAATTTAAAATCTATTAACATCAATTTTCCATGATACTTCATTAACTTGGGCTTTTGCCAAAAATTCAAACTTTTAAGTAGTGCCAAATTCAAATGTGGCGCCTCTGTGTGTGAGAGAGAGAGGAGACCTGCTGTAGGTGAAGTCCCAGGGGCCTCCCTGCTGACCTCAGGGAGCCTGCTGGTCCAGCCTTGCGGGCTGGGCAAGTCAGGCTCCTTTTAGTTCCTTCCTGATTAGCAGAACCTCCCGAGAGCTTACTCTGTCAGCTCATCCAGGAGTCTGGGCCTCATCCAGGTGGCTCTGTGGGCACAGGGAGAGCAGGAGGCAACGCCAGGCAGCCCCTTGGTGGCTCGGGACACTTCATTGTCCCCCTCACACAGTGGCCGGCCGGCCAGTCCACAGAGACTTACTGAGCTCCTGCCAGAGCCCAGGCTCTGAGCCAGGGGCAGAACGGACGCCGTGAGATGAGCGTAAAGGACCCTGCTCTCGTGGGCCTGGCATCTAGGAAGGACGGCAAGGGGGCAGCCAGCCGGACCTCGTGTGTAGGCGCAGGTTGGGTCATAGGAAGCCCGAGGAGACAGCAGGCCAGGCGAGCCCAGGGAATGGTGGGTAGGTGGGGCAGCTGGGGCTCTTGAGTGAGGGCAGCACCGGGACACCCGGGCAGCAAGGCCGGATGGGAGGGCTTCAGGAGGCCCGGGAGGGCGGCTGTGGGACCCAGGCTGCACCAGCTAATACCCAACGGGTGGGCAAGGAGATGGCGACTAAGAGGGAGCCCAGGAGCAGCTGGCCAGGAGGACCCAGGCCACAGCGGCAGCACTGCAGCTGGGAGGAGAGGTCTCAGGGGTACCAGGAATGGGGGGTTCACATCCAAGCTTTAGCCCAAATGACTTATGGGTGCTAGCATCGTTTCCTGGGTGAAGGAGGCAGGGGGGAGAGTGCTAGCGTCACTCCCCTCTTTTCCCCCAGTACAGGGTGGGGTCCAGTGGCATTCTACTAGCTCCTTATTTTTTATTTAGAGACAGGGTCTCACTAAGTTGCTTAGGGCTTTGCTGAGTGGCCGAGGCCTTGAACTTGCCTTCCTTCTGCCTCAGCCTCCCGTGAGGCTCTCAGCAGTATTTCTCTTTTTAAAACTTTGTCAAGCTTGAGATGTCTTCAGGAACAAATGCTAGGCAGAGGAGGCAGCTGAACATTTGGGTTCACATCAGAACAGAAGTCAACCTCCTCTGGATGGCATTTAAAGCTGAGAGTGGCCGGGGTCCTCTGGGAACAAAGTAGAGACACTGAAGAGCAGGACCCCAAGGCTCACGGGCACAGCGACAGCAGAGGCTGGCAGGGGCAGGGAGGGGCGGGGCATCCACGGTCAGGAGGAGGGGGACTGGCCAGCTGCAGGGAGCGAGGCAAGTTGCTTCCTCAGGACTTTGCCCGTCTGCCCTGTGCGTGGTCACACTGAAAGGCAAGATTTCAACTTGAAAATCTTAGTTCTTGGCTCCTGGAGGAGGAATTTTTTGTCTTTATTTTTAAATAACGGTATTTCTTCAAAGGACAGCTTCGGCTCAAACCAAACCATTTTTACAGACTAAAGAGAGAGCAGGAGGACAGACCCTTCTGGAATGCCTGGGGTTGGGAAGACGGCGATGCTTTGGGAAGGGCAGGAAGCGGATCCTTGGAGGCCGTATTGTCGGGAGCAGGGGGAGAGGAGAAATGAGAAGCTGAAAGGGGAAGGGACCCAAATTCTCGTGTCATCAACCAAACAAAATGAGTAAAATCCAGGTAACGCCCTGCTGGCCGCAGCTCCTGCTGCTCTCCTTGAACCGGTGAGCAGGACAGCAGCACAGAGGGCGCAGGGCCTGTGCGCCTCCAGGCCACGGAGGCCAGGAGACCAGCCATGCAGCTCAGAGTTTCAACACGAGCGGCTGTGTCCCCATCTCTAACGCCAAAGCGCCACCACCTCACACCAGTCACAGGATCCTTAGTGGCTGCTCAAAAAAGCAGGGGAAGGAGAGGACGGCCCAGCAGGCGCCCTCCATGATAGCTCGCTGGAGAGCCCTGGGCCGCCGCGTCCAGGAGCTTGGCTTTTAGGGGAAATTCACTTCAAACTCTTGCTCCCTGTCTGGGCTGGGGATGTGGCTCAAGCGGTAGCACGCTCGCCTGGCATGCGTGCGGCCCTGGTTCGATCCTCAGCACCACATACGAACAAAGATGTTGTGTCCACCGAAAACTAAAAAATAAATATTAAAAAAAAATTCTCTCTCTCTAAAAATAAAAATAAAAAATAAATAAAATATTGCTTATGCATATTTTTGGTTCACATTCCCCCATCTCTCCAAAACAGATTTTTAATTCTCTTTTATTCAGGGTATTTAAAAGAATATTGCACTGGAAAAATGAGCTCTCTGCTGCGGGAAGAAAACAGATCCCTGCGCCTCACGCCACACACACAAACTGCTGTCAGATTCAAAAGCCAAGTGAAAACCAGAGCTCCATGATCAGCATTAGAGGGCTTAGAAAGGTGAGTTTCTGTTTATAAGGCAAATGGAAGGTTTGGGGGAAAGTCTGCGATACGTAACAGAGTTAATGCCACGCGCCACGCTCTCCAAAAACAAGTAAGAACCCACGAGACGGGCAGCCACCACAAACAGGCCAGGATGTCACATGCAACTCACACAGGGGACCTGGGGCTGTGGTGCTCCCAGGTGACCAGCCTCCCCATCCAGTGAAGAATGTGAATTAAACCATTCATTCGCATGGCTGGCAACAGTGTCCTGTGGTGGTGCCTTTGTGAGCAGTGGCGACTGGGGCAGCCTCATGCAGGACTCACACTGTCCCAGCCAGTGCCTCTCCAGCTCCCCTGGGACCCTGCGAGGCCATCCCTCCCGCTCTTTCAATCCGCAGCCACACACCCCAAGGCCAAGGCACCGCATCAGGAAGCGGAGAGAATAAAGGCAGCGCAGGCCTGGGGCCGCCGCCCGCCGCCGCCCTCCTATGGCACAAAAGGCGCCCAAGTGCGCGATGCCCTGTCCAAGGAAGCCCACCGGCAGCTCGCTGGCATCGCTGGGCTCCTGCAGCCAGTCTCAGGCCCTGGCTTCCTGGCGGCTTCTAGCTACTCGCCATTCCACACACTTCAAGTTTCATAGGAAGTTCAGGAAACATGGGGCCCACTTCCTAGTGATCCGTGAGGCAGGGAGAGGAGGCCCCCCTGGGTGTGGTGTGCACCCGCGTGTGCGGTCTGGGGCTCTGGGCTCCCGCTCCCGGCTGCTGACGGGCATGGGGGGCAAGTGGAGCAGCGGCAAGGTGCTCGCTCCTCTCCATCAAGGTCTCCAACTCAGCTGGCGGGGTGACCTGGGTGCTGCTGACGTGGCTCTGTGCGCCCAGAACCCTGCGCCCTTCCACGCACGCACCAAACCAGGACTGAAGTGTGCAGCGTAAGAAGAGCAGCTCTTCTCCCCGGGCCCCCGGTTCTCCTCTAGGCAGGCTGCGCCCCGTAAGCATGGAGGGAGGTTGGGGAGAGCCTCTCATGGGAGGCAGGTGCCTCCTGGGGGCTGTGCTGTGATGGATGCTGGTGGAGGAGTCCAGTGGGTCACGGGCCATGGATGAGGGTCAGTGTCACCCAGGAGGCCATGGTCCTGGAGCTGAGAGCGGGCAGGCAAGCTCAGGCCACAGGGAGACCCAACCCTGAGAGAACGGGACGTCCTTCCATGCACATACAAGGCTCCCCCACCTGGACAGGGACTCACTGGAGGGACGTGGCTCTCCTCTCCTGAGATACAGCAGAAGGTGCAGGCGCTGGCCCCAGCTGCCTGGAAAGCAATCCCCCAAACCGGGGCGGGTGGGGAGCGCTTTAGGACCAGAGGAGGAAGGCCGGTGGGGCAGCACCAGCACTCTCGCCTTTGAGGCGAGGGTCACTTGCTGTCCAGGGCAATGGTGCCAGGCATGGGCTGCATCCCTGAGCACAGGGAAAGCCCCGAATCCCCTGTGGCCACCCACAGCTGACTGACCCAAGGGAGGCCTGGGACCTGCAGGGGCCAGAGCCCTTCCTGAGGCCCTGGGAGCAGCAACACAGCGTGAGGAACGCGAAGCCCTCCCCCTCCTCTCCCCGCCCCCCAGTGGCTAAGCTGAGCCCAGGGAAGCCAGGAGACGGCCACACTCTGCCACAGGTACCGCAGCAGCAGCCCTGGACAGGCAGAAGCTGGAGGGCAGTCAGAGAGCAGACGCCACAGAGGACTCTTCAAGGCCACCTGGGACCTGGGCTCCATGAGATGTCGCCTCCCTCCTGCAGGTCACCTCAACCCAGCCAGCCAGGAACACTCTTAGAGACCTTCATGTCCCAGAACATGGGAACCACGCAGATTTAAGAGGGAGACAGAACAGAGGCCCCCTGGTTCTAAAGACCAGGCTTCATGTGCCTCCTTTGCCTTCTACCACGTGCTGCCCACACCCACGTCTCCCCTTTCAGATGCAGTGCCGCCTCTGTTGGCCCCCCAGACACCAGGCTCTGGCATGCAGCTGCTGGAAATGCCTGCCCAGCAGCACAACTTACAGAGTCGCCTTTGAGCATCTTGGGGAGAAATCTCCACCAGTAGCAGAGGAGCCGCTTCTCCCCTCCAGTGCCCTGTCTTTAACTCATGGACAGCTGACTCTGTGGCTCCTCTGCTTGCCCTTTTTGCACTGGTTGCTGGGAAGCTCAGAATCCAGACTGTGTGTCACACTGTGGACGGCTGCCCACTTCTCCGTCTCCTATGTTTCTCTCCCTCATTTCCTCCTCCTTCCACCAGCACCAGCCTCGTGCCTTGCTTGTCAACGGTGCTGTGTCTTAGCAAGCCACTGTAAATTTTTTCTGGAAGTTGGCAGAACACAGCTAGCTCAAAGGCAGCAATAGCACAGTGGCAAGAGAATGGTGTGGTGGCACCAGTGCCGGCGGCCAGGGGCCGCTGAACTTTGTCCACTGAGATGCAGAGCGGGGGCCTTCCCTGGGTGGCTGTGGCCATGCTCAGCTGGTTGCCTTGCACAGAGTAGGTGCTCGGGCTGCCACTCAGTTCCCGTTCCCATCACTGCAGACGAAACCGACAGAAACCCCCACCCCAGTCCCCGGGCAGCCCCCGCACCTCCACCCCAAGGAGCTCGTCTGGCCAAGGTGCAAAGGTCCAGGGTGCTCCACAGGCCTGCGGAGTTCAAGTCCACTGCCGACACCCCAGGCTGGGTCTAGGCAACCCACGGGACGCCCGGCAGTGAGCTCTGGCTCCCCAGCACCGCACGGAAGCACTACAAGTCCAGCTCGACAACTTCTCTGGGCTGGTCTGCTGCCAGCTGCCCACTCCAGGCTGCCCACCCCGTCGCTCAGCCAGATCCTGGGCCACGTTCAGCAGCTGTCACTCAACACTGGCAGAAAGAGCGGAGCCTCGTTTGAATTTTAACCAGCACAGCAATTAGAAAGGCCAATCTGCCGCACACAGCATCCCACAACACATTTGAAACCCAAATACAAATATTTCTGACTGTGCCCTGGATGGGAATATCCATTTTAAGTTTTGACATGTAAACTACAAGCTCTGCCTCATGTCTTTCCATCTTGGGCTTCAAAAATGTAACCTCTTTAGTACCACAACCAACTCCAGCAAGAGATAGGAGGGCTTCAGAGGGAAGAGGGAGGAGGCCCCCAGACACCATGGGACCCAGGGTCAAAGGCAGAGAGTCACTTAATCATTACTGAGGGCCAAAGACCTCATTTCTCAAGGTAAATGCTAATTTCTGTGGGTACATATTTAAGCAGGTTCCAGAAGCACACACTGCACACATTTTCAACTAAAGATAGAAACTATGCTTAAAAAGCTAATTTGGTATTTTTAGAAGTTTGGGTTTCTTTGATCTGGCCAAAAGAGGCTTGAAATTCAGCTTCAAACTATTTTAGGCCATGCTACACAACACTGAAGTGACTGTACAGCAGAAGTTCCTTTCAGCCACTGAAAGTGTGTGATTCTATAAACCCGCACCCTGGGAAAGCTGGGAATGCAGAGCTGAACTTGACTTTGGAGTTCTCTTTATTAGGAGGATTCTAGTCTTGAAAAAGGAGGTGAACTTCAAAAAGTGTGACTCGCTCGCTCGTGTTTGCAACAGGCTCAGACCCTTCACTCGGGGTTTCTCTTTTAAAGGCCCAGGAAGGTCTGGGTGTCCATGTGCTCAGCTCTCAAGTCGTGAGTCAGCCATGGGCAGCAAGACTCCAGCCAGCAGGGCCAGCCTAATGGGCCTCAGCCCCTGGATGCATGAGGAAGCCCGTTGGGAGCTGAGCGCCCAGCCCAAGGCCACAGGGCTGCCAGCTGCAGGGCCAGCCGACCCTCCAGATCTGCTCCCCCCAGCACACTGGCCCTCCCCAAGTGCTCCTCTGCCTCCCATCCTGGGAAAGGCCAAAGAATTCTAGAATGCTCCTGGGACTCTTCACACATTCTAACAAGACTCTCAACTACTTTAGAAGCAATTGAAAGTCTGAATGGGTTGACCAGGAAGCCCACCTGAGCCTCAGCCTTGGTCACTTTTATTCTTATTTTTTCTTGTGATAGAGTCTAAGTTGCAGAGGCCAGCCTCAAGTTTGCAATACTCCTGCCTCAGCCTCTGCACTCAGTTGGCAGTGGCCTCTTAATGCCCACATTTGATTATGCACTTGATATAGGAAGACCCTGTCACTTCTTTTTTTCTGTTAAAGACAGATCAAATGACAATGGACAAAGTCCTTGAGGCATTTCCATTACTCCAAATCGCTGACCACCTGCAGATGAGGAAACGGGCTGGTAGGAGGAGACCTGTGCTGGGCACGTCCTGACTCTCCTGGGGCCCTCGCAGGCCTCTGCGTGTGCAGCAGGGCACTGCCTCATGCAGTGCAGGTCACTGTGAGGATGTGGTTCAGTTAGGCGACTTGGCTCCTAGGAGGTGCGCTGTGGTTTTCACCACTGACGGACACTCGCCCAGGCCAAGCACAGTGAGTTTACTTCTTTAAAGCAGTCGCAGACCCTTATTCACATTAGGATTTGTATCCACTGAACATCACACAAACAAAAAGCTTTTAAACACTTCTAAAACCTGCAGTTCTGAATCCTTCCCAATGGGGACGAATCCAAATCGTCAGCCACTGTGGGTCGAGCACGGTGTTGCAAAAGCTGTTAGGACTTGATTAGTCATCGAAACAGACACTTAGCTAAGTCACAAATGTGTAAAATAGGAAAAGAGTCCAAATAATTCTCTCCCGAAGGCAGCTTGGACTGCAGGGTGGGGTGGAAGTGCTGGGAGGGGGCCATCGACTCCAGTTTGATAGGGACACCTGGCACCAGCCAGCCGGGGGTGAGGTCCCTCCACTTGGCCCACGCAGCCTCAGCTCCAATGTCATCCTGGCAGGTACGTGTGGCCCGGGGTCACTGCTCCACAGGTGGGGTGCCCTTCAGGGCCTCGGCCCTGTGTCTTGCCCTTCCTGTCCTTCCCTCCATCTGCCCATACACACGTCTACACCCAAAAGTTCCAGCCACAGGAAGGACCAGCAACCCCAGACCTTCTGAGTCTCCCAGAGCCAGAAAGTTCTCGTGTGCAACACAAAATGAAATTTTAGAAACACACCAGGACAAGCAAACGATGCCATCAGCCCACACTGCCCGTCACCGTGTCCTGCAGTGACTCACCAGCCTGTGGCACCTGCCCTCACTCCACTCCTGCGGTGGACCTCAGCTGTCCATCACACTGGCTAGCGTTTCGGTGTGAAGCTCTAAAGGCAAGGACCCTTAAAGAAAAGCAACCCCACACCATGGTCACTTCTACAGATAATGACAATAAGTCCAATACCGTCAAATACCCAGAAACCCAGCGCTCACGCCTGTTGTCTCAGAGACACGTTCCCTGGGGGCTGTCCGTGCCTGCCACATGTGCCCCCCTCTGCAGTCTCCTCAGACCTACACTCCTCGTCCCTAAATGTTGGCAACTCGTTCCATTTTTCTGGCCTGGTATGGTAACAGGAGGCCTGCAGGAGATGGCTAGGCCACAGCCTCCAATGGTCCGGGTCTTCCGTGCTGCCACCACCAGACTGGGACACTGAAGAGCCACTTCCTGGCAGCTTTTCCAGCTGGTGTCCCTGCAGGGCCTGAGACCTGGTCTGGGAAGGAGAACTGGCACCACTGCCAGCTCAGCGGGGCACATCTGGGAGGAGCACAGCCTCCGCGTGGGGCCCACTCTCAGCAGGAACACGAGGCACCCCGCACAGGACCCGGTGGCCTGAAGTATGCCCAGGGTTGGGGGCTGCCCTGTCCGGTGAGAGCACCCGGGCGGGAGTGAGGATGCTTCCCTGTCACACCGGGCAAGTGGGCCCAGGGAACCAGACAGAACAGGCCGCAAAATGAAACAGGCTGAGGCTGTCGCCAGAGGACTAGGGCAGCGGCCTCCAGCAGGCAGTGTTGGACAGGCAGGGGAAGCGGGAAGGGGTGCCCCCCAGGAGCAGGCCCAGCCCTGCAGAACCAGGCCATTGTGGTCACACGATCACACATGCCCTTCTTTCTCAAGCACGCCTCAGGGGGAATGGAAAGCACAGGGGCTGGGGCAGACCCCCCAGGCCCAGGACCTCCCTCTAGTGGGAAAGGCCCATGTCAAAGGTGTCTTCCCGAGGGTGCCATCCATCTGTGCCCACAGCTCCTGGTGTCCAGCAGAGGTGACCGCAGCTGTCTACAGAAACAAAATGGTCTGCATGGGCCCCCAACCCTGGAGGAGTGGAGGGTCAAGTAAGCCAGACCTGCAGGTCACCAGCCAAGTGACATCAGGCAAGCCCTGGCCCTCTCCACACAGCGGCGACTCACAGGGACTTTTTAGAATACATGTGACCAGGCCACCATCATGCATGAGAGAGACACACACACAAGGACCCAACCCCGAGGCCCTCGACACTCAGAGCCTGTCTGGTCGGGGCGTGCGGAGGCAGGCCGGCAGAGCTCAGACCCTCCCAGACACGCGAGGACACGGAGGACAAGCACTGGCTCTCAGGCATAGCAGCCACAAACCCGGGTGCGGGCTGCCCTCCCCTTTCCTGCCTCCTCTCACGCCAGCTTCTTCCACGGAGCCAGCCTCTGCCTGACAGCAGGAGCCACCTGGGCAGAGGCTCTGGCACAGGGGAGAGGGTGGGGCTCACCCGTCCGCTTGATCATCCTATGAAAACCTGCCCTCTTGCCCGCGGCTCACCCCCCATGAGTAACGCGAGGTCTCAACACGCACAGCTTCACGTGCCCGTGTCCCAGAGCTCCAATGGCATGGGATGCCCACCTCCCCCTGAGGATCTTCCTCTAGAATGTTCCCCACCAAAATGACGCCAGCGGGTGGCATGAGGGAACAGGGCAGGACAGCCCCACATCATGGCAAGTGAGCTTACCACAGCCAAGGGGACCATGCTCGGCCACCACCTAGGAATGGGTGGCTGAGAAGTCTCACGAGCCTAGATGCCAGCCGTGCTGAACCGGGCAGCACCTCAGGGAAAGACAGAATCAAGTGGGCCACACGGGGCTCCAGGAGTAAGTGCCGGCTCCAGGCTGCAGAGGGGTGCGGGGTGGGGGGGATCCTGCCTCCATCCCTGCTCCTCACCTCCTAGTCACTCAGTCCTTTGGACCCTCCTCCACGCTCGTCTCTAGCTCACCATGTGCCTGCTGTCCTGAGCAGAGGCCAGCACAGAGGCAGTCAGGGGACAATGGGCAGAAGGAAGCTCCCTGGGTCTGCAGGGGCCAGGTCCACTCTTGAGACCTGCAGACTCCAGGTCATGGGAGAAGCCATAATTCCTGAGCAGCATCTCCAGATAATGTCCCCTGGGACGGCTCACCCTGTGACCAATGCTACCCTTTCAGGGACATATTGTTCTCAGGTCTTCCAGCCAAGGTCCATCTCCCGTACTGGGACCTGAATTCCACTCTGCCACTTGCTACACGTGATGGCATCTGTCTGTGGAGACTGTAACGAATACAGCCCTTGCCTTACCTGCCCAGCCACTGCTGGGGCACCTTGTGATGGGGGATCCACCTGTGCCCAAAGCTCCTGGTGTCTAGCAAAGGTGACCGTAGCTGTCTACAGAAACAAAGCAGTCTGCATGGGCCCCCAGCTCACGAGAAGGTTCATGGCAGTAGCAGGTGGGTGCTTCCCACGCATGCCCCCGCCTGCTCTCAGTGACCAGAACCACCCACCTGTCAGGCCTGTCTCGTGGGGGCCCAGGCTGTTCTAAATGCTCACAGTGAGGTACAGCCCCCACTGTGAGGTGAAAACACCAAGGCCCAAGGGTGGGCCCAGGGTCACAGTGCGTGTGACAGCATGGGAGCCGGGCAGGCTCCTCTGCTACCGGGGGCCACCAACATCAGTCCTTCAGCTCCCAAGCCTCTCAACAGGGTTGGGGACCAGTCACTTCCTCCCTTAACTCTGGCACTAAAGGCAGGGACGAGTCCTGGTTCCCTGTCTCAAGAAGACACTTTTGAAAGTCTCGGGAGCACGCTCACCCCTGCAGCTCGCCTGCACCCCCAAAGCTCGCCTGCACCCCCCACACGGTAGCCCCAGGGAGCTGTCCGCAGCCCAGCCCAGGCCACTGTGGCCTGTGCTTCCTGGGTACCCACAGACTCCTTCAGACAGGGCGCGTGACTCCGTGGATGGCTGGGGCTCACCGGGCTGCTGAGTCACTACGGAGGGAGCAGACGCCCGTGCAGGGAACCCGGAATGGGAGTGGGCTGAGGAGGCGATGGCAGAGGTCCGCTGGGTGCTGCGGCTCTGCAAGACCACAAAGCCGAGCCAGGAAAGGGACCAAGTGCGGCCATCCGGGGAGGACTGATGCCCCTCCACAGGCCCGCCAGGCAAACGGGACGTGAAGGAGAGGCACCAGGGGCCGGCCAAGCCCACCACCCCGTGGAGTCCCCCACACACATCCTCGTGCTGGAAAGGGACAGCCCTGGTCTCTTCTCTGGAAATAAATCAGGCTCCTGAGATTTGGTGGGACCAGATAAGAAGCCTGTTGCACAAGCCCATCTGTGTCACCAGTGGGTTCACAGGAGGGGGACACCCTCCCCTGCTCTGGTTCAAAGGACACTATCCTCTGGGTGAGGCCTGGGGGGGTGGGCCGGCTGCGCCCCTCCCCACTCCCCTCCCAGCTCCGGGTGCGCTGAGGCTCTAGGGTTTGTTTGCTGTACTCTGAATCTGCAACCTCTGTGGCTTAAATCAGGACTCCCAAAGGGGCACAGAGGACCTGTGGGGATAGTGGGGGCAGTTCTTTTTTTTATTATTGTAGTTGGACACGATGCCTTTATCTTATTTATGTATTTATTTATATGTGGTGCGGAAGACTGAACCCTGGGCCTCGCCCGTGCCAGGCGAGCACTCTATCCTGTGAGGACAGTTCTTTACAGCTGAAAGGCAGAGACACAGAGGGTAGGTGGCTCGCCGAGGTCACACAGTAAGTGAGATCAGAACCCATCCTGGGAGGCCTGGCTCCCTCACGGTGCATGGGAACCCTGGCTGTGCGCTGCCTCCTGAGCATCTGAGAAATGTGCTGGATGCAGGACCGCTGGGGACTCAGGGCAGCTGGCCAGAGTGAGCAGGTGACTAGGTCCTTTCCTGGGGATACCTCTCTGCACCTTGCACCCTGTGGAACACCCTTGGCAAAAAGGATGGTTCCAGCTAACTGGCTGGGATTCCAAACAAGCCCGGGGCCCTGGTGACAAAACCAGGGTGCAAATGCCTGCAGCCATTTCTTGGTTTGTCCTTGAGCTTTATTTTCTTTATAGTTGCCGACAAGGGGGGGGGGGAGGGGGCGCTGTTCAGAGGCCTGCCCTGTCAACAGGGAATCCGGGACCAGCAGCCTCGCCATGTCATTATTCCATTTTCAGATGGGGCAGTGGCCAGCTGGCGGCCAAATCAGGACCAGGACTCTGGTGTGACCCTCTCTCCTCTGACCTGTGGCTTCTGCCTTCTTCCAGGAGCTTCCCTCCCCGGCAGCCTGTCCTCCACCTGCTGAGCACCACCCGTGGCCACTTCATGAGCAGAAAGGTAAGGACCCCAGGTGCAGGGAGGAGCTGCTGGGCCAGGACCGGGCCGGGAGCCGCGTGCCCCCTGCTCAAGTCCCCCGTGTGGACCCTGCCGTGGGTGTTCACTGAAGAAACACACGGGAGCAAACCTGGGGTGCTGGCTGGGCAGCTCACCAACGTGACCCCTCCCCACCTATTAGCAGCAAAGCGTCAGTGAGGAGGAGGACAGGCGTCCACGTGCACGTCCTGGTGCTAGACTCAGCAGAAGGGGTGAAGATTACCAGTAGAATTTTCTGGAGGTGAGAGAAAGGGACAGTTTTGGAGAAAGATGGCAGGTTGCACCAGAGAGGGACCGGCAGGGACAGCCAGAGGATGCATGGGCACCAGCCAGAGCAGGGGCAGGAGACTGAGGGGAGGAAAAGGGGCAACAAAAGCAGGACAGAGGTACAAGCTGGTGCCACAGCGAGAAGAAAGCCCCCCAGACAGACCAGGATCTGGTACCACGGAACCGCAGGTGGCTGGTCATTCCTCACCATCAAAGGGAGGAGTCGAAGAAGGTGGGGACCAGGAAGCCCACTTCTCCCAGGAAGGACTGCTCACACAGCCCCACATCCTCGTGCACACCTCTAGTGACACAGGAGCACATCCATTCACACTCACTACAGAGCCAAATCCACGGCACACGTGGGCAAAATCAAAGATAAATAGCAATTCCCCATCTCCGGTCTCCAGGGCTGCTGAAAACACCACCGAGAAATGTTAAATTAATTCACAATAGCTTTTGTGGAAATCAAGATCAAATTTCATTATCAAAAATCTTAAATAGGAGATCCATAAGGGCAGAACAATCTGAGACTCTGCACGGGGACATTTTGGTTTCGTTCACAGTTTCTGTGCAGTTGGAGTCACGTTACGGCTGCCAGATGGAAAACGGTGTTGGAGGCGAGGGGAGTCGCAGGGAAATATTAGAACGATTAAGTCAATGTGTGTGTCTTTTCAGTTCTTCAGTTTCTAATTCTCACCTGTACTTGGAAGGGGGTGTGTCCTGCTGTTATTGTTAATTCATTATTTTTTTTCTGATGACTGAAGTTACTTCAACGGCAGAGTATATCTCAAGCAAGAATGAGCATAAACAGAAAAATTACTAAGTCCTATCTTCTAAGGTACCCACTTAAGATCCTGGCATGGTTCCTTCCAGAGTTCTCCTGCATTTTTCTTTTGTAATTGTAATAATACTCTATACTTCCTAAGTTGCCCTACTTAAATCTGCCGCATGCACTACAAACTCTCTCTGCAAACAATTTTTAATGGTTGTGTAACCCTTCAAAGCATGGCCGCTGCCGGCTGCTTTGGAAAACGCACTGCTTTGATTGTTCTAATACCAATCGATACTGTGACTGAGGAACAATCAGATAATAATGTGCCCTGCAAACCTGCATGTGGGGCTGCAGAGCGCCATGCCTCCCAGAGGCTGTGGCAGCGCGGTGACAACCATGAGAACCAATGTTCACAGCTGGCTTGGGGTTTACAAAGCACTTTCACGTGCATCCAGCTCTTGTGACCTCACACCCTAGGATGGCACATCTTCAGGTGTCTGCAGACAGGAAACTGAGGACTGGAGCACAAACACTTTTTCCATGATCGTGCTTTCAGAGTGACAAGGGACATACGCATAGGCCCTGTCTCCAGGTCCACAGCACCCGAATCTACTCCCAGATCAACACCACTCTCCTGGGGGTCAGCCTGTCCCTTGGGCAGCGCTGCCTGGAGGTCTCACTAGTGTCTCAAATTCTGCAAATGCCAATCTAATCCCTGGTGACTTTCATCACGGGCGCATCCTCCATCTCCTGCTCCCTCATCCCTGGACCACTGCGTCCAGACACCCGGAGGCCACACCTTGCTGCACCCAGAGGCCCAGTCAAGCCTGCCATCTAGCCTGGGCATGGTCATTGGCAAGAGGGACTTTTACTGGACATCTATGGGAAAGGGGGAAGAGGGAGCCTTCAGACTCTACCACCTGAGTGGCAGCACCCAGCCTGACCACAGGACTACAGCAGGGACAAATGCATAGGAAACCCAGCCTCTGCACTGCATTCCCTGCACGTGACCAGGCTCAGGGAAGGTCACCGCTGGAGACATGCATTAAGGGCTCTTTGCAGGTTCACCCAAAGCTACCGCTTCTCCATCGCTCTTTGGTAAGAATCCCACAGTCAGTCATCTGAAAATCTTTCAATTCTCCTTTACATGGAAGTCCCATGAGTGAAACTGGGAACAGAGCTCAGTGGGCACGGTGAAGCTGGCTGGAAGCTGAGCAGATTTCAGAGAAATTTCAGAATGACAAAACTGAAAAGAACACGGGGGAAATGTGGTCGTGACTTCAGTCAGGGTGGAAGCAGCGTGTGACAGGCCATCCTGGACAACAGCACAGCCACAAGCCTTCTCCTGACTGCGTTTCAAGGGACCTTGTTATGATAAGGCAACTGTGCCAAGTTACGGCGTCTCAGTGGCATTAAAAACTTATTAAAACAGCAAACCCATTCTTTTAAAAAGAACAATGGTATTCTGAAGAGCCTTGCAAAACTCACCGAGTTATTGCCCTATAAAGAGGCAAGCACGGGACTTGTTTAAAAGGGTCCACAGGCTGCACCATGTTCAAACAGGACATGTCCGTGGAGGAATCCTCAGGAGAACACATCCCTATTAATTAGGCAATGACAACAGCAGCCTCCCAGACCAGGAGCGCGCAGGAGAGAAGAGAACGTGCTGGGGAGAAGGGGCACAGCAGAGAAGAGGCAGCGCTCCAGCCTGGGCATCCAGGCCTCCACAGAAGGAGGGCGAGGTGCCACTTGGGCTTCCCGCCACTCCAGAGCACTGGCAAAACCCGAAGGGCTCCAAGTCAGCACCAAAGTCCCCCATCCCCACTCCCTGGAGGCCTCTCTCTGATCAGCTACATAATGGCCAGAAAAACAAACTACTTGGGAACAAAATGCTCCCAGAATGGCATGATCAGCAATGCCACACCACCAGAGACGGTGCGTCAAGGACAGACAGACAGACCCGCAAATCAGAGAGGATGGCATGAGCGTCCCACCCAAGTGCTGCCTGGGGACGGACGGACGGACAGACACACACACACACCCCTCAGGGGAGGCGAGTGCTCGAGAAATCAGCTTTCCTTAGATAAAGGGGGACCATCTCATGCCATGATAACGGACAGTCACAACCTCAGTGCCACCCACAGCCCTTCTTGGCCATGCTGCCCGCTGAACCAAGTGCTCCAGATTCTTGTCTCCCGAACAGAACAGACTTCTAAGACCCTGGAGCTACTGACCCTGTGTCAGCACACACACGGCTCGCGTGACACGCATCCTCTGCCCCTCAGCCCCCTTGGGTTCTGCCCTTGCCGGTGCCCATCACCTCCAGTGCCCTGCTCTTCACCAGCCTGTCCCTGCCCTCCGGCTGGAACCCTGCAGCAGTGCTGTCTTCACCCACCAACACACCTCGTGCCTCCCAGGATCCTCGAGAGGACACGGGACAGCGCCGCTCAGGTGTCCCAGGTTAGGGCTACATCACTCTGTTCCGTCCCTTTGCCTCCTGCCACTCCGTGGGAGGTTTCAATGGTGCATCCACCTCAGGGAAGTGACCCTGGAGCAGTTGGACTCTATGGGTGCGGGCTCCGAGGCTCCTGCGATGGGCCCGGTCCCCACATGAGAATGTGGGGAGCACCAAATCATCAAGGGGCTCTTTAAAAAGTCTTTTTCTATTTTGTAAAGTTGGTGGGACATTTTCTTGGTTACTGTTTTCAGATTAACAAGTGACATTCTCACCAGAGAAGACTTGGAAAATACAGAAAAGCACGACAAAGAAATTTTTTAAAAATCAGTCTCACACCATCCAGAAATAAGCCCCGTTAAGGCTGAGAGCGCGTCCCCTGCGGGCTCCTCCCCGGGCCGCGTGCTCACAGCCCTGTGCGCAGGTGACATGCTGCATGTGCGGGCGTGTGCGCCGTCTTTATATCTCATTTTTCTTCTCTAAAACTAGGGTGATACTTTACTTTAGGTTATATTATAATTTTCCACAGTCTTAATAAGTAGTCTTAGAAAAGAATACGGGTTACATCATAATTTCGGTGAATGGGTTTAACATAATCTAACCACTCCCCACTTTAGACACCAGGCTGCTCCCAGCCTTAAAGCATGACAAATAACACGGTCGTGAATGTTCTTATTCATAAAGCTCGGGACGCATGTCTCGTTTCTGTTCCTTAGGGTGGCTTCTCAGAAGTGGGGCTGCTGGGCCAAGGGAACCAGGGGTCTGCACTGGCCCTCCTATCTCGCCCCCCCCACCCCAGAAGCTCCTGAGAGAAACGTATCCCATAGTTCCACTGATTTTTCTTTTTTTTAAACAAACTGACCCGCTTTACCCACTCATGAACTAAATATCCTTTCGTGACTCAGCTCACAATCCTGCGTATCTGGTGTCGGATGCTAATAAGCTATGGTGGTAAATATAACTGGCCTATCTCTGCAAAGCCTGATCCTGACACAGAAATGGAAATGACCTCAGTGGCACCATGGAGGCCACAGGCTGACCGAGGCAGTGACTTTGCTGTTTCTGTGGGGCTCTGCCTCTGTCCTAAGACAGGGGAGGCACTTCTATCCTCCACGGCGGCTGTCTTTCCTTTTTCCATTTTGTTTTGTTTTTTTGTTGGTACTAAAGACCGAGCCCAGGGGTGCTTTGCCACTGAGCTGCAGCCCCGGCCTTTTTAAAATTTTATTTTGAGACAGGGTCTTGCTGAGTTGCCGAAGCTGGCCTTGACTTGTGACCCTCCTGCCTCCACCCCCCAAGTTACTGGGATCACGGACCTCTCTGCTCTTTGACCTTAGACACAGTTTAAAAAGGCAGGATTCCTATAGCTTTGTCCATCTCCCCAAGTGAGACAGACCCCCCCAGGCTCAAGACTTCCCCTGAGTGGGAAAGGTCCATGTCAAAGATCTCCTCCCAAGGGTGCCATCCACAAGCCAGAGAGGCCTGGGGACAGGGCCAGTGGTTAGGACGCAGTCTTAGACCTCTCAACTGGCCCAGGAAGGCCCCAAGCCAGGACAGGAGCCCGCTGAGGGTTCCCTAGGCCATGCCGAGCTGTGGAGGTAGGGGTGCAGGGTTGCATGTGCCTGCTGCTGAGCTACCAGCCCAATCTGTGGCGCTCCGTCTCTGTCACTCACCAGCTGAGAGGCCAGTTTCCTCTAGTCTATGAAACACGCTTAATATCATGACTCTCACAGGGTTATGGTAAAGACTGAAGGGGGAATAACTAAGGTGCTCAGGGGAATAACTAAGGTGCTCAGCACAGTGGAAACGGGCAGCAGGTGTCCACTACTGCTGCCTCTGAGAAGCGGAAGGGGCCCCCACCCTGGGGGTCAGGTCCCTACTTCA
Source organism: Marmota flaviventris (assembly GCF_047511675.1). NCBI lineage: Eukaryota > Metazoa > Chordata > Mammalia > Rodentia > Sciuridae > Marmota > Marmota flaviventris. The sequence goes on from NC_092516.1 coordinate 29,330,851, forward strand.
CAGCAGGGAGATGGCCCTTGGCCTTCTTTGAGCCTGCATTTCAACAGCTTCCAACTGAAAGCTGGAACATTTCTACACAGGACACCCTTGACCATGTGATCCAGTCCTCAGCACCAGGACAAGCAGAGAGGTGCACAGCTCATCACCGTCGGGCAGTGAGTGCGGGAGACCCAGGTGTGCATCACCTGCAAACAGCTGTGTAGCCAGAAGCAAGTGATTCTTCTGGGAAGCACACAACACTTCCTCTCTCCACAACAGGGACAGAAAGAAACCTGCGTGGTGAGGCCATCGAAGGCAGTAATGACATCAGGGCACCTAAAGACGTGAGACATGATGCCTGGCACCCAGAGAAGACAGCAATAATAACATAACTGCCATGGCCAGCATTCCCTGGCCCCTGGCTGTGCACTACAATCACAGAGACCTTGGTTTCACTGGTAAGTTTTCCACAACCAAACCGTAAAACATTTAGGACACGCTGGACATGGAGGGAATTAAGCTGTGCCCACCATTATGGTGACAGGAGAACCGATGCCCCTCTCTGGGTCTCCCCGGAGGAGGCCCTTAAAAGCCATGGCTGGGCATCCACTGCAGCCTCGTGTCATGAGGCAAAGCAGGCGCCTGGATGTGTCCATCACCCATGTAAGCCTAGGCCTGGAGGCCAGCTGACCGGGCCTTATCTACACTGATACGTGATGCAGACCTAGAACATGTTATTCTCTCACGTTTAATAAGCCAGCTTAAGATATCATTACTCACCACCCAGGGAATTCATTTTGAAACTCTGAGGTAGTGAGGCCCCTCCTGGCACTTCTCACTAAAGGAGAAGTGGACACACTCTATTCCTGCAGAGGAGCCTCCGCTCCACTGGTATCTTCCAAAAGAGGGAGTGCAGATCCACACGCCCACTTGTTCACATAAACAAGAGAGGTGCACACAAACACACGGAAGGCTTGCTTCTAATAAAGATCTGCAAGAAGCCACCAATCACAAACACCAGAAATGTATTTAAAGGCTGCTCGCTGCACCAAGTGGAGTGTCAGCCGCCTTTATTTATTACTTATTTGAAAGGGAGGGAGAAGGGGGAGAAGAAAATTTCCTGTTCCTTCTCTAACAAAATGAGTCACAATTTCCAAACATCAATCAATCAGTGAGTCAGAGTGGGGGAGAAGAGGAAATGACTGGCGGCCTCCCACCGTGAGTGCTTCCCAGAACCACAGAAAACCAGGAACCCCCGGGTGCTGACTCGACTTCCCCAGTCTGCCTCAGGCACGTCACCAAACCAGCGTCTGCGGCCCGCGCCAGTTCCTCTGCTCATTCCCCTCGCTGTTCTGCCTGCCTCTGGGTGCCAGAGTACAGAGGCAGGTAAATGCCCTGCCTGAGGAGCCCCTGTCCAAACAGGAAGGCCACCAGTCGCAGCAGGACACACGAGAGGTGTCCTGCTCAGACAGGCACAGTGCAGACAAGGGGAGGGCACACGTGAGGAGCAAGGCGGTGGCGGCAGGAGCAAGGCGTCATTCCGCAAGCACACTGTGCAGACACGTAGGGAAGGGGATGGCACATTCCAGAACCCCAAGGAAGTCCAGCCTCAGTACAGAGCTACCAATGCAGGGGGACACTGGTCAGAGACCAGGTGGCACAGGGCTGTCCCTCTGGTGCTAGCCTTCGTCCTCGCTGGTACCCCAGCACATACCTGGGTTCTATCCAGGGATTCTGGCACCTGGCTGCTGAGGCTAGTGAAAGCACAGGCTGCCAGCCCCACCCTGGGGGGTTTTGGCTCAGTGGGTCTGGAGTGGACCCAAAAATGTGCTTTTCCAAAGAAATTCCTGGGGGCTATGACCTGCTACCAATCCAGGTCCATGATTCTAGGGAGGTCAGTGACCCACAGCCATGAGCCAAATCTGACCTGTGGCCTTTTAAATTTTAAATTTATTTTTTGGTACTGGGAATTGAGCCAAGGATATTTTACTACTAAGTTACATCCCCAAACCTTTTTTATTTTTTGAGACAGAGTCTTACTAAATTTGCAATCCTCCTGTCTCAGCCTCCCAAATCACTGGGATTGCAGCCAGCTCCTCTCCCCACACCCCCATAAAGGTTACCAGAACACAGCCCCCCATCATCTCTGTACTGTCTATACAGAGTCTACGAGCTGCAAAGGAGACCGTGTGGCTGGCAAAGCCTGTGGCATTTGACAAATGTGACCCTTTACAATAAAGATTTGTGAACCCCTGTGGTCGAATGTGGAGAGGTGATAAGACGCCGGTGGTCCCGTGACTTTCGGAAGGTGCTGGTTCATCAATATTTGGCAGGTTTCTTCTCTGTGGACTTTTCAGAGCCTTCAAAAGCTAGTGTTATTATTCTGGGCCTGGGGGTGTCAGGGACAAGGCAGGGGATACCACATTCATCTATGAGATGCCACAGAAGTAAGCAATCAGAGTGTGGCTCAGGGACAGCTCTGGGGACAGAGGCCAAAAGGGAATGAGACTGGAGGCGATGAGACAGCTAGATGGAGCCTGCACCAAGGCAGGGGTCAGCCAGTTTTTCCTGGAAAGGGCCAGATAGTAAATACTGGCGGCTCTGCAGGTCACACAGCATCTGCTGCAACTACTCAGCTCTGTGCTGGAGCACACAGCAGCGGCAGAAAACAGGGAAGCCAAGAAGCAAGGCCGCATCCCAATAAAACTTTATTAGCAGAGCCTCAGTGTGGGATGAAACAGTCCTGGAGATGGACAGTGGTGACAGTCCTACAACACTGGCCATCCCCTTAATGCCACTTAAATGTGATTGATATGCAAACTTTAGAAATGCATTCTAGATATACTCTAACAATAAAAAACAAACTTTGGTAATGCACCAGCAAAAAAAAAAAAGTGAAAGAAAAAAAAACCCTGGGCACTGAAACTTGAATTTCATATAATTTTTAGATATCATAAAATAGCATTCTGTTGCTTACTTAAAACATAAATGTCACTCTTAGTTCTCTCATATAAACACAGCCAACCAATGGCTATAGTTTATAGTTCTTTAATTTTTGTTGTTCTTTGTATCAGGGATGGAACCCAAGGGTACTTAACCACTGAGCCCCATCCCCAACCCTTTTTAATATTTTATTTAGAAACAGGGTCTCGCTGAGTTGCTTAGAGCCTTGCTAAGTTGCTAAGGGTGGCTCTGAACTCACGATCCTCCTGCCTCAGCCTCCTGAGCTGCAGGGATCACAGACCTGTGCCACAGCACCCACCTGGACTACAGTTCACTGACACCTGCTCTAGGGTGGCAGGAATAGCAGGGGGTGGGGGGGCGCACGACAAGAGGGCTGGTCAGGACCAGGCTCTGTCTCTGGGCTGCTGTTCTCGTCCAGCTCGGTATATTGGAGAGAACACAGGACCACATGCCGGAGTGTGGGGTGCAGAGGTACGGCAGGTGGGTGGAAGGAAAGGTCTGGGGCCCCAGAGAGAACCCCAGCGGAACTGTCACATCTGCTGGGCTGTGGTCAGCCCACCTGCTGCTCACACTCAGGACATGCCAGAACCCCCCCACCCTTGCCCTGAGGCCCAAGCTCTGCAAGGCCAGCCACCTAGTGAGTCGGGCTTCTGCCTCAGGGACACCCTGGAAGGTCTGCGTGTTTTCCCCAGGCAGACCACTGCCCAGAAGGAAGAGCCAGCCCCTGGCCTATCCCAAACACACTGTTATTAGGAACCCGATCAGAGAGTAGGAGATCATTGACGTGTTATGGCCAACGCTCCCAGGCCCTCTGGGGGAAGAGGGCACTACAGACTTTTCCATTTGCAATCTGCTGTGGACTACGATTTTTATAAAATATGGGGAAAAAAATGCTGCTTGGAAGTCTCCGGAAGGTCAGGTCACCAGGAAGGTTTCTGAACACTCTTCTGAGTTTCTGTGCTTATCTCACTGAACCCAGTCTACTGCCCACGGATGACACTGTGACACTCTGTGAGTGGTGCAGTGGCCTGCATTGGGCCTCCTGAAGTTTCTCTGCTAAAAAGGGAACAAAACAAACAAGCTCACTAGGCCAACGAGCCCACATCCAGGGACTCGGACAGGGCGCAGACGGGGGTCAGCAGTCATCACAGACCCATGACCCAGTTTGGGGCCACTGATCAGAAGCCCTGGAGGGGTGGGGACTGGCTATTAACAGTGCCCTAGGGCTGGAGGCCCAGCCAACCACCCCGAGGCCTGGTCCGAGGGAACAGAGAGATAGCAGCAGGGACATTCTCCATTCTTGGGATGAAACCAGATGACATGAACACGGTAGGCAGCCCTCCAAGGCCACCCTATTTTAAAGGCTCACCTTGCTGTGAGACCCCAGGCAGAGGTCTCCTGTGGAAAGCGGCCTCCTACTGTGTGCCTGGCCCCAGCAACGAGCTCCCACGCCATCAGAACAGATCCGAGCTTCCAGTTAAGAGATGTAATTGCAAATCATTTTAGAAAATGCTCAACAACTAATTGTCATTATAATACCAAGTTTACATAGCCCGAATAATGGACAAATATCACCACGTAATAGAATAGCACAAAAATGGTAATTTCACTATGGAAAGTTGGAACTTGCCATTTCAAATTAGCAGAAGCTGTGAAGTGGGCCTTACTGACGATGTGAATATAGTAATTGGGGCTGATTTCTTGGCGCCTGGCCGAATCTGGCTGCCTGGCGTCCTGCGAGTTAATTATAGCTCTGTTCAGAGAGCGGGAACAGGGAACACTCCACAGTGACGCAGAGATAAAACCCAGCTCAGGTCTCTGCAGAGGCGAATGGGAGGGCGTTGGCAAGAGGTAGGGTACAACAGAACCGATTCCCGGGGCTCCTTGGGCAACAGCCCGAGGAAACACAGGCCTTGCCACCAGGCACCACCAGGCCATAGGCCAGGCCTTCTGCAGGCATCCCCACTAGCCTTCCATGCCACGGTGGAGTGGCCGGGACATCATGTATGTCTGTGTCCAAAGAGAGCTCGCTGACCGCCTATCAGTTCCCTTTAAAAAAAGGTCCACAATTCGAAAAATGTGATTTGATCCAAATTAGCTCTCTCTGCAGATTCAGACAATTATTTCACTGAGGGCTTTTTGAAAATAAATCTTTCTTTTGGTTATTTCGAAAGATGTGAAGGAGCCCTTGAAGACCTGGGGCTGCACTCCTGCCTCTGCTGGCTGAGTCGCAGGCTGGCTGGGGCATCCCCTGGTTCATGCCCCACCATCCTTTCTCCTGAACCTCTGAAAACGTACACAGAGTCGCTTGGGACTAGACGAGGACACGGCAGAGCTCGGGTCATAAGGGGGGCAGAGTATTTTAGAGTCCAGCTGGTCAAGTTTTAAATTGGGCACCAGGACATTTTAGGCACAGGCAGCCGCCTGCCACGCTGTCTTCGCTGAGCCCTGCTGCAACACGGCTTTCTGGGGCACCCCGCACTCTGCGTCCTCCTTTCACCACCAAGCGCTCCCAGACCCAGGGGGGCTACGTGATCCCACTGAGCAGCGGACCAAGCCTGTCCCTATTATGCTATCCCGTGACATCACCAAAGACCTCCCAGATGGCTCAGGACAGGTGGGAGCCGCAGCCGCACCCCGGGCTCCTGGCCTCCCCACGCACCCAGGACCCTGCCCTCCCTGCTACCCCCAGGCCTCTTTCTGGCTAGAGCCATGGGAGGGGAAAGTCCTCTCTTTGGGGCCAGGGCCCCTCCCTGACCTCTGGTGAGTCAGCGGCCTGCTCTCCAAGCCCAGGTTGCTCCCACCTGAGGTGGCTCAGCCCTGCCGACTGAGGGAACACCCACTCCTCTCTAGAGTCACAGACTGTCATGTCGGCAGGACCTGTGCGAGGCTCCAGCTGCCTCACAGCCTCATCAGGACGGTTCAGTTCCAACAAGCAGCGGCCTGAACGTGCACCGATGGGGACTGGTGAACACAGCATAAGGACCCAGCCACACCTGAATGCCTGGTGGCCACCAGTAACACAAACTGGGTGGACACTGACTGCGGGAAGATGTCCCCAACATGCAAGCTTACCAAAGAACACGGCCCTGTCACACGACAGGGGCCTCACAATATTACTGAGTAGGATGGAGTCCATGTGTGTACTTAAGCACAGGGGCATCTTGCAAAACGCCAACAGTGGCTATCTTCAGATGGCAGGATTTGGGGGGACTTCTTCATAAATTGGATTTCCTAATGAGGAGAAACACCTCTCGGCTTTTGAAAAAGCACAGGGTGCTCTATACAGACAGATTTCACACACTTTGCAGGACACCACCGATTATCATCTAAGTGCAGCAGAAATGCACCAACAGAGGGCTGCCATTGGGCTGTCTGTGAACGCAGGGCAGCCACAATCATATTTTCATACATTATTAATTCACTTATTTCACAATATTTATTGAAAGCCCACGTGACAGGTATTTTACTGTGTATGTGACAGCAATGAAAATTACATTCCGAAACTCCAAAAGCAAAAGGTTTGGCTAACAAACTTAATGTACATTGGTTCTTAACCAAAACCTCATACCCTGAAGGGACACTGCCCACCCGACTTCTGACGAACAACAAGTCCTTTAACCTTGAGTGCTCTGAGCCTGGTCCCCACTCTGCACCCTGCATAGATCACATGATGCTGAGAGCCCACTTGGAACAGCACATGTGGCTGGCCTGAAAGAGGCCCCAAGATGGGCTAGGGCCAGCTGTGTGAGCACAGGAGTGGACGCCTGGGGGCTCAGAATGGGACGGGCCGCTCGGGGTTCTTACATGCAGCCGTGAGTCCTGACCAGAACAGGGAAGAGAGTGATCCTGCACCAGGGGCCTGTGTGTGAGCACAAACCACACCAGGCAGATGCGGCTTTGGTCACTCACGTGGCCATTCAGGTTGAATGGTGGGCAAAGAAGTCATGTGATCTGCTTGCAGCTGATGGAGGCAAGCCCTGAACCCAGCCTGAGTCGCCCTGAAGCCCACACGGCTCCCTCCAAACCAGACACCAAGAAGGGCTGGAGGCCACAGCTGGAAGCAGGGGGTGCCCTCGCAACATGAAAAGCCACGCTCTACTCTGGGCAGCCAGGTGGCAGCCACACTGGCCCTGCTCTTTGAGGGCTGGGGTTGTCACCGGCTGCTGAGGGCCCAAGGAGAAACACCAGTGTGGACAGGAAGCCTGGGTGAGTGGGTCCCATGGGAGACACACTGCTCACCTCCTGCCTGAGGCCAGCGGCTGGCAGGCCGGGCGACGGAGGTCTCCCTTTTGCAGCCTCTAGCTGGAGTGCCTGAAACAAACGCTCTCTGAAATAACACGGAATGCAGGTGAGATTGGGAGACACGCCTGCAGAAACTGGACCTCTTGGAATAGGAGTTCCAAAAAGACTTTTGTTCCATCTCACTTATTCTATGAAAGCAAATCTATGACCCAACGTGTCTGCATTACAGACAGGCAGCCTCCCTGCTGGGAATTTTCCTGTCCTGGCCGTGACACTCCACCCTGTTAGCTTTGGGAGTAGTCTTCTTTCTCCCTGAGTCATACTTTTCTGGAAGCCCTCCAGCCCTCGAGCTAAACCTGCAATACCCTAAAAAGGTAGGTGAGTGGTGCTTCTAGGATTTAAGTGTCTTTTTCCACCTACTGGCACAGAAGTTGGGTATGTTTCTACCCAAACTAACGCAAAAACAGACCTGGGAGGCAATGTGTGCCGGCATGTTTGGTAACTCTGCAGTTACACCCCAATTTAAAAACGGGGAGACAGAGAGGAAACTCTTTCCCTTGTCCACAGTTGTACTTAGCATTTTCTGCTTTTTAACAAGTTGTACTTAGCATTTTCTGCTTTTTTAAGGTTTGCAACCGACTCCTGAACTACGCAATGCAAAATGCTCCTTAGACCCCCTATATATGTTCAGAGATTTAAGCGGGGTAATTAAAAATGCAGAATTCCTCAAAGAATGTCTCTGTCAACTGGTTAATATAATAAAGGCTTCATTACTGTGCTGTGATTATAGCATGAAATGAAGCAGACCAAGTTCAAGTTCAGGAATGCCAAGACATTAAAAACTACCAGACAAGAGAGGAGACAAAAATCTGCTCTCACAATCAGGTTATCAAACTGCAACTGCCGAACTGAATCCAGCAGCTTGAGGAAACTGATTTTAAGGAACTGAGTCCATTGACATATTTAGTTTTTCAAAGAATTTGCTCGTAGCGCAAAATGAAGATGCGGGATGTCTCTTTAAGATTCTGCAGGAACAGGGAGGGCAGTCATACACTCGACAGAGACCCTCTCCACCTGAACAGGAACCCCCAAGGAGTGTCCCCAGTACAGATGAAGGCACCCTGTGCAAGTTCTGGGGCACGTGCAGGCTGGCACTTTTTGTCACACCAACCTCTGACAGCAAAGAGTAAGGAAAAGGGAGACGTGCAGGGTTCTGGGTCCCCCCCCTCGGCGAGCCAGGGAGTTGGCCAGCTCCTGCGGCCTGTCAGGGGCTGAGGCTCCACCAGGGCTCAGGTTGATAGGAACAAGCTGCCGGGCTGGCTGCTCCCATGGAAACAGGGTCAAGCTGGCAACAACAAGCATGGCTTTAAAAGAGCCACCTGTCTCCAGGAAGCCCGGCACGCGGCCTTTCCCTTCTGACTTTTCAAGTTTACAGAATTAAAATGAAACATATCTGCTGCTGACCATGGCAGGAAGAAGACCCTCCCCATAGGTCCCAGCCCTGCTAATGAACTGCTGTGTGACTCCCAGCAAGTCAATGCTCTCCAAGATGGGACAGGGTGGCCTACCGACTGCTAAGGTATCTGGGACAGCATTGGCACTCTGGGGCATCCCTGGGCCAGGCAGGGTCTGGGGGCATCAGGGAGCATCTACATGGTGGCATTAACCAACCAAGCCACACGTTCTGCCTGAGCAGTGACATGCCATCGAGACTAAGAGGACTGAGGTACTGTTGCCACCTTCCGGGCTGGTAGGCTATCGAGAGAGCACAGTCACCAGGGGCACTAAAGGACAGAGGAGCCAGTGATGATATAAAGAGATATGAGAGGAGCGTCCACTGCGGTTCTAAGAGCCCACAGGCAGGACACCTGGCTCGGAGGCAGAGCTCTCCTCCAGGACCCGCAGCCCGGCCTTCCAAGCCAGCCCCTGCCCCCCAGAACTGGGCCTGGGTCTTCTCCCCTCCTGACACCAACCAGAAACCCATTAGCTTCACAAACGCTGCTGCCACCTGCTTCAGGAGGCTGCTCACGCTCAGGGTGAGCGTGCAGCCCCCGCGGGCACCAAAGGCTCGGCCTCCACAAACCCACCAGCGCCTCAGGCAGGGCCAGGGTGAGGCTGTGCACAGCTGTGAACTGGGTGGCAGGGCCTGAGATAGGTGCGTCCTGGCTGGCCCTAAAAACCTCTCCCCTTGCCCACACACGGGAGCCTTGGGCACCAGCGACCACCACGCCAGCTGAGGGACAGCCACGTGCAGTGGCCTAGCTGGTTTCAAAGGCAGGGAAGGGAGGGAGGGAGGGAGACAGGGAGATGGAGAGACAGGGAGGGAGGGAGGGAGGGAGGAAGGTGACCCAGCGGCTACCCACAGAGGGACGCTCAATGGTCCTTCGCAGACACCAAAGGTCTGCGGAACCCTGTGCTGCGCCAGGTTCTCTGCACGACGTTTCTTTTCTTTGGGGCCAGGGGTCGAACCCAGAGGCTCCACCACTGGGCCACACCCTCAGCCTCTTTATCTTTCATTTTGAGACAGGGTCTTGCTGAGTTGCTTAAGGCCTTGCTGAGTTTCTGGGGTTGGCCTAGAACCTGCGATCCTTCGCCGCAGCCTCCGGAGTAGCTGGGATTATAGGTGTGCACCAGCATACAGCCCATATTATCATTTCAGAAATAATGCCCCACATACTCAATGAATAAAGGGATAGGATCAATACAGCCTTTGCCTTTTCCTCCAGTGCTGGGGTCTAACACATGCGAGGCAAGCATGCTACCACTGCGCACATCCCCAGCCCTTATATGTAACCCACAGCACCAGGAAACCAAAACTTTGAGTTGCGGGTTGTGTTGACACTATACTGCAGTGGCCTGGATGCAACTGTGGCATCTCCGTGGGGTGCCTGCACTGGAGTCTTGTGTAACATTCTGGCAAATGCAAAACTACAGGTACCAAAAAGAGTCAAGGCTCCCACAGGCTGGACTGGGGCTGGGGACAAAGCACAGCAAAGAATGTGGGGGAGGACCGCCTACTCTGAACTGAGGCAGAGGCCACAACACACAGGGGCCATGGGAATTCATGCAGTCTAAAGGGAGTGGATCTTACCGGGTGTAAACCTGGCTTTAAAAAAATCTCTCCCTGAGCGAAGAACTCGTTTTACACCACCATCTCCATACCGGTTCCAGAAAGGACATCAGTGCAGCCAAGACATGATCCAAACACAACTGTCCCAACCAACTGTCCGTATTGTCATCACTGGAGGAGCTATGGGGATGGTCCTCACACCTACCAGGAAGAGTTGAGCAGCCTGGCTGGCTGGGAGGAGAGGCAGGCAGGCCAGCCTGGTGGGAGCCTGCTCTGTGCTGCCCAGCCCTGACCTCAGGCCAGTCCAGCCTGTACCTCCTGCTGTGAGAGCTGGGGGGTGGGGGGGTGGGGAGGGGCAACAGCCCCAAAGCTATTGCGAACATATACGCAGGATGTCGCACAGATGCCTTTGCACCGTGAATGCCGCGTCCATGAGTATTACTGTAGTCACAGGCTCTACTTGTAAAACTGCTTCAATTCACACGAAGAACACTCACGCACCACTTCACACCAGACACACGCGGCCCTGCTGCTACCACACTCCACTGGGGGCAGGGTTTTGCAGCCGTCTCTGCCCCTTCTCCATGCTCTGGAGGCAGCTGGGCCATCTCCGTCCACAACGCGCCCACGGGCCCTAAGGTGGCAGGTGTGGAGTAGGAGGGCTGCCGGTCCCCCAGGAACCCCCATGGCCAGGGCTCAGACCTCAACAACCCTTCACCCCAAATAACCCTACAGTCGCCCAGCACTATCTGCCTGGGGTGGCCTCTGGCAAGTCACGGGCCCAGGTTCCTCTGGTATGGAAGAGGAGACTGGACTGGTAACCCGGAGGGCGCCTTAGGGCCTACACGCCGACCTCCTCATTCCACTCGGCTTCCTGGGCCCAGGGATGGGTCCCCGCTAACCTCCAGGGACGACAGCACCAATATGGTTCATGGAGGCTTCTCCCTGATGCTCCCCTGCCCTGGCCACCACAGCTGGAGGACAGTGCCACCCACATCTCAGGGGCCGTGTGGCACACACTCCTGAAGATGCCCCATGGGGGACAGCAATGACAACTCTCGCACCGTGCCTGCAGGAGAAGGCCTGGGGCCCAAGGGGCAGGGCGGTTCAGGACACCGAGGGGCCACCACCGAGCCTGCTACCCCAAACCGGCCCCCAAGCAAGAACTGGAGGTGCCAGTTCTATATGCAGCTGGCCAGGCCTTTCCTGGTACTGGTCTCAGGTGGGCCTGGGCCAGCACTTCACACGCAGCCCACCCAGGGGACTTTATAATTCATGAGGCCAGGGGACCGCTGCCAGGGTGGCGCCACAGACAGGAAGTCAAGGTTCCTCTCTTTCTTCCTTCATGTTGTGTTACTGGGGACTGAGCCCAGGGTGCTCAATCACACCCCCAGCTCTTTTTGTTTTTTTAAATTTGAGACAAGGTCTTGCTAAGCTTCCAAGGCTGGGCCAGAGCTTGCGATCCTCCTGCCTCAGCCTCCTGAGTCCTGGGATTGCAGGTGTGCACCCCCACACCTGGCTTGAAGGTACCTTCCTAACCAGTGCAACTCTGAGGACCATGAATCTGGACTTCGCAGCCTCTGAGTAGCGGGTCCAGGCTGGGGTAAGCAGGTGGAATGACAGGAAGCCCTCCAGGGGCAAAGCAGACAAACCCCAGAGGGAGGAGGCCCCGCCTATACAACCTCAAGGGAACGGGACTTCCACAGGCAGGCCGGCCTTGAGGAGCTCTCCTCTGCCTAGTTACCCCACACAGGGTCCCCGCCCGCTCACCAGGAAACATGGCTTTTCCTCCTGTTCCTCCAAGAAAACTCAGAGCACCCCTGGAAGCCCACGTCCTGGTATCTGCTCACTCTGGTGGCCAGCCAGAACTCAATCCCATTTCTTCCCAAACTCTGGAACCTTGATCTTGTCCCAGAATTCCTCCCCTGCTTCTCTGTAGATTCTGCCTTTCACCCCACCTAGGAACAAACTCAGGGCTTCCCCAGCAGCCAGGAGAACCTGCCCCCACCAAGGGGTGCTTCTCTGGCTACGGCTCTTCCAAGGTCACTCGCCCTACCCCCAGTTCCATTGCTGAGCCAGCCTTCCCCCCATGGCCCTGGCTTTCTCATTCAAGAGTGTCCCTGCTGTCCCAGTGTCTCCTGTTTCCCTGTACTGCACATGAGCAGCGATGGTTCCAGGTACAGAACAGCCATGCCACCACAACAGGCACCGACACTCGCTGAGCCTCAACAAAGCCGGGGCCATCAGCCTCGGGGTCACTGCCATCGTCCCTGGGAAGGGTGCACACCTGGTGGCAGCCCTGGGTTCCTGCATGCCTCCACTGGGCACTGCCCTCCTGATTTTTTTCACTAACTACTTGATAATGAAAGCCGATCACCACACCAGTCCCTGGCGGGCTGGGAGGGCCCAGAGGCAGGCTGGCACCAGCAGACGTGCCAACGTACTGCTCAGGGTGGTGGAAGGCTGACGGAGCACCGCAGGCTCCAGCCATCCGCAGCTCTGTTCAGGTGTCCTCTGTGGCTGCACTTGGTCAACAGTGACACCCCCACACCCTGGGCTCCCCCTGCTCCTCACCGGGAGGTGCTGTTCGCACCTCTGCTTCTGGAGAACACAGCTCACCCGCTGTACTTTGGCCAGAATGACTTGAAGCGAACCCGAGGGTTTGCTTTGGAAAGGAGCTCAGAGGAGGGCTGGATGGCGGCCTTGGACGATAAACACCTCCCCCCCCACCCCACCCCCGCCTCTGGCACGGCACCCTCCCCTCGTGAAAGTGCTTTCTGGGACAACCTGAGTTTCATGACCCTGGGGCCAGTGGGCTGAACGAGGAAGAGAGGGACAAGGTCCACAGGGCAGGCGAAGGGAACTTCACTGAGCGTCACAGAGTGCTCCTCTGCAGCCTGCACAAACCCTCACACACAGAGGGCTCAGGCTGGGAGCTCAGGTCCGTGAAGTCCTCACACCCGAGAAGCCTCTAGAAACGTGAAACAGAAGAGGTTCGTTTCAAATCCTAACAATTTTGGTGTTAAGCGTGATGGTTAGCAGGGCTCTGATGAAACACCTCTGATCAGGCAATAGTCATGAAAATAAGGCACTCATCAAAACTCTGACATGTGCAAGGCCCTGGGTTACATCCCTGGCACTGGATTGAAATAAAAAGTCAAATAAGCTACCTTTAAAATAAGAATTAAAGAAACTGGCCGTAACTTTCAATGCCTAACCTGGGGGAAGTCCGAGAGGGCTTTCAAAGTTGCCTCGCACAGCTGGACCCGAGCAGCTGGACACCCTCTGACACAAGCCTGGAGGCCACAGCCTCCCTGCCAGCCGGGGGTGGCTGCTCCAGCCAGAGCAGCTCCTCTGACTGGCCACAGGCCATGAGGGCTGAGATAGACTTGACATTGAGAGCCTTACTAGCCAGCTGTTAGGGTGGGGTGGAGGAGAGGGGAAGGGCCAAATAAAGCAAGCTTCCTCCGTCAGCAGTACATGGCCTCCTGGCCTTCAGCCACCCTGAAGTCACTTTTTCAAACTGCTACAGTAGAAGACAGAAGTGACTTTTTAAAAGTCATTTCAAAGTAATAATGCTCCATAAAGTTTTTCTAACTTAGGGCTGGAAGACATGGTGGTTATTTTCAAATGTCTGGTTAAAAATTAGAAAGTCTCAGAGGGAAGCCACAAATATGTGAAGGACCCTCAGCATTTCTATTTCGGTTCAAGAACCGAAGAGCAGAGAGAATGAATGAACATCTTCAGCTTCACTTTGTAGGTACAACAGTCGGTGGCAGGTCAGAAATCTAAAAGTTGCTAAAACAAATTCTTATTTCTCTATGCAACGTGAAACCTACTGATGATAGTACAGAAATCACTACAACCTTTTAACATCAGAATTATTTTCTTCTGCTAGTTTCGATGCTTTAAAGGAAAGACAAACCATAAAGTACATTAAGAAATCCAGGACAGAGCTGGGGCTGGGCTCAGTGGCAGAGCGCTTGCCTAGCATGCCCGAGGTACTGGATTCGATCCTCAGCACCACATTAAAGAAAAGAAGAAAGAAAAAGAAATCCATAACAACTCATAACATGAGACTACAGACTTAATATTGTTTGCCTAAAAAAAAGTGAACAGCTAGCCCCAAATTCCTTTTTAAAAATCCAATACAGGGGCTGGGGATGTGGCTCAAGCGGTAACGCTCTCGCCTGGCATGCGAGCAGCCCGGGTTCGATCCTCAGCACCACATACAAACAAAGATGTTGTGTTCGCTGAAAACTAAAAAATAAATATTAAAATTCTCTCTCTCTCTCTCTCTCTCTTTAAAAAAAAAAAATCCAATACATTATTTAAAAAAAAAAAAACTAAACTAAAATGTCCACGTAAGCATAAATACTAACAAAGGCTCTGTATTTTTTAAAGCTCCTCAGAATCCCTGGAATAATGCCTGCCAACTAAAACACCTACTATGAATTTAGTAATGGGCTATGTGCACATAAATTACAAGGCCAGACATTTTAAAAGGAAAAAAAGGTGATTTATTGACACACTGGAGACACGGCGGGAGAGAAGCACTATTTCAATTTTCCATATATTCCTCGGCGCTGCAGATGTGCTAATGCAAAAAGAATCCCAGAGCGAAGATGGCTGAGCTCTGGTTCCATGGATCTGCTCCTTGGCTCCTCGGAGGAAGGGCCGCCACGCCCCCTGCCCACGCCCACTGCCCACACTGGCAATCAAGACAACCGGTACGGTACGCAGCCAGCGTTTATCTGGTTTCAAGTACCATGCACTCGGTCAAGCAAAGTGTGTCTCAAAATCTTATTTCAGTAAAAATTAAAATCTAAACACCACGTTCCCTTATCTCACTGTGGTGGGCCCTGACCCACGTCCCACGCTGCTCCTGCCCGCCGCTGGCCCTGCGCATGGCTGGCATGCACACCCACTGACCTCACTTCCTGTTAGAAGCAACATTTTTCCTGCATTGTGGCAACCATTTAAAAAACAGGTGAAAAACTTTTCATGTTTTTTTTTTTTTTTAATGTGTAAACTAAATAAATACATCCTTGTTCTTGGTTTTGAATTCAAGGAGCCAGAAGCCAAGGCCATTCTCTGAGTAGGCCGTGGGGACTGGACGCAGCACCCCCCAGGAAAGGGACCTCAGCTTCTCCTCCCTGTGCCTGTGGCCGACAGCTTCCCAGCTGCTGTCTCCCAGGGCGGGAGCAGTGGAGGCTGGGGGAGCAGTGGAGGCTGGAGCTCCAGACAGGCTGGGAGCCCACCCATCAAGCACAAGCTTCAGGACCACAGGTGCGAGAGCAGCCTCTGGGTGGCACCGAGCATCCCCGGGGGACCCAGCTCGTCACACATGCGCAAGCGCAAACGGAGGGGTGAGGGGGGTTCCTGGCACTTTTGATTATGTGAACACACCTGACCCCGGGGAAACAGGCTGAGACCAGCCCCATATTTCAGACAAACCAAATAGCCAACAGACAGTAATGGCCTGACGCTACTGATGGCCCCGGCCAGAGGCGAAGTAGCGCTTAATCTTCTGAAGGAAACTGTCAATGCAGGGAGCCCGGAGCCGACCTTTCGCCCGGTCTTAATCACAGCCACCTATGATAACAGAGTGGGGTTTATTTTTATGCCTGGCTCCAGACTAAAATGATCAATCCTTCCATTTTGACTACTTTGTACCCACAGGATGAACTGGAGTGAGCGAGGCCCACGTGGTTTTCATGGCTCCCTCGGGGCCCACGTGGAGCCAAATTCACCAAAGAACAATATCTAAAATAACTCCATCAAAACCCTGAACACTTCATCAAGGCTAAATCTACAAATTCAATGAAATGCCAATAAAAATCCATTTCAAAATTCCTCTTAAGAAATAAGACTTTTTAGCTGGGCGAGGCAGCGCACGCCTGCAATCCCAGCAGCTTGAGAACTTGATGCAGGAGGATCACAAGTTCAAGGCCAACATGGGCAACTTAGTGAGGCTCTGTCCCAAAATAAAAAGGGGGGGGCAGGGGATGTGGCTCAGTGGATAAGTGCCCCTGGGTTCAATCCCAGGTACCCCACTACCACCAAAAAAATCAAGTAAGAATTTCTAAAACGGAACTCAATAAACAATTCTGAAAGTCTCACGGGAGATAAGGAGCCACACAGGGTCTAGCTGACACAGAAGAGCAAGGAGCAGGGGACTTCCCATCGAAGACTACCACTGACGTGGGGACAGCAGGGGATATCAGCAGAGCAGTGCGCAACTGCCACAGGCCTGGGCAGCCGGAAACAGAGCGTTGTGGCTGCCAGAGCACAGAGGGGACCTGGGGCGATTCCCTGAGGAACGCTGGGCGGGGTGGAAGAGGGCTCTGGGAAGGACCCGAGACTCAGCGGAAAGGATGACACGAGGCACCCAACGCCATCCACAGAGTGCAGCCCAGGCCCAGTGCCATTCCCGCGTGGAAAACAAAACCAAAGTGCCACACCAGTGAAAGGGAGCAGAGGAGGCTGTCCTGGGACATCAGCACAGCGGGTGGCATCATCTGCATTCCAAATGACAAGTGGCACCATGAGCATGAAGACAAGACAAGCCCGGCCTGGGAGGAGCCGTCTGCAAGGCAGAACCTTACAATGTTCAGATCTGGCAAGGCGGGCTCCCCGCCAGTCAGTGAGAAGCCAACAAGTGTCCACCAGGAAAAGCAGGGAGGGACAGAGCAGAGGAGGTGCGGAGGGACACTGCACAGAGGCCAGCTGTGCGGAAAGGTGCGCCCCTGCAGAGAGATGAGGAAGTCAGCAGCCAGCACAGGGCACAAGTGAGCCACCCCGCAGCAGGAGCAGATAGGGGCTGGGGCAGGGGACGGATTCAGGTGCTCGAGTGTGACACCTGGGGATGTGCACACCCTGTGACCAGCGACAGCTGGGAGATCCTAACGCCACTCCAATAAGTATGGAGAGGTGCACAACAACCTAGATCCCAACAGCCGTCCCAACAGCATAGGGATTTGGGCACAGTGGACACAGTGTCACCGGCCGCACCAGTAACCCAAGGCACAGGCCCCTGTGACTCATCCCTGGACAATAACCCTGGGTAAAAGGTGAAGTCTAAGCGGGTATGTGTGTATACAGAAGGTGCCACTCGTGTGACACCATCTTGTGAAGAGTGACCTCCTGTGTATCCGCTACTAGGAATGAGCGGACCCCACTGTGAGCACACGAAGCCTGCAATGTGAGACGTGGCTCTCAGGATGGCGCCCACCTGAGGAGGAAGGGGCAGGAGGGATCGAGTAGGGGAGTGACCTTGTGTGTTGACTTGGGGGTCGGGGACAGACATCAGAAGCAAACAGGCCAAAACGTCAAAGTCTCCTGAGTCTTCACAAAGGGTATGGAACACCTACTGCATTTCCACACTGATCTGCAGGCTGGAAACGCCTTGGAGCAGAGCTGAAGCCCGAGTGGAGATTCCATGAACGTGAGCACCTCTGCACACACCAGGTCTCTCAAAGACCATCTTCCAAGGAGAGAATCCGGCAGGGATACCTCTACCCTGTGAACCACTAACGCACCAGAGGGACATGCCAACCTCAACCACACGGAGATGGAGGGCTTATGCACTATACCATGTGGGCCTGCCCACGCTTTGGGAGGTCTGTCACTCCTTGACATCAGCACTCAGGTCTGGCCTTGAGGCCCACTGTGAGCAGGACTCTCCTCTCACAGGAGCTGGCTTGGCAGCGAGTACAGCCCGCCAGCACCCACCCAGCTGTGCGGACTGCCAAGCTCCCCTGGAAACTCTGCCGTGGAGCATCATCACTCCCATTTTCTGGATGAGGAAACAGAGACTCAGAGGTGGTGTGGCCCAGCAACGTCTCCACCAAAATCCACCCCACGTGGATCTGTGTACAGGCCTCTCCTCTAGGGCTATTAAACTCTCGGATCATCTGTACTGCTCAAAATAGCTCTTGAAAAACCACAGGATGCACGCAGGAAGCGGCCCATGGCTCAGGAAGGACAGGCCAAGCCGGCCCTGATGGCAGCTGGATGGAGGCTGCAGGGACGGCACGTGGGGCTCATGGGAGGAGAGCGCCCGTGGGTCTCCAGCACCCCACAGCCCAGGTCAAGACCTATGTGCAGATCTGACTGCTGCTGGTGGCACAGAGCAGAGGCCAGGGTCACCTGCTTATTGGTTACCTGAGAGGCTCCCCCTCACTCAGCATCCAGGACTTGAGCTTTCCAAGGTCCACATTCAAGGGCATCACTGGGCTCAGACTGAAGAGAGACGGAATGCGATGTCTCCAAATAATGACATGCCAAGAGCCAACCAAGGTGACTGGGCCTTCAGAAATTCTGGGGCCCCCACTGCTAAACAAGAGGCCCAGATTCATTAATGATGGTTTTAAAATCTCCATGGAAGGCTTTGTACACGTGTGTGTGTGTGTGTGTGTGTGTGTGTGTGTTCATGTATGTGCGTGCATGGGTATGTGCGTGCATGAGCGAGTGCACGTGTCCGCACCCCCAGCATGCATGTGGATGTTGGAAGGCAGGAAGAATATGGAGGAGTGGGTTCCATTCTTAGGTGCCCAATACCTTTGTGGAGCCTGAAGTCCCTTTGCTGCCCCCTGACGACCACCCACTGCCCTCTGTCCTGTTTCAGCTCTCAGCCACCTGCAGTCAGCAGGCGTGACACTGGTTTCTGTAGCCACCGCCATCTGCCCCACTAGGGTAAGAGCTCTAAGGGGTGGAACCTCTCCGCCCCCACTGTGTCGCAGCATCTCACCTTGCCCCTGCCATCAGGAAGGGCTTCACACTACTTTCAGAAGAAAGGGAGAGAAGAAGGAAGAAAAGCATTTATTAAGCACTTAACTGCATATTCCATGCACATGAATTCAATTCACCCTTCTACCACCTGGGCTACTGAGGTCAAGCATCCCTAATCTGAAAATCTGAAATCCCAAATGCCCCAAATACTCCCGAGATGCTAAAAAAAACTTTCAGATTTTAGCGCATTTTCGATTAAAGATGCTCAATTGGTGAAGTTTAGAGAAACATTCCCAAATTAAATTTAAAAATAAAACCTCCAAAATCTGAAACTGTTCTGGTCCTAGGCATCTCAGGTGAGGACACTGGACTTGTGTCAATGCCTTCTGCTCACAGGAGGTCCCAGTCTCAGAACTGTCAGTGACCTCGCTCAGGACCCTGATCTTACAGGACCCTGATGCAGACAGAACTATTCCTGTAGGTGAAGACCTGAGGCTGAGCTTCCGCCCAGTGCTGCTGAGGTCACAGTGCTAGGGAGCAGCACAGGACCCGACTGAGGCTGGAGGTGCACAAGCCAGCCAACCCCCTGCCTCGGCCTCTACAACCCCTCCCAAACCTGGCGCAGGGTCTTTCTGGAATGTGGGGGAATAATGCAGCTGCCAGTCCCTCCTGACCGGGCCACCCTCAGGGCCTAGTTCATACATTACTGCACCATGCTCAGGACAGCTTTTCCCCCAGGGACTCAGAGGAACCGAGGACATCACCACTGAGGCTGACAAATTGGCTTAACGAGTTTAATTGGTAACAGTTAAAAGTTCACTTTTAATTTTTAAACCTTTCCTGGTTAAAGTCTTATTATAACGTAACGGTGGGTGATTCTGGAATGATTAAACACCCGGGTCAATTATTTGGGCTTTATGATTTTGCCCAATACTGGAGTGGCCTCCTGTCAACTAAGTTGGCACCACAAAAATAAAAACTCACGAGGCACTTTCACATGTGGAGCTATCACAAAGGAGAAGAGAGAAAATCAACTAAAAAGCTGTTCCAGGGCTCTCACACCCCGAGAGAGGAATTTTTAAAAGCAGCTTTACTAAAGTGCAACTTAGACGCCATTAAATTCTCCCTCTCAGAGTGCACAACTCAGCGCTCTGGAGCACGCTCACAATTTGTGCAACTATTACACAGCACGTCTTTATCACCCACATAAGAAACCACACACCCACTACCAGGCATTTTCGGGACCCTCCCTGCACGCCCTGGCGGCCACTGATGTCTTCCTGTCTCCACGAACGCGACCATCCCAGCACTTCCCAGAAACCTGTCACAGGGTGCCTCCCCGGCTCCTTTCACTTAACACAGTATTTTCAAGGTCCACCCACGGTGTGGCACGTGGCAGTTCCCTTCATACGGACGAAGCCCATTCCGTTGGCTGGCTCACCTGCTCATGGACAGCAGGATGGCTTCTACTTTTTGGCCACTCTGTTCACGCTGCTATGGACACCCGTGTGCACACTTCTGTAAGTGTTTTCAGTTCTGTGGGGAACACGACTGGCAGTGGACTTGCTGGGCCACGGAGGAACTAGCTTTTTGAGGAAATGTCAATAAAAGGCACTTCTTGAGTTCTTTTTTAAATTCTGCACAAAGAAATTAAGTAAAATCAGATAAAATTTTTATTTATCCTCTGCCGGCTTGAGAAATGAATCTTGCAAAGTGACGTATATAATGTTTTTTTTTTTTAAATTCTATTTTGGAAAGAAAAGATGGCGACATGAGTGCCAATAATATGCCAGGACCCTGGTGCTCCAGCCACTAGGTGACCGTGAAGCTGAAAGTACAGGCCACAGCTCCGGCCCGCTGCCCGGGCCGCCAAAGGCGGGAGGGGGTGGCAACCAGGCTGGGGCTGTAAACCCAGCGCAGGGGCTACAGCCACGCCCTGAGTCCCAGTGTGTGACCACCCCACGTCCCTGGCCACCCAGCCTGGGGCCTCCTCATTGCCCACTGCCCTTCTGAGACCCGAGTCTGTCGGGACGTGACTGGACTCCCTCCCACCTAAAAGCCACAGCAGCGGCGCAGGGCGAGGTCTTCAAGTCAGCAACTCAACGTGCCCCACGAGCTTCAGGAAAATGACGTTGGCTGGTCACCAGATGGTGGGAAGCAGTTCGGGACTCTAACAAGGACCAAAACGTGAATGGCAAACTCCAGTCGCACGGGCTGCACGGTCTGGCAGCTTGCTAAAGACAAGAAAAGCGCTGGGAGCCCGGCGGACCACGTACACACGCACATGCACGCAGCGGGGAGCCACGGCCCAACAGCACTGGGGCCACAGGGGGCCTCGACCGACTCCTCAGCCATCACCCTTGTCCCAGTGCCCCGCCTCGCCCAGGACTCCTGCAGGCCAGGACGCCCGGGCTCCAGCCAGCTGCCAGCAGCCGCATGACTGTCCAATGGAGTGGCCTTGTATTGCAGGGCGCCCCTTCCAGAAAGTCACTCCTGCGGTGCCTACAGAAGGCCACGGCTACGTGTTGCTGTCCTGCACTCCCACACCTTCCTCCACACTGCGCCAGCATAGGGACCACGACGCAGCCCAAGTCCACGGCATCTCCCAGTCCTCGTCCCCCTCACCTTTGTACAAAGCTGGCACAGGGGGACGCTGTGGCCCTTGCTTTCCACCTGAGTTCAGGAGCACTTCCTCCTGGTCCATAAAGAGCAGAGGCCCAGGCCCCAAGCCCACTTCACAGAGGTGCAAGGCTTCACCCGAGTCCACCTGCAGACGCAGCCCAAGCAGGGAGGAAACAGAAGGTCGTGGGCCTAAGGCGAAGGGCCAGCCAGGACTCGGGCGTCAGGAAACAAGCCAACACATGAGCACAGGTCACACCAGCACCAGAGTCGGGGACAGGAGCCCGGCCAGGCCACTGCCCTGGGCCAGACAACAAGGGAAGAAGATGGGCTGGCCTGGGTCTGACAACCAGGGACCTGGGTCCCCAATGATCAGGACCAGAGCCGAGCTCTGCTGCTGGCGACAGGAGCATGATGTCACATGCTCCTGACAGGCAGATGTAGATGGCACAGACACAAAGCAACCAGCATGATGAACCAGGTGTCCTGAGGGTCCATGCGCCAGCCAGCAGGCAATGTGGAGGCAAGGGAACGGCATTCGAGGAGCAGCCTGGAGGCCGCGTGGCCATGATGCGGGGCGAGATGGGAGTGGAGCAAGCCAGACACCCAGAAATGGTCAGGGCAGAGTGGACGCTGACCTGGTACCGGTGCCCAGGACACAGGTGAGGAACACCGCGGCACCAGGAGTCGGCTCTCCTCCCGCTCCCTCCCACAGAGGCTGGCCTCCCCGAAAAGCCAAGGAGCAGGGGGAGGCTGGGCCGCAGCCCAGCGATGAGCATGTGTCTCCCGCAAGGCCCAGGTCCACCCAGCACCATGACAAGAAAAGCAAAAGAACTCCACAGAGCAAAGAGCCCACCTGGGTCTCCCCAGAAGCAGTCAGACACTGAGACCACCTTCTTGCAGTCACACGTCACAGTCCCAGGTGGCAGGAGGCTGTTAGTCGCTGCGTTCCTAGAAGGACACCACCCTGGGCGACTTGGTCCTCACTGGACTAGTCCCTCTCTGCCACATTACTCCTTGTGGCAGGTCTCCACTGTCGTGCCAGTCAGACAGTGTGTTCCCCAAAGCCCCTGCGACTCTGCCCCAAGAGCCTCCAATGCATCTATGTGCTGAGAGGTGCTTGTCCCATCAGGAAGCCACCAAGAGCATGGGCTCCACAGCCGGCTACGTGGACAGGCCCAGCTGGGCACAAAGCAGCTGTGGGAGCAAACGCAGAAGTGAACTGAAGGAGCTGGATGTGGTGAGCCTCGCTACTGGAGAGGCTGAGGCAGGAGGATCACAAATCCAAGGCCAGTCTCAACTACTTGTCAAGACCCTGTCTCAAAATAAAAAGGGCTGGGATGTGGCTCGGTGGTGGAGCGCCCCTGGCTTCAATCCCCAGGACCATGAAACCACAAGCAGCAAACAACAAAGTAACAGAATGGAAAAGCAGGAAGAGGCGATTCCTAGGTAGAAGAATGGGACTCTAGAGCCACCCCTGGCGACCCCTGAAGAGAAGTAGCAGGTTTTCCTGGTGCCACAGCCTCATCTATTCCCTGGAACCACACCTGGGAAACCCAGGGCCTGCCACACCTCTGACATGACCACAGAGAGGCTGAGGAGACACCGGGCAGCGAGGCCCACACCCACCCGCTTCCATCCCCCAGCCGCCTGCCCTGGGCAAGAACAAAGCTGCTTCCTGCAGTAGGGGCGCCTGCACCGCGGCCAGCCCACAGAGCCCCGTCACACCATGGTTGTCTCTGCCCTGCACCCATCTCCTGTGCCACAGCACCCAGCCCCAGCCAGGGCATAGCTGTTTCTGCCAGAGTCAGGCCTTGGTGCCCCTCATCATCCCCTGAGCTCTGGGGCCTGGGCTCCTTCCCCCCTTAGCATCCACTCTCTGGGTGCAAGGCGGAGGAGGGTGGTGGAGACCCAGATGCTCCTCCTGGCCTGGCAGCGGACACAGGCAGCAGGCATCTAGGGGACCGCATTCTCAAGCAGGGGCTCAGGTGCTGCACGCTCATCAATGTTAACGGTCAAGACCGGGGCTCACGGCTGGGGCGTGGCTCAGAGTGGGGCACTTGCCTGGCAGGCTCGCTACTGGAAAGGCTGAGGCAGGAGGATCACAAACGAACAAAAAGCCCTCAAACAGAAGTGTTCCGGGGCTGATCTCATCAGAAGATGTGGCCGAGCCACCCAGCACTGAGCTCGCTCATGCCCGCCCTGCTGCCTGGTGAGAAGGACAAGGAACTCAAGACAGGGACAGCACCTTCCCCCAGGCTGAGCCTGTGGCCAGTGGAAGGTGTTCCATAAGTACCTGTGAAGTGACCGACTGTCCTACAGACCGCGCTGGGAAGACCCTAGCTTCGTTTGGGGTCTTTCTGTGATGTTCCCTGAGCTGGCCCCATGGGCCAGAAATCTTTGTGTCTAATGCATCGCGCAGTGGGCGTTTCAATGCCAACCACGAACACTCTGCAGGCCAGGAGCCAGGCCTGCGCAGAGCCCTCCATACACACCACGCCGCAGCCCTGCGAGCCGGCCTGGTGGGAGAGCCGGCTGGTTTGGTATGAAAACAATGAAAGCTGGAGAGGTGAAGTGATTTGCCCAAAGCCACGCAGCCAGCAAGTCACCCGCGACAACGAACATGAACAACCACATGCCACGGAAATCCTGTTGCTGTGCTCCGAGAGCGATCATCAGTCCAGTTAGGGATGGATGTTCATTCAGAAAATTTAAACGCATTTTTTATTCTTTTTGATTCAAAGAAAATGTGTAAAACTTTATCTAGAGTAACTGCAGTGTCCTTCAAGTTAACTGCGATTTTTGGATTAAAAAGATGCAAGTGAGAACACCAAGTGGTGAAACTTAAAACAATCCACTCTAAACCAAAGCTCTCAGGCTCCAGTCATCCCAGCGCCCTGCTGTTCCTGCAGCACCACCCCATCCAGCCTTCTCCTCCTGGCCCCGAGCCTCTCCAGTCACCCTGAAGGGCCTCCTAGGCCGACACCCACTCCCTGGTGAGAGCTTGGGCAGCTCCTGATGTCAGATGCTCAGAACTTCAGGGGACATGGGTGGAAATGCTCCACTCTCACAGAACAGAGGGAGGGGGCATGCACATGGAGATTCAGCACTGTGGCCCGCACCAGTAGGCCCCATTGGCCAGGAGTTGGGACCTTGAGCACCATGGTGGTGTCCTCCAGACAGGGGCTGCTTTCCCTGATGACAAACCAAATATTTTAGCCACCGCCACATGAAGTTCTAAGCACCCTACATTTCACATGTTCAGTGTCCAGGCATGTTGACTCCACAGTGAACGGTGACCTGCTTGTCTGGTGGCACAGCCAGAGGCAGTGACCAGTGGTGAGAAGAAGCCATGGGTCCCTGGGACCCAGATCCCAAACAGAATGATAATGCAATGTCCCTTCTGGGACCCGGGCTGGCACACCCTGAGGTTCCGCATGTGCTGTCAGACCCCAGCGTGCCATCTGAGCCCACAACCCCTCTGCGCCTCTGTGGCCCTGGCGGCCCCTGTCACTGCAGGAGGCCTGGCTAGAGGAGGGAGGGCCAGAGGGCTAGGCGTCTCCACGGGACAGCCACACTGGAGCACAGCTTGGTGGGGGGTGGGGGGTGGGCAGCAGGTGGCAGACCTGAGACTTCAGCAGGTCCGCTGAGCCCCGCTGCTCCTCCTGTGCCACCACGCTTCCACCCAAAATATTGATTCTAAAATGGAGGTTAATTATTCAATTTCCAGAATGCCCCGTGAGGACAGCCCTGGAGAGCGAGTTCTGCTGAGACATTTAAAATGGGTCCCCTTGTAAAGCCTCTGCTCCCACGTCACTTCCCAGGAGAGGTGGATTAGAAAGGTGCCCTCCCCCAAAGTGGCTTTTCTTCCAGGCCTGTTCCTCTGTCCTCCCTGGAAAGCCAAGAGTCACAGGGAGACTGCTGAGGTCTGTGGCGGTGGCAGCCCACTCGCCCCAGAGAGCCAGGCGGGCTACCCTGCAGGTGCCCCGAGGGCCACCCGGCTGCCCATTTGTCTGGAGGACTCTGGCTTCTTTGCATTTCTCACTAAGCCTGAATCGGGCACAAAGGGACCTGAGAGACAGACGAAGAGTGCACTGCCCGCCACTCTGGGCACTGTCCTCCCAGTGACAGTCAAAAGAGGCAGGAGCGTGTGAAGAGCAGTTCCCAGAGCCCTTTACAGCGCACTTCAGCAAGGCGTTTCAAAGGCCGTAGCAGGTGAAATGCAGGCTCTAAAAGAAACATCGGGCAATGGGCCTCACATGCGCAGCCTCAGACTCTCCGCTGCAGACCCATGGCCGCCCCACATGTCCTTAAGGACTCTGGTGGCCTCTACCCACCGTGGGGCACAGGCCAGAACAGGCCACACGTCTGCACCTGCACTTGCATGGTGCCCACCCAGCTTGTTCCACACCTGCACCTGGAGTCAGCCAGTACCATGATGTTCCTGGACAAGCTACCCACTGCCGTGTCCCCAGAGCCCAAGCAGGGCAAGCATGACGTTCTGCTGGGGCTATGGACAATGCAAAAGAGGCAGGCGGCTGGCCACACATTGTCTGATCAACCACAAAACGCCCGAGACACGTGTCCCAGGGGTGTGCGAGAGCCACAGCCCCTCCGGGAGGTCTCCAGGGAACCCCTCACCTCCGGAGTGTTCTTCTTGAACTCGCGGCTCTGCTCGATGAGCCGCTTCCTGGACTGTTCGCTTTCATCCTGACGGTTCGCCAACACTGTCGCGGTGGCATCGAGTTCTCTCTGTGGAGGGACACAAGAAGGAAAACAAGGATTGTGATCGTACTTTCTACCAGAAGGGTTCACATGTCCACCTGACCAGGACACTCAACAGAGACCCCTGGGGCTCCGAGACACCCACTCATGGGCAGAGGAGGGACTCGGGCAGTGAGCACCATCCCCCTGCCCCACAGGCCCTGGCTGGAGAAACCCAAGCTTGCTCAGCCTGCCACGCTCGCCACGCTGTTCCCCACACACACTGCCCAGTGGCCATGCCTAGAACAGCACACACAGAAACAGCGTCTCCACCACAACCAATGTCGGCAATGCCTCCCTCCGAAGCAGCTCAGGATGCTCTGAGCAGGCCTCTCGGGCCACTCTCCTGAGTCCCAGTCCCCTGATGAGCACAGCGCTTCCCACCAGGGCTTCTGTCTTGCTGTCCTTCCGCGGTGCGGGCCTGGGATCTTACAGTCACATCTGATTTGCTTTCATTCAACAAATATTTACAGGGAGCTTAACTCTGGGTCAGGCACCACACTCAGGACAATTAACCTGTTAATCTTGTAAACTTCCCAGAAGCAAGGCCCCTGAGAGGGGCAGTGACTCTCAAGCAATCTTACTTGCCCTGGACAGACTTGGGGACCACTGCAGGGGGTCTCCAGAAGAAGACCTGCCCGGGTGGAGGGTGCTGGGCTCTGCTCTACTCCGCAACCTGACGCTGGTGTCAGGAACTTGTGCCCTGGCCTCAGAGATTCTGGGGGGAGCTGCCAGGAGTAATGTAAAGCAGGCTGCGGCACATGGGCCCAGAAGTGGGGCTCCAGGCACGTGGCAGGAGCACAAGCCACGTGGCTGTCACCAGTCAAAGGCCCACCGTCTCCTGAGTTGGTTCAGTTACTGAAGCTGCAATGGCAGCTCATTCTATGTTGGATTCAGATGGTTGCTCCAAGTGGCCTCTCGAGGCAAGGACCGGCACGCCCTGCAGTCTAGCAGAGCCAGGATCTTGCTGAAGGCTCAGAAAGGCCATGAGAACCCACCACTGACCCCCCAGGATGCCACAGTTAAGGGTTTCTCTCCGCCCATCTCCTCAGGTTCCCGTGAGTTTCCTTTTTGGTGAGAATAACCCAGTGGGCCCCAAAGCCCTCCTGGTACCACTATGGGG
Organism: Marmota flaviventris; assembly: GCF_047511675.1. Classification (NCBI taxonomy): domain Eukaryota; kingdom Metazoa; phylum Chordata; class Mammalia; order Rodentia; family Sciuridae; genus Marmota; species Marmota flaviventris. The sequence continues at coordinate 29,358,348 of NC_092516.1, forward strand.
TGGCCCACAGCCAGACAAGATGACAGAGAGCTGGGACAACCACCCAGCAGGCTGTCAGCTCTGGAATCGTGGACCGTGGGGGGCGGGGGCACAGGGGCTGGGAGGGGAGGTGCCGCCACGCCACACTCCCCCTTTAGCATTTCTGGCATTAAAGCAAAACTTGGGCAAACAAGTCCAAGAGAATATCGTGGGCTAGCGTTCGAGAACAGATGTCAAAGCTATTGCAGAAAAGAGGGAAACACTGAGCATTTTGATAGACCACATTTGAAACGCATCCCAGTCGAGGGAAGGCAGGGAAAAAGAGCAACCACCACGCATGTGGGAGAGCGGGCTGGGACGAGAAGAGGAGCCACAGATACGCAGGAGGCGCTCGGAAATATAAACAATCTGGCGAGGAGGAGGACGCAGACGTCTATATTTAAGCAGCAGAAGAAGAAGTTATAAAAGGAGGCTTCGAGGAGGGGATGAAAGCCAATATTGAAATATGACAAAAACGAAGGGTTGATGTTTGTTCCAGGCACACACACAGAGGACCAAGAGAACGACACAGAGCCCCGGCGCCTGCGCCACCAGGAAGTCCACCCTGGTCAGCCACCCAGTCGGGGCATCTGCTGGCTTCTTCAAGACACTGAGGTGCCAGACTTGGGGGGCACAGGGGGACTTGTGGGGTCCCAGCCTTCCTTCCTAGTGGGGAGTGTGGGTAAATGACTGAGGAGTCCCCAGAGTGAGGGGTCTGCAGGCCCGTCTGTCCCTGGGCTCCCCGTCTGGCCTCTGGCTCGGGGTTCCTCCCTGGGCAGGCTGGCTGGTCGGGAAGCCTGAGTTGAACAGGTGACAGCGGGCAGACCCACCTTGACCCTGGCATCGCAGAGCCAATGCACCGGAGGCCACCTGCTCCGGCAGCAGGGCCTCTGCAGGGGCCCCCACGCGCCCTCCCCATGCCTGCAGACACGTGCAGGCCAACAAAAGGGGTCTCCAAACTCAACAGCACACTGCCACCTGCCACCACAGAAACAGATCAGCAGAGGAAAGGAGGGAGCCTCAACCGCCCAGAGAGAGCTGGTGGGATTTAAGGCTCACAATCTGACCAAGGCCCCTGGCAGGGGGCCGGGGGAGGGGGGGACCACTGAGTCCTTCTGAAGGAAGCCAAGGTGCTGGTTCCCAGGCTGTGGGCACAATGCAGAGGGAGGAGGCACCTATTAAACACAAACTGGACATGTCCCCCTGCCCACCAAGCCCGCCTAGACTCCAAGTGCCCAACAGGACAACACTTAACAAGGGAACCTTGGGTGTTGAGGGAGGTGGGTGGGGGCCCAAAACAGACCCCTTAGCCCAGGAGTCACAGTCACGGTAAATGGGAGCAGAGTGCCCACATCGGAACAGCCTCAAGTCACACAGAGCCGCAACACCGGGACAGCCACAATGCCCCCCATCAGCAAATCTGGCCTGGCCACTCAGACTGCAGGACGATGGTCTGAAAAATACGTGCTGTGTAGGAAGGGACGGTCAACAGGACATACTCAAGCAAAAAGAGCAAAGTGTCCAAAGGTCAGCACTACTTAAAAGGTCAGGAGTGCTGATGCGTCCACCAGGACAGGCTCCAAGGGAAGAGTCCAGAGAAACGCAGAAGGAAACTTGCACCCCCGGCTCTCGGGAGGGACGGCCAGTCACCTGCCCTGCACTGGGTGCCTTCTGACTGCTTTGCCATGTGGCATATTATCTAACAAGGAAGAAGGACAAAATACATTAACTTTTAAACCCTGTCGCCCCAGGTGCTCAGGAGGCTGAGGTGGGGGATCCTATGAGCCCCGCAGCTAGAGACCAGTCTAGGCAACAGGGGCTCAAGATTCTGTCCTAAAAAAAATCGTATCAGTGTGAAAACACACACACACACACACACTGACAGAAATACACATAATGGCTTGGGCACAGTCTCATGGTGCACAGCCACAGGGAGTGGCAGCCTGGAAGGGACGATCTCTTGATTCTGGTGATTCAAAAGGGGAGGTGTGGGCTGGGGGTGCAATTGGGTGGTGAGCATGTTCCCAGCTGGCAGGAGACTCTGGGCTCAACCCCTGGCATTGCAAAAACAAACAAACAAAAAACTCTGAGGCGGGCACATCTTTTATCACAACAGCTATTCCTCATTCAGTGTGCTGCCCCGGGGCCAGTCAGGGGTAGGGGAGACAGTTACAGAAAGCACTCTTACAGGACAGGGCAGGAGGGCCCTGGGGCCCAGGACCTTGGTCCCCAGTAATGACAAGCTGGCAGGGTTGCCAGCAGCCCATGAACTTGGAACCAAGCATTTCCAAAGGGACCACGTGTGGCCAGGATGGGCACCTGATGCAGGTGTTTTGCAGTTCAGAGCAGTCACTGGACGGCTGAGGTAGGGTGGCGACAAGATCCAGGGCGAGACTGTGGCTTTTGGAACCATGTGGCCCCAAGAAGTCGTGTGGCCAGGCCACTGGTCAGGAGTTGCGGGTGTCAGGCCCAAGGCGGACTCTCTAGAGTGGCTCTCTTCACCCCTCGAGGTGTCCCCACCAACCAGAGCTGGTGGCCCTGCTCATCCTCAGAAGAGCTTCAGAGGCCATGGCCCAGGCTCAGCACCATCCCCTGGGGAGCAGATGGGCCCAAGCTCATCTGGGAGCCCAAGGGCCACATGCACAGAGGCCCTGGTTCTGTGCAGGTGTGGGCCCCGCCCAGGAGCCGTGCTGGCCACAGTTCTATGTGCCTTGCTGAGACAACTATCAGAAGCCTTCCCTCCGAGGACATACAGCTCCTACATCCTAAATCTCTGCAGGACTCCAGTCTCTCAGCCAAGTCACGTTCAGAACAAGACCAAAGAAAACCACCATGTAACTAAGCTATTTAAAAGAAATTTCAGAAAATGTTTTAAACACGTTTTTCATGATGTTACTGGTCAGTCTGGAATTGCTCACCTTCAAGGTACATAGGTCCCACAGGTCCTGTCGTGCCCCCCCCCCCCCCCCCCGCCCTTTCTGCTGAGCCTCTTCCTCAGGCCCCAGGCCAGGACAGCCTCCCATGGGGGACCTTCCCAGGCCGGCAGAGGGGCCTCCTCCCAGCCCCCGGGGCCACACACCAGCCACACAAGCAAGGTATCCTCTACCTTGAATCCAGAGTTAGCTCAACAGCTGTTCTTTTGGTGACTGTCAAACTCTTCCACCAACATAGCCCAGAGAGAAATTGTAAATGACTCTATTAGTGAAAACTAAGACGGCTGATGCACACAAGGAAAGTCCTAGGGTGTCTGATGGGCAGGCTTCAGGGCATCTTTGTTTTGTGCCCATAACAGCCTTTTGGATGAACAGAAGGAGGTCTAGCTAGAAAGGGGTGAGGGCCTCCAGCCTCCTCCCAAGACCTCTCCCAGCTCCCGCTCAGAGTTCTGGGGCTGGGGGTGTGGCTCAATGGTGGAGTACGTGCCCACCATGACCCCTGGTCATCAAAACCTGTGAAGCCCTTCATACAATAGGTGCCAGAAAACCCCGAATGGAGACCCAGGCTCCACCCCATGGCCGCCTGTGGCTGTGGCCAGATGACCTGCCTTCCCAAGTTGTGGCGTGGTGAATGCTGTATCCAGGCTAATTTTCATTACCACCAGAGTCCCACACCTGGCCTCAGCCCTGAACTCATCCTGCCACCAGCATCCTCGAGCAGGGTGGGAGCTCCAAGGGGCTCCATTGAATCAGACAACACCACCTACAGGGGACCAGGGCATAGCAGTGACAAGGCAGAAGGGCCAGGCCAGGGGGACAAAACCCAGAGGAAGAGGGTAGAGAAGACAGACAATCCTTCTAGCAAGAAAGCTCTCCAGGTTTCTGTGAAGGGTGCCCATCTTTGCTCAGTCCCCACGATCCCCTTCCTCACCATGGCCAGGGCTTGCTGGGCTCTATGCAACTGAGCAAGGGCTCAGAGGAACCAGGAGCCTCATCCCAGTCCCCAGGAAGACACAGGGGACACAGCAAAGCACCCCGCAGCAGTGGAGGCCAGCAGGAGGGTTAAAGAGACGCTGAGAGGTGGGCAGGCAGTGGGGGGTCAGTTGTGCTCAATTAAAACTGTAAAAACCACCTCCCTAAACATGTCCACCACCACGACCAAGCCGCCCAAGCTGCCCACGGCAAACAGGTAGATGCAGGTACAAAGGAGGCTCCGTGGGCTTGCGGCCCGCCCTGGGGCAGGGCTGGAGGGTGGCGCATGGGGCGGGGTCCTTCCCCTCCCTGCTTCTGCATCTGGTCATTCTGAGCACGTGAACGCAACGCCTACTCCCCAAAATGAGCATTTCTCTTTTAAAAGCCTCACCCAACAGAGAGGCGAAGGCCATGAAGGGCCCTCAAGGACCAGGACACCACAGGTGTCTGTGACCCTGAGCCTGCCCAGCACCCTCTCTCACACCTCTGGCTCACTGTCACAACCGTCACATCCCATGCCATGTGTCACATGTGTGGCCAGAGAGGGCACCTCCACCCGGAAACCAGAGACCCATACAATCAAGCTGACTGCCAATGGGGACCCTGAGTGGCAGCAGGCAGTGGCAGAGGGGATAGTCGGGAGGAGACCTGCATCAGAGCTGCCCATTAGCACCCACCACCCTAACCCCTGGGGGCCCAATGCTCAGCAACAAGGAGACGAACGGGCGAGGAGGACAGCACAGAGCACAGCAGGACGCTGGAGCAGTGAGGGCCAGCGGGACGGCAAGAGGGAGCCTGGGAGGGCACGCGGTGGGGTCCCGTCAGCAAGACCTGACACACAGCAGCTCCAGGAGAGGGCACGGGCCACACCAAGCTCCAGCAGTGCTCACCAGGGCTGCAGGAGGCCATGGTGGCAGCCCAGAGACCTCGGGTCAGACCACCCCAGTCCATGCCTGCCCTGGCACACTGATTCCCCCAAGATCCTGGGCATCACTAAATAAAAGAAGAAGCTGTAACATAGTCCAGGAAAGGGGCAGAAAGGTCCAGAGGAGCAGTGACCACCTCTGCTTGGGGGGAAACCATAAAGAGCTTGGTGGAGACACAGCGTCCAAGCAGGTCCTGAGGAAGACCTGGGGCAGGCCGGTATCCCTGGGCAGAACAACGTGGAAGGAGACGGGACACATTCAGGGACTGGAGCAGCGTCCAGGAGGGCAGAGATTCCGCTGTGCTGGGCTATTGGACAAATGCAGCCTCGCACAGGGGCCATGGATGCAAGATAGTCTAGAACAATCCAGGAGGTGTGAGGGCGAGGAGAAAGGGGCAGGCGGGGACCGCGGCTTCCTCACAGGCCTCGAAGTGGGGCAGAGGGGTGAGGAAGGTGGGGGGCAAAGGGCACCTGCTCTAGCTAGCCTTGGAGGATGCTGGCACCATCATGGCTCCAACACAGGAAGGTACACAGGTCACGTGCATTTGGAAAGCCAACTCCAGCAAGGCGTGGAACACTGCCCGGCTGCGGAGCTCCAGGTCCCCACGACCCCAAGGGGAAGCCTGGTGGGGAGAATGGCGGGCAGCCACCACCCTTCCCAGGGCAGGGCACGAGCCCTGAGCACAGCAGGCTAGGGAGCTGCCTGGGCCGGTCCCTCTGCCATCTCCAACTCAGGGAGGAAGAAGCCGGCAAAAATGGGCGTGTCAACAAGCAAGCGCTGGCCTGGGGGTAACTTGCAGCGACCAGTGACAGACTGACAAGAAGCACTGTGGCCTTGACCCTGCTGAGGAGCTCTACCCAGGGCCTCTTTCCCCTACCAGGGGTCAGGGCCAGGCATGCAGATCAAAACCCTGGCCAGACCTCAGGGGGCAGTGGTTGTGTTCTCCCTGGGGCACATGTGGGAGGAGGGATGGAGGAGGGACGGGACTTCCGCTCCAAGGACAGTCTGAATACTGCCCAGCACCATCGGGCGAGCGCCTGTGATGACACTGCATCTTCAGAATGGTGCAATGCCACCTGCCCTCCTAAGAACTAGCAGGAGGCACACGGGACTCCAGTGGGTGCTGCGTGGCCATGGCCCCTGTGCCCTCAGCCCCAGAGACACCTGCAAGGGAGCTGTGCTCCCAAGTTGGGCAGAGTGGGCACACTTGGAAAATGCTTCTAAGGGCAAACCCCTAAAACCACCTTCCCCCAGAACAGAGGCAGGAAGAGACCCGAGGGGTTCCTAGTGACAATAGCGCTAGGGAACATGTGGCTTTCACTCTACTGAGAACCATGGAGAGGGGTTCTGAGCCCCTGATCCAGGGACTCAGCCCTGGGTGGGTCTCTGGCTCCTGGGCGAGCTCCTTAACATAAAATGAGGACACGCTAATGCTCAGTGCGGTTCCAGGCTGGCACGGCAGGTCCTTGTCCTATTGCTACTCCACCTGGACCCACTCCAGAAGGCCACTTTCCTGAGCAACTTTTATCCTTGAAAGGTTCTGCAGCGAGTGTAAACCCAATGCCTCCTGACCCCGGAGATGACCTGCCGTGGACGCCCGACCTGGAGATTCACCCACTGAGCTGGGGCACCTGTTAGCCCCGTGGGGTGGGGGGAGAATGGGGCAGGGAGAGACAGGGATAAGGTTTCTCAGCACGTGCATGTGTGTGCGCGTGCGCACACACACACACGTATGCACACACGCGCACGCACAATTATGATTTTGGACCATGTGAATATATTACCTATTCAGAAATAAAACAAAATAAAACTAAATAGATTGGCCTAACAAAGGCTATGGGGTATGAAGTTTTCATACAAGCTTTTCTGTCAATTTCTTGGGATTGAGAAATTTTGAGAGAACCAAAATTTTGTTTTTTGTTTTTCACCCCGTCAAAAACCCACCATGCAAAGACAAGAATGCCAGATGTACCCAACAAGCCTGCGCTACATATAACACTCGCTAGACTCTCATTTAAACAGGGAGACGTGAGAGACGGTGTCTCGGGGATGCATAATGAACTCTAAGGCGATCAGACGGCTTGGAGCAGGCGCCACAGCACTGGGGTGGGGAGTGAAGGACGCCTTCCAGCCCTGCCCTGGCGGGCTCTCCTTTACAGTCAAATAGACCACATGAAATTCCTGATAGGGGACCATATTTGAGCTACAAAAACACCCGTTTCATAAGCAGTGTTCTTTACCGCTGCCTCTCGGCTGTATCTCAAAACCACACAGAAGCTGCCAGTCGACCTGGATGGCAGGAGTTCACCCTGCTCCAATCTTGACCTCTCCAAAGAGCCCTCAAGACCCTTCCCCCTCACTCTCCACTGTGCCATCTGGAGCTGGCTCTTGATGACCTGCCCAAGTTCTCTATGCTTTCTGCTTAGGCTCATCCTGTTCCTGTGCCTCCCCTACAGGGCCGGGGGAACAGGGAGGGGCTGCTGAGGTCCAGCCGGCTATTGACACTGCCCCTCCATGGGCCTCGGACGAGCTGGGGAGGAGCAGCCAGAGATCTGTTGCTCTGGTCCCGCAAGGAGGCACCTGAGGCCCCACCCGCTATGGGCTGCTTGGCTTCAGGGTTTCGTCACTGTTCCACGCAAGAAGTGGCACACTTCTTGCGTGCCACTTTAGTGTACATCAGAAGTCCAATGGGAACTTGTTACAATTAACAAATGTCCATGAAGGCAGATTTGGGGGGGGCCCTTTGGGTCAAGGAGGCCTTTCTCCTGCCCTGCTGTGCTGGCTGTAGGGGACAGAGCTGGGTGTCCAAGGATGGACGGGCCCAGACCCTGCAGCTGCGGCCACAGCGGTGGCAGGCAGACTCAAGAGATCTCCAGTGGCTGACCCAACAGCCAGTCACTGGGTGAGGAATCAAGGGGCTGAACAGGAGCTTCACCATCCAAAACGAGAGGCCCTCATCCCACGGGGATACGGCAATGTGAACTAAATAAGAAACCTGGTCTCTCAGTTACAGGAGTCCAGCATCAAGAGTCAGTGGTCACATGTGGCCAGTGGCTAACGCAGAGATTGTCCCATAAGCACAGAAGGTTCTCGGGGAGAGGGGAGAGTGCTGGACTCAGGTAATCCTCCAGCCCAGAGGGTAGCCAACGGTGCCACACAGGCGCTGCACTGCTGTCCCATTTTACAGACAGGAAACTGAGGATTAGCAGGGCGTCTGGCTTCACCCTGATCACACTGGGAGGTGGCAGGGCTGAGGTCAGAATCCAGGTCTGGGTGACTCCAAAGCCAGGCTCCCTGCAGGAAATACTGCCGCCGCCTCTTCCCCAGCTCCAGCCCAATGCACCTTCCTTTCTCCAGGAAATAGGGGGCCAGGTCATCAGCGAAAAAAGAGGCAGGGACAGGGAAGCCATTGTGTTTTAATCTCAAAATAATTATGTCATTGCCAAAAGGGATAACCCTGATCTCATCTACACTGGTAAAAATGTTTTCCTCCTAAAGTATTTGTTTCAGAAATAAGCCTTTAATTTGAACACTTTAGGAGCCAGAATTTCTGTCTGTTGAAAATATTTATCTCCATTGTTTGGCAGGAATCAATTTGTCAGGGCACCAGCCACTCTGGCAAAGGCTCCTTCCACTTCTCTGGGAAAACGCTGGCGGCAAAGCCACCCTGCAGCTCACTCTCGCTGTTTGGGATCCCCCAGCCACAACAGCTGCCAGCACAGGCCCAGGCTGCGAACCAAAGCCACCAGCCAGTGCAGCTGCACTGGGATGGACCCCTGTGGGGTGCTCAGGAACACAGGGGGCGTGGAGGGCAACTGGCCACTCCCGCCTCCAGAATGAGCACAGACTTAACTACTCTGCAAGCGGCAGAGCCTTGAACTCAGCAGATTTTTCTTGAAGTCCTGTTTCTTGGGGCGCTAAGCCCGCCCCTCCAGGGCATCAGCAAAGTCCAGGAAGCAGCCAGGGTGTCTCCGGCTCGGTAAGCCCAGCTCCATCCTGGATTTGGTTCCTTCCCCTGGGGGAATCTGGGCAAGCTGCACAGATGCCTAGGCCTCAGTTTTCTCATCTGCAAAATACACCACCTACCTTACTCCCAAGGTCCTGGAAAACTACATGGTGAAGAAGAGGAGGAACTCCTATCAGGTGAAGGCACTGCAGGGAACGGAAATGCCCGACCCAACCCACACTCAGCCCTTCCTCCTGCACTGAGGGTGCCGGTGCCTGAGACAGATCCTGGAAGCTGACAGTGTCACAGCTGGAGGTGAGGTGCTAACAGCCCCATTCTGAAACTGTCACAGCCGTGGCTTGCACGGAGCCCTACCTGTGGCCGCACTCCCTTCTCACATTTTAATTAGCAAATAAAAACTCCAAAAAGCTCTCAAAATGATTTTGCCTGAAATTTATAAGTAAAGGTTAAAAGTGGCTCTTGGGGAAAACCAAACTAGCTACAGACGTCATTCAACAGGCAGAGCAGGCTCATCTGAAGAGCTCGGCCCAGCCGAGAAAAACCACCTCTCACCAGCTCCAATTGATTCTTGCAGTTAATTTTGAGATTTTTCAGGGTATGTTCAGCGAGCAAGGCTTACAACATCCTAACCACTGGCTGAGACCTGCTGCCATCCAGGTGGCCCAGCAGCATAGGGCCACGAGCCACAAGTCATTCCTGTACTCTCTGCTGGCACTAATGGCTTCTGTGGAGCACCTGGGGGCTGGATACCAGCAGGTTCCACCACCCGACAGCTGGGGTGTCAAGAACAGAATGCGGCTTAAACAGGGCCACGAACCGGAGATCCTCAGGGCACCACGTCTAGCTACGCTGGACATAAGGGACCCCAGGAGGCAAACACTACTCAAGGGATTGATCTGGAAGTGCTACTGCCCATCTGCCCACTCTGGTTTCCAGAACAGTGATCCAATCTGTCCAGAGCTTTCTAAAAGGTAGACAGAGGGGCTCTTTAGCTCTGACTCTGTCAAGCTGATAATGAGTTTAGCTAACTAGCTCAGGAACAGGACACATATCAATAAGCCACTACCCCCTCAGGCCCCGCACAAGCCAGTGCAGGTCCCAGCCACGGGCCCCTTCACCTGGTGTCACCTCTAGGCCCCCAGGGGACAATTCCTCGAGGCAGGGAACTGTGCCAACTGGGAGGTGCTCCCAAGCTCCTGTGACTGCTCCAAATTCAATGTTCCTCACCTGTTTTTCCCTAGCCCTCGCCGTCAGTTCTTGACCACACTGACATCCAGGAGGGTTTTCTCTATCCAGCTCAGCAAAAGGACACCGCTGCCTTGGCCCAGAAGCGACCTTTCTCCGTACCTTTTGTTACTGCTGCTGTGCCTGTGACCCTTTGAGGGGGCAAGAGGGGGAGGATCCTCATTTAGCCCAGGAGAGGAAAGGCAGCTCCCAGGAGAGTGGGATTTAGAGACAGGACCCTCCACACACACCTCAGTACCACCTCAGCATGACCACCCAGAGCTGGCCACCAGACACTTGCAGCATTAGCAAGCTGTGCGGGCCCAGAGCCACCCCTCTAAATGTGCCGTTTGACCAACTAGAAGCCACAGGCAGCTCACGTCCAGGGACCCTGCACCTACAGCGAGAGCTGCAGGCCCATGGCGATGCCAACAGGGGAACACACAGTGGGTCCAAAATGACAGCCAAGACCTCAGCTGTCACCACCACCATCACTCACATTCAGGACACCCTTCGGGATCACACGCTGAGAGAGCAACTCTATCGAGATTTTCAGCAAAAGCTGAAACAAATCATGTCCTGGATTGCTGCCCTGTTCCCTGTGAGCCGAGACAGGCCCCAGGCTTCCTTCCCCATGGCTGCAGGTCGAGGCCTCGGTCTACGCAGGCACCACGTGCCCCGACGAGGCCCAGATGGAGTGCCCATCTGAACCTCAGACTCGCAGAAGGAGGTGCCAATGGGGAGGCGGTGGGATGGAGGTGGAGACCCGCCCACTGCAGAGGGGACCCGTGAGCCCAGAGCCTGCCCCAGGGCACCCCAGGGCCCAGCTGGCTGGCTGTTGACTGACCTAACTTTTCCCTGAGCACCTATAGGGCTCACTCTGGGAGTCAGAGGAACAGGGGAAACGGCACCCACTGTCCTAGGCCCAGACCTCCAGCACAGTGCCTGGGCGACTTCGAGGGAGAAAGCCACAGAAGGTGCCTTGACCCTCACAAGCGGAGAGAGACACCGTCCTCTGGAGGCCAGGGAAGACCTCGTAGAAGTAGCAGGCAGCAGCCATAAGGACAGGCGAGATGTCAGATGTGGGAAGAAGGAAGAAGAAGATTCCAGAAGGCACAGAATGGGCAGAAGTAATAAAAATAGTTGCAGTGACAGCTTATTGACTCATCCTTTATATCCCCATGGCTTGTGATCCCCGTGACAATCCAACAAGATGCGACTGTGCCCACTCCACCAACAAGGGTTCTGGTGTTCACAGGTACAGCGAGCTGGCCAACGTCATGCAGTGCCACCTAAAGGGCACCTGCACTGCTCCTTCCACTAAGCCAGCCGCTCTCAGAAGCACTGCCAGGCCTGGGGTCCAGGCCTTGGGGCAGTGGGGAGGGCTGGAGGGTCCTGGGGACTCTGGATTGCCGAGCTATTCTTTCCTGGGAAGCAATGGGGTCCGACACAGTCCCCATCTTCGCTGTGAGCCCTTCCCTCCACTACCCCCAGCAGGAGCAGCTGCTGGGGTCGAAAAGCTGGTCAGCTTTTAAACAAAGCAAGATGCTGGGGTATCCGGCACCACGGTTACTCTGTGGCTGTTGGGTCGCAGTCACTGAGAAAGGCAGGAAGGTGGCCAGGCGCACCTCACCGGAGCTGGTAGCATGGACCTGCGGCCCCAGCAGGGCCTGTGCAGCTGGCCGTCGTTACTGTGCTTTGCAAAGATGGTTCTAGCAGCAGAGGGAAGAGTGGATTAGAGGGAAGACAAGCTGAGAGGGGTCACTGCCACTCACAAAGGCCACAGGACGGAGGACAAGGTCACGAAGGGAATGGGACGTCCAGCTTTCACTCCTGATCAGCAGGCAGCCACCAAGTAACACTTGCAATGACATCAAGACACATGAAAGAACTGAGAACTGTCTCTGAAGAGTCCTAAACCAGCTTCAGGGAATAAAATAAATGCAGGAAGCAGCCCCGAGACAAGAAAATAGACCACACTAAAGTGGAAAGGTGAGCCTGGGCCGGGCGAGCCTCCCTGGTCCCCAGGGCTGCCCTCGCTCAAGCTCATCCCCTGCCTGAATCAATGCTCCCAGAGATCCAGAGCCAGTCAGCAGCTGACCTGTCAAATCTGACTTCTGGAATAAAAATGGAAAGGCCGAGTGGCAGCCGTAACATGGAATTTCCTTGTTTTTATTAGTTTAAGGCTCTTAAAGAGTAACTTTTACATTGGGGAAAACTTCTCAAATATGTACTACTTGAAACTGAGATCCGGTTACCTCTCACATGTTTTCAATCACTCCGCTTGCCAATTTCACTAGTTATCAAAAGGCATTTGTGGTTTAAAGCAAGGGACCAGCTCCCCCTCCAAGTGCATCTTCCCTTCCCACAGTGACCTCATCCCCTGGATCCCTGACCCCTCGAGGCTGCCAGGAAGGCCTGACGGGTGGACTGGGCTGTGCTACCGATCCTCGCAGAAACGCTGGATGGAGGTGGGAGGGCAGCGTATTTTATTCCAAGCAGTGACATGGGGGTAAGCACTTGGGGGTTTTGTTTTGTTTCTTTTAAATAAAAAGTAGCAGTAGGGCTGAGCCGCAGCTCAGGGGCAGAGCTCGCCTCCATGCTGAAAACCCTGGGTTCCATCCACAGCACCGCAAAAATAAGCAAACAAACCAAAAAAACCCCACTATGGACAAAATCCGACTCTGTCACTTATATCTAGTCCAGGAACACAAGTTTCTCTTGAAACACACACAAGCCTAATACCTCTACTCTGGAGGAAAATCTGGTCATTCAACTTTGAATGCCTACAGACAACCCTGTGGAGATCTGGGGATGGCACGCTCAGTCCCAGGGTCTACTTAACGCGGATGCCGGGCATGGAAGGAGGAAAGCAGTACCAGGACCCCTGGGGTGCAGCGTCCACCAGCAACAGCAGGCCAGTCCGCCTTCCCAACCGCTGGAAACCAGCCAGAGCAGCGCAGCAGCTCCAAGCTCATCACCGAGAGCCCTCTTCTCTCCGCCTGCACCTGTCACACCCAGGGGTGGCCGAGCCTTCGAGGGTGTCCAGCCACATGATAGCTAATACCAAGTGAAGTAAAACTCTGTGCCATCGCCCAGAGAACCAGGACAGGCAGAGGTGGTTTGGAGTCTTATTAAAGCAAAATGAAATACTTCCAGCTTCATATATCTCCTAAGCAGTTTGATAAAATTCAGAGGAGGTTCTAACAGGACAGGGTGCTGGCTCAAAGGACGCTCCCTGGGGACGGTCATGGCGTCTGCCCCTATTGCTACAGGAGCACCTCAGGGGCCGCTGGGGAGCAGGTGTTCAGAGCTGGGTGTGCACCTTATTCTTCACTGGACCTATGTCCCTTCCGCTGGCTTTAGGCAAAGGGGACAATGCTGACTGTCCCAGGACGGGCAGAACATCTGTAAGTGGCTGGGCACGAGTTTGCACTTTCCCTGCAAATACAAAGAGGCACACGGGTCCTCTAAACAAAAACTTTGTCCTGAGTTAGGGAAAGACAGGCTCTAAATTTCCAGCAGAACATTTATTTTTAATCAAGTTAATTTTTTTCATTTAAAACCTGTTAATTCCATGACTGAGAATTCATCAAGTTTCAGACTGGAATTAATTTTAGCAACTGCTTTATACCAAAAATATTAGTAGATGTGGCTGTGTAACGGGCCTCACTTCACACACTGTCATGGTGCGTCCTTCCAACAGCACAGATAGGCTGACAGAGCCGTGTGGGAGCTCAGGGTCCTCCCCAGGGGCAGGGGCAGGGCCAGGGCTGTCAGACCAATGGCAGCAACCTGCTCCTGTTCCCTTCAAACAGAGCTGGCTGCAGCCCTCCTCTGCAGCCCCTCTCCCTTGTCCCCCCAAACACCAGCTAACAGCACCCCCATGCGCGGCCACTGTCCCCTACACTGGCATGTCTTCACCCACACCTGCTCTCTGCTCCTGGAGCCAACGGTGAGGACACTGAGACCCGGGCTTGGCTTCCCTGGTCATATGGCATCACCACACCTGTGCCCCCTCTGCCCTGCAGGCTGGGACCTCGGCATCTGTGGTAGGTCCTGGAGGACAGGGCTGCGCCAGCAGGTCACTGCAGGCAGCCACTTGAGTTTCACCTGGGGGCTCAGAGTTGCAGGAGCCCTGGGTGTCTCTCTCCCTGGAACCCCTGAAGCATGCTGGGAGCCCTCCTGGGATGGCCGCTGGGCAAAGCTCACTGATGGCTCACCCCAGGACGAAGGCCCTCCACCACCCAGGTGGGACACCCCTCCACAGTGACGTCTAAGCCTCACCCAGGAGACTTCACTCCCATACTGTGCAATCCAGGCAGCCAACCAAAGTCCCTCCTCCCTGACACTCTAGTCCTGAAGAGCCAGTAGCCTGGCCAGGCCTGCCGATCGACCTGGAGGCCTCATTGGCTAGTTCCATCTTTCCAAGGATAGACAAACCTCCAGGAAAAAGTACTTTCCAGGCATTTCTTTTTTTTAAATATTTATTTATTTATTTTTAGTTATTGGCGGACACAACATCTTTGTTTGTATGTGGTGCTAAGGATCGAACCCAGGCCGCACGCATGCCAGGCAGGCGCGCTACTGCTTGAGCCACATCCCCAGCCCCTTTCCAGGTATTTCTGAGATGTCCAGCACCTAAGGACTCTGGGAATCTGCCCAGCACTCAGGGCATGAGGCTCAGCAAGGCACGGCCCAGGACCCAACGGCCAGCCATTCCCTGGGTATGGATGGCATCCAAGGCCAGCCCAGGGAGGCCAGCCAGCCCTGGGGCAGCAGAAACAACAGCTCAACAGTCAAACCAGGCTCATACCTCCAGGGCTTCAGGTCCAGAAACATCTTTCAGGAGTCCTCAAATGCCTAAATTCGTTCTCCTCCTGGTGGGGCAGCAACCCTGCCCTAGGAGTTACTCCATGAGAGGTGTATTTAAGACTGGCACTAAAGCATGCCATTATGGACCCGAGGGGCTGCAAAAGTCTAAATACTGCTTTGCATTTGATGGTGTATTGCCAAAGCTCTTCCTGTCTTTAAACCCTGGCCACAATTCACGTCATTCCACAGATCTGAATGTGATTCGGTCACATCTTGCACTCCCTTCTGAGGAATCTTAACAGTGCTGGGCCCGTGAGCCAGTTTAAATGTTTGTTTAAAACCAACACAGTCCCACTCAGACAATCCCTACCTGAAAGCTTCCGCGGAGCCGGGCACTGGTCCTGGCGCAACCTTCCAGGTGCACGAGGCAGGGATGCGGGTCCTTCGGTGGCACAGGCCCTGGAGCAGAGCCTGCCACTTATTTACAATGTCTCCAAAGCCTTTCTGATTCCAACTTGAATATATATTTCACACAGTACCAAAACTTTTAAATATCCACAAGAAGATTTCACTTTTATAGGCAATAAACATTAAATCTAAAGGACTGGAACATAAAAAGTGCTTTAATACCATATAAATCACCTTTCCCGAGACAGACTAAATCTCCGAAGGTTTTAAGGACTGCGATATAAATTTTTATGGCAAATTATCTACATAGAAATTATCTGCATGAGATGCACTTTCACTTCCCCTCCTCATTTGCATATTGCTGACAATCTTTTCAATCACAGTGGCCAATCCAATTTGGGAACCCAAACACAGAGAACATAGGAGCTGAGCCGCAGGGAGACTGCTGCCTTCTCTTCTGCTCTACCCACCGCTGACCAACCAGCTCTGCCCGGCTTCCCACCTGCGTCTGTGGCAAACTCTTCACCCAACGGGGCAGGCTGGCTGCTCGGAGGATGACAAGGACAGTCACATGGTGGGAGAGGTGGTGACAGGCCAAGGCCCAAACACACACCTTGCCAAGCAAGCTCTTCTGGGCAGATGGTCAGCCAACCTGATTCGACAGCCCTGGACCTGATGTTTCCAGAACTTTCCATCGGCAAGGCAACTATTTCACACGTGGTTTTCTAAATTAAAATTTGAAGAAGGAATACCAAGGAAAGTAGAACTCAGGGTTGTTTTTTCAGAAAGCACAATGTGATGTTCCATCAACAAACATTTTATGATATTAGTGAGCTGTAAAATTTACAACCTGTCTCCAAAATACAAGGAGACTGAGCAGTTCTGTTCCCTCTTGGAGGTATTTTTTACTGACAGAACAAGGAGAACCAGCAAACATGCCTCCTTTCAGGTCTGCAATTAATCTCAGCCAGATGTCTAAGAAGGAAAAAGAGAAAGGGTTTCTGGAAATGTTCTCCCTACTGGTTCTGTTCTTATAATAAATATTAAAGTTAATTTTTTGTGTCTTTCATCTAGGATAGTTTTAGGCCCTTTAATGGTCTAAAAATTTAAATACAGCTCTCCCTCATTTTCTTGCAGGGCCTAATTAAACAAAAATAGATTTAGCATCACAAAATTCTGCACAGAAATGAAAAGACATATTTTGGCAAAGGGGCACCGATTTTAACTGACTCTAGCTTGGATACATAAGCATTAACAACAGACCGATGGGAAGGAAAAGCACATTTTAACAACATTTTTCAATTAAACAGCCACATTCTTCTGAAATAAAAATCCACACGAAGTCTGAGGCTGTGTGGAGCAGCATTTCCTCAGGCTCATTGCAAAACGTTCTTGTTGAAGTGGCAATTCCTGTCCTGGTCGTCTAAACGAGAGTAATTAGAGGCCCACAGCAAGTTCTGAAAAACAGAACAACCCGAAGATGCTAGGACGTGGTGCCAGAAACACTGTGCTTTGCAAATGAAGGAGGTATAACATTTTCTCTACAGATTAAAAGACACTTGATGCCAACTAACAGCAGCTTGTGTAATCTTATTTAAAATGCGCTAAAGCATTACACCACTTCACCAAACGGGAGGAAAAGGAGCGGTACCAAACCTAGAATTAAAAGAGCCGGACCAGCAGACGGCTTCTACATGCGGCTCTGCTAACAAGCCCGAGCGCCTGGGCTGCCCAGGGCCAGGAGGGGCAGGGGTGGGAAGGGGCACAGACTCTCCACCTGAACTCCAAGAGGCGCTCCAGGATCTGGCCACCCAACAAGCAGTGAGAGGGCTTGCGCTGCTGTGGCAGGCCAGGGAGACAAATCTAAAACAGGCCACCTTGGCCACCTGGGGCTTCCCATCTAATTTGCCACAGTGAGACAGTAGCTCAGATGAACAGAATGACCGGCGGCGACAATGGGCCCCACAATGATGCTGCCTGCCATTCACCAACGCCATGCATGGAGAGAAGGATGAAAGCCGCAGCTTCACGCCACACAACCCCCAACCCCGCACCAACTGGCTTCTCAAAGCAACCATTTCAGCCAGGTGCAGTGGTGATGCACATCTGCAATCCCAGCTACTCAGAGGCTGAGTCCGGAGGATCTCGAGTTCAAGGCCATCCTCAGCAATGATGAAGACCCTGCCTCAAAATGAAAAGGGCTCAGGCATAGCTCAGTGGTTAGTGCATCTGGGTTCAAACTCTAGTATGGCGGGTGGGGAGGGGCAAGACTACCTATTTCTTTGAATTTAGGGGAGGAAATAAAAGTAACCATTGTCTACAAGTTTACATTTGAACTCTACAACCCCAGATTTGGAATTCAAATGCCACCATCTCCATGAAAGCTTCCCTGTTCTGCCTGCTGGGCTGCAGTCTCTGGGGCACCTCTCACATCTGAGGTGGCTTTGGATCACCACTGCGTCCTAGGCCCAACCAGGCACAGCTCTGAGAGACAGGGGCCAGCTGTATGTGTGTGTGTTGTTGTGGACTGAACCCAGGGCACTCCACCACTAAGCCATATCCCCAGTCAACTTGGATTTTTTATTTTGAGACAGGGCCTCTCTAATTGCTAAAACTGACCTTGAACTTGCAATCCTCCTGCCTCGGCCTCCCTAGTCTCTAGGATTGCAGCATTAGCCACAGCAGTCGGTTAGAGGCTGCTGTATCTTTGGATTCCCCACCACAGCTGGCACAGTTAGAAAGACGTTCCTACCCCCGAGTGAGTTGGATCCAATCCCAGGCCCCCAAAAGCCCACTTTCTTCAACTGGCATGCCAACTGAAACGAAAAGGCAGCAGTTTTGATGTCTACATCTAATAATTAAATGTCTTTGAGCTCAGAATTATAGAATCCATAAAAATCTAAGAGAAACCACCACAGTAAAGTGTTCAAACTTAGTACAAAATCATATTTTTTTTAAATCTGCAAAATGATCTAACACTAAATAAGAATCAAGACATCTTACTTAAGTGATAAAAGTAAAGTTAAAAATAAGAAGCCAGCAACAGCTAAACGATGTCCAGCCACACTTCAGAAATAAAAAGGTCTCCTGTTCCGTGCAAAGTGAGCAGCAAAGCCAGCACCAGCGCGTCTTGGAAGGGCTCAAGGTCAACCTGCCCAATTCTGAAGCAAATGAAGACAAGGTGGCAGAAGAAGCATGACTCGGAATCAGGCAGCTCGGCCCAGTGGCGAGTGAAGACACGTGAATCAGAAACAAGCTGCTATTTTACCTGCTTTATAAAATGAATCCCCATTTTGTCCCATGCTAACCCCCAAAGCAGCAGGGACACCTGCCAGGCTTGTTCCCCAGCACTGTGGGTGGCGGCGAGAACCTGCACCTCGTCAGGTCCATGCCAAGAGAACAGCAGCACAAACCCTGGCATCCCTCCAAGGCGGGGCCCTGAGGGTCCCGGGACCAACAGCAGCCCCGAGAATAACCACCCACCTCCAGGAGAGCCAGAGAAACACGGCACTTGCCAAGTGTCCTCCCTTGGAGCACGGGGACAGGCCAGGCCACAGGGGCTGGAATTCCTGACTGCCACCTGCTCGTGGAGGCTGGTCACAGGGCCACCCTGACCCTGGGTTTCCTCCCTGCAGGTGATAATGATGACAGCATCCGCCCCCTGAGCTCAGGAGGAGCCACGAGTCAGCGCCCGTGACACGCTCCCAACTGTCCCTGGTACTGAGGAAATGTTCCAGGGGCGCACGCCGGGGTTACGGACCCCATAAGCCAACAGCCCCACTAGGAGAAGCCGGGAAACAACTTCGCAGAGCAGCTCATGGGCACAAAGAAGGAATCACTAAGGCTGCGCCTGTGGCGAGACTGGGAGCTGAGCCAGGGCGCCTCGGCATGAGCCAGGCCTCCAGAACAAGGGGACCCGCGGCCTGCCGTGTCCTGGGTCTACTCCTACATAGCCGGATGACTCTCTCCTCCTCCCTCCCCGTCTGACCCTGGGGAGAGACCTGCATCTCCAAGGCCGAAGGCTCCTGGCCTGTGGGACGGCACCACGGACAAGCCACCCTCACCTCGGCCTGAACACGGTAGAGAGGACACAGGCACTATCCTAATCGCCCCTCCTGGCTGGAAACCCCTCCGGCCCCGAGTTACCAAAGCTCCTCAGTGAGCCAAAGATTCCCCTAGCTCCAGCCAGAGGAAACTGGCCTAGTGTGCAGGCCACATGGAAGGCGGTGTGACAAGAATTCCGTGCAACACAGACCTCCCTACACACAAATCCCAGGAACAGGCGCTGCCTGGGACACACAGGGAGAAGGGCAGAGGTGCCCGTCACCCAGCTGGGAAGGGCGAGGGCACCCAGGGGCAGGCCCACCAGCACCCGGCACCACCAAAACCAGGCAGAACGGGAGCCTAGGATTCCAGGAGGCCAGGGAAGCGGCTTCGAATCACTGAGGAGCTCATTAAAGCAATCTCCTGTTTACCCAACATCTGTGGTGTCACTGTGTACATATCCATTAAGGTGCCAAATCAAGTATTAAGCACTGTCTATGCTGAGGTCGATGTTCTATAATGCACAGGACTTTGCAGAAAGGGAAAAAAGAAAAGGACATTAAAGAGAATTATCCGTAATCCATGAAATTGACAATCACGTGCATTTACCCCAGAGCAGCACCTACTGCCTATTAGCTCTTCTACTCTGGGGAGAGGCTGGCTTTCTCAGGCACAGGGTGGGGGAAGACACCGAGTTTAATACTCACCTACCCTGCAAGGGGCTTAAACAGTACCAGGTCTTTGGGATGGGGTCCCCACAGGGTACAAGCCCTACCTGTCCCACCTAAAAATCAATACAGCAGTTCCCACTTACCCACTGTTTCACTTTCCATAATTTTGATTACTCATGGTCAACCAAAGCCTTAAAATACTCAATAGAGAAATCCAGAAATAAGTCATAAAAGTCTTAAATTGCACACCATTCCAGGAGCACAATGAAACCTCACACCATCCTACTCTATCATCCCAGGACAGGAACCATCTCTTGGTCCACTGTATCCACCCTGTATATGCTACCTACCCATTAGTTACTTAGTAGCCATCTCTGTTAACAGATCAATGGTCATGGTATCCCAGTGCTTCTATTTTATTATTATCTATTGTTAATCACTTACTTTGTCTAATTTATAAATTAAACTTTATCGTAAGTACATATGTACATTAAAAAACAGAATCTACCAGGTTCTGCACTATCCTTGGTTTCAATGCATCTATTGGGGGTCTTGAAATGAAAACCCCACAGATAATGGGGATTTAACACACACTGCAGCAATTAGTGGAGAGAAAAGCACATATGTAATAATAAGAAAGAGCAAGAGTTCTAGAATACAGGTATTTCTGGGACTCTAAATAACTACAGAGATTGCAAAACTCATGGCCAGGGACTCGGCCCTGCCCTCACGTGTCTTACTAGTCCCCAGCCCACCGTGGGGGCTCCACCGCATTAGCTATACAAGCGTGACATAAGGCTGCTTTGCGACCAAGAGCCTGCTCTCGCTGTTCCTCCCACGATCTTAAGCAGGCTGACGAGTCGCATCTTATGCTGGTTTCACCCCAATACCATTTCAAAAGCTACTGGCAGGATCCTGATGGCAAGGGCGGCCAACACTCCACATCCAGACTGTGTGACAGACGCGCCCTACAATAGAAATAGCTTGATTTTTTAAAAAAAATAAAATAACCATCATGGTAATGAGCACTACTCCTACACATGAAAACACTGGGGAGACGTGAGGACGGAATGAACACTGCCCTCCCCAGGCCAGAATGGCAAGGCGGGGCCAGCCACGTCAGGCCTCAAACTGGTCCCAGAGCTGGACGCTGCAGACCTCTCTAGTGACTTGAGCTTCACATACCTCACAGGGGGCTGCTCCTGAGGACACACAGAGCGGTGGGAAAGGTTAATCCCAGGACACCTGAGGCGGACCAAGGCGACAAGGTTACTGGCCAGTGGGAGAGTCCAGCCCCCTGGGGACCCTGGAGGTCAACAAGAAGGGGAGATTCTAGCCCCAACCCACAGAGGGGCCCAGCTGAAAGCAGGAAAGCTTGCCAGTTCTCCTGGGACACACACCCCAACAGCACCAGTCCGGGCACCTCACTGCCGGCACCACACAGGCCCTGGGCATCAAGGTCAAGAGGACGATAGAAGACACAAAACCCAGAGCGCCTCGTGGGGCGCAGGACGAGCACTCCACTGTGGGTGTCTTCATGAACGAGTGCCCGTTAGGATGCTGCCTGTTTGTTTCTACAGCTGAGTACCGATGATCACCATAAACTCTCATCTTAATTCAGGAAAGCAGGTCTCTGAAGGAGACACTGTGGCCCCTGGGGCTAATCCAAGCTCCCTGGGCACAGCGGCGCCCTGGCAGCAGGGAACACGAGGTGACTGGTCTCCACAACCAGTTCTCAAGCTGGACTGCTCAGAGGCGTGGGCCTCTTCACTGCCTGCCTTATCTCTTTCTGCTAGAAGATAAGTTGCTTTAAAAAAAAAAGAAAGAAAGAAAAGAAAAGAAAAATCCTCCTTGGTGCGACTCACTGTCCTAGGCAACCTGACCCTAAGCACTGTGCCAAGCGTCAATCTGGTGACACCTCATTGGAACCTTGCAGCGGCCACATGTGCTCACTGCCCCCTCTCAGGTCAGGGAGCCAGATCAGAGATGCTGAGCACGGTGCCCCCGGCCCCCAGCCAACAGGCGCCAGGGTGGTAACCACAGCCCAGTTCTGCCGGCTTCAGGGCCAACCGTTCCCTTTCCAGCCACCTGCCCCTCTGGAGGGCAGGGAGGGACAGGGCTGTCATGGGAGACACTGGTCTGGGCTTGGAGGCCTCCTCTACCCCTGCCAGGTGAAGGCAGGCACCACATTCACCTCCCTCCCGGTGGTGGGCAGGTCACCTTCCCCCACCAGAACCGAGTGCCAACACAGAGATGTACACCGAGGGGAAGACGACGGGAATGTCATTAAAGCCGAGGTGCACTGCCTGGGGCATCAAGGTACGGAGGCCCCTGTCCTTGGAACTGAATTTTGACATTAGATTCAGGACTATGAATCTGTTCTAATGACACAAAACAGTTCAGCTGCTCTGTGAAAGTGCAGGGATCAAACAGCACTGCTACCCCCTCCATCCCGAAGTCGCCACCATGAAGCCTGGGGAGGCCTAAGTACAAAGAGTGGCTGGTCCCCTTCTCTCTACAGGGGAAACACCCAGCCACAGGACTCTGTGGCCAACAGGTTCCATCAAATCCTTCAAAAGGCAGGAGAAACTCTTGACAAATCTGCGGCGTCAGGAAATCAATTCCCAGATGCCATGTAATTCGCTGACAAGCCCACGGGGACATCTGTACTGAAGGGGAACGGATTTTTTGCCTTAAAAAGGACCAAGATAAGAGCAAGAAGCATATTTACATTTTGTCTGCAGACCTGGGCTCCTGGGCTCCTGGGCCGGGCCGGGCGGGCAGGAGTGGGGAAGCGAGCGCGCAGCCAGCCGGGCCTGGCAGCCGGGAGCGGTGGGAAGGTGGCTGCGCCGCGCTGGACGAGCTCCAGCAAAAACTGGTCTGTACATGGGAACACGGTGTCAGACTGCGAGGGAATCGGCTTGTCTGACTTGTGGTTTTCTTGACAACATTCATCTTCTCTTGGCCTGATACAGGGCAATTAGTGCCTGTCAGCTGAATCATGTGTTATTAAGATCATTCAGGCATTTTTTAATTACGGTGAGCGAGACAGACAGTAATGAGATCCCAGCAACTTAACTTTCCACTTCCTTCTCAGATGAATCTCAGCCGCCTTTTCTTCCTCCTTCTTCTTCTTTTCTACTGATGTTTCCAAAGAGCTGCTTACTGCTGCAGGCAGGCACTTCAACTCAGCCCCTGGGTCCAAGCTCCACCACTGGCCAGGGTGGGGGTGGGGTTCCCTCTAAACCAATCAAAGACACCTTTCTGCAGGATCTGCTCACTCTAGGTGGGCACGGGGTGGGCACCCTCTGCTTTAAAAACGGCTCCAAGGAGAGAGTCCTACTCCAGCCTTCCGGAAAGGCCGTGGCCTATGCTCAGCACACAAGCCCGTTCTCCTTCCAAAACCTGCTCTTCTCCCCATTAACTCTTCCTGTCACGTGCCACCAAGACCAGAAAGCACAAAAGTGATTTAATCTGCTTTTATAGTTTGTATTTCACTCTATTTGCTTTTGAATTAACAATTCTCAAAAAGGGTAAAGAACAGCACTGGTTCAACCTGAACCCGGGTTCACAATTTCTGTCTTTTTAATGCTCCCCTGTGTCAGTATTTCACTGAGAGGAGAATCTTCCTTCCTGGGAGATTTCGGATTCTCGTGGCCCCAGTCCCTCCTCCTTGCCTTGTCAGGAGCCCTGGCACGCCACCTGTCTCCCCACAACGCCAATACGCAGGGTCTGAGGAAAGCAACCAGGGCCCATCCTGCTAGGGACACACTCCCCCCAGGTGGCTGCGTTCTGCCATCTGCCCAAGACTATGGAGGCTGGACACTGGCAATGGCCGGTCAGATGGAGATTCCAAAGGCAAGTTCCCTTATGCCTATGACCCTTTCCTAGGAGTCTTTGGGGGAAAGTGACTTTAAAATGCCCTTTCTCGAAGACTGTTCAAGAGGGAATCATAGCAATGCATCCAGAGTGTGCCTTTGGTCATTTCAAAAGCCAGCCCCTGCCCGTGAGTTTCACGCCACTCCACACTGGGATCCAAACATGCTCCCACCCCCAGCAGTCACCCTTCGCTTTCACAGACCACCCACCACTGAGTTGTGGCGCAGGAGACAGATCAGAGCGTGCCCCACGGTCCCCCACGCACCCCAACACGGGAGCAGGCTGTCCTGTGCTCGACACCACCAGCTGGATGGCTCTGCTTCTGGCAGGAGCTGAGCTGGAGCTACAGGTGAATCCCTCCTACACCCAGAACTCCACCAAGGACCCCGCAGCAGCACACAGAACACCCAGCACCCCACTCTACCTCCCAGGGAGGCTGGGCCAGAGCGCAAGATGAAGCAGACAGGCCCTGCACATGCCAGGTGAGCCTGCCAAGAGGGCTGTGCTACCCTGTTGCCTGGGCCCCAGAATCGGGCCTCCGAGGGGCCAGCCAGTCCAAGAACACTTGGAGATCAGCCTCCCCCACAGAAAGGGGCTCACAGCCCCCAGGATGAGAGTGGGAGGTCAGCGGCTAGGGGCAGTTATTTATAAAAACAAAGCAAAAGGTCACATCACCTTACCAAGCTAAAGCAGAAGAGAGGGGAAGGCTCTGTAGTTCTGCACCCTGGGCACAGCCCCAGGGACTCTGGGGGCAGGCAGCCTTAGGGGACACTACTCCCAAGACCAGCTTGAAAAGGCCTTGAAGTGAGCAGCTCCAGACCCTCCGCCTGCAGCCTGCATCACCGGGAAGAACAGAGGGGCCGGCTGGGCACAGGGTAGCACAGCCCAACAGAGCCCTTGACAAGACAGTTCCCCCTTCGCAGGGAGCGGTGAGCCCCGGCTTCATCCCAGCTCTCCAGCCACTCAGACCCGACCGTCTCTGAGGGTCTAGACAGACACAGATGACTCTCCCAGCGGCTGCCTCCACGTGGTCAGTCCTGGTCCCCACTCTTCGCCACGGGCCCAGGACTTCACAGACCATGTGGCTGAAGCCGCGCCCCCTGCCTGCGTGAGGTCACCATTTCTCCCCTCACATAATCACTTGCCTGTATGGTCCACGAAATGTGGTTACTGCAGATAAATAAGGAGGAGAGGTAGGGAGGGTGGCCACAGATGGCCCACGGGGAGGGCCACGTCCCACTGCGGGCTCCACGCCTTCCCACACTGGCCTCCCTGCGGGCCTACCAGACAGGCGTCCTGGAACCTTAGCCTGCGGCACGGGAAAACTGTCTCGCACAGCTAGAGGGTGCTGAGAGGACCCCGGCCACAGGCACGAGGCTCTCTACAGCGGTGCGGGGGGTGGCCAGCAGCGTGATCACATCCACGCAGGCACACGTCCTGGGCCCTGCAGACACACCAGCTCAGCATCCACTGACATACACACTAAGTTCTTCAAGGTGGCGCTGACTGCAGAAGCAAGTTCAGGAAGCAACCCAACATCTACCAGAGGGGAACTCAGGACATAAAATACGCTTGCCCTTGTCTTGAGCAAAAGGCAGCTTTTGCGCAGGTGCGCACGCACACACACACACCCCGGGCGGGCGGGGCAGGGGGGTGACTTTATACTTTCGTGTACTGATGTGGAAGATCTAAGAAACAATTTTTTAAAAATATAAAAACACGGTGCAGAGGAGCTTAGATGGCATGCTGTGTGCAGACAAGAGGGACAGCACTCAAACTTGCTTTTGTGTCGTCAAAACAGCTCTGGAAGGGTCACCAGGACACTGCGACGGTGGGTGAGGACAGGGACAGAGGGAGCCTTCTCTCTAGGTCTTGTCCTGAACTATGAGATCATGCTCCCTGCTCAAAGTGAGCATCACGAAGGTGCAGGACACACGTTTCTGGAAAGTGAGGCAGTGACAGGCACCCAGGTTTTCACATGGCGCTGCACTGACTTCCACGCAGCTCTAGAAACAGCCGACATCAGAGCGGTCGTGGACAAGATGCCAGGTGTCCTAGGATGCTCACCTCGAGGGGCAGATGGGGCTGAGAAGCAGCAGCAAGTGTGGAACCACATGGGAAGCTTGTGGCCCACACACGCGTGTGCGTGTGCACCTGCCTTGTTTTTTCTCTATTATTGGAAAATATTTTTAAGGGCCCAGCAAACTCCAGGCTGGGGGGCAAAACTGCTAGAAGAGGTGGCCGCTGCTCCACTCCAGGCCGAGGTTACAGTGGACAGGACAGATGTCTGCAGGGTCCTGAACCAGAGGTCCAGGCTCGTTTTATTTCCTTTGCTGCACTTTTTTGTAGCTTAATTTTTACTAGCACTTCTTACTTTTTTACAATCAGAGAGAAAGTCATTTCTATTTTGGGAAAGAAAAAAAAAATAGAGTACGAAGTAAATAGCCGTCTTTCCTCTATCAGGAACACGCAAAGCCTGGACAGAAGAGAAGGACAGACTGTGTGACCAGAGAGCAGTGCCCCCAGAGCGCAGGCCTGGACGGGCAGCCACCCGACCAACCAGGTGCCCCCGTCAAGGCAGACACGACAGACACCAGACCCAAAAGAGCAAGGTGAACACTGAGGCGAAGGGGGTGGGGGAGCAGGATGGCTCGACCCTCCCCTCCCTTCTGTGTTTGGCACAAACAGTTCTTGGCTTATTATAGGGCAGTGTGACAAAAATACATCCTAACAGCAATTAAACACCACGTCTAACAGCCAAGTGTTTCTGGTTAATAAAGAGCTCTGCTTATGATAAGAGAAGTCATTGTCTAACTCAAAGCAGCTGAAACCTGAGCCTGGCCCCACTGCTGGGAGGGACAGAGATGTTTTTTAAATACCACTGAACACGGCCGCCAAAGGCATGAAGACCTGGACTCTAACCAAAGAGGTCTGGGTTTGGGCCCTTGCTCCCTGACCCTGGACACGGTGACCTTGCCAGTCTCACTGTCCTCTCCTAAAGCAGCCATGCATAAGTGCACAAAGCCCCGTGTGCGACAACTGGCCCTGACCTGCTGCCTTCCCTCTCAACTCTTCCCCACCATCAGCCCGGCACACCATGGGCCCAGGGCAGCAGGACGAAGTCTATCAATAAACGACGTCACGAATGGGGGCATTTGTCCTTGAGGCTCCGGGGCCAGCAGCCCTGCCAGAAAGTGTGAATTCAAGGGCTTCTGAAACTGGGTTCAACACTGTCCAACTGTGTCACTTAGGTGCAACTGTTTCCAACGGTATCAGCCATGTGATGCCACCACAACCGACTCTGCCATCTTGCTTCAAAGCCTCTGTTCTGCCAGCTGCAGCCACAGACCCAGCCCTCAAGTCTCTGGGCACCAGGCTGGAGCCATGCCTGGAAGAGGCAGGGGCCTCAGAGTGCCGCCCTGCCCTGACCGCTGGGCTAGTGACATCTCCCTGAAAACCCAGGACACCACCCCAGAGCTGTTCCAAGAACTCCCAGATCCCCACCCTCGGAGTTCCCACCAGGGCCCCGCACCCAGGGAACCCACCATAAATATTTCCTTCCTCCTTGCCCGCGCCTGGCCCCTCATCTGCCTGGGGGTCTGAGAGGAGTCCCAGGGCCCCGGGAGCCAGGCATCACTGTCTTTTAAGTAAAATGGAGCTAAGCCTCTCGGCCTTCTTGTCCCGCAAGGATGCTGTGGGGATTAAGTGAAAGGGCAGATAAAGCTCTCACTTCCTCGGAGAGACGCCCAGCAAGCACGGCCCCAGTCTGCCACTGCAGCCTCCAGGAGCACCCCCAGCACTGGCACGAGAGGAATGCACCCTGCCTCCCACCCTGACCGCAACAATCGGAATTCAATTAAGCCAGCAGCCTCACCAGGGCACCTCTTCCTGCAGGGAGGCTCCAGCCCAGGAGGAGCCCACTTCTTTCAAGGCACCCAAGAGTCTGCAGACCCCGAGGGAGGGCGGGGGAGCCTGCAGGGCCTCTTCACTGCAGCCCCATCCTGGGTCTCCCAGGGGAGCTCGTTCTTGCTGTGGGGAACCAGGCCAGGCCAGCTTCCCCTCAGAAGGTGCCACCCTAAGAAGACACAGAAGCTGTCTTCTTAAAACGCCAAGGATCCTGAACTGCTTCACCCACCTTTCAATATTTAAAACAAGAGAATGCAGATGTTCTTCCAGAAAGACAATAGAGCCACTGTGACTTTAGCATTCTACAAGGGAGCGGGAAAAAGAGGTACAGGCGCCCTTCGTGAAACACTGAAGCTAGAAGAGCAGAGCAGGCCTGCACCTCTCCCCGCACACGCGGGCACACACGCACACACGGGCACACACACGCCCAGTGCTTGATGCTCCACTGCTTCCTGATGACGGTGTCAGCCACAGCGAACCATCAACCCCACCATCCGCACCCAGCTTGATCGTCCGCCCCCACCCACCTTGATCGAGGTTGACATTTTGCATGTTGCTACTTTTAAAGGGATGAAGCCTGACAGTCAAGTGCCCTGGGCCCCTCCCTGTCCTTTTCTCCCCTCCTCTCTACAAAATCAGCATTTACTGCCTCCTAAAAAAACAGCTTCCTGAATTCACTGATCTTTATGGTTCCGTTAGCAACACATGAAGCTGACTGAATGACGGACAGGGGCATGCTGAACATGGCCTCCAGCTGCCCTCTGCTGCTGTGTCGCTGAGGCTCGAAGATGGTGGTGTGCCCCAGAGCCCCTCCTCCTGCAAGAGCTCCACCAGGTGACACCCGCCCTCCCCAAGGGCACCCATGTGCCCCCAGCTGTGTACTTCCGCAACATGAGGCCACAAATGTTCCTGTGCATGTGCCCAAAAGCACTCCCAAGACGCACCCTCATCTAGGGGGAGAGCGCTCCTTACCCAAGTGCCTCCAACAACCCGTGCTCGGTGGCCCTTGTGGCTGCTTCCTGCCAAGGCACAGAGCTGTGGCTGTCCGGCCCTCTCCAATCCTGCCACTCTGGAGAGCCTCTAAAAAGGCTTTTGCTCAAAGCAATGGTGGGAGAGAGACTATCCCCTCAGTCCTGCCCCTGGGTCCAAACTCAATACAGACCTGTATCCCCTGCAGAGCCAGCCAGTCAGGACACCAGGGCTGCGGCCACGAGATGCCCTGAGCCTGGAGGAGGACACGCAGGCCCTCTGCCACTGGGCTCCCCATCCTCCCAGTCAACAGGCCAGAGGCTGGCGATACCGGGAAACGCAGTCTGTGCTGGACTCCTGCAGGCCTCTGTCCTCACCGCTGCCGCCCAAACACCTCGGCATGACTATTCACTTGGTGCTAAGCCAGGTACCATGAGCTATCTAAAGACGATTCTGCTTTATTTTACATGAGAGACGTGAGCATCTTGGATTTGGGTGCCCACAAGGATCCTGCAATCAGTCCCCAACAGATACCCAGGATGACTGAAATGCATCAAAAAGAAGTGCACAGAGCCGGGCGGGGGGCACCCCTGTAACCCCAGGCACTCGGGAGACAGAGGTAGGATTGCCAGCTCAAGGACAGCCCAGGCAGCTTAGCAAGATCCTGCCTCAAATTTTTTAAAAAAGGGCCAGGGGTGTGGGGGAGGGTGGCTCAGTGGCAGAGCACTTGCCCAGCCTGCATGAGACCCGGGTTCAACCCCCACCATGAAGGAGAAAAAAAAAAGAGGGGTGCGGAGAGCAAGCTGAACAATGCCGAGCTGCAGGTTGTGAAGACAAAACAGGGGTGTCCCTCCTGCCTCTGCCCCACCCCGCAGCCCTGACTACCCAGCCCCACCAGGCACAGCAGCAAGTTCAGCTTCAGGAAACACTTATGAAGCTGACAGGCGCAGGGCTTTTACGTTCCTATTGATTCATTCTTCATAAACACCTATCCTAAAATCACCCCTCAACAACCGGAACAAGCAGAAATCAGGCGGGTGTGGGGGAGGCCTGCATATCGCGAGGCCTGGGCTCCATCCCCAGCACCAGAAAGAAAACACACTCAAGCAGGACTTACACTGTTCCCACAGCTTCAGCTGAAACCTTAAAAGGGGGAAAATAAAGACTCTCCCAGACTGTGGGGAACCCGTGCAGCCAGCTCTGCCACTCCAGGCTGGATCCCGCCTGCAGTCAGCACAGAGAGGGCCGCTGCACTCCCCTAGGGTCGTGTTCCTTAAGGCCTGCTCAGGACTCCCCCACCAACTCGAGACAAGAGTTCTGCGGAAGGTGGGAAAGAAACAGTGATGTCCCACTAGGAGGACCGGCTCTGGGCTGGGAGCTGAGAGGATGCTGCGACCCCATCCCTAAAACTAGCCAGCAGAGCCCAGCGCTTGCCCTGAGCTGCTCAGCCCCAGGACCCACCCATGAGGAGCCAAGGGACAGGCCATGGGAGCGAAGTACTACCAAGTTCTCAAGACAGGGCAGGAGACAAGGTCCCAGTCAGCAGCAGACCCAGGACAGGCAGCAGGGGACCATGTGGAGGGAGCAGGAAGGGGCCGGGGTCCTGCTTCCCAAGCAGTGGTGTGCATGGGCCTGGGGGAACACGGGGTGGACAGACCAGCTGCTGCCCATGAAGCAGCGCCTAAAGTGGGAAGGAGGCCCTGGGGTGAGCATGGGGTCTCAGCTGGAGTGTCTGGGTTTGACAGAGGAGGGTGAGGCTCATGCTCCAGGAAAAGCAAAGCCCCCCTGCCCGACCACAGTGCTGCTCCCACCCCGTTGGACCTGCTCTCAGGCACGGCTCACCACCTTCTGCACAGGAGGACACCAGGCTCCCTGTGCCAGAATCCAAGGTGTCCAGCGTGTGCACACTGATCACTGCCGCCTGACCTTGGGCCACGCTGCTTTCCTTCCCAACCCTGACCATTGCCTTCCTCCAGGCACCCTAACTGCAGGGCCCTTTCCTTTCCATTCTCCTCCCCGGGGCGCTCATTCATGTTGACCAGCACTGCCGGCAGCAAGAAGACCTGAGGCCAGCTCTGTCTTGGTGCCCAACTTCACGCACTCAGTCTACACGTTGATTTAGCAGCTACCACACGCCGGGCCCTGACCACACCCTCACTCTCCCCTGCCGCGCTCTCACGCAGCACAAGCTCACCCTGACCTCCTGCCAACCCGGCCACACACCAGGGTCCAGGGTGAAGCTACCCTCGCTCCTCACCTTCTCCACAGTCCAGGCTGCAGGCCCTGCCCTCAGGGCCCAGGGGAGGTGTCACCTCCGGGCACCACACCCACAGCACCCTGCCTGCGCCTGAGCCTTTCCTCACCCCTGCTCCCCTACAGACCTAGCCATGGCATCCTCAAAAGTGCCAAGTGCACAGGCCCTGTCCCCTGTCAGGGTTCCCACCCCACGAGTGGCCTGTCCTTCAATCCTACTTTGGAGGCCGCCTGCTCCTTGGGACCCTTCTCAACCACTCTGCACAGTGACCTCCCCCTGCCAACCTGGAGCATGTGAGGGTCCGCTCGCTCCAAGCTCTGTGCTGTACCCTCACCTGGACCAACTCTTAGGCCAAGAACTTTCCTGCAAGTGTCCATCATGACCTCCAGGGTTTCCCAGGGATGGGAGCAGGTGTACAGCAAACACATGGCCCTGGGGTGCATCTGCAGTGCAGAGAGGGACCCAAGGATGTCCCACACAGACAGTTCCTGGCCCTGGGAGAGCCACAGGCCCAGAGATGAGAGTGAGATTGGAGACAAGGGCAAACGCAAGACTCGGCCCTGAGAACCCAGCAGGATGTAGCAGCTAACAGCCCTGCCCCGAGACAGGACCAGGGGCCCAAAGTAGGGGCAGGCAGAGGACAAAAGCCACCTCCACCTCCGACTGGGACAGCCCTGCAAAGGGCCTTCGAATGACCTGTCCTGCAGGACTGGCCTTTAGTCTTCTAGACCTGGAGGTGACAGTGGGAGCTGAACCAGTGTGTTGACAGAGTTGCTGGCCTGAGAAAAGCAAACACTGAAGCCTGAGCCTCAGGAAAGGCCCCACGTGCCGGGCGAGGACGCAGGGGTGCTGCTCAGAGCCCACCTGCATCCTGCACGTCTGTCCTCACCCCACACCTTCCTTTCTCCCCGAGACAGCTCATGATGACCACGAGCATCGCACAGGGGACCCAGCACATAGTGTGACTGACTGTAGCCAAGCAGCTGCGGGCACAGAGAGGGCAGGACCCTGTGGCTTGGGCCGTGTATCTCACCACTCGGTGGTCAGGGCCACTGAGGGTGCGTGTGGAGAGCACCTCTGCCGCCCCAGCCGCTGCTGCCCCACGTGTCCAGGAAGGTACCTGGAGGAAGAAACGACTGACACTTGCATTCAGGAGTCAACTGCAGCTCCGAGCAGAGCAGGTGATCACTGTCATGGAAATCCAAGTCACCCATCAAGGCAGAAACCTTGGTGGAACTTTCTGGACCTCCTGATTCATATTACATGGCCATCTACCCAAAGCCTCCAGCGCCTCCCAGGTCAGCTCTAAAGTCCATCAAATGCCTCAGGGCAAAGCAGAATCACCTCCTCCGACTCCTCCTCCTTCAGACCGCCCTCAGGGTTTTGAAATTCCCGATTTCTTTTGTTACCAACAATTTAGCAAGCTGTTCATTCCACCAACCACGAATGACCAGCCAACAGGAGCCCTGCTCGTGGACAGGCTCCAGTTCAGTCTGAGTCCTTGAAATAAATGCTGGAGTCTCCAATAAAGGGCTGGGCAAGACTCCTGCCTGGAGACTGCAAAACAAGCAGGCCAAATATCTCCTCCCTGGTAGCGGTCAAGGTTGCCTGCCTAGTAGGACTGTTCCAAAAGCAAGCTCTGCCTGCCCTTGAGTCTCCTAGAACGCAAGTCCCATGAGGGCAGGTGCGTCATCATCGTCAGCGCTTAGCCCCAGGACCATGGCTGTGCCTGGCTCTTGCTAAAAAACAGTAAAGATCAGCTTAATGAATGCCTAAGGGCCGTCCCATCCGGGCCACCACAGGACGCATCTCTGTCAGGGACACGCGCACACTTCAGCATTTGTGAACATCCTGTGTTTAGAGGCCACATGCACATGTATGCACGATGCGGGCTGCCACATGGGCACCCGCTGCCTGTCTGCCCACGGCCAAGGGTTCTTCTGTCATCTGAAGATAATATATGAAGTTACACAAAATCACCAATAAACATGAGAAACACAGTAACGCCACAGTGAAATTCTTAAAGGAACAGCCAGGCCATTTTGGCCAAAAGAATAAAGAATTAACTTAGCTAATCTGCATGAACATCAGTGCCTCCACTGCAGCCAGAAATATGTTCTCAAAAGGTCATGTGCATAAACATCCACTGTAAAGAATAAAAACAGTTGTTCTGGGTTCCTTGGCAAATAAGAATAACCACTCTATAACAAGAGCAACTGCCGGTGGGCATCTGCAGCCAAACAGAAGGGGCTTTGTGCACCTGGCGTCCCCACCAAAGGACCACAGGGGCCTCAAGCTGGTGCGGGGGAAGATCAGGCACCCAGCACAGGAACGGGGCCCTGCCACCTCCTCTTGCCTCTCGCAGGCCCTGGGCAAAGCCTCATTCCCTCTTGGTTTTGCTTTCTTCTTAATAAACTCCAATTCTGGCAATTCCACAAAAAAAATTCAAAAACTTACAAACACTGTAAGTATGGTGTAAAAAACAGTATTTCCCCATTTTTAAAAAAGAAATAATTAGGTGGTTCACTAAATATAAACCCCCCATCTTGAAGCAACTCTAGTTGAAACATGAAGTTTAAGTACTAAAAATGACCATCATCTATCAGGGAAATGCAAATCCAAACTGCCATGAGTAGGAGACCGCTTCCCACCGTCCAGGTATCTACTGTCCACTGCGGGCGGGGTAAGGAATGCTGGTGAGTGTGTGGAGAAACTGGAATCCCTGTGCACCACTGGTGGAGAGCTTGAAAAGCTAAAAATAGAATTACCATGTGACCCTGCAATTAGTCTTCTGGGTATACAGTATATTCCAACGAATTGAAAGCAGGGTTCCAAAGATGCCTGCTCACCTGTGCTCACAGCGGCCCTGTTCACAGCAGCTAAGGGGGGAAGCAACCAGGTGAGCACTGAAGGCAGGAGCAGAACGTGAGCACACAGGTAGTGCAAGTCTGTTCCACTTTAAAGGAAGAGGGCATTCTTTCTTCAAGATGGAGCCTGGCTATGTTGCCCAGACTGCCCTCCAACTGCTGGGCCCAGGCAGTCCTCCTGCCTTGGCATCCCAAGTGGCCAGACTGCAGGTACGTACCCATCCCTGGCTAGGAAGGGCACTCTGACACATCAGGAATGCATCTTTGAGGACACTTTGTTAAGTGAAATAAGTCACTTATAAAAAGACAGACACTGTGAGATTCCACCTATCTAAGTGCCTAGAATAATCAAATTCACAGGCAGAAAGAATGATGGCTGCCGGGGGGGGGGGGGGGGGGGGGGGGTTAACCAGTGAAGAGCTTGTTTTGTAAGATGAAAGCATTATGTGGCTGACAGTAGTCAGGGGCCCACAACAGGACCACACTGGATACCACCAAACTGCAAACCAAGAGATCAGTACAAGAGCAAATTTCATGCGCACCTTACCACAATAAAAAAATCAGAAAAAGACAAAACCAAAACCAAACGCCATCACACATCATTACACTCCTGAGCTCCTGGGCGGAACGCAAGCCATTGCCTAGGAAGGGATGTGGCCAACAAAGACCTCTGATGACCTTAGGAGAGACAGGCAGGGTGTCTAAATGGGACCTATGAACCAGTCACAGGAGGAGGACCTCACTGGGATTGACTCAAAACGATTTTTTTAGTTATAACAATTACAGGAAAATGGAAATTTAAATAGCAACTGGATAGCTGTTACTAACAAATTTGGGGGGAAGGACGATAATGATATTGTGGCTATATATTTTAAGGCCTTCTCTTTTGTAGATGCATACTGAAGTGTGCACGGAAGAAATCAGATATGATGTCTGGAATTTATTTAAAATTAAGTGGGGGTGAGGATGAGAGTCCAGATAAAATGAGGCTGACCAGACACCAAAGTTCTAGAGAGCACAAAGGAGCCATTATGTTCTGTGGGGGGATGGGGAAGATATTTGAAATTGTTCATCATGAAAAATAAAGATAAAATAAATAAAATTACTGTTGTAGAAAAACTGTATCTAGAGCCAAAATTTTCCAGATAAACTTAACAAGAGGATTCTGCGCTCTAAACTTCAGGTGTGACATTTCCAAACACAGGATGAGGACACCGACACACCTGCCCCTACTGCAACCCTAAGGACCAACCAGGGCAGCTGGGGTTGCCCGTCACCAGGGTTAGGTCTGCCCCTCAAGACAAATCAGGTCACTGTAACTACCAGAGCAGAGAGAGCTCCACCCTTTCACAGTTGAGTGGAGAGGAAGGGGAAGTTCTGAGGCCCGGCTTCTCCCAGCACCCCTGGCCTGCCTTGGGCCCAGGCGAATCGCATCACACAGGCCAGCTGCTCTTGGTCAAGCTGAAGGGCAGTTGGCGGCCGGAAGGACAGGAGGAGGAGCCTCGACAGCCTGGTGTCGTGTGCAAAATGAACTAATAAGCTTTCTAGGGTGTCACTTACCACTTCAACCTACCAGAAAGAAAGCCGCCTGAGGACAAGGGCTAGCTTGTCCTCCTTCCACATGGCCGAACCCAGAACCATGGTGGCACTGGGCCAGGCACTCAATGAACACCTCAAGAGTTACTGAGGAGGGCTGGGGTTGTGGCCGAGTGGAGCGCTTGCCTAGCATGTGTGAGGCACTGGGTTCGATTCTCAGCACCGCATATAAACAATTCAAATAAAGATTCATCAACAACTAAAAAAAAATACTTCAAAAATTAAAAGAAAAGAAGAGTTACTGACAATATGAATAGATACCATAAATGCAGTCAGAGAAAAAAATCCCAAGGAAATGAATCACAGTGTTAATGGTGATTATCATTCTGGTAGTGGGATTATGGGTGGCTGCCACAGGCTCCCAGCCAGCGCAGGCATGTGAAAAATCTCACGCATGCTTCAAGGCCCAGCAGGGCCATCACACAGATGAGGACTGTCCGGACTTGTTCTGCACC
Organism: Marmota flaviventris; assembly: GCF_047511675.1. Lineage (NCBI taxonomy): Eukaryota > Metazoa > Chordata > Mammalia > Rodentia > Sciuridae > Marmota > Marmota flaviventris. Next base: position 29,394,252 of record NC_092516.1, read on the forward strand.
CTGCCCGTCCCTACTCCACGGCCCCCAGCCCCGCTGAGCCGAAGCCTGGGCGCTGCCCTTCCCCACAGGATGGGGCCCTGGGTATGTGGCTGGCACCAGAACTGGTGCATGCTGGGCAGTTTGTTCAATTCAAATGGCTGTAGCACTCGGCTCCAAAAGACGGAGTAAAACGGGCAGCAAAGCCGACACCTGTCACTGACTCTTAACAGCTAGCTGCTAAATGCGGAAACATGCTTTCCCCTTAGTAGATTCTGTTCTTCAGAGAATCAGCCATTACGCAGCATTAAAGATGATCAGTGTGAGCCACACAGACTGCAGGCACGTGACTTCACCTGTGGGGACAAATGGACCAAGGTGGACTCGGCCAAAGAACACCCACCTCCCTCGCCAGCGGCCAGCAGGGATGGGTGCCCCCCACCTCCTCGCTGCTGACTGGGCTCAGCCAGATACCCCCGCTCAGGAGAGCCCCTCAACTCCTAGGCTCCCCAGGAAGACATGGGCGTGGCAGGGCAGAGGGGGCACTGGCCAGACTCACCCTCAGGGCTTCAGAGACTCCTATGTTTAGGGTGTGACAATTGCATTGGGGTGTTTAAAAGAGAAATATACCTTTTCGAGATACATATTCGAAGATTTATGGACAGAATAATGTGATGTCCTTTTTACAACCCCAGAAGCGGGTGGGGAAGATCAGCAAGGCTGGCCACAAGCTCCTCGCTCATCAGCATGGGGACGAGGCATGGTGGCCCATCACCCTCGTCCTGTGTAGGTTTGAAATTTTCCATAAAGGAAACCTTTCTTGAATAACTTGCAAAACACAAACAGCAGCGATACTGTCACTGTCCTCGTAAAGGACTGAAGTCTAGGCCTTCCAAAAAACCAGAGGAGGAAGGGGAGAGAGGCGGGCAGGGAGAGGATGGAAGGGGGAAGGACAGCCCACTGCCATCCTAACACTGCCCACAGCACCTTAGGAGGGAGAGCAAGGGAGCGAGCTGCTGTGAGGGAACAAGGGAGCGAACTCAACAAGTTATCAAGTCAGCGCAGAAAACAGGCCGTGTCAGTATTAGATCATTAAATCAGCATCCTGGCAAAAAACTGAATTTCCAAACGTCCTGATGACAGCCAGATCAAACCCGCCAATACTTGACAGTAATAAATACAGTTATTTGGGAAGAAAAATAGGGAGTGACCTTACAGCTCCACTCAAATATGCCAAATAAGGAGAGCTTGAAGCAGTAGGAAATGGAAAAGAACAGCTAATATTTGGCAAGCTTCCTTTATGATCAACAAATTAAAATGTTAAGGAAGCAATTTGTTGAGAAAAGATATTTTTAAAAGGAGCTGAATCACGCAGGTTCAGCCTCGGGTACGGTCAACTGGTAATTTTAAATCATTTTTTAAAAGTTAATGTTTTCAGCCTCCAGAAATGGCATTTAAGACATCACTGAGTTAATCATGAACCCGCCTCCCTCCAGCGCAGGTGGGGGCGCCTGCTGTCTCCTGTCCCCGGCTCCCAGGGGGGCTGTGGCAGGCGCTTTCATGACAAGGGTGCAAACAAAACCACAGCCTCCAGTCCAGCTCCATCAGGGGCCACTGGCTGCTGGTGCTTTCCAATCACAGCCACCTGACCTCCCCCTGAGGAGCTCCCCGGCACTGACTTCTGCCCCACGGAGTCCAAGAGGGTGCTGGCCTTCAGCATGCATAAACGGGAAGCCGTTCTCAGGGCCAGAGTGCACTCTTGCCAGCCCACAACCCGCTACTCACTAAGAACCTACTGTCACCTGTGCTGAGAACAAAGTCCCCATCTGCAGGGCTCATGTGTTCAGTAGAGGGCAGGGGAGGAAGGAGCAGGTTGTGTAAACAGTGGGTCACCTGACAGTAAGTCATCTAAGAACAAATCAGGGAAGCAGAGAGAGGGAGCAGGAGGAGGTGCTACCTCATCCAGGTGGCCAGGGACACTCTGAGAAGGGGCCATTTGAGTGGAGACCTGAAGGAAGTTAAGACCAACCAACACAAACCACAGTCCGGCTCTGGCAATGGAGTCCTCCCAAAGCCAGGCCCGAGACGCCTGTGGCTAGATTGGGTCCACCTGCTTGATTACTGGAGGCTGGCTTTGCTATAACCTCGATGAATCTCGACATCACATTTATTTTTCATCAGATTCCTGGTGACGGGCCCTGCTCCTTAGGACAACTGAAATACAGTTGTTCAGCTGCAAAACACTCTTTGTTTCAATATTAAAACTGCACCAAGGGGGATGGGGTTGTGGCTCAGCAGTAGAGCGCTTGCCTAGCAGTGCAAGGCACTGGGTTCGATCGAAGCACCATAAATAGATAGATACATAGATAGGTAGAACGATAGATAAAGGCATTGTGTCCACCTACAACTAAAAAAATATTTTTAAAAAAATATATATAGGGGCTGGGGTTATGACTCAGTGGTAGAGCACTGCAAGGCCCTGGGTTCGATCCTCAGGACGACATATAAATAAATAAATAAAATAAAGGTATTGTGTCCACTACAAAAAAATAAATGTAAAATATATATATATAAATGTGCTCAGTGGTAGAGGGCCTGCCTGCCGCGTGAGGCCCAGGGCTCCATCCCCAGCACCACACATACACACACACACACACAGGCCCTGAGCCAAGTGCCTGGTTCCATGTATTCTCAGCTTTACGCTGGCATGTCACACTGGGACCCTGGACATGGGATGCAACTCAAGATTGCACCACAGTACTGATGGCCCTCAGTGGCCATACAGGGCCCGGGCAGCTCTAAGACAGTGTTCAGCTCCTGCAAGAAGGGCGCATAAAGTGACCTCCTGCCCGTGGAGGAAAAGGGTCCGCAGGGGTTGTCTTTTCCAAAGCTGGGAAGAGAAAACAGGTAGCAGCCCAGAGTGCGGCTCCACGGGGCCCCGCCCCCACTACAAGTCAGCCATGGCCAAAGGCAGCTCCTTGCTGCGCCCAGCCAGAATGGAGAGGTCGTTCCCCTGTTGGTAGCTTATTAAATGACCAGGAAAGTTACTATTGCCACCTGCAGAGTCAGACTCAGGGCCCCCATGGACCCACGGACACAGATGTCCCCTTAGCGTGTCTCATGGGGCCTAGGTGGATTCGTATCTTGGGAACTTGCATTGACCAGCGCTCATCTGTCTAGCTGACAGTGCTGCCCCTGTGTCCAGTGGGTGGTTGAATGCAGAACCCCCAACCAGGCACACTGGGAGCGAGGGGCCACACTCGACCCACCCACAGACGTCCAGCAACACAGGCGAACCCCACCTCGCTGACAGACCAGGCGCCCCGTGGCCCATGCCCTTGGGATGATGAAGCTGATCTCCACAAACTACCAGGAAGAACCGAGGGGGACTTGCAAAACACCCTCTCGCAATTATGTGACCCACTTGTGGGGCCAAGTCATTCGGAGCTCTCGATCTAGTGGGGCTGATGACCTCGACCCTGCCCAATAAGCTCTGCACCCTGCACACCTATATTTATGGAAAGACAGTGCCCAAGGCTCAAGAGCCCGGCTTGCCGGCCCTCGGCTGGCTGGATCCATCCTCTCACCTCACCTGACTCAGATCTCGAGCTCTTTATTTAATTTAAAACAGCTGATTTCAGAGTAAGCCATCCTCACATTTCATGATTGGTCCCATCATCCCAAAAGCTACACGAGAGCGGTGACAGGCCTTTCTGTGTTGACAACATCTTCTCTGCGTTGACAGTGGATGAGAACTGTGCATGCTGACCCCTGGGGAAAGAGTGTTTCCTTTTATTTCTACAAATATTCCACAAATGTGGCATTTGTCAAATGCAATGTCTGTGACATGCACGGCCCTGTGGGAGGTGCTGGGTTCCAGAGTCAAGCAGAGGCCCTGCTCAGAGAAGTGGGCCACCCGGAGAGGAGGACAGCCAGGACCCAGATGGCATGACCTGAGGAGTAAGGGTAGGGACACAGGCAAGCCCACCATGACTGGGAGCTCAAAGTGGGCCGAGTTCACCTGCTGGAGGACCCAAAGGGCTTCATTCCCATAGAAGCAGGCCTGGGGATGGCGGGAGGGTGCCTCAGGGAGCAGGGAAGTGGGGGCCCGCCCAGCTGGGCAGCGGAGGTGCACATGGGAGAGCCAGGAGCTGGCAGCAAGCAGTGGAGCAGGCAGACGTGAGGCCGAGGAGGACACAGCCACAAAGGGACCAGGAGTCACTGGCTCAGAAGGCAGTTCTATCTAAGGAACTTGAATGACAAGGGACACCTGCCACCCCGGGGAGCTGGCGGGAAGTCTACACATGGCCAGCCACAATGGTATGGCAGCACAGTGGCCACCAGGCAGCCGTGGCCATCGGAACTGGCCTAGTGTGGCAGCTCTCAAACACTAACTCTGGAGGAAGCAGCCCTCCAGGCTGCAGGAAGCAGATTGCACTGCTGTCCATCCCGGAGGGCGCCACCCCCATGGTCTCCCAGCTACAGGGAGAGGAATTAGTCCACTTGTCATCATCCCACAAAGGCCACCTCACTCCCCACACCCTCCAGACTGCGTGGCCCAGGCCAGAAGCAAGACACTGCCTCAGAGGCGACTCAGCACACCACAGCGGGGAGCCCCCCTCCAGCGCCACGCCGGCCCTGCACACGCCGGCAGACCTGGGCCACCTACAACACATAGGGGACGGACGAGAGGACAGTCCAGGCTGAATGCTGCGACCTCAGTAATGAAACACCCACAAACCCGGGAGGGCTCTGCCCAGGGCTTCCTGTGCACCAGTGAGAGCCACTGTCCTCACCTGACCAGGCTCTCCCGCCCCAGCACTACAGAGACACACACTTAAGGCAGGATCCTCATCTCAGGAGCCCCTGGCAGGCCACACCACCAGGCCTGTGTGGAACTCAGTGACCCACGGAGGACAGGAGGGCCCGAGGGTCTGGAAGCCCTGCTGCAGGAAGGCAGAGGGTCTGGCTGGGAGCAGGGCGGGGGCCCGAGGCCCGAGATCCACCCAGCACACCGAGAAGAGCGCTCCCCGACAGCAGGCCCCACTCTGGCAGGAAGCCAGAGGGCACGTGGTGGGCAAGGATTACAAGCAGAGGGAAGGGGACGAGCAGCAGGGAGTGGCACAGACCACAGCAGCGGGGCACACGGGAGCAGGGTCCGTGTTCCGTCCTCGGGCACATGTGCACACTCGTGAGCAGAGATAGTGGGGGCAGGTGGGGCTCGCCAACACGGCAGGCCTGGGTCTTGTCCCCAACACTAGCAGGGGAGGCCACTGCAGAGAGGGGAGGCAGCAAGAACACGAGGGGCATGACATCCTGGTCCAGCAGGCAAGGATGCAGCATCGACAGCTCGTGCTCGCAGCGCAGTGCCCAGTGTGCCTCCTGCAAGACGTGGGGCCCAGGGCTCAGGAGGGAGCCAGCCCTACTGCGCCACGGAGGCAGGATCTGCACCCAGGCCTCAGCCACCAAAGCCCACACTACTGCCACCACCAAAGGGGCCTTGGGAAGGTGGATGAAGACCATCCGCAACCACATGATCCTCAAGGTCAGTCTCAACAGATGGCTGCCAGGAGCCCCCAAAGGCTCACAAAACCAATGTATTTCCAATAAAACTGGAGCCACTGTAACAGCCGTGTGGTGACTTCCTGGTTTTATGGGAGGTAGACACGCTCGATTTACCTTTGCTCCCTCCAAAAAGGATAGTGCGAGCTCACGGACAGAGCAGCTAGGCAGAAAGCCGGGGTCTCAGCCGGAAGCTGTGGAAAGTGCCGGCAGCCCTAACTCAGAGGCCACCCACTCCGCCCAGAGACGGCCGAGCAGAACCACCGGACAGACCCTGGCTCTGGAAGGGCGGCAGGTGGGTGAAACGCCAGGGCAGGCAGAAGACAGGGAGTCTCCAGGCCACACACAGCCCAGCTCCCACAGATGAGTGGTGACCGACAGGCCCCAGCACCCACACGGCAGGAGAACCCCGGCTCCAGGCTTCAGAAACACGAACAACAGAAGACTGCCACAGGCACTGTCGCTTGGGAGACCTCCCCAACGAGACACCAGGGTGACCACTTAAAGTGAGGTCACAGAACCACCTCAGTCCAACACACACGGGGCTCCCACACCAGCACAAGGTGTCTCGTCCTGGAGTGGGAATAGACCACGAAATGTCACCAGGCTCACGAGGAAGCCTGTACCTGGGCCCAGATCAACGGGAGCTGAGTACCATGGAGAAGGGCCAGACCCTTCCCACGCCAGGAGACACGATCAGGAGAAGTCACGGCCGCTCACAGGGAATCGGAGACAGCCTGGGTGGAAAGCAGCTCCCCGGGTGGTACGTGGGAAGGGCATCCGCAGAGCTCACGACCAAGCGAGTGGAGGGACGTGGGCATCTGTGGCAGAACTGCAGTGCTCCAGGCCCATGGCATGACAAACAGAAAACTAGGAACCGTGGTCACCTGTCCTGGACGGGGGAGCGTGAGGGTGGACAGCAGTGCTGGTTCTGGGGACAGGGTGGGGTTTGTGGGTTCACTGTCACCACCCGCTGCACCCAAGGTGGGGTGTGCAGCACTCTTGAATAATGTGTTCTGCAGAGATTTTACAAAGGAAAAATAAATAGGGAAAAAAACGAACGCAGGGAACAGGAGAAAACTGAGAACAAGTGGGGGCGGCAGAGCCAGTGAGGTGAGAGGTGCTACCTCCACCTGCGTCCCTCTCTCCCCAGGCCCCCAGACGGGCCCTGGGGAGAGAGGGATGCAGGCACTAGGGCTGCAGGTGCAGGAGCGCTGGAAGGCAGAAGGAGCCGGAGCGGCTTCACTAGGATGGCGCCCACCCTCACGCATTTCTACATTTTAAGAGATTCACTCAGGCTGCTGAAGCGGTCAGGGGTGCATTATATAAAAATACACAGAAAAAGCCAGACTCGGTGGTGCGGGCTTGTGATCCCAGCATCCGGGGGAGGCTGAGGCAGGAGGATCCCAAGATCAAGGCCAGCCTCATCAACTTAGCAAGGTCCTGTCTCAAAATAAAAAAGGGGGCTGAGATTGTGGCTCAGCAGTAGAGCGCTTGCCTGGCATGGGCGGGACCCGCGTTCAATCCTCAGCACCACATAAAAAATAAATAAATAAAGGCATTGTGTTGTGTCCATCTACACCTTAAAAATATAATAAATATTTTTTTAAATAAATAAATAAATAAGGGCTGGGGATGTAGCTCAGTGGTTCAGCACCCCTAAGTTGAATCCCCAGTACCAAAAAAAGACAGTGTGTAAAAAAGTACTGTTTATATTATTTTTAAACACTGGAGGTCTGAAAAATCTACTGGGCAACAAGAAACAGAGGAGAAGGGGGGGCCTGAGCCCTAAATCCTCATTCATGACCCCCACCACAGAGAGAAGTGAACCCCTGGCCCTGACCAGCCAAGGAAATGGCACAGACCAACTGCTCTGGGCAGTTCCTAAGGACAGAGAAATGGCCCAGGGCTGGCTCTTTTTTAACAATCTTATAACATTTTGATAAAAAAAATGGAAAGATGTTTTGAAAGAAAGAAGGCATTCGAGAACAATGGCTACCTTTAGATAATTTTTATTTTAAAATGAAATACATTCTGAGCTGGGGCCGTAGCTCAGAGGCAGAGTGCATGCCTAGCATATGGGAGGCACAGGGTTCGATCCTCAGCACCGCATAAAAAACTAAATGAAGGCACGCTGTCCATCTACCACTATAAAAAAATTTTTTTAATGAAATACATTCAAAAAAGATAGGATACAGAATATTTCTTCCCTCCCCCTCCCCCCTTTTTCCCCTTGAACAATAAGGACTAATGGAAAACCATTAATTCTGCCTCGTTTTCACTGTCTCGCTCATCAGGACCTACTTTCTACTGGATGAACCTGGACCTGGTGAAGTGTCAGGTGGAGGAGGCTGCCTGGGGCAGCTGGACTAAAAACACAGCCAGGAGGCCCGGCATACCTGGGCCAGCTGTGCCCTCTCCCTCCTGTAGTCCCAGACGCACCTGGGCGCACCTGTGCTGCAGGGAGCCACCACACCCTTACTGGAAAGTGAGTTCTGTTTTCCTTGAAATCAAAGATTTTTCACCAATGAACTTTCTCACTTTGCTTCTGAAATCCTCTCTGACCTTCCTTCTTCTATACAAGGATTTTTACCATTTCCTCCAAATTCATGTTTGTCTTAAAGTCAGTTCAACATGTTTTTATAAATTTTCTATGTTTGCAATTCAGGCGAAAGGGCTATTCCACATAAAATCATATGACACAGGAGGGGCGAACTAATATTAGCCACTCTGTCCCTTCTCCAGACCCCAATTCAACCCCTTGAGAAGCACAGGCTGAGGACAGAACAGCCCAGACCTGCTACCAAACAAGAAACACCTACTTGGAAACCCTCTTCAGGATCTTGGCAAGGAAACAAAACTCAATGCCCAACATAAGAGTCACAGGTCCCATGGGCTGTCCAGCAACCCTGAGAGCATAAGCCCCGCCTCATCAGAGAAGGGCCTGGTGGGCATGCAGGTGGGCATGCAGGTGGGCTGAACATCCTTGGTCTTGTACCTACTGTTTATGTGTGAGGCGCCTAGAAACGGCCCTTATCTTCATAGTTATGCACACCCCACAAACGGGGCCTCCCTCTGCATAGAAGAGGTAAACTCTGAGCTAAATACAGCCCCAGAGGTGCCTGAGAGGAGGAGAAATACACACGATTGCTGTTCCCAAAGATTGCTATTCCCAGTCAACGTTATGAGTCAAGGTCCTTCTTCTCAAGAATGCTTTCACCGTCTGGATCTGAGAGGACTTCCACTTTGAAAGTCCTCTTTTGTGTAGGAAGTGCGTCTCCCAATATTAAAAGCCATCAGATGCCAATGTTACGTGACTCACTGTTTCATCTGCCCACTGACCACTGGCGGAGGACGCCACTCACACCCAGGAAGCTTGGACATTAAAAACTCATTCTAAGCCGGGCGTGGTGGTGCACACCTATAATCCCAGCAGCTTGGGAGGCTGAGGCAGGAGGATTGTAAGCTCAAGGCCAGCCTCAGCAACTAACTGAGGCCCTAAGCAAATTAGCAAGAGCGGGTCTCAGGGAGGTAAAAAAAAAAATCAAAAGGGCTGGGGATGTGGCTCAGTGGTGTAGTGCCCCCAGCCAGGTCCAATCCCCAGTACCAAACCCCATTCTACAAACCGAGTTGGCTCACACGAAGGCAGATTTTTTTAAATCGTATAAGGGAAAAAAATAAATACCTGGGGGAAAGTACAAAAGAAATAACAATACTGAGCAGCAGCACATCAGTGGGCACCCGGTGGCCCAGCATTGACGTGGGCTGACATCTCCAACCGGGTCGTGGCCGCTGCTGTCTTTTATCATGAGGCAGTCTCTGCTGGGGAGCCACCAAGGCCACAGTACTTGACTTTTTCATTTTGGGACTAAAACGAAACAAAACCCTGAGGACGGTCTATCAGACACAGCCCTGAGCTGCGTCTCACTGATTCCTCCATGAAGCATGAATCACTCTGAGGGGTGATTTGGGCACATCACCCCTCAGAGCAGGTGGTGATGTGCCCAAAGACACACAGCTAACAAATGGGGGAGACGGAAGATCCAAACACCAGCAACCCTACCAGGTGGGGGGAGGGGGTCCTGAGGGGACTCGGGCATGCCCACAGGCAGGCCACCTGGAAGGCCAGCCTTCTCAGGCCCTGGGAACCGCCATCTCCGGGTAACAGTGTCTCAAGGACCCACACAGTGATGGGAGCAGAGGGTCCCCACAATTAGTTACCCAACAGTCATCTATGATCTTGGCCTCGACACTGCTACCGTCTGCACCAGGAGAACTCACGAGCTGCAGAGCCCGGCACCCCGCCCACCCTCCTCAACCCGTGCTGGAGAAACCCCCTCCACCAGACGAGCCTGGCCCACCCCTCTGCAGTGCTTCTAGCCCCTCCTGCTGCCAAGCTGGTGACTGGTCCTAATGGCTGCTGCCCCTGGGCCTGCTTCCAGTCTGCTGTTTAATGTGCCAGCAGATAATCGATACTATGAGAACTATGTGTAAAAAGGAGCTGGTTTAAAGCAAGCTGGGCAGAGGGCAGGGAACCTCCCTGTCGGACACAGGCTGGGTACAGGGCCCTCCCCAACATTGGGGTTCAGGAAGCTCAGCCTGGAAGAACAGGGAGGAGTCCTCCACTGGAGTACGAGGTCAACAGAGTCAACCAGGCCTTTCAAAACACCTAGACCAGGGCTTATCAAACTTCAGCGTGACTATGAGTCACCTGCCCATCTCATAAAAATGTGGATTCTGACTCAGTAGGTCTGGGGCAGGCTCTGAGAGTCTGCATTCCTAATAAGCTCCCAGTGATGCCTATGTTGCTGGTTAATGGATCCTGTTGAGTAGCAGGATCTAGATCAGAGCAGTGTGTCCAGGAGAACTGCCACACATGCCCCACAAGACATCTTAAATGTTCTGGCAGCCAGTCCTGGGCCCATCCAACCAGCTCCCCTACTCACCACACCTTGACCCCCACACCACAGAGGAGAACCAGCAGACCTCAGCCAGGAAGTCAAGCAGAATTGTGGCTGGACCCAGTATTTGGGGTGAATACAAACAGCACAGTGAATCCCTAATTACACATCTCCCAGTCCCACCCATTACCATCCCACTGTGTTCAGGAACAAAGCTAAAGTTAAAACAGAGCACAGAGCCAGGAGGGCCAACACCTGTGCAGCAAGAGTCCTAAAAAGAAGGGAGCAGAAGAAAAGGGAGAAAATATTTGGAGAGATAAAAGTAAGAGAATTCTCTAGGGAAAAATAAGACATCAGAATGAAAGGGTCCACAGAGCACCAGTAAGATGGGTAAGGGAGGAAAATCCACAGTTGGATACATCAGCATGACATTTAAGAACAAAAGGACACAAAGGAAAATGAAGCCACCTACCAGAACCAAGCAAGAGTCCCGCTGTCAACTGGGTCTCAACTACACCCCTCTCAGCAAAAGGAAAATAAGGATAACTTCAGGGTTTCTTGCCTGGTGTTTTATACCCAGCTGAACTGTCTTTGAGATGTGTAGGTGGAACAAGTATATTCTCAGACTTTGAAGTCTCAGGCAACTTTTATCAGAAAAAAATTTCTTTAAATGTAGTATCATTACAAATACTCTAGCAAGGAAGAAAAATCATACTAAAGGTTCAAAATTACATATAGGAAGAGTGAGAAATACCTTGGGAAAGTCTGATATTGTTTTAGTAAGCCCAAAGAGAGAACACTAAGATCAAATATACAGACAATACATTTTAAAAATTCTAATTTTTAATAATACATTTTAAACTTTCTAACCCAGTGGTTCTGGTGAGCTGCCGTGCAGTCACCACCTGCAGAAGAAGCGAACACAGATCACTGGCTCCATCCCCACCAGTGGGGGGGGTTTCGGATTTGATACCTGGAAAAGCTGATTCTGCTTACCATGGAGCACCTCTCTCAACGGTGCCACTGTCAGAAATCTCCGTGACCCCAACGAGGTAGGGAGGGGGGGTACTCAAGTTGGTAGAAGGAGAGATGTTTTAAGCTTTAGAAACACTGTAGCCCCTACACCAAGTAACTGAAACAAATTGACTTAGAAATCAACTCTATTCTAAGGGGCACAGCAGGGGATGCAGGCTGGGGGGTGGCTCAGTGGTGGAATATGGAAGGCTGAATCCCAAGGGGAGCAGAGAACAAAAGGAAATCAATTTACAGGGAAAACCAAACACATGAATGAGCGTGAATAACATCCAGAGTAATCCTCCAGATTCTGAATTCCAAAAGAATAAAGTTCACTCAACAATTTTAAATTCAGCACAGGAAAACTCAACTCAAAAAAGCAACACAAGAAAAGATTTAAAAGAAATGGTAGGGGCGGGGGTTGTGGCTCAGTGGTAGAGCACTTGCCTAGCACGTGGGAGGCACTGGGTTCAAGCCTCAGCACCACATAAAAATAAATAAATAAAATAAAGGTATCGGGTCCATATACAACTAAAAATATATTTTTAAATGGTCAAAACAAAATAAAATGGCAAAAGTCCTAATATAAATCACAATTACCATAAATGTGCAGCAGTTAAAATTCACTAATCAGACACTCAGGCTAGGTTTAAAAAACAAGCTCTTGCCTCCTCTGTCTGCAAGACACACTCATAGCAAAAGGACATGGACAGATTGGAAACAGAGCCAAGAGAAAAATGTCGTATTGGACAAACAGAAACCAAAAGCAAAAGGAAAAAAACAGGATCGTTTTAGCATCAAAACCCAGAGAATTTAAGGTGAAAACACCCTGTGAATTGAAGAAGGGGTCCATATTACACAAGAAAAACAAACGATAAATCAGGAAGATGAAAGATTATGATCATATATGCAAGCTTAGCTTAATATAATGTATCAACTGCCAACAGTGCAGGGAAAAAAATATCAGAGGCAGGGAAGAACTAAGGAACAGGAATATGCTGTGTCTGCTAAATGAACTGTACGTATCCTAAGAACATATTACATAAGTATACTATAGATATAAGCATTCTCCACCCAAACTAAAAACGCATCCTACTTGAGCATATGGAAATAGGTTCATAAAAATCTACCGTGTACAATGCACCAAAAGGGTTTCACATATTCCAAAGAACCAAGGTCACAAGGACTATGTTCTCTGACCATATGTAACAAAATCAGGTCAAGAACCTAGAGAAGCCATTAAAGAAACATGTCAAGAATCCAAAAAAAATATGTACTATTAAACAATCTTAGGTCAAAGGGAAAATTACAGAATGGATATAAAATTACAAATCGAAGAAAAATGAAAGCAGTACTCAAAATTTATGGAACACAGCTCAAGTAATACTTAGAGGAAACTTTAGGGCTTTGAATACATTTATCAGAAAACAAGAAAGAATTCAAACTGAAAAGGCTGAGCATTCAAAAAAAAAAAGTAACATCCTGTAATCCCATTACATCTGTAATCCCAGGGGCTAGGGAGGCTGGAGCAAGAGGACTGTGAGTTCAAAGCCAGCCTTAGCAACTTAGCAAGGCCCTAAGCAACTGAGTGAGAGCCTGTTTCTAAATAAAATATAAAAAAGGGCTGGGGATATGGTTCAGTGATAAAGCCCATGGGTTCAATCCCCAGCACAAAAACAAAAAGAAGTGTTAGGGAAAGAGAATAAATTGAGACAAGTGAGATAAAGGTTAAGAAATCAGCCACATTAAAAAAAAAAAAGAACTAGATAAAACTAGTACTATGAACAAAACCACATACACAAACCAAAAGAAAAAGAAAAATTGACGCAAATTCTGAAACAGAATATGGGGAGAAATAGAGCTACAACAGATTTACCAAAATAAACATTATAAAAATGTTATGAACCACACAATCAATTTTAAAACCTAGATGAAACTGATACAATTCTAGAGAATTACAAAATATCAAAATTGGTATAATAGAGAACTTGAACAGAACAAAGCAAAATGTCAACGCTTCCCAGCCCACTCTCGGGGACCCTAGTGTTTCACAAATGAACAGGATCAGATTTAAGAAGAAGTGATTCCTTGCAGAAGAGAGCAGGGCAGCCCATTCCATGAGAGCAGCAGAACCCAATTCCAACTGGACAGAAAGGAAGACAGAGTTCAGTTCCACTTAATAACACATCTGAAAACCGTAAATCAAATCCAACCATACCTTAAACACATGCGAGGAGGAGCTGTTTACCCCAGAAAGCAACAGACGCCTCAACCCAGATCATCACTGCCTTCACCACACGCGTGGACTAGGGTAAAAATCACAGGGGTGTGAGCAGATTGCACAAAAATTATTTACTAAAGGTCAAAATTCTATTTACGATGAAAACTCTCCAAAAACTGGGGGGGGGGGGGGGGGGGGAGGTGAGAAGGTAGTTCCTTCACTGGGTTGAAACTTTTACCAAAAATGACACATTCCTTTTAAGAGCAGGGTAGAGAAAGGTGACGGGTGTCACCATGGCCCCACGACCCAGCACAAGGCCCTGGCCCACAAGCCCGCCTTTCTAGGCTATGGTCTCCAGAGAAGAGGCAGCAGAACCAAGTCAGCCAATAAAAATGTCAGCAGCCATTTGCCAGTGTCAAAAATCAATAACAAAAAACCCATCGTTTTCTTTTTATCACAATAATTGATTAAAAATTAAGAAACAGTAAGACCCTGTCCACAACACTGCAAGAACTGTGAAGAACCAGGAGTTAATCTAATAAAGAATGTACACAACCTTAATGGAGAAAGAAGCCCTAAAAAATAGAAAAATATCTTTGTTCACAGAAGGAACAACTTAGTTACTAATTCTCCCCAAACTAAACTGTATATTTATTGTAATGTAGGAATTCCTGCAGAACTCAGAGAGCCAGCAGAAATGTGCGCGAAAGAATAAGGAACAATGCTGGACTGGACACTGAGAGAAAGAAGAGCAAAGAGGAAATTCACCACTCAGAAACCCCGACAGGGTAAAGTCAAAACAAACCAGGGTGGGAGAGCAGGAGGAGGACCCAGGAGTACACTGTGCTGGTCAGGGGAGCCCCTCCCTAGGGCTGTGTGCTGGAAGCCTGGTTCCCCAGTGTGGCGGGGGGTGGGACCTCTAAGAGGAGCCTAGCAGGAGCTCCTTAGGTTTGCTGGGGTCCCTGCCCTGGGAGAGGGCTAAGTACTTCTCTGGGACCCTAATTAGCTCCATGAGAGAAAGCACAGGGCTCCGCTCCCCGCCCCTTCGCATCTCACCACGTGATCTCTCCCTCTCACAGGATCCCACCTTGATATCATCCACAACAGGTGACATAGCCAAAGAGGGCCCTTGCCAGAACCAGCTATCTGGATTCTACGTTATCAAAACTGTGAGTAAGTAAACCTTTTCTGATAAATTACCTGGTCTCACATATTGTATTTTAGTAACAGAAAATGGACTGACACATATACCCACACACATGAGGACTTGGGAGTAGAGGCAGCCTCCCAGATCAGGCAGAAGACAGACACGGAGAAATCACCGCCGACACAGATTAAAGATCTAAACGCGAAAGACAAATCTATGTGGCTACGAAATATGAATCCTTTGCACTCCAGTGGGAAAATACTTTTCAAACAAAACGGAAATAACCCAAAAGCATGAGGATAAAAAAATTTGTAGATCTGACTTCATCAAAATTAAGTTTCCCTATTTACTGAAGGGCCGGGAGGTGGTGTCCACAGGAGGGAAAGCCAGTGGCACAGCGTGCAGAGGCTGGAGGACACCTCCAAATCCACAAAGACAACAGTGCGTTAAGAAGAAGCGGGAAGGTGGAGGACCAGGCAGCCTACAAATGGGAAATCTGAAAAGCTAACGAGTGTACAACGAGGATTCCAAGTAAAAGCCTTCCCAGGGATCAGCGGGAAGAGAGCCTCGACCCTGAAGTGCCACTTTAAAACCATCAGGCTGGAGAAGCCTCTACCCAGCGCTGGGGAAAACTGAGAGAGCTCAGGCGCTGCAAGTGGGAGCAGCGTGGAGCCACCACGGGGCAGCAAACTGTCGGCCTTGGTGAAACAAGCACCCTAGCCCTGACCCAGGGTCCGCTCCCCCTGGCGGTCCAGACGCAAAAGCTGAGTGTAAGGAGGTCCACCCCAGCTCTGCAAGGAACTGGGGGTCAGCACCACCGCGGGGCCAAGCCCAAAGAAATGGACATGTAAACTAGTGCCACCACTGAAATGGGCCCCTCCCAAAATTCCCCTTCTGAAGCCCCAATTTCCAGGGCAAGGGCACTTGGAAGTGGAGCCTTTGGAAGGGGACCAGGGTCATAGGAGGTTGTGACAGTGGGGTTCCCACAATGGGACCAGTGTCCTTATGAGAAGACACACCAGAGAGCTGGCATGCGCTCTCTGCCAGCACGTAAGGACACAGGGAAAGGGGGTCCCCCTGCAAGACAGGAAAAGGGCCCTCGCCAGGAACCAAACTGGCCAGCACCTCAACTTTGGACTTCTAGCCGCCAGAACTGTGAGGTGTTGGTTACTTAAGCCTCCAGGCAGTGGCATTGTGGTGTGGTTCCCAGATGGACTAACATAGGTGGATTCTTGAGATGGAGTCCAATGCAGCCATCATGAGTAGCAAAGGAAATCCACAGGGATCTCAGACAGATGTGAAAAAATAAGTTGCAGCTGGGTATGGGGGTGCACATCTGTAATCCCGAGGTTGGTAGGCTGAGGCAGGAGGATCAAAGTTCAAGGCCAGGTTCAGTAACTCAGCAAGGCTCTCAGCAATTCAGCAAGACCCTTTCTCAAAATTTAAAAATCAATAAATAAAAAGGGCTGAGGCTCTGACTCAGTGCTTAAGCACATCTGGGTTCAATCCCTGGTGCCAAAAAATAAATAAAATAAAATGAACAAAAAAAAAAGATTTATATCACAAAAACCATACCTAAGAATCAAAACTACCAAGCTGGCATTGTGGCTCAGTGGTAGAGCACTTGCCTAGCAGATGTGAGGCACTGGGTTCAATGCTCAGCACCCATAAAAACAAATAAAGGTACTATGTCCATCTACAACCAAAAAAATTAAAAACAACAACAAAAAAATCAAAACTACCTATCCAAACAGGCCGCAAACACATCACAGGGAGGCACCCCCATTAAACTATTAGAATGGGGGGTACTGGTACTGGGGATGGAACATACAGAAGAAAAAATTTAAAACTTAATCACAGTGTGCTGTGAACTGAGGTGCAGTCACCACAGCTCAAGCTGGGCGAGCTGCCTGTGCAGGCACATGACATGCACACACCGCACACCTAGGCCAGGGCCTGGTTTTCCTGCCCATGTGGAGAAATGGCCACAGCAGACCCTCCCACGTACGACCTTGGCATCTCTCCATATTAAAACAACTAAACCTTCAAAATCAGAGCAAACTGAGTGGATCACAGCCCCTTTTCTACTTTGTCCACGAGGGAGATGAGACGATGCGTCCGCTGGAACTGGCAGCCGTGGAGACACACAGACACGAAGAGCGGATCTGGTGTTCTGCTGTGACTTATGGAACCTGCCAATTTCATTCACAATTGACACCAGCTTCTAATTATACTTAACTGAAATATTAACCATTCTAATTGCTTAATGTTTTATTGGCTGGAGTGAAAGCACTGAGGGACATCTGGCTTGGCAAGTGGAATCTGCTTGCCATTGGAAGAGCGCTGAGGGAACGTGCCTCCTCCTCACAGGGACATCAGTGCACCAGGCACACTCGCGCGGTCACCCCACGCCAAAGACACCAGGCGCAGCCTTCCAGGGTCGGCTTCCTTTTTTTAAATGGGTTCCCACTTTGTTGCCAAGGCCGACCTTGACCTCCTGGGCGCAAACGGCCCTCCTAGGACATGGCCTGTGCTGCACTTCAGGTTCAGGAGCCTTTCTAGCCGCAGTGGCAGAGGGCCCACAAGGAGGCTCCTGGCCTCTCTAGTCCTGAGCCTGTGACTGCCACTTAGGCTCAGGGCCCCTGTGGTGCTGAGGCCATGGTGGTAGGCTAGGACGGCCTCTCCCCACACAGGCCCACCCACGCATGGGCGTGGGACAGTGCCACCTCCTGAGCCAGCCTGGCAGGGGAAGGCGCGTCCGGGGCTGCCTAAGACAAACCTGGAGACGCAGCCCCGCTGGGGGAGGGTCCCTGGGCAGTGAGCAAGAAGGGAGGGCAGTGTCTGCCCGCATCCCAGCCTGCTCTGCGACCGTTTCCATGAGGTCCCCCTACAGGGCAGTGGCTCCAGGAAGAGCAGGGGGGGAGACAGAGGGGCTGAAGGGCCGCACCTGGACAACAGCGCCCAGAGGAACAGGCTCAGAGCATGAAGCTCAGAGTCACCAGAGACGCCTCGGGGACTGCACCCTCAAGTACATGCCACAGAAGAAAGAAGACACAACGCCACCCAACAACCGTCCCAGCAGCCGAGAATTGGAAACAACCACCCATCAGTGAAAACCAATCAATGAAAAGATAAGCAAGATGGGCATGTCCATGCCATGGGACATCGCCCCGCCACAAAGAGAAGGGAGCTGACAGGTGAGTCAAACTCAGGAACCCTGTGGACGGGCCGGGAGATGCCTGCCCTGCAGGAGAATCCCCAGAACAGGCAGATCCAGGGACAAAGCTGATTGACAGCCAGGTAAGTGGTGGGAAGGGAGGCAAAGAGGGACCGGAACAGACTGGGGCCTATTCTGAACCAGGAGTGGAGATGGCTGTGGAGCAGTGTGAACCGAGTGAACACTGGTAACTGTAAACTCCAAAAAGATGAATTTTATGTTATGCAAATCTCAACTTAAAAAAGGAACAGATCAGAGGGACGTGACAGAGGAACCACTGTCCGTACCAGGTCAACAAGCAGCACATTCAAAACAGAAAATTTTCCCCCAGGGTTCTCTGCAACACCTCCCCCAACAGGTAGCTTTTGAAAGTAGTTGTGCACTGGAATGTGTCCAATGCCACTCTCCCTTCCCAAACAGAAATGTGAGACACTCAGGCACACAGATGGACCTACGCCACGCAGCCGCCCCCCGGGTTGGGGCTTGGACATAGGCTCCTTCCCAGTGGGGTCTTCGCACCCGGGGCAGGCACACATCAGCACGGCCATTGGCACTGAGAACACCTGTCCAGCATGAGGCGTGGAAGAACCGGCTTTCTGAGAAGATGCCCGAGCCTCAGATCACCAAGAGGCATCTCACAGAACACTGAGCACTGAATGTCACTCCAGGCTCTGCTGTGTGGCACCTACTCCACAATCCCTCCCTGGAAGAAGGGCTACCAGCATGTGCCATCTGGGGGACAGGAAAGCAGGAGGCTGAACAGGGACAGGCACCTGGCCACTTCAACCTCCACAAGCACAGCACATGAGACAGCCCTTCCCTTCCAGGGAGTTGTCCCAGGAGGTGGGGACCAGAAGGTACCTGACTGGCCACAGACACCAGGTTGTTACCCTCCCCACTACTGACCCAAGTGGCCACTTAGATGTCCAACAGCAAATGGCTGTCTTAATACCCGGCAGGCATGGACCCCCCACCAGTATGTACCTGACTTGCCACCAGGTATCACTATAATTAGTCATTGTAATTGAAGCCCAATGCAATTAATTACATAATTTTGAAGTGTTCAAGTTTAATTCCATTAGAATTACATCATGAAACCGGGGAATTACAAAGGATTACGACCAAAAGCAAACAGAGATGAATAAAGGAACCCAGGCTGACTCCCACACAGCCATCACAGCCGTCACCCGTGCAGAGCTCGTGCCCACCGTCTACCTGTTTTAAGTAAGCCTTTGGGGTCCAGCTGGGTATGTGTCTGTACCAGTCACCTCTGGCAGCACCCACACCCTGCACCTAGGTGCTGGGAACACTGACTGGCTGAATGCTGAAAACAGGACACTGAAGGCCACTCCTTCTGTGGACGGTCCCTGTCCCTTCCAAGGCTGCTGTTCCCAGCCTCAGCTCCTCCGGCCCCAGTGGTGGCCTGTTCAAGCTCTAGTCTCTAGCCCCTTCTCAGACATGGCCTCCCTCTTCCTCCCAGAGCCCTCCCCGTAAATGCCAGAGGAAACTAAAAACAAATAATAATAATAATAATAATAATAATAAACTCTAGAGTCACCTAAAATCTCTTTTCCCACGATAATTCTGAGAAAAATAAGCTGATACCTACAAGTGTCATTGGGACAGGCTGCTTTTCTCAGGACAGATGGCCACCCACTCACCTCTCATAAGCTGGTCTGTCACTGAATGCATACCCCACACCGCCTCCCCAGGGAGTGAGGACACAGCCACGCAGGGTGCTGTCCTGCCAAGGTCAGGGGGCTGCAGGACTCTGAGTCCAATATTAGAGCAGGGGCTAGTTCAACTCAACTCCCAGGGCCCGGAGAGCGGGGCTCTGGTCTCGGCCATCACGGGGTTAAATGCAAATATCAGCACTGAAAGTCCTGGATAGAAGACCAGTCCAGTGAGTGCAGGCCTCTCCAGGGCCCTGGGGTCATGCCATCAGGCCTCTCTCCTGCTTGACAGTTCCCTTTTGAAAATTCTTTCAACAAATTTGCTTTATACAGAGATGGGGCACCCGAGAACAGCAGGCCAGCTGAGTAGGGGCTCCTTTCAGCCCAGCACATCACAGCACCCCAACATCAGATGGAGCTCACTGGCAGAAGCCTTCACTGGCTGGGGAATGTGGCAGCAGTGACTGTCCTCAGAGGATCTCTTGACTTTGGGGCTGGGGCTGAGATGACTCTTGGGCCAGGGGAGGAAGCCAGGCTCCACCACAAGGTGCTCTCGCCTGGTCCACCCACCCCGCTCCACCTCCAGCTCCAGCTCTCAGAGCCCCAGACACATGCTGAACCCATCTGAGTCCCCTGGAGCCTCCCCACAAGGACCCCACAGCTTCAGCCCAGTCCACCTCTCCTCCACAGCAGAGATGGCATAAGGCTGCCTGCGGCTGAAGGATATGGAAATGACAGCCCCCAAAACAGAGTGGCCTGGGAAGAGGGAGGGAGGAAGGAGGCAGAACATTGATAACATTGATCCTTTCCCAATACATCCTTTCCCAGTGACAAGCCAATCCCTGGGAAGGAAGCAGACATCATCCAGTGACAAGACAATCCCTGGAAAAGGGCAAGCATTGATCCTTTCCCAATATGTCCTTTCCCAGTGACAGTACAATGGACCCTCCATTCTTGTCCTGTAAAAATTCTACCAGGAAAAAACAAACTTCAAACCTGTCTCCTGTCTCCCGTCTCCAGACTGATAAGTTCTGTTGAAGTCGTCAATGGTTAAGTTACTTCCCAGTGTGACCTGTACAAGCACAGACTCCTACTGTAAGGGCGGGCCATTTTCTAACCAGAAAGTAACGCCTGACACTGATGCTGAGTAAAGGCTTTGCTGAGTTTGTGAGGTCTGCACCCACGTCGGTCATTCTGTCCTTACAGAGGCTACCCCAGAACAAAGCAAGGGCCCAAACCAGCGCCCGCCCACCTCTACTGCCAGGAAACCAGAGCTCACAGTGAATGAAAAACTTGAAATAGAAATGAAAAGCTCGGGTCCTGTCACCAATAGGCACAAACTGCAGACCCAGGCTGTGAGCAGCAGGACCTCCCTCCTGCCCTCTACCCAACATCACAGCACCCGAGCTCGGGAGCTGGCGCGTGAGTTAAGGCTCCAGCTCCAGTTGCTATCCTCAGAGCCAACCTCTCCGTCAAATTTAACCTTCTCTTGGCCCAAGGGCTGTACCCCGGGAATTCCTTCCCCAGAGCCCAAATCTCACAAATCCCAAAAGGAGCACAGCCTCTTCTCCCTCCATCAGGTCCCTATAGAGGGAGGTCCCTTCCCCCAGGGACATCCTGGTGCCCTGGGCCCCTACAGCAGCCCTCACTTCCTCAAGTCCATGCAAATACTCCTGCAGCCAGACAATGACATCACCCCACGAAAATACGGGGGGGGGGGGTACTTTCTTGGACTAAATGAAGAAGCAGGAGAGCATGCAGGCTCTGAAGGCCATTGCTCTGACACTGGGCTGGCCCCCTGCCAGGCCACAGCAGAGCTTCTGGGGGACAGGCAGACGTGAGCCAAGCCGTTCCTTTCCTCCAACACCTCCAACTTGATGTCCAAACCTGAGCTCTGAGCACTTCCTGCTGCTGGCTGCCTCTGACATGTGCTGGGCTCTGGTGACTACAGTAAGCACTTTCCCAGGTCCTATGGGGATCTTTCCTTCCATTTAGGCCACAGCGGACTCAAAGAATAAGTCTCCATCAAAGAACTGTTCTGCCCAACTCTGTTTTCAAAAGTGCGGATTTTTGTTTTATTTATGTGCCACAAATACAATTATGCATGTTTAACCAACATAAGCAAAGAAAGAATCTAATAAACAGGAATTTTTAAAAAATGAAACACATATTCTATCGATAGTCTCTCAAACAGCCATCTTAATATAAGTGACCCACCTTCCACAATATTAAGAAGAATCAATTTGGGCTGGGGGTGCAGCTCGGTAGTAAAGATCTTGCCTAGAGCGTGCTGGGCCCCAGTTCAATGCACAGCACCACACACACACACAAAAAATCAAGTTTGCACTCTGAAGCTCACTAGTTGAGAGAGTCTCACATCAAAACACAAAAGACCCATCCCTTGACAGAGGCCTTGCTCTCCTTCGGAGTTACTAAGCATGGAGGGCCCTGGAGCGAGACAACAGGTGCATAACGACAGAGGGTGGAGGGCAGGTACCTGCATGGTCAAGCCAGCGGGTGCTGCAGTGGTGACAGGTGGACAATCTGAGGCACGAATGAAGGACCTGGAGCTCTAAGGAGCCTCCAGAGACCCCAGCCACCCTACAACTCTTCTGCTAGAAAACCCTCCCCAACACTGAGCCAGGTGCGCAGAACTGGGCTCCAGCTCTGTCTCTCTAGCGGGGCTCTTCCCTGCCCAGTCCCCACCATCTCATTTCCATGCCCTTCCTGCAGCCCCCCAGGGCCTCTGCACACAGCTCCATTAAAGCCTCACCCTGGCCATCCCACCCACTTGTGCCCACAGAAGGCTGTCCATTCCTGCAAGCAGGAAGCAGAGGGCGAAGGAAGGAGAAATGCAGGGAATCAGGCTGGACACTCAGGTGCACAGAGCGGGGAAGGAGGCTTCCCAAAGTGAGGGAGATTCTGAGGTCATTCTTGTTGGAAGGAAGGTCTAGGTCAGGTGGAGGCGCCTATTAGGAACTGCCTGCGTGCCTGTGAACATGGGCTCCACTAGGTACCAACATGAGCACTGTGGCATTTAATGAGAGGCATGACAGGAGGCAATTGATGGCTTGGGAAGACTCATCTGGCAACCACATCCATACATCCATAATGAATTGTGACCTGCTTCAAATGGACAAATCTGAAACAAGACTATGTACTCAGGTCCTGTGCATTAGAAAAGACCTAGATCACACATGCAATAAGCAGCCCCCAGAACTAACTGCACACATGCAAAAAAGATTTCATTAAAGTATCAGCATGCTATAAGACGACAGCATAATTACACACCAACGCAGAGCCATGTAAAACAATCACAAACCACTTCTAATTCCTCTGGCAGTGACCTTCAACCATAACTGGCAATGCTTTTCCTTTCCCACTCCCACGTCAAAAGCTGACAAACTGGTACCAGGGCTGAGGAACGGGTGGAGAAGAGAGATGACCCAGCTTTCCCCCTAGGACAGCCAGCTCCAGGTGACAGCTTTATGACTGCATGGCACAGCTCACCAAAGCATCTGGCCCCCTCAGCCCACCTGCGCCCTCGAGGTCTGTGGCCAACAGCCACCTGCTAGGGGCGCTCTGCAGCACCTAGGCCTCTGCCTGGCTCTGCGCCCACACAGGCCCACAGAGCAGAACATGACTCCCAGTGTGAACTTGTCTCTCACTTGACCCAACAATGCCAGGCCATGCATTACGGCAAAAGTCAGGAATTGAGGTACTGTTGAAGTGAGCAAGACCACTAACAGAAACGACGTTTCCGCACTGCGTCAACAAGCACTCCCATGCTCCCAACCTGGCTTCAGAGCTGTGCGCCTGGGACATCTCTGCTGTGGGAACAGCGAGGTGAAATCCGACTTACAGCCCTACTCACAATTTTACTGCAGTTTCTGGGTACTGAGGACCTTTGAAAGGTCTGTGTTCCACGGACCACTGGGGCAGAGAAGAATGACCTAACATCAGACAGCACAGGTTGAAGTTCCAGATCAACTACCAAGGCAAAAAACAAAATGAAAATCACGTTTTCTGCCACACCTTTTGGGGTGATGAAAAAATAGTGACAGAAGCAACAGAATGTTCCTCTTTCCAACGGGAGAACCAAAGTCTTTTCCAACCCTCATTTAAGAAATTAGATGTACAATTCCCTCCAGCAAGAATTTTATTTTTAATTTTCATTTACATTGCATCTTTCTTCCAAGAATCTCAAAATAATGGAGCACCACAAATACTTATTCTAAAAAGAAGGAGAGAAAAAAATAAAACAGTTGTCACACACAGGAGAGGACAGGCTTGACAGAGCAGGATGAGCAAGAAATGACAGGTAGAGGTGACAGCAAGAGCTCGGGGCTCCCATTGCGCAGGCTGAGGGCGGCTCCTTAGCTGCCCTGCCTCAACCCACAGCCCCGGGCCTGCTGATGTTTGCAGCTGCAGGCTCCTGAAGACTGCATTTACCTTCCAAGTCATCTACTAACTTTTACCAAATCCTCCTCATTTAAATAATTATTTCTCCCCTAAAAATAGGAGGGAAAGTCTTAATAAACCAAAAGACTCACAAGTCCAAAAGAACCACTGAACAAAGGTGCCTCAGAAGAGATCATATCCTTTTTGGTCTTAAAAAGGTAAAACTATGGGGCTGGGGTTGTGGCTCAGTGGTAGAGCGCTCGCCTAGCACGCACTAGGCCCTAGGTTCGACCTTCAGCACCACATAGAAAAAATAAATTTAAAAAAATCATAAAGGTATTGTGTCCAACTACACCTAAAAAAAATCAGTTTTTTCTTTTTTTTAAAAAAAAAAAGGTAAAACTATGTTACAAAACTAAACAATCACAATCTACTAGGGGGAAAGACCCAGTGTAAGAAAGACGATCTTGCTTGTAGGGGGAAATGGAAAGAAGCTCTGAGCAGAGTTTGGTTTGTTTCATTTTTTCATGTGCCGGATGGACAGGATCTGAGCGTCTCACATTTAGCAAAAAACTGTCAACACCCAAATAAACTTTTAATGACAGTAAGAATGGCATTCTACTACTCACAATTTCGCAATATTCGCTTAAGAAAGAGCTAATGTGTCCAAGTGTTTTTCCCTCAACCAAACTGGGAACACCTGACAACCACAGGTAACTTGTTAAAAAATGTTAACCACATTTACTTATTGAACACGTTCAGCCAGAGAGAGAAACATGTCTGTGACGCAGGCACAAAGCAACGCCAGGAACAAGCTGGCATCTCAGAGTTTCAATGCTGGTAGTCCCCCCGCCCATGCCCCCCAGATTAATTGTACAAATTCCAAATGGTCAAAAGCATCCAGGATTTCAAACATCAGCTGATGGAAGCAGCCTTATGCGAGACCCAGGGGGTCCAGTGGCTCCCAAGGATTCTCCCGCTCACAGAAGAGTGCCCGCCGCCTTGGCATGCCCTGCTCGGCTTCACACACACTGTTCTGGAAGGAAGCAGGACTGTCAGTTCCACTGGATGTGAATCTCCCACCTACAATGCTAGCAAATCCCTGCAGGCAGACCCCATCCGCTTTCCTCACGGTCTCCTGTCTGACTGTGCAGGAGGACCCTGTGGGTGGGATCCCTACCAATTCCACTTGGGGGGTCTGGCAACCCTGTGGCCCAGGACTCTATTACTAAACACAAGAATTCTACCAAGGCCCGCGCAGACTACTGCAGTAAGGAAAAGTCTTCAGACTAAAATGAAGAAATTGACAGCCTTTAATTTGTGCATTAACATCATCCTATAGGAATTAATTACAGCCAGAAGGAGAATTATTTTTTATCAGAGAGTTGTTTGCTCTCTAAAGCAAAGGCTTTTAGTGGGGTTTGCAACAATTCAGACATCTCTCAAAGACAGTGTGCGACCTCATTACATTTTTAAACTGTGCCACATTGTGTGAATAGGCACAAGCACTTTTTAAAAATCTTTAAGCCACAATCCAGGTGCGTCCAAGCGGCTTCTGGAGTGGCATCAATGAGAACATCAGCACAGAGTCCCCCTCCATTCCCAGTGAAACCCCCCTCCCTTGCAAGGACACACCTCTGCTCCACCAACCTTCCCAGAGAGGGGCTGGGAACAGAAGTGATGGCAGCTGGCAACTGCAGCAGGACCAGTGGCCAGAGGCAGACCTCAACTCCTCCTCTGAAAGCCAGCACCTACACCCAGACCAAACTCGCTTTGGAAACACAGAGCAAAGCAGGGCCATCACCTGTGTTCAGGAGCACAGCTTGGAAACTACAACAGGAAAAAATCATGTAGACGATTCCAAGGGTCCCATTATTAGGGCTCCACACCAAGTTCACATTTTTTGGTTGCAACCGAAATTTATATCTCTAAATGTAGAACTTTTAGGGAAAATAAATTCTAAATGCTAAATCATATTTAGGGAACAATAAAATGTACCTACACGCTCGGGTCAATAAATGTTTATTAAATCAGAGGTTGCAAAGAACTCAGAACTTCTTTGCTATAAAAGTTACATAACAGCAGATAATAAGTCGCTTCTCTCCCGAGGCCAGCAGCGCTCCTTTTTCTCTCCACCATCACACACACAAAATTCTCTCAGTGCCCAGGTATCCACAGGCATCCGATCCCTAAAACGCCCAGCATGACTGGAACGTCCACATACACTGTGGTGGAGAAAGAGAGAGGCCGTGAGGCCACTCTTCAAACAGCACTAGTGAGATGAATAGCCACAAGTAAAAAGTGTCCCTGTGCTGGGTTACAGGAAGGCTCAAATACAGGATTCCAAGAATTCCACCTGTTTCCAATTAGATACCAGAATTGCTGGAGTGTTTAAACTACATTCACTTGCTACTTATACAAAACAATTCTTCCGGGTTTTTTGAACATTTTAAATACGTTAAAATAAGATTAAGGATCTGGTTTAAACAATCAGAGGCAAGGAAATTTCAGCTGAAACCAAAACTATCTCTCAGCTGCGATAATGCAGAGCTTCAGACAAAACAAAAGGGCTAGGCAGACACGTTTCTGTCTGTGAAATTACCAATAAAAATCAGACTTTTGGTGGGGAGAGCACTTATATTTTTAAAGTTGCATGTTAAATAATTCTAAGTAGGCTTTAAATAATTCCTGCAGTGACTTATGATCCTGTACAGTAGAATCACTTTCACAGTAACTTTACATGTCATTTGTGTCACAGCCCAGCAGACACACCTGTCTTAAACATGCAAGATTTACATGAGCCACCAAGGGAACACTTGGCAGAAAGTGAGTCCAGCTCTGCAGAGTTCTTCACAAGATGAATTTCTCCTAAAAAATTGACAAGTTTTTTCCTAACAAATGGGTCCTTGCTTCATGTCACTGTAGTGCTGAAACAAACGTTCCCCCATTGAGACCCAGACTGCAGCGGAGCCCGAGGATGGTGGGGCTGCTTAGCGGGATCCTGGAGCCCCAACCCCAGGGCCTGCCGGCTCCCACACTCGGCCCTGATGGGGTTTCTTAACTGAACAGCCACAGAGAAAAGGCATTTTAAATAGCCATTAAAGGTCCTGGGCTCAAAGGGGTCACCAGACAGCATTCTTGAGGTTAGTTCAGTGGATTAGGAGAGAATCATTCCTGAGAGGACCAGGCTGTGGGTCCCCTTTCCAGCTCTCCTGTGCTGACTCCTGACAGAACACACATGAAGTTGGGAACTCGGGCAAAGCATCTTTGCACCGCCGATCAAGAGCTGCCGGTGAACTACTCCTGCACTAGCCTGCACCTTCGGGAAAAAATAATAATGGTTTCACCCAAGAGAAGCCTTGAATCAGCTGATAAGGACCCCACATGCCCGATCTCTAAGGCACCTACAGTAAAAAAAAAAAAAAATACAAGAAAACAAAAACAGGGGCAGCGGCAGTGAAGTTTGTTTATCCATTATTCCATCAAAGGCACTGAATGAGATATTTTAATTAAAATAATAGACCTCTTCTGCGGTACCGTCTGGGACAGCTGGCAACACGCGATTCTGTAAAAGGAGAAACAACCAGAAAACGAACTTGCAGTAAAACTAAAATAGTCCTCTGATTTTGAAAAAGAAGACAAGTTTTAGGGTTCACTTTTGCAGAGGATCCTTAAAGGGGAACACAAGCCATGACCAAGCAGAGAGAATACCCCCAAGAGAAGCCAGCCACTGGCAGGCCCCACCCCAAAAGTTCAAGCTCCATTAACGCATAACAGAGTTACATGAGCTGGTTTTAGAAAGTGCACTTTTTTCAAACTTGTGTTTAAAAGATAAATTTATACAATGGTATTTTTCTTATTAAAAAAAAAAGTCTGGTTTTTACAAGTCTGGGATAGGATGAAAACTTGTCCAACGAGTCTTAGCAACGACAGAGCTCTGAAACGTCCATACTGCAAGCCTCTGGGACTAAAAAGGAAGCAAAATAGAGAACAGTCTTCAGAAACTCTTCCTGGGCTTTCACCACAAGACCAAAGGTGGCTTCAGGACCCAGGAAGCCCCAAGCTCCACGGGGCCGTGGAGAGGCACAGAACCATCCGAATTCACCCAGATCCGCTGCAGTCTCTAACATGGATCTGCCTGGCAGAGACCAAGTCTCTCTACCTTCAGATGTTTGAAGTCCCAACCCTCGCTGGGCTCTGCAGGCAAGCAGACCTCAGTACCAGGGGTCTGCAAAGCCGAGAGAGTTCAAACTAATGACTTCTCTCTCAAATCGCAGTCTCACTGGCCCATTCACCATCTGCGAGAATCAAAAGACCTCCCTGGGCCCACAGAAAGGACCAGTCTGGCCAGGGAACTTTGGCATTCCATGTTCAACTGACATTTTCAAATGTGCGATGCAGCAGCCATAGGAAACCATCTAAGGCCAAATCCCTACCACCAAGAGGCATTATTCTCAGTACAAGAATAATGTTCGGAGAAAGGATCTATTTGGTGGTTGCTGTTTTTCAAGATCAACATAAAGTTCATTTGAGTAAACTACCAGAAATCTTTGAATCGAATCCTGAAGCCACACTGTTAAATGTCGCTGTGATCCCCTGAACAAGCACCTAATCTATTGGGGTGGAGAGGAACTATTTATACCAAGTTCATAAAATCTAATAACTCTCTAGAAACCAAATCCATTTCCCAGGCAGTTCTGCCAGGATGCTTAAAAAAGAAACTTCATTGATATTAAGCTAGGATGTCACATTTAAGAAGACAAGAGGGAGAAAAAATTAAGGTTTGTCCCTTAAAACTCCACAACGGGTTTTACAGTAAGCACAGGAATTAAATTATGGTAAAAGGGAGCTATTTTTACTAAAACAGGGTAGACCAATTTATCAAAAATGCCATTCGGCTGTGTTCATTACATTCAGGAATCTAATTTACACAATAGACACTTTGGAGTAATCTATTTTGGTCAATAAATACTCAAACTCCTTTAAGTTTTAATCTTATCGGAAATACATATTTCACATAGTCTTCTTCCTAGTTAAGAGAGAAATTTGAGGAAATTTCATAACGACTATGAGTCTGCTTTATCGTTCTTCCGTCGGCGAGGGCAGAAAACAAGCACATACAATTAAAGTTGTCAGACTCCACTCATATCCGCTTTAATCCAATCTGCCTGGATTCTTACAAGCCTCAATGTGGAATTCATTTTCTCCTAAAGGTGCGGTCGGTCACTATCCCCCAGCCCACCGGGTTAGTAAAGTTGGACCAAGTTCACCTTCACGCACACCTCAGAGCTGGGAGCAGCAGCGGTCCCCAGAGACGCCGCAGAAACCCCCTCCCCACCTCCCAGCACCAGATTGCCCTGGGCCCTTCCAAGCCGCAGAGCCGTCCCCACTCCCGCGCCCCAGCGCTCGCGGAGCTTGGGGCCGCTCACCTTCAACTTGTCTCCGGCTACGCACAACATCCACCTGGCAGAGTCCGGGGGCTGTCTCAGCGTCGCGGGCGCCGAGCTGGCCCGTGCGGGGCGCAGCCCTCGGGCGCTCAGCTCCTCCGGGTCGGGGGTGGCAGGCAGGAACGCAGCCCCGGAGCACGGCGGCAGCTCGGGCGCCGGATGGGGAGCCCCGGCAGCAGTCCCTCGCGGAGCCTGGGGGTCGGCACGGGGACCGTGGTCCCGCACGCCACAGTCCAGCGGGGCCCCCGGGGCTCTGCTTTCGAAAACCTGGCCAGCAAAGCCGCCCCGGGGCGGATCTGCCGTGCGCTCCATAGCGCCGGCGGACCCCGCGGGGAGGACAGGCTCCCCGAGCAGAGGGCCGGAGAGGAGCCGGCGGCGGGTCACTGTGGGCCGCGGGAGTCCCCGGGCGCGCGGCAAGGGCCGCCCGGAGCGGCGGCGGAGAGGAAGCGCCCCCAGCCCGGGAGCCGGCGCGCCGCGCGGGGCCTGCGCTCAGGGAAAGTTGCAGCCCGCCTCCCTCTGCCGCGCCCGCGCCACCCGGAGGTCCCGGGAGCCGCGACCCACCGGCACCGCGCGCCGGGCGCCCCCGCCGCCCCGCGCCAAGTTTCCCCGAAGCGCCCCCGCGGGGGACCCCGGGTGCGAAGCGGCAGGTCCGCGCCACTCGCGCCGGCACACAAAAGAGCGGGGCGGCTGCGGGGCTCGCGGGTGGCCCCGGGGCGCTCCCGGGACGTAAACAAACCAGGGGTCCGCGCCCGCAGCCCCGCCGGGAGCAGGAGCGGCGGCGCGCCGCGGCCCACTGACAGCCGGGGGCGGCGGCCGGGGCCGGGCCGGCCGGGGCAGGGAGCGCGGACGCCCGCCCGGCCACCCGCCCGCCTGGCCGGAGCCGGGCCGCGCCGCCGCCGCCGCCGGTGGCCGCTCTGACCCTCCCCCGAGCCGGCGGCACCACAGCGCCACCAGCCCCAGCTCCGCCGCGCCGGCGGCAGTGGCGGCGGCGGCTCCTCCTGGAGAGGCAGGCGCTTCACCCCCCACAGCAACTCCCCACAAACTTTCCCCGGGAATACGGCGGGCCGGGGGCGCGGGCGCGCGGGCGGGCGCCGCCGCCGGGCCGCAGCCCCCTCCGGCCGCCCGCCGCCGCCCGCCGCCCGCGCCCCCTCGCGCGCGCGCCCCGCGGGCCGCCCGGCCGCCCCCTCCCCGGTCCCGCGGCGGCGGCGCTGGCGGCGGCGGCGGCGGCGCAGGGCCGGGGGGGCGCCCGGGGTGGGGGCAGACACCGGGGGCAGCGGTGGCGGCGGCGGCTCCCGGCGCCATCTTGGGCTGATCGATGAATTGAACAAAGAGGATCAATTTCCGATCAAGCGAGTTATCAATGGGGGCCGGGGAGCGAGAGGGACTTGTCCCCGACTCGGCCCCGCTCTCCCCGGCACCCCCTCCTCCCCGCCGCCGCGGCCCCCCGGCGGCCCGGCAGCCCGGGGCCCCGGGGGAGGCCGTGACCGCCCGCAGCCCCCACCCCCGGGCGCGAGGCCGAGCGCGGAGAAGCCTGACCTGCAGCTGCTGTAAATCAAAGCGCTTCCAATATTGAAACATCGATCCCACATTGGCCGCCATCTTGAGACATATTGAGACGGAGTGAGAGGCTGATAGAGAGGGGGCTGGAGTTCAGGAGCCGCCAGGAGGCAGCAGGCGGGCGGCGCCAAAACCCGGCCTGGAGCGGGCCGCCGCCGCCGCCACGGCGGACGCGGACTCCTCCTCACGGCGCCGCCGCAGCCATGGCGAGCCCGAGCCGGAGCCGGACTCGGAGCCCGGGGGCGCGGCGGCCGCCGGCCGGCCTGACGCGCGCGGCCCTGCCCCCTCGTCGCGCGGCAGGCGCCCGGCCCGCGACCCCCGCCCCTCCCGCGCCCCCAGCCCCAGCCGCGGCTACCGCGCGCCCGGCCCCGAGGGGGCGCTGCGGGGCGCGAGAGGGGCGCAGGGCCCCGCGGGAGGCCCCGGGCCCCGCTCACCTGGGGCGCAGGCTGGACCCCCGGGGGTCGCGGGCGGACTAGCGCAGCCGCTCTTGGCTGCCCGCGTGGGGCCGTGCGCAGCGCGAGGCGGACGCCGGCGCTGTGTTCGCCCCTCTGCTCGCACGCTGAGCCGCCGCGACCACCTGCCCAGGCCCCGACCCCGCGCGGCCCAGGCCCACGCAGCCGCCCGCGTGCGCGACGCGCTGGCCGTTGACCGTGGCGCTTCGGCCCCTCTGCGCCGGAGCGGGGACTCGGAGACCGCGGCGACCAGGAACTGCGTTTCACGTTTGGGAGAGTGGAGTTGGGGGGAAACCAGCTCTGACCCTTAGGTCGCTGCACAAGTTCATCCCCCCACGCCGGGGCCGCACGGTTCCCGCTGTCGCACCAGTATGCACTGCGAAACGGCGGTGACTCGGGGGTCCCCGCGGCCCCCATTCGCCCAGGTCTCTCCAGGTTAGGCCATGACAGGAAAGTCTTGGAGCACAGGGCAGTACCCCCACACACACACAGCGGACACTGCTTCTCCAGAAGGACCCCAGACACCTCGATTTCTACTGCTTAGGGTAACCAAGATTAGGAAATGTTCATTCCAAACAGAAAAAGTGGCCCCAGTGCATAGAAATGCTAAAATGCGAACTACAAAACAAATTCTCTGTTGATTTCCTTCTTTGCAGAAACCTGGCCCAAGCACCCATTTTTCGATCATCATCTTTGATTGATCACACAGCGCGAATTTGAGTTTCCAGTAGGGAAACTGTTCTTCTACTCTCCCGTACTTCATTTAACGTGTGATTAGTTACAACAAATCCCCAAATTCCTTAATCTTGAAAATTATATGTAAATAAAAATCTGGGTGGGATACAAAATAAAACATGTAAGTGGAAAATAATTGCTTTTCAACTGAGTTCGAGGGTTTAGCGCTGATCAGAAAAGTGGACTCAGCGTTTTCGAAGGGAGTGGGAATGAAAGTCCCCCGAATTTAGAGAGCACATGTGTCCCCAGGTCTTGCGTTGGGGCCAGAGGCCTTTACATCGAGGGGAGGCTCCCGAGGTCTGGAAGGGGGTTCGCTCTGCTTCCCCAGCGCAGCTTGGACTCGCTGGAGAGGCAGGAAGCAGGTGGGTGGGAGCGAGCGGGTGTCGGAAGGAGCGTCGCGACCTCCGGCCGAGAGGTTGTGACGCGTCGCCGGGCAGGCACTGCGGACGTCGGGTGGCCGCGGGCTGCCTCCGTGTGGGGCTCCTGAGCTGGCGCGCGCCGTCGGCCCGCGGCCGCGCTGCAGCTCCGACCGCGACGCCCGGTAGAGGGCAGCTGCGCCCCGACACTCGGGTCCTCGGGTCCGGGCGCACGTGCCCACCCGCGCGCACAAGCCTCTGTGTCTGGCCACGCCCTGTCCCGGAGCTAGGTTCCTGGCGGGAAGGGGCATTGCCACCGTAAGTCATTCCCATACTGAACATTGCCACTTGCAACTATTCTCCTCTTTTCCCAAACTTGGGGACAATCTGCCTTCCCCTTGTGTGTGTGCGGTGGCAGACAGGGAGACCCAGGAATTGCCCTTAAAGTGGCTAGACAAATAAAATGTGCAGGGGCTTTAAAAAAAAAAAAATTCCTCCCGTGGGGAAGGATCGGGGAAATGGTTTGGATTTGGTACAGATGTTCTCAATCTAATTATCGTGTCTATCCCCTGGGTTTGAACCCCCAAAAAAGTGAAATATATATGACCTGTGTAATAATCCAAAAGTACATCTGGTTGGAATTCAGGGTTCTGAATCCACGGTAATATTTTAGAAATAAAGTTGATGAGTATTAAATACTCTTGTTACATTCCTGGTTATATTTATATTATTTACATGTTAACCTGACTTAGTAGAGAAACACTACATTGGGTGACCCAGAGGTTAAGCTCTGTTTAAATAAATTTTAAACTTCTACCAGAGTTTGGGGTTACACAAGCCTTATTGCTCTCTCCAGGGGGAAAAGAAGTTAAGGATGACTTTGCTCATAACACAAAATGTTACCAATTTGAAAGGAAAATCATTCAAGATAAACCACTTACCTAAAATCATCTTGGTTGAGTGAGCTAATCCTAAAAGACCTTTAAAAAAATGTGGGGGTGGGGGGCTGGTGTTGTGGCTCCTTGGTAGAGTGCTTGCCTAGCACGTGTGAGGCACTGGGTTCAATTCTCAGCACCACATATAAATAAGTGAATAAAACAAAGGTCCATCAACATCTAAAAAAAAAAATTTAAACTTTTTAAAGTACATTTTATTTTTTTGAGTAAGTGTAAGAGTAAATTAAATCTATTTGTAAAGACTATTCCCCCCCACACACAATACTGTAAAGGCTCAGAAGGACCTACTAGGATCCTAAGAGAAGGATCTTAGTAGGATCCTTCTTAGAGAAGGATCTACAAAGCTCTGTATTGTGTAAACTATTAAGAAAAGAGGAAGGTTTTAGGACCTAGGTATCCTCTGTCACCCACAAAGATAACAACACAATAATGGCTGTGACCTCCCAGAACACAGTGTGAGAAAGAGATAGATCAGCAAGAGAACTGGCCCAGAACCAAAAAGCACCTTGACATGTAATTGATATTACTTAGCACGAAGCACAAGAAAAACAATCCAGAGGCATTTGGTCACTTTTTAATGTTCTGGCTCTCCCTTTAGGGGAAGAAAGCTCACAGTTCCCAAGTACATGACTAATTCCCCAGCCTGAGCTTTCAAGATTAAGCCCCCAGTAATCAGATGGGAGGATTCACTCAAATGACGTTTGTTCCTGACACCTTCAAATGAAATATAGCTTAGCATCAAATAAGGTAACTAAATGACTAATGCATGGGCTCAGACCTCCTAAATTTCTTTTGTGACCCATTTTATTTTGCCTTAAAAAGAAAACTGAGTGACCATGCTGAAGAGATGATACTACTAATATAACGTGCAGAAAACGGCAGTATCTTCTAGGGTTCACTGTTCCCTAATCTCATTGCATTTGGTGGGTTCTCCTCCTTCCTGATATCTACATACAGTTTATTAAATCCATTTAGGTGAAAATCAGCAAATTCTCTAAAATGACCACATGGGTTGATTATCACTAAACTCATCCAGCTTCAATAGCCCCAAGAAATAAAAATACATTGAGTTTTTTTTCCAAAAACTCAAACTTAGTAATTGTTCAGATATTCTTGACCTAATTCCTTGAAGGAATTAACCACCAAGAAATTGTTCCAAACTGAAGAATGTCTTACACTGTAGGGTATTATTTTAAAAAAAAAAAAAAAGAAAGAAAAGTCATACTCTTTATCCCTCACACATACAAAAGAAGTCTTTATGTTCTGATATCTTATTTATTATGACCCATAAAAGTTACACTTTCCCTAGAAACCTTATCCCCAGGAAAATTTGGGGGAAAATCTAGAGTTTTTAACCAAACTCCCAAAAAAAGTGAAAATAATTCAGGAAATCATCTATCCTATGTGATATGCTTCAAAGGAAATATCAAGCAATCCATCCTAAAACCTTCATTCATAGTCTAAATAGTTTTTGCATCCAAATGAAATTTGGTTTCGAATAGTTTTCAACAAGAAATAGTGCAGATAACCAGCAACAGTACATAGTGCCAAAAGCGACCTCATAAAATTTATTCACAAATAATCATAAATCATAATGACATGACTATTCAGGACAGAAAGGAATCGTAGTCCTAATAAATTGTATGGAGAATCTCAGTTTTACAAGACAGAAGTTCAAAACCATATGGAGATACTCATCTGACAGCTGGGGCTGTAGCTCAGTGGTAGAGCGCTTGCCTAGCATGAGTAAGGCACTGGGTTCGATCCTCAGCACCACATAAAGATAAATAAATAAAAATAAAGGTATGGTACCCATCTACAACTAAAAAATTATAAAAATAAAGATACTCCTTCTAGGTTCCTGAGTTTGTAAAACAATCTGTCCGGCTTTAGATATTACATTCCGGAATATCTAAAGCCGGACAGAAGTTTCGAGACACTTTAAATGTGAGAAGGCCTTTTCCTTAAATCAAAAGATTATGCCCAACAGAGGGAAATTGCTCTCCTTTTTGTCTTTGGCGACTGCTTTCAGAATGGTTTGGCATCAACTACTGGAATAAATAAAAGGAAGATTCCAGATTCTTTTATTTTTTTGGAGCCCAAGAAAACCAAACTACTTTTAATTGTTTTGTTTTTTAAATAATACTTTATGTTAATTATTTCTAAGTACACTATTCACCGTGCTATGTAAATACCCACCAAATAAAAGTACCCATTTGGCTACATGTAATTACACGCATAGTACATAATTCATCTCTATCCGCCAAATGTACGTGTAGTTATATAATTGTACCAAGAACCTGCCAAACTTGTAAGCGGCGACTGTAATGATTTCTAAATAGCAGACTCTCATATTCACCACCTTCTCCGCCTGTCTCTGGTGAGAGCCTTTCTCAGTCTCCAAGACCCTTTATGAAATCTTCAAAGACTTCTTTCCTGCCCACCTCCCATTTTAACCCTGTCTTTCCCTTCTAAACAGTATATGTCAATGACACCCTCTCCGGGTGTCTTTCTGCACCTCTAATGATTACATTCTGTTCTCTGCTGGCCTTAAACAAAAACAAAACAAAAAAAAAAAAAAACAAAAAAAAGCATACATCTTCATCTTTCAGATGGAGGTGGCTTCCACTTGGAATATACATCCTGTGGCTTTGGGACTTCCAGGATCCTAGAGGGGACCTCTTTCTCGTTATCATGCGAGCTTCCAAACCCCCACCTCGCCAGCCACTAATTCCCTGGCTCCAATCTCTTTTTATCAAACTTCTATACATTTTCTTGGTATTGACAGTTTATTAGGAAAA
This sequence comes from Marmota flaviventris, assembly GCF_047511675.1. NCBI lineage: Eukaryota > Metazoa > Chordata > Mammalia > Rodentia > Sciuridae > Marmota > Marmota flaviventris. Next base: position 29,430,668 of record NC_092516.1, read on the forward strand.
ATTCCATCTCCATTTCCTCTTTTTACCCCCTTCTCATGAGATGGCCACAAATATGTCATATTTGATATTTCCTGTCTGCTTTTGAAATGAAGACCATCCTCTATGACTCCCGCTGATGTCATCGCTAAATCACTAGAAATTAATAGTGTACCTAGTAGCTTGAAAGGACTTGAAATACGTAAAACACTGTATAAATATTATTATTATCTTGCTTAATGTAAAGTTCAAGCTCTGGGCTAAGACCTTATATTAACTCCTTTTCTTTCCTCCTGGGAGACCAGGGCCTTGTGCTTTCTATTTATATGGAGCTTTCGTTATTAATATTACTCTGACAATATCAGTTTGCCATTCAATATTTTGAACGTACAATGATGTCCCTGGTGCCGGGACATATACAGCGCAGACCCGAGGTGGTTTTTTTTTTTAGTTGTATCTGCAGTACAAAGGACAGCATTGTTCCATTTGTTCCACAAGGTTCTGGATGACACATCTCTGAATTTATACAGTTGGAGCTGAATGAAGATTTGTTTTCATGAAATGTAATTAGATTTTCTTTTGTCATAAGCACTGTCAGATTGTATATTATTTTCTTTCCTGGGTTAAGTGTGGTTGGTAAGATTTTCGAAAGCTTGTTCCAATGGAAAATAGGAAAGCTGATATTTCTCGCAGTGAATAGAAAACTTTTTTTCGTTCCCTCAAGCTCTGTTCACATTAAATATTTGATCTAGTGTCAGGGTTTTTTTTGTTTTTGTTTTTGTTTTTTTTTTTTTTTTTTTTTTTTTGAGAGTCTGCATTATAATGTCTTTAGAGGTTTAAGTAGCTATCTTGAACCCGGGCAGAATCTCAGAGGATGTCAACATTTGGGTTTTCTTGGGGAGAGATGTGGATGGTAAAAGAAGGAAGCCAGGAAAGTGGGGGCCTCTAATTTAGCAACCATATTTTTTCTTATGAAAACAGGCACATGCACACACATGCTCTGAAAAAAGCATAAATGATCTGAAAAGCATCAATGTTAAAAAATAAAATAAAATGCAAATCTTCCCATCATAAATATATTCCTGGTACCCAAACAGACTAACTAAAGAGCAACTGAATTGAATGACCTAAGTGGGCCACAATATGGGAACCATTAAATAAATGATGATATATTTGGTGGGCATTAAACATGCTTGGTACAACATGCAGTGACATGGGGAAATGTTTACTGTATGGTAAGAAGGAAGCAGGATCATTGCATGAGTCCAACTACAAAGACCTTTCTATACACTTTCTATATGTATCTAGAATGCTGAAAGAAATCAGGCTAACGTTGCCTGAAGGCCATGAATTCAGAATGAAGTTTATCTTATTTTCTATATTTTATGTATTTTTTTTGGGGGGGTGCTCAACCACTAAGCCACATTCCCAGCCTTTTAAAAAATATTTTATCTAGAGACAGGGTCTCCATGAGTTCTTTGGGCCTCCAGAAGTTGCTGCGGCTGGATTTGAACTCACGATCCTCCTGCCTCAGCCTCCCAAGCCGCTGGGATTACAGGCCTGCGCCACTGTGCCCGGCTATTGTGTATATTTTCTAAATAAGGACATCCTAGTTTTCTACGGCAGGAAAATAGCAAATATTCTTTAAAATAAGGATACAATAGAGCTTGACATGTCATTTCTTTAAACAGTAATTTAACGCTGACGGAGAGCATGACCAGGCGATTATGGGCAGACAATTGAAAACAGAGAGGGAAAATCATGTCCTAATTTTGCCACTGAGTCACTGTTTGACTTTGCCTCAGGTTTGCTGCCTGTAAAATGGGAATAATTAATACTTTCTTGTAAAATGCTCTTGAGCTGTCCAACGAAAGACCCAATAAAGGTACAAAGTGTTGTTCTATTAACACTAATTGAAGCGAGTATAAAATACAAAGGCATTTGAGAGAAATTGAAGTCATTACGGTCAAAGGCAGGAAGGCACAGCGGACACAGAGCCAAATGCCAAGCCGTGGCTGTGCAGGGTCCTCGTGTTCTCTGAAAAGGTTTATTTTTGGGGAGTGGGAGGATCGCAGATAAGAATGTCACTGATGTTGCTGGAGAGTCCAACATCCAATCACCAAATGTCCTTTGTCAAGAAACCCAGAAACAGCACAAGCTCTCAGCCCTTAGAAGCTTCTAATTTAGTGGGAGGTGGGAACAGGGCAAAAGCGCGGGGGAATCAAAAGCATAATTCTATCTTAAGAGCAAGGCGATCGCAATCCAGGAGAGGAACTGGTGCAAGGCTGGTGTGGCGCAGCATCCGAGCTGATCCCAGCAGTGGACTGGGACTGACTGTCGGTTTGGATGAGCAAAAGGTTTCAGAAATGCTGAGCTCCTGGACAGGGCAGGGTTGGAAAGCAGGACAGGGAAAGGCGGAGGATTTTGGCGATCAGAAGAGCGCACACAGCATAGCACAGCCTGGACCTGTCCAGAGAGGGGACACTGAGCTGCCTGCAGGCTGGGCGCCCAGTGGCTGCAGCCCAGGCTGCCATCTTAAAGCCCAGCTGAGTGGGAAGATGCCGGTGGCCTCTCTGAAAAGGCCAGGCAAACCTGTCATTTAGGACAACATGCCCCAGTGCCGCAAGCCACACACAATTCCTGAGACTGAGCCATTCCCTCAGAGGACCCATTCCCAGACATCTACACAGCCAAGCTCAGGAGAGACCGCTAACTACTAACACGGTTTGCATACTACCACCAGGTCCAAATCCAGTGAGGCACTATTTGACCTTAAGCATATCTAACTGACCCCAGCCTCTGGTTCCCTAACAGGGGTGCCCAGCTCCTGGGGAGCAGCAAGGTCCAGATGAGAAGATCCATACCAAATGCTCAGAGCCTCCCGTAGACTGAGGTCCACAGCAAAAGGGGGGGAAAGAGAGAGAGGGAGAGAGAGAGAGAGAGAGAGAGATTGAGTTTTTCAGTCGGACTTCCCGGGACCTACTCAATACTCTGATCTCTGCTGGTCTCTCCCAAGGCATCAACCTTCTCAAGCAACTGATGTGCTACTTCATTTTATTTTATTTCATTTATTTATTTTTGTGGTATTGGACCCGGTGTGTTCTACCACTGAGCTATGTCCCTGCCCTTTTTACTTTTATTTTCAATTTTGACATAGGGTCTTCATAAGTTGCCAGGTCTGGCCTTGAACTTGCCATCCTCCTGCCTCAGCCTCCCAGGTGGCTGGGATTACAGGTATGCACCACTGAGGTTATTGATTTATTTTTTTCAATCACTCTTCATCTATAGGGGCCACTGTGAGGCAGTCTGCATCCTGAGCAAGGTTCAGTTCTACACCCTTCTCTGTGGAGGGCTTAACACTATGGAGAAAACTCCCAGGGCAGAGAGGACCCCCGTACACACACCTCCTCTCTGCAGCATGTCCTTGCTGGCTATTAAGTGCCCTCAGCTGTAACCCTTCAGCTCTCTTTGTTTTTGGCAACATAACCACTTATTGCCAGGATGCACCATGTCTTGGCTTGGTCTGACCTTGGCAAGGGCTAGTCTAATATACAGCATCCAGGACCTTGTTTACCTGAGACCTTTTATATCTGAAATCAGGGCTGAGAACACGACCCCATACGGAGAAATGAAGTTTCCTGCTTCCTCACATGTGATGTGAAACAAACTCCACTCAGATTCACCACTGCTCCCCAGGCTGCCTCGGGCTGCTAGCAGGTGGTGGTGTGGCATGTGTGTGCATCTGTGCTGGGGCTGGGAGGAAGGTGAGGTGGTAGGGATGCCCACAGAGCGGCTTACTCCTTGGAGGGAGCCTAAAATCTAGCCCTAGGTGTGAGAAGCATGTTCAAGGTTATTTGATGAACCCAAGAAAATGATATCTGATGGGAGGCAAAGGCCTCCAAAAGCCCAGCTCCTTGCAGATATGTGGCTGTAGCTAGACAGGACATTCAGGGGCTGAGACATACAGCCCCATTCCGACTTGGCCATACGCTTCTCTTTTCCCCTTGGGGGACTTCTGAGGTCAGGCCTCCCCCAAATAAAATGTTTATGGGAACTCTTGGCAGGAGATTGAGGGGAGAGCCTCGTGGGACATCATTATTACCTACTGACCTCCTGAGGTTGGAAAGGTCAGACGGGAAGTCAAGAGTCATCTGAGCCTATAAAACCAGCGAGGCACCAACAGGCTTTCAACAAACTTGTCTCTAGTGCTCCCAGAAGGTTTACTAGGCAGGGGATTAGTTATGCCCCTTTTACGTATGAGAAAACTGAGGCTCAGAAGGTAAAGGCATTCCTCAAAAGGACTCAGTCACTGCTCAGCCAAAGACTGGGCTCTCTGTGCCACCCCGGACCTTTTGGATTTGGGCCTCCACCTGGTCAGAACCTACCTGGGAGCCGCCCTCTCCCCTTCAGGCAATGCTGGGTATTGCCTGCAAGTCTCCCTGGCTTACCTGGCAGCAGCCTGCTTGCCAACAGTCCTTGGCAGGGGAGCGTTTGTCTCCGGACATCTCTCTGTGGCAGTAGAGGCTCCAGACACCCTGGTCCAGGGCATCTATAATAAAGATTGATAACTTGACCTTGGCCTTGAATGAGACATCGATTGCAAATGAGAGACAATGGGGAGAGTCAAAAGTCCCCCTTAAGCACAGCAAGACTGGCGGTTTTCCTAGTCATCATCGAGAATCTACTTGCTAATTGCTGAGGGTTCTTCACTTTAGGGGAGTCGGTTCAATGGACCGTCTGGGGAAGTGTCTGATTGACAGTCCCGCTCTGGCTTCCACCGTGGGAAGGGAGGGGTCACAGATGCGGAATCCAAGGCGGGCAGTGTTGGTAAAGCAATTGCAACTAATTTCAAGTCGGTATCTTCTCCTCTCTCATTCCTAAATTTAATACTGACTTGTGAGTGGGAGTTGGGATTAGTTTACACAAGCTCCGTTTATCCGATAGCATTTTATTACCAACCGAGTCAGACCAGGCGGGCGGAGGGGGTTGGTCTTGTTTTCTTTTTGAACTGCTTTGCCCTTCGCAGTCAAACTGGTTATCTTCTGTCCCCACCTTTGAATGCTGTTTTCCTTCAAATGCGGGCTCTCTCCGTGGGGTGGGAGGGGGGGTCAGAAAAGAAGGAGGAGGAGGAAGAGGAGGAGGAGGGGAAGGAGGAAAAATAATGACCCTCTGGTCCCCCTGCATGTAATCCGTAGCTGCATCTATTTAAGACCCGTCCTCTTCAAACAAACCCTGCCCCAGTTTCTCCCAGGCCACCTCTTCCTCTGGTGTCCCCAGCCTTGCACATTTGACACCAGCTCAAGAACCTGGTAGCTTCTCGCCTTTCCACTCCCAGCGGAATTTGTTATTCAGCACTTCAAAGTAGGGACTGTGAGCGCCTCGCCTCTTGTTTAAAACAATGGACCAATCCCTGTCCCTGCTGCTTCTCTTCAAACTGCCTCCCTCTGCTCCCCCAGAGCAATCTCACCCATCCTGCCTCTCAGAGGAGACAGCCCCACACACCACAGAAGGTCACCAGGTGTGGACATCAGACAGACAGACCTGGGTGCAGTCGCTGGACTCTGCAGGCAGCTTTTTAGCTGGGCAACTTTAAGCTGGTTACTGAACCTCTCTGAGTCACCGGGTCCTCCCCTGGAGTAACTGAACCGTAACTAACCCATCCCATAGGGGCTGTAATGAAAATGAGGTCAAATGCTGAGGGTTAAGAGCCCAGATCCTGGAGCAGGTTTCTTTCTGTGGGTCCTCGGCTGTTTGTGCTTGTGCTTTCTGATCTGCCACATGGGATAATTCTAGAACCTACCCGGTGGCATCTGTGTTCAGATTAAATGAATAAATGTAATACGCCGAAAGCCTTAGACCCCAAAGGCCATCACTCAGGGCCAGTTTATTTCTCTTCTTCCTTATTCTTCACTTTAGAAGGGATCTTGGTCCCCTTTCTCCTTCAGTAGCTCTGATCACTATCTGTATCTCTTTTTATGACACATTGGTCACTAGTCCAGATCCGTGTCCTATCATAGTCATATAATAGTATTATTATGAATATTATTCATATATTATCATTCATATCCTGTTATTATTATTGATATTATTTTTAGACAGTAAGACTCGCTAAGTTGCCCAGGCTGGCCTCAAACCTTCGATCCTCCTGCCTCGGCCTCCCGAGTGACTGGGGTTACAGTCAGAAACCACCACGCCCGGCTCCTACGCAGCTTATTGAAAGCTTAATATTTGTTCTTACTTTCTTCCCCCTAGACGACCATTTTCTCCTTTCATAATGATAATCAGGCCCAGGGAGCGGATCCATAGCATAGTAACTTCAGGGTGGGGAGACCATTCTGGATGACACTGTCACAGTGTCACAGGAGGTAAGTGACGTGACACATTTGTCCAAACTCATGGAACTGTACAACAGCAAGATGCAGTCGCCCCACAGACTCTGGGCATCAGTAGCCATGGACATCGTCCGGATTCGTCATATTAATATCCGTGCACGGGGAGACTCTGTGCAGGGGGTGGGGGTGGGGGGGAATCCTCTGCGCATCTCAGTGTTTCTGTAAATCTAAAACTACTTTTAAAAAAATAAAGCTGGGGGCTGGGGATGTGGCTTAAGCGGTAGAGTGCTCGCCTGGCATGCGTGGGGTGCTGGGTTCAATCCTCAGCACCACATAGAAATAAAATACAGATGTTGTGTCCACCGAAAACTAAAAAAATAAATAAATATTTTAAAAAATTCTCTCTCCTCTCTCTCTCTTTAAAAAAACAAATTAAAAATAAAAATAAATAAAATAAGAAAATAAAGCTGGGGCTGCAGTTGTGGCTTCAGGCCAGAGCTCTTGCCTCTGGGTTAAAGCAGGGACCCTTGCACGTGCCCACCTCTCTCAACCCTTCACAAATAATGACCAGCAACCAGGAACAAGGACCAGCAGCCAGGAACAGGCCAAACACAACCTTCTGGATTATGCTAAAGCCAACAACCAACAGCCACCTGTCCGCAGGTGATGGGCCAATGACCCCCAGCCGGCCAGCTTCCTCAGGTCAGATATAACTTTTGGTCTGGCCAGGGATCTGTGGATCAAGGGGGCAAATAGTGCTGGGGGCAGATGGGCATTCCCTGACACTGTTCCCTCTCTATAGTTTGTGACTGTCATACCTCAGTGTTAAACACACCCAACCTGAGGGACCTGGGCTGGGCTGTAACACGGTGACAGACTGGCCTTTCCCAGACCCTGGGCTTCTGCCCCTGAGTCACCACCCCATCATCCTCACCTGCTAGAAATGATGCTCAGGTGATTCACCAAAGAACCTCCCTGAGCCCAAAGGCCCGAAGCCCAATAAAACAGCCTTCCCACCCACCCGAAATCCCACTGAGCAACCCGGGTTTTGCTGTTTGGTGTCCCAAGGCCAAGGTTGCACTAGCCCTGGAGTACCGGGGAGGCAGAAACTTCAGAAACCTACTTTAAACAGGGACAGAAACTTCCCCTGCTCACCCTGTACAGCTGTCTAGTCTCAAACTCTCCCTCTGAGCAGCTGAACTTCCCTGGCGTGTCACTGAATAATGAAACCATCAATTTAGCCAGGCACTGTGGCCCACGCCTGTAATCCCAGCAGCTCGGGAGGCTGAGGCAGGAGGATTGTGAGTTCAAAGCCAGCCTCAGCAACTTAGTGAGGCCCCAAGCAGCTCAGCGAGACCCTGATTCTAAATAAAATAGAAAAAGGGCTGGGGATGTGGCTCAGTGGTTAAGTACTCCTGGGTTCAATCCCTGGTACCAAAACAGAAAAACAAAAACAAAAAACTACCAATTTAGATAGCCTCCTAAGGTGAGGCACAGATGAGACGGGCCCTGTTGCTGATAATGAGAAGTAAGGTTGCCAACAATCCAACCAAAGTCACATCATCGTGGGATCTGGTGCAAATGGCAATGCTGGGAATTCTTCTCGATGGTTATTGCAAGTTGCCTTAGTGTCGTGATTTAGCAGGAAAAAACCTCAAATGGGTAAAGTAAGACATGTGGCTTCAGACAGGCCCAGCGGCTTCCCCTCTAGGAGAGCTTGTGAAGCCTTTCTTTACCCATCTGTCAAATGGGGCCAGTGATACTTGCCCCACAGATTTGTAAAGAGTCGTTAAGAAAAAACATGTGTCCAGTCTGCAGAGTACCTAGCACACGTGGAAAGACTGGATTCCTTCCGTCCATTGTGGTGGGAAATCTTTGCGAACGATGTTTCTTTGTGCCTGAGCCTGAGACGACATCGCATGTGAAACAAAAACAGAAAACGACAATTCACAGTGTTCAACACGAGTTAGCAGCAGGTATTTGAGGGACAGAAGAAACCCCATTGGAAAATGAGAGAGGGTCTTCATAATGAGGGACTGTTGGGTGGGGGGAGGAATTGAGAATCGAGACGAACATCTTTTACACAGTTACTAATCTGGTTGGACAGGACTTTTAAAAATGACACGGCACCACTGCAATATGAGTGATATTTTATGCAACTTAAATGCACATTTAGGAACTTAATTTGAAGCATTGTCTACTCTGCTGTTTTACCCCCATAATTGCGCAGGTTTGGAAATACGTTTCCCTCTCTGTGTTGCGTTATCTGCCGACATCCCTAGCCTCTTGCTTTATTTATAGGAACGTTATTTCTTCTGTTTTAAGGAAATGGAGACGAGAGAGCTGTAAATGACAAATTCTAAACTAGCGTCAAAAGTTTCTGACTAATCGCTAATGAAATATCCATAATAGATGAGGGAGACGGCCCGGGCGGCGGCTCGTAACTTCATTTCATAAACGTCGCGGGGTTTGCTTGACAGCTTCTGAAATTTTCTTTGTCATTTCAAAAATCAATACAAAATACAGCTAAACACCAGACGTAGCTGCTCCGCCTGAGACAAAATAAAAGATTGAAGGGCCCCGGTATCACCGGCTGTCGAGTGCAGAAGATCATATTGCTTAATGCAATCATTGGGTTTTTTTCCCTTTTCCATCCGAACATTCCTCAGCCTCCATGATCTCTCCCGGAGACCCAGATGCAGGCGCATTATGTCTGACAATTCATGGCACAAAGGGACGGGACAGCTGGCTGTTATCGGTTTGGTTGATCGATAGAGACAGGATGGTAATGAGCTCCTGCTGTCACCGCCCCCTCCCTCTGCCTCCTTCCACACCCTCCCACTCCCCTTCTGAGAGCCCAGGGCCACCTAAGCAGCACGGAGTCCTTACTCAGCTGGTAGAGTGCTTGCCTAGCATGCACAAGGCCCTGGGTTCAAATCCTGACACCACCTAAAACATCAAAAAGAACACTGGTTCACTAGCCCTGCTGTTTCTTCCATGCCAAGACTTTTTCTTCGACTTTTTCCACCTTTTTGGTGACAGTCAACCCCGTTAGCCCTCAGGTGGCACTTCTGTCTATTTTCCATAAAGCCCCTTTCTCTACCCAGGCCACAGTTCATGATCACTGTGGTTGGCAAGTGACACCCACCCTCAGACCCGCTCTCTCCCCTTCAACACTCCTTGTGCCCCAAGGAGACCGCAGTGCGTGTTGAGGTCCCTGTACCCTGGCTTCCTGTTGGATTCGGCTCATAGGCATCCTTGCTGAGATGGGAGCAGGGAAGGAGGAGAGCCTGGGACTCGGCTTCCTGGCTCCTTCCCCGCTCTGCCTCTGGAGTCTCCGTGGCTGTGTCCTCCCACAGCTGTGGCTCTGTAGGGTTTGGACCTGAACTGTCTTCCACAGCCCACCTGTTAAAGACTTGTTCCCCCAGTGGAGGTCATCGGGAGGTCATGGAGCCTTTAAGAGGCGGAGCCTAGTGGGAGGTCTTCAGGTCATTGGGAAGCATGACTGGAAGGGGATAGCAGGGCCCCAGCCCCTGCTTCTTATTCATTTTGGGGGCAGTGAGCGGTTGTGCTGTATCTCCACAGGCCTGAGAAGGACAGTGCCAACCAGCACAGTCAGCAACCTGGACAACTGTGAGCCCAGGTAAACCTTCTCTCTTCATCAGCTGATGGATCTCAGGTATGTGTTACAGAGACCAGTCTGTCCCCTTCTGTGGCTCCCCCTATCACTAGACCCCAGAAGCACTGTCCTCCCCATCACTGCCCCAGGCCTGGGAACACTAACCGCTTCCTGCTGTGGCTCATCTGGGGGCTTCAGCGCCCCTCGAGGGCTCCCTGAAGTCTGCCCGCACCTTACACCTGTTCTCTGCATAACTCCTGGGCGTCCTTTCCAGGTGATTCAGTGTCCTGCGGGTCCCTGTCCAATACAGCAGGAGTTAAAGTGAGTGGAAGTGAATCAAGGAAGCACGTGGCCCCTTAGCAAGGGGACCCAGCCAGCTGGTGGCAGATCCTTTCCCTGTTGTCAGTGGGCCTCGGGCCATCCGGGGAACGTCTCTGCGTTGGCTTCTCTTTCCTTCCTGGCCAGCCCCTAAGCAAGGCAGGCAGGGACCAGGTCTATCTTGTTCTTCCCCAGCAATCTTCTCTTTGTCCTGAACGATGCAGGTCATATTCAGCAGCATCTCTTGCCTATTCAGCCAGGACAACATCTTGAGGACAAGGTGAGAGGCCACTAAGGCAGTCGGCTCGCAGGGCATCGACCTGTGTCCGGCGGCACGGAGTGGGGAAGGACAGTTGAAGATGGTACAGTCTCCCGCAAGTGGCTCCCAGGTTACCCTGGGAATGCTCACGAGAGAAGATGGTGGTTTGTGGCCTGCGTGACAGTTGGGAAAGATTCTTTTGCCAAGTGAGACCGTAGCTGAGGACAGCAGAGGCCCAGGGATGGAGAGCATGGCTCCCCCACTGTTGGGTACCATGACAGGAGAACCCAGGGCCGGCCGGGTGATCTTCGACTTCGCCCTTGAATGATGACACTTAGCCTTGAAGTGTCAATCTGAGAAGGAGGCATGTGGCTAGTCAAGGAGAGGAACGTGGCCAAGCCGAATTTTTTTTTTTTTTTTTAATATTTATTTTTTAGTTCTCGGCGGACACAACATCTTTGTTTGTATGTGGTGCTGAGGATCGAACCCGGGCCGCACGCATGCCAGGCGAGCGCGCTACAGCTTGAGCCACATCCCCAGCCCCGCCAAGCCGAATTTTAACAGCCCCCCTTGGAGAGAAATGAAAAAGCAGCAACTCCGAGCTCTGGTGGGATTTATGCACCTTAAATATGGAACGTTGAGATGGCGTGAGCAGGGTCATCAAGGTCAGGGACAGGGTGGTGGAGCCGGCGTGGGCAGCAGGGCCAAGCTGCTCCGCCATCATCCAGCTGGGTGACCTTGGGCAGGTCACTTACTCCCAGGGTGTCAGTTTCCTCATCTCTAAAGTGGCCACGATTCCGTGGCCTCTCAGCACCAGCGCACTTAACCTTTGCAGCTTCCAGGCCTTGAGACCCACCTCAGGCGGGATCCGCGTTGACTTGCAGTTCTGCTAGAGACATTTGCAGGTAAAATTGGGAAATTTTGCCTAAAATGTTGCAACTGATTGGGCTCCACTCATCACCGCTTGCTCCCTTAGAGGGGTTGGATCTCCGCCACCGCACATTGGGTGACTTCATGATTTGGAGGAGGAGCTCACTTAAACCTCGGGGAGCAGGAGTTAGGAAATACAGTTAGGGAACTGGCACATAGTAGGTGCTCAGTTCTTGGGAGCTAGGTCTTATCATTGTGGTTCCATTTTGATGTCATCAATCCTGAGGCCACCTTAAGTCCTTTGGCTGGACTCAGGACGCCAGTCTCCGGGGCTGGCCCTTGGGAAAAGCAGCCCCCCTCCCCCCCACACTGGGCACAAAGTGTGTAAAGGGCGCTCCTCTTCACCCTGGGCTGGGCTGGAAAAAACGGAGACCAGGGAGGGGTACGGGAATCAAATCCACTTGGTCTCATTCCTGCCTTGGGTGGCCTCTAGGTCAGGGACGGTGGTGACGTGGTGGAAATGGACCTCAAGGCCCTTGGGTGTGCACTAGAAAGAGTCGAAGATTGGAGACAATGACCCAAACCGTTCCCTGGGTTTCCTCCATCTCGACTCTGAACTCTCCAATTGCACTGGACATAGGGACCCTGCACAGGGCCAGTGGATGAGCGTCCTGGTAGCCAGCTCCCTCCTGGCTGGCCTCTAGCTAATCTCCCAGATGCTCTGCATCTTCCAGAGTTCAGCTCCCAGCTCCTCCTGCAATCTCTGCCCTGCCTTGCCCTGTCCTCGGTCAGGGCTCCAGCTCAGCCCCACACCCCTCCCTGCTCCCCAAACACACCATACGCTCCCTTAGGGATCTGCAGTTCTTGAATGGCCAGCTCTGATTGCTCAGGGCCCATCTCTTCTGATTGGTTTGTTGTCAGAGAGTTTTCTGATACCACCAGCCTGAACATACCTGGCCTTGCATTGGTCCCTGACCTCTTTCTTTCTTTGAGGGGACAGAACCAGGGCCTGGTAATAAGCAAGGGCTCTATTACTGAGCTGCACCCCAACTCCACTGACTCCTTTCCTTGTTCAGAGTTTAACACCCTGTTCTGGTTTGGATGTGATTTTTCTCCCAAGGGTTCATTGTTAGAAGCTCTGTCCCTCGCATGGCAGTGTCAGAGATGGTAGGACCTTTAAGAGGTGGGGCCTGGGGGGACAGTTTGGTCAGTGGAAGGAATGAATGCAGACTAGGTTCTCATGAGAGTGAGTTGATATAAAAGAATAAGACTGGCCCTTCCCTGCTTTCTGGTTCCCTGTCTTGCCACACAATCTCTCTCACATGTGCTTCCTCCACCATGTCATCCACCATGACATGATGCAGCCAGGGAGGCCCTCACCAGAGCCAAGGTGATGCTACCGCCATGCCCTTGAATCTCCAGAACTGTGAGGTAAATAAACCTCTTTTCTTTATAAAGTTCTCAGTCTCAGGCATTTCATTACAGTAACGGAAGACAGACTGATACACAAATCATGCAAGGGTTAGGCATGTCTTCTGTCTCCTTTTGAGAGGTTACTCTGACTCTCCAGACCAAGGCCAATTTCTGACTCTCAACACATGTCACAAGGATTCCATCTCAGAATCCAAAGTCACCTGCAATCTGATAGTCTCAGCGTCCTTCCTTCATTTACCAGTTTCTTCCAGTGAACTCAGTTCTTCCAGATTGAAGTGATGCAGTCCCATCTCCAGTGGGCCTGGCCCAGAGCAGGTGTTTAATAAATGTCTGATGGACATGGGGAGGAAGCAAAGACCCACATTTCTCAGCAGAGTCAAATCTCAAGATCCAAGCAAATTCTTCTGTGCTGTTCCCGGGCTGGGTCTCTCTTTCTTGGTTTTTAAGGATAGGAGAGTCAAACCAGCCACCTCCCATTGTGGTCGTGGGTGACCAGCCCCAGTCCTGCTTTCCCACAATTTCCTGAAGGCGTCCCAAACATCTGGCACAAGAATGAAAAGGGCCGGGTGAGGCTTGGAGCCAGTATGAGGCCATCAGTGAGCTGTGAACCTGATAAAATGCTAGCAGTCCCCAAGCCAAGCTGGACCCGGGCGTGAGATCATCGAATGCCTGAGATACTTGAATCAACTTGTTCACAGCTTTCCCAGGTCATATTTTTCATAATTCATGATTCACATGAGATTTTTAACAACAAAAACATTCAGATTAAATTTTTATATGAGGTGTTTTCACTCCTTATACCAGCGTTATCAACCTTTTTGATCACAAAAAAAACTCTGCACTCCTCCCTAATTATTTAAGGATTTTTTTTTTTTTACTTGTTTTTCTACTTGACTTGATTCAGAGATAGGAACTCTGGGTATTGGAAGGTGGCATTAAACTGTAGCTTATCAGGTGAATCAGCCAATTTGATGATCCAATTTGCTTTCGTTGGTGCAACAGAACATCATGTCTTATTTTTTTTTTAAAGTTGCTGCAATCTCTACCATCAGTTCCCTTGCTTTTCTGCTGGAAGAATATTCAAAGGAAAAATCTCTCTCCTTTTATTTTGCATTCAAGGTTTTCAGTGGCTTCTGCGTGTAACCAGTAAGGGACGTGTCATAACTCTGCGGAGAATCCCATCTCTTTGAATAAAGGGAGACTTCCCCAGTTACCCCACAAGTACCCAGACGGTGCGCTGTTGTCGCAATTCTCGCCATTTAAAAACTCCCCGTGGATCTTTATTTCTCTAAACCAGAATTGCTACTGCTTCAAGGGTGGCCCTTGGGCCCAAAGGCCTTCAAACAACAGAAGGCGAGCAGAGGACCAAGATGGGACAGCAAAGAGGGACGAGTTTTATGTTGTGGGGATTTTTATCCCAATGTTTAAAATTTTTTGTAAAGAAAAAAGAGCTCAGATTGGGTTCCTCCTGCTTGTGCCCTAAGTGTCCCCAAACACAGCTATTTTCAATAATATCCCTGGCGGGGCTGGAGATATATATATAGCTCAGTTGGTAGAGTGCTTGCCTCGCGTGTTCAAAACCCTGGTTTACTCCCCAGCATCACCAAATAATAATAATAATAAAATAGTAATAATAATATCCCTGGGGCTAGTGGTGTGGCTCAGTGGTGGAGCACTTGGGTAGCCTGCCCGCGGCTTTGGGTTCCACCCCAAAAGAAAGAAAGAGAGAGGGTGTGGGGAGAGAGAGAAAAAAAAGAAAGAGAAAGAGAAATAAAGAAAGCAAAAGAAAAGAAAGAAAGAGGGAGGGAGGAGGGAGAGAGGGAAGGTAAAGAGAATAGTCTACTTATGTATGGTCTTTTCAAACAGCTTGGCCCCCATGTGTGGTGTTGCACACCTGTAGTCCCAGAGACTTGGGAGGCTGAGGATAGAGGATCGCAAGTTCAAAGCCAGCCTCTGCAACTTAGTCAGACTCTAAGCAACTTAGCGAGATCTTGTCTCAAAATACAAAATAAAAAAGGCTGAGGATGTGGCTCGGTGGCTAAGTGCCCCTGGGTTCAATCCCCAGGACCAAAACAAAACAACCAAAAATACCCAGGGCCCAGGGCCCAGTTCCGCTCCTCAGAGATGAGGCTTCTCTCTCTAACCAGGTGAAGAGCAGATCCAGCCAGCCTTTTAGAAGACTGGCATGGTGACAGATGGGGACATTGCCCATTATCCGCCCCCCCCGCCCCCACCGCCCTGCCCCAGGACTGATACTCTTGTTCCTTTTCCAAGAATGCCCTCTGCAGGGACAGCCACCTTGCTCGAGGTCATGCCCTTACCTACCCCATGGCTGGTTGACCTGGGGAGGGCCCGGCCCCTCCCCCAGGGAAGCCAACTCTGATGGACACCCCAGTTCCAGAGCGGCCGCGGGGCTGGCCCAGGCCTCCTCTGTGGCTGCCTCTCTGCTCCCCACCTCCCCTCCGCCTCCCTCACTTCCTTAAAGTATTGATCCTGCAGAATCGATCCAGGCCTGATTAACGGCCTGCACTTGACCCTCTGTCTCAGAGTCTGCTTCCTGGAGAACCTGACCCGATCCCCGCAGGGAGGTGAATGGGGCTGACTGGAAGGGCTTCCCGAGGGGCCAGGGCTGCCGGTCCAGGGCAAAGATTTTTTTTTTTTTTTTTTAGAGACAGGGTCTCACTGAGTTCCTTGGGTCCTCCTTAAGTTGCTGAGACTGGCTTTGAACGCACCATCCTCCTGCCTCAGTGTATATATACCAGTGTCTCCCAAGCCCCTGGGATTATAGTTGTGTGTCACTGTGCCCTGTTGGGTTCAAATTTCTGCAGGAAAACTTATTTTGTTTCCTCTGGGCTTTTAGCAGGAGTGGAATTGTGGGGTCACAGGAAGCTTCAATGATCTGCCTTTTGAGGACCCACAGGCTGTTTTCCAAAGTGGCTGCTCCCTGTGATGTGACCACCCACCATGTCCTCCCTCTGAAATGGGCTTTCCTGTGGGTTTGTCTGGGGTGTGCCTCCTTCACCCCCTCCCCTCCTTCCCGTGACCCATTCCGGTGACCTGTGGTCATACCGTAAGCCCCTCTGCACTCTCAGCTCCCCTGGGACCTCTCTGACCACCCCCTCCAAGGAGGTCTTTCTCCTTGGATTCCTGAGTGCTTCGTTTTTGTGGTGCAACACAGTCCTTGTGCTTGGCCACCTTCTGGGTCCCCAACACCTGTTCTGGTGTCTGGCAAGAGCAGGAGAGCCTGGGAAATACGTTTGCCTGCCCCGTGATGGAGCTGGCATTGGGGGTGGGCTTGAATAGAGACTGCCTCAGGCAACAGAGGACCCCTGGCCAGGCACTGGGTCTTGGTCACAAACTGGGACCAGTGGGCACAATGACATCCCCATAACTCGCTCTCTTTTGTTCACCTTGGCCGTGGACAGGCCTTCATCTGAGTTCTCTGAAGCCTACTAATACACCAGCCCCGGCTGGGTAGAAGCTTCTGGGGCCAAGATTTCCAGAGCTGTGTGGCTCCAAGATTTCCTGGGTGGCTTTAGAGAAGAGGGTTACAGGCAGCTGGGCTCCCTGTGTTCATCGCAAAACAGAAAACCACCTGTCAAAGAGGACACGGCAGGAGACCGAAGGGGCACTGCCCTGGGCAGTGAGGCCTCCTGCCACCTATTTGTGCCCTCCCTTGCCCAAGCCAACCAGGATGCCAAGTGAAACAGACTCCATGGCCACCTAAGCATGGGGTCACGGGAGTGTAGGGACCTGGGGCTGGGAGAGATGTCCCGGTCAGCTCGTCCTGCCAACTGTGGTCTGGGGCCAGCAGCATGGACATGGGCATGGCCTGAGAGCTGGATAGAGATGCACCACCCAGACCTGCTGAGCCCAAATCTGCATGTAGCAAGGTCCCAGGTGTCTTCTGTGCCCACGGAACATCAGGAGACCTTCCCTGCAGCACCCCAAGCAGCTGGACCGCAAGCCTCTGCCCTCAACCCTCCAAGGGAGCCTCTCCTGGACACTTCCAGAAAATTCGTCCTTCTAAGGAGCTGGAATTGGATTCACAAGAGCGTCCACTCAAGAATCTGGCTCCACACCTGGGCTCCCTTTACAACAAAGAGACCTCAGAGCCTCAATGCCCACCCCCCAACACCATATGACACCCCTCAAGCAGAGGGGGAGGTCTTCAGTTGGTTTAGAGGTAACCTAGAAAGCCTGTTTCTTCATAGCAACATGGTGGCCATATGGTGTCTGGAGGCTGCTGAGAGGGAGATCGCCGGGAGGAGAGGATGTGGAAAGGTCACCCCCGACCAGAGGCTGGTGGCTTACCAACATGGCTGGCATCCCTCATGGGTGAGTTTTGGCCCCCTGCAGAGAATTTGGAAGAAAAACTGTAAATACAGTCAGCCTCTCCATCCAGAGATGCGGGAAAGCAGAACCCAGGTGCATAACTAGTCTGCACACTAGTGCATCATCATATGCCCACTTTGTAGATCAGTAAAGAGCAATGCAGAGAGACCAGCGTGCCGCTCGGAGGTGAATGGAGCTCTGATTAGAACCCGGAGCGTGTCGGGCCAGTAGGGATAAGAGCAAAGCCACTTGTCATCTTTGAGCCAAGAACTGGTTCTGAAAGTGAGCAGCTCCCATCCATGCCAAGCTGCACACGGGATGGAAATAGAGACGGAGCGGGAGCGTGTACCACACTTTGCCCACAAGAAATGCAACACATTTTCATAGTTGAAATTTACATAGTTCTTTATTCATGAAATTATGAACAGCTGCTATTTTGCTGCATTGCCGGGGAGAGTTGAAAAGGCAGCAGGGAAGAGAGCAGACACGTTAGGCAAACTCCATCTGCCCCTCGTGTCTAACACTTTCCTCCCCGCAGATAGGAGGCGATGGGGTGGCCAGATGTCATCGCCCGCTAGGAGCACCCCGAAATCCACGTGACCGCCAGCCAGGCTGCACAGATGACCACCTCTCTTGTCCTCTGAATATTATAAATATGCTCCTGCCTGTCTACCCCCGCCCCCCCCACTGTCCTGAGACTGAGGCTCTTTCCCACTGGAATGCGGATGGTGGTGGATTCACAGAGGAACTTTGGAAATGTCACTCCAGTCTAGACCCAACTGCGCGTGCCCTGGCTGACTCCTGACTCGTAGAGGGGGCTTGATAGTGTGTAAGACTTGTGAGTGGCCGTTGTGGCACAGGGGCCTTGCAGGGATGCTGTGTGGGGGTGTGGGGGTGGGTGGGGGTGTGGGTGTGTGGGGGGTGTGATCAGGTCTCATGGAGCAGGAGGCTTTAAGGTCTCTGTGGCCTCTGCAGTACCACTTCCTACCTGGGTACCTCAGATAGCACCCATGGGTCAAGACACCGCATCAGAACCCACTCCCTGGCTTTTTATACAGGAGTCAGGATTTCTTAACTGGGTTCCTGCACCCCACACGCTACCTCTGTCTCACTCTGTTCTCTTGGCAAACTAACAATGGTCACCTGCTTCCCCAAAGGCCATCTTAGGTCCCCTTGGGGGTCAGAAGGGGCCTCTTTCTACTTTCGCAGGGGCACTGAATGCCACAGACACAGCACTCTCTGTCCCCAACCCATGATCATCTTCCCTTTCCGTGTGCACTTCTCTCATGAACGTGATTTCCCAAGGCAGCTCTAGGTAGAACATTCTGGAAAACCATCCAGACCCACCTTTTCCAGCGGGAAGAAGCTGGGACAAATCTACTTGAGAAGGTCGCTGGACCACCCAGGGACCCTGGCAGGTGTGAGAAGGTCCACAGTCATGGGTGCGCAGGGTGAGGGGAGGGCCGCAGCCACCTGCCCCTCTACACCTGGAGGCTGAAATTAGATCAGGGAGGGGTCCGTTCTGAAGGAATGTCTCAAGGTGGATCAATCACCCCGATTTCACTGCCAACACAAGCACGGCTGTCATCTCTGGATGTCAGAATTTCAGGACGGTGACAAAGGGATATCACCTTATCTTCCTGCAGCTTGTGTGTGCTCCACACCCCTGCTCTGGTTGGGAAATGCTGTCTACCTTTTCCCCAGTCAGAGATCTCCTAGGGCTGGGGGAAAAAAAATCCAGGATGCTACTGCAGGGGACAGTTGGCCATCTTTATCTTTGGGATTTGATTGTTATCAAAGCACGAAAGGAAAGTGAGATGTAATTTTGTTTCAATGTCAGGTTCTGACAGTTGTATGGGATGCAGGCAATTAGATGGTTAGGAGGGGCCACTTTCTGATAGCAGTTAGCAAGCACCCACGCCACACCCACCAGGCAAGAAGCGGGTGGGCTTCTGGGTCAGGGCTTTTAGCATGATTTAGACAGGATTTCACGATGGGGGTCTTCTGGGGAGAGAGGGGACCCATGGGACAGGGGTCCACGTGCACCCCTGGTCCCTTTGCAATTTTGAGCCCTGTCTCTGTCACTACTAGTCACGCACGGCCGTGGGCCAGAGGTATCAATGCTCCAACTTTCAGTTTCTTCCCGTGGAAGAAGGTGACAGTCAGGACCACCCCCCTCCTACTGCGGTGGCTCATCTAGACGTGACCATGGATCTGAAGACACTTTGCAGACTGTGCGTCTGGGTGCAGCGGAAGCCCCCTCATGAGGAGAAGGCTGTGGGTTAATTGCTTCCTTTCCCCATGAGGCTAGGATTCCATGTCTTTCTTCGATCAGCACCAGTGGGGGTCTGGCCGGCCGCCTGCAGTTTATCCCCCACCATCAATTAACAAAGGGGATAAGGGGACAGAGCCAGGCATCAGAGTGGACCTGGGGAGCTGCCATTGGGCAGAATCAATGGAAGCTCCTGGTTCCAGACCGGTTTGATTACCCCTCGCTGCCTGCCTCGGCTGCGATCCTGTTGCCTGAGAGAGAAACAGACTTTGGAGCCCTGGATGAGAGAAAGCAAGGGCCCAAAGACCGCTACGCTGAGGGGACCTCCATTCTTGGTGGGCCAGCGTGCGCATGGAATGGTGATGGCCTTCCAACTGGCTTTCCACCATCACTCCCAGGTGAAACCAGAGGACAGGGACGGAGGACCAGCCCAGGCCTGAACCTGAAGGGGTTGAGGCTTCCTCCCTCCCTCCCTCCCTCCCTCCTCCCCTCCCCTCCCTCCTTCCTCTCTTTCCTTGCTGCTGGAGATTAAACCCAGGGCAAGTGCTTGACCACCAAGCTACACCCCAGGGGTCAAGTGCTTCCATTGTAGCTGTTCTTGTCATTCGATGAGTGAATCCTTCTCTTCTCCCTCACCCTGTGGACTCCACAACCCGGGCTTTACATTATCTTTTGGAACCGTCTCCCCTTAGGGCTGTCCAAAGCCCACCTGGCCTCTTCTCAAAGACATATCGTTATCAAAGTAAATCAAGACACGCTTTAAAAATATGTATTATTTATTTTTAGTTGTAGGTGGACACAATACCTTTGTTTTATTTACTTATTTTTATATGGTCCTGAGGATTGAACCCAGGGCCTCGCGCGCGTTAGGCGAGCACTTTGCCACTGAGCCCCAGCCCCAGCCCCAGATACACTTTTTTATTGTCTCATCTGAACTGTCACTCACCCCGGGCCAGTGGCTGTTTACAAGGCTGGTTTATTTTTCCAAAGCCACTTGGAGTGACTAGCACACCCCTCCGTGCCCTGTGCTGACCCAGGGCATCCGACTGGAGCCCACTGGCAGTCCAGGTGGGTCCCCAGCTGCCGAGCTTAGGCTGCAGCTGGAGTTGGAGATGCTCAGGGACTGACAGACCAGCAGAGGCTCTGTGACATTCTTACCTGGATCTGATGCCACACCTGGAAATAGGGCCCAGCTGGAGGAGTGGGCCCCAGTGAGCCGGACCCCATGTGCTCTACAGCTAAGCATAATGCATTAAGTGTTCCAAACTGGCCTTCCCCCGGGACAGCCACGGGGGACACTGGGTTCCAGGAGAAGGTGATGAGAACCCGTCAATCATGGGCTGTCGGGGCTCACTGAATGACTTCACTCTCCTGCTGGGACCTGAGAGGAGGAAAGAACTTATCCTTGTCCTGTCCCCAGCTCCTGAGACCAACCTGCTCCTGTGAGGTAGGATGAGACGAGGAGGAGGAGGAGGAGGAGGAGGAGGAGGAGGAGGAGGAGGAGGAGGGAGCTTCGGGGGCTTCTGGGTGAGCCACACAGCTACCTGTGCACCTGAGTCCTTTCCCTGGGGTTCGCCTCCCAGCCTCGCCGGTCCCTGTCCTCAGCCTTGGGCTCATTCTGCTCTGATCCAAAGCTTCCATTCAAACCCTGGTGGCACAGATGCCGGTACAGCAGTCCAACCCCGAAAAGACGCAGAGAGTGAAATTTCTGCCATATGTTAATACACATGTTCGAGTTTCCATAAATGCTCCAAGTGGTTTTATGGTACTCGGAACGGTGGTGTTTATACCGTTTTGAGGGGCTTTGAATTCAAATGTGCAAATGATTTTTTACAAGATGTGATTCAAGGACGAGCCACAGTTGGGGTTGCCTGCCAACCAGATGGAAGAGGCTCTCGGCGGCTCTGCGCCTCCACTTGTGACTCTGAGCAAACCCCTCCGGCTCCAGGGTCCACTCCCTCTTCCTGCCCCTGGCGCTGAGTGCCCAGGGCCGAGCCTGGTGGGGGGATGGCGGTCAGGGTGTGCGTCGCCCAAGAGACAACCATGCAGGCCCCGTGTGCCAAGTGTGACCAGACAAACTGGCAGGACCCAGGGGAGGGGAGGTCCCTGGGGAGGAGTCCAGGGCTGGGTCAGCAGGCAGAGGAAGGAAGAAAGGCCAGGGGAGAAGTGGGGGAGCCAGGGACTGCCATCCTTGGAGCAGATTTGTAGGAGGAAACCAGGAGGTGGGCTGGGCCCTGGACCCTGCACCTTGCACTCTCCCCTGCTGGTGAGCCTGTGGGAAAGCACCCCCGGCTACGCACCCCCGGCTCACCCCAGCGTGCCTGGGTGGGAGGCGCCCCTCCTGTTCATGGTCCTTTTCCCATCTGCCCACCTGGAAAACCCCCTCTGAGGCCTCCGACCCCAGCTCTGTCCTCCCTGACCAGGGCCTCCCTGCTCCTGGGGTCCCGCTCCTGAGTCCCAGCCAGGAGTTCTGGAATCCCCTGGGCCCCAGGTCAGGCTCCTGAGCCCTGCACTCCCCGAGGACCCACCCGAGGACTGGCTTGTCCTTCTGATCCTCTGTGCCAGGCCCCAGCAGAGCAGCAGGAAACCCACAGAAGGGCAAAGGGGTGGAGGGGCTGGCTGGCTGCGGTGCCTGGGGGGAGCTGGGGACTCGGGCTGCAGGAGCTTGTCCCTGTCCTCCTCCCCAGCCCAGCTTGCTCACTCAGGCAGAGGGAGTCCCCAAGGAGAAGCTGAGTTCAGTGTGACTCTCAGTGACTCTCACCTGCTTGCTGTCACCCAAGGGGCTGGGGGTTGGGTGGCCCATCTTGGCCAGGCCTGGCCCTCTGGGTCATTAGGCAGGATGATGAGGATGGGGTGGGGTGCTGGATCACTGCTGTTCCCCAAGAATTGTCCCTATGGAGCGAAGACACCCATGTCTGTGAGGGTGTCCTTTAAAGTCCAAGGGGGGCTTCTGGGCCCCCCAAGTGTCCTCAGCTCTGCCGGGTAGACTGTGGCTGGAAGCCTCCCCTCCCCCGCCCTGGGTGGCTCCCAGAGTCGGGGCACCCCCAAGACTCTGCCCTCACTTGTCCAGATCGGTCCCTGCCAGCACTTTGGGATTCGTGTGCATCATGGGGTGAGCAGATTCATTCTGGGGGAGCCCCGGGGGTGTGTCTGCATGAGGGTGGGAGGGGGCGTCTGTTGTCTTAGGCAAAGCGTCTGTGATATTTGGAAACCCTCAACCTCCCCGCTCGCCATGGGCTTTTTTCCCAAGGGACCGAGGGTCGAGGGAACGTAATCTGGGCGCTTCAATCTCCTTCAGGGGGATTCGCATATATGGTGCCTGTAATTATAGGTCGATAATGATATAATTTATAGTATGCATATCATCGTTTGTGAGTGACTGGACAAGTTGGCAGGCGAGAAGGGTACAGCCATGTCAGGAGCTTGTAAAAAGGTAATTATGTTTCTTTCTGATCTAGCTTTCGCCTACCTGGTCAGATTGGGGTGTTGGGAAATGAGTGAACGGGGATCAGAGCCAGGATTGTTGGAGGTTCCATGAAGGAGGGGAGGCCTGCCCATGATGAGGCTCAGCAGCCTCCTTTTCTGGGGGGGAGCATTCTGCAAGCAGAATCTGAGTGGGGTGAGTGGGGAAGGGACCCCATAGGCTTCATATAAAGAAGGCACCCCCCAAAAAGAGCCTGGCCCGCTGGTGCTGGCTTGGACTGGCCTGTGGACGGAGCCAGAGTGGGCCCTGATCCCTGAAGCCCCCCAGAACCACCGCTCTTGGGAGGAGGCCAGAAGCCAGTGTTTCTCATTGTCTCGATGCCCCTGGGGGAATTTGGGGGCCGGAGACGCTTGTCATGTCTCCCAAGCTTGATGGAATCTCCTGGAGCGGGGCTCCGCTTGGAAGCTGGGTTGGAGTTGTGAGCGATGGTTGGGGGAGATTGGGTTTATCTGCCTCCCATCGCCCATTCTCAGTAATAAGCCAAGCTGCAGAAAGCCCTTGGCCCGCGCCGTAATGGTGTAATGTAATTACAGTAAATGATACTTTGTAGTCGTGCAGAGCCTTTCATCTGCGGAGCCCCGAGTCCTTTATAAACATTAATTAATTCTCATAACTCCGCGATGAGGTAGGTAAGTATCATCATCCCCATTTTACGGATCAGAACGCCAAGACACAAAGAGGGGCAGCCGTCAGCCCCCAGTCCCCAGGAGAGTGACCGCTCCAGCCAGCGTCCACCGCTGCTGGTGTCCAGGCATGCCCGCTGGGACCCTGCTGCACAGGGAGGGCTGCAAGTGCCCGGGTGTCACTCGCAGGCCCCAGGGATTTGTGTGTAGCCCCCCCCACTCCCCCCACTGTGCGCCCACACCTGAGCCTGCTGCTCCAGGGAGGTCTCCGAAGCCCTGGGGACCCGCAGGGGCTCTCGGCAGCTCCTCAGGGAAGAGATTCTTGGATAGTGAATGAGCTCATCGTGAACTAGAGGAGTGAAACTGGGCCCGGCCTCCTCTTGCAATTGTCCCTCTGTAATAGGGGACCTGGGTCCTTTTGATACTCACCACGTCCTTCCCGATCAAACTCACACTTGGTCCCAAATCCTGTCCTTCATGTCGTTGTACCTGCTTAATGCCACCGACCTCAGTCAAAACAACACACTAAACTAAACCCACATTTAATTTTTGAACACCTATTGGGACACGTATCTGGATTGTCCCATCAGAGGGCCTTGAGAAGCTGAAAGACATTGGGCATCAATTAAAAAAAAATCTAGTTCTCATCTGGGTTCTGTTCTTTCCTTGATAGCTGTGTGACCTCAGACAAGCCATTTTCCCTCTCTGGGCCCCAATTTTTTCACCTGTGGATGATGGTGGGGTGACATCCTATATCTCACGTCCTACTAGATCACCAGGCAGCCTCCCCGGGTTGTCTCCCTTTCTCCTGTACCCACCCCTTCAGTCCATCCATAAATGTTCACGGTCCATTATGTCACTTCACTAACAAACTTTTAATCATTTCATCCCTTGAAACTGTCACAAAGGCTTTGCACTATCTGTCTCAACTCCCTTGTCCGACCCAGGACTCCCAACGTGAACCCTGGGTTCCTCAAGACCCGACTTTCCCTCTAAATAGGCTATGAACCCTCCTCGCTCTGCAGCTTTGGCCACACCACCATCTCCCTTCAGTTCTCTCTTCCCTGGCAATTTTCTGTGTGAGAGGCCAACTGCACACTGAGCATTGTGCTGGATACTGTGTTAACTTCCTGTCATTCTTCAAACTTCAAATGATCCCTTTCACGTTCTAGGAAACGGTCACAAACTTCGGCTGCATTATAAGAGGTCTAGTGTCCATAAGAGGGAAGTCGATGGTTTTGTTCTTTGGAATATTTCATTGTTCCCGGAGAGAAGGAAATTGACTGAGCCCTGAAAGGTGCTCAGTGTCTAGGAGACCAGAAAACCATTCCACTGGGAGGACTCAACAGGGTGGGAGACCTTCCATCTGGTGAAGAGAGATTGTTCTCTGAAGCCACAAACACAGTGTCCAGGAAGGAGGATTTAGGCTCAATTTAAAAAAAAAAAAGAGAGAGAGAGAGAAAAAAAAAACACAGCAGTGATATCTGTAAGTCTGAGGCCGAGGACAGGCTGCGTTGGGCAATGTGAAGGTCCTCTCTGAACATCAGGACCCATGGCTTGGGTGGATCATGGAACCCCACATGGGTGCAGGCCAGCATGGGCGAGAGGGGCTGCTGGGGCAGGGAGTGCCCTGCTTGGGCTGCCCAGTGACCCACCTGCCTCCTTCTGCCCCTGACCTTGGGAATCACCTACAGAAACCAAAGGCAGCCGTGGCAGTGTGACATGACCTCCCTGCCTCTCGCCAGTGCTGCAGGTCCAGCTCCTGGTGGGTATTCTAAAGCAAGGGACAGAAGACAGAGCGTTGCCCGACTCGTTGGACGGCATTCCAGGAGAACAGGAGCGGAGCCCTGGCTGGGATTACAGGCCCTCCCTGAGCGCCAACGACTGGCTAGGCACTTTCAGGTGATTCACTGTTGACCTTTCCCCCTCAATGCTGGACACCCAGGGCTGGCACAGACGTGGGTTCCAGGCAGAACTCCCAATTAGAAGTTGGAGTCTCTGCTCTGCTCCTTTGCTAGCTGTGTGGCCTCAGGGAAGTTCCTTAACCTTTCTGAGCCCAGGATTCTGCAGATAATTGTGTCTACCTTGGTGGGTGGCGGTTGGTGAGATAGTGCAGGAAGGGAAATAGAATTGCAAACTGCGGTCTCAGCCACCTTAGAAGTTGGGAGAGACTGTTCTAAGATGAACCATGAGAAGGAGCTGGAAAAAATGGAGGAGGCTGGTGGTCAGGAGTCCATGGGGAAAGGAAAGACCAGCTATCCAAGGGCAAGGGGAAGAGGAGGCCCATCTCTCCCCTGCAACTCCTGGGAACTCAGAAGAGTGAGTGAGAGGCGAACCGCAGAGGAGACAGGCCGAGGAAGACAGTTGTGACCCCAGGTGGCAGCAGAGGGGGGACTCCCTCACATGCTCAGATTCTGGGAGCCTGGGTGGACTCATTCACTGGACAAATATTTAAGTGAGCACTCCCCACCCCCCGCCATTTTTTCTTAGCAGTGCTGGGGATGGAACCCAGGGCCTCGCGTGTGCTGGGTAAGCACTCAGCCACCAAGCTACACCCGGCCCTCAGCGAGCGACTCCGAAATGTCAATCATCGTTCCAGGCACTGAAGATGCGACAGTAAATGAGTGAAACCAAGTTGCAGCTGCCTTGGTTTCCCCCCTCAAGCCAGGGAAGGCAGAGTCAACAAAATAACCCCCAGCCCACAGTGTCAGGAAGTCTCAGAGCTCTGAAGGATAACAAAGAGGGCGAGGGGGCTGTTTTGTAAAGATGGCTCAAAAAGATCAGCTCTGGTAGGCTGGTTGGAGAGCAGAGATTTGCATGAGCTGAGAAAATAAGGCCTCAAGACATGGAGAGGGAAGGCCTTCCCGACAGAGGGAGCAGCCGGTGCAGGGGCCCTGGGGTGGGCACTTGGGGCAAAGTTATGCCCAGGTTGGGACACACAGTGGGAGCACAGAGTGGAGCCCCCCCAAAGGGAAAGTGTGTGTACCAGTTTGCTTCCACAGCTGCCTGCTGTGTGACAAAGGCAAAATTTTTTCCCTCTCTGGTCCACCTCTCTCTCTCTCTCTCTCTCTCTCTCTGCACAATGAAGAATTGGCTTGAGCTTGGGTGTGTGTGTGGGGGGGTGGCGTTCACCCTGTACACACTTGAAACCTGGAGGCCAGCAATGTGCCTGTGGTGTAGGGTTAGTAGAGAGGCAGGATCAGCCCCTGCTCATGCTGGAAATGGACTTGGTGGCCACAGTCCCTGTAGGTGGTGGCCCCTCCTCTCCCGGGTCCCAGGGACTCAGGGACAGCCCTTGAGTGGTCACTGGTGGCTAATGCAAAGCTTTCCCAGGCCCCCCTGGCCTGTGCACCTTGCTGGCTCAGCTTCATACCTGGAAGGCTCCGGGCTGCGTGGGCATCGTGGGAGCTACTCTGGTATTCCCGGAAACCCGGCCAGCCAGGACTCATCCAGGCAGGCCCCCAGCCACCAGCCCCCTCCTCCACGACACACTTCCTGTGGCTAATGAAGACCACCAAGCCCACCCCCGCAGGCCGACTGCTGAGGCCTTTGGGGGCAGGGACAAGGTCACCTGACCTGTAAAATGGAGAAAAGGCCCGACTCGACTCGTGTGGGAAAAGAACTGTGGAGAATCCTTGTCGAGTCTCACGGTGCTATGGCCAGGCTGGGTTTCACTGGCAGGGCCCCTGGATGCCTTACTCTGTCCTCTCCGTGATCTTAGGTCTTCCCAGGTGTGTGCATCTCATTCCCGGGAGACATTTCTGATCATTGGAATCCTTGTCGCTCAAATTTCAAGGTGCATGGGAACCCCCTGGAAATCCCCCTCCCCCTCCCCCATACTAGGGAATGAACCCAGGGGTCCTCTACCAATGAGCTACGTCCAGGCCCTTTTCATCTTTTATTTTTGACATAGGATCTCACTAAGTTGCCCAGGCTGGCCTCCAACTTGCAATCCTCCTGCCTCAGCCTCCTGGGTGGCTGGGATGACAGGACTGCATCTCTGTGTCCAGCCCCCTGGGGATCAGATGCATATGCACCCGCTATTTCAGAAGGTCTGCAAGGACCTGCATTTCTAACAAGCTCCTGGTATTAAAGAAAATAGTAGCACCTTCAATAAAGGGGCACTGATGCAGCAAGTACCGGGGCTGCTGCAATGGTGTCTGCTGGCGGGAGAGACTGGGTTTAACTTCAAGCACAGTGTGGGGTGTGGGGTGTCTAGCCAAGGAGCAGGGCTGGGGTCATGGGATCGGAAATGACTCAGAGGAGGCAACGTGGGTAAGGAGGCTTCTGGCCCAGCGGCCTGGTGGGATTCCTGTGGAGGCAGGCCGGGGGATCAGGCCTCACCTGAGGAATCGTGGAGGGCGAGGAACCTGACCAGACGTGGAGGGTGAAGGCCGTCATGGATGGTGGACCTGAATTAAATTGATCCAGGAGGCTGAGGGCAGTGGTGCACGCCTTAATCCCAGGGGCTCAGGAGGCTGAAGCAGGAGGATCAGGAGTTCAAAGTTAGTCTCAGCAACTTAGCGAGGCCTTGTCTCTAAATAAAATGTAAAAAGGGCTGAAGATTTGGCTCAGTGGTTAAGTGCCCCTGGATTCAACCCCCAGTATCAAGAGAGAGAAAGAAAGAAAGAAAGGGAGGGAGGTAAGGGGGATCCATCCAGGAGGTTTCTTGTTAAAACTGAACGAGGCAGAGAGGACTACAGAAGTCCAAAAATCAGAGGCTAGCTGAAAAGAGTGCAGGGGAGGCCAGAGACGGTGTGGCAAAGGGTCACCAGGCGTGGTCACCAGGCCACTGCAGGTGCTGGCACTGCACTGGGAGCAGAAGACCATGAGCACTTACAGTTCGCTGTGTTTGACGCCAAGTCCAGCATCCTCCCCCGCACACCTCGGCCTGCCCCGGCCCGCACTCCCAACCGCACTACCCACCGCCTGCTCAGTGCTGCTCCCAAGGACCTTGAAAAACAACTCCGTGGAGAAATAATTTCATGCAATCAATGTACCCATTTTAACTGCATTTTGACTATTGTATATATTGTCCCTGCTCATGTTCCAGAACATTCTTTGACTGAGAACATTCTATGCCTCCAGTGCCCTTGTGCCAACTCCTTCTTCTTCTTCTTCTTCTTCTTCTTATTATTATTATTATTATTAGATACTGGGGATTGAACCACTCAACCACTCAGTGTTCAACTACTGAGCCACATCCCCCACCCTTTTTATTTTTTATTTTGGGATAGGGTCTCACTAAGATGCTTAGGGCCTTGCTAAGTTGCTGAGGCTGGCCTTGAACTTTCAATCCTCCTGCCTCAGTCTCCAGAGCCGCTGGGATGACAGGCGGGTGCCACTGCTCCCTGCACCTTGTGCCTTCTTGCTGTTGAGTCCCTAGGGGACTTTCTCAAGGACTTTGCTCCCACCTTCCTCAGCCCCTCCCCCACCCACCTCCTTTGCATCCGTCTGTCCCCTGGCGCACCAGCCTGAGGCTCCCACCCTCGACCCCACAACTGTCCTGCAGGAGCAAGCTGGGCTGGACTTGCCCGCCGATCCCGGGAGGCAGGAGCGGGGTCTTGTCTCTTGTTACCTCCCTCACGGTCCAGAGGCACTTGTGGAAGGAATGGGGTACGCGCTGGGCACCCTGCCTTCCTGCTGATTGAGCATTGTTCAGAGGAGAGGTGATTATTTTGAGTGTGATGATCCAGTTGTTTCCATAGATACCTGATCATAATGACTAATTAAACAAAAAAGGTTTTCTACTTTATTATCTCTTTGATAAAAAAAAAAAAAAGTCCAACCTTGTATTCAGTTCAGATGTTCTTCCTTTTTGGAAATGTTCATTGTCTTTTGTGGCTCCAAGATTTCAGAAAGAGAAATGGGGTTTCTGTTTTCATCATGTGGTTTTCGATGTTTATGTCAAGGATGACAATAGGTGAACTTCTCCTACTCCCACCATTTCTGAAAGTTTACTTATCCAGTCCTCAATGGCTCTGTGGGTCTTGGAGAAGGTGGAGAGGACAGTCTAGTTGGAAAGGAGAGGGGCAAATGGACTCAGGGCTCCGTGTGACCCTGCCGGGAGGGAGGCGAAATAAGCCCAGGACAGAGAAGGAATGCAGAGGAGTCCCTCAGACCCCCACAGCTGCACTTGGGTTTTGTTTTGAAGGATGAATAGGAGCTCACAAGTGAGAAGAGGGGAGGGGCCGGGCGTGGTGGTCCATGCCCATAATCCCAGTGACTCAGGAGGCTGAGGCAGGAGGGTTGAAAGTTTGAGGCCAGCCTGGGCAACTTAGTGAGACTCTGTCTCAGAATAAAAATAAAAAGGGCTGGGGATGTGGTTCAAGGATAGGGTGCTTGCCTAGTCCTGGGGTTGATGCCCAGTATTAAGGAAAAGAAGATTAAAAAGGAAAAGAAGGAGGAGGAGGAGGAGGAAGAGTGGACGCTCTGAGAATAGAGAAGCATTAACAGCAGACACACTAAGAGCAAATACGTGTTAGCAACCTACTGTGCGCTAGGCACACTCCAAGGGCTTTATGTACGCTAAGCTTTTTAGCCTTTGCTATGGTCCCACAAGGGACGTATTTTTTATCCTTCTTCCTTTTACAATTGAAGCAACCGAGGCCCCGTGGATAGGCTACTGGGTCCAATTCATGTGACCTGACACTTGTAACCGGCATTGGCAGGATGCAGACCTGGGTGGCCTGGCTGCAGAGCTAGGGTCCCCGACCCCTGTGCACCATGCAGAGCTGTGTGCCAACACGCCGAGATGAAAGGGCAGGACAGTGGGCGGGCAGGACAGTGGGCAGGCAGGGCATTGAGGAGTTATTTGAAGGCAGGGAAAGAGAGTCTTTCAGAATCCAGAGCCATCTCACGGCCAGGAGCTGGAACATTTCCCCGTAGATGAGCCAGTTAAGGATGTGGACGGAGCAGAGATGAGATGGCTTTGCTCCTCTGGGCATTCCCCAGGCACAGAAAGGCATGGATCTTGGAAAGGCAGAGACTGGAGGCAGGGGGGGACCTGAAGCTGTCCTCGGAGGAGAGGATGAGCCAGTGGGGGGAGGGGTGTCCTGGGGCGGGGCAGGGGCCAGCTGCGAGGACAGTGAGTGGATAAATAAGCAGGTGAGGGTCCCGAGTGCCCAGCGCCGGCAGAATTCACACGTTGTGTTTGGCTTTCTGCCCCCGGTAGACTGGCTTGTGTGTGGTCAGGCTGGCCTGCCGGGGGACATTCCCCCTGCTGAGACCATGGGACAGAGCCCCAGGTCACAAGCAGAGAGGCAGCTCCTTTCCAGGCAGCCCCCTGGGTGGCTGCCCAGGGAATCCCACCAGCCTTTTCAAAACCAAAGGTCCCCCAGCCTTCCCTAAAGGACAGGTGGCCTGGCCATTGCCCGGATCCCATGCCCAGAGAGTTTGCTGCCACGTGTCTGCGTGGGGACCCAGGCAATGGTGTTTGTCCCTGTCACAGGCGGAAGAAGCCATCCTTTGAGGGCTGGGGAGAAGAGTCCTCTGGGTAGATCAGCTAATAGCAGCAACCTCCCGCGGCCAGCAGAGAAGGCTGCCCAGAGCTCTCCGAAGGTAGAGAGGGCCCCAGAAAACCCGACCTCCATTTCTATCTGGGGGAGATTTGAAGATCGGAATCAGGTTGAGCAGAGAGACCAGGAACTTGTTGTGACACTGAATTTTCAATCCCTTTTCACTTGGAGGCCGGCATGGAGGTGGCTGCTGGGAGTTCTGAGTGGCCACGGGTCACCTCCTCTCCCTGTCCACTTGTGCAGTGAAAAATTCTCTCATTCTTTCTCCCTCCCCACAGCCAAGAAAGAAATGGTCCACAGTCCCCTGCAGTTACCTCACTGTGACTTTGTGACACAGTCAGAAATCTGTATGTGCTACGTCGCTGGTGGGACTGCAAATGGGTGCAACCACTCTGGAAAGCAGTGTGGAGATTCCTCAGAAAACTTGGGATGGAAGCACCAGTTGACCCAGTTATCCCTCTCAGAGGACTTAGAATCAACATACTATAGTGACGCAGCCACATCAATGTTTATGGCAGCTCCGTTCACAAGAGTCAAGCTGCGGAAGCCACCCAGGTGCCCTTCAATAGATGAACGGGTAAGGAAAAGGTGGTACATATACACAGTGGAATATCACTCAGCCATAAAAAAGAATGAAATTATGGCCTTTGCAGGTAAATGGATGAAACTGGAGACTATCATGCTAAGTGAAATAAGTCAATCTCCCCCAAACAAAGGCTGAATGTTTTCTCTGATATGTGGAAGCTAATACACAAGGAGAGGGAAGAATAGAAATTCAGCGGATTAGACAAAGGGGATGAAGGGAAGGGAGGGGGCCGGGAGTAGGAAAGACAGTGGGATGAGTCGGCCCTCACTTTCCTATTTCATATATGAAGACACAACAGGGTAACTCCACACGACGCACAACCCCAAGAACGGGAAGCTAGACTCCGCATATGTACGATATGTCAAAATGCACTCTACGGCCACATATAACTAAAAAAGGACAAGTAAAAAAATGTTTAAAGGAAAAAACTAGAAATCTGTAGGTGCTGTGTGTCCCTGGTTCTGGCAGAGAGCTCTCAGGGCCCTTGGAATTTCCCAGGGGACAGGAGCACCTTTTGTTTTTCATAACAGACTCCTTCTCACCATACCTGAGTTGACACTGATGAGGTGACTTGCTGGTCCCCTAGGCAGCTTCAGGATGGCCAGAGGGACCAGCCACATCATGAAAGGTGGGAAATTACAGCTCCATCCCTGACCCCTGGGGAGAGGAAAGGGGCTGGAGGGGGAATTAATGACCAATGTCGGATGGTTGAACCAACCACGCCTACACAGGACTCTCCACAAAACCCCTGGATGACTGGGTGCAGAGAGCTTCGGGGTTGGGGAGCACCTCCGGGTGCTAGGAGAGGGGGCTCATCTGTCTGGAGCCGGTGTGGAAGCTGCTCTCACCCCTCCTTGCGCCCCCTGCCCCCCGTGCCTCTTCCTCTGGCTGTTTTACAACCTCCTTTATAATAAACCAGTAAAGTAGAAAGCAAAGTGTTCCCTGGAGTCCCAGGAGCCATTCTAGCAAGTTACTGAATAGAAGAAGGGGGTCGTGGGAGCCTCCAACTTTGTCGCCAAATTGGATAGAAATGTGGGTGCCCTGGGCACCTGTGATTGGCATCTAAAGTGGGGGAACCTGGGCTGGGGCAGAGCTCAGTGGTAGAGGGCTTACCTAGGATGCATGAGGCCCTGGGTTCCATCCCCAGCCCGAAAGTAGGAAGGAAGGAAGGAAGGAAGGGAGGGAGGGAGGAAGGAAGGCAAGAAAAGCAAGCTATAATGTGGGGCTCTCCTCCCAGACGGAGTCCTCAGCCTGAGGCTTCTGCCTAACCCCTGGTCACTGTCAGAATCTATTTGACTGGTGGGGCACCCAGTTGGTATCTGGAAAGCCAGAGAACTAGCTGGTGCAGGAGAGAAAGCCTCAGACTTCATCGGTGTTAGAAGCGTGGCAAGGATGGAGCTTAGAATCATGACCCGCATCTTGCCATCTGAGTTAGGAGCTTCCGGGGACACAGTGAAATGGACCATTTATCCGTGTGCCCCGGGCTCCGCTGTGTCCCCGGCACGGACCAAAGCTCAAGGAGAATAAATGGAGCATTTCAGGATCTGCTCCAACTCCCAAAGACACAGAAAAGACAGAACAGTGTTGACTGTTTAAAATGTCCCAGAGAAAAGTCAAAAGAACATGAGCCAGGTGTGGTGGCACATGCCTGGAGTCCAGCAACTCGGGAGGCTGAGGCAGGAGGATCCCTTGAGCTCAGGAGGGTGAGATCAGTCTGGGCAAAGTAGCCAGATCTGTCTCAAAAAAATAAATAAATAAAAATAAAAAAGACGGAATCATATACATACACGACACAAAATTCAAGTTTCTCTTGATGCCATAGTAAGAAATGAGAGCTAACGCCACACGTGCAGTAGTAGAATCCGTCAGTGTGGTGCCCTCAGTTGACAAATACTCTGCCCGCTCATCCAACTCAGTCCTCCTGCTCACGGTGACAAGTATGTACCTTTCTGTTGCCAGAAGATGAATGTCTTAACTCACCTTCAATTATTGGATGTATTGGTCACGGTCAGCTATGGTTTCTTTCTCGGTAAGTGTGATTATTAGGAAAAGATGTGAAAATCAAAGTCTACAAGCTTGGTTCAGGCTATCTAAAAATCATGCATACAGTGGCACAATGTGTGAGTATTTTAAGTACAGAAGAGTCAAGCTTAGGGGACACTGAGCACGTTTCTTATCTTCTAATGATAGAGTCCAAATAGAGGGCTCTCAAGTATCAAGTATTCCTTATCACAATCAATGAGGAGATGTTATGGTTTTGAGCCAGAATATCACACATAGTTTGAAATTTGTGATAGATAAACTAAAATTTAATTAATTATTAAAGGTACTGGAGATCTAGCCCAGAGCCTCACACATGCTAGGCAAGCACTCTACCACTGAGCTACATCCCCAGTCCAAAAAGTTATGATGTTTTTATTTTTGTACTGGGAATTGAATCCAGGGGCACTTACATCCCCAGCCCTTTTTATATTTTATTAGAGACAGGGTCTCACTGAATTGTCTAGGGCCTGGCTAAGTTGCTGAGGCTGGCTTTGAACTTGTGATCCTCCTACCTCAGCCTCCGGAGCTACTGGGATTACAGGTGTGCCCACCCACACCAGATCTAAAATTTGTGTTAATGTCTGAGTAGCTTAAGGCACATCTGAAAATGTTGAGTTCTGTCTGTTAGATTTGTAGGGGTTGGAAAAAGCGTGAAAAATAATGCTCTTGTTCTTATTGGAGCCACTGTTTTGCAGAGAAGAATCATCCATGCAGCACAAGGAGTTTCTGTTTTAGGAAAAAAAAAAATCTCTGCAAAAATTCTGAAAGCACAAAAGAGGTAAAATACATCCGAAATCTTTGCAACTGGGGAGGGGGAATATTGATTTCCTAGTGAAACTGTCACTATCAAATTATTATCTGCTCACTCAAAACAGCTTGAGGAAATGAGAACATACCTGAAATTCAAAGTTAAACATATTTTATTTCTTGGAAAACAGTGTTTATCCTGAGGAAGTCATGACAAGTATATTTCATCTGCGAATAAAGGCAATTTGGAGGGTGTTACCGGTAGACATAAAGGAGAACTGATTCTAACTTATGAATCTATTGATGCCTATAGAAGTTAGCAAATTCAGAAATGAAATTACCGGAAAAATAAAACCTGAAATGTTGTCAGGCTTTGGAGATGAAATCAATGTTGCCTAATTCAATAACGTGGGACAAGGCCAAAGCCAGGCATTTGAAAGTAGTTTAGGTATGAAAAGTCTCAATTGCTATCTCAATTATGAGAGTCCCTTAGATTTTGCTGGTATTGTAAACAAATGACAAAGATCACCTTATGCGTGGTCATAAATAGTTCACGGCAGCAAATCAAAGTGAGATTCAACTCTGGGGCTGGGGGGTGGGGGACAGATCTGTAAATGAAGTCTTGGCAAACGGGTGGAAGATTTTGCAGGGGGTGAGGAGAGAGATCGGAAGCCGTCCGGGAGGACAGACTCATCGGTGGTACTTGGTGATGCTGAGTCTTTTGCATAAAAATGAAAAATCTGTGCAATGCTTTGGTGGTGTTCAATGCTTTGTTCTGAGCTACCCATTCATCTGGGAAGAGATTGGCGGGTTCCCAAAACACATGTAACCGGAGTGGCGAAGAAACACGCAGGATGCCCGGGCAGTTGCTCGGATCCCATTGGGCTGTACATCACCAGGTTCTTTTCCTGCTATGACTGAGCATCTTCCAGTCACTGTTGAAACTTGGGAAGCAGCATTAAGAGATCACCCGACACGCAGGTGGCCCATGAATCGCGCATTCCTTTACACGTGCTAAATGTTATAGGAAGCTTTTTCTTTTTATTTTTTTTTTCCCTCCGATGTGCTTCAAAGTGAAACCATAGACAGATCTTCGTTGCTTTCAAAAGTACAAGCAGATTTTCACTGTTCATCATCTCGGAGAAATGATGACTGTTTCAAAACCATTTGATAGAAAGCAAAGGAAGCGTGCCAGAAACTAATCGTGGGGGTTCAAAGTAAAAATGACAAGAAGAAGAAGACGAAAAAAAAAAAAACTTCCCTTCAGAGAGGAAAAATTCTGGCATGAGTAGTCAGGGTGTGTGTGTGTGTGTGTGTGTGTGTGTATGTGTGTGTGTGTTGGGAAGATGGTGGAAATTCAGACGGTGAAATTTCCTCTATTTTTTCAGATCAGTAATCAACAACAGTATCCAACCTATAAATATTAATAAATTTACATGCACACATTTCTGAGGATGATTTAAAAAAAAAAAAAAAGACAGTAGCCCCCTCCAGCCCCTTATTCATGAGGGACACATTCCGAGGTTGTCCGTAGATACATGAATCCTATACACATGGTTTTTTCTTACGCATCTGTCCCTGTGATAAAGTTTAACTTATAAATTGGGCACAGTGAAACAAAAAAAATGTGAATGAAAAAAATAAAATAAATTGGGCACAGTGAGAGATTAGCAATGACTAATAATCCTATAGAATCATATGGACATACTCTTTAATAAAAGTTAAAATTTAGGAGTCATTTACTTCTGGAATTTTCCATGTAATACATTCAGACCATGACTGACATGGGTAACTGAAACCAGGGAAGGTGAACATGCAGGGGGTGGGGGGAGCTAGGTACCTTTAGAAATCACTGGTTAGGTCTGGGGGTGTAGCTCAGGGGTAGAGTGTTTGCCTCGCACCATAAAAACTTGTAAAAGAAAAAAAAAAGATCAGCAAAAAAGAAAAAGTCAGTGTTTAAAGGAAGTGAACCAGGAGAATATGAAGCCATGGCCAGGTGTGCAGGATGGACCGCAGACCACACAGGAGAGACGGAGGCCTTGATGGCCGTCGTGAGAGCGCAGGCTCTGACCGCCGGTCCTGGCTGGTGGCTCTATGTCATCTCCCAGCCAGCGGCGTCTGCCTCCGGCTCTGCACATGGCCTTGGTGTGGCTGAACCCTGTGGCAGGTGAAGAGCTTCATTTCCCAGAGGCATTAGGGTGCTGTCTGGGAGGTGGGTCGCTTCAGGAATTCTGTCTCACCTCGAGAGGTGACCCCCAGGTGGACCCGGATTCCATAACTTCAGATCTCAACTCCCAGGCCCCGAGGCTGGCTGGCCCTTTGCAGTTGAAGGAGGTGTGATCATGGGTAGGACGTGACAAAAAGCAACCCGCTCTTTTGTGAAAGTGTCCCTGGGTTATTAAAAAATAAGCTTTTGGGGAGATGGTTAATTGGAAACTCCTTACTGATCTCTCTGTTAGGTCTGCTGGTGGAGAG
This sequence comes from Marmota flaviventris, assembly GCF_047511675.1. Taxonomy (NCBI): domain Eukaryota; kingdom Metazoa; phylum Chordata; class Mammalia; order Rodentia; family Sciuridae; genus Marmota; species Marmota flaviventris. Next base: position 29,467,558 of record NC_092516.1, read on the forward strand.
GGTGGTCACCCTGGGTGTAAGTGGATGTTCGGCTTCCCCGGGCGGAACACATCAAATTCTGCTGAATGAATAAATGAACAGGTGAATGGATGAACTGGGGGTGAATGGATGAACTGGGGGTGAATGGATGGGTGAATGGTAATTGCCAAGAGGCTGCAAGCAGGCAGGGCTGGTCAATTGGAGATCAAAGTGCCCCAAATCTTTGCCAGCCTCTTTTGCAAAGGCTCAACCTTTTGGGCTGCCTCCGTGGAGCATGCTCCATCCCACAGCACACCTGAAACAGGGCTAGCAGACATGAGGACCTGTAGTGAAGCTTAGAAGGTAAACATGGAGCCTGGGCTCTCTGCCCCGGGCTGGCTTCTCAGAGGTGACATGGAATCTGTAAAGCCCAAGCCCACCCGCCTTCAGGGATATAGTTGTCAGAATGAGCCAATAAAAACACAGGATACCTAGTTAAGTTTGAATTTCGAATAAACAACTTTTTTTTTTAGTGTCTCATACAATATTTGGGACACTTTTACTAAAACAAAATAAAAATTCATCTCTCTCTCTCTCTCTCTCTCTCTCTCTCTCTATATATATATATATATATATATATATATATATTTTTTTTTTTTTTTTTTTTTTGGTACCAGGGATTGAATCAGGGGCACTCCACCACTGAGCCACACACCAGCCCTATTTTGTATTTTATTTAGAGACAGGGTCTCACTGACTTGCTAAGCACCTTGCCATTGCTGAGGCTGGCTTTGAACTTTCCATCCTCCTGCCTCAGCCTCCTGAGCTGCTGGGATTATAGGTGTGAGCCACTGAACCGGACTCATCTGTATTTTATCTGGCAACTCTATATAAAAGGTCAAAACAAGCCCCAGGAAGAAGAGTGAGTTGCCAGGTGGACCCAGGTGGGCAGTTTTGATGACACAGTGTCATGTTTGTGCTATATATTGAGGCCCGTAAAGTGTCTTTTAGTCCGTCATCTCACCTGAGATTCCTGGTGGCCTCCAGGAGGGGACAGTCATGGGACACAGAAGGATGTTCCAATCAAAGATGGATAGGACAACACTCCCTCAAACACTGAAGCTAAATTTCCCTGTCACTTAGCGATGCCCTAGATATGGTGACATGGGAGCGAGACGTGTTGTGTGTTTGTGGGGATGCGGGTGTCAACGAACCTACCGCAGGCCGCTTCCATGAAAGCATAGCATGTATGATTATGTGCCGTGCATAATGCTTGGTAATGATAATAAATGACTGTCACTGGTTTTTGTGTTCACTAGACTCTTTATTGTTGTTTGAGAATGTTCTACTTATAAATGGGTTTATAACAGTGGGCCATTGGCGAGCACCTCGCGTGTGACTATGCCCTTCCATGTCACACAGCAACGATGAAATGACCTCAGGACGCAGCTCTCAGAACATGTCCCTGTGTGTTACTTTATTCCCATTTCAGAATTGAAGACACTGAGGCTCGGAGGCGTGGAGGGTGCCTACCAGACAAGGGGTGGAGTCAGGACTCAGCCTGGGAGTCTGGCCTCCACTTCTTCCCCACGTATGGTCTCTCTTGGAGACCTCAGCAGACCCCCCAAACCATAGCCCCAGTGCTTAGGGTCCCTGATCTCCCTCAGGGGGTCACCCAGAGGTTGATTTGCCTTGAATTATCCCTGCTTCAGATAGAAAGAAGCCACAGAACTCCAGTGACTACTTAGATCGTCCAGAGAGGAAGGCGGGAAGGTGGGCCTCACCCCGGCTCCGCACCAGCCCCTCCAGACCAGCCTGCAGCCAGGGGGCAGAGCGCGAGGGCTGTTGTATCAGGGCGAAGGCCTGGCGCTATCCTCTAGGCAACCACTAAAAATGTTTTTTCCTGACATAAATGTCAAAATATGTAGGAGAGGGTATGTCCTGTTGTCTACGATTTACTTTAAGATGCATTAAAAATATCAGATGGATCTATGTCTGGTAGGTGAACAGGAATGGGGTGAGGAACAATGGCCTCTTGGTGAGAGGATCTGGGTAGAGGTGCCTGGGTCGTCACAACGTTATCTCAGCCGTATGTCTGGAACTTTTCATAATAAAATATTAGAAAAGAATTTTCAGTCATTAAAAAAACATATCCACTCATAGAAACAAGGGACTATACACACCAGAGAGCTTGCAAATCTCCCCTAACCCACCCCACAGCAGGGTTTTGTTGTATTAGCCTTGATTTGCATTAATTTGTTAATTACAAATCTAACAACATTCCATATATATATATGTATTTTTTTCCTTTCTTTCTTTCTGCTTTTGTCACATATCAACCCCAGTTACCAGGAGCTGTGATAAGTCCCTTACCTCATTCAACCCCCATGCCATCCTGACACAGTCCCCCGTGTTGATGACAGAAATCCACAAATATCATATCCTGGCTGCGTGACGCTCATCACATGGAATTATTCAGCTATTATTGGAAATGTAGGTTGTTTCCTGTTCTCACTTTTATAAACAAAGACCCTGGGACACCCTGGGGCAGAAGTTCTGTCTCATCTCTTTCCCTCATTGCTTGGGACAGCTTCCTAACTAGAGTACTTCTCTTGTTCTCTTGCCCATTTAACAATTGCTACCTGGCCTGCAGGGACAGGGGTGAGGGATACTCGGGGTTGAACCCAGGGGTGCTTAACCACTGAGCCACATCCCCCCAGCCCTTTAAAAAATATTTTTATTTAGGGTCTCCCTAAGTTGCTTAGGGCCTTGTTAAATTGCTGAGGCTGGCCTTGAACCTGGGATCCTCCTGCCTCAGCCTCCTGAGCCTCTGGGATGACAGGCGTGTGCTACTGTGCCCAGCCTGCAGGTATTTTAAGGTCATTCCTGGGCTACCTCTTGGGGCCTCAGAGAAGCTTCCTTGGCCCACCCGGAGACTGGAAGGCCCACTCACTATGTCGGTCTCTGCTTTTCCAGCAGGAAGGGACAGGGACTGCACCCAAGTGGCGCACAGCAGGGGACTATGGAGTCAGCCATTCTCTGTCCACTGGAGAGGGGGCTTGTTGTGAGTGGTGGGGGGAGTCAGATGGAGAGCAGAGATTAGGGAGAATGATTTTTAATTTTTCCCTCCCTCCCTTCTTTCTTCCCTCCCTCCCTCCCTCCCTCTCTCTCTTTCTCTCGATCTCTCTCTGGGGATGGAACCCAGGGCCTCTACGTGCTAGGCAAGCACTCTATCACTCAGTGACACCCTCAACCCCCACATTTATTTTTGTCCTTGAACGGTACCATCCAAGTTCCACTTCTGGTCACCAGGCTCTCCACTTGTCAGTATTTAGGAGAAATTTCTGATTGGTTTCTTCATCTCTGTTTTAAACCTGGAGTTTCCAATCAGACGGCGGCCTTGGTCTCAGGTGCTAATGGGGCCTGTATTGACGCCCAGGATCCCGGCAACACCACACCTGCTTGCTCTGCCTTTCCAGAGCAGGGGTGAAGCCCCGGAGAGCCGGCCACCTGGGCTGGAACCCAACTCTGCCAGGCACCCCGGGATGCCTTGGGTGCACCAGTTCTGCTCTGAGCCATTTCCCATGAGCCAGGCAAAGGCGTGGGCTGGGGTGCCGGAGAGAGGAAGCCCACTGAGGCCCGTGGCCAGGGCCCATCACACAGTAGGTCCTTCACGTGGAGAGCGGGATCGGCCACCCCGGCCCCCAGCCTCCAGGGGTAGGTCGCCTGGACTCGCAGACTTGGCCCTGCTCCATCTCCCCGGAGCCTGGTGGAATGTTTTCTCTTCCCTCCTCCTTCTCCTCCTCTTCCTGTGACTGTCTGTGGGACTCCTCCAGCGTCCTGGGCTCCCCCTGGGGCAGCCCGAGCCCTCTCCCCGCCCAGCCCTTGCCCCCCGCCCACCAGGCTGTTTCCAATTTGGACGCCCGCATCTTGCCCCTCAGATCACAGCCGCCTCTTTGATGGAACTAATGATGATCTAGGGCCCTGGAGCCCCGGACCTCCCCAAACTGAGATAAATCCTGCCTCTGCACAGACAAGGGGCCTCTGGCCCGGCCTCAGATCCCCTCCTCCAGGCCGGCTGGCGGGAGGTGCCTGTGGGAGCCCCCTCCTGGCAGGCGGCGAGGGCCAACCCTGGGTCCAGGGAGACAAGAAGCGGTTTCTCCAAGGCCCTGAAGAGGGTCCCACATCCTGGTGGGGGAGGGTGGCGGGCTTGTGAAAGGGCCATTTATGAGGATGCCTTATCCCCTTAAGACAGGGCACAAGCTGGAGCAGGAAGCAACTCCCTCAGGCCAGCTGATCATCAGCCTCAGTACCAGGACAGTCCCAGGCTTCTCCTTGCAAGGCTGGGGACCCAGGAAGAAGGAGACTCGAGAGGCTCACAGCAAGGGAGGTAGCTTGGTGACGGTCAGGAGGCTGGGGGCTGTGGGAGCTGGGCAGTCCTTCCGAGAGAGTCAAAATTTCAAAAAAACAACAATAAAACTATTAAACCCTAAGCCATAAAACTTGTATATGTGCCAAAATTAAAAACAGCTCCTTTCTAGATGGGAATATATATATTCAGATGGGAATACTTTGGATCATTTCATCAATGAAACATCTTTCCTTCTCTCTGTTCTGATGGTGCCACGTGCCCTGCTCGGGTAAGTTGCCCAGCACTAAGTGGGAACTCTGGAGGGTAAAGGGGAGGGGGTGTGTGCACCATCCACAGGGCCTGGGGGAGTGCAGGGATGGCTGGAGCTGGCCACGTGGCCTTCTGGGTGCCTAGAGGTGGCCGGCTGTAGAGGTGTGCCAGCGCAGGCGGTAACTATCTATTGGAAAATACAGTTGTCCCTGGATATGGGTGGCCCCCAGAGCAGGGACTGTGCCTCCAGGAGGTGTTCAAAGCAGATATTAGTTAAGGCCCGTCCAGGGACAGAAGGAAGAGGGCCCAGGAAACCACATGCAGAGATCAGGTAAAGCCCAAGGAGACACCACCAGGTAGCAAGTGGACCCTGCTCAGCCCCTCTAGGAAAACTTCTCTGTCCCCGGGGTCTGAAGCAACGCGCCTCCTTCCTGTTCCTCGCTACCCCCCCACCCCCACCATTCACCTGGACTGACATGTTATGTCCCTGCGCCAGGTGGGGGTGATGCTTCCAGAGGCTGGGGAGAGCTATGGGAGGGGTAGACTAAGGAGGCCACTCTCTGGAGAGGGCAAGCCCCAAGCCAGTGTCCCTTCCTCCCAGCTTGCCTGCCCTGCCCCCAGGTTTCCTTAAATCTTTCTCTTTCTTCTTCATCCCTTCCCCCAAACTGCCCAAATTCCACCTCCCATTTATTTAAAATCTTAATTAATTCAGGCATAACCAAAGAACATTCTGGGATGTCTGGGGTGTGATTGAGCTGAGTTTGGGCTCTTCTCAAACCTTCTGAGTATTAGCAACAGCCAGTGAGGAGGGAGGAGCTCACCCAGGTTGGTCTCTGGCTGCTTTTCCTTTCAGTAGGGACACCAAATAGGATTTAGTGAATGACAGGGGACTTGCCACTCAGCCACCTGCTTGGGTGGCTTCGGAGAACCCAGAGGCCTGAACAGGGGCTCTAACCATCCCCACTTGTGTGCTCCAATTTTCTAAACCCTGTTGCTTCTTAGAAGAAGCCCTGAGAGACTCCAGCTAGCTGGCCATGTCCCTTTGAAGAGACCAGGGGAAGGGGCCCAGCTCCTGAGCCTCGCTGGGAGCCAAGCCCTCCTTCTGAGTCTAGTCCCTTCACTTGGAGCGTTTCTCTCCTGGGGTTCCCTGTCCTGGAACCCCCCCCCCTCAGGTTTCCAGGTAAGAGCTGGTGGCTCCAGTCTCCTGTGCACCGGGAGCCCTGGAGGGCAGAGGCTATTCTGGATTGTTTTTGAAGCCAGCTCTTTGCTCAGGGCCTGGGAATACAGTAGGTGCCTAATAAATGCTTGCACTGACCAGCTCTGTGCCCAGCATCCTCTCTCAGTTCAGACAGGCATGACCCTGGGGTGGGTTTTGGGGGAGGTGTCCTGACCCTGGGAGGGGGTGTGCCGAGGCCTCCCCCCCCCCCCCCGGGGGGGCTCATCCAGAGGCGCTCCACCTTGGCTTCGCAGAAGGCACCTCCGCAGCAGCTCCTCGCCCTGAGTCCGGCCGCGCGCCCGGAGGAGGAGGCGTCTACCGTCTGCGCCCGTCACCTGAGCTGCACCGGGCGGGGAGGATAACAATTATTGGGAGAGGTTAAAAAAAAAAAAATCATTATCAAATAACTACAGCTTGAAAAAGTTGGCGGGCCGGACGGAAAACGCGGGCTGGATCGCGCCGGAACGCGCCGCCGCTCTGGCCGCCCGCCGCGGTAGCCCCACCGTGCAGGAAGCACATCTGCAACGCATTTGTGCGAGCTTCACCTTGGAGACCGCGCCGCTGGATGGAGGCGCTGAGTTCTCGCGAAACGAAAAGCGCTTTAAGAGGCTTTTCTTGGGGGACCCTGCCTGGCGCGGGCGGCCGCGGCCCGGGCGGCGGGGAAGGGCGCCCCCTGGCTGGCGCGCGCGGAGCCGGGACTCCCGAGTGTTTCCCAGTCTGCACAACCGAGTGGCTGGACTTGAAGGTTCCTTCCAGGAGGGATGTTCTGAGCTCCCTCTTGGCTCTTGTGATTCTAGATCTGGTCCTAATGGAGAGGAAAAGGACCAGCCAGCCCGTGCGTGGAGATGGGACGGGAGTCCTCCAGGTGTCCTGCAGGTCGCCAGACCCCTGTCCTTGCATTTCCGGTTTCCTCTGATCTTAACTCTGCGTAGTGCAAATACCTGCAACATGCTCGGAAAACACTTGTTGCAAAAGTGAAGGGAAAAGGAAGGACGTCTCCTGGCCATTCCCCACAGCCTTTGTATCCCCCTCTTACCCACTGTCCTGGGCACATGTGTCCCTGTGTGTCTTTGCTGTGCTGGTTTATGGGCTGTCTCTCTTTTTTCCGGCAGCACCCCATGGCAGTGCTGCCCAGCCTGGGCGCACCAGGGTCAGCTCGCCAGGGGCTCCCACTTTCAAAGCCCTGGGTCTGGTGGGTTCTAGTGGGGACACTGGATCCCATTCCTGAGTGTTTGGGTGGTAGCCCACTAAAGTCAGGGATCCATGAGACCCACTCTCTGAGCCTCAGCGGGCTGTAGGAATCCTGTTTCTGGGTGACAAGGGCAGAGAACTCTTCCCCCTCTCTGCTCAGAGTTTGGTCATGGCTCCATTGCTAGTTGCTGGGGAATAATTTCCCCCACCAGAGCCCAACTCAGCCGTCCCTACATCTGTTACTTACACAGTGAGGACACTGTACCTGTTGGGAGGATTTGGACAGAGGTTCCGAATTGGTCCGATCTGGGTCAGGCTTGAACCTGGACCCTAGACAGGCTAGAGGGAAGGACAGGGGAGCTGGCTGGCCTACACATGATTGATGATCAAGAGTCCGGACTCTAGTGTGTGGTCAGGAAGTGAGTGTCCCTCAGGTGGACGGGCATCTGGGGACAGGAAGAGAAGGGAGGAGGGAGGAGCAGCCTGGCAGCACCAAGTAGAGTTTGGGATGGGGCTCTGGCTTCTGCAAGGAGTGGGGATGCCTGGTGCAGACAAGGCCCCAGGTTACCAGGGTTCTGGGTAGATTGGCAAGGGCTCTAGGTGCCAGGAGGATACTGGGTACTTCTTAGAAGTAGCTACAGGGTCAGCCAGAGCTCATACCTGAGGGCATCAAAGGGTCTTTCCCAAGGAGCACTGGGAGGGGCCAGTTTCTGCTGCATTAGTGGGGAACAACCCAGAGCTCCTCATTCAGGACCCAAGCAAGCCCCTTAGCCCTGCTGACCCAGCTGTCTCTGGGCTATCTGGGGGTTATTTATAGGTCCCTGCCTGTTGCAGGGAGCCCCGTGCAAGCTGATTCACTTTCATTTGCCTAAATGGGCCCCATTTGGAAGCTCAAGCTGGGCAGTGGCAGGACAGCTGGATGTGACTTTGGACATTGACTGCTGAGGGCCTGCTTGTCCTGTCTAGTTTGGACGCTGGTGGCTGTGTGAACGCACAGAGTCCACCTGGTCTTGCTTTTCTTCTTCATTTGCCCAAGAGGCTGGCTCTGGCACCAACTGTCACCAAATGGTAAATAGCCCAACACAAAAGCCCCTAAGAGATAAGAGACACCCCTGTGGGGGGAAGGAAGAAAAAAACCCAACAGGAAGCCGAGCGGGTAAACCGTTAGTCGCGTTGCTGGCAGGGTTGCGTCTCTCTCTTCTGGGCATCAGAGACTGTTTCGGCTTCCTGGGGCCAGCCCCGGTCACAGAGAGGAGATCTCTGAAGGCCATGTGGTGATGGGCCCAGGAGACCAGTGACCAAGTCTGGTCTCTGTGAGAGAGATTTCTGTCTGTGATCTTCTGGCTCCTGCCTAGTGGCTATGGGGCCACTCTGAAGGGCTCACAGAAGGGACAGAGTGACCAGGAACAGAAACCCTGAGGTCAGACAGGCCCGTCTTGGTTCTTGGGAAACCACTTGACCTTTTGAATCTACTTTCTAAACCATGAAATGGGGATAATCATGCCCTGTCCTAGGGTTATCGAGAGGATTAGCTGAGATATGCAGATGAGAGCATGTTCAGTACCCGTCACAGCAAGGGCCCAATGAATGGCACTTGTTATTGTTTTCAGCCATGCTGAGCAAGGCATTAGGCTAGAGATGGGCTGGTTGGTGCATTTTGCAGACCTGGAGCTAGAGTGGGTCTCCCAGGAAGCCACCCCACCTCCAGCAGCCTGATTGTCATCATATCACAGGGGACTGATCAAGGCTCAGAGGGAAGAGAGAGGGAGAGACACTTACGTTCTCATACCTTGAGAAATGTGACTTGAGTACTTTTTAATTCAACCCACTAAGCACTGGTTGGGCACCCCGTGTGTGCGGGATCAGGGATTGACTAGCTGGCACAGCGACCAGGATACCCATCTGAGTCCTGTTCACTACCCTGTGGTTGGGGAGACAGGAACTGGAACTGGTGACTCTGCTCCAGGCTGAGATGAGGGAATGGGAAGTAGAAGAGAGGAGGGACCCAGAGCGAGGCTTAGGGAGGTGGCTGAGGGAGGCATCGGGGCACAGGAAGGGCCTGGGTGCTCACAGAGTCATAACCAGGGGACAGGGGAGGAGGGGGACAGGGGGAAGGTCCCCCAGGGCTTGGACTTCATCACCAACTCCATATCTTAGAGGCGGGGGAGCAGCACACCACAGCCAGTGACATTCCCCTCTGCCCAGCGTGGCCTGGCAGCCAGCAGGTTGAGGAAGGGGCTTCTCCCTGGGGTCTGCCCTGGGCTGCCTCTGTCCCCTTCCTTCCCACCAGTGCCTCTTCTGTCCCTGGAGTCTGCAAGAATGTGCTCCACTAGTGTAGGTCCGAGGCACCTGGGGAAGGTTCCAGGTTTTTCTAGACCTGGGAGAGGGGTGTGAGAGGAAGGGCCAGGCCATCCAGGTCTCTCCAGCCAGAGAGGCTGGCCTCGCAGTTCCTCTGAAGAGCTGTGTCCCTGGACAGCAGGCCCACACCTGGGCTCTAGCAAAGGGACCTGCTCACCTGTCTATCTCTCCCTTCAGTCTACTGGTCATTCACAGGTCCCCTGCTCACAGGTCTCCTCCCTGAGGGCCAGACCCAGGTACCCTGCTTCCCATATCCTGCCCCCTGCTCGTGCATGACCCAAGTCCTCATGTCCCAAAGTCACCTGGGACACTTTCTCATCTCAGGAAACATCACCACATCTCCCCAGGCCAGAGATGGGGGGAAATGCCATTTATTTATTTTTGGTGCTGGGAATTGAACCCAGGAACCCAGGGGCACTTAACCACTGAGCCATATCCCCAGCCCTTTTAAAATATATTTTATTTAGAGACAGGGTCTCGCTGAGTTGCTTAGAACCTTGCTACATTCATTGCTGAGGCTGGCTTTGAACTTGAAATCCTCCCACCTCGGCCTCCTGAGCTGCTGGGATTACAGGTGTGCGCCCTGTACTTGGTGGGAAAGTGTCTTTGACACCTCCCTCTCCCTACATTCCATTCCCAATTTGACATCAAGCTGTGTAGATCTCAGCTTCAAAATACACCCCCCCATTCTGCTTCCTTGCACCTTCTCTGTGGTTACCACCGCATCTCAGTTACCACTGTCACTGCCGTATACACAGGGTCCCCTGTTCTGGCCACCTTTCACCCTCTGCCCACCCAGCTGCCAGAGCTACTGAAACAAATGTCCACCAGATCACATTTCTTCCTGCTTAGAAATTTTTAATGGCTTCCCGTTGGACTTAAGATAAAATGATTCTCCAAGCCACAGCCCACAAAGGATATAGATGTTGGTTGTTTCTTAATATTCTGTCTCACTAGCCTTCAAGAGGGTAGGGACAGTGTCCAGTTCATAATGATGCACAGGTACATCTAAACAATGCAGACCAATGAAGAAACCCTCTTCCTCTCCCAAGTTCAGAACTTGATTGACAGAGGGTTGCACAGGAACTAGGTCCACTGAGATGGGAAGTGGCCCTTGCTGTGGGCAGCTGGTTGGAATGGAGCATGCCCAGAAGGGACCAAGACAGGCATGGTCACTTCCTTCTCCCAAATCCACCAATCAGATGAATCTGTCCAGTTCCCTGGGGAGGGGAAGGGGACATGGAAGCAGGAGGTAGAGCCTTCAAGGGTGAGGAATAAATGTCTCCCCACTATAGACAGAGAGTCCAGTTCTCCATAAGCAGTAGCCATTATGATTCTGTTTCCAGTGTCCCTGAGTTTCCACCTGGTAGTTGACATTATTGCTAACGTCCTTCTGTCACGCAGGGCTCTGTGATTCTCAACCGGACAAGAGGCTTCTTGCCTCTCTCTGCACCAATTTGTGCTGAGTCAGGTGCTAGAAAATGCCATTTCGATCTTAATGAAATTGCTTAAAACCTTTGAAATCCACTTTCCCTTTTCTCACTTTCATCTCAGCAGGAAGTAAGTCCCAGTTGAGTTTCTTTTCAGTGTGGGGACAGCGCAGGCCTGACGGTTATGGAAGGGGCTAGGTTTGGGCAGCCGCAGTCTCCACTTAACCGGGGAGGAAGCTCTCAAAACCTCAGTTTCTCAGCCAGAAAATGGAGTGACGGCACTGATACTCTCGTCCTCCTTTTCAGAGCTGAGAGAAGAAGCAAATAAAATAATACCCACGTGTAGCGGACAATCTTAGTTACTCTCTGCCGGGACCGTTTTCTCGATGCTTCTAACAGATCCAGTTCTTCTGGCCACAGTGATTGGTCCCATGGGTGTGGTCTCAGGACACCGCCTGGGCCTATCACAACTCTCCCCTGGGAATTTACAACCTGGAGTTTAGGGAGGGCAAAACCCCTTTTCTGTCCTGGTTACGGAGCTCTGAAGAGGTGACTCTGTAGCTTCCAGTCGCCATGTCCCCTGCCTCATGGAGAGGGGGGTCTGCAGTGGTGGCAACCAAGACTGGCCCACAGAGAGAGGCAGGCAGGGCCCCCTCCCCCACGTCCCTAAAGGCCAGCATCTTCCTGCCTGACCTATATTTGGGCCACGTGAGTCACTACATTCTCCAGTTTTGCCTAATCTCCTGTCGCTTGCATCTGAAGAGTCCCAACAGCTGCCCCCTTGGGAAGTCGTGCCAGTATGGAAACGCTGCCCGCCCGTGAGAACAGGGACTTTGCTTTGCCCCCTGCTGTCCTTTCAGAGTCCCTACAGTGCTGAGCACATGTGAGGTGCTTCTAAACACTTGTCCAATGAACGTCCTCCGTTGTTGCTGTGGCTCTGTCAGAGCAAGACCCCAAGTGAGGCCACCGTCCGAGTTTCAGGATTAAGATTCTGTTTCCAGTGTCCGTCTGCAGCTTGGGCCTGGCCAGCGGTTCAGCCTGCAGAAACCACGCTTGGACCCACGCCTTGGATTCAGGGTGGGCCAGCATGGTGGGATTCTCACGTGCGCCAGAGAAATCAGGTTGTGAGGGGCAGGCTCCATGCGCCGGGGCTCAGAGAGGATGTAGGTTCAAAGTCAGTTTCTGGATGAAGTGAACTTCTGCCCTGGGACTGGATTATTCCCTGCCTGGTGGACTTAAGAGGGCCCTGCACGGAGAGGGATGGGGCTTGGTCAACTGGTCTCAGGAGGGAGCCTCATGGGATGCCCATCTTTCTCCTCAGACGATCCTCAAGCTGGACTGTTCTTCCAGAAGGACTGATGGCCAGTCAAGACCGGGTCCCTAGCCCTGGCTGTGAGGCAGGACTTCCTGAGACCATTGCTGATTCTGTTTTCCCAAGACAGCTCAGAAAGCTGGGGCTAGCGGGGAGGGGCCGGTGGCTGGGGCAGTACGGTCCTGGCCCTCACTCCCTGGGGCTCCAGCTCAGTTCTGGTTTGGTCATTCTCGCCCTGGCCGCCTTTGATTTATTAGCTGTGGGATTGTCAGATGGTGAAACGAGGCTCCGGAGTGGCCAGGAGGTTGTAGGAATTCATTTCACACTTGACTATTTTTTCTCACACCTACTAATGTCCTCCACGTTGGGCCTAAAGTTCCCGGCCTCTCCCTTCCTACAAAAACGCTCGGGGACGCTCTTACAAAAGTGGGGCGGGTGTGGGTGGGAACCCTTCCAGCAGTAGGAAGCCTGTGAGGGGCTTAGGGTGGGGAGAGGGGAGAGGGGAGGTCAGACCTGGGGTCTCTGGGCTGGAAGGCAGAGAGTGTGGCTTCTTTCCACCCTCATGACTGTCCCCTGAGATGGCTCCACCACCTGTAAAATAGACACGGTCAGCCACCCCCTCGGGGTTGTGGGGAGGACAGAATGAATCATGGTGTGGGTGCTAATGCCCGGGACAGTGGCGTGTCCCTAACAAGGCCTGGATGTGAGCGGCCGAATCTGTCTTTAATCCCCCTGCGGAAACTGGACCAGAAAGTGGTTTTCCGGGCCAAGGTCTCTCTGCCCACTTGGCCAGCGCTCCCTTTCCCTTGAGTTTCTGTTGAAATTTTACAGCTTGTGAGGATTTCCACCGCCCGACTCCTCACGAAGCAGGACCTTGCTGGGTCCTTTCCTGACACCAGGCCTGACGCTCTCTCCTCTCTCCTGCCATTCACTCCTCTCTGTTGCTGGGGACAAAGGCAGGAGGACTCCAGGGGGTCTCCAGGGTGTCTGCCCAGTAGCTTCCACGGGTCATAGCCTGCATCCAGTTCACACATCCCCCCAATACAGAGACCTTGACCTCCCTGAGAGAGAGGAGGCAGGTGACGGCTGGGACGAGGAGGACACTGGGCAGGAGGAACAACCTGGGGAGACTGTCAGGGGCCCTTCCTGTTTTGGTCTTGCCCTCCATGACCAGCAAGTCCCTGGGTCCCCAGCCGTCCAGCCCAGCCTCCTTGGGCTGTGAGGGAGGGCCCCGGGGGCCTGCTGACTTCCAGAAATGTCACCGAAGGGTATGTGAGTGCCATCGCCCTTCCATGCCCCGGTTTAGAAAGCCTGAGATGTGACACTGCTGGCCCTGTGACCAAGTGACGGAGCCTCCACGCCCATCCCTGGCAGGAAATGACTGCCCTCACTAGCCACAGGGGTGTGCGTGTGACATGAAAGCCATGCTTCTGTTTGCCTCGTCCTAGCTGGGTGACTCTGTGAGGTGACCATGGGGGTCACGTCTTCCCTCTCCCTGTACCCGATCGCCAGACACATGAAGGACAGACATCATGCTTCAGAGCAGCCACGTGGCTGGGGCTGCTCAGGTGGGAGCTGCTTGTCCTCTGTGCAGGTGGCTAGGGTGCACCTGAACAGCCGGTGGGTAACAAGAATAAAATCGCTGAAGCCGGCCGCCCTTCCCTCGCGCTGGCCATGCTGAGCGATGTCAGCCATGAACCAGGCTCGGCCTCTGGCTGTGTCCTGGGGGTGGAGCAGTGGGCAGCAGACAGCTCACGGTCAACGTTGGGATCCGTTTCTGATTGATGAGGCCCTCCACCAGGGTAGATGGAAATGAACTTGGAGCGGTCAAGGGTCAAAAGCAGTCCAAGCGTCTGTCCATCAGGGACAAAGCTCTTTTGCTTGGAACCCTCCACGGGCTTCTTCCCACAGTGCTTAGAGGACAGGGGCAGGGACCAGGCCCTGTGGGGCCTTGTAGATGGGGGCAGAGAGTTTGGCTTTAATTATAATCACAGAGGGAATCTCTCTCTTGGACGGTTATCACAGAGAAGGGCCAGGACCTGATTTATATTTGGGGAAGATGCAGAGTCCGAGAAACAGAGAGCAGGGAGGGGCTCTACTGAGACTCAGGGACAGCGTTCTGACACTGTGTCCACAAGGGATTTTGGGATGTCCTCCATGGGCCAGGCCCTGGGCTGGCTGCGGGGGATGTCAGTATAGGAGATGCAGTTAGGCCCTGCCCTCGGGCACCGCTGGGCCTGAAGAAGGGGATGGACATGAACTCAGCCATTGCGACATCACTGATGCACTGACCGGAGCCAGCAGAGAGACCCAGAGTCCTGGGTCACAAGCCTTCAGTGGGGGCGACCGTTCCTTCAAGAACGGGTTTCAGGAAATGAATGAGCTAAGGAATGGGTTGCCAGGAAAGCAGGAGGAGAAGGTTCCAGAAGCTCAGAGGTGAGTGACCTGAAATAAGACCGGTGGGTCATCCGTGGGGGAACCATGTGGCCATGAGCTGCTGAGGCCTTCGGTGGGGTCAGGCCCCTGGGGTCACATCCATCCGGGTCCAACAGCCCGTCTTTATGTCCAGAAGGCACTGCCGGGCTTCAAGGGACCCTGATTGAAACTCTGTTTTAAAGAACGACGTAACAGAAAAAAGCACGGGCCTGGTGAAACCCCGGGGAGCCCCAGACGGGCAAGTGGGGGCTCAGACTCCCGGGCTCCCAGCGGCACAGCCACAAGGGCCATGGGAAGGGACAGCCCAGGGCGGCCAGAGGGAAGTCCCGCGTTTCTTCCTGCAGGACCCACCAGCTCAGCCCCAGTGGGCACCAGGGCGCGGCCCGGCTGTGGCACGAAGGCGCCAAGAGCTCTGAGCTGTCTCTTCCACACACAGTGACCGCAGCCTTTGGTCTTGATAAGTAGATGACGTTGACTCATGGCTTAGGACTTCGAGTCACAGAACCACAGTCTGGCTCGGGGTGTTTCGCCGGGGAGTGGAGAGACAGCTGCTTGAAAGGCAGCGGGGAGGCCCCCAGCCTGGATCACCGGAGATACTGGCAAGTCGGTGCCCTGTTTGCCTGGCCTGGGAGAGCGCGGCTCCTCTGCTTGGCTCCAGCTGCATGCACTGAGCAGCTGGAGGACTGAGAGGGACTGTGGAGCCTTCCTACGGCCACAGAGCTCAGAGAGCAGAGTTCATGCTTGCTTGGTTTGCTTTTTGAGGTGCTGGGGATGCAACCCAGGGCCTCGAGCATGCCAGGCAAGCTCTGTACCCGTGAGCCACATCCCTAGCCCTGTTTTTCTACTTTTAAACACCAGCTTTATTGCAGGAGCATTTGCTCAGCATTTAATTCATCTATTTCACGCGTCCAGTTGGATGGCTTTCAGTGTACTCAGAATTATAGGACTATCCCCACCATCGATTTTAGGACAATTTTGTGATCTCCCTAAGAAGGCTCAGTCCCTTTATTGGCCTCTCCTCATTCTCTCCCCTCACCCCAGCCCCTGACAACCACTGATTTACTGTCTCTATGGATCCGTCTGTTCTAGGTGATTCATAGGAACGGAATCGTGCGATAAGTGGTCCCTGGGGACTGGCTCGTCACTAACGTGTGGTTTTCAAGGTTCCGTCCGGTGGCAGTCTGGATCAGCGCTTTCTTTCTTCTCATTGCCAAGTGGTCTTCTATGGCATGGGTGCGCCACGTCCCGTTTATCTGTTGATCACTTGATGGGCCCTGGGTTGTTTCCACCTGCACAGTTGCTGTGACCATTCACGAACAAGTTCTCATGTGGGCCGGTTTTCACGCCTCTTGAGTGTGCAACTAGGAGTGGGATTACTGGGTCGTACAATCATCATCGTACAACCATCTTCCCAAGTGGCTGCACCATTTTAACACTCTTGCCAGCAGCTCACGAAGGTTCCACGTTCTGGCCTTTACCATCACTGTAAATGGAAGTTCTGTGACTCTATGCTAGAGAAGTGCTCTACCACGGAAATATACCCCAGCCTCAGTCCTCCTGAGAGATATCTTATTCAGAATCTTTGCCTATTTTTTAAAAGGCATGTTTGTCTTATTATTATCGAATTGTAAGAGCTCTTTATATATTCTTGATACAAGTCCCTTCTCAGGGATGTGATTTGGACATGTTGAGTGGACCTTTTTGGTCCCTGAAGATCATCTGGTTGGGTGGATTCTTTGCGTTTTCTTGCAGTGTTAATTCATCGCTGTGCTGAAGATAGAAAGCATGATGAATTTGCCAAATGCCACAGTGATCTTTGTTTGAGGTTAAGTGTCATGAATATATATGAAATATATAGGTCAAGTGTCAATAGTAGATGTTAACCATCAATAATAAGTTGTTTAACATCAATAACAGATGGGCAAAAAGTTCTTACAATTCAATAATAATAAGACAAACGTGGGCAAAAAGTATATATGAAATAGGATGTTTACATAGTATCAAATTATTTCCCCACAGGATATTTTTTAACAAAGGGGAAAATAGTAATTTTATGCTGGAGAAAGATGGCAAAGATTTTTTTTTTTCCAGCATTGGGGGATGGAGCCCAGGGCTTTGGGCACACTTGGCAAGTGCTTTACCACTGAGCTACATCCCCATCCCTGCAGTGAGCATCTTAATCCAATAGTCACAATTGACCCCCTGTACCCCTTAATGAGAGGCACTAGAGAAAGACACAATTTGGCTTTTGTGGTACTCTCACCAAAAATGTAGAATTGGAATTTAGAGGTGAGGAAACATTAATAAAGGTACATGGAGGATCATTCCAGAAAATAACTGGCTGGTTCTGCTCACAAGTGTCAAGATCAAAGACAGAGGACCTGCTTCAGATTAAAGGAGATTAAGGACCCTTAACAACTAAAAGCCAAGTGATTCTAGACTGCATCCTGGGTCAGAAGTGGGACCCCTGGAGAAATTCAAATGAGGTTTGTAGATTAAATTATGGTATCTCTTGCTTTTGAATCGTCACCCTGCGAAGATGCTAATATTTGGAGAATCTGCATAAAGGGTCTACTTTGTACTATTTGGGACTACTTTGTACTAATTTTACAATTTTCAGAAAGTCCAAACTTATGAAATTTCTCAAAATGAAATGTCAACACCATTCCCACCACCAAACAGGAACAAAATCTTGCTTTCCCATTGTCCAAGGGAGGAGACCCAAACTCTTTTTTTTTTTTTTTGTGGTGCTGGGGATTGAACCCATGCCCTTTTGCACGTGAGGCAGGAGCTCTACCAACTGAGCTAGATCCCCAGCTAGAGACCCAGATGCTTTAGCCAGCTGGTCACCAACCTCACCGACAGGTCTACAGCCCCAGAGCCCACAGGCAAAGCTGCCTGTTGTCCTGAAGCAGTGGGGGTTACCTGGACAGGTTTCAGCTGGAAGGGGCCGCGGTCAAGTCCACTGAGTGTTGGGAGGTGGGTCTGACTGCATATAGAGAAGCCGGTTGGAAAGTAACTGCAGGAGTTTAAGACAGAGGTAATGAAGGCAAGAATCTGGACAGAGGTGGGAAGAATTCACTCCAGAAATGTCTGGAAGGGGAAATCAGTAGGACCTGGTGATGGAATGCGGGTGAAGAACAGATGGGGGTTTCCAAGGGTGACTTTAATGTGACTACCACTGGGTCCATAGGACAGAGAGAGTCGATGTCATCTGAATGGTTGCCCAGCGTGCAGGGGGTTCACACTTGTCCCTCTAGGTGCGTTCTCCACACTCCTCCACCAGCTCTGTGCCTGGAAGGTGACCTCTGTGGATGGCCTCTCCCAGTTACATCCAGCCAAGGGGAAGGCCAGCAGGAGGTTAGGGGACAGGCTGACAGTGCAGTTGGAATATGTCTCAGCCCATTTTCTCCTGCTATAATAAAGTGCCCGAGACTGAGTAACTTATAAGGAAAAGAAGTTGATTTTGTTCTCAGTTCTGGAAATCAAGGTTGGGTGGCCATATCTGGTGAGGATGCCATACTCCACCCCAACACGGTGGACAAGCAGAAGGCCAAGTGGGTGCATGAAGGAAAGGTGGACCCACTTTATAACAATCTGCTCTCCCAATCACTAACCCTCTCCCAAGAGAATTCATCCAGTCCTGCAAGAAAGGCATCGGCCCCTCCGAATGTCCTAATCACTTCTTAGGACCCATCTCCCCACACGCTCCAATGGCGATCAAGTTCCACATCAGTTTCGAAGGAGACAAACCGTGCTGAGACCACACAGAGTATCAATTCCCCCAACGCCTACTCTTCCAAATTGGGCTCTGACTGTGTCCATCTGAGGCCTTTCTTAGTTGAGCAATCCCGTGCCCTTCATGCCTGGGGAGTGGGGGGCCATGGTCAATCCTCACCTTCCTTTGTTGGTTCTCTTAGCTCCCACCTTTGTAAATAGTTCCCTTGATCCTCCTGTAAGTGCCACGTCTGTTTCTTACTGGTGTTCACTCATATGCCTGGCTGGTAACAATAATGCCCTCTGTCTTTCTTGCTCTTCCTCCAACACTACGAACGGTTGGTTAAGCTTTTGAGGAAGAGAGATTGTTGAGATCTGGCTTTACCATCATCTTCTTTTTATTATTTTATTTTTTAGGGGCGGTTGAACTCAGGAACGCTTTACCACTGAGCCACCTCCCCAGTTCTTTTTCATTTATTTATTTTATTTTTTGAATTTTGAGACAGGGCCTGGCTAAGGTGCCCAAGCTGGCCTCAAACTTGCCATCCTCCTGCCCCAGCCTTCTGAGTCGCTGGGATTACAGGTGTATGTGCTGCTGAGCCCAGGTTTTACTGCTATTTTAAAAGGAACACCACTCCTGTGCTACCTGATCCCACACCTGGCCACGGTGAATCCGTGTCCAGTGAACCCTTGACCAGGCCAATCACAGTCCTTCCCTAGGCTATTTCAGCATGAACAGATGGGATTCTTGATGGCGTCAGTGAGCTTCGGAGCCAAGTACCCCTTGTACCCACCTGTACGGAAGATACCTCATATCCTCCCACTGCCCAAGTTGGCTGCCCATCACTGACCGCCTACAGCGTACGGCAAATACAGCTTCTCCCCCCTGTGGAGGCCCCATTTACCGAGAGCTGCTTGAGGGGGTGATAAGCCCTGTTCTGTAGGCATCTGTCCCTGTCCCTGTGGTTAGATTTGAACCTAAACCCTTTCTAGGCTGGACATTGAACTTTGGGAATCATCGGCTACAGTGAGGAGCTGGAAACCCTGCAGTGGGTGAGACCTGAAGTGGGAGGGAACTTAGAACCAAGGCACACGATTAGTGGGAACTTGATCTCAGCCTCCACTCTATGGTAGAGCCTTCTAGGAAGTTTGTTTATTTATTCATTTATTTTTGGTACCCAGGATTGCACGCAGGGGTGCTTAACCATTGAGCCACATCCCCAGCCCTATTTTATATTTTATTTAGACACAGGGTCTCACTGAGTTGCTTAGGGCCTGGCTTAGTTGCTGAGGCTGGCTTTGAACTCGTGATCCTCCTGCCTCAGCCTCCCCAGTAGCTGGGATTGCAGGTGTGCCCCACCACCACACTGGGCCTGATGCCTGGGCTCCTGCTCATTCAATTAAACCAGCATCCTTGGAACGGGGCCTCAGTGCTTGATTAAACCTTCCAGGTGACTCTAAGGTGTAGTCCAGGAGAGCGGGAATCAGCTGCCTGCTGCCCTGTTGGATGGGGCTCTGAGCACCTGGTACCCGACTAGGCGCTGCCGGGAGGGGATGGCACTGAGAAGAGGCAGCCGTGCCATTGTCTGCCCCAGGACCTGCTGCAGGTGAGCAGTCTCACGATCCTGAACAGTAATTAGAGCACGTGCGAGGCAGCACGTCATTAATTGGTA
The DNA here is from genome assembly GCF_047511675.1 of Marmota flaviventris. NCBI lineage: Eukaryota > Metazoa > Chordata > Mammalia > Rodentia > Sciuridae > Marmota > Marmota flaviventris. The sequence goes on from NC_092516.1 coordinate 29,487,470, forward strand.
CGCTGCAGGCTGCCCGCTCTCGCTGATCGGCAAGTCCTGGGAAGTGGAGGGGACAGAATGCCCCCACCACCGCCCCCGGCTGGTAATAACCCAGCGCCTGGAACTGCCTGTGCTTTGCAGCCCCCCTCTTCCACCGCCCTGTGGGGCCCCGGGTGGAGGTGGGAACTACACTTGGCTCTGAGTGCGGGGTGGGGGGTTGGCATCCTCCTGGGTGAGCTCCTGGTCCTCATCAGGGCCTAGGGCTTGTCACAGGATCCTTGGTGAGTCTCACAAGCTTGGTCTGAAAGTCCTCTCGCAGGACCCCTGCCCAGGCCTGCTCACCTCCAGTATGAGGACCTCCCTTCCACTGGCCGAGATGTCTGGGGCTCCAGATTCTTCACCTCTGTCTCTGCTGCAGTGTGACATAGGGTCCCCGGGCTTCCAGGTTCTCGGGGGCCCCGTGGCTGCTGCGGCTCCTGCCCTCCTCCTCTTTCTTCTGAGGCTTGAGAATGACTGAACTTGACCCCACTCTTCACCTCCCAGAGCTCCCAGTCGGCTGGCGGAGGTAGATCCTAAAGCTGACCACCATGGCGTGACCTGAGTGGCGCCTCACAGCAGGGGACGGATGACTGGCCCTGTCCCACCTCCCGTCTCCCCTCTCAAGACCCCTTCAAGGTGGCTTTCCCTTCACCTCATTGGCCAACTCCTCCAGGCGGAGGAGGCTGCCCTCATCTGTCCGGTCCAGCGCTGACCTATGCCCCTCTCGTCCCTGTCTGGCTCTGGCCTTCTTATCAGACCCGCCAACAACTCTCTGAGGCCCCAAAGAGCCTCTGTCCCACTCAGTTCTGGGTCCTTGGGGTGCAAGAAGCACCAAGACCTGAGCTGAGAAGGTGACCTTGTACCTGCTGTTTTCAGAACCGGCACCAGAGTTGGCTTAGAAGCAAACCCTCCTTGTTTGGGAAGATGGATGAGGGAGGGAGCGAGGCCTCAGGGGCAGGATTGGAGGGGCAGGAGGAGGACGAGGGGGAGCACCCGGGCAGAGATGGCGGAGGCATCCAGGGAGAGGGAGGCTGGTCGGTCCCTGCAATTGCAAAGCACATCCTTCTGTCTCAGCGTCAGCGAAACTCCTTCCCACACAAATGCCTGGTGCGAGTGGGCTTGGGGATGGGACAGGAGGGAGTTTCCACATCTGGCGGCCGTGCTGGAGGACCAAGGCACCCCCAGGAAAAGCCGAGACTGTCCCCAAACTGAAATTTGGTGAAAGCAGAGCTCCAGGTCATGGGCCTCTGTGCGACGTGGCCATTTAAACCCCTATAACAGGAGGTCACAGACCTCTTAGGTAGGGAGTGCACGGTCTTCCAACATCCATGGTCTGGGCTGGAGGGTCAGCAAGACCCTGTGGCCCTGGCCTGCAGCACCAGGAGGTGGGTCTTGGGCGGCTGTGGCCCAAAGGGGTAGAAGCCATTTGTTCTTGGCCTCTGTGCTGACAACTGCTGGGTTTCTGTTCTCGCGAATAAAAGGCTCAGGGGTCACTCTATAGTTGAACTGGGCTAACTGGGCTGCGTGAAATAACCACACAAGAGACACAAATACCTTTTTCTTTGGGGTCGCTGTGACGGCTCCTCTGACCTTAAGGGTCCGCAGAAAGAGAGAGAGAAAGAGAGCACGCGCTGACCCCTTTTATGGAGGAGAAGCTATTCAAATGAGGCAAGGGGTCAGGTTTCAGGGGGCTGAGTCTATCTTCATGATGTCCACTGTCAGCAGGTTGACTGACACCTGGGTAGGCCACACCCAAGGGCAGTAACAGAAGGGGACACACCCAAGGCACTTCCATGGAAGATTCTATCCTAAACAGGGCAAGGGGTTATATTACAAAGGAACAGGTGAGCATAGCTTCACCCATGGGGCTGTAGCAAGACACACCCATGCATGAGACACCGACCCTCGAACCCAAGAAGGGTGGGGAAAGCTCTGCCACATTTCTGCGACTGAGCGCCTCAGCACCCAGTCGGGGAGTATAACTCAGTCACCTGTAAGGTTGGCCTCCCACAGACCACAGCAGCTGGGTTGGTGGGACGAAGCTGCCAGATTCCTTCCAAGGGGCTCCTTGGAGACCTCCCTCCACCTGTCCCTGTGACACCAGAGAAGAGTGATTCCAAACAGACAGGCTTGACTTTTTCTCCAAATTTCTCAGAAAACAGCCATGCAACCTCCCTCCCCGACATGCCCCGGGCAAATGGCTGGAGAGGCCCAAGACTCCTAGACACAAATCAAAGAGGGATGGGGGGCGGCAAGGGAGCAGCTCTGGATTTACTTCCTGGGAGATGTGTTCCCCCTGCACGGGCTAACAACCCTGCAGCTAGCTGAGCAGTGGGCACTGGCCAGCCCCACGTGCAACTTTGCCACCACACAAGCCGAGCAGGTTCCCAAGGGCCTGGGGGACTCGAGCAGGAAAGTTGCTGCCCACGGAGCCACAGGGCCACCGGCGTCTGCTTTCTCTCCCTGAGTTGAGGCCACTGGCTTCTTCCACGGAGGAGCATCTTTCCTTCAGTCACTGGGCATTGGCCTCCGGGGACACCACTTCCCACTCCAAACCTGGCAGGTCCACTGCTGGTCAGCTGGAACCATTCATGTGAATGGACACTAGCTGCAGGGAGTTCTGGGAGGGTGGATGTAGTGTACCAGGAGGGGACTTCCCCAGACACCAGGGAGGCTTCCGAGGCATTAGAGAAGGCGGAAGGAAGGAGCCCTGTCCCATCGGGTGGGTGACCAGGAGGCAGGTCTGAAATTCTAAGGCCCAAGCCAGTCGCAACACAGGGGTGATTTGGTGTTGGCCTCAAATTCAGGCTGAGGAATCAGGGTCTGCGCCATCGCGGGACCTGGGTGGGCCAGCAGTGGGGTCTGGTCTGGCTGCAGAGGGACCTCGTGCTCTCTGTGGAGGACCAGGGCAGGGCCTTGAAGGAGATGTCCCCAATGGCATGGAGGGGAGGGCGGATGTATCCGTGGAGGCGTGGCTCTGTGAACCTTGGCGTCCAGCACCCCTGGCCACAGGTTTCCATCCTGGGTGGAAACATGGAGGAAGTGGGGACTGGCCATCAGCTGGTGAGGGCACCATCCAGGGAGCTGGGGAAGGCCAAGCTGCCCACTTGACAAATAGCTACAGAGAAATCACGGCCAGGGAGAGTATCAGGACAGGAGACCCTGGGACCACGTGGCCACATTTCCCTCTGTGAGCATTGCAGGAGACACCCACCCATGGCCCTGGGGCTGAGTCTGTGACAGTGACAGTGTTGTCTCCCTTCCCTCCTGAGGCCCCCGGCTGGAAGCCCTGTCCCTCCCTTCCTGGGACCCTGAGGGGAGTGTGAGCTCGAGGCTTCCTCTCGTGCCTGCCCCGGGTCCCCCCTGACTCCAGGGAAACGGGGTCAAACAGACAAAAAGCAGCTGCTTTGGTGCCAGGGCTCCTGCGTCCCTGTGGAGCAGACATTTGTCTGCCCGAGGAGTGAGGCCACCTGGTGTCCCTCCATGAGGATCCGTGAGTTTCCCTTGGGGTTCTTCATGTGCCATGACAAGGCGGAACAAGAGGACCCCCCCAAGAGACCTGGAGGCCAGCAGTGTGTCCTAGGATCAGCGTGGACAGCCTCCTTCTAGAACAGGTGGCCCCAAGCCCCCGTCACTACTCTATCTTAGGGACCCCGAGGACACCAGGTGCTGCCGGATGTGACTCCCCAAAGAGTGTCTGGGGAAGCCTGTCCCAGGCCGGTGGGTCTGGCCTCCTGTTTGTGACTTTCCATCTCTTTGGTAATCACATCCTCATTGCCGTCCCCAGTACAGGGGCCCCTGAGTGGCCCTGTCCCTATTCCATCTGCGGTACCCCTCTTGGAGCTGGGGAGTCGGGGCTGCTCCAGCAGGGGTCCCTCCTCTCCCAGGCTTCCTCTCTTCTCCTCCGTTGCCATGGCGACAGCTGTTGACCGGCACGGTGGTCCAGGTAACGCAGGTGCGCCTGAAATGGCAGGCTCTGTGGAGGGGAGAGCAGGGGAGAGCCGGGTGGGAAGGCTCCGTAGCCACCTCTGTGCCATAGCCCGGCACCTGCTCCCTCACCTGGGGATGCAGATGCCCCGGGCCTCTTGCTTTTCCTCAGGGGGATAATGGGACTCGCTGGGGGCTTCTCATCTGGAAAATGGCAGCTTCCTTCTGCAGCGGCGTCTGCGCCGTTCAACCCGATCCCTCTTCCTCTCGCTGCCTCCAGGGACTAGATTAAGTGTCCGTTGGGGCTTTTGGCAGGAAGGGCCCTACCCATGGCTGCCACCCCACTCCCTCTCCGTGAGATGGATCTGCTTCCGTCTCAGGGTGGCCCAGGGAGGGGACCGGGCACCTCTGCGGCTGTGTGACTCGGGGCACCTCGTCTCGCATCTGGGAAGTGGACGCGAGAGCGCTGCTCACCTGGCGGGCTGCGGGAGGAGTGCAGGGCCTGGGGATGAGCCGGGGCAGGTGGGGGTTGCCTGCATCAGGAGGGTCCCCTGCTTCTGCCTCTGGGGGAGGCGTCACCTGTGTGTCTCAGGATTAGGCTCACACTCGCGTCCTTTCCCTGGAGCCTTTGTGGGGGGGAACAGTGTAGCATCTGGGGTTCCCTGACCCCTGCGCTGGTGAGAGCCCTGGGCACCTTCCCCCGTGGGTGGAGACGGCTCCCTGGCTCCTCTCAGTTCCCCAAGAGAGCAGCAGCCAGTCCGCCTGTGAGTTGGGAGAAGACATGGAACCAAAATAGCTCTTTTCCATAAACAAAGCTGCTTTTCGTTGGGGGAATGTAAACAGGCAGATGCGTTAGGAGACGGTGCCATCCGGCTGCACAGTGGGGGAGGCGACAACGGGAGGCCCTGGCCTGAACTGCCGCATCTGGGCTGCCCCTGGCCGAGCAGGAGGCCAGGCGGGGAGGCCGTGCCGAGCAGGGGAGGCAGGGTCACCTGGATGCCCTCCTGGGGCTCCCACGGCTCAGGAGTCTGGGCTGTGGCCCTGTTCCCAGGGCCTTGCTGGCTCTCCTCCTGTGACATCCAGCCCCTAGGAGCTGAGAGCAGCTCTTGAGGTGAGGGGACCTCTGGTCCCTGGGGCCCAGAGTGTGGCCTGGCATCCGAGGGAACACTGCCCATCCTGGGGGCCGCACTGCGCGGCCACCTTCCCGCTCCCTGCTGCCCACCCTGAGTCCCTGGCGTACTCTCCTCGCTGTGCCTGAGGCAGCCCCAAGTCCCTTGAGTGTGTCTGACATCGGGAGGGGCCATCAAGGGCGAAGAAGGACCCTGGGGCTGGCATTCATGGGGCAGAGGTGGCGGGAGGGGATGCGCAGGTGGGTGAGCGAGAGATCAGCAAGTCTGTGCAGGCCAGCGAGGCCCAGGTGCAGGCCGTGCTCGGTGGCTTGTGGTGTCCCAGAGGGTTACCGTCCAGCCTCAGGCTGCCGAGCCCCATGGAGACCCCTCGCCTGGCCTCTGGCAGCTGTCTGGGGGCTTCTGGGAAAGGGGCTCACTTGTGAGTTCACAGGCTGGCTTTGTTGAGCCCACAGACGTGTTTGGGGGGAGGAATGGTGGTCTGGCCTCAGGGTGCTGAGACGTCAGGGGACTATCGATGGTTCCAGAACAAGATGGGAACAGCACGCAGTGTCCCCATTGCTCCCATGCTGGGCTGTGCTGAAGCCTTTATGCCCCATTTGTTCATGGGCACCTGAGGCTGAGGAAAGGAGGGTGTCACTCATGCTGGCCGCCCTTGACCAGAGAAGTTGAGAGCCCAGCCTCCTTCAGTAGAGGAGGTGATGTAATGAGGTCCTCGTGATGGCAGAGCTGATCGGGCTGGGGCTGGGACTGCTCACCCCAGGGCCTGTCCACCTCCAAGTGGCCTCACTGTGGGCTCGGAATACGGCCAAGGGTATTTCCAGGCAGTGGAGAGGAGGCAGGTGACGGGGAAGGCACACTGGAGCAGGTGCAGGGTGGGTGCTGTCTGCCCACCAGCTTGCTCAGGGGCTGCCTGGCCTGGGTGCCAAGAGGACCCTTCCTGGACCCAGGCGGGAGTGAGGCAGCGGGCACAGCTGGGCCAGGGTTCCCATAGGAGAGAGCGTCATCTCCTCACCTGGGCAGGTGGAACCCGAGGGTGACCCGGCTGGAGTCGGAACGGTCCGCCAGCCCAGTCTCTGGGCCTCTGAGGACAGCCGGCCAGGCCTCCTCCTGTGGGTGACGGGCTCCTATTAAGGTGGCACATGCAAAACAGCCTCCGGCAGAAGGGATGTGACAGTCCTGCAGACAGATGGGCACTTCCTGTGGTGAGCAGGGTGGGGCCTGTGCTATGGGCCTGCAGGGAGGGGACGTGGCTGCGCCCTTGGGTGGCCTGGAGTGGGGGGGGCAAGCCCAAGGGAGGACGGGCCAGCAGAGGGGGCCAGGAGGCTGGGAGGACTGTCCCATGACCCTGAGGGGACCTCGAAAGAAGCCTAGAAGAGGCCAAGGGAGGGGAGCCAGGAGACAGAGGAGACCCAGCAGGAGGTGGGTGCAGACGAGGGGAGCTGCTGGGGACAGTCCTGGAGGAGGAAGCCAGACCCGCTGCTGGATGGCCTGTCCCCTGGGGCAGGCCTCGGTGGCTCTGAATGGTCTGCTTGAAGCTGAGGACCACTGTCCCTGTGGCTGTGGGCGTGAAGACCAGCTGGGGCCTGTGGGGTCGATTTCCATGAAGACCCTAAAGTCCCAGGTGAACCCCTCCTGTGTGTCCTCCTTCCTGTCTCTGTAGGTCCCTTCTTGTCCCCATTCTTGGTATGCAATGGTGGGAGTCTGTTCTGAGTGTCCTCAGGCCCCTCCCGTCCACCTTCTCACTCTGGGCACCCTCCAGAGCCTCGTGGTCATGTCTGTGCCTCCCCTGCCCCCCACCCAGAGAATTCCTTCTGCAGCCTGAGCCGGAGCTGGCTCTCAACTGCTGGTCTACTCGTAACTCCTGGGATCTGAGACCTCCCATGGCTCACCAGTACCTGCTTGAGGGACCCTCGCTCTTGGGTGCCTGCACTGGCTAGTGACTGAGCGTTACCCCTCGGCCTGTAGAGTGTTCCCCGCACGTGTCCCCACTGGGTCACCCAGGCCCTTCTCCCTGCTCTTGTCCCTCACTGGATGTCCCACCAGGACGTCCCTTCCTCTCCAGGGGTGGGAGTTCTCTGCTCCCTGTGAGATCACCGTCCACTTGGCTCTGAGGGTCTCTGCTCTCTGATCCCCCAGACCTTCCCCGGGACTCTCCGTGGGAGGCCCAGGAGGCTGGGAGGCTGTGTGGCTGTACCGTGCCCGTCTCCACAGTCAGTGAGGCTGCCTGGGCCTGACTCCCTGTTCCTCCCAGCGCTGTCCACTTCTGGCCTTGCCCTTTGGGCATAGCGATGCCCAGTTGTTCCATGACAGCAAGTGTCAGGGGACATCAGCAAGTCCCCAGCGGACTCTCTCCTGGCCTCCTCTGGGCCTCGCTTCTGCTGCGGGAGGCACCCTGCTACCCCTCCACTCGGCCTCTTAAAGGGGTGTTTGGGGTTCAGAGCAAACCTTGGGCCACAGCTGAGCTGAGTCAAGGATCCCAAGTCCACGTCCCAGTTTGCTGTGGGGAGGCTGCCGGATCCTGACCCTCCTCCGGGCGGCTATGGGGGCTGCCCCGTGGGGGACCCTCCTGCCTGCTGCCCCCAGGGGAGAAGGAACCTGGTCTGGCCATGAGTCACAGTGTCTGCTTCCATGAGGTCACTTGTGGCCTCCTCCCGCGGGGGGCTGGCTAGGTGGCCTGGCAGCGGCTGGGACAGCCCAGCCCTGCCCTCCCGTCTCTGGCGGCAGGAGGCGGGCTATCTGCGCCATCATCTAATTACCCCGAGGTAATCGCTCTGGGTTTTCTCCGACACCTTGAGGTCTCTCTGGGCCCTTCCTCGGTGGAGCCAGAGGAAGCCTGGGGATGCTTCAGCGAGACAGCGACTGCTCCACCCGGCAACTCCCCGACGTGCCCGGGCTCCGAGACAGACAGGGAGTTTATGGCGGGCCCATTATGTCTCTTGCACAAACTCGAGTGTCGAAACACCGACGATGATGACAGTGTTGAAATAACCTGTCGTCTCAGCACTTCCCCGTCATTACCAGATGTCCCAGCCCTCGGCAGCCCTGGCCGCCTCTGTCGGGGGAGGGCCCTGTCGAGGACGGGGTGGGGGGGTGGGGGGGCCCCAGGAGAACCAGCAGGGGGTGGGGCACCTGAAGGTAGATGAACATGACAAGACACAGGGGGACGTCCCTTGTCCCTCTGCCTGGGTGGGGGGGCAGAGAGCCCCCCCTGCCCCCGTCTCTGGCTGTGGGGACCGTCCTCCGGGGAACCTCATCAGGGCCAGCAGCTGGCTCTACCTGAGTCAGAGCTGCAGAATGGCTTCCTGAGGTCCCCTGGCTTCATCCGGAGTCTGGCCTGTGCCCCTTGCCATGTCGCTGACCCCCCCTTCCTCCTCTTTGTGACTGAGACTGAGGTCCCGGCTGGGGATGCAGGGGACACTGGGGCCGGGGAGGGAGGGGGAAGCAGTTGTAGTGTCGGGGGAAAGACCCCCCCTTCTGGGACGTGGGACAGTGAGCTGGCGGTGGCCTTCAGGAGACCTTGCCCTAACCAAAGGGGGTGCTTCCGGTAGGGCCAGCAGGGCCAGCAGGCCAGGGCCCTCGGATCACTGGGTTTACGGCCAGCTGCTCCCTCCAGGGTGACCCGGGGCAGCGGCTCCGCCTCCTGGGGCCTCAGTTTCCCCGACTGTGAAAGGGGCGCCTGCCGCTCTTCCTGCCTCGACCCCTACCCACCACGTTGCCCAGTGGCACCCGGGGCCTTCCGAGTCATCTGGAAGCCACGGGCTCCCTCGATAAACACCAAACCTTGTCACAGGAGGCGTCCGTGGAGGGGACTCTGGCGTTCGGTGGGGCTTGGACCAGAGGCGAGTTCTTACATCTGTTGCTGATTTGGGGAATTAAGTGGAGAAGTTTTCAGCTAATAAATGAGCCCCGAGGGGCTCCTGCTGCCAAGAGGGTGGAGCTGGGAGGGGGCTACATTTTCTTTTTAGTGCCTTCTACTCTGTGGCTTCTGGAGGCCGGTATCCCCGAGCTCTGGCTCCCCTTCAGGAAAGGCCCGGCTATCAGTCATTCACACCTTAGTGAGAACGGCTTTCCTGGGAAACCGGCCTAGGCTGTCAAGGAATGTGGGGCCCAGACAGGGCAATGAAGCCACACCTGCCAGCTGAGCCCCCAGGCATGCTGGAGGTGACAGTGTCCCGTCTTCAGGTTGCACAGGCCCAGCGTGGCGTGGCTGTCATGTACCCATTTGCGCAGACCGCAAGGGTCCCTTTTTGCCAATGCTGCCCCTCACCCTCCTGGCTCAGAAGACAGACTGGGTCCCCGCTGGGGGCCAGCCTGGGGCAGTGGGACCGTCTGTCCTGGATTCTGCTTACTGTGTGACATTGGATGAGTCTTCTTCAATCTGAGCTTCAATTTCCCCATCAGTCCTGGGGACTTCAAGAGCAAGACTTTGGGGTTCATCAGGTCCCTCTGCAGAAGGGGACCTGTGACCATGTTTGTGCTGGGCTGGGGCACCGGCACACAGTAGGTGCCAACAAGTGGGTGAATCTGAAAGGATGGCTGGGCTCTGCTGCCCAGAAAAGGTGCTGGCCGGGAGAGCTGGGTTGCTGGGGGCCACTGTCCCCAAACGGTACCTGGCACAGAGGTCAGCTTCAGGGCTCAGCAACTCTCCTCCTTGGCTGCCACCTCCCCTGGTCCAGACCACATCCTGGATCTATGGATCTGTCTCCACCAGGCAACCAGAGTGACTGTCTTCCTTTCTGGATAATCGGTTAAAATCCTAAATCACCTCAGAGAACGTCCCCACCCACTCCACGCGTCTTGACAAATTACTGAAATCTTTCCCTTGCCCCTGATTAAAATCCAGACTCTTCCCCTGTGGCTCCCACCCTGTTCAGCTCCAGGGTGGCCCCAGGACCTTGGTGCTCGCTGTTCTTCTTATATCAAGTGCACCCTCACCCCCAGCTCTTGGGATGCCCCATCATTCTCCTCATAAGATGAAATGTCAGATAAAATGTCACCTCCATCAAAGCACCCCTCCCTGGAGTTACTCATTATGTCCATTTATAGCCTCTAAAGGTGCTACCGTGTGCGTGCATAACAATCCCACTTCCTTAACTGTTACTCGCCCACTGGAACATAAGGACCTCGTCTTTTGTGCCAACCGCTGCCCATGGCACATGCTAGATGCTCAGTTATAATTGTCGAATGCATGAAGGTATCCATTGCTAAACAAATGCATTGACTGAAGACCTACGAGGGGCCAAGTAATTCACCCACAGGCCACCCTCCAACCAGGGCTGCCATCAGCTCATATGAGGGGAGGGGGACTAACTATTCCACCTGGTCCTGACCTGGGACAGGGCCCTCCAGGGGTGGCTGGGGGGGCTGGGGTACAGAGCGCCTGCCTGGCGTCCTGAGGCCCTGGGCTCCACCCCAGCGCTGCAAAACCAACTCCAAATGTCCTTGGTGATCAGTGTGTCTCCAAAGTTAAGAACAACTATCAGGGTTTTGAAAAAAAATCTTTTAATTTCAAGACAATTTGAGGCTTAGTGAAAACCTGCCAAAAGAGGGGGTTCCTGTCTGCACCACCCCCAGCTTCCCCTCGAGTTAACCTCAGTGCAATCATCCGAAGCAGCGGAGTCCAGGGGCCGCGCTCTAGGAAGCAAACCGCGAACCCCGCTTGAATGGGGCTCCTTTTTCCGCCGAGGCCCCTTTTCTGTCCCAGGACCCTATCCAGGACCCCAAGGTGCATGGATCTGTCCCCGTGTCCCCCTCAGACTCCTCCCGTTGGGACCAGCTCCTCTGCCTTTGTTCATCGTTAGCAACTTGATGCTTGGAGAGAGCCCTGGCTCGGCCTCCAGTCCACTGTCCCTCGCTGTGGGCCTGTCCACTGTGTGCTGGTGACTGGACGGCCATCTCACCTTTGGGGTGGGAATTCAAAGATACAGGGGGGTGCCCTTCTTGGTGCATCCGGGCTCTGTCACATTTGGTGACAATGGCACCTGCCAGGTCTACTCCTGGGAAGTGAGCGTCTTCTCCCCCTCCACTGGTTAATAAATATCTCGTTGGTTGGCTTGAGGAGGGCACAATCTATTTCTTCCTGAACTTTCTTCCATTAATTTTCCTCCTTTCTTCCCTCCCTCTCCCTTTCTATAACTTTTCTCTTCTTTCTGACGGGGACTCCCTGTTTTGCCCCAGCCTGGTCTCAGACTCCTGTCTCCGGCGATCCTCCCTACTCAGCCTCCCCGGTCTCTGGGACCACGGGCATCCACCACCGTGCCCAGCGTGTCCACTGACGTTAGCATCCATCGATGTTAACATCCTTTGCAGCATTTATTACCAGTGTTTGTCCAGTGGCGAAGTTTCTACTTCCTTCTTCCCTTCTGGGTGATGTTTTACTGCACAGAAGGACCATCCTTCCTCTTCTGTTTATTATTTATCTAATTATTTTTTTCCCGTGTGGCTCTGCCCCTCTGGAATCCCTAGTAAATCTTGAAACCTGGGATCAAGACGAAACAGTGTAGGAAGGAGGACAGGCAGCGGGGAGCGGTGACTCACGGGCTTGGGTCTCCCGGCTGGGAAGCAGAGGAGGAGGGACGCCAGGATCCTGGGTTCGAGTTCCACCCGCCCTTTGGACCTGGGCCCCTGCAGCAGCCTCTAACCATTTCCCTGCCTCTGCCCTGGGCCTCCCATTTCCCCAGAGCTCCAGAGCACGTTAGATCCTCCCAGATGCTCCTCGTGCCCCTGGATCAAGCTCCGACTCTCGACCCTTTGCAAAGCCTCTTTAGGATTTGGCCGCTGGGCTGGTCTGTCCTGCTTCTGCCCGCTACAGCCCTCTGGTTCTACCTCAGCTCTGGCCTCTGACTGCAGGCCTGGTTCTTCTGCCAGGGACACCAGCTCTCCTTCCCCTTCCCAGGGCCTGGAGTTGGGGAAGCTTTATCCGTAGGCCTGTCTGGGGCCTGATGGGGAGGGCACACTCCTGGGACTTCTCCTGGTACTTGTCACTTGTGACCTGTCACTGCCCTGGGTCTCCCTCCTGGGCCAGTGCCTTGAGCCCCTTGGGGACAGGAAGTGGGTCTCTGCGTCCCCACACTTAGTAGGTTAATATTTATGGGACCGACGAAAAGTGAGCTCCAAAGTCCACAGTGTCTGCTGCCCTACTGTGCGAACTGCCAATGGCAGGGATGGGAGGAAAGGAGGAGGGGCAGGAGGGAGGACTTGGTGCCCACTGTTTATGAAGCAGCAGGTGCTCCCCACTGGATCTCGGACCCCAGTCCTCAATGTCATTCCGTAGATAAGAACGTGGAGGTCCAGAGAACAGAGGGGACTCATCCAGGGTCACATGGCTGGTTCACACGGGAGCCATTTGTCCCCGAGCTATGGAACGCCAGAGCCTGCACTGACCACTGCCCCACCCGGCCTCCCCCCACTCACCAGGAGCCGGATCCTGTCCAGACTCAGCTTCCTCTGGACACCAGACCGGGTGGCTTTGCGTGACTTTTTCCCTATGTCATTAATTGTCCTCAGACCCAGCCTCCCTGGGTGTTTCTGTTCCAGCTAAAAGAGCAATAAAAGATGGCATAATTGGAGGACCAAGGCGCTGCCGCGCCAGCCCGCCCCGAGGAGCGGGTGCCGGTAACTTGGGTGTGATCCACGGTGAGTCACGCGGCCAAATTACAGCCTTCCGCCTGCAGGTACGGGCACGCCGCGGCCGGGGCCAGCCAACGCGCGTGTGATGCGGGCACCCAAAGCCAGGTGTGCGGTGGGCAGCGCGGGCACCCCTCCTGCCGCTGTGTCCCCAAGCGCGAGGCCTGCTCCCGCCCGACTGGGAGACCCGGGGCTTGGCACTCCAGATGGGGCCACCGACGGTGGGGACGGTGGGGATGCAGGGTGCTGGGTGGCCAGATCCAGGGACAAGCAGAAGACTGAGCCCTGGGAGAAGGTGGCAGGGCAGCTGCAGCCCAGGAGGCGGTCTGGAGGGGTGTCCCGCCATCCTGATGGCCCCAGGGAGGCTTCCTGGAGGAGGCAGGTGTCCGGAGTGACCCTATGGACCCCACCTGTCCCTGGTCTAGAGGGACACACACTTGGTCCCCACTGAGCACCATGGGACCTCTCAGCTATCTGCTGAGGTGTCCATGGAGGGACCTGGAGCCCGGACTTGGGAACCCGCTGTGGGCTCAGCTGAGCCCTCGGGGCAGCCCCGCCCCCCACGGGGTCCTCAGGCAGGAGGCAGGGGCCATGGGAGCTGCCACTCTGTAGCTCGGACATTGGACACAGAAGGTGCGGGGCTTGGGTCCCCAAAGAGGTCCCACCCTGATCCAGAGCTGTCCCCTTGCCCTGCTGATGTCTGGGGGCTTCCTTGGCTTTGCTGAGTCCTTCCTCAGACCCCAGACTGAGGCCAGCTCCCACCACCCAGGGCCTGGGGTGTAGGGTAAGCAAGCCACTGGACAGAGGGCTTAGAGACAGCGGGGACTCCTGACGTGGCCTCCGTTCATCTACAGAAGTCTGTGTAACATATTGACACGTTTGAATCCAAACTGCTGCAAAGGCATCCACGAGAAGTCCCATCTCTGGTGTCCCAGCTGTCCCATCCCCCCCCCGCCCCCCCCTCCCCAGAGAAACACCTAATTAGCGTCTTGTCTTGTGTAGCCTCCTAGGCTTTGGTTATGCAAATGCATAAAGCAGGGTGTATTTGCATAGTCTGTGGCCTCTGGCTCCTGAACCTGGAGATCCTCCCTCGGGGCTCAGCATCTCTCCTCCTGCTCCCCCTCCCCCTCCAGGCCCTCCCCCTCCCCTCTCCCAGCTGCATAGTATTCCACTCTGTGTTTGGACCCTGCTTTCTTTCACTGGTTCTTCTGCACAGACACTTGTAAAAAAACTGGGCTGTTGCCAGGATTTTTTGCCATTACACGCAGCCACGATGAATAAGCGTGTACGTACATCATTTCTCACATGCCTGAGATGTATCTGTTGAGCAAATTCCCAGCAGCGGGGGTTGCGAGGTCACAGGGCAAACCCATCTGTAACTTTGATAACAGTCACTCAGTCGCTTTTCATCAGGCTTGTTGTATCACTTTGTATCCCCACCAGCGACAGGGGGGTGTCCACTTCCCCACATGACAGCCCTCCTGACAGGCGTGGAGTCATGCTTTTGGATTTTTGCCTATCTGATAGGTCTCCTGGTGTAGGGTGTTTTTTTTTTTTTTTTTTGGTACTGGGAATTGAACCCAGGGGCGCTTAACCACCGAGCCACATCCCCAGCCTGTTATTTTTTTAATTTTATTTTTTTTTAGTTTTGAGACAAGGTCTCTCTAAGTTGCTGAGGCTGGCTTTAAACTTGCGATCCTCCACTCTCAGCCCCTGAGTTGCTGGATCACAGGCGTGTGCCACCATGCCTGGCCCTGGTATAGTTTTAATATGAATGAGGTTGAACATTTTCATATGTTTAAGGTCTACTTGCATTTACTTGCCTTCAAATGCTCTGGTTAAATATTTTGTGCCCCCCTCCCTTATTTTAGGTACTGAGGATTGAACCCAGGGGCACTCAACCACTTGAGCCACCTCCCTGGCCCTATTTAGAGACAGGGTCTCACTGAGTTGCTTAGTGCCTCCCCGTTGGTGAGGCTGGCTTTGAATTTGCCATCCTCCTGCCTCAGCCTCCCTAGCCGCTGGGGTTATAGTTGTGTGCCACTGTGCCTGGCTCTTTAAAAAAAAAAACAAAAAACTGGAGAGCTCATCTTTTTCTCCTTTTCTAACAACGCTTCACCTGTTGAAGAGATCAGCCCTTGGTTATGAGATGAGTCGTGAACATCTTTTGTACTATTACCCTAACTGCTCATCTTTTCTGGCTTTCGAATCTGGGGTTCCTATTGGAAGACTCCCCCTCCAGGGCGGTCGAGGGCTTCCTGCACATTTCCCCCTGGTGGTCTCTGGTTTTCATGTTGACACCTGAATCTTGGATTCACTGGGAATCTGTCCTGGTGTTCTGGAGAGAAATGGACCCAGCCTTGCTCGCTTCCAGATGGTTCCCTGGTAAAGCCCCTTCGGCCTCGCCCAGGAGGCTGCCTCTGCAGCACAGGGAATTCCTTTTTGCTCCAAGCACCTGTCTGCACTTGGGTGGGGGAAGCCATTAGGAAACGTCCTCTTCTATGAAAACGCAGGTAATGCCATGGATCCGATCAGTGCCACCCGTTGGCCAAAGTGGCATGCGTTTTTCCAGAGAGAACCCAAAGCTTCTAAGAGGCTCTGAGCTTGCCCCCAACGTCCCCTCCCTCCACGGTCTGGCTCAATGGGATGCCCTCAGCCTGTGACCTGCTCTGCCATCAGGGGCCATGTGGCTGAGGGCCCCTGATGGTCATTAGCTGGGCCGTCCCCTCTTCCAGGTTTCCGGGACCTGTCCCTGCCCCCGGGCGGAGCCCGTCACTGGCACGGGCAGCACCCTCAAGTGCCTCTCCCAGGGCCCATTCGTGACTGGGCGAGGTCGTCATCTCCTGTTGACGCATCCTGGGCGCCGTCCCTGCTGGTCGTGAATCAGCCGAGAGGCTCCTTACTCCTTTACAGAGCAATAACCTGGCCACAGCGGCAGGGACACGTGCAGGGCGCTGGGTTCTTGTGAAGTGTCAATCAATCCAGGGACATTTTCTGGGCTCCCTCTAGGGCGTGGCTCCGGATGGCTCCTCTCTCTCTGATGCCCCCCCCACCACCCGCCCTTGGCCTGGGGCCCCTCCCATGGGCTCCATGTACCCCCCACCCTCAGGAGAGGGCCTGACTTCCTGGGCTCTGGGGTCTGAGTCCTGGACTGCTACGGGGCTGCCTTTGGGCCCTGCTGGACCCTGGCCGTGTGGCCTACCCGGGGTCCCATGGGCACAGGGACACACGACATCCCCAGGCCCTGCAGCTTTAAGGGCAACAAATTGCAAAGCCATCGCTCTGGCTGCCGTGACGTGGAGAGGGCAGGTGCCCTCACGGGGCCTCCTGGTCTCAGGGTTGGGCAGGCACACAGAGGTCTCGGTCCTTGGCAACCTTGATTTCCCAGCTGGGCCCCAGACCGCCGAAGGGTATGTCCAGCGCGTCCACATGGTCAGAACCAAACCCCTAGCTGGAGCTGCTCCGAGTAGGTGACCTGTAGCTGGGGAGGATGAGGGGGACAGGCCGCCTGGGCAGAAGACACCGACCTCAGCCTCCACCCTCTCAAGAGGCCCAGATGTCCTCATGTGCAAAATGGGGACAGGTCTGCCCTCCCATCTCAGAGGACTGGGTATTGAGGAGGCAGGGACAGGCGGTTCTCTGGCAGCGGTAAAACTGGCTCTGGTGTCCGTGGGGGGCTGCTTTGCTCAACACTCATATCTCTGGATCTCCATGATAATCTTAAGAGGGTGACAGGGAGGCCAAAGCCATGGGGTGCTGATTCCAGGTGACCTCCTGGTGCAGGAGACCAACTGAACATATTGGTCTATTTGGTGTTGCTATAACAAAGTGCTTGAGGCCAGACAACTTTACAAAATAAGAGGTTTATTTAGCTCATAGTTCTGGAGGGTCAAGGGCATGGCATAGGTATCAGCTTGGCTCTGGTGAGGGCCTCATGGTGGCTGGCATCACCGTGACAGGAACATGTGCAGAAGCGAATGATCACATGTCAAGACAGGAAGCCAAAGAGGTTAGGGAAGGCTTGTTATTTATAAGGACCCTCATGAGAAAACCAATTTGGGGTCCGAGGGAAATGATTTCATCCTTTTGAGGATGGTGGTCCCCTGTGACCTGCCCCTAGGCTCCACTTCTTAAGGGTCCCTCTACCTCTACCTGCCACACAGAGGACCAAGCACCAGTACAGGAACTCTTGGGAACACACTCAATCCACACCCACACAGTACCGCTGGGGTTCCTCACTCATGGAGCTGGGTGTTCCAATCCCAGCCCTGTCCCCTCTCCCGCCTGGGCTGCCAACTCATCATCCCTAACTCATCACCCAGAGGGAAAACGCACTTTGCCAAAACCGCCCCTTCGTCTCTAGAAATCAGCCGTGAGAGAAGAAAGACCATTTCCCCTGCAGACATGACTTCGACACTGATCCCTCGAGAGTGGGTCCCTCCGTGCAGGCGAAAAAGTCCCGTTTGGTCTTATCCATCCACCAAGAGCTGGAACCAGAGGGGGAATGACAAGCTCGAGGTCCCTGCAGGTGTCTGACCGGGCAGTATAACGCGCCTGTTAACGGTGCAGGCTCCAGAGCCCTTGCGACCTAGGTTTGCCTTGGGACCTTGATTTTGCCTTGGGACCTGGATTCTGCCTCGTGAGTAAGCTTTGTGACCTCAAGTGACTTATTCAGCCTCTCTGAGTCCCAGCCCGTCTGCCACCTCCCTCACCAGGTTGTTCCTGAGGTTACAAAGACTCTTGGCTCTGTGTCTGGATGCAGTAGCTGCTCAATAAATAGAGGTGCTCTTGTCACCCAGATTCGACACCCAGCCACCCACCCCAGGTCCCCTCCTGCATGGAGCCCCTTCCTTAGCTTCAGGCCATTCTCTTCTCCCTGTGGCCCCCCGCCCCCCATTAGAACCAGATCATAAAACCTCCTGGGGAGGGAGGCTGGTGACATCTTTAGTGACGACATTTGGGTGAAAAATTCATGACCATCCGTTACTCGCGGAAGAGGTTGGAAAAATGAGCCATTTCCGCTGCTCGAGAATGTGGCTGTCCCTGGCTGCGAGTCCACAAATCTCTTTTATGTGACGAGATCTACAGTCTAATAGAAGGAGCTTATCACAGACTCAAGAAAAAGTGCCCAATAACCGCTGTCCACCCCCCATCCCTGCAGGGAGCCCTTCTGTAAGACCAGCACCTCCAGGAGCCACCAAGAATGCAGGGGCCATCAGGATCCTCTGGGTGACAGCTAGAGTGGCCCAGGGTGAGGCCCAGATGGCCCCCTTGCCCTGCCTTTGCTGTCCACCTTCTGGAGGTAGAGGTCAGTCCAGGGGACCTTGGGAGACCTGCCACCTGTTCCACTGAAGCTTCTTCCTGGCCTAAGAGTCCCCAGTGCCAACGAGTCTGTCTGTCTGTCTGTCTGCAGCTTGGCAGGAAGAAGCAATGGAAGCTTTGCTCTGACCTCTGTCTCTCCCCAGGAGAAGGAGGGCCCTGCTGAGCTAGGAGGAGGGTGCCACCAGCCCTCCTGAGACCCCAGAGCCAGGTGCCAGGTCCCCGGAGGGCCAAGGCAGCTTTGCAGAGGAAGGGCCTCTCTGCCCGGTGGGGTGACCACCATCCCTCTGGACCCTCGGTCATGAGGCTGGGGGAGGTTGATGCTCTCTCTCTGCAGGTGAGACCTGGGGCCACCTGAGCAGGGGCCACAGGTTACAGACAATGGGCGGGGTCAGGGCTCCGGGGCCCACCTGGGCGACTGTGTCCACTTCCCATCCCAGGGACAGATCCCCTCTCCCCTCTCTCTCCCTGCATCGAGCCTCGGTCCCCAGGGAGGAGAGAATGTCACCTGTCCACCAGCCACGGAGACCTAGCTCTCACCAGCCCCGGCTGGGACAGGGGAGCCCGGCCCAGGTCCCCGGCTGATGGGGGCTGAGTGATGGCGGTGACTCAGAGCGAGAAAGGGGCACTGGTGGGCAGCCTCCTGGGACTGAAGCCCTGGGTGCGCCACGGAGGGAGGAGGCTCCTTTAAAGTGTGTGTGTCCGTCTGGTCCAGAAAAGGAGCCCGTGGGGTGGACAGACAGATGTGCATTTAAACAGAGGAGAACGGAGAAGGAACGAATGTGGGCGGAGGTGAAGGGGCGGAGACGGTGGGTCGGTGGGCGCCCGGCTGCTCCGCTCCCTGACCTCCGGCGGTGACCACGTTCTCTGGGCCTCATAGCCTCATCTCTAAAGTGGGGTAACCGTGAAGCAGGCGGCATGGCCAGGATGGGGACCCTCCAGGGGACACGCCAGCCCCTGTCCACCAATCCTCAACCCTGGAGTCTCGGGTGCCATGTGGTCCCACAGCCACTTGCTGGGCCTGAAGATTGGATCCCAAAGGTCCTGGTAGGTGGAGCAAAGAGGGAACCTCTGTCAGTGGTGACATCCAGGGCCACCGGGGAATGGAGCAGCTGCTGGGGAGGAGGACACGTTTCGGGGACCAAGGTCTAAGGGAGAGATCGTCTGCACGTTTCCACAGTGGCACTGGGTGGAGGGCAGCGACCTGAGGGCTCGTTGGCAGCCCAGTGCCCGGTGCCCAGTGCAGGCAGCTGGAAGTCACTTGGTGAGAGCCAGACTTCAAGCCCAGGCCTGTCCTCCTGAGGGACGGAGACACTCGAGCTGCAGAGAGCCTGCTCCTTCAGGGGCCTGTGGCTAGAGGTGCCCGACACCCTGGCAGGGCTCAGCAGCCAAGGCCCAGAGAGGCTGCAGCAGAGAGCAGGATAGACCGTGGGTCCTGCTGCCCCGGAGCTTGAGGACACTGGGGAACAGAGAGGGCCAAGACCAGATCCTCAGCCACTGGGCCTAATCCCTCCTCAAGGCACACCTGAGCCAAGGTGGCCCTCAGCTGGGCCACCGGCCCACTCTGCCTGCAGGCCCCTCTCCAGCCTCACCAGCCTGGCCCTTGGCCCTGCCCGCTGTCTCTGAGTCATGCCAAACCCCAGCTTCTTCTTCCTCCTGGGGTTTCTCCAACCCACATGCTCTTGGTGGCCCCTGGGCCTTGGCACACGCTGTTCCCTCTGGGGGACCCTTTTACCCATTCCCTCTTCTGGCTAACTCTCCAGGGATCAGCTCAGAAGCCACCTCCTCCAGGAAGCCTCTCCTGACCCCAGGTTGGCCCATCACGTGAACGTCATTGATTGAATGAACACGTGATTTATCGTCACTTGGGCGATTGAGCGGTCCTGCCTTGGCTGGTGATGGCTCCTCAGCCCAGTCTGGGGACCCGGGTGCTGGCAGGGGCGGTGGGGTGGGTAGTGGGTGGGGAGGGGTCTGGTGCAGGCCTCTGTCTCCCAGTTGCTGGTTTATAACCAGAGGTATCAAGGCCAGGGTGACCTGGACCAGCCAGGGGAGAGGGCGGCCATCAGGTGGGAAATGTAACAAATCATTCTTCCTGGGGACCCGAGGAGGAGTGGGGGGCCCTGGGGAGCAGGTGCGGGTGGAGCCCTGGAGTCTCTGGGGTTTGGTTCTCGTGTTTTCTCTTCTCTGGGTCCGGAAGGCCCAGCCAGGGCGGAGACCGTCTTTGTAGCTGAAAGATCCAGGGGTGGTGCCGGGAGGTCCAGGCGAGAGGGACAGCAGGGAAGGACGTGGCCAGGCCTGGAGAGCACCCAGAGGTAGAGCCAGCGTGCACCAGACCCAGGTTCCACCCCAGCACCCCAAAAATAAATGACCAAATCAGCACTGTAACCCCAAGAGGAAAGGCAGGCTGGCAGGGCCCTGTCCGATTGGGGTGGCCGGGCCACCCTCTGAACATTTGTAAACAGGGGTCTTCGTAGGCTCAGGGGACTGCCTTGGGACTGTGGGCGCTGCTAAGGAGGGTGTTGACCTCTGGGAACAAAGGGATGCTCAGGACCGGGGTTTGGGGGTCTCCTGAGCCACGGTGCCTGGGAAGGGCCCCCTGAGCAGTCCTGCCTACGGCTTAGAGTGTCCGGAGGCCAGCCCCGGGCCAGCCCATGTCCAAGTTAGGCCGCCTGCCTGTGGGTGCTGCCCGAGCTGGCCCGGCTCTGCTTTGCCATCTCCCTCGTGAGCCAGCTCCTGCTCCCCCAGGCCGGGCCACACTCCTGGGCAGCCTGGGGCTCGCCACGGCCACCCACTGCAAGGGCACAGGACAGACACCTTGCAGCTCTGCTAAGCTGCTGTCTCCTTCAGGGAGCTCTGGGGCCGGGCACCCTGGGGTGGACCAAGTGGACAAGGGGTGGGAGTCAGCGGGGTTTCCCGGGCTCCTGGGGGGGAGAGGAAAGGAGGCCAGTGGGGGCGCAGGTGTGGGAGCCCGGGGAGGCGGGAGGCAGGGAGGCCAGTCCCCAGGTGCCCTGGCTTCGTAGCCGGCCTCCCCCGGCCAGTTGGTGGAGGACAGATTTGCTGTTCCAAGCTACTGCAGGGAGAGAGAGCCAGAGCGAGAGCGAGAGCGAGAGAGAGAGAGAGAGAGAGAGAGAGAAGGGGGGGTGGGAGAGGGAGAGAGGAAGGAAGAACTGGGAGGGAGGGAGCAGTAGACGATTCAGCTTTCTGTGGTGTAAATTCTCTCATCAAGATTCTCTCTCCCCCCCCCCCTCTCCTCTCTCTCTCTCCCCCCTCTCTCTCTCTCCCCCTCTCTCTCTCCCCCCCTCTCTCTCTCTCTCCCTCTCTCTCTCCCCCTCTCTCTCTCTCTCCCCCTCTCCCCCCCTCTCTCTCTCTCCCCCTCTCCCTCTCCCTCTCTCTCTCTCTCCCTCTCCCCCCTCTCCCTCTCTCTCTCCCTCCCTCTCTCTCCCCCTCTCTCTCCCCCTCTCTCTCTCCCTCTCCCCCCTCCCTCTCTCTCTCTCCCCCCCCTGTGTCCCCCTCCCTCCCTCCCTCTCCCCCCCCCCGTGTCCCCCTCCCTCCAGCTGCACACGGCCACTCAGCGCCTGCCCAGCTCAGCCTTGTATGGATGAAGCCCCAGGAAGGGCTCAGGCCTGCCCTGGGCAGAACCCGGACTCTGCCTCCCAGGTCCAGTGTCCCCTCCACGGCGCCTTCCAGAATGTCCACTGTGCTTTAAGGTTATCATCCCCAGAGCCTGAGGGGTGGACGCTGGTGGACTTCTGGGGTCCTGGGGCTGCCTGGGCGGGGCTGCTTCCCCTGGGGCATTCAGGGACATGGTTCTGGGTGACTGTCCCTGCCGCTGGAAGGTCCAGTCTTCCTGATGGGTTAAACAAGCTGGTGGTGACAGCCAGGTGCTGAGGTGACATGGGGCCTGTCCCCAGGGACGGGCCTGCAGTAGAGGACGGCATTAGCTGCTTGCTGGGGGGGGCGGGCTCCAGACTGTTCTCAGAGGCCCAGGGTCCAGTCCTGAGTCATCTCACATCCCAGCCGCATTTCACTCTGCTTCACCCCGACTTCCACGACCTTCCATGACCTTCCATGAGTGTGTGATTCTAAATTCATCCCTTTTGGTCCCTGGGCCTTTTACCGCTTTCTTTGCACTAGATGTAGTGACCCACCTTGGTTTGTGTCTGGTGGCTTGCTGTGTGACTCTGTGCTGGTTACCTCACCTCTCTGGGTCCTAATTTCATCGTGCACTTAAATGTCCTGTTTTTCCTTTTTGGTGCTGGGAACTGGACCCAGGAGTACTTAGCCATGGAGCCACATCCCCAGCCCTTTTTAAAAAATACTTTTTTATTCATAGTCAGGGTCTCACTCAGTTGCTTAGGGCCTTGTTATGTCGCTGAGGCTGGCTTTGACCTCGCAAGCCTCCCGCCTCGGCTTCCGGAGCTGCTGGGATGACAGGCGTGTGTCACCAACCCAGCCACGTAAATGTCCTTCTAAAGGGTTCCTTGTAAATTGGGTGTTTGGGACCCAGGGCCCAGGGGCAGTGTGGTGGCATAGTCTCCGCTGACCTCAGCTGGCCAAGCGTGGTGTGTGTCTGAGCCAGGGACAAAGGGTCTCTGAGGCCAGAGTCTCCTGAGGCTGGGGCCCCGGCCATGGAGGGTCCAGCCAAAGCCTCCCCTTGGGGATCAATCATGGAAGGCTTCCCAGAGGAGGTGAGGCTGCCGTGGGCCTGGAGGATGAGGCAGGGAGAGCTTTCCTGGCAGGATGACCACCTGCAGGGGCCAGGAGGAGACTGGGGGACAGTGGCAGTCAGTGGCCCCAGGGTGGGGCCTCGGCAGGGAGGGGGCAGAGGGCTCACGGCAGCAGGAGTAGGGGCACTGGCAGTGTCCCTCGGCGTCAGCCAGACCTGTGGCACCTGTCCCCAGGTGACCCCAGGCTCTGGGAGCCCCAGCTTCCCCCTGGGAAAGCCCTTCCAGAGTGACTGTGGGGACAAGTAAAAGAGCCCTTCCCACAGTCCCCCGCGCAGACGGGCCTCTGCCCCTTGGTTTTGGGGAGGGGGCACCTGGGGCCTTCTCCTCCCTGTGCAGGACCTAAAACCACCCCCCAGAACCCAAAGGGGCCAAGGCAGAGGTGGGTCCTACCCTGGAGGGCTACAAGGGGCACTACCACACCCTGGCCCCAGGCTGGGCCCGCCTCATGCCAGGGTCTCATTCACCCCTGGACTAAGCCAAGGCCCAGGGTCTGCAGGGGAGTCAGGCTAGGGGTGCGGCGCTGGCACCTGGGGACATGGGGACCAGGGAGGGGCCAGCGCTGGGAGGGGGCGGCTCTGGGCCGGGCTCTGCTGTCCGGCGGGTCCATCTCCATCCTCGTCAGCTGGGCGCCACCTAGTGGCGCTCCGGGGAAGTGGCGGTGCGACCTCGTGGGAGTCCCCAGGAGAGGGATAGGGAGGGGAGCTGGACTCCGCGGAGCTGTGGTTCCTGACACCGTGGGGTCTGACTTCCGGGAGGAAGAGGCTGAAGGAGGAGGCTGGAGGGAGGGAGGCGGGGTTGGCCCAGCCTTGGCCCTGGCCCTGACCTTGACCTAGTGCCCCTAGCTAGCTCTCCCCAGCCCCCATCTCCCTGGACAGAAGCCTGGGCCAAGTCCAACCACCAGGGCAGAGGAGGAGGAGGCAGGAAAGCAGAGGATGTCCAGGTGGGAGGGGGGGACGACCTAGCAGGGGAGCTGGAGGGCAGGGGTGGGGTAGGGAGGAGGGGACCCTGGCCACAGGTCACAGGCCCAAGGCCGGCTGCAGGAGGGGACCTGAGGGTCCTGGGAAATGGGAAGGTCAGGAAGCAGGGACTGGAGGGGCTGTGCCACCCGGTCAGGACCCCCGCCCGCCCCCACCAGTTAGAGCTACTGGGCCACGGTCCCTCCCCGGCTGGTGCAGGGCCCACGAGGACTGCCACATGTCAGCCAAATAAAGTGGCAGGTCTTCACTGGGCCCCAGGGTGGGGGCCACAGCCTGAGGAGTGCTGGGGGTGGGTGTCCCTGTTCCCAGCCTGCAGGGAGGTCACTGTGGCTCTGCCATGGATTCTGTGCTGGCCTGGGGAGCCCTTTCCTCCCCAGAAATTGACCCTGAGGAGCCCCAGGAGGGAGATGGCCCTGTGCGAGGACCTTGAGGACCTCAGGAGGAGCAGAGGCCTCTACACGGAGGGCAGCTCGGGGACCCGGGCAGGTCTCTGGCCTGTAGGCTGTGGCCACAGCTGGAGTCTCTGCCCAGGGGCAGCTGGGCCCCATGGCCACAGTGGAGGGACATGGGCTGGGGCTGGCCGAGCCACCGTGTGTGACCGTGGGCGCCTCAGCCGCCAGCCTCTCCGCAGCCCCAGACAGGCATCTCCAAGGCCAGCGGCCGCCTTCTGGGGATGTGGTGAAACTCCGCGGCCTGGCCCTTCCCTTTGTCAGAGCTGGAGAGCGGATCTGAACCCCTCTCAGCCTCAAGACAGGGCTCCCTGGCTAGTGCCAAGGGCCCGGTCAGGCCTGGGGGTGACCGACCACCTGGACATTGGCCGTTGTTCCCAGCCTTGGACATCACGAGTGGACAGTTGCTCAGCGTGGCGACCTCGGGCCACAGTCGAGGCCACGCACCTCTGAGCCAGGCAGCCTGGGGCCAGCCCACAGGGGGTGTCCTCTGAGCTCACCCTGGAGGAGGAATCTCTGTCCTCTGTCCCTCTTTTTTCTTCTGCGGCGCTGGGGATGGAACCCAGGGCCTCGCCCGTGCTAGGCCAGCGCTCCACTGCCAGCCGCGCCCCAGCCCTGTCCCTTCTGGGCAGCAATTCTTGGGTTTCCCCAGGAGGCAAGAAGCCCTCTTGTCTCTGCTGCCAGCCGCTCTGTCCCGGGGCTCCCTCCCCTCCCTGCACCCCCAATGCTGAGCCAGAGGGGCTGCCTTGAGGCCACACAGAGTCCGGATGGTGGAGGGCTGCCCTCTTCCCACTTCCTGTCCTGCAAGACGGGTGAGCAGGAAGCTGCTGCTGCTGTGGGCTCTCTCTGGGTCCAGTATGGCTGCCCCAGCTCCTGCTGTTGTGTCTACAATCCACTCAAGGGGGAAAGAGCAAAGGAACAGCTTACGCACATCTTATTCTTTTTCCAGCCTTTAAAAATGGTGGTAAAGTACACATACTGTAAAAGTTACCATCTTAGCCATGTTAAGTACGTCATCATTCAGTGGCATTAAGAACTTCCGTGTATAACCAGGTGATGAAAAAATGGGGACTCAGAGAGGTGAAGTGTCTGGCCCAAGGTCACACAGCATACATGTGAATGACAATACGGGGTCTCACTCTAGGGCCTGACTTGGAGGCCTCTGTCTGAGCCACATGGGCTGCTTTCATGAGAAGTGATGGCCATGGAGGAGTACTGGGGGAGGGTCCCAGTGTTCCGTTCACCCTAAGGAGGCAGCAGAGTCCACCTGGGGCCTCCACCCACGGGCCAGGAATCTCTCTGGCAGCCCACCAGAGCTCGCCCAGCCGCCAAGCCCCCCTTCCCGGAGCTGAAGGATGTGGGGGGTGAGGGGGTTACCTCCATTAACGGACACCCCCCACTGGTGTGCAGAGGTCAAGGTGGGCGAGGGATCTGCGGCGGGGCAGGTGCGAGGTGGCCAGGTCCCCTGTGCATCCAGCGCAGGATCCCCCTAACCCGACCCCGCCGGCTGCCCTGGGCCCTGGCCTCCCCTGGGAGGGAGTCTGGGGCCCGCGGGGCGAGGCGGGGGCGGCTGGGCGCGGGAGGGCCGTCTGGATGGCTGGGTTGTCACTGGCGGCCTGGAGCGTGAGTCACCCCCCAATTAACTCAAGTTTCCTTTGGGGAAAAACGGAATCAGTTGCTGCTTTCTGCTCCCTTCTAGCAAATTAGCTTCTCCAGTGGTTTCTGTTTTTTTTTTAATGGGGGAGGTGGTGGCTCTGATGGGAGGAGGTTGGTGGAGGACCCAGCTGGGTGGGCAGCTGCGGGGGACCCTGAGGGTGGCCTGGGGACGGGCTCGAGAGAAGGTGGGTCTGGGCTGAGCCCAGGACCCATGGGGGCTGACGTGGCCTTGGGTCCCACTGGGACCTGGGGGTGGAAACCGTTGGAGGGAGCAATTCACTGTCCCCAAAGCATGGGGCTCCTCAACCCTGCTGTGCCCACCCACCAGGAGGGCAGGTGAGGGGCCTCTGGGCCCCGTGTGACCTATTCCCTTCCCTCCGGGACACACCAGCCTGGCTGCATCCCCCCTAGCCGAGGTGTTCCCATGGCTCCTGTGTCCCCCTTCCATGGGTCCCTGACTGGGGACTGTATCCCTGCTTCACCTTCTGAGCATGGAAGCCCGGAGTCCACCTGCCTGGGCCAGGGCTGGGACGAAGACCCTGGTCTCGCCGGTCTCCTTGGGCCAGGCTTGCCTGGGGCCTTCAGGCCATCGTCCCTCAGCTCCAAGAAGACGCCCCCAGTCCATGGACCTCACGGGACCTCTGTGCCATGACTCTGTGTGGCAGGTCTGTGTCCTGCGAGGATGGGGGACGACGCAGCAGGCAGGGACACTAGAGTGCAGCGGCCACCCGCCTGGTGTCACTTGCCTGATCAGAGCACCCTTGGGATGCGGACAGGGAGGGGTTCAGGCTGCGTTCACTCTGAACAAGGTGCCACCAGGAAGACTCTGCCAAGCCCCATCCTTCCCAGCCTGTCCCCAGGTACCACGCAGCCCCCAAGCAGCTGGAAGGAGCTTGGGGCCTGGAGTCTCCTCCCTGAGTCCTCCCCTCCCCTCCCTCTCCCTTCCCCTCCCCTCCCCTCCCCTCCCCTCCCTCTCCCTTCCCCTCTCCTCCCCTCCCCTCCCTCTCCCTTCCCCTCCCCTCCCCCTCCCCTCCCTCTCCCTTCCCCTCCCCTCCCCCTCCCCTCCCCCTCCCTTCCCCTCCCCTCCCCTCCCCCCTCCCTCTCCCTTCCCCTCTCCTCCCCTCCCCCCTCCCTCTCCCTTCCCCTCCCCTCCCCCTCCCCTCCCTCTCCCTTCCCCTCTCCTCCCCTCCCCCTCCCCTCCCTCTCCCTTCCCCTCTCCTCCCCTCCCCCTCCCCTCCCTCTCCCTTCCCCTCCCCTCCCCTTCCCCTCCCTCTCCCTTCCCCTCTCCTCCCCTCCCCCTCCCCTCCCTCTCCCTTCCCCTCCCCTCCCCCTCCCCTCCCTCTCCCTTCCCCTCCCCTCCCCCTCCCCTCCCTCTCCCTTCCCCTCTCCTCCCCTCCCCTCCCTCTCCCTTCCCCTCTCCTCCCCTCCCCCTCCCCTCCCTCTCCCTTCCCCTCCCCTCCCCCTCCCCTCCCTCTCCCTTCCCCTCTCCTCCCCATGGACACAGGCCAGCCAGGCAGGGGTGACAGGGACCCTGCCTGGCACATACGGTGCCCCCGGGACCCTGAATGGGGGAGGGCAGATTTCTCCCAGGAGGGCTCATCGCTTCCAACAGTCACGTCCTGAGCAGGACAGAGGAGCCCCAGGTGCCACCTGCATTTGGAGTGACACGTTGGTGGCTGTCTGGGCGCAGGGCCCCAGATAATGGCCTCACCGTGTTCTCTCGTCACGCCAGGCGCTTCCACAGCGAAACATGGCTCCATTATCAGCACTTTCCTTGGACATCGCCTTCGTACCACAGGTGACAGGCGTGGCCACGTGAGGCCCGGGATCTCACTGTGCTGCCCAGGCTGGCCTCAAGTGATCCTCCTGCCTCAGCCTCCCGAAAGGCCAGGACTGTGGGCCCTCGATCTGCTCCTGGCTGCATATTGAATTTAAAACCCAGCACATGGACAGGCCTTGGAACCCTGAGCTTTATTCCCGGAGGGAAAATCAAGGTCCCAGAATACCTGTAGGCTGGTGACCCTGGGCCTGACACAGTGAGGACCACGAGTCCCTTCGTGTCACAGAGGGGAGCACCAATCCCGAGGGCACAGCGACCTGACGCAGGAGCAGGACGGGGGCTCTGTGCTCCCCTGGGGCCTCCTCTCCCAGGACAAGCCCCTCCCCTTCCTAGGACATTGGGTAAATTTTATTATTATTTTTTTAACTGTCCAGCGGGACCTTTTGTTGGGAATTTAATGACAACTTCCCAGGAAGCCAGCGAGGCCCTGGGTTGTGTGACCCTGGAGGTCTGCGGCCTGGAGAGGTGGGCGGGCCTCTCCCAGAGGTCCTGTCCTGTCCCCTCCAGGCCAGGCCGGAGTCAGGGGCTGGGGCCAGATGACCTCCTGTGACCTGCGTGGCCCGGCCCTCCCTGCTCCCTTCCTCCTGGGTTTCCCGAGCCCCCGGCGGGCGGATGGGCGAGTCGGGCTCTTCATTTGATGACTACCTTTCAACTCAAGTTATGGTTTTATAAATAATATATACGGCGAGTCGGCGCTGGGGAAGGACGCTCGTTCCTCTCTGAAATATTTATGGCCCGCGTGGCTGCTCCCTTTTTCATCCGAGTCATTTTTCAGCACAGCGTGGCGGAGAGTGGGACAGCCTGGGGCACCTGGGCAGGCGGCCTGCAGAGAGCGCCCGGCTCATCCATCCTGCAGCCCAGGGGAGACGGGGACCGCCCCAGGCCCAGACCCCTAAATCATCTCTGGGAACGCCCTGCCCGGGTGACAAGAATCAGCGCCACGGCCCTGGCTGTCCCAGGCTGTGGCTTGAAAGATATCAGGAGGACTCTGTGCCAGATGGGACCTGCCCACCTGGGCTCTCCCGAAAGGTGGACGTTGGAATCCTCCTTTTCCAGATGGGGACACTGAGGTTCAGAGAGGTTAAGGAATTTCTCCAGGTCACGCCGTATCCCAGCCACGATGCCTGGATTTTTTTTTTTTATATTAATTTTTTAAAAAGTTTGTTCGAAGGCCTGGATTTTCACAGGAAGGCCTGGCTGAGTGCTGTCTCTCTTTCCTGCCATGTCACACTGCAGTTCAGCGGGGCCCAGCCCTGGACGGCAGCGGGGGACCCGGGGATGGATTCCAGGTCAGCAGCTTTGACGGTGGCATCGGCTTGATTGCCAGGATTTACATTTCTGAGGACTTGAGTCATGGAATCAAAAGCCACAAGGAACCGGCGGCAGCCAGGAAAGGAGAAGCAGAGCCCTGTCTGTGTGCTACACGTCAAGGCGCATTCTACTGTGAAATCAATCAACTAACTAATAAAAAACCCCACAAGGATCGGCTGGACCTGGCCCCTGGTGCTACGTGTTGTGGGTGAGTCTGCTTTGTCCCCTCCGAAACCCCTGAGGAGTTTGGTTGGAATTGGAGGTGCTGGGAGGCGGAGCTACGAGAGGGGACGAGGTCGTGGAGAGGGGTTGATGCCTTTCTCCTGGGACTGGGTTAATTCTCCCTGCCGTGGGCGTGTTCTCACAAGAACTGTTGTTACAAAGAGGCCTCCTCTGGCCTGGGCCTCTTCTGCATGCCCTGCTTGCCCCTCGGCATCTCCCCGTGTTACACACAAGACTCTCCCCAAAGCTGTGAGGATGCTGATGATGTACAGTTGGACTTCCTGGCCTCCAGAACCGTGAGCCAGAACAAAACTTTATTCTTTCCAAGCGACCCAGTCTCAGGTATGTTGTTATAGCAACAGAAAATAGACTAAGACACTAGGGCAATGGAGGCACCCTTGGATGAGCCCAAGTGGGTCCAGAGGGAAACCAAACTGAGGAATGGCAGTGCTGGAAGTCCCCGTAGGATTATCTCATCAGACCTCCAGGGCCACAGGTGTGAGATCAAGACTGCAGAGGGGTAAGGACTTGCTCAGGGGGGTGAGGCCGTCCGAGCGTGGTCATCTGGTCGATCTCCTCTCCCCTTCCACAGTCCTCCTTCTTTTTGGGAGGCCACCGAGCCTCGAGGGAGGAAGATGTCACTCAGAGTCACGGGGAGGATGGACGTGGAGCTCTGGCTGTCCTTGGTCTGCCTGTCAATCCACAGGGTTAGCTGTGCCCGAGGAACAAGGCACAAGTCTTTCTGAACTAGCTGGGCCGTGGTCAGCACCATGCAGATATCTAAGCAATGACCTGGGTGGACGTGTGAGGACAGGAGAAGCTGCCCCCTGCAGGGCCATGTCCTTCAGGAAAGAGGACTTGTGTTCCTGAGAGCTGGGGACTCTGGGTAGCCCAAGGGCAGGGCTGAGTCATCACTGTGACAGAGGATTATTGTGAAATCCATGAGTGACAGGTCCTGAAGGAGCCCCGTTCAGTCCTGAGCCAGAGGGATGGTCGCAGTCCTGCCCCGGCTGCCTCTGGCCTGTGCCCTCATCCTGCCACTGACATAGAGGCCCCCGGGTGGCAGATGTTTGTCCACAGCTAGTGGCGGAAGCCGAGTTTGAGCCTGCATTGTTCCTTTGTGTGTCCCCCTCTGGAAAGAACCAACCCGGGTCATCCTTAGCCTTAGAGGGTGCAGTGTGGCTGATCTCGATGCCCATGCTCACCCGCCCCCACACCCCAGCTGGGTGCATTCCTGCAGTGCACAGACCGCTCAACTGTACATGGCTGCTACAAGTGGAGGCTTGCCCCTGCGGCATTAAAGCAGCCTAATCATTTCTGCCTTCCTGAAGCTAGACATTCATGGGCTCAGAGTCTGCCTCACAAAAGAATTTTGATATCTCTTCAGGCAAACAGTTGGAGGGTTCTTGGACTTTGGGTGTCTTTTTGTGAGACAAGCTAGTGACATGGGACTCTGAGAATGAAGGGCTTGAATTTCACTCACATGCATAAGACCTCCAGTCTGTAGCAAATTCACTGAGGCCTGGGAGGAGGAGTCAAGAGAGCTCAGTGGACCCCAAGCACTAGCACTTCCAGAGGCCGGGAGCCAGCTGGCCAGGCGGGGACCCCCAGCCGGCAGCCCCTGGGATGATCTGGGGAGCTGCCAGGTCTGGGGTGGGTCAGGCTTTGGCCTCGGAGGTCTGGTTGCTCCAGGGTGGACTGAGTCCTGGCTCACGGCTGAGGCTAGCCCACCTCCCAGGAGGGGTCCCCTGGGGACCCTCACTGCCTGGCCAGCCTGCTGCAGACCAGGGCTGGGCTTGGGGTGGCCAGGAGAAACTGCCCGCGGCTCCCTTCTGGCTTTTGAGAACTTTCTTAATGATTTGTACAAAACTGTACAGAGGCCAAAGATTAATTGTTGCTTTTGTGTTTGGGACCACGGAACCATCGGTGCGGGCTGGGGCTGGGCCCAGTGGTATCGGGCGTGCCTGGTGTGCGAGGCCCTGGGTTCCAGCCCCGTCTCTGCAAAAGTAAAAATTGTTGGTGGAATTAAAACGCTATGGGCCATCTGCATTATCTGTGGACCTGATGTCCCCCCTGCCCCTGCACACACAGGAGCCGAGGGGGACCAATGTCCTGTCCATGCTGGGGAGAGCTTGGGGACTGTTCTTGAGCCCTCAGACGGCCTGTGGGGGGAACCACGCAGCACAGGCCACTAAAGGTTGCTGGTGGCCCGCACAGGGCTCTCGGCTAGGCCTAAACCTCGTCACTTTCTGGGTGCCTGGCAGAGAGAGGCCAGCTGACTGGGTGCCCAGAGTGGCCGCTCTGTGCGGGCCCCTGGGAACTGCAGCCAGGGCGACCATGCCGGGCAGACAGGCCCCTTGCAGGGCTGGGGGACCTGGTAAGTCAAGGTGCTGGGCCTGCGGGAGGCTGCTGGGTGGCCTTGGGCACCTCTGGGTAGCGAACCCTTCATCTGGGCTCTTGGGGTGCCTCCAACACAGCCCGTCTTCACAAGGAGCCTGCGGGCTGGTGACCAGGGTACAGCTCAGCAGGTTCCTGGTGAGGGAAGGCCACCCAGGGCGGCGAGCTGGACTGGGGTGGGGCGCTGGCTGGGGGCGCTGGCAGGAGCCCAGGCTCAGGGGCCCTCTGCCCGATAGCAGATGCCTCCTGGGGTGGCTGCCTGGGGCCCAGCCAGGACAATAGCCAGAGAGGCCAGGAGGGCCCAGGTCCACTGTGCCCAGGCCCACCCTGGAGGCCGGGGGGTGGCTCTCAGGCCTGCCCCTCACAGCCAGCCCTGCACCTGGGGTCAAAAACCATTTTCCTTCCAGGCGCGGTGGAGCACACCTGTGATCCCAGAGGCTCCGGAGGCTGAGGCAGGAGGATCGAGAGTTCAAAGCCAGCCTCAGCAATGGCGAGGCCCTAAGCCACTTAGTGAGACCCTGACTCTAAATACAATACAAAATAGGGCTGGGGGTGTGCTCAGTGGTTCAGTGCCCCTGAGTTCAATCCCTGGTAAATCTCCCTCCAAAAAGCCATCCTCCCAGCGGGGCTCCCCTGGCGCCAGGACTCAGCTTCATCTCTAGCCCCTGCTCGCACCCCACACACCTCCCTGCCTTGGCACTTATGCCATGTGACCTACCACGTGGTGGCAGGTGCCAGGGGCTGCAAATTCGACCGTGGTCCCGTGAGACGGCGACAGGGCACTCCATGAAGACGCTCCGTGATGCGGTGACAAGACCCCTGGTGACATCTTTCTCAGGGTTGTGCAGCGATGGCCTTTAACTTGCATTCACTGGGCCTTGTCCCCAGCACAGAGGCTCCAAGAGGGCAGGGCCTTTGTCTATCTTGGTCACCGAGGTGTCCGAAGCGCTTGGTGACAGGCGCTGCTCGGTACGTATCTGCTGGGCGCGTGGACGTCAGCAGGCCTTTGCGATCACGATCCGGGGTTCGGGTGTGAGAGGGCTGGTCGGTTTCCTGACAGAGCCACGGGTGGCAAAGGAATCTTCTAGAAGCCAACAGAGGGGCAGAGACTGCTGTGAGCTGAGGATCAGGTGAGGAGCAGATGTGGCCTGAGCTCGGCTGTGGACCCTCCTGCTGTGCAACCCAGGGACGTGTGTGGCGTGTCCACTTGGGCCCTTTGCAGAACAGGGCTGCCAGCGCTGACCTTGACCCAGGCCCGTAGCTGCTCCCTGCAGGGCCTTCTGAGGGTCTCTGCCGCTTATGAAGAGCGTCTCTGCTTCCAGAGCTGATGGGCAGGGAGCTGGGGGTGGCAGCCAGGCCTGGGCCTGTGCTCCGGGTCCACACCCAGGGGGCAGGATGGGGGCAGGGGCTGAGCTGGGCAGCTTCAAGACCTCAGCCCACCCTGGGAACCCCAGGACTGGGCCTGGCCTCTGCTCCTCCAGCAGAGAACAATGACTGGCCACCTTCCCAGCAGCTGGGAGGACGACCCTTCAGAACTTAAGGGGACTTTGGGCCAAGGGGCCTGGGGTCTGCTCTGGCACCTTCGACCTCCATGACCTCTTCCAGTCTTTCCTCTTGACTCACTTGTGGGCATCCAGGGCCCCCGGGCCTCCCCTGGCCTGGCTGGCTGTGTGGGTCAGTTTTCCGCCACTGTGACAAGATGCCTGAGGCAGTCAGCTGACAGAGGAAAGACTTGCCTTCCCTCAGGTCTCAGTCCATGGTCATGTGACTTGTTTGGGGGCTGTGGGGAGGCCGACTGTTGTGGGGAGCACAGGGTAGAAGAAGCTGCACATCTCACAGGGCCAGGAAGCAGAGAGAGCCAGGGAGGGGCCTGCGAGGACACACCCCTGTAAGGACATGCCCCTGTGAAGACATGCCCCCCCTCCGTGAGGACACGCCCCCAATGACCTAACTTCCTCCCCGACTCTTACGGGCTCCACGGCCTCCCTGTAGCGCCAATCTGGGGATCAGGCCTTTAGCTAGTGGCCTCTGGAGGATGTCCCAGACCCAAAGGGAGAGAAGCAGAGGCTGGGCCGAGTGAGAGCCAGGCTGGGAAGGAAGAGAAGGACACGAGGCTGGGAACAGGGAGGTGAAAAACGTGGGAAGGTCAAAGAAAACCGTTATTTATATAATGAAAAGGCACTAATTATGATAATAAGAAAATCCAACTAAAAAAATGAAATGGTCAGCGGGCAGGAAGGACAGTGGTCTGCACACCCTGCCTCTTAGCACTGCTGCCAGCTGCTGTGTGGCCTTGGGAAATTTACCTCCCTCTCTGATCCTCGGCTTCTTCACCTGAACAATAGGGGAGCAGGGTTGTGGGGAGCATCAGGGGAGATGTGGATGCCCAAGGTGGCAGGAGACCTCCGTGGGTCTCCGGGGCTTTCATGGACCCACGGTGCTCAGGGACCAGCATCTCCCAGGCCGTGGGGCCAGGGGTTGTACTGAGGAGTCTGCCTCCTTCCTCGGCCTCCCTCTCTGGGGCATAGCCAGAGAATGCTGGGGTGGCCCCAGGGTGGGGGGTCCTGGTCCTCATCACTGCACTCTTGCAGCTCCTGGGGACTGAAGGTGAACAGGTGGATGTGCCACCCAGAGCTGTGCCAAGGCAGAGCCGGGAAACCCAGCCCCGGTCCCCGCGAGGCCAGCTTAGCCGCCCCCGGCGAGGCGAAAACAGCAATTAGAGCCGTGTCATTAGAGGCTGCAGGGTCTTAATTAACAACGGGACTGCCTGGCGGCGCCCGGCGAGGGGAGGGATGATGACGGATGGCGGGAGGGCGGAGGGGGCACGGGGTGGGGGTGGGCGCGTGTGCTGGGGAGACCCCCCCCAGGCGCTGGTGGGGCCTGGGGCGGCTGAGGCATGAGCTTGGAGGGGGTGCCCATGGGCAGGGCCTGGGGGACCCCTGCATGACCCCAGCAGAAAGGAGGCCCTACAGTTTGGACCTGGACTGTCCCCGAGGCTTATGTGTTGAAGGCTTGTTCCCTGGTGCAGAAAGGTCCAGAGGGGGACTTTGCGGAGGGACTGGACCACCGACCTCCTCAGTGGACTCAGCCGTCGAGGGACCCAGTGGGCTCTTGGGAACTGGACCTTGTTGAAGGGAGCAGGCCCTGGGTGGGGTTCCCTTGGGGACCATATCTTGTCCTCCTCTGTCCTTCTGCTTCCCGGCTGCCCCAGGTGGACAGCCCCCCTGCCACGCCCCCCTGCCACCATGGCTCTGCCTCACATCAGGCCCAGAGCCCTGGGGCTGGCCGCCGTGGACTGAAGCCCTTAATGGAATCTGTGAGTCAGGATGAATCTTTGCTCCCCTAAGTTGATTTTCTGGGGTGTTTTGTCACAGTGACAGAAGGTGACAGACACAGAGGCTGTGATCCCCACTGGGGTCTCCAGTCTGCGGCCTTGGGGTTGGACAGCAGATGTCTGGGCGTTTCTCAGAGGCGAGTCCTGTGTCTTGGAGACTCTGACTCTGTTCCAGTTGCCAGACGTGTGCATCTGAGGCCATTGGCTTTCAAACCTCGGCCCGACTTCAAATGGCATCTCTCCAGGGAGAGGAGCAGCTCAACATGAGCGCCGTCAGGGCCAAGCCGGTCCTCAGCCCCGCCACCTGAGCCTCTGAGGTTGGACAGTTTCGTCTAGGCTTCTGTCACCTCCTTCTTCTTCTCCATGCAGTGTCCAGGGGTCAGGGGGCCCTCGGCCCTCGGGAGGGGAGCAGGCAGGACAGGTGCTGGACTCCTGAAGCCTAAGAAGGTGTTCGTGGAGGAAGGACACACGGAAATAGAGCTTCTAGGCTTCACATGCCCCTGGGTCCTCGGCTGTGGGGGGGGTGTTGGGCGGGACTTGGAGGGTCCCCTCGACAGGCAGTATCAACACCTCTCCCAGCCTTCACCCTGTGGAATGTTCTGGAACTCCACTTGCTCCTCAAAGGAGCTCCAGAGTCAGATAGTTCAACCTCATACAAAGTCTCCAAGGAGGACAGGAGAGGGGACCATTCAACGAATTTTATAAATAGAGTCTTTGGGCTTTAATTCCAAAGCCCCAGACAGAACATTGCAGACTGTCTGAACATTGATATAACAGTTCTAGATGAATTATAATAAGTTGAATTTAAGTATGCAAAAATACCCCCGCACCCTGGCCGGTTTAGTTATTGGGTTAATATTA
Source organism: Marmota flaviventris (assembly GCF_047511675.1). Taxonomy (NCBI): domain Eukaryota; kingdom Metazoa; phylum Chordata; class Mammalia; order Rodentia; family Sciuridae; genus Marmota; species Marmota flaviventris. The sequence continues at coordinate 29,523,264 of NC_092516.1, forward strand.
GATACGTTGAGGATTGATTAAAAGATTAGAAAAAACACATCTCACTAGGTAGAGAAAAAGTTGGTAAAATTTAACAAGATTCACAGTAAACGAGGAATACAAGAAAACTGTCTCCACTTGCTAGACAGCATCTATGAAAAAATCTTCTTTTCCTTGGTTACTAGGGATTGAACCTAGGGACGCTTTACCACTTAGCTACACTCCCAGCCCTTTTTATTTTTTATTTTGAGACAGGATCTCACTAAGTTGCTGAGGCCATTCTCCTGCCTCAAACCCCCGGGAGTAGATGGGATTACAGGCGGGTGCCACCATGTCTTGCTAAAAAGATATTTTTTAAAAAATCAAGCATCACAATAAATGGTCAAATGCTGATCTTTTTACTAAATGAGATAAGGGCATTTTCTATTGGTGAGCCTCAGGCTGGGATGTCTAGCCAGTGCAGTTCAACAAGCAAACTAATTAGAAAGCATAAAGAAAGAAATGGATCTTATTATTTATTGACAATATGGTTGTATATAGAAAAAATTTAAAACCTCCATATATAAATTATTAGAATTTATAAAAAAAAAAAACTCTGTAAGAATTGCAGGATAAAAATACTAACGTTTGAAAATAAAGTCCCTAAATTTTGACAGTAAGTTTAGACGAAGGGTAACTCAAGTCTTTCAACTTTTCAATTATCTTTTTTTAAAAAAAAATTTTGTTTTAATTGTGGGTGGATACAACCCCTTTATTTTATTTTTATGTGGTGCTGAGGATCGAACCCAGGGCCCCGCACGTGCTAGGCAAGTGCTCTACCGCTGAGCCCCAACCCCAGCCCCTCAGTTCTCTTAACACTTTCAAAATATCACTTGGGGAAATACCTAAATGACAAGGAATCTATAAGCCAGCGAAAATCTTTTAGAAAAACATAGTTCTTACGAGGTAGTATTTATAACAACCTACAAATACCCAGAGGAAAGCCCTTTCTGAATAAAAACACAAAGGGTATGGAAAGATACACCAATAAAGAGACATACTATGTTCATAGAGAGGGAGAGTCGATATTGTGACGATGTCCGTTCTCTCCCAATCATGGCTTTAGCACTGTTCTAGTTGAAATCTCAACAGGTTTTTTATGGAATCTGCCTAACTTTTATACGGAAGAACAAAGGGCAACGTATAACCAGATTTTGGCCGTAGTCGTTTGGACCGGGGAAGACTGGTACAGGGCTGGACAAACACATCAGCGAAGAAGAGCAGGGGGCCCGGAAACCAGTCCCCCCTGAACATGAAACAACCTGACAGGGCAGACGTTACAGATCAGTGAGAAAAGGATGAACTCACCAACACAGGGGCCTGGAAAAGTAAAATTAGATCCCTACACACCCTAATAAAAATGAATTCCAGCTTGATTAAACGCACACACACGAATGTAGAAAGGTAAAGTTCAAACTTTGAAATGGACCCCATAGAACTCACACCCCCGCCCCCAGCCCCATCACAAATCATCCAGAAGAGCATTCAGATATTCAGCTGCACCTTTCAGAGTGTCTGTCCAACAGTGGGAGTTTAGAGCCAGAGGACAAGCCCCCAACAGGAGAAGGAATTTGCAGCAGCTTCGTCGGACAAAAGATTAGTATCTGGAACTAAAACACATTTCTATAAATCTTAACAACAACAAAAAAAGATATAGAAAACTCAGGAAAATGGGCAAAAGACCTGAACAGGCATCGAGGGAAGAGAAACAGCTCATAAATCTGACCAAATAAATCCCCAGCCAAGGAGTGAAGAAATGCAAGTTAAAACCACAAAGAAATATGATTTCTGATCCACCAAATCAGCCCAAATGAAGAACTGGCCAATAGCAGTTCTTTCTCTTGGTACCCTCTGAGGGCACCCAACCACTGAGCCACATCCCCAGCCCTATTTCATATTTTATTTAGAGACAGGGTCTTACCGAGTTGCTTAGGGCCTCGCCATGGCTGAGGCTGGCTTTGAACTCGAGATCCTCCTGCCCCAGCCTCCTGAGCCACTGGGATGACAGGCATGTGCCACCATGCCCAGCTTCAATGGGGTTCTTGTCTGGAGTGAGGCACACGGCTGGGAGCTACAGGGAGCCTCCTCAGTCCATGCAAGGCCCCAGGTTTGATCCCCAACACAACAAAAGGAAAAAAGTAAATAAGAATGTGGAAAAAGGGAAGTTGTGTCCTCTACTCCTGGGGACAGGGGCAACCCATCTAGGATGGCAAGCCGCTGGAACACAGGTGACCCTGAAACTGGGGGTCCTGGTCCTGCTGTGTACCTTGGAGTCATTCTCATATGGTGAGATGTGGGCAATGGCTTCACCCCGAAATACCCCTAATGCTAAAGTGAGCAAACCCCCAAGAAGTAAGATAAACAAATAAAAGAAGAAAATGAATTTGGTGTACGCGTGGGATGGAATGCTAAACAGAGTAAAAGCAAATTAAAAACGGCAGTGTCGATGAACCTCAGTGTCTAGAGAAGGAGGAAAATCACAGAACATATACGACATGAAGGCGTTGGCATCAAGGTTGCAGAGACACAAAGCCGTGAGGTGGAGACTTGTCTTGGCAGCAGAAACTCCTCTGTGGATCTGTATTAGTCTGTTTTCTGTTGCTATAACAAAATACTGGAGGTTGGGTAACATATAAAGAAAAGAGGTTTGTTTATAGTTTTGGGTGGCTTCAAAGCCAGGGAATAATCACCCTGAAATTTGGGACATTGGCTGCCAATAGGGATATACAGGGGACTTCTAAACACCTAGTATTCTGGACCTTCGGTGGGGAGCTGGTCCTTTGAGTGTCCAGTTCATCATCATCACATAGACAGTCTCTGGGCATTGGGCACTCTGGGCACCTCTGGCACGTGTCACAATAAACATCATTTCGCCTAAAGCCTCAGACGTGGAAGCTGCCTGTGGTCATGACCCTCATCTGGCTGGGAGGGGCGGCCTGGCTCATGGGAATGGAGAGCTCATTTCTACACAGATCATCAGGACGGCTCGGAAACCGGCCTGGTTCATTAGTGGGAGAGACAAATGGGTCCTGTTGGACTTGGTATTTTTTCCAGATGGCATTCATTATAGGAGATGTCTGAGCATCGTCACTGTCTCTGTCTGCTGAGACAAAGGCCCCACAAACAAGGGTGTGTTGCCATTCGAGGCCCCTCAGTCTGCCGCAGCCCACTGTGGCGTCTCCCTCTTGGCCCTGGGCCCTGTGTGGCTCGTTCCTCCCTCCTGTAGATCTTCATCCCCTTTTCTCTGACTCCTGGGGTCAGAGGAGATCTTCATCCCATGCCTGACTCCTGCCAAGCTCCTCCCCTCGACTTACACACCTCCCCACACAGCACGCTCACTCCCCCACGGGGGCATCCTGATTTGAGCCCAGTGACTCCCAGCAGCATGCCGTGCCTCCTCTTCCTTGGCTATTCTACAGATGTCTGCAAATGACCGCTGGGTCCCCCGTCCCCTGCTTTGCCTCCACGCCTAAGTCCTCTTCTTCCAGGAAAATTGCTTTAGTTTCTCTGTTCGTTCCTCACACCACATCTGCTGATCTCTGCGAAGCCAGCTCCATTCCCTCCTGTGCACATGTGGGACTTTATGAGGGCCAGGGGGATGTATGTGTCAGAATTTGGGTGTGCTTAGACAAAAGGTAAGGAGGACCAATATGGGGAGACGGACCTAGGGGTCTGGGAGCTTGTCGCAATGGACCAAATACAGAAACTGGCCTTCTGGAGCTGTGAGGTGGAGACCTGTCTTGGCAACACAAACTCCTCTGTGGATCTGTAGTAGTCTGTTTTCTGTTGCTATAACAAAATACCAGAGGTTGGGTAATGCATAAAGAAAAGAGGTTTGTTTATAGTTTTAAAGGCTGAGAGCCCAAGATTCGGTAGCTTCTTTGGTTTAGACTCTGGAGAGAGCCCTGTAGCTTCATGACAACATGGCAGAGAGCATCATGGTGGGAGTAGGTGCGAGAGGGAGAGGAGGACAGTCACAGAGTGAGACAGGAAGCCAGAGAGATTCAGAGGCCAGGAGTGCTCTTTGTATAACAACCCATTCTTGCGGGAACTAATGGGTTCTTAAAAACAGTATTAATCCCTTCTGAGGGAAACACCCCCAATGACCTATCCTCCTTCACTTGGCCAGCTTCTTACAAGTTCTGGCTCAGCACTGCTGGGGACCAACCATGAGCCTCTGAGGGACACTCTTCAAGGTATCCAAATCAAGGCAGGATCCTTGGAGGTCCCTATTCATCACCCCTTCACCCCTTGTTCAATGAGGACATTAGCCTTCCATTCCCAGGCTTCCTCTCACTCCCCCAACCCAGTGGCCCTGGACACTTACTTGTGGGTCACCCATTCCACACAGCCTGGCCAGTGACTTCCTCTCCTTGCTCTCTGCCACTCCCCTAACTGTCACAGCTTGGTTTTATCATCAACCACAGCTCATTCCCCCAATTTAAAAACCTTTCAAGCAAAAATAAAATTTAAATCGGTCAGTCAGTGATCTTGGATTGGGCCTGGTGCCGCAGCACATGCCTGCAATCCCAGGGGCTCGGGAGGCTGAGGCAGGAGGATCTAAGCCAGCCTCAGTAACTTAGTGAGGCCCTGAGCAACTCAGTGAGACCCTGAAATAAATACAAAATAGAGCTGGGGATGTGGCTCGGTGGTTAAGCGGGGTTCAATCCCCAGTACCAAATAAATAACTAATAAAAGTACAGAGGAGCTCAGGACATGAACACCTGTGGGGCCAGTTCCACTCCTCCCGCCCACATCTCCAGGCTGCAGAGACCCGCCTGCCAGTCACTATCTGTCTCTCAGGAACCCGATCACGAGGCTCCTATCAGTGTGTTGATTTGCATTTGTGAGACCCTGGGATCCGGGAGATCCAGGGGCTGGGGGGGATGCCTGTAGGAGTGCCACCCAGCTCCTGCCCCCGCTGGGCCCAGATGCTGTAACTTCTGGGACTACCACCCCCGGGTCTGGACACTGCCCTGTAGACACTTGAAGAAGGTAGGTGTCTAGACGAGGCCCCGGGCACAGACTCCTTCTTCATCTCCTGACCTTGGTTTCAAGTTCAAGAGGAGTGCGTGCATCTGATTGGCCGAGTGGGGGGCATCTGGCATTTCCCTGTTCTCTGGGGGGAGGGAGGATTCTGGCCAAAGGAGAGGGACCCAGAGGCGGAGTGGCCCATATGCGTGACAAATATCAGCTACTTGGTATTTCCCCATTTGTCCTATCTGGGGACTTTGAGAGCTGAAGATGGGCATCCTCGTCCCTCCTCCAGCCTGGCCCTCCCTCCATCCTTATTGACTCCGTGAGGGCGTTAATGGGTTCGATTATTGACAACCTGCTGCACCCCAGGCCGGTATTTAGCGCTCTGTCCCTCGGCTTTCCTCCCTCCATCTGTCATTCCTATTTATTTTTACTGTTGTGGTTGGAAACATTTGCATGCTTTAACCTTAATTAAGTCTTCTTCCTTTGCTTTACTGCGGGCTGATTAGGAAAGTTGAAAATAAACAAACAGAGCTTCATTGTCAGTGCTGTGGGACTTCGGCTCATGGGGAGCTTGGCAGTGGTCTCCCAATGCTTCTTTCTTTAGATCCAGATTTTATTTCTAAATCCCCATTCTTTGGCTCAGATTTATTGCATCTTACGATGTTTGGATAATCAGGTCCGCGGGCCCCCATCCTGCCACGGCTCTTCTCACCAGCACTCACCCCTCACCTGCCCGCTTCGTGGATCCAGACCCTGTCATCCGGGGACTTCTGTTTGCTCCTTCTCAGGCTGCACCCCATTTCTTGGTTTATTTCCTTTTTTCCTTCCTCTGGGAGGAACCGACTGGGGATGTCCGAGGTAGGACTCTGCCTATCCCTTGGTCCTCGGGGTGCTGGCTAGTTTGGCTGGGTATAGAATTCTAGCTCAAGGATGATTCCCCCTCCGAGCCCGGAGGGTATCCTGCTGCGGGACTTCTATGGCTTGTCCCCTAGGGTGGCCCATCTCCAGGGCTCTGCCCTTCAGAGCTTGCCAAACACCCCATCTATCTCCCTGGCCTTCGGGCGCCTCCTTTCCAGTGACACAGAGTCAGGGGCCATTAAAGAACGTGCTGGGTCTTTCACACCCGGACTAAGAATTCTCGCCCTTCTCTTTGCTGGGCCTGGTTCTTCTTGTCTGAAGTCCCCGGTCCCCCAGGTGGGCGGCTGCCTCTCCCACGTGGCCCCAGCATGCCACACTCAGGCTTGGCAATGCCCAACTCTCTGCTGCTCTGGCTGGAGCCACTAGCTGGGGCGGTGGCCCAAGGACAGAATCCTGAGTCCCACTGAAGGGACAAGGGGCTGGCTCAGGGCATCTGGGGCTCACAGGGAGAGAGGGGCAGGTGGCTTGGTTGTGGAGTAGGGATGACACAGTCATCCCCGAGTGTCCCTTTGCCTCTGCCTCTCTGGTGCCCATCGGACCCTTCAGCCACCCCCTTCTACAGCCACCTGCCCTCTCCATCCCCAGCCCAGATTCTTCTGCTCAGACCTGGGTCTGACCTGCAGGGTGTCCCCCTGGGGTCCGGAGGGGCTGCTGGAGAGACAGAGAGGTCCAACGGGGGTGAAGCCAGCTCCATCCCAGTTTTCCTTTGGGGTCAGCTGTTCTGACTGTGACAGTGTCCCACCAGGGGCACTTTGGGGGAAACAGGAGTTGAGGTGGCAGCAGCAGTTTGGCAGGGATGGGGGGGAGTTCGGTCCCTCAGGGTGGGTAGGAGGCCTGCAGGGGACCTTCAGTCCCTGCCCTTCCCAAGAGCAGAGCCTCTGACCCATTTCTCTCCTGGCCGTTAGCTTGGCTGACCTTGAACCTGGTACATGGGAACCACAGAGTAGGCACCCCTCCCTCAGCTGTCTGGCCACCTTCACTCACCATAATGACCTTGACCTTTACCAGCATTGCTGCTGGTGCTGCTGACCAATCTTCCTGGTCTGGGTCACAGCAGCCGGGGAGGGCGCTGAGGAGCCCCGGGGCCTGAATCCCTGCGGGCACGTGCACTGTTTGTGCCGTGCTAATCCTGTCTCAATAAGGCTACTTCACCTGATGCCAGGGACCCCAGGCTGGGCCCGGGAGGCTGGGGGGCGGCTTCCACACCTGGACCTGAGGCTCTTCTCTCTCCAACCTCTCGCCTGGCTTCTCTGCTTTGCCCAAGCTGTGCGCGGCCTCCTCGAGGTCCCAGAAACCTGCAGAAGACTGCATGGAGGTGACCGTCCAGCCTGGTTCCCCAGGACCGGGGACTTGCCACTGTGCACATCGGAGGAGCGGGCTGTGCCCCGTGGCCACGTGAGCAGGAGGGACAGGACAGATGGGACAGGCTGCTGGGAAGGCCCTGGGTGGCTTCAGGGGCCCAAGTGTCAGAGCAGCTCGGGCAGCAGCACCTGGGAAAGGCAAGACTGGGGTCCACCTGGACCTCCTGCTCTAGGTCCATGCTGTCGGGTACCACGCTGTCCCGCCTCTACCTAGGGCACTGCCTGGCTCTGCATTGTCTGGAGCTCCCTGGGGTCAGAGCTGAGGAACCAGGTGGAGCCCCCTCCCCTCCAACAGGCAGGGACCTGCTCTTCCCAGCAGCTGTGAGAGTCCAGTGCAGGGACCCAGGCCTGGGCCCCACATGGGTCCTGCCCCAACCTAGATTTAGACCAAGGGACCTGGGTACTGCTGCTTGCCCACCCAACATTTGCTCTCCTCCCACTCACTCCAAACACTCTGCCAGAGGCATCCCTGTGCTCTCTGAGTCTTACATGTGACTGAATTCTAGCCTACGCCATGAAAAAGGCCTGAGAGCTCTTTCCAGGAGGCACAGAAAGAATCCTTCTGTGCTTGCAACTTTTACCCTCCCCCTTTCTCTTAAGTGCTGCTGAGGAGGTAGACAGAATGGCTGGAGCTGTGGCAGCAGTCTTGAGGCCAGGGGGCTTTGAAGATGGAAGGGAAGAGCAGACAGGGGACCCGGAGCTTTGAGAGCACCCTGGACGCTGTGAATCTCCTGTCCCTGGACTGCTAAGCCCCTACTTTGTTTCAGCCACTGTTTGGGAGTCCTATTGCTCTGAGCCAAACACAATCCCTAATTGATCCAATACTTTTGGGAAGACGCAATGGTTGAACTTCACCTTGAAGGACAAATAGGAGCTTTTCACCCACTGCCTCTGGGAATCCCTTCCCCACACGAGGACACCAAGGCTCTGGGTGGCCTGGGAGTGACGTGGCCCAGGTTTCCCTGGCACTCCAGGACCCGGCAGGGGGCTGTGCCACCTCTCCCCAGGCCACAGAGCCAACTTGACGGGGAGGTGCCCGGGGCGGCGCCCTCTCCGAGCCCTGGAGAGCCAGGCGCTGCTTCCTGCGAGTGAGCTCCCAGCCTTGTTTATAGTTGTTGAACTATTTTCGTCAAATTAATTAAACACATGCTGAATCCTCTCCAACTTGTTGTGTGACAAATTAAAGATGCGAGACGCACACAAAACCTGTTTATTCTGATAGAGACGCACACACCAGCCCTGAGTCCCACAGTCCAGAATGTTCTGCCACACACCCCCCGCCCCGCCTGTGTCAGACCAATGGCTCTGACCCCTCCGTGCCAGGGTCTAGGGAGTCTCTGTGGCTCCGAATGATGGGGAGTTGGGGCTCAGAGGTTCCCCAGGTCAGCATCAGCACAGAGCCCAGCTGCGGGTGGGGTCAGAACATGAAGCGCTTCTTCAGAACCTGCTGCAGGTTAGCAGCTGTCGGAGGGACAAGAGCCAAGGGCGGAGGCCTGGAAAGTAACCGGCCAAGTCCACACAGCCTGAGACGCGGAGGGGCCCGGATGAGCGCCAACTACGGGGTCTGTCCAGGGGACCACTGGGCATGCAGGATCCTCTTCTAGCTGTGGCCCCCTGTCTCAGGCAGGGCTTTGGTGGAACCAGCCTCTGCGTCCTCTATGCCTGCTCTGGGAAGGGTGAGTCCTGTTGGCCCCCTGAGCAGGGCAGGTCCCCGCGAGATCCCCTTAGCTCATACAGGGGCCCCCTGGGAGAAGGAACCAAGGGTCCCAGACAGAGAAACCGAGGCACAGAGGACCCTGCATCCAAAAGCCGTGACCTAAGCCCCCTTTCCCAGGCACATGGAGGCACACAGTCAAAGTGACTCTACAGCACTGTCCTCGGGAGAGGGAATCCCAAAAAGGAGGGTGATGGGCTGACTGTTGGTGATGGTGACACTGATGCTGGAGGTGAGGATGAGGACAAGCTGGGGGGCTCCAGGCGGCCCCCCTGCCCAGCTAGACACCCTCCTGGCAGAGCCCAGTGGAGCTCAAGTTGTGGACACCTCCGTGATTGTCATTCCCATCTCTAGACAGGACGACCTTCAGAAGGCCAAACTCTCTTCAGTCTAACTTCTAGGCGATTCTAAGAAACAAGCCTCCAGCCAAGCCCACCTGACCCTGTGCAAATCAGAACCAATTCCTGAGACCTGGCACCTGGAACAGGGGCAGGTTTGGGTTGCCTGGTATGGTTGTCTAGGTTGTTCGCTGCTCAAGAGCATCTGGCGGCTAAGGAGTCAGTCGGGGCTAAATCCCCGACACTGTGTCCTGGAGGACGGGGTGTCTTTTCCTCAGGTGTGTAAGTCACCCTGGGAGTCTGAGCAGGGTGAGAAAGAGGAGCGTCCCAGCTGGGATGTGGGGAACCCCAGTGTCTATGGGATGGGGCTTCTCCCAGCATCTTTCTCCCCATCTGGGACCAACGCTGAGGAAGCAGCCATCGCCCTCTAAGGGCCCTGCACACGGGGTCTTAGTCAACGGTCAAACCAGGGCACCCTGCCCTCGAGACCAGTAGGCCTCAAAGGAGGTGAGAGAAGCGGCCACCGCAGTAGCAGCACCCGGGGACAAAGAGAAACGCGGATCCCCAGACCCAGCCAGGGACCCTGGAAACGGTGTCTCGCCAACTGGGCTTCGCTGTGGGTTTGTCATTGTTGCTACGTTATCTTTTTATTTGTACTCGGCGCCCAATAATTGCACATATCTGTGGGGCACAGGGTGATATTCCAGGCAGGTATATGATGAGCAGTGACGGAGACGGGGGATTAGGTTCTCCGTGTCCCTGGCGTTTCTTTGTGCTGGGGCCTTGAGCTGCTCCCTTCTGGTTCATCACAAACTACAGAAGTTGTGGTGAGCAGTGGCCCCTCCCTGGCTGTGAAGCTGGAAGTCCTTCTCGCCCTCTGACTGGGGTCTTTCCTGGGTCCCACCTCCCTCTCCGCCCTTCCCAGCCTCGGGTGATCGCTGTCCACTCGCTGCTTCTTTGAGATCGACTATTTTAGCCTCCAGGTGACCAGATGTCATCCAAGTTCAAGACCCTCCATGACCCACTCGGAGGCTCCCGGGCTCCAGCAGACACTCGGGTGGGAGGAGAGAGGAGAAGGGGACCAGGACCCTGCCTGCAGGTGCCGGAGCCCGTTGGCAGCCGCCTGCTGCCAGTGCCGTCGTCCCCACCTGCAGAGGACAGCCCCCAAGCCCTGCCTTCACCTGTGTGGCCGACCAACGGGTCCCTGTGTTTCCCACCCCTTCCCGGCACCCTCCTAGGGGCCACCTGGGCCGGGGGCCACCTGGGCGGGTCCCAGCAGGCACACACACACACCAGGGATTGACCCAGGGGCACTTAACCTCTGAGCCCCTTCCCCAGCCCTTTTATATTTTATTAGAGACAGGCTCTCGCTGAGTTGCTTAGAGCCTTGCTAAGTTGTTGAGGCTGGCCTTTGAACCTGAGATCCTCCTGCCTCAGCCTCCTGAGCTGCTGGGATTACAGGCCAGCACCACGGGGCCCCTCAAACAGCAGATACTTAAAGTATAAAATTTGATAAGTTTGTCACATGTATACACCCATTAAAAAATCCCACGATCTAGAGTTTGGGGTCTAGATCCTGGAAAAACAGCACATCCCTCGCCCATGACCTCGTCCATCGGCCCCGGGGTGTCCTTCCCTCCTTCCCTGCTCCACCCCCACCTGCCCCGGGCCGGCTTTCTGTCACTAGAGGTTAGTTTGAATGACCCAGAATTTTATGGGTTGTGTGCAGTTAGTGTTCTTTTCACCAATCAGCTTTCTATTTTAGAAGAATTTTAGATTTATAGAAAATGTGCAGGGTTTCCATAGGAGGCCCCCAACTTGTTTCTGGTTCTTAACCTCTTCCATCGATGCTGTGACAAATTCATCAATGAGCCAAGGTTTACACGTGGTTGATGTTATTTCGTGCCACTCCCCTTGCTGGGGATGGACCCCAGGGCCTGGGGGTGCTCAGCTGTCCTGCTCTGCCACCCAGCTGCTTGGTAAGCCGGGGACAGGTTACCATGAAGTCCATCCTTTGTTCAGATTTGCCTAGTCTTGGTGGAGAGTGGCCGTCCCTCTGTGGAGTCACTGCTCTGTCTCACCTTTGGCACCGCTGGCGCAGCCCATGGGGTGGGGGAAGCTCCCGGCTTCTCCAGCGGCCACCGTGTCCCTCGGCCAGCTCCCATATCTCCTCATGATTTTCCCTCTGCAGGTGTCTCTGTTCAAATTTCTCCTCTTTATAAGGACTTGTCACCCTGGCTCAGAGCCTCCCAAGGTCACTCACGCAAAGGGGCAGGAGGAGGGAGAGAGGATGGAAGACGGGGGAGGGAGCACACCTTCTAGAACTTTCTAAGAACCTTGAGAACCCGCAGGCGGAAAGGCCTTTGTGTTCCCTCTGGCTTGAGTGGCAGCTGGGACGAGGGCTCCCACCCGGCACCTCTCCCTCCGTGTCCAAGGCCCCAGGACCCCTCAACAGCCTCCTACCCTCCCTGTGACTTCCCAACGCAGGGCTGGCCTGAGCCTGCGAGCCAGTGTCGCGGGAGGAACCAGCCACAGCTGCTGCCCATGAATGCACCCCAGAGCCACCGCCCTGTTCTGGGGCCGGTTCTGGGGCGGGGGCGCCAGGGTGGTCCACACATGGCTCCTGTCTCCCAGGAAGTCGCCATTAACCACCCACAAGTGCGCGGCGCCCAGGCGGGTCAGGCCCCACGGCTTTGCAACAGGGGGGTCCTTATCAAGGACAGCTGTGTCCTCTGCTGCTACCACTTAGGACTTGCTGTCACACTCAATAAGCCCACTGGTACCCAAGACAACGTTCTGGTCTCCTGACAACAGCTGGGGGCAGGGAAACTGTCCCTAGGGCAGCGAGACGCACGAGGCCCCTCTCCATGGACGCAGGCCAGCAGGATGCAACCTACGGCCACCTGATCCCAAATCCTCACACCAGTTTTTCCACGGCCCTAGAGCCCTGGGGAGGAGAGGCTGGGGCCATGTAGCCTGCCAGTCCCCCTGCAGATCAGCCCACAGGCCAGGAGCTGGGGAAGGATGCCTTTGGCGGAGGTGGGCGGGGCTGGCGCAGGGATCTCGCTCCACGGAGAGCTGAGGTCAGGCTGGGTGGGGACCTTGGCCAGTATTGCACTGGGCGACTTGGCTAAAGGCGCAGACAGGGTGGCAGGTTGTGGCTCTGCATAATTACCATGTGCTCTGTGCTGCCGGGCGGCCCCCAGGAGAGGGTGCAGGGAGGCTCCCCACAGCAACCTGGGCCTGAGGGGCAGCTGGCGCGGGCGGGGGGGGGGGGGGGGGCAGGGACGGGAGGCGGTCCCAGTGCTGCTGAGCCACCGCCCTCTGCAGGATGCTCAGAGTGAGATTTCCAGGGAGAGCCCATTGGGACCTCCCAGGTCACCCTCAAGATGGGGTGGCAGGGTCCCTGCTGGAGAACCTGCATTGTGGTGGCACTTTGAATAAGTCCATCCCCTCTCCAGGGGTCAGTTACCTCAGCTGTCCAAGGGGTGAGGTCCAGCTGGCTCTTGGGGGAAAAAGTTGACCCGGGGCTTAAGCACTGCCATCCTCCACGCCCTGCGGGGTCCCCGTCTGCAGCTCCAACAGCCCTCTCAGTCCCCAGCCCCCGAGCCTCCCCAGAATGTCCCCTGGGGCTCTCACCCACTCAGGGTGGGGAGGGAACCCAGCAGCAGCAGGAGTGAGTCCTCCCCCTGCCTCTGCAGCCCTGGACCTCCTGGGCCCCGGTTTCTACAGCTGTCCACAGACTGAGGTGGGAGGAGGCAACCGGCGCCCCCTGCCTGGGCTGGGTCCCGGGCTCAGAGGGCACAGGGGATGCTGAGACCCAGGGCCTCACCCTGCTGGGAGGGCGCCGGCCCCTGGGAAGGCTGGGCCTGCTCTCCAGGTGTCCTCTGCAGCACCGTGGGGCCTGGCCCTCTTCCCTGCCCAGCCCCTTCCAAACTCAAGCCTTCCTGGCTGTGGAGGGTCACTGCCGTCACCCTGGAGAGGTTTCCTGGCCTTTCTGGGCTCCCGTGCTTGGCTGTGGGATGCAGACCCTTGAGCCTGGATTCTGGCTCCTCTACCTGCCAGGTCTGTGACCCCAGGCCACTCTGAGCTTTTCTGAGTCCAGTATGGGTGGGAGTGACAGATTTTATCTGAAAAGTTCCCTGGAGCTGCTCCCAGTGAGAGGCAGGGCCTCAGTCATCTCTCCTCGCCATCGGGTGAGCTATGGTCACTGCAAAGGTAGCAGTGTCACCACGAGATTTCTGAGGTTAGGTCACGAAATATCATGGACTTCCTCCTTATGATTTGGGACATTTGTGCAGACACCTTGAGCCACCATATGGCAGGTGTGGCGGCCATGTTGTAAGGAAGCCCGAGTTACTTGGAGAGGTCACATACTGTGGTCAGCAGTGCTCATCGATGAGTCTTCCTAGTCCAGACACCAAACTCATCCATTCCAGATGACTCCAGCACTGGCCACCTTCCCAGGAGAGGTCCCAGATGCTACGACAACATCCTTACCAGTCTGTCCCTGAGCTAGTTAGCTTCTTTCTTTCTTGGTACTGGATATTGCGCTCAGGGGCACCTCACCACTTAGCCACATCTCCAGTCCTTTTTTATACTTTATTAAGAGACAGGATCTCGCTGAGTTACTTAGGGCCTCACTAAGTTGCTGAGGCTGGCTTTGAACTCATGACCCTCCTGCCTCAGTCTCCCCTGAGCCACTGGGGTTAGAGGCGTGGGCCACCATGCCGGTCTCCATCCCTGAGTTTCTGACCCACAGAATCTGTGAGCGCCCTGAGTTTCTGACCCACAGAACCCACTGGGCTTTGGGGCGATTATATAACACTGCATAATCCCCCAGGCTGTGGGAGGTGAACGTGATCTGTCAGGGGAGGGGAAGTAAGCTACCATCTACTCCCCGGGACTCTGGGCTGTGAGAAACAGCATGACCTGTGGTTGAGACCTGCTAGATGTCCTTGCCATCACGTCCCCAAGGTCTCTGTTTCTTCATTAACACAGAGTAGGTCGTTTTTCACCTTGTGAGTGTGTTAGAGAGCTTCCGTGCGGTGCTGGGCATGATGGCTACAGATCTGGTTCTGGGCAGGAGACATGGCTACCTGGGGTCAGGGCACCTAGCCAAGGACACATCTCTTGGGCTTCCAGAGTGTGTGGCTGGCACAGCGGCCCTTTGCCCAGGGTGACGGAGAGGAGGGTGCACACCCTGCCCTTTCTGGCTCACCCAAGGGGAACGTTTCTCTTTCAGGTCCCCTGATTCCCCCTGGACCACCCATGGCCCAAGGACGCCCAGCAGGCAGGGTTCACGGGAAACACCTGAAGCCACCGATCACTGTTGGACACCCCCTCCCGCCCCTATCTGTTTCATTTCTGTCACATTCTTAGAAAATCTCTCCAGAGGGGGGGTGTCCTGCAGCCACACCCAGGAGGCCACCGGGCCCAGAGGCGGGGTCAGGCCAGAGCAGCCCCGACCTGGCCGTTCTGTTCTGGGCAGGGCCCGACCTCCAGCCAGTTAGCCGCCTTCTCCCTCTTACCCCGAAGGAAATTGCCGCTGGCATCCGTCAACTCTCTAATTACCAGATGGATCCGTTGAGATTTTTGGGAACAATTAGGAGGTGGTCTGTCTTTTCCTGGGGCCCCTCTTTTCTAGCCCCGCCCTGGTCTGGAGCCTTCCTCTAATTTGGAGCCACTTGGAAAAGACTAGGGGAAGCTTCCAACACACAAGGGACGTCTCCCCGTCCCTGATTTATAGCTGCTCTCCAGGGCTGGCGAGGGTCTGTGCCACTTGTCCTGCTGTAAAAATAGCTGCGGGTCTGATGTCAGAGAGGAGGAGGAGGCAGAGGCTCCATCCGCTCGGTGGGCCCCGTGTCACCCTAGTCCAGGGAGACTCCCCGCCAGCCCTGGGGACTCTTAGCTGGGTTCTGTGGGGGTCTTTGAGCTCCCAGCAGTCCTGTCCCTTCTGTCCCCCTCCCTGCTGGACCCTGGTCCTGATGCTGTGTGACTGTACACCTGGCCTGGTGCTCTGGGACTTTCCACCTGTTCTTCTCCCTGTCTACCTTCTGTGTCCCGCAAGGTCCGGTTTGTGTGGCCGCAGCCCACAGCACCTGCTCTGAGCGCGTCCCTGGGAGACTTTGACAGGAGCAGCCGGGGCTTGTGCTAGAGCTTGGTGGGATGGGGCTTTCGGGGGTGCACTGCTGAGCCAGGTGGGGTGAAGCTGAGGGGGATTTGTTGGGAAGCCCCAAGGCCAAGGGAAATGCAGGTGGCCCTGGCTCTGCAGAGTGGAGGGAGCAGGGGGCGTGTTTCCAGGGCGGGCAAGGGAGACCAGGGCAGGCTTTGGGGTGAGAGGAGTTGGGAAGGGATCTCAGCCAGGCAGAGCATGACTTGCAAGAAGAGCCATTTGGGGACACTCTTGGGGAACGGTGAAGGTCAGTGTGGTAGCTGACCAGGGCACGGGACAACAGCTATGGAGCTGTGGGGTTGGGGATGGCTTGCTGCTCTTGAGGAGTTCGAGGTGAGAGGCTGGTGGGTAAAGGTTGAAGGGCAAAGCCCCCTGGACCTGCCAGCTCTGGTGAGATCTGTCACCCTGCCAGGGTGCAGCTGCTTCCAAAAGCAGCTGGTCTCTTGGCAAGGTCCCCTCCTGGTTTGCCCCTCCCAGGGCCCGAGGGTACCTTTGGGCAGGAGGATGCTCTTTGCAGGGCTTAAGTACTCCTCTGGCTCAACCTCATCCACCAGTTTTAGTTATTTGCTCCCAGAATTTTTTTGCTGGGAGCAGAGACCCCAGGAGCTTCTCTGTCCCCAAGAACTGACCATGGTCCATCAGTGATCAGCTGAGTCAATGTGGCCCCACTGTGGCCCCTGCCTCTTGCATTTGGCCCATGAGGGAGCTTCAGCTTGGAGCCACCCAGGTGTTAAGGGACCCCCTCTGTAGGGTCTCTGCCCTCCCAACCCTGGTGGGTGACTATAGTCCACTTCCTTCCCAGGCATCCCATAGCCAGGGTGCCCAGTGGCAGCTTTGAGGGACTGGGTAACTGGCCTCATTTCTCAGGTGGGGACACCGAGTCCATGTCTCTGTGTACAAGGGTCCCTGGGGAGGGCAGACCGGCAGCGTCTCCTTCCCAAGGCCTCTGCACAGCCCCAGCCCAGGGCGAACGTTTCTCGAGCCTCTGTCTGCTCTCCAGCTTTCTGACCCCCTCCTGCGAACTTGACTGATCCTCAACTCCGTGTCCCCTCTGCTGGGCGAGCGGAGGGCTCTCTGCCTGCTCAGGACTGTCCCTGACATTCCCGAGTCCCTCTGTGGTCCTGGGCGTGATACCCAAAGGCCAGAGCTTAGGCTTTGGGTGTGGAGGCCAGAGGCCAGCAGGAGGCCAGAGGCCAGCAGGAGGCCAGAGCAGGAAGCAGGTCCGTCAGGAGTTAGAGCCCCAATGGCACCGTCTCCGCCTCAGTGAGCACAGAGCGGGCCAGGTGCATGGACCAGGCAAGGAAAGACAGCACCCTGTGGCTGGCACAGATGGCAGCCACCTGCCTTCCCGCAGGAGGCACCTGTCACTGTCACACAGGCTGAGGGGGCGGGGCCTCGAATCCTGGGCTCCTGCCCGCTGAGCCAGATGACCTGGACACCATGGGGCATGTGGCCAGTCCCTTGGGGGGATGCCAGGAGAGGAACCTGTCTGGGGACCACATGGCAGGGTGGAGGGAGGCCAGAGGGGCTGGACAGAGTCAGCGATGACTGGGAGAGGGACAGGGGAAGTGCAGCATTTAGATGGGCAGAACCTTCTGGAAGCTTCTTTCTGGGGCCACTAGAAAGAGGCCTCTCATACTGGCACCGACCCTTACAGCCTCAGGGAAGTGTCTGAAGCCCTGTGTGCTGCGGTGTCCCCACCTGGACAGTGGGTCAGCTGAGCGTGAGGAGGATGGAGAACATGAGCCCCAGAGCCAGGGCCACTCCTCTCTGGACGAGTATCCCATTCCCTCTTCCTGAGGCAGGGGATCAGCCGTACCGGGGCCTGGAGGCCTGAGGCCAGCTCCGGGGACAGTTAAGCTCTCCAGCTCCCAGGGACCAGTGGCCTCATGGCCGGATCACAGCCCTGCCGGCCCTGGCAGCCGATCAGTTGTGATGTCCCCACGCAGTGGGCAACTTGGCTTGATGGACAGGGCCACCTTCAAGGCCAAGTGGGGGCCACCAGGGCTGCACTGGACACAAGAGGAGCCTGTGGGGGCAGGCGAGGGCTCTGTTGGGCATGTCAGCTGACAATTCTGGGACAGGGCCACCTCCAGGGGTGGCTCTGTGTGTTCGAGGCCAGGGTGGAGCAGGGTCTGGGTCTCCAATCCTCCCTCGCTGGACACCTCTGGTTTTCTTCCTCTATTTGGTTCCTCAACAGCTTGTGCGTTTACGAATCTTGGGGGTCCCCGAGGTTGGGGACAGGGACCAAGGCCAATGCAGGCCACAGAGCAACATAAGGGACCTCTGTAGCCATGGGTTCCATACTTGAGGGCTCTGCCAACTGCAGATGGAAAGTGTTAGGCCGTCTGCACTATACGGACATGTGCAGACCTGTCCCTGTCATTGTCCCCGAGACAATACGGTCCACCAACGATTTACATGGCACTTAGATCGCATCAGGGAGCATGAACCATCTGGAGGGTAATTTGAAGTCCTCTGGAGGACGGGCTGAGGCTCCATGCAAAACCTAAGCCACTTACCCAAGGAACTTGACCATGTGCAGGTTTTGGTACCTGTGGGGGTGCCTGGAACCCCTCCCCAGAGGACACTGAAGGACCGCTGTTGTCATACTGGTTGGGGGGTCCCTGTGGGCCAGAGGATGTCACACTCTCCCCCATCTCTACAAGAGGACGGGGCTGGAGAGAGGTGTCCCCCATGGTTCCCTCCTGCCGTGGGGACCTCTCCCTGACCTTCCAGGGCCCTGGGCCAGGCCTTCCCAGCTGGTCGCAGGTCTCAACTCTCTGCATGTCCTTGTCCCTGGGCCCCTTCCTGAATGTTGGTCCCTTGGCACCGGAGGAAACACTTGGCCCCAGGCTGGCGGAGATCCCCGGCTTAGGCGGGCTCTGGATCCCCAGCTTAGCTGACTCCCCGAGGCCCAGGGGAGATGCTTGGCAGGGAGGCTCCCATCCTGCCCCTGGTCACCTTCCAAACTGAGGTCTGGACCTGGCTGGGTGCCGGCTGCCGGGAGGAGCACTATTTAAAGAGCCATCCCCCGGCTGCCCCCAGCCTGGTGCAGCCACAAGGAGACTCCAGACCATGGTAGGACAGGCGGCTTCGCCTCCCGCTGGGCCACGTCCCTGCGTCCGGCTCTACCCAGGGAGCTCAGCTCAGGCCGTTAGGGCTGACCTTTAGGATGCCCGAGCCCATCCTTAATTCTGACTTCCTTCCTCAACTCCATCTCCTTGACCTTGACTTTGCATTTCTAACCTTTACCTTTAGCTGGGACTCACCCTGACCTTGACCTCATTCCTTTCACTGATATCTTTGACCTTGACCTGATGGGCCTGGTCTGACCTCAATGTCTCAAGGGGTGGCAGTCGGTCCACGTGGGTTCTGATTTGGGTCTCTGCTTTCCTGGGTGTGGTGGGGGCTGCAGAGGTGAAAGCAGGGGGGGGGGGGCGGGGCAGAGCGGGGACTGGGGGCTGCCAGTGGAGGCCACCACTCTGCCCCTGCTGCGGGGACACAGCTCCTGTTGGGGTCTGGGGTGGGTATTGCAGACCGTGTGGCTGCCAGAGTGCCAGGTCCCCCGGCTCACCTTGGCTTTGCCCTTCAGGCCCCAGGGGCTCCCCTGCAGCTGCCCGCTGCGGGCCCTCAATCTTGCTCTTGTGAGCCTGGCTCTCACCGGCCTTGTTAGCCCCTCACAGCCTGAGACCTCGGGCTCAGCACCCTGCTCCCTCGGCCACCCTCTGTTGATCACCCGTCTCCAGCTGCACTGGACGCTCTGGAGCCAAGTCCAGGGCCTGGCTCTGGGCCTGGGAGATCAGGCACAGGGCTTGCCTGGGGGTCAGCAGGTCAGCAGAGGGTCAGGTAAATGCTCTGGTGCCCGAGGCCGGCATTCTGTTGGCTTTATCCATGGGGAAAACCAAGGCTCAGAGAGGG
Source organism: Marmota flaviventris (assembly GCF_047511675.1). Classification (NCBI taxonomy): domain Eukaryota; kingdom Metazoa; phylum Chordata; class Mammalia; order Rodentia; family Sciuridae; genus Marmota; species Marmota flaviventris. Next base: position 29,542,689 of record NC_092516.1, read on the forward strand.
TAGTGTGTTTCTGAACATCACAGAGCCTGTGAGCAGCGAGGCCTGAATTAAAACCCGGGCTGGAGTGACCCACTTCTTCCCCAGGTGTCCCTCTCAGGGGACTCTTACTTTCAGGGACCCATAATAAAGGGGAAGTGACGAGACGGCTGGGCTGTTGAGGGCCCTGGCCTCATGTCCCCCCTCTGTAGCTGGACAAGATCCCTTCCTCCCTTGCTGAGCTCTGGGCCACCTTAGGACCTCGTGTGCAAGGCTGGACGGGGGTGGGGGGTGGCACACCGAGACGGAGAGCAGGTCTGAGAGAGAGAGAGGGCAGAGTACCCTGCAGACGGAAGTGATCCTTTTTTATTAATCGGAGGGAAATGTCTGTGTAATTATGGGAGACGGGCTCTGTGGGGAGCTTTTTTCTTTACGATGTCTGAAGGGATTTATAATATTACAGAGGTTTTACAGCATCCTGACGTCCCAGCCACCCTGCCAGCCCCCTTTCAGAGGATTAGTGGAGACAAAGCACCCAGTAAAAGCTAATTATAAGTCAGCCGGGTGCTGCTGCTCCTGCCTGGGCCCAGGAGCCAGAGGGAAGAGGGGGCGAGGGCGCCATGGGGGCCGGGGAGACCACACAGGCACTGGGCGGGGGCAGGGGGCAGGGAAGCCCGCAGGGGGCGCTGGACAGGCCCGGGAGCCAGGTGGTGCAGGCTGAGCTGGGGGGAGCCCAGACCTCCACCTCTCCCTCCATGAGGCCAAGGACAGGCTCTTTCAAGGACCAACTTGGGGACGGGCTCTGGGAAGTCCCCTGGGGCATCCTGGGGACATAGCTTTCACAAATGCCGAGTGGTGGGCTCTCAGGTACCAGGATCATCTGAAAGAAGCCCTTGGAGGCAGGAAGGCCAGCCAGAGACCCAGGGCTGCGTCCACGTGGGTGGCCTGCGGTCCCCCGTGTGCCTAGGTGGGACCTGACTTACGGAGGCTATGACCAAACATGGACTGATCCCGCTCTGAGCCACATCTGGGGTGGGCCCCGAGAGACCACCGATGGGACAGAATGGGTGTCACCCCTGAGGTCTTAGGTGGGCAGACAGCCACGGGGAGGGGAATGACAGGACAGGGTGGTGTGTGCTCTGGAGGGCGTCAGGCCCAGAACAGAGCAGGGCCTGTTGGTCTGACCTCGTCTGACCTTGTGGGGGCAGGAGGGCTTCCTGGAGGCTGGGAAGGCGTCCGGGACACAGGGGAGGGGGCAGGGCAGTTCAGAGGGGGCTTGGGGAAGTGGGGGACCCAGGTGGGAGGGAGAGGACGCTTTGGAAAGTGGCAAGGGACAAACCCTGAGAGCACTTGGGAAGCTTTTAGCAGCTGGACAAGGCCAGATTCCAGGGTCCCCGACACGGTGCAGACAGAAGTGCCCTGTGCCACTGGGGTAGCCAGGTGGGGTGGGGGCAGGTAGGAGGCAGGTGCCTGGCCCTGCGGGAGGTGGCGGGGAGGGCTCCGCAGGCCTCCTGCTGGACTGGCCAACCCTCGGCTTCCCGGGAGCCAGGTCTGTGTGCTGCGGGCACCAGGAGGCGGGAGTGTCCTCCAGGACTCGGTGCTCGGGAGATGAGGCTGGGCTGGGCTGACCTCCCGAGGAAGGGGCAGCTGCAAGGCCTCACCTGTTCCCGACAGGCACCCAGGAGGGCCCGGAAGAGGGTGGACGGCGGGGCCAGCTCCAACGTCTTCTCCATGTTCGACCAGTCCCAGATCCAGGAGTTCAAGGAGGTTGGTCGGCTGCCCCAGGGGACGAGGCCGGAAGGGCACAGGGTCCGGGGTGGCCGGGGGCTGCCCGAGTGTGTCCTCATTCTCCTGGGCCACCCTGGTGTGCCCCAGAGCTGGAGCCGGGTGACGCTGCCCTCCCTGAACCTCAGCTGCGCTGGCTGTGTGACTCGGCCAGGCCTTTCTCCTGAGCCGGGCTTCCCTCTCTGTAAATGGGGGCGGCGGAGAGCCTGAGGGGGGGACAAGCACGGGCCACTGGGTGCTCCAGAGGATGACCACGGCCCTCGGACTCTGGGCAGCCAGACCGGGCAGCTGGGGACCCGGGGGCCCTGGCCGAGGTTCCCGGCCGCCGTTGGCAGGAGCGGTGACGGGGCCCGGCTGGACGGGCTGAGGGTGGCTCAGTGCTGGTCTCTGCCAGGCCTTCACCATCATGGACCAGAACCGGGACGGCTTCATCGACAAGGAGGACCTGAGGGACACGTTCGCGGCCCTGGGTGGGTACTCCGCGGCCGGGCGCCTGGCCTGGGGTGGAGCCGACCTGGGCCACCAGGCAACCTGGTGTGGCGAGGGGGAGCTGGGGTTGGGGTGCTGCTGGGAAGGTCGGGGATGACTGGGGAGCACGGGGGACCCGGGGCCGGGAAGGGCACTACCAGGGTGGAACAGCCTGTGTGAAGGACGGGGGCACAAGGGGTCCAGACAGCCAGTGGGGGTCCAGAAGTGGGGGCAACTGCCAGGGAGGGGTTAGGCACTGATGGGGGCGGGGGTTAGGGGACACAGCCAGGCCACTCTGGATGTGCCTTGAGCCTCGGCCACCTGAGTGTCCACCTGAGCCAAGAGGCCAGGGCCCCCTGCAGCTCCCGAGGTCCGTTCCTTATCTGAATGGAGGCCCAGGAGACGGAGGGCTGAACGTCCCCGCAGCAGGTCGGGCTTTAGGGACGGCAGAGCTGGGACGCCTGAGGGACCCTCCCTGGCTGGCTAACCCTAACCCCCAGGGCCCCGCCCTGCACCCTGACTCCTCTTTGCCCCCCCCCCAGGCCGCATCAACGTCAAGAACGAGGAGCTGGAGGCCATGGTGAAGGAGGCCCCGGGGCCCATCAACTTCACCGTCTTCCTCACCATGTTTGGGGAGAAGCTCAAAGGTGAGCCGGGGCCAAGGGAAGGGCGGGTTAGCCAGCCGCTGGTGGCCCTGACACCTGGTCACCACGGCTGGGAACAAATGGCCCCAAGCACCAGCCCCTGGTGCACGCACCCTGCCTCAGGCCCCCTCTGGCCTGCACGGTGGAGGTCACTGTCACAGTCCCTGCCTCGCGTGGCCTTGGCCCACCATGAGGACAGCCCCATCGCCACTCCCAGCTTCTCCCGCCACCTGCCTGCTCTGCCCCACTGTCCCCAGCTGATGGGGCTGGTGCCCAGGCAGAGAGACCTTGTCCGGAACGGGTTTCCAAAAATGACCGCCACCCGCTCCAGGTCTGGCTACTCACCTGGGCTTGTTCTGAAGCCACTGCAGCCCCCCGGGAAAGGATCAGGGGACTCTTTCCACAAATGATGAGTCAGAGGAGGCTCAGAGAGGTTGTGACACCTGACCAGGAGCCTCAGCAAGAAAGTGGCCAGGAGGGGGCCCCACCTGGGACCCTGGCTCTGATGGGGGCTCCCCTGAGACACGGAACCAGCTTGTGGAGGCCGGTGGCTGTCCCTAGCCTTTTTCTCTCCGGGCCCCAGGGGCCCCTGAAATGACATCCCCAAGCATGAGGGTCTGTGGCCGGCCTAGTTGAGGCTCCGGCTGCCCTGGAGGTGGGTGCTGTTGCTGCAAGAGCGCAGAAGCCCAAGGGGACCAAGCTGGGGGACACACGGGTGACCCAGCTGCTGGCTCTACCCTGAGCAGGGAGGCGGCCTCCATCTTTGATCCCAAGGAATGTGACCGAGATACTTATTAATGCCTGGTGGGAAGCCAAGCCAAGTGGCCTTGGGTGACCAGGGTGGACGGCTCAGGGGCCTGGACAGTAGGCGAGGCAGGGTACAGCCTGCCTGGGCGTGAGGCCTGCGTCAGGTGCTGTTCCCTGAGCCCCTCCGGGCACCAGGGGGATGAGAGGCGCTCTCCGCCCCGATGGCCGGCCTGTCCTGCAGATGGAGAGACCGAGACTGCGGCTCCGGCTGGGCTGGGGCCGGGCTGGCCATGTGACCAGGCCTGGTGGGGCGGCAGGGCTGCAGCTTTTCCTCATCTGTGCAGGGACACTGTCCTGTCATGCGAACTTGGCCAGGCCCGCGTGAGAGGCCAGCAGCCTGAAGGGCGGGGGGCGGGTAGCCACCCCTTTCCCACTAATAGGGACAGGAGACTTTGTCACGAGGTCCCCATCAGCAAGGATGAGAAGCAGTCCCTCCGCAGCCAGTTTTATGAGTTTGTAGGCCCCAGAGCAGAGGCCCGCTCTAGGGAGGAGGCCAGGGTGAACTGGAGGCCAGCAGCTGGGCCTGGACTAACGGAGTCCAGCTTACCATCCTCACTCAGGAGGAGGCCGGGGCCGGCCACAGACCCGCCCAGCCCAGGCCTCTTTAGAGACCACTTTCAGCTGACTGACCTCGGAGACCAAGACCTCCCAGCAGAGGCCACCCCAGCCCCCAGCCCCGGCCTTTGACCTCTGCACCCCCACCAGGTTGGCCACCGCTGTCCTGCTGCCTGACCAACCTGAGGGCCCCAGCCCTGCTCCAGCAGGACCTCCTCTGGGCACTCCAGGCCAGCTCATGCCAGGCTCCGTCCCTGGGACCAGCCTCACCTTGACCTGGATGAGCGTCCAGCCTGCAGGGGAGACAGAGTCTGCCCCGGTCTGCTGGGGGAGGCAGGTGGCGGGAGGAGGAGGGCACTCCAGAGGTCCCCAGGGTATGTCACACCCGCCTTCTCTTAGGGAGCCTCAGGCAGGCGGTGGACTCTCTCTGGACCTCAGTTTCCTCTGAGGGCCACTGAAGCCCGTGGTGGGTACCAGAATATATCTTCTAACGACAGCTTTCCCCAAAGCCACGCCAGTGATAAAACCAAAACTGCTCTGGCCACACTGCCACCACGCCTGGGTGGGTCAACCCTGCAGACCCTCCAAGGCCACTGTCCAAGCCCCGAGTACAGAGCTCTTCTTCCTCCATAGCCTCTGGGCACAGCTTGGGTCATACGTGAGCCCCAGAGCTGCCACCATTCAGATCTCAGTGATCATGCAAGAGCAGTTTGAAGATATTGGGCAAGTCACGTAACTTCTCTGAGCCTCAGTTTCTTCATCTATAAGATAGAGCCAGGAGAGTTAAGCACACAGCTGGTGCCCAGGGTGTCCAGGTACACGTGCCTGACCTCACCCACCCACAGTGCTGCTGTCTAGTATCCCTCTCACTTCCCTGCTCTTGCTTCGAGTGGCTTGGCCCTCCCCGTGGAGCAGAAGTTGGGAGCCATAGGAGGGGCCCCCACCTCCCACCCCTGCCCACCTGGCACCTGTCTCTCCACCTTACGGCTTTCCCTGCCCCGTGTGCTGCTGCTAGGCACGGACCCAGAGGAGACCATTCTCCACGCCTTCAAGGTGTTCGACACCGAAGGGAAGGGATTCGTCAAGGCTGACCTGTGAGTGCGCTGGGGTGGGTCCTGGGGGGAGGCAGCCCCTTCCCTTTCCCACCCAGAGTCCAGCCCAGCAGGGGCAGCACCCTGTCAGGAGACCACTGCCCAGTCCAGCCCCTCCTGGGCCCCTCCCCCTCTCTGGGCCCCAGCGTCCCCCTCTGCAGGGTTGTGGGATTGGAAAGGAGTTGTGAGAGGTCACTTGGGGGTCTTCCCTGTCGTGGGGAAGGAGGCAGAGGGGTCCTTGAAGGAGACTCCAGGTGGCCTGGTTGGGATGGTGGATACTGAGCATGGGGTAGGGGGTGCAGCGCCTGGGTGGGGGCTCACTCCCCAGCCGGGACCCCGGTCTGCTCTGGGAGCATGGGAGTCCTGAGAGCCCCTCCCTGTGGGTGCAGGGGGCAGAGCCCCAGGCGGGGAAGTGGCAGCCTACCCAGGCCCTGGGGCTGTGTCAACTCTGATCTGTGCCCACGAGGTCCCTTCTGAGCCTGGCTGGGCCTGGGTTGGTGGCCCTGGGCAGGTGAGATTCCTCCCCCCCCTGCCCCCACAGGCTCAGGCCACCTGACCATGACCATGGTTGGGGGTGGTTTTACGGAGTCCTCACTCGGAGTCTCGCCCTGGGGTGGAGGGGAGGACGGTTGGTTCCATCTCACACGATCTCACCCAAGAGCGTGAGTCAGACTCCCGGGTACCGCGGGACGGTCGAGGGCGTCCGTGTCCCCCATTTTCCATTCCCTCCGAGGGCCTGAGGCTCCCACTTCCATCTTGGGGCCAGGGGAGGCACCTGGGGCCCCCACCCAGCCTGGCCTGGCCCAGCCCCCTACTCTCTCCCACCCACTGAGGACAGGGCTGGGAGGAACCCATCAGGGACCCAGTTTGGGAATGGAAGGTGCCTCCCCAGGCCACGGGACCTGGAGGAGGTGGCTGCTGGCCAGCAGGCCACAGAGGAGGCTCTGGTTGAAACAGCGTCTGTGACGAGTCCCCAGCTCAGGGAGTTGGAAACTGTGACTGTCCCAGAAACATAAATAATGGAAAATGTGCGTCGGCACCGAGTGGGGCCTGCCTTGCAGGCACCAGGGGACACTCTGGGACACGGGGCCTGGCTCAGCCCTCTGATCATCCTGTCCGTCCACCAGCCAGTCCCCCATCCTGGCAAGGTCCCTCAGTGCCAGGGGATCCGTCCCTTTGTGTGCAGGCTCCAGGTCCCACCGCGGGCCGCTCCTCTGCCCCCAGAAGCTGCTCTCCTGACGCCCAGAGGGATGCCCCCCACTGTCTCTCTGTGGGATGTAGGGCAAGCCATAGCCCCCCAGCCTCAGCGTCCCCCCCAGTGAAAGGGGGATCCAGTCCCCGTTTCCCAGGTCCCAGAGGGGCCGGGCGTGGGCAGGCTGTCCTGTGCTCTAGGGCAGCATCTGAGTGTCTGTGAAATGCTACGCAGATGTCAGCAAAAGTCACCATCTAGACACAGAAGTCTACAGATGCCCAGGTCCTGGGCATCTTCCCTCAATGACCTTCTTTTTGGTATCAAGGATTGAACCCAGGGGCACTGAACCCCTGAGCCCCATCCCCAGCCCTTTTTAAATATTTTATTTAGAGACAGGGTCTTGCTCAGTTGCTTAGGGCCTCACTTTTGCTGAGGCTGGCTTCGAACTTGCAATCCTCCTGCCTCAGCCTCCCCAGCTGCTGGGATGACAGGCGTGAACCGCCGTGCCCCGCTTCAATGACATTAGTAGGTTGTCAACACACCCTGGGAATCAGAGTGGCTCCAAGGTCATGATGGGGTCTCAAGGTCATCCATCTAGTCCCCACCTGCTGCTGGGCTCTCAGGGAGAGCCTGAGTGACAGAGGAGGGGGGAGTGCTCAGAGAGCTGTCTGAGGGCTGGGAGCGCCAGCCCCAGATTGGTGTCCTCCGGGGTCAGGACTCCCCGGTCCCCATCACCCCTGGGATCTGCATGCCCACCTGGGGCAGCCCTTCCCCTGGACATGATGGGCGTCTCTCCATGAGCAGCATCAAAGAGAAGCTCATGACCCAGGCCGACCGGTTCAGCGAGGAGGAGGTAGGTGTGGGCTTTGGGGCACGCGGGTCCCCTGGCCTCGGGGCAGCGCTGCTCCAGGCTGACCCCCGGCTGCCTCCCCAGGTCAAGCAGATGTTCGCGGCTTTCCCGCCCGACGTGTGCGGCAACCTGGACTACAGGAACCTGTGCTACGTCATCACGCACGGCGAGGAGAAGGACTAGCGGACGGGGTCCCCCGCTGAGCTGGCAAAGACGGGGAGCGTTCCCGGGGAAGGCCCCCCTGTCCCACCGTCCTGCCCAGGCAGGAATAAATGCCACTGAGGCCTGAGCCTGTGTGACGGTGGTCACTGGGGAGAACTTTCCCATCGGGTTGGTTTTTCCGAACTCTTTGGTCCCTGGCTTTGCTGGGCTGTCCCTCGTGGCTGGTTTAGCGCTGATTGACAGCTCGAATGCTCCCCGGCTGGGCCCCGGGACAGGGCCTTTGTCTGTGTGGCTCTAACTGAGCACCTAGTGCGTGGCAGGGCCTCTGCCAGTCCCCGGGTCGTGAAGGGGAGCCGGACGTATCGGTGGGCAGGAGGATCACCCTGACTGCGGTGAGGGAGATGGTTACAGGGGATAGAAAGGGGGACAGAAAAACCATGGGGAGGGGAAGGGGCAGGTAGGAGCTGGGCATGGCAGAGTGGGAGAGGAGGCAGGGAGAGCCCAGGGGTGTTGAGAGGGCTGGAGAAGACTTCTTGAACAGGACACTCAGACACAGGATACAAAGATCACGGAATAAGGCCAAGTGCCGTGGCACAACCTGTGACTGCAGCAGCTCGGGAGGCCGAGGCAGGAGGATCTCCAGTTCAAGGCCAGCCTCATTAACTCAGAGAGGCCCTAAGCAGCTCAGCGAGACCCTGTCTCTAAATAAAATACAAAGAAAAGGGTGGGTTTGGGGTTGTGGCTCAGTGGTTAAGCACCCCTGGGTTCAATCCCCGGTACCAAAAAACAACAACCCAAAACTGCAACACGGTCCGGGTCCAGCTCAGTGGCTAAAATAAAGAGATGGGCAATCTCAAGTGTTGGCGAGGAAGGTGACTAACAAGTCAGCCCCTCGGGGACACTGTCCGTGTCTATTTGTGTTAAAGGTGTGCAGATCCCAACCCGGCTCTCCCACTCCTGGGTTTGTGACACCTATCACATGTCCATCAGAGGACATGGTGGGGACTTGCAGAGTTACAATAGACCCCAAGGGGAAACCACACAAGCACCCCTCAGGGCAGCCCTGATGCAAAGGCCACAGCACTTCTGGGCACGGGAACCGAGCCCAGCAAGACAAGGCAGCTTCAGAGACACACAGTGACTTGGCGATACCCGTTCGTGTCATCTTGCAGGGAGAAGGAAGTCTTCTGTATCTAAAGCCAAGTCTGTTTATTGAGATACAGCTTACACACCATCACACCGACCGTTCTAGAGTGGCTTCGGGTGTAATCACGAGGGTGTCCATATCCACAGCATTCCGTCACCCCACCAAGAAGCCCACTAGCAGTTGTTCCCATTCTTCTGGCACCCTAGTGGCTGGAAACCCGGATGTGAACCTATGGGAAAGACCATCAGGCTGAACCTGAAGAGGGGTGCGCAGCGGGTGCCTTGCTACACGTGTGCAGGTCCCAGAACGCTCGAGGGCCTTTTCTGAGGAGGGTGGAGGACCCCTGGGATTGAGGGGTGCGGGAGGAATCACCGTGCCCAGAGCGAGCCCGGAGGAGAACTGGCTGTGGGGAGAGAGGTGGAACGGGGTTGGCGACCCACTCAGCAGGCAGCTGGGAAACCCAGGAGGTGACGAATGTCACGTCTACAGCTCTGAACCCGCAGCAGAGTCAGGGCCTGGGCGCGCCTATGCTGTCCCGGCTGGGAGACCAGAGGATGGGCACAGTCAGGATGAGAGGGGAGCCAGGCACAGTGGAGCACACCTGTAATCCCAGCAGCTCGGGAGGCTGAGGCAGGAGGATGGTGAGTTCAAGTTCAGCCTCAGCATCTTAGCGAGGCCCTAAGCAGCTCAGCGAGACCCTGTCTCTAAATAAAATATGAAAGGGGCTGGGGCTGGGGCTCCGTGGCTGAGCGCCCTGGGGTTCAGTCCCTGGTACAAAAAACAACCACAACAAGATGGCTGAGGGGGGCACACAGGCCTGTGGCCTTGGCAGGGCTGTCCTGGTCCTCGGCCTGCGTGGGCTGTTCTTATCTCCTCTGTGGGAGCTCGAGGAGGAAACTGAGGCCCGGGTCTTGCCCAGGGTCCGTGGTGGAGCTGGGCGTGGGGCCCGCGCTGGCTCTCCACGCAGGACGCACCAGGAGCCACACGTCACAGAGAGAGCAGGCACCTTGCTCCCCAGCCCCTGGGTCACAGGGACATGGCTCCGCCCCCCTCCTCGGGAGCTCTCTGAGACTTGGCCTTCCTGGAAACCGTGGCCCCGCCCGGTCTCTGCCACAGACAAGCTGCCAGACCTGTTGGGGGCCCACGGAACCACCTGAGCCAAGGCTGGAGGGAGGGGTCACCTGGGTCACCAGCGCCTGCCCGAAGCTCAACTCCCAACAGCCCCGAGGCCTGCCAATCCGGAGAGCCCGTACGCCTGGGCCACGGCAGCTGGGGAGGCCAGAGGGACTTCAGAAGGCTCCGGGAGACTCCAGCCTTCCACCGTCCACTCACTTCACCTGTCCCCGGCCCAGAGTTGATTCAGGACACCACTGCCACCTCCTGTCCTCAAGGCCTCTGTGCAGGCTGCAGGGCAGGGTGGGCCCCAGGACTCTGAGTGGCCCAGGCCAGGTGTGGGGCTGCTGGAGACGCATCGAGCTGCCTGCGGATGGCCTCCTTCCCAAGAGGGGGTTCCCTGGTGGCCGTGGCTGCCCCTGACCCGGGTCCTCACCAGTGACCTTCTGCCGCCATGACTCCGTCCGTGTCCCCGGCAATGCCTGGGCTGGCTTTACCTGGCCCCGATGGGTCCCCTGGGTCCTGATCTAGGCCGGGCTTCTGGGGCACTGCAGGGGCCTAGCCTCCTAGGGCTGGGGTTGGGCGGGGACTTCTGAGACAAACAGACAGACGACTGCAGTCCCAACGGAGAGAGGCCAGGACGGGGGATGAGGAGGAGGTTGGAGACAGTGTCCTGGGGTGTGTGTTAGTGGACACAGCGTCTGTCCTGAGTCAGAACTGGAATCACCTTTCTAAAGGTATGAGGGCCCCTGGCTGGCCTCCTTGACCCAAACTCACAGTCCCCTGGGCTCTGGACTCCCACTGCAGAGTTTCACTTGCTTGCCCGAAAGTCCCATTTCTTCCTGCCCCAGGGCCTTTGCTCATGCTCTTCCCTATGTCTGGATCCCTGCCCTGCCCAGCACCAGCTGCCCCCTAGTCCACTCTGGCCTCAGCTCAGTGGTACATACTCACTCTCCGAGTGCTTTCAGGGCATCAGCTACTTTTGTCAGGGAGCTGTCAAAATAGTGTCTGTCTCCAGCCAGCCTGGTGGCCCACTCCTGCACTTGGGAGGCTGAGGCAGGAGGATCAGAAGTTCAAGGCCAGCCTCAGCAAGCTTAGTGAGACCCTGTCTTAAAATAAAAAAAGGGACTGGGGATGTGGCTCAGTCTTAAAGCAACCTTGGGTCCATACCCAATACCCCAAACAGGCTGTGTCTCCCCACAGTGCCATAGGATCCTGGGGTGGAGACAGGGTGGAGTGTGCCCGCTGCGGTGCCCCCAGCACCCCACACAGGGCCTGGCACATAATAGACTCTTAGAAAACCCTTGATCAAAACCAGGAGGCCCAGAGAGCCGAGCTGACTGGCGTGAGTCATCTGGAGGCCACTCGGCGGCTCTGGGCCTCTACCAGGACACTGGGGCCCAGAGGCTGAGGCTGGAACTTAGCTGACCCTCCCTGGGTCCCCACGGGACCTGCTCTGAGTGTCTAGGCCTCTGTTTCCCCTTGAGCAGGCGGAATCCCGTGGCCCTTGGGGTCTCAGACCTCCAGTTCCCAGGAGGGGTCCTTCTCGGGCGACCTGGTGGCTGTGCTGCCTGTCAGGGGACCTGGCTCCTGAGCTGGCCACACTGGCTCTCCTAACATTCTTGGTGGCCCCGAGCAGGCCTGGTGGGGAGGTGAGGGGCAGCAAGCCGGGCAGGGCGTGGCAGGCCTTGGCTGCCCAGGAGCTGGAGGGGGCTGGCCCTGCCCTGGCCCTGGCTCCCGGGGCCAGCTGCATCTCATTGCGGATAACGAGCCCAGCGAGACGCCTGTGTCCGGGCATCTCATTTTCCACTTGGGATCCATCAGCCAGGGCCGTCGGACAGTGGCCCCCGTGTAAATCATGAGGGGGTCTCTGTTAAGAGAAATGGCAAATTCCTTCCACCCCTGTGGCTGCTAAATTGACTTCCCTCCTGGCGCTTGCTCAAGAATGGCCGAGTCCTTTGAAGGGCCTTCCAGGACGGACCCCAGGGGCTTGGAGCCGGCTGGGCGGGGAATCTCCCTGGGAGCCTCCGCTGACCGCAGGAGGGCGGGGCTCCTCAGGGACAGTGCGGCGGGGAGAGGCCCTGCCTGACACCGGAGTCCACGTCCCTGGTGTCCACGGCACCCCTGGGGGAGGCTGCACCTTTTCACAGCCAGGGAGGGGCTGGGCTGGGCTGGGGCAGGGGGACATGGGGGATCTTATCCCTGACACCAGAACTCAGAGCGATGAGACGTCCCCATGGAATTCCAGGCTCCAGGGGTGGCGGAGGCACGTGGAGAGGTTCTGAGGGGACATGGGCAGCCACAGAGGGAATGTTATCCATGCATGCCGCCGGGAGCCCTGGGCTGGGCTGGACCTCTGGGACCCTGAGGGCCTGCCTCTCTCCCCGGGGCCCTCAGGTCTCCGTGGATGAAGCTGGGGAGAAGCCCTGTGGGGGACTGGAGTAGCTCTTCCAGGAGGGAGACCCTGGGCAAGTCACTGACCTCGCTGGGACTCAGTGTCTCCATCTGGAAGGTAGAGGCCACGCTAGTGCTGACCTCCCCGGGTGGACCCTGCCTTCCAGCAGGCCGGGCGTGGGGGACCCCCTCCAGCCCACCGAGCTCCAGGGAAAGGTGGCATCACGGCCGACAATGACATCAGGATGCACAAGGGACCCAAGGTGGTAGCGAGGTGGACAGATTGGAGATGGACCAAAGGGCAGGGGGAAGACCAGGACTGCGTAGGACAGGCTGAGAGTCCCCCCACTCCACTAGAGCGACATGATTTGAAAAGTGACTTACTGATCCAGATGACAGGTGCAAGGCCAGGAGAAAATGAGGAATGGGGCAGCACTGTCCAGCCTGGAGGGCTTCCTGGAGGAGGCACAGCTGAGTGGGTGGGAGAAACTCAGGGGAAGGTGCAGGAGGGGGGGCCTCCTTCCAGGAAGGCTCACTGAGGAGAGGGAGGGCTCCTTTTGGGGCTGGAGGGCCTGGGGGGTCCTATTCCCCTTAACAGTCAGAGAGAGGCTGGGGGTGGATGTCCTTCCTGGGGCAGTCCGCCAGCCAGAACTGACCATCCTGCTCTGTTTTCAGGGTATTTTTCTGGTTTCCTTCTATTTATGGCCTGTAGGGCTAGCTTTTCGTTTTTGGAAGTGAGTTTTATTTTTTTTTTTAATACATAAAATCTTTCTTTAAAATAAATGTATGTGCTCAAGTCGATTTCAGGAAAAGATGAACATAAACGACATTTAGACAAAAATCACTAAGTAGGGACCACGATCACTGAGGTTTGGAAGAACTGAGTTCTAGGGAAGAGGCCAGGAAAGGCCATCCTGCAGGTGAAGGCTGTAGAACTCTCCAGAACGTGGATTCCAGACTTCGCGTTTTCCACGTAGTCAATTTTCTTGAACTCAGATCTCCTTGCACAAGCAGCTTGATCCTGGGTCCCACAAAGGCGGTGGGGCCAGGGGAGTGTGGCTGCCTGCTGACAGACAGACAGGCTCCCAGACATAGGCACACTGGTGGCCCGGCACAGACAGAAGCTCAGAGTTGGTCTTTCTGAAGCCAAGCTCCCGGAGGACCTCGGGAGCCTGCTCTGCGCAGCTTTGCACACGCGCCTGGCCTGTTCCTGAGGACGGCCCAGGGCACGCCCACTGCCGGACCACGCCCACCACATTGCCACGCCCATCGCCATGGCCACGCCCGCTCCCCCCTGCCCTCCTGGCCTGCTGCTCCTGCTGGGTGTGACTCAGGGCTCTATCTCTTGCTGGCCCCATTCCGGGCGGGGCCCTTTGACTCTTCCTTGGTTGAGTTGAGGCCCAGGTTGCACTTGACCTACGCAGAAGCCACCGCCAGCCTCTCCCCTTGGGGTCCGCAGGCAGGGCTAACCTGAGGCCACCCAGCACAGGGATGCGGTAGCCAGAGGAGCTCATGGCATCTGAGGGGACATTGGTGGAGCTGTCTCAGTGAGGACAAGTAACAGCATGGCCCTCTCAGCCCAGCAGGGCTGGGTCCCACTTTCTGGGAGACAAAGACAGACAAGCGCAAGGCGGAGGGGTCAGGGTGGTGTGGGGGGAGGCTGGGGACTGCGCCTGTGGGCAAGGCAGGGATTCCCTGTGTCCTTCCCTGTTCCTCGGAGGCGAGGGAGCCTGGCTCAGGGACCCCAGAGGGCAGGGTTGGGCACTGCCTGGGAGCCGCAAGGACCCAGGGCTGGGACTGTCTGAGGACCAGGACAGGCTCTCTGCCAGCGGAGCCACTGAGGGACAAGTGCCCATTAGGGAGTGAACTTCCTGTGACTGGAGGTATGCAAGCCAGGGCTGGTGGCTGCAGGCAGGAACGGGTGGGCGTTCCTCAGGTCGACATGCCCCCAACCCATCGCCTGGCCCAGCCAGTTAGAGCCCACCCAGCCTGGACCACTCAGTACCCAGTGAACAGGGGAGGAAGCCAAGGCCCAGGGCAGAGCTCCCCATCCTGACTGCAGACCCTCATGGCCTGGTTGTCCCCTTCATCTGACCTTGTCACTCCTGCACATGCTCAGAAATGTCCTGTCCAAGACCTGTGATTGGGGCTCTGGAGCTACTGTGTGCCTTGGGGGTGGGGACCAACCTGTCCACATGGGGCCTCTTGGGTAGTGACCAGGGCCTATAAGGGGGGGGGGGGGGGTTCCGGTCATCTGGGGACTCAGGGCTCCTTGCATCAGGCAGAGAGGGGTCATGCTGGGCTGAGCAGGTCCGGCCTATGGGTGCCCCAGACCTCTCTGCTGCCAGGCGGGCTCCGGGTAGGAGTGTCTGGAGGGCGTGGGCCTGGCTGGGAGGGAGAGGTGGCCTGGAGCCACCCTAATCGGGGACTTAGTTTTAAAACTGGTAGTTTCAGCTTCTTGGATTGTCCAGCCACCGTGGGCGGGAGGAGGGCACACCCAGAACCCAGCCAGTTACAGAGAGTGACTGTACCTCTTAGGACTAGGGCCTGGGGAACCTGGGGAGCGGCAGGGGTTGGGGATCTCAGTGGTGGCATTTGGGGTAAGAAAACTCCAGTCCTGGTCCTTAGGCTTTGTGACCTCTAGGCCAGTGACTTAACCTTTCTGGACCTTCATATTCCTCATCAGAGAGACGTGGTGAGGGTATTCGCCTCCTGGGGAACCCCAGCCTGTGCCTGGCCTGTTGGTCAGGGCAGCCCTGTGGCCCCACAGCGCCATCTACTGGCAGCCAGGCAGCTTTGCGGCTCGGGCTTCTCCAGCCTGTATCCTGGGAATGGACCACGTTGGCAGGAACCCTGAGGCCTGGCTTGGAGGAAAACAGCCACAAGGGACAGGTCTGTTGGCACCTGGTTCAAATTTGTCCGCCTAGGGTTCCTCTTCTCATAGGCCTTAAGAGCCCAGTGCCATAGCCAGAGCCAAGCACCATTCAGGAACCCGGACAGCCCCCTGGCTGATGTTGGGGATGGAAGATGTCCCTCTATGGCTCCACCTGTGTCGGCCGGGCATGTCCTGAACACTCTATCCCCTCTGCCATCCCCAGCTTCTGGACTGCACAAGGAACCCCGTTGCACCTCCAGATGATTCTGTCCAGTGCCTCTGGCCTCTCTCTTCCTCTCCCCTGTCTGTCCATCGGGTGCTGACTGCCCAGCTTCCTGGCTGCCGTGGTGGGCACCCAAGGACCAAGGATGCAGTACAAGGCGCAGAATCCCAGGACCGTCCCGGGGGCAGCCTGGCCTCCACATGCCCTGGCCCAGCCTGCTCCTGCCCCATGGGCCTCCTGCTTAGTGGAGACCTGCCCAGAGATGCCCTCTTCAGTTCTGTTACGGACGGGGTCTCCTCCTTCCTGCTCTGCCCCCAAGCTGTGCCAGTGCTCATGGGCGCACACGGGCCTCACCAAAGCCTGGAGGTACCATGGGGAGGGAAGTGGGTGCCCCAGAACGCCGTCGCCCAGCGTGGCCGACTTTGGGATGGAATCTCAGATCAGGCTGGGCCCACATAACCCCTAGCTGGGGGCCGGAGACCTTCACTGGAGAGATACCCCTGAGCGAGGGCCATGTCCAGGCAAAACTACAAAAATGAGGGGTGAGCCCCCCGTCATCACTCCGAAGGTCAGGCCTGCCACCCCCTGGGAGGTGGATGGGGTTCCATTTCACAGATGAGGAAGCTGAGACTCAGAGAGAAGAATGTCCTTGGACACTCAGACAGGAATGGACCCAAAGTCAGGGATAAGGACTCTAGGCCTGGTGACCTCCCCACTGCCTGACCCTAAAGCTCGGGTCCCCTGCTTGCTGGGGACTAGGCACCCAGGGCAGGATAGGAGAGGCTGGAGCTGGAGGGGGACTACCCCATTTAGAGCACTTGTGCGCTGTGTGTGCTGGTCAACCTCTCTGAAACCTGCCTTCAGTCTCTGGTACTGTGTTGTTGGGATGGCGGGGTATTGGGTGCTGATATCCCCATTCTGCCAGAGGGCTGTGGCTGTGCAGGGCTGTCTGCCCTCAGATCCTGCTCTCTGCCAGGGGGCAGCCTTCCCACAGTCCAGGGACTTCCTGAAAGCATCTATCTATCTAAATAAATAAATATATATATATATATTTTTTTTCCATAATATCCTGGGGTCCCCCCCTTGCCTAGGGTGATGCGGGCTCTGGGAGTCGGGTGGCTCACTCCCAGCCTCTGCTCCTGAGAAGCTCGAGTCTAAGAAGCCCCGGATGGACTCAGGGTAGCCCGCGGCACTGGCCATGCAGAGTCCTGGGGACAGAGGAGAGAGAAGTCCTCACCACTGGGACAGGAGGAAGCCACACTAGACGTAGATGAGCAAGGCCTGTGGGAGCCGAGGAACACCAGGACAGCCTGTCACTGTTGTCATCATCGTTGTCAAAGTCTTCGTCACTGTCATTGTCAACTGAGTCTAATCAGGAGCAGGACCTAAGCTGAGAGAGGCCGTCAGGGTGGGGGGCAGGACTGGAGGGCTCCAGCCGGAGCAGAGCGTCTTCCTGAAGTGCGCCCCACCCCTGGGGGCTTGGGGAGAAGCGGGCTTTGATTTCCCGGCGGGGAGTGGGTGGGAGGCCTGAGCTGCTGTCCACAGAGATCCACAGAGGCCACTGCGTGAGGCCAGGGAGCGCCCTGCCTGGGACTCCCGCCTGTGACAGCTTGGAAAAGCCCAGGGCTGCCATCTGGTCCCCCCCCCACAGGCGGAGCCAAGGAGGACACCAGGAGGGCAGAGGGCGGCGGCTCCCTTGGTCATCTGGGTTCCATTTCCCCTGGGTCAGGCCTGGCTCCAGGCTGTGCCCTGAGCTCACCAGAAAGAGGCCTCCACTGAGCTGTGGGCCAAGAAGCTCTGGCAGGTTCCACCCAAGATGGAGCCAGCTGCTCCCCTGGCTGGTCCCTTCCCCAGGGCACTGGTAACCATCAGGGGACAAAGCCCAGAATGGGGGAGGCTGGAAGCAAAGTCCCCTCAGCTGGGCCCAGTGTGCAGGGCCGGGGGTCTGGGGTCACCTGTATGCTTTGTCAGAGCCACCACCCTGCCCCATCTGCCCGTGCACCCCACTCCTCCCAGGCCCCCACCGTGGCCCCCTTCTGGGTCCAAACCTTTGAACAGGAGTGGGGTGTCAGGCAGGCCCAGGGATCTGAGGGCCTGTCATTTGTGTCCCCAATCCTGGGCCATCAAAGGCTTCCCAGGCCCTCTGGCGGGCCCCTGGGGTTTCCACGAGGTGAGATCATGCACCTGGACGTGGGGCCCACCCTCCCAGGTCCCTGAATGGGCTTCTTGTTCTCTTTGGCCTGGTTGTCAGCGCCAGGCTGGTGAGCAAGAGGCCACTCTGTGGGCCGCTCCTGCCTGGCCAGAGGCCCTGCCAGGGGACAGGCGGGGGTGGCTGCAGCTCAGGGTTGGCCCTGAACATGGCCACACGTTGGGGGGCCCTGGTCTCTCTGTAGCCCAGGTGCTGGCTGGTGGAGTGTGAGGTGGGGCTGTCCAAGTCCATGTCCAAGTCCTGCACCGTGTGTCCCCCTCTGTGCCTGGGGGACTTGGGCTCCTTCATTTGGTAGCTGGCTTCTTTTGTCTCCCAGGGGACCCAGAGGTGCATAAAGGCTGTGGGGTCCCTTGAGGTGCATCCAGCCCAGGTAGCAGAAGGTCAAGTTCATGGGTCTCAGCCATATGGCCGGGCAGGAGGGCCACTTGTGTGGGGGGCTGCAGAGAATAGGGAAGAGAGTGAACACTGCCTGTGGGGCTGTCACCGAGGACAGGTGGAGGGAGGTGGGGACCAGGAAGCTGTGGCTGGTAGAGCCCCCCAGGAGGGAAGAGGCCTGCAGGTGGGGGGACAGCCCCCTCGCTGCTCCTCATTCTCTTTTCTTGCAACCCTCTCTCCTCTTCTGTCACCCACCTCTCAAGTGCTTTCTTAGCATTCCTGCTATCACTTATCCAATTTTTGCAAACTGGCCATTTTAGACTTTTTCAAACTTTTACATAAATAAATGCATAAGCAAAAACAAAAGTCCACACTGTTTTTCTTTTTAATTTAGCAGACTAAGAATGTAGGTGCCCGGGAATACATCGCATCCTGATATGCAGGCTTTTAAGTTCAAAATGGTGCTGCCTATTTAATGTTCTACAGAAAGCGCTGGGAAACTTTTCCTGTAAGAGGACCATGGAGGAAATAGTTTGGGTTCTGTGGGCCATATGGTCTCTGTCGCCACCACTTGACTCCGCGATTGTCATTGTGAGAGAGCCGCCGCGAACCAAGCATACGTGACCACGGCTGTATTCCAACTCGACGTTATTTGTAGGTACTGTGATTCGAATTGCAAAAAAAAATGTGTGAGCACAGGTCAGAAAATAATATTCTTTTGATTTTTTTTCCCCCATCCATGTCCAAATGTAAGATCACTCTTCCCTGGCAGGCTGTGCAAAATCAGCCATCAAGCGGTTGTCTGTAGTGTTTCAATTCCTATTTTTGAGAGTGCAGAATGATTGCTATTTTGAAAAAATAGTAAATAGACACATAAAAATCTCATCAAGAGAGCAGACCATATTTGCACTTGCTGCATAACAGGCTGCTCCTAAACTTATTGCTGAAAGCAATAAGCGTCTTGCTAAATCTGGCCATTTTCAATTTACTTGGCTGGTTCTTGTTTCATGGAGTGCCGGCTGCAACCCCTGGGGGGCGCTCCACCGGGCTGGCCCACCCAGGGTGGCTCAGTCCCATGACCCAGAGCTCATGTCGGATGTTGGGGGGACTTGGGGGAAGCAGAAGCTGCCAGTCTTCTTGAAAGCCTGGACCAGAAGTGGCAGCTCCTCCCTTCCGTTGAGTTCCGGTGGTTAAGCAGTTGTGGGGATCACCTAGACTCAAGGTCTCTCCAAGGACGGACAAAGAGTTGTGGCTATCTTTAGTGGACCATACCATCCGTCACCGTCAACCCTGGGTGATGAAGGGACGTGTGTGTCAGATGAGTGCTGGATGCTTGGATATTTGTGGATGACATACAGCCCGTGAGAGAGTGGGGACACGTTTCCAGCAGGTTAGTGGCTGACATTCGAAGTACCTCTGCCATCTCCCGCGTGGCCTAAAGCTCCTGGATCTACAGGGACGGAAACAGAGGCGTAGGGAGTGCCCTCTGGGATGCGCTAAGTCACAGTGTACATGGGGACACCCCCGATGAAGCCCAAGTGGCAGGGGGCACCAGGGTCTGAGGGTCAGAGAAAGATAAGAACGGAGGAGATGGAACAGATGAGGGGAGACCAAGGGACATGTCCAAGGTCACCCCTGCTGTCACAAGGGGAGTTGAGACAAAAACTCGAAAGATAGTGTGTGCCCAGAGGGAGGGCTGGCAATGGGTAGGTCCCCTGAGAACCAGGGTCTGGCCTCTCGGGATGACGAGGGTCTCCAGGGACCCAGGCTCCTCCTCACTTGATTGCTCTTGGAAGTCTATGGGGAGAGGAGACTGGAGGGACAGATGCAGTTGTGTCCTGGAAAAGGCAGAGGGATGCCCCATTTGGCAGCGTGTGCCAATTCTGGGGGTGTGAACGCTCTCGCCGCAGCAGGACGTCAGCTGGGAGGGTCTGCCACCTCCTGGAACAGGTCCCAGCCCATCTCCAGGGGGGTTTCCATCCTCCCAGCCCCGGGAGCAGGGTCGGTGCACGTGGAGGACTGGAGGGTGTAGAATGGGAGGGGTGGGTTAGTCCTGGGAGGGACACAGGACCCCACGTGAATCACGGCGTTTCAGTGAAGGTGACAATGAGATGGGGGGTTAAATCAGGGTTTGGGGGCTGGTGAAACTTACTGTTTAGAAGGCCCAGGTCAAGGCCAGAGGTGAGTCAGACCCCAAATTAGTGCCATGAGGTTCTTCCTTTCCCCGATCTCCTTGTGTGTCTTCCTGCCTGTGGCCTCAAAGGTGCACTTGGCCTTCTGTGCCCGGCTGACACCTGAAGGTGACGGGTCTGCGGGGAGGAAGGAGGGCCACCAGGTAGGGGAAGAGGAGGACCAGGGGTGCCACACCTATCTTCGAGGTTTTGCAGGGACATTTCACAGGAATATGCAGGGTCTAGAGGGCAGAACTAGGGCCACACGGACAGTCCATCCAGGAAGGGACACTCACAGTCGGAGCTGTGAGCGCAGAGACGAGCCTTCTGCCCGGAAAGGTAGTGAGCCTTTTGTCCCAGGAGGTGTGCAGCAGAGGCTGGGAAGACCCTCTTGCAGGCTGCCTGGGTACTTGACTTGAGACCCCTCCAGACCAGGTGTGAAGAGTCAGTGTCAGGAGAGGCCCCATGTCCCAACCCAGCAGTTCCCTGGCCGTGTAGCTGGGGACAGCTTTTGTAATCTCTGCCTGGAAAGTTCTCCTGCCTCCTCATGTCCACCTCCAGGGATGGGTAGATGGATGGATAAGTGGATGGACAGATGGATGGATGGGTAGATGGTAGATGGATGGATGGATGGGCAGGTGGAGGGATAGACAGTACACAGCCCTTTAATAAAATCACAAGCTCCGGCAACTCCTTGGTTATGCTTTATAGCCGCAGCTCTCTTTTGCAGAAAAGGATAAACCTATTAATCCCATTCTACAAAATTGAAAGTCGAGACTCAGAGACACAGCAACTTGCTCCATGTCACACAGAGAGGAAGTGACTGTCATCCTCACTGGGTCCCATTCATTCATGCAGAAGCTTCTGGAAGCCCCTTGTGAGCCCCTTGGGTCTAGGGACCCGGAGCAGCAGCCAGCCTTCCCCCTGCCTGGCCCAGGAGCCACCGGGAACCGCGCAGAGGGCTGGGCCAAGCCCTGGGGCTCAGTGAGGGGGCCGCAGCCTCTGAGGAGGTGAGGCAGGGCTTGGCCTGAGGGGAGGCCAGGAGTCAGCCCGGAAGGGAAAGAGGAGAAGGTGCTGGGTGTCAGCCAGTGCCACCAGGTCACCAGAGCTCAGCTCCCATCTGGGACAAGCCAGGCACCTGGGTTGCTGAAACAGGTGGAGGGGGCAGGGGGCAAGGCCAGGGGGCAGGTGTAGGTGATCTGCACAGCTTTGGGGACACGGGCTGCAAAGTTTGGGAGCCCATCTGAGGCCTGGGGAGATGTGGAAGGGTGAGGCCGGGAGGGGTCCCCACTCAGGAGGGTCTGGCTCTCACCTCGAGCTCCTCTGCCCAGGACGGCCCTGGGCACAGAGCCACCCTGCCCTCGTGACCTCATCAGGCCTGTAGCCCGGGTGCCACCTCCCCGGGGCAGCGGAAAAGCCAGGCGGGCCGAGGCCCACCCAGGCTGCCCCCCGCGGGAGCCGGCCGAGCGCCAGGTGCGCCAGGGCGCTCATTAGGCCACGGTGTGCCCCGTCTCCCTGCGAGTCCCTGGAGGGAGGAATCAAAGGCGGGATTGGAAAACAAGGCCGGGGAGATACTCAACAAGATCCCTATCTGAATAATTCCCTCTAATTGCTGGTAAGAGACATTAATTTTCCTTTTGAAGCTCCCGCGGCCCGGGGGCCCTGGGACGTGCCAGGATGGCAGCCCGTCTAGCCGGATTAGCTCACGGCCGCCTGCGGGGCTGGCGCAGGGCCACGCGGGGGTGGCGCTGCCGCTCGGCTCCCAGTGGGGCTGCCGCGCGGGGTTGGGAGTCCTGTGCATGACGCACGAAAGGCCCTGGGAGCCCTGTCGTGGGGCCAGGTCCTCTGGCTTGTGAAGCTCTGGGCTCTGAGCACACAGAGCATCACCCATATGTCCTCACCGCCCCTAGGACAGATGGACCCAGGTGAGGCCAGTGCAGAGGCAACCAGTGGGTGTCCTGTCCATAGCTCCTTGGGGGATGTAGGTCTCAGGATTATCTCCATTTTACAGATGGGTACACTGAGGTTCAAGGACTGGGACTGGTTGGGCTGGGACAAGGTGGTGACTGGAGCTTTTGTCTCCAAGACCAGGGGCTTTACAACCACACCCCTGTCCTCAGATAGCTGCAGAGAAAATCCAGATCATCTTTCAAGACTGTCCCAACGTGGACCCAGCTCCGTTTTTTGTTTGTGGCTGGTGGTGCTGGGAATCGAACCCGGGGCCTCGTGCACGCCAGGCAAGCACTCTATCACGGACCCCCAGCCCCAGCCCTCTGACTTCTAGTCTCCTCTCTCGTTGTCCCTTGTCCTGCTTCCCACATCAGACCAGGCTTGGGGCCTTCCCTGTGTGCCCTGGGCTGAACCTCCCAGTGCTGGGCACCGACTGTCAGTGTCCCTTGCAGGGGCTCCTCAGATCTGGGCCTCGTATCTGAGCCCTCTCCAGGTCCTGTGCCCAGTCTGAGGGCCCTCCTGGGGGAGCACGGGGGACCAGGAGAGGGGGACACCTCCAGTCTAAGATGGCGGTGGGCACCCCAGCCGGGGAGGCTCCCACTGCTCTTCTCCTAAGAGAGTTTTTTCGCTCCCCTTTGATCTCTGGAAATTCATGAAAACTGGAGCCCATGTGGTGCTGATTAATTTCAACAAAAGTCACGGAAACGTTGGCTCCTTTTAGTCATTTTATGTGGTGCAGCCTGTGGAGTCTTTCAAGATGGCCTTTGCTCAGGAAGTTAAAGGGCCACCCTGCCACGGACACCAGAGTCAACTGTCACCAAAGCTGCCCTCGTGGGGAGTTATCTCGATGTCCCCACCTCGCTGGGGTAAGCACGGGGGCTCCCCGCTGCCTTGACCGTGAGGCCTGGCCTCCTTGGCCTGCACCAGGGCCTCACCCCCAGCCCTCCTAGCCTCTCTGGGCTGCACGCTGCTGTATCTGACGTCCAGCCTCAGTGATCTTCCGCTTGCTTCCAGGATGCACCAGTCTCTCTCTCGGTACCCACCGTTCCCTCTGCTAGGAATGCACTTCCCTCACTTTTATTTTTTTGGTACCAGGAATTGAACCCAGGGGTGCTTAACCCCTGAGTCACATCCCCAGCACTTTTTAGTTTTTATTTAAAGATAGGGTCTCACTGAGTTGTTTAGGGCCTCAATAAATTGCTGAGGCTGGCCTTGAACTTGCAATCCTCCAGTCTCAGCCTCCCAAGCTGCTGGTATTACAGGTGCGCCCCACCACGCCTGGCTTCTGCCCTCACTTTTGCCCCTGACAAACATCTACTCATCCTTCAAGGCCGGGCCCAGCGCCTCCTTGTCGGTGTGCTCCTCCAGGCAGCCCCCATACTTACTGAAGCATTCAAAGAGGTGAGTCCTCATATGACCTGAGAAGCTTGGAGCCTCCACCTGTGGCTGCCTCCCAGGGTACCTGACTGGGCTCCAAAAAGATGAAAGGCTGGTATGTCACCCTAAGAAGTGATAAAAGAGCCCAGCCCAGCCCTCCCCAAATGAAAGCCATGCACAATGTTTATTTTTGGTGTTTTATGGGGCACTTTTGAGGATGGGAGATGGAACCAGAGAGTGCCAGTTGAGATAAGTCAGGATTTTACCCCTGGGGTAGGGGAATGAGAGGCACGGGACAGTTCCCCTGGTCCAGCGCTGACCTCTGAGTCCTGTCTCGATTCTCAAGTTGTGAGAGTGGCTGGCCTGGCCCAGAGCAGGTCCTAGGCAGAACTTTCAATCCCAACAGATGGTGCTTCTGTCCATACTCCGTCCAGGTGTCTTGTAGCCAACCTTGCAAGATAGATCAGATGGGTCCCATCCCCATTTTACAGCCGGGCAGATGGAGGCCCAGACACCAAGGAGGCTGGATTAAGGTTGCCAGCTCAACTAGCCGTTGGGCAAGGACTGGGACCCTGCCACCTGCCTGTGCACCTAGACTGGCTCTTTCTGTCCCAGCTCTCAGGGGAGAGGCTGCCCTGAGGATCTCCAGCCCCCAACCTGGTGGCAGAAGGGGCCTGTTCATTCCCTCCAGCCACAGAGGCCTGTCCTCACGCTGTCTGCCTCCCTGCTTTTCTGTGGCCTTCTTGCCTCCACACCTGAGGAAGACAGGGCCTGTGTGAGGAGTTTAGCCCTGAAACCACGTGGCCTGACTCAAGGGCAGTTAGCCCCAGAGAGGCCGCCATCTGCTGGGTGGCCTCCTCCTACCCAGCCGCAGGACTGCCAGCGCCCAGCGCTCCTGGTACCACAAGGGCCTGCTCGATCCTGGAGGACCTCCGCGGGCAGGGCCAGCTGTGACCGGAGCGATCCTCTTGGTGGCGATGGAGGCCACAGGAGAGGCCCGGAGGAGCCGGGGCTGGGGGAGGCCAAGTGCTGTCAGGTGTCCATGTGAAGGACGGCGTGAGGGAGGGAGTTTGCCCGGTGTCACGAAGCAGAGGGGCCTGGGTGGAGCCCAGCTTGCTGAGCACTTAGTGCAGAGCTGACCCGGGCCTCAGTGGCCATCGTGGACTTCCACAGGCCTCATGTGCCTCCAGCCGATGTGAAAGATGGCTGGGGAGGCCGGGGAGGCTGGGGAGGCTGGGCGGTCCCCAGGGGAGGCAGAGAGCCTGGTAGAGAATGTAGGACCTGACCCCCGCCATCAGCCTCAGAGCCTGTGTCCTGATCTTGGGGACTGTGGTGGTGGGACCACTCTGGGCCCTCCCTGTTGGCCACAGCTGGGTGAGAGGTTGCTCACTGGCCCCAGGAGGCTTCCCCAGTATGTGGCCTGGCGCTGTCCCCTCCAGCCCCATGGAAGGCAAATGCTTTCCCATGAGCCCCGGGGCTGGACAGGCCTCCTCCATCAGCCAGTCCTGGTCTGGGTTCAGCTCTGAGGCGTGGGACCTGCTGGGGACTGCAGTGAGATAACCCCTCCCAGCCACTCTGGCGGGAATGTAAATGCTCACCAAGAGCCAAGTGCTCCTCTGTTTCCCAGCATCCTTTGCGGTTAGTCTGGGGTCAGGTGACTAATTCTGGCCAATAGGATGCAAGTGGCGGGGACCTGCATCTCAGCTGGGCCAGAGCAGTGATGACCTGGGGTCCGGATGCTAAACCAGTCAGAGGGAGGCGGGTGCCCCGTCGGTCTTGGCAGGTGCAATAAAGAAATCTCCCTGTTGGTGAAGCAGCAAGGCGTTGGGACTTTCTCTAGTGCCTCTTCCCCGAGGATCATCACCCCGAGTGACAGGGGTGCATGCTGGGAAGACCCAGCCAGGTTCACGCACACCGCAACTTGGGGCGGGAGCAGCTGCTGTTCTGAAAAGCACAAGGGAGCCCTAAAACCAGCAGGCCCTGGGCCCCCAGCGCGGGGCAGGAGGCAGGCCCGCCCCGTGATGGATGTGCTTGGGACCCGGGGCAGCGCCAGCGCGTGGGCTGGCTGTGGAGGTCCCACCTGCAGAATAATGGATGGCAGGTAGGGGCTGTCAGGATGGCGGGGAGGAAGGCGGAGAGGGGGCCTGATTTACAGGCACCAGGGAAGGAAACGCAGCCAGGATTTATGGGGACTCAAGTGACTTGTTGGAGCCAAGTTTATTATCCATCCCGTGCATCTGAATGTGTATTTATGGCCCTCCAAATGATCCTGTCTCACCGAAAATTATGTCCGAGGAACATCAACAGCAATTAATCTGCATTGAGAAGGCTGATCCAGGAGTTCAAGGCCTCTCCTTGTCCCCTGGGAACGGGGGGGCTCTGGCTCCTCCTGTTTGCACATCTCAGGTTCAGGAAGCCGACCCTGGAGGTCGGCCGCTCGGAGCTGGGCCCTGCACCATAGCCACGTGCAGCCGTGGCCAAGCTCAGGGCCCTGCCCACACCTCACAGTGCCAGGTACCAAGCCAAGCTCTGGAACTCAAAGGTGCTGCTGAGGAGGCCACCCAGAGGGGAGGTGAGAATTCCAGTTCTATTACCTAACTGCTCTGTGATCCTGGGCAAGTTACTGAACCTCTCTGAGCCTCAGTGTCTTTATCAAGCAATTGGAAGTGCAGCCACAGCTACCTCAGAGAGTGATCTGGAGGCATACAAGATGCGGCATGTGAAGTGCTTAGCGCAGCACCTGGCGCTCAGTACGTGCCCATGAATGTGGGTTTTCTCCTGTTATCTTCACCATTATTACCCGGTCATCATAGGTAATCTTTGGCACGGCCTGACCACCAGACAGAACCAAACAAGACAGATTCCTGGCTGAAACCCCATTAAAAGATGGACCACTTACTTCTCTGTGTGCACCGGATGCCAGGGAAGTCCACCCCAGCCAGCCAGAGAACCACCTAAGAGGGCCTTTTATCTTGGAATTTTATGAATACATGAAAGAACTGGTTGGGAAGGGCAGGGCCTGCCCCTGTCTCCGGCCGCAGAGGCCTTCGCTGAAACTGAACCTGGTGTGATTGCAGCCCACAGCTGATGTGGAGCCGGTACCCACCCGCAGGACGTCCCCCCCCCTGCCCCCCCACCCCGTGCTGGCAGATAGTGGCCATCGACACACCAGAAGTGCCCCTCCTCCTGCCAGGGCCACCCCAGCCCTCCCACCAGGGCCCCTGATTAAGGGGTGTCCAGAGTTTGATTGTCCTGAAGCAGAACCCGGGACAAGGCCCTGGGAGCTGTGTTGGGGACCTCAGGATGTCCTGGCGTTTGCAGGGGCAGCTCAGAAACAAAGAAGGACCCAGGAGAGTGTTCAAGGGCGGGGAAGGTCAATGCTGCTGTGTGTCATCATGGGTCACTGCTCTCAGCAAAGGGACCTGGTTCCCTAGGAGCCCGGGGAAGAGTACAGACGTCTTCCAGGGTCACCCTTCTGCAGGGAGCCTGGAGAGTTTTACCTGGGGCCATCGAGTCCCCCACAGTGGGGGCAGAGCTTGCTCATGGACCCTGTTTTTGGAAAGGACCCCGGGGGCCACAGAGGGGACACACTCATGTCAGGCGCCTGCAGAACCCACAAGACGCCTCCCTCCTAGGCCAGCACTTGAGCCAGGCCGAGTCCCTCAGCTACCCAGGACCTGAGGAATCCGAGTCCCTGGATGCCCCGCAGGGTCACACCATCAGTGTCACCTGGTCATTCCCAGACTCGGGTGCACCCAGAGAAGCCCCACGGAAGCCCCCATTCCACCCAGATCCCCTCTGCCCTCATGTGCAGCAGCAACCCAGACCCCTGGTGACAATCAGCAATTCCTCTAGCATAAGAAACCCAAAGTGACAGGTCACATTATAGCGCAGGGTCTGTGGAACCATCTGTGGGCTTTCTGGTCGCAAGTGACCATCTGGTCACTGGGGATGGTGGGACTCCAGGTCTGGTACGGCACAAATTCCCCTGGGGACATTGGGAGGGACTTGTGAACAGTTCTTGATTCATGAACCTTTGGCTTCCAAGTCTGAATTCTGTCCACTGCGGGTTCAAGGTGTTCGCAGATGTTTCTGGGCTGGCAAAGGGGCATGGTCCTGATGAACCTGTTGCAAGGGGAAAGGCCTTTCACACCCGGGAAACTTCTGGACTGCACAGCTGGCCGGGCCCTAACCACGCCCAGGACACTTCATCAGCCCACGGTTGATTTTGTTATGAAGTGTTGACTGTCTCACTTGACTCATTGAACATGACACCAAAGGTGAGAAACTGAGTGGGTGCAGGCGTGGGGACAACTGAGCACCACTGCATAGTCGGAAAGTCTTCAATTGACTCATCATAAACCAGGGGTCTCCTGTACCCCATGGAGGGGGGCTGCTCTGCATTAATCACGTTTTAAAATATTTTTCTGTATTTTATGATGGTTCGACTTCCTGGAACCTTGTTAATCTTGGAGACACTGCTTCTCCCAGGGCTAACTCCTTTTTTTAATCTTTTTTATTTCTTCTTTTTAGATATACAACAGTTGAGTGCATTTTGACGCATTATACCTACATGGAGTGTAGCTTATTCCAATTAGGATCCCATTCTTGGGGTTGTGCATGATGTGGAGTTCCCTGGTTCTGTCTTCATATGAACACAGGAAGGTGATGTATGATTCATTCTACTGTCTTTCCTAAGCCCATCCCTTCTCCCTTCCAGTCATTCCCCTTTGTCTAATCCAATGGACTTCTATTCTTCCCCTCCCCTATCTCCCTTCCTCTGTGTTAGCATCCGCATATCAGAGAGAACTTTCAATCTTTGGGTTTTGGGGAGATTGGCTTATTTCCCTTAGCATGAGAGTCTCCAGTTCCACCCATTTACCAGCAAATGCTATAATTTCATTCTTCTTTGTGGCAGAGTAATATTCCATTGTAGATATGTACCACATTTTATTTAACCATTCATCTGTTAAAGGGCACCCAGATTGGTTCTATAGCTTAGCGGTTGTGAATTGAGCTGCTATAAACATTGATGTGGCTGTGTCACTGTGGTATGCTGATTTTAAATCCTTTGGGTATGTGCTGAGGAGTAGGATAACTGAATCAAATGGCGGCTTCATTGCAAGTTTTCTGAGAAATCTCCCTACTTTCCAGGGTAATTGCACCAACTTGCAGTCCCACCAGCGGTGTAGGAGAGTGCCTTTCCTCCACAACCTTACCCAAGGCTAACTCATTCTTAAAGTTGGTAGCCACTTGGCTTGTGAGCATGCTTTTGATATGCAGCCAACCAATCCAGAACCACTCCCTCCATCTGACTCTAATGCTTTTTGGAGACAAGACATTCTTCTGTCCCTGCATCCCAGAGCCAGGCAACAAAAGCAGCCCCTGTGCACCACAGACCAGGAATCTAGACTTGGATTCAATTTTAGATCAACTGTGGGGTGGGGGGTCTGGAATCTTAACAGTGCTGAACCTTTTAGCCCATGGCCTGACCCTGGTGCATCTTCATTGAATTAGGATTTTATTACTTCAGCAATATTTTATGGTTTTCAGTGTTAAAGTCTTACACATCTTGCTTTAGGTTTACATGTTTAATTTTATCTTTGGCACAGTCGTGTATGGTATTTTAGTTTTATTTTTCCTCCTATACTGTGGAGTATAGAAATATGACAGACTTTAAATTTAGTTTTCAATATACAAGCAATAAAAGTCGCTTTTATTTTGGTGCAGAGTTCTGTGGTTGTTGGCAAAGGCACAGACTCATGTTGACATCACCACGATAAGGCTCTGGGAAAATTCCCCTCTTTTCCAGATTCCCTTCCACTCTGCCTGTGGTCAACCCTCTGCCGCCCATGACACCTGGTAACCAAAAACCCACTTTCCTTTCAAAGAGTTTGTCCTTCCCCAGAGTGTCCTAAACGTGAATTCATACAGGACGGAGCCCCTTGAGCCTGGCTCTTCAATTACTCCAAGGCCCTGGGGTGGAGCTTCCTCTGTACAATATGTTAATTGGTAGTTTTCTTCTGTCAAGGCCTTTCTGCACTTCGGTTCACCCAGTGAGTTCTTTAATGTGTTATTGTGTTTTTCAATTTTAAAATATGCATTTGAAGCCAGGCATGGTGGTGCACACCTGTAATCTCAGCTGCTCTGGAGGCTGAGGCAGGAGGATTGTGAGTTCAAAGCCAGCCTCAGCAATGGCGAGGTGCTAAGCAACTCAGTGAGACCCTGTCTCTCAATAAAATACAAAAAAGGGCTGGGGATGTGGCTCAGTGGTCGAGTGCCGCTGAGTTCAATCCCTGGTACCAATACACACACACACACACACACACACACACACACATTTGTTTCTTTTTTTGTATAGCTTGTATTTTCTTTTTCCATTTATTTCCAGAGTGTTCACTGTTACTACATGGAGCATGGTTATAGTAGCTCCTTTAGAAATTTGTCTGATAATCTCAACATCTAGTTATCTCATAGGGTCTGTTGATTGTCCTTTTCCTTGAGCGTTCTCAAAATGTTCTTAGTTCTCTGTATATTGAATAACTTTTGACTTTATCCTGGCAGTTTATATCTCATGTTATGAGACTCTGAATCCCATTAACCTCTTCTGATAAATGTTAAAGCTTTTTAAAGGAAGGATATTAATAGGTCTAGGTTTGGAACCCAAGTTGTGATACCCATTCTTTAAGCTGTGATTCCAATGCAAGTTACTTAAAAAAAAATCAACAACAACAAAAAACCTTTGCAATGCTATTCTTGACCTCCCTCTGTATCTACTACCCAGGTGGTTTGTACCAGGGATTGGCAAAGTACAGCTCTCGGGTCCAATTCAGCCTGTGGACTATGTTTATAATGGCTTCTGAGATAAGGCTGATTTTTACCTTTTCAAAAGCTGCTTTAAACAAACCAACAAAAAATACATGACAGAGAACACATTACCCACACAGCCTAAAATATTTGCTACCTGCCCTACATTAGTTTTTCATTACTATAATGAAATACCTGACACAGGATAACTTTATGAAGTAAAGAGGTTTATTTAGCTTGCAGTTTTGGAGGCTGAGAGTCCAAACAGCACAATGCAAGCTCTGGTGAGGGCCCCAGGGCCCCATGGCCATGCACACAGGAGGGGGCATCCTATCTTCAACCAGGAAGCATAGAAAAGGGCCCCACTGCCGTGTCAGTCAGTCTGTGAGTGTTGAGTTCCCTCCCTAGTCTACCTTCCAGAGTCCACTGACAGTCCCTCTCTGCAGTCTGAGAGTTTTGGTTGTGACCTGAGGAGAGACGGGCTGTGTGTTACTACACCATCTTGGCTGGGTCCAGGGTCCCTGTCAGACTCACTGAGTCTAATGAGTTGCTCACGGATTTTATGATTTTCTAGATGCCAAATAATTTCCAAAAAATGGCAGTTCGCTTCTTCCTTTCCCACCTTGACACCATTCTCTTGCCTTGCTGGGGGTCTGGCAAACGTGTTTGCAGAGGCCCTCCGTGGGGCAACCCCTGGGTAAGGTCCTCTTGCCTCTGCGGCAACCCCTGGCTGTTCCACGTTGTGTAGAAGCTTCCAGAGGCAGGGTGTCAACGGAGGCTCAGGGTCGCATTTCAGTAAACCTCAGGCACACGGACACATGGGGGCAGTTCTGGGATGACAGAGGACAGACCTCCAGAATCTAGTCCTCCGTAAAAGTAAGGAGAACACTGGCCAAAAATAGTGAAAGTCACTTTGGTTTTTTTGTTTTTTTTTTCATAACTCTGGGAATTAGCCAAAAGCTGTCACTGATGTGAGAAAGATGAATTATTACATTTTTAAAAATAAGGTTGAGTCACAGCACAGTTAGTGAGCTTTATGAAGTTGTAACCTGTCTTATTCCCACGCGGGGCTCCACAGCCCGGTCCTAGGCTGGGAAATGGACCATCTTGACCACAGTGGCTGTGAAACCAGATGTCACAGGCAGGGGTATAACAGGTGTGGAATTTCCAAAAAAAGCCCTGTCCCCAGGATTGGTCTCTGGTCTGTCTGGAAGCTCCCTGAGAAGCTCCGACCCCAGGGATTGTCTGTTTGGCCTGACTCACAGCTCGCTCTGTGTGAGCAGCCCCAGCTCCAGGGTGTTTGTTGAAAACAATCAGCTGCACTTGTTTCACATGGCAGCTGCCGGAAGTTGTGTAGCAGTTACTGGGACTAACGAGAGACTCAGCAAAATCTTGAAAGAAAAAATTGGAGTCTTTGGGGAGCTTTGAAAAGCCCCGACATGTTCCTAGGACTCTCCAAGGCCCGGTGCATGTGCACAGTTATATACATGTCCAGGAAGACCTCACCAAAGTCCTTTGGCTGACCTGCAGGCTCTGCATGACTTGGAAGTAAAAGGGACACACATACACACACACGGCTCATCAGTCAAGGCTGGGAGACCTTTGGTTTGAGGGATTTAAGGAGAACACTGTCTAATCACTAGTGGACCCCGAGGCTAGTACTAAGCAGAAATTTCAGTTGCCCAGCGTGACACAGAATACTGACTTCACAGAATTAGTTCAGGAAAGTCACCAAAGAAACAAACAGTCACAACAGCAAGCCCTTTGGAAGGGGTGGAGGATCTGGTTTCCAGATTGGCCGCATGATAACTGTCCAGCTTACAACAAAAATTTGTGAGACATGCAGAGTATCAGGAAAATATGACTCAGGTGCAGGAAACCATCCCCGAGGAAGCCCAAGCACTGGAATTGTGAGACAAAGGCTTTAGAAACACCATTATAAATATGTGCAAAGAGTGAAAAGAAACCATATCTAAGAAGTGAAAGGCATAACCCTGTTAACCCACGGAAGTTAGCACCCATCTATAGAACACTTCAATCAACAGCATGCGAACAAATATTCTCCTAAAATGCATGTGGGGCATTCGGCAATATAATGTGTATCTCAGGCCATAAGGCAATACCAATAAATTAGAAGGCATGAAATCATACAAAGTATGTTCTCCGATCTCAACAGAATGAAGCTAAAAACTAATAACAGAAGGAAACAGGAAATTAAACCACACACTCCCAAATAATCAATGGGTTAAAGAAGAAGGAAATTAGAAAATACCTTGAGATGAATAAAAATGAAAACATAACATATCAAAACCGGGAGGATGCAACTAAAGCAAAGCTCAGAGGAAAATTGGTAGCTCTAATTGACTCTATTGAAAAAGCAATAACTTAAAATGTCACCTTAAATAACTCACAAAAGAAAAATAAACTCAAAATAAGGGTTTAGTTAGATGGAAGGAAATAATAAAATTAGAGTATCAATGGATGAAATAAGAGAATAGAAACATAGGCCCAAGCATTTAAAGAAGAATTAACCCCACTACTTCACGAAATCTCAAGAAAACCCAAGATAAGGGGATGTGTCCCAACTCATTCTACAATATCAGGATCATCACACACACACACACACACACACTACACCACACACAAATTACAGATCAATATCCCTTATGAACATAGACAAAAAAATTCTCAACAAAATACTGGAAAATCAAACTCAGAAATATAAAAGGGATATCCCAAATGAATGCAAGATTGGCTTAACATCTGCAAAATTAAAACAATACACCATGACAACACACACGCATGACTAATTCAAAAGATGCAGAAAACGTATTTGACAAAATCCAATATCCAGTAATGGGGGGAAAAATCACTCAATAAGCGAGGTAACTTCTTTAACTTGATAAAGGGCATCTACAAAAACCCTACAACTGGGCCAGGCATAGTGGGGCACACCTGTAATCCCAGTGGCTCAGGAGGCTGAGGCAGGAGGATTAAGAGTTCAAGGACAGCTTCAGCAACTTAGCAAAGCCGTAAGCAACTTAGTGAGACCCTGTCTCTAAGTTTAAAAAAAGCCCTGGGTTCAATCCCTGGTACCAAATAAAATAAAACTTTAAACCCCACAATTAACATCGTATTTAATGGAGAAATAATGAATGCTTTCCACCAAGGATGAGGTCCCCAAGTAGAATACCTTCTCACGACTTCCATTTAACAGTGTTCTGGAAGAGTGACGATGTTGTAGCCAGAGTGACGACGCAAGAAAAATAAGAAAAACCTCCTGATTGGAAAGAAAGAAGCCGAACCATCTCCAGTCTCAGATGACAAGACCTTGTATATACGAAATCCTGAGGAACAGTGCTCACTATCAGAACCAATAAATGCAGCAAAGTTTCAGATTAAATCAAGATGTAAAAATCAATTTTACCTCCATACAATGCAATGAATAATCTGAAAATGAAACTTTTTTTTAAAAAAAAATTGGTTTACAATGCATCAAAAATAAGAAAACACTTCAGAACAAATCTAACAAAATTAGCACAGGAATTTTAGAGTGAGAACTACCAATCACTGTTGACAGTAGTTAAACAAGACCTATAAACGGAATGACATCTCTGGGCTCATAGGACTGAAAGAGATTAATATCGTTAAGATAGCAATAATCCCCAAATTGATCGATCCCTGTCATAAATTCCAGCTCATGTTTTTTGGTGGAAATGGACGTGCTAATTCCAAAATTCTCATGGAATTCAAGGAACCTGGACTAGCCACAACAGTCCAGTGTTAAAAACAAAAACAGAGCTGGAGGACCCTCCAAGTTCAAAACTTCCTGCTAAGGACCATACTCAAGACAGTCTGAAACTGGCCCAAGGGCAGATGAAGGTCAATGGAATAGAATTGAGAATCCGGATACGAAACCCTGTCACTTACGGCCAGTTGATCTTCAACAAGGGTCCCAAGACCCTTCAGTGAGAAAGAGGATTCTTTACCATAAAGGTAGCCCTGACATAGCCGGATATTCACGTTTAAAAGAATGAACTTGGACCCTGCATTAGTTTCCTGGGGCTGCTGTAAGTTACCACGCGCCGGGGAGGGGGGCGGGGGCTTAGAAGAAAAGAAATGTATCACTGCCCACTCCAGAGAGAGGCCGGGAGGCCAGATTCAAGGTGTCATGGCGGAGCCGGGCTCCCTTGGAAGGTTCTTGGAGAGGGATCCCTCTGCCTCTCCCTAGCTTCTGGTGCTTGCTGGTCACCAATGTGTTGCTCCCGTCTCCTGTCCATTGTCACATGTCATTCTCCTGAGTCTTTACAAGGTGCTCTTCTAAGGACACCGGTTATTGCTCTAAGCTCCCACCCTGACCTAATGGGACCTCATCAACTGTTGGTGGGAGCCAAAGACCCTATTTCTAAATAAGGTCACAGTCACAGGTACAGGGAGGTAAGATTTCCACATGTGTGTTTTTTTGGGGGGGAGGTGAGGGGAAGATACCATTCAACCCAAACAGACCCCTACCTCCTGCCATAGAAAAATTATCTAAAAATAAGTATATGGACCTACAGGTAAGTGCTAAAACCCTTGGAAGAAAACACAGGTGTCAATTGCACGAGGTTGGGTCGGGCAATGGTGTCCTTGATGTGGCACTTAAAACACAAGCAACAAGGGGCTGGGGATGTGGCTCAAGCGGTAGCGCACTCGTCTGGCATGCGTGCGGCCCGGGTTCGATCCTCAGCACCACATACTAACAAAGATGTTGTGTCCGCCGAAAACTGAAAAAAAAAATAAATATTAAAAAAAAACAAACAAAAAAACACAAGCAACAAAAGTAACATCAGGTAAACAAGAGTCCCTCAAGCAAAAGCCCTTTTGTGCATCAAAAGATAGTTTTCAGAGTGAAAAAAAAAATAATCATGGGAGAAAAGCAAATTATTAACCTGATAAAGGACTTTTTATCCAGTATATACAAAAAGAAAAAAAAAAACCTCTTGAAATTCAACAATGAAAATATAAACATACCAATTAAAAAATCATCCCAGAATTGGCTTGTGTGTTTGGTGTTATATCAAAGAAATCATTGCCTAATCAGAGGTCACAAAGAGACCTATGTTTTCCTGCAAGGGTTTTTATAGTTTGGGGCCCTTACATTTAAGTCTATAATCTATTGGGAATTAAAATTTTTATATGCTGGGAGGTCCGGGTCTGTTGTGGGCAAAGGATTTTAATAGGCACGTCTTCAAAGATACCCCGATGGCCAATAAGCATGAAAAAAATGCTCAGAATTACTAGTCATCAGGAAAATGCAAATCAGAGGAGCGATGAGCCGCCACTTCACATCCACCAGGGTGGTTACCATAAAAAAGATAATCACAAGGGTTGTGAAGGAGATTTCGGGCATTGGGAACCCTCGCGCATTGCTGGTAGGACTGTAAGATGGTGCAGCAGCTACTTTGAAAAATATGTTGGTGGTTTTTCCAAAAATGAAGCATAGAGTTACCAGACAACCCTCTTAGACATGTATGTATGAGAATAAAAACACAAAAACTCATACGAAAAAAAAGGAAATGTTTGTTCATAATTTGGCATTCTACATAGCAGCCCCAAAGCAGAACCCAAATGCCCATAAAGGAAATTTGGGAGATTCCTATAGTAGAATATTATTCACCCATGAACATGAATGAAGTACTGCTTCCCTGTACAGCGTGGAGGAGTCTTTAAAACATGATGAATGAAAGGAACCAGAGACCAAGGTCCCATGTCCCGTGGGTCTGTTTATATGGAATGTCCAGACAAAGCCTGTCCATGGAGACAGAGAGCAGAGGAGCAGTTCTTGGGGCCGAGGGAGAGGGAAGGAAGAGGAGTCGCTTCTGGTGGACGTAGGATTTGCGGGGAGTGTGGAAAATGTTTTAAAATCACACAGTGGAACAGACGGTCCCGTGGTGTGAACGTGTCCCTCGACTTCACTGTTGGAAAGGGAATCTCCAGGCCATGGGTGCTGACAGGTGGGACCGCTGGGTCAGGTCCCCGGGCTCTGCTCTTAGGAACAGATCAGAGCCAGTACTGAAGGAGTGGGTTTCTTGTCAAGGGTGGGGTGCTGCCCCTTTCCTTCACCTTTTGCTCTCCTGCTTTCTGCCGCGGATGACCCAGCAAGATGACCTTGCCACACGCCCGTCCCTCGACCATGAACCTCCCAGCCTCCGGACACAGAGGCCAAATGAGTTGCGGTTCATCATCAATCACGAAGGCTGAGGTGCAGAGCCAAGCAGCCCTAGACGAACTCCAATGGTTTCCAAGTTCTGTGACTGTATTGGAAACCACCAAACTGTACACTTTAGCAGGATGAATTGCATACTATGGGTATTACGTCTCAGCAAAGCTGTTATTAAAAAACACAGGTGGGGACAGATTTGGCGCACAAGCAGTCGTTTGACCTTTGCATTATTCTACGGCTAGCGATTGCAGCGCACTGTGGAGGTGAGGGAAGAGGTAATGATCTGTGTCCTTTTATCTATTTTTCATTTTCTGGGGAAAGGCATTCCATACAGCACCAATACATTTGATGCTAGACTATAGTTTTTAAGCACTCTTCATCAGAAAAGGAAGATTCTTTATATCCCTAGGTCAACATCATACATAAATGTTGAATTTTATCCAATGCTTTATGTGCATCTGTGGGGATGATTCTATGCTTGGTGTTCAACTCTACATTGACCTTCTGGAGCAAGTTGGCAAGCATTCCATTTCTGGGAAAGTTTGTGTAGGATGTGTGGAATCTCCTCCCTGAACGTTTGGTGGAATTCATCAGGTCAGCAAGCTGAGGCTGGAGTTTCCCTTTGTGGGAAGATTGTTAATTATGGATTCGCCTTCTTCAGCACATGAAAGGCCACATGCATTTTAAAAATTTCTTCTGATGATAGTTTTGATGAATTATGTTTTCAATGGATTCCTCCACTCCATCTAAACTCCTAAATTATCGACATGAAGCTGTTCGCAATGTCTTACTATCACTTCAGGAAGTCGGTAGGATCTGTAGTGATTGCTCCTGACACGGGTCATTTGCATTTTCTCTCTTTCCCTGGATCTGACACGCTAAGGATTTAATTAATTGATCTTGATTTTTTTCAAAGTACAAATTTATAATTTTTGGTAGACTTTTGTTTTTATTTTATTAATTTCCACCATCATCTTCATTATTTCTTTGTTCTACTTTCTCTGACTTCACTGTTCTTTCTCTAGTTTCTTGAGATTGAAATGTAGATCATTTATTTTCTACTTCTGTTCTAAAGTATTCATCTACAGCTGGACTTTACTTCTATAGCCATATCCCACAGTTTTGTGGGTTGTGTTTTTATTTTCATTAATCTAAAATACTTTCTAATTTCCATTGGGATTTCTTCTTTGTCCTATTGAGTTCACTAAACAAAGTTTGGATTATTTCCAAGTATTTGGATATTTTCTGATTTGTTTGATATTGGTTTCTAGTTTATTTTCTTTTTTAGTATTTATTTTTAAGTTGTAGTTTGACACAATACTTTTATTTCACTTATTTATTTTTATGCAGTGCTGAGGATAAAACCCAAGGTCTTGCACATGCGAAGCAAGAGCTCTACCACTGAGCCACAACCCCAGCCCCTCTAGTTTATTTTCTTTAAAAAAAAAATACTTATTTTTTAGTTGCAGTTGGACACAATATCTTTATTTTATTTTTTTATGTGATGCTGAGGATCGAACCTGGGGCCTCGCATGTGCTAGGCAAGCGCTCTACCACTGAGCCACAATCCCAGCCCCTCTAATTTATTTTCAATGTGGTGAGAAAACATACTCTATGGTTTTAATCATTTGAGATCTGCTGAGATTTCTTTATGGGTAGACAGACGGTCCATTTTGAGAAGTATTCCACGTACACTTTAAAAAAGAGTATGTATTTTGCAATTGGCGGTAAATGTGTGAATCAGATTTCAATCACTGTGACAGAATACCTGAGGAAATTAACTGAAAGGAGAAAAAGTTAATTTTGGCCCATGGTTTCAGAGTTTTAGCCCACGGTTGCTTGGCCCTGGTGCTTAGGGGCCTCTGGTGGGGCAGCAGCTCATGGTGGGGGTGTGGTACAGCAGAGCTGCTCCCCTGGTGGCAGCCAGGAAGCAGAGAGAAGGTGGAGGAAAGGGCCACAGTTCCCATGCCCCCCAAAGGCCACGCCCCCAAAGACCTAACTTCCTTCCACTAAGCTCTGCCCCTAAACCTCCCATGGCCTCCAGCAGCACCATAGGCAGGTGGCCAAGTCTTCTCACACACAGACAGCCTTTGGGGGGTGCTTAGGGTCCAAACCACAAGAGTGTGGCCGGCTATTGTCTACTCCAAGTTTTCTATATTATTACTGATTTTTCTCCTTGTCTTCTTAGTTAATGAAAGAGATGTAAGAACAACTTAAATGATAATGGCATATTTGTCTATCATTTCTATCTATCAATCTATCTGTCCTCTATGTCTGCCATCTTTTTCTTTATATATTCTGAAGTTGTGGAATTAGTGTACAGAGGTAGCTTCCTGTGGACCTAACCTTTACCTCATCATGAACACCTTTCTTTATCTCTAACTCAACGTCCTACCTTCAAGTCTATTTTGTCTCTGAGAATTTCACTCCACCAGCTTTCTTTTGGGTGGTGTTGGCATAGTCTAGATTTTCTGTTATTTTCTACTATTCTGTGTCCTTTTATTCGAAAGGTGCCTCTTACAAGCAGCCTAGAGTGGAGATTTTTAAAATCCCATCTGTCCCCCAACCCTTTGGGCCGCTGCGAGCTCTGGTTCACGGCCTCCTCCCTCTGGGTCTCCTCCTCCCCACCTAAGCCTTTAAAAATAGTCTCCTTGAAATTAAATCCTCTCAAACTATCTACTCAGGGGTGCCCTCTGCTTCCTGTTGGATCCTACCTGCTGGCTCACTTCCTTCCATCCCCAGCCCCCACGGAGGCCAAGTCAGAGCCATGTGACTAGGGCTGCCCACGGGCTGTGACCAGAGGTGACGGAGCTCTCCTGTGGGCCTCCTCTGACCCATCTTCCCTGCTGTGGCACTCTGGAAGCTGCAGGCACCAACAGCTGCCCAAGCTGAGCACCCTCACTCTGGGCAGGACTGAAATCTGGATGAGGAGGCCACTGAGGGTAGACAGCTCCTGTTAGCCAATTCCACCTTCCCTTAGGACCTGCGCGGTTCACCTTGTATCACGGGATCATTTAGGATGGGCGTTGGCCTGTCCTTCCCCCTCTTCCTGCCCTGTCTCTAGTTTTCATTCTCTCTCTTTCTTTCCTCTTTATCACTTTTAATTTCTATTTATTTATTTATTTATTTTTGGTGCCAGGGATGGAACCTAGAGGTGCTTAACCACTGAACCATGTCCCCAGATCTTTTTTCTATTTTTCACTTAGAGACAGGGTCTTGCCGAGTTGTTTAGGGGCTTGCTAAATTGCTGAGGCTGGCTTTGAACTCACGATCCTCCTGCCTCGGCCTCCTGAGCCTCTGGGATTCCAGGTGTGCACCACCGTGCATGGCTTCTTCTTTATTATTCTTTCTCAATTCATTCCCCCTCCTTCCAACTGTTTCTCCGCATTCCAATTTTAGTGTCTTCCTGATACATAATAGTTGTACATATTTATTGGTACGGTATAATGTTTGATCGTGTAATGATCCAACTGAGGTCCTTTTCTGGACAGCTAGAGTGGGCTCCTATTTCTCGTAGGTAAGATGTGCTATTGATAGAGTGCTTTGCCATTGATAAACTATGTTTTAAAGAATATTTTTAGTTGTAGATGGACACAGTACCTTCATTTTGTTTATTTAGTTTTATGTGGTGCTGGGGATCGAACTCAGGGCCTTATACAAGCTAGGCAAGCACTCTACCACTGAGCCACAGCCCCAGCCCTGATAAAGAATTTTATATTTATACAGTTGGTATAATGTTTTCCACTTAATATTAAATCCTATACCTATTTCCATGCCATTTAATATTATTCAAAATGTTATTTTAATGGCTGCACAACATTTCATCATAATCATGTACCATATTTATTTAACCAAGCCCTAGTGTTTGAGTAAATTGTATCTATTTAATACTTACAATGAATGTTACTTTATTCACACTTTTTTTTTTTTTTTTTAGCACTTGGGACTGAACCCAGGGGCACTCACCACTGAGCCACATCCCTAGCCCTTTTTATATTTTATTTAAAGACAGAATCTTGCTAAGTTTTGCTTAGGGCTTCACTGAGTTGCTGAGGCTGGCTTTGAACTTGTGATCCTCTTGCCTCAGCCTCCTGAGCTCCTGGGAGGCTGTATTCACACCACACCCAACTGTATTCACATTGTTAAAGCTCCAATCCTAACCATCTCCTTAGGACATCTGAGGAATAAGTTACATTCTAGTAACTTATGTAGCATGAACTCAGATCAAACCCCCAGAAATTTTACACTAATTTGTACCTTCATATGGGAGGTGGGTAAGAATACTCAGTCTCACCCCACTCAACATGTTTGGGTACTGTAATTTTAAACATTCTTTGATAATCTAATAAGGGAAAAATCTCCTTAGTCTTTTAATGGGCATTTCTTTGATTACCCATGAAACGGAATGTTGCAAAATATGTTTATTGCATATTTTATTTCTTCTTTTGAACATTGATTGCCTTTCTATTAGCATGTTCATTTTTATTGATTCATAATTACTTTTTATATATTAGAAGTTTTAACCCTTTGCCATATTTGTTGAAGGGATTTTATCCCTGTCTGTAGTTTCCTAACAAATAAGTGGGTTTTTTAAAACATAAAGAAATTTACATTTGATGCATTCAATTCTACCCTCATCTTTGCTATTTTTCCCCTACTGCTTTTATAAACATGTTTCCTTACCCTAAGATCAAATATTTGCTTTTTGAAAAATGGTTTTCCTTTTTTTTTTTAACATTTAATTCTTTAAATGCTCTGGAA
The DNA here is from genome assembly GCF_047511675.1 of Marmota flaviventris. Taxonomy (NCBI): domain Eukaryota; kingdom Metazoa; phylum Chordata; class Mammalia; order Rodentia; family Sciuridae; genus Marmota; species Marmota flaviventris. Next base: position 29,583,826 of record NC_092516.1, read on the forward strand.
TTTATATTGACGTTTAGTGTGAAGGAAAGAGCTAATTTTATTTCTTTCCAAATAGCTAACCAAATGTCCCCGCATTACTTATTGAATAATCTGTTCCTTCCCCACAGATTTGCAATGCCACCTTGGTAAGCTAAGACCGGTGATCGCCATGGCAACGGGGCTGCATTAAAAGCCTTCATGCTCACAGAGCAGAGAGCCAGCCCCGTGCCTGGCTGAGTTCAGTGCAGGCTAGCTGCTCATCTTCCCTAATTAAGATGCACCTTTTGGAGTCGTCTTTAAGAAACAGAAAAATTCTCCCTTGGCAGCTACGATGTAGAGAAGAATTAAGGCCAGAGGCTTTTCATGCCTGGCTTCAGCCTGCTAGGGAGTTGGAGCACAGGGGGTTGTGGGCAGCCAGGTGAGAAAGTGGACACTGAGCTGCTTCTGTGACCTCCTGAGAACCTGGAGTGACATCATCAAAGTCCCTGAATAGCCAGATGCAGTGGCGCACGCCTGTAATCCCAACAGCTCGGGAGGCTGAGGCAGGAGGATCGCTGCTAGTTCAAAGCCAGCCTCAGCAACCTAGAGAGGCCCTAAGCAACTCAGCGAGACCCTGTCTCTAAATAAAATATTAAAAAAGGGCTGGGGATGTGGCTCAGTGGTAAAGCACACCTGGGTTCAATCCCCAGTACAAAAAAAAAAAAAAATTCCTTGAGGAGCTGGAGGGTGAGTGTGGGGTGGTTCCATTTTCAAATGGGACTCTGATGGCAACAGAGCTCACTGGCCCATGCAGAGCCTCGCAGGCTTCGGCCTTCCGTCCCACACTGGGCTGCAGCAACTTCTGCCATGAACAGAGAGCAAAACCCACCTTCCCTTCTCTGTGGCTTCTGGCCTCAGGTCTCTGAATCCTCCTTCCTTCTCAGGTATCTGTGCTCAGGCCTCACGGGAAGCAAGCCCCGAGCCTGCTCTCATGCACTGAAGCCCAGCTCACCAGCATCATGGTATCTGGGGCCCTTGGGAGACAATGGTGGGGCCCTTGGGAATGCAATTAGTGCCCTTACGTAAACCGACCTGAGAGAGATGCCCTCTCTCTGCCTGCCATGTGGAGACACAGCAAGAAGATGGCCATCTGCAAACCAGGAAGAGGGCCCTCGCCAGGGACCTCTGGACTTTCCTGCCTCCGGAATTGTGAGGATCATTTGTTAAGTCCAGGGTATACTCGTCGTAGCAGCCTGCCTGAGACACCTACCTCTTGGTGAACAACCAGCTTGAATGGTGGGTGGCATGAAGCCACCCGCTTCGGGCAAAGGTCATGGGAAGTCAGGGGAAGAAGAAGCAAAAGTTGTGAGCAAGCAGAGGCTGAGGGCCAGACCCAGGTGGACACCAGCAGGCAGAGCCTGGGGCAATCAGCCACCTCCTCGGCCCTGAGCTGAGACAGATCCAGTGTTGCTTCTGCCCCCGCTGCCCTGTCACTGGGGAACCCTGACAGTAAGGACCTGCAGCAAGTGCCTTGTCCTCCTCACACCAAGGGGCCTCTGTCCAGCCTCCTCCTTCAGCTACCCTTACCGGGTAGTTTGGATCCCCCAGTTGCTCCCTGTGGGAGAGGACTCCCCTCCCTCCAGGGAGGCTGCTGCACGTCTCCCGGGCTCCCAGTCTTTCCTGTTATCCTTCCACTGTCCATGTTGTCTACGCACAAGGCCGTGGGGCTGCCTCCCACACCCAGAGTGGCCTGTTGAAGTGACCTGGGCTGGACGAGGTGGGCATCCTGCACCCCGGCCTAGCCTGCAGCCCCTGCTCCACTGGGGTTTCCTGGCCCCTGATGGAACCATGTCCAGCCCGAGGATGGACCGACACGGGCTGCCCATTCCCTAGCTGGGGGCCACTGTGTTCCCAGCCCCGAGGACAGAGGGGCTTGGAAGTGCCCATAAGTATCTGTAAATGTGACTCAGTCGGCTTGGAAGGGGTGTGGCCCTGCCAGCTCCTGATGTGATTCCCAGAGCAAAAGTGGAAGCCATAGAAACCCTCAGGCTATGGGCCCAAACCTGTAGCCTGATATGAGGAACAGAGAGGGTGTGTGTCCCTCAACATCACACAGCAAGTGAAGAGCTGCGTCAGGACTGGTCCCTGAGAGGCCAGGATCTTCTCTCTGGAATCTGGCCCTACAGGCAGGCCCTGGGCAGGGAAGGGGCTCTCTTACCCCTGCCCCCAAGTCCTCAGACAGGACTTGGCAGAAAGGTTCCCTGTGGAGAGACTCCAGACCAAGCAGAGAGCACCCTCTGGGTGGAGGTCCTGATTTCTGAGATCTCGGCCTCCCAGGGGCAGTGTGGGTGCACCCAGGTGGGTGCAGACTGACCTCTGGAGGCTGCCAGGTTTGTGTCAAGACAGCCAGAGACTCCAGGCTGGGTGTGGCTGCCCGCTGTGGCCCGAGGTGCCGAGTGCTATGCAAATGTCCTGGGGTTCTCTGTGCAGGCCTGTGAGAGGGGCCAGGAAGCTCTGCCCCAGGGGAGGGCGGGACAGGCCCCCCTCCCCCACAGTGGCAGGTACTCATCCTGGTGCCTACTCCTCCTCTAGGACGGGGCGAGGCTGGGGGAGTGCTCCTCTCAGATGGCAACCAGCCAGGCCCGAGTCTGCCCTCCAACCTGCCCGTTTTCCTAACTGTCACCCTCCAAGCCCTTGTGCCCGGCCCTTGGTCGCCTTCTTGGGCACCTGGCACCTGGAGACCTCCCTGTAGCCTAGACCTCCCTGTAGCTGGGACTGTGGAAAGGAGCCGGTCCTGACCGCCCAGTCCTCTTTACTCCTAACCAGTCCTGCCACCCTCTTGGCACAGTGGGGCCCTGGCCTCGCCTCTCCTGGGCTCCCTCAGCCTCTGTGCTCCCTGTGGCCCTAAGTGGCCCTAAGTGGCACGGGGTGGCTGGCACAGCTTCTCCAACACCCGCGTGAGTGACAAGCTCCTCCAGTAACACTGGCCTGTCTGTCGTCACTCAGCCACCTCCCTAGGTACAGGTGACACTGTTACGGGCCCTGGTGACAGACATTGCAGCTCACCCCCACCCTGTGCCCAGCATCCCTGCAATTCCTGTGGGGCTGGGGATCATGTCCCCAGATCTCACCCTGCTGAGCAAGCCTCGGGTGTGGCGGAGGCTTCCGGAACACGCCGACCTGCAGAAAGGCTTTGGAGTTGGCAGGGTTGGGAGCATCGCTTCCATTTGGCCATAAATAGAAGGGGGGATGCTGACAGATACCGCACGCGGATGAGCCTCGAAAACCTGGGGCTCAGTCACGGAAGCCACTCTCGAGAGGCCACACACCCTAAGGGCTCATGTATGAAATTAAGTCCCAGGAGATTTAAGTCCCCAGATAGGGCAGGTCGGCCATGACCCAGGGCACTGGGAAGGAGGTTTGCTTCCTTTGGTTCCACTGGGGGGCACAGGGTTTCTTTGGGGGATGACAACAGTGTTCTAACGTGGACTGTGGTGCCGGGCGCGGTGGCACACACCTGTAATTCCAGTGGCGCAGGAGGCTGAGGCAGGAGGATTGCAAGTTGGAGGCCAGCCTCAGCAATTTAGCCAGGCCCTCAGCACCTTAGAGAGACCCTGTCTCTAAATTAAAAATGAAAGGGTTGTGGATGTGGCTCAGGGGTCAAGGGACCCTGGGTTCAATTTCCAAAATCAATCAGTCAATTAATTAATTTGAAACGCACAGCTCTGTAGAGACTCTGAAAAGCGCTGGATTGTGCATTTGAACAGGTGAGTGGGATGGCGCAGGATCTTGGTTCTGGTTTCAAAAGTTCAGTGTTCAAAAGGGGAAGCAGGCTCCAAGGTCGACAGTCCTGTCTGCCACTGTAGCCTTGCAACCGTGGCCAGTTACACAACTTCTCTGTGCCTTGATGTGGTCACCTGCGAAGTCAAGATGGAGGTGGGACTGGCTTCCTCTGTTGCAATAGTTCAATGAAGCAGCCCTTCGCTCACCCTGGGGCCAGTGGAAGCCCCAGGGGTCAGCGACTTGTGCCAGGTCATGACAGAGGCGGAATAATAGCCCTCCAGAACATTTGTCCAGGTCCTGACCCCGGGGCCTCTGTTCTTGTCTTTTTGTTCGATTGAACTCAGGGGTGTTGAACCGCTGAGCCACTTCCCCAGCCTTTTAATTTTTATTTTGAGACAGGGTCTTGCTAAGTTGCAGAGGCTGACCTCGAACTTGCAATCCTCCTGCCTCAGCCTCCCAAGTTGCTGGGATTACAGGCCTGGGCCACGGCACCCAGTCCTCTAGTATCTTTATTTTATTGATTATTTTTTAATAAATGACAGCGGAATGCATTACAATTCTCATTACACATATAGAGCACAGTTTTTCATATCTCTGGTTGTATATAAAGTATGTTGACACCAACTCGTGTCTTCATACATGTACTTTGGATAATGATGTCCATCACATCCCACCGTCCTTGCTAACCCCCTGCCCCCTCCCCTTCCCTCCCACCCTCTGCCCTATCTAGAGTTCATTTATTCCTCCCATGCTCCCCCTCCCTGCCCCACTATGGGTCAGCCTCCTTATATCAGAGAGAACATTCAGCATTTGGTTTTTTGAGATTGGCCAACTTCACTTAGCATTATCTTCTCCAGCACCATCCATTTACCTGCAAATGCCATGATCTTGTTCTCTTTTATTGCTGAGTAATATTCCATTGTGTATATATGCCACATTTTTTATCCATTCATCCACTGAAGGGCATCTAGATTGGTTCCACAGTTTAGCTATTGTGAATTGTGCTGCTATAAACACTGATGTGGCTGTGTCCCTGCAGTAGGCTGATTTTAAGTCCTTTGGGTATAGACCGAGGAGAGGGTGAGCGAGGACATGGGGAAAAGGCACACTCACACACTGTTGGTGGGACTGCAAATTGGTGCAGCCAATCTGGAAAGCAGGATGGAGATTCCTTGGGAAACTGGGAATGGAACCTCCATTTGTCCTCTAGTGTCTTTGAACGTGAATTTATTTGGAAAGAGGGTCTTTGCAAGTGTCACTTAGTTAAGAATGAGACGATGTCATCCAGGTGGACCTGACAAACAATGACAAATGTCAGGTGTGGAGGAGGAGGCCATGTGAAGGTGACAGAGATGGAGCTACAAGACCAGGTCACCTGGAGCCACCAGAAGCCACCAGGAACAGCCACCAGTGAGGGTGTGGCCCTGTTGACACCTTAGTTATGGACTCGGGCCTCCAGAAGAGTGAGAGAGTAAGTTTCTGTTGTAAGCTAAATCTCACACACACACACACACACACACACACACACACACACACGGGTTCGTTACACAGAACTGACCCATGTTTATGAAGGATGAGAAATTCTAAGATCTGCTGTCGGCAAGCTGGAGACCCAGAGAGACCCTGGTGCAAATTCCAGTCCAAAAGCTGGCTCGTGGCCCAACAAGAGCCCGTGTGTCATTTTGAGTCCCAGGGCTGAAAAAAGGCTGGTGTCCAGGCTCAAGCTGTCGGGCAAAATTTACCCCTTGCGAAGCCCTTTGGTCCAATTCATAGCTTCAACTGATTGCACAAGGCCCACTACCTTCGAAGGGACATTTCTCTGCTTTGCTCAGTCTACTGATTCAAACATCAGTGTCCCCCAGACACACCCTCGCAGCCACATCCAGAACATGTGATCAAACACCTGGGTACTCAGTGGCCCCGGAAGATGGTTCTTCGTTTTGTTCGTGAATAAAGCACCAGCATTACCCCAGGTACCCAAGGGCTCCGGAGGCAGCTCTGTGATCACCTTTCACCCACGAGGACACTGAGGCGCTGTGTCACTCGCCCAAGTCACATGCTCCTCACCTGGGGGCAGGGGACATGTGAGCCCAGCTACCTCCTTCAGGAGGCACCCGTTCATTAGATTCACCAGGCCCCGCCTGGAAAAGAATTTAATTTGCCTTTTACGACGCACCAATTGCAAGTTAATTAACTGGCAATTGCGAGTTATAGGTGGCGTTGGAATTTATTAACAACATTGGAAATAAATCTCCCTGGAATTCAATTAATTGAAAATCTCATGAAATTTTCTTTTTATAATCCATAAAACAGGTCTGGGGGCAGGGTGTTCCAGAACCTTCCGGGAGGCTGGAATGGCAAGTGTGGGCTGGTGGGGGGACAGCGGTGTCTGTTCCCACCTGGGCACATCTTGGATGCCTTCATGCCCTTCAGGGTGGCTGCCTCTCGGGGCTGGGAAGGGACAGTTCTGCACACCAACGTCCTGCCATGAGCGGACCCCTGATTTACTGCCCGAGGTCACTGCTCCACCTCTGGTCCAGAGCTGGGTGCTGGGGACACAAATGTGACCCTGAGAGTGGACGCTCACAGATAGGTGGGGAAGATGGAGCATGTGGACATCCTTAGGGTCCTGGGAAGCGGAGCCTGGGGCTAGGGGACCCTCACGGTGCCTCGCCCGCTCTTGGCTGGACTGGGACGGCTATGCTCACTGGGGTGGGAGAGTGGCCGCTTGTGGTCTTGGGGTACCAAGGACACACTGGGAAGAGTGCACATCGTGAGAGCCACGAAGGTCAGTGCCGCCTGCGCCCTCCCTGCTGTGCCACCGCATCCTGGCACGTGGACGCGGTCACCCCCTGGGTCCCTGCAGTGGCTGGGGGCTGGCCGTGGGTCCAGAAGCCCAATTCAGACCCAGACTCCGGCAGCCCTGCCTGAGAGTGGGCAGGACAGTCCCCAAGTCCGGGGTCTCAGGAGGCAGGTGGGGTGGGGACGAGAGGGGCCCTCAGGCTAGAGCTCAGGGACAGTGAGGACGATGGCTGGGCTCAAGCCGAGGACCTGGGGAGGGCCCTGCGAGCCTGTCCCCCGTCCCAAGCGCGCGCGCACATGTTCCCGCGCGTTCAAGCCCACGCCACGTGGCCGCTGGGCGCCTGCGCACAGCCCTGCGCTCCGCAGGGCAGCGGGGGCCGAGGCGGAGCTGCAGAGGGGCTGACCCACGGAGGGAGGAAGGAGCGAGGGGACCCTGGACTCCAGGCGGAGGCAGCAGTGTCCTGGGCGTGGCCGGAGGGTGCGGAGAGAGGCCACCCAGGGAGAAGGACAAGCCCAGGTGGGGCTGGGAGGAGGAGGCCACCTGTGCCCATCTCCTCATCAGCCCCTGGGTGGCCCAGGCAGGCCCTGGAGTGGGCAGAGGTGGACCCGGGAGCCCCCTGGACTGGGCTGGCCCCATCACTCCTGTTTCCTGGGGGTCTGTAGGGAGAGGGCTGTTCCAGCAGAGCAGGTGACAGGGACCTGGTTCTGCGCCTCTGAGCAGGGGCTCTGGGCCATTGGCTTCCTATCCTGGGTCCCGGCAGTAGAATGGGTCAGAGGAGGGGACAGAGCAGGGGGCGCTCAGCCCAGGTCTGACCTGGCTGCGAGCCCCTCCCCTGCCTGCTGCAGGCCCCTGCACCTCCCCGGGCCTGAAAACCGGCACCTGCAGGCTGCAGAGAGGAGGCTCCCCAGTGAGAAAGCTTTGGGGCAGCTCCCCCGGCAGCCAGGAGGATAGGGACCGGGAGGACAGCACCAGGTGGCAGAGTGCAGAGCACAGGGGAGCCACAGCAAGTTCAGGAGCAAGGCAGGGGCACCGTCAGACCTGCATATCGCATGATCCTTCTCTGGGCCCCACAAGGGCCAGACTGGCAGGGGAGACCCTACCTGGCCTGCTCATGCCTCGGGCCAGTTCCCCTCCCTCCTGCCTTTGGGGTCCTTGGAGAACCTGCATCTGACCGCATTCCATGTCCCAGGAGAATCCTGGACACTCCCCACCCAGCCCTGTCGTGCCCCTCGCCCACTCTGGCCTCTGCTCACCCTCGGCCTGTCCTGGCAGTGTCCTCCTTCGGCTCTCCACTCATGACACCTCCACTCCTCCTTCCAGGACGGCACCCCCCAGCACGGCTGCCCCTGGCTTCACCCCCAACCTGCTGTGTGACCCTGGGCAAGCTGCTCAGCCTCTCTGGGGCTCTGCTGATTCATTCCATACCAGGGAGGTGACTGTAAAATTGGAGGAGGTGACACATGTTGTGAGATTCACACAAGGACCAGCTCATGTCACCTCCCTGGAGAGACTCTCCCTCAGCCAGGTCCTCAGGTACAGGGAGCCTCTGGTCCCACAGCACCTGAGACCTGGCCCCATGGGGTGCACCCTGGTCCTGTCCATCCACCGGCAGGAGCTCCTGCTGGAAGCTGCCCGCCTCCTGCTGCCCGCTCTGCCCCTGGTGGCTCTGAGTTGGGCCTGAGCATCTGAATACCCAGCCCTGCCCACTCTGGTCCCCTTCAGGCCTGGCCTGGCACGAGCAGGACAAGAGGCCATGCAGATGGGCAGGGCATTGTGTTCTGGGCAGCCTAGGACAATCCCTCCCCTGGGGTCCTCTCTCTGCCACTGGCTCTGGGCCCATCGTCCAGGGACACTGGTCCCACTGTAGCCCAGGGAGCACTTTAACCTGGGCGATTATGTGAGGCTTTGTCCAGCAACAAATGGGGTGCCAGGGCCAGGTGTGGGGTGAGCCGAGTGGCCTCTGCCAGGCCCTGCGCCCTGGCCTCTCCTCCTGTGCCCTGACCCGTGGGCAGCCCCCCGACACCTCCCGGTCTCTGCTCAGGCTGCTCCTCCTGCCTCGAGTGCCGTCTCCCGCTTGGCCGTCTCCTCTGGGCCCTGGGGACCCTCTCTGGCCCTTCCTGAAGCACCCCCCCAGGTCCCAGCCCCTCCCCTGTTGGTGTGGCCACACATGGCCATCTCCACCTAGTGGCCCTGTCCTGGACTCTGGTTGGGCCATGCTGTCACTAGAAGTGGGCTTCCCGGGACGCTGTCTTGGTCCCTGTGGGTTGTGTGGCTCCAGGCCGGGGCTGTCACTTGGTGCTCTGTGGTGTAACCGGGCCAGTGTCCCAGCAGGCACGGGGAGGGGGGGTAGTGTTCCTTGATTAAACGTGACGCTTAGTCTCAGCCAGGTCCTGGTCCAGGGACCAGAAAACAGAAATGAGCCAGATCCCGACTCTGACCTAAGGGACTCGGGAGCATCCACGGGGGACAAAGACCTTCTAGGGGACGATGTGGGGACATAGATCTAGGATGGCTTCTAGGAACCCAGGCCCCGTCATGGGGACAGGGGCTGCAGCCGGAGGCCACAGAGGAGGGCAGTAGCCTTCACGAGGGGCGCTGCAGCCCCGCAAAGCCCCGCGTCTTGCCCCATCGTGCCCTGCCCTGCCCGGGGGCCTGCTGGGACCCGGAGGTGACTCAGGCCCACAGTTACACAGGGGCTCAGGGAGAGGACGAGGACCTGCAATCCAAGTGGAGCTTGTGATCAGATGGCCTTTGGGACAATCTTATGGGGCTGGAGATCACAGACCAGAGGATCTCGCTGTCCTGCCGGCTGGGCACAGGGCCCAGGCACCCTTCCTGGGGACCTGCTGGCCAAGTGTGACTGGCCAGGGCCCTGAGGCTCTTCTGCTGGACAGCTGGCCCGCCTCCTTCATTTCTGTAAAGATGCGGGACCCTGTGTCTCTTTGTGTCTCCAGTGTGACCCTGGGCACCTCGACCAGCACAGGTCACAGCACTCAGACCCCCCATTGGCGTAGAGCCACCTCCTGCAGGACCAGCCGGGGTCCCCCGTGTCCCTCCCTCTGCCTGCTCCAGCCACCTCAGCTTCCTCATTGTCCCCTGAGCTCCAGGGGTGGCTCTGGCTCAGGACGGTGGCACCTGCTGTCCCCTCTATTGGAGTGCTCTTCCTCCCCAGCTGCAGACAGCAACTCAAGAGTCAGCAATTTAAGGCGGCCATTGCTGGCCGGGCCTCCCAGCCTGGCCAGGCGCCCTCCTCCCACACGATCCCACCGGCCTGCAAGATGGCCCTGCTGTGGAGCCATTTGGTCAGGGTAGAGACTGGAGGGCGGACAGTGGTCTCGCAAGAGGACGAGGGGGTGGGACATTCCCAGGGCCCAGCAGCACACCAACTCCTCGGGATTTGTGGAGACGGCCCTGTTGCTGGATCGCACACTCGCGAGCCCAGGCCCCTAGATTGCTGTGTCTCCTGGCCACATCCAGAGGCCACGGGTGGTGACTTGTCCTCATGCATCTAGGTTTGTACTCTTACTCTGTGACACTCGCACGAAGACAAGTCACCCAACCATGCACATCTTCTGCAGGGAGTGTCCACCCCATTGTCCAAGGCTTTGTAAACTCGCTGTCTTTTTTTATTGGTACCAGAGCTTGAACCCGGGGTCCCTAACCACTGAGCCACATCCCTGGCCCTTTTCATTTTTTATTTTGAGACAGGGTCTCGCTGGGTTGCCCAGGGCCTCGCTAAATTGCTGAGGCTGGCCTCAAACTTGCGATCCTCCTGCCTCGGCCTCCCTAGTCTCTGGGATCACAGGCCTGTGTCACTGCCCTGGCTCACTGTTTGGATGTCCCCGTGAAGTTGGCAGCTGGAGTCTCTGGGATTCCCATCTGCTCTGTTCACTGAGGTTCCCGGGGCCTGCCTGGCTAAGGCAGGCAGTGACAGACCTGTCACAGGAAGGAAGGGAGGGGGAGACGCTTTCCTAACTCCTGTCCTGGGGAGAGGAGCGAAGGGGAGCGGGATGTTCTTTGGCCTGGACCTGCTCGCATTCCAGGGACAGTGGCCTGGCTGCCCCCCGGCTGTTGGTTTGGTTTCAGGCCCCTGCCCCACCTGGACCTCCGTCCCATTGCTGAACAAGCTGAATGAGTCCCCCAGCCCAGGGCCACGTGGCTGGGGGACAGTCCCACCCATGGGGCCTGAGGCAGGGCCCTGGACACAGTCACATATTTATCAGCAAGTACAGGAGGAGGGGCTCCTAGCAACTCGTGTCTCGGCCTCAGCCTCCCCTTCCCTCTCTGCACTTGGCCTCTGGGTCCTGCCTGAGGAGGACGCGCTGCTAACCCAGGCGGGAGCCGGGGCTGGGTAGGGTCACCTACCCTTTCCGCCTGGCAGGCCTCATGGCACCCCGTGGCTGGCGGAAGTCACCCTAGGGCTCCCTGGCGCCTGCTCAGGGGGACACAGCCCCGCCCCCTGCAGGCCGCCCCCCATGGACAGACCTCAGTGGGAGGACACCTTTATTGTCAGGTAGGGGAACAATGGCAAGGCCCCCACCGGCCCTCCATGAGGACAGGGGTGGCCCCGTGGGGAGGGGCCATGAGTCGAGCAGAACCCGGCTCAGCCTCACGTGAGCACCGAGAGCGAGGGGAAGGCCACTCCTGCCGTGGGGACACTGCCCCGGGTGGTGCCAGCACCTTCCATTCAGCGACTCCTTTGGTGGCGAGTCCCAGGTCCTGGCCCAGCAAGAGGAGCACCGGGGCTGGGCGGGAGCACCGTGCCCCGGCTGCCCTCTGTCCAGTTTGCCCAGGGGACACGAACTCGAGGTGTCCCACAGGAGCGGCAGACCCCGGAGATGCCCAGGGAGGCGGGCGGACGGGGGCTACTGACCCACCTGTGGGGACAGTCCCTCGGTGCTCCCTCCTCCTGGCTCAGGGTGGCCAGGGCCTGATGGGGGTGGGCTCAGGGAGGTGGGGCCATGGGCCAGGCCCGCCACAGACCCCTACTCCTGACCACATCGCCCCCCCTCGCGGTCCCTGGCCCATGTGACAGTCGGTTCATTCAGGGTCCCCTGGGTTCCAGAGCTCCGGCCAGGCACAGCCGCCTGCCTGCCCGAGGAGCCGGCCAAGCCCCAGGGAGAAGCTGAGGAAGGGCCAGGCGGGGTCTCCAGTGCTGTGTGGGCCCTGCCTGTCCCTCCTGGGCCTGGCCTGGTCCCCTGCTCCCTGGCTGCCTCAGGAGCGGCCTGGCCTGACCCTCCTGTCTGGCCTTTCTCACGACGGGGGAGGAGACACAGTCCAGAGGACTCCGGGCTCCATCCTGTGCCAGCCAGGACCCAGGACATGGGTAGACCCTCATCCACGCCTCGACCCGGGTCAGTGGGTGAGAGCTGGCTCCTGAGGATCAGGTGGGCACATGGGGCAGCCCCATGCCAAGGTCCAGGCAGCAGGGGCTCAGTCACCGCAGGCTCTGGTCACCCCAGGCCCCCTCCAGCAGGCAGCGGGGGACGAGGACAGGGGTGAGGGGCCTCTGCTGCGGGTGCTCATCCCCTGCAGACCCCACCCTGACACCATCTGTCACTAAGGCCCCAGGGCCCGGGAGCCAGTGTCCCTCACAGTGTCTGAGCCTGGTGGCCAGGCCCATGTGGGACATCTTCAGGAGCCAGCAGCAGCACTGGCCCAGGTCCGGGCTCGTCCTGGGGAGCCGGGCCGTCACTTCCTGCCACTGGTCCGGTCAGCGCTCTTGTGCGCAGGGTCGGGACCCAGCAGGGCAGCGAGGGCGCCGTCGGGTGGGGGGCCGCCCCGCTTCATCTTGAGGTTGGCTCTCAGGGCCGCGTCCTGGCTCGAGCCGCCCTCAGGGGAGGCCTGGGGATCTGGAAGGAGGGAGAGAGGGCAGGCTGGAGACAGCCTTGGTGCGCTTGGAGGCACCTAGGCTGCCAGCACCGGCCGTGGGACAAGGGGACCCATTCATCCGTCTGTCCATCTGTTCATCCATTCATCCCCATCCATCATTCCTTCCATCCTCTGTCCATCCATCCATCCATCCGTTCTGTCTGTCCATCCGTCCATCTGTCTGTCCACCCATTACTCATTGATCCTTTAACAAACCCTGAGGAGTCTGCCCGAGGCACTCCCCGTGTGCCAGGGAGACACGCAGCCGTCCCAGCCTATGGGGGAAGGGAAGGTGGGGACAGGAGGCCCGAGGAAGGCGGGAGCCAGTGTTCCAGGAGAGACCCAGTGGGCAGGGTGAGGGGACGGGAGCCTGGTGACCAGCTGTGGTCCGCCGGGGCCCTGGGGTGCTGGGAAGGGTCTCAGGAGCCAGGCTGGCACACTGGCGGTCCCCACTGGGGGACCCTGAGCAAGGGAGGGGCAGGGGCAGGTGACACTGGCAAAGACCACCTGATAGCTGAGCGGTGGGGTCACTGAGGCCAGGGCCACCAGAGGCCTGAGGACAGCGGCTAGTGGGGGAGGCCAGGGGGCGGCGGGCGCTCACCGTGGATGCCGATCATGTGCTCCAGGATGAGGACCCTCTCGGCCAGGATCTTCAGCGCCTCCCGCAGCTGCTGCACCCCCTCGCCCTGCCAGGAGGGAGGCAGGGTCAGGGCGAGTCGGCGGGGCCAGGGCCGGCTGGATCCGGGGACACGCCTCCGGCCTCGCTCCTCAGCCCCCTCCTCTGGCTCCTTGCCACCCCTGTGCCCACCTCGGGAGCCTCACTCCCTCCTGCTCCCTGCTCTGGTCCTACAAGGACCTCCAAAGGTCCTGGCCCAGCCTCGCCCACAGCTGCCTGCCTCCAAGGCTGAGGTCCCTGCTCAACCAGGTCTCCACCTGGGCTCCACCTGGTTTCCACCTGGCCTCCTCCTCCAACTGGCCTCTACCTGGCCTCCTCCTCCTCCTGGCCTCCACCTGGGCTCTACCTGGCCTCCTCCTCCACCTGGGCTCCACCTGGCCTCTGCTTGGGCTCCTCCAACTGGCCTCTATCCAGCCTCCACCTATGCCTCTGACCAACACTCCTTCAGCTCCAGGCCCCAAACCCCTCCTCCTGCATCTGCCCCTGCCACCCACCAGCCACGTGTCCCTCAGCCCACCAATGCCCGTGGGCACGTCTGTTCCCAGAGGAGTCTTGTCCCTTTAGAAGGGCCCCTCAACCCCTCGTGGACTGGTCCCCATCCCGCGTCCCAGGTCCGGTGGCCCTGACCCTGGCAGCCCCGCCATCTGCCCTCTGCCCTGCAGTCACGGCTGCACTGGGCTGGGCACTGCCAAGGGCAGGGACCCCAGCACCAGGCCAGGTGTGAGGACAGGTTGGAGGGTCTGCCCTCTCCCTGCGGCGCTGTGGCCGGCCACGGGAGCCTGCTGACCGCCGTCCGTACCTCTGTGGCCGCCGCCTTGTCCCCCTCTGCTCCCTTCACTCCAGGTTGGCCCTAGGGAGCAAGCCACACGGTCACCCGGGGCAGACCTCGGGGCAGTGAGCCAGGACAAGAGGGGCCCCGCGACTCCTGCTCCGGGGTGAGAGGAGCGGGACAGGTGGTGCCCAGGGCACCCTGCAGAGCCTGGCATGGTAGGCCTCCTCAGCCTCCGGGGAGGCTGTTTCCCGCTGGCCACAGTCCCTGCAGCCCACTCCGGGCCCCTCTGGGCAGCTCTGATGTGGTCTGTCCTGGTCCCTCCCGCTGCCCGCTCTGGCTGGGAGACCCTGCCCCGGCACCCGGGCCCACTGCCCTGGGGCCACGGCTCAGCCCACACTTACAGCCGGTCCCTCCACGGGCTGCCCGCCAGCCAGGCCCTGCAGAAACCAAATGGAGCGCGTGAGGCCTGCTGCCCAGGGGCTCCCATCCCCCGCTTCAGCCCGCTGTGGGTCCCCAGTCTGGGAGGAGGACAGCAAGAGCAAATGGGAAGGCCAGGCCTGAGGCCTTTGGGTCCTGGAGCCCCGTCCAGCTGGCCAGGACCTGGGCCTCGGCTGGGCCTTGGGTCCTCTCACCTGTGCGAGGGGACAGGGCAGCAGAGGGCCACTGCCCCTAGTGACCAGGATGCCGCCTGCCTTCCCCCTCCTGGAGAGGCCACAGTCCCTCCCACCACTCAGTCCACGCCAGAGATGGCCCCTCCTTACCTGGGATCCTGGTGCTCCTGGGGGTCCCGGGGGGCCGTGTGGTCCAGGGGGACCTGTGGGCAGAGCCGAGTGCTCGCGAGGCCTCCCTCCCGCTGCCCCAGCCCAGCTCCGTCCACTCTTCTGCCTCCACCTGCTCCCCTCGGGCTGGCCAGAGCCGCCCAGTCCTGAGAGCTGGAGACCCGGCTGCGACGGCCACCCCTGCGGGCCTGGCACTCGGCCCGGGAAGCCCAGTGCGTCCTGGAACCCAGGACCTGGCCCTCCTTGGCCATCCATCTGTCCGGAGTCCCAAGGACAGCCTACTGCCCACACGCCTCACCAGAGCGAGCTTCAAGAGGCGCACGTCCCCTCGGTCCTGCTGGGGCCCCAGGTGCCCGGCCCTCTCCGCCCACCCCAGCTGCCCGCCCCCAAGGCTCCTGTGCTGCTGCTCCTCCCAGAGCCTCCCTTCCCTCCGCTGGCCCGAGGTCCCTGCCCACTGCTCTCTCCCGGGCTCTGGGACACAGCGCTGCCTCCTCCAGGAAGCCTTCCTGGCCTGTCCCCCTGTGCCCAGGTCCATCCTTGACAGGGACCCACGGCCGAGGTGGGTTACATGACAGGTGCCCGAGGGTCAGGCTGGGTCTCCTGCACCTGCACCGGGAGGGGCTTCTGACGCATCCCTGCCCTGCTCGGGAGAGAGGCCCCTGTCCCCGTGGATGGACCTATGCCTCCCAGGCTGCCAGGACCCGTGGCTGGGCTGCTCAGTGGGGCTGTCCCCAGGTTCAGGGAGGACATTTGGGTAAAGAGTGACCTTTACGTGACCAGGTGCGTATCAGGGTCAGCCTGGCCTCAAAGCAAACGCCCTCCCTGGCCTGAGCGCCAGAGACACGGCAGGTCCTGGTGTCCCTGCGTCCTCCTCCTGATGTCCCTGTGTCCCTGGGTGTCTGCTCCAATGTCACCTCTAGGACCATCCCTTCCCTCCTCACCAGCCCGCCTGTCCCTGTCCCTCTCTCACGTCCTATTCACGTGACTTAGGACGTCGGCACTTGGCCTGCCCTCTGCTGGACGGTGGGCACCGGCCGGGATGGCACCTCACAGTGAATCCAAGGGTCCCGGGGACCTGGCACATGGCTCAGTGTGCAGTAAGCACTCAGGGGACATTTGTCCACTGCACAGAGAGCCGGTGAGAGACAGCTGGGTGGCCGGGCTGCCCATTCCCTCCAGGGCCTCCACTGCCCCTCCAGGGGGCCCTGGGTGTGGCCAGCACACAGCTGGTGGGCAGGGTTGGGGGCAGTGGCCAGTCTGCCCTGTCTCACGCTGTCCCCAGGGAGGACGTGTGGAGGGTGGGGTCAGGCCAGGCCTGGAGCCAGCTTCCCGCCAGGTGACCGCAGGCTCTGCTTCCTGTGTCCTGCCGGGCCAGCTCCCCAGGCCCTGGGGCCACCCCTGGGCCTGGCTTCCTCATGTCCCAGAGCCCCTCCCACCCGGGAGACAGGCAAGGGCAGCCTGGGGCCACTTCCTCTGGTGTCCTGTTCAGATCACTCGAGGCTGGTGTGTCCAGTCTCCCAGGGGAGCTGCCCCTTCACCTCTGGCCACGTGACACTTGGGGAGGCCCCTTCCACTCACCCGGGGGGCCGGGGGGACCTCGGGGCCCTGGGATGCCCGCCAGCACAGTGTCCACCACGGCAGGTGCCAGCTGGGCGTCTCCATCTGTGGGAAGAGATGGCCACTGGTGACCACATAGGGCAGAGCCTGCCACACTGGGAGGCTGGGCCTCGGGGGCCCGTCAGCCCCCCGGAGTGGGCTCCTCCTCTCCCTCAGCAGCCCTGGCACTGCGTCCCTCCAGTCATAAGTGCCCAGGAGGCTGGGCAGTCAGAGGGCAGGGGAGCTAGCAGCCTCCCCAGGAAGCACCGACTCCTTCTAGAACATTCCAGGCCCTCCAGACTTGGGGCCTGCTGCTCACCCATCCCTACTGCACGGGCCTGGCCTCCCCAGGGAACCCCCCCACCGCCCTCTGTCACCGAGGTCACACACTGGGGTGGGGGTGGGGGGCTAACTGTCTTCCTGGTGCCCTGCAGGATGAGACCTGTCCCATCCCCAGAGCCAGACCTGGGACAGGAGGCGCCTGGCCCCACCCTCCACACAGACCCACACTGTCCACAGGCCTCTTAGGGGCGCCCAGTCCTGAGGCCAACCCCTGAGCACGCGGCCCGTCCCAAACACACTCCCCTCCAGGAAGGCCACCTCCCTTGGGGACCCCAAAGGGCTCTGGGCTCAAGAGGTGACCTTGGCCCTGTGCCCAAGACAGCCCTTAGCTGGCTCCTCGCAGTGCAGGCTGCTGACCAGAGGCCACTGTCCAGAGGGAAGCTGGTCCACAGACTGCAGGCCCGGCCCCTCCCTGCCGTTGGCCCAGCCCTGTACCCCGAGGGCAGCTGGGCCCTGGTCCTGGCGCGGGCACTGGCCAGAGCTGCTCCACCAGGGACTGTGACCATCCTACTCTATGGGAGTGGACGCTGAGGCTGGCAGGGGTTGGTCATACGAGGGCTGAGCTGCCCCAGGGCCCAGAAGCCAGGCAGGAAGGTGGCTCAGGTGTCTGGGACAGCTGACCCAGAGGTGCCACCCTGCCCACAGAAGCCATCCGCCATCCTGTCCTCCCAGGGTGTAAAGTCACCCCATTCCCCCATCTTAGACCCCTCCCCCCCCCGCAGGCGCCAGGTGCTCAGCCAAAGAGGACACTCCTGGGCACCAAGGGCTTCTGCCGTCTGGCCAGCTGGGGCTTCCCTGTCCCCCCCCCCATCTGCCTGCCCCCACCAGGAAGCACATGGTCTGTGCAGTTTGGGGTCCCTCTGCCCCAGCCCAGCCCCTGGGGCCTGGGGGAGCCCATTTTGCTCACAGCTGAGTCTGACATGTAGTAGGTGCTCAGTAAACACTTGTCACATGACCTACAGCCAAGGGACTTGTAGGGGAAATGCAGCCAGGGACAGCCACCTGGGACAGCCTGGCCGGGGGTGGGGGGGTGGAAACTGGGGCCAGGCCACAGGCAGTGGCCACCAGGAGCTGGAGGCAAGGGGCTGAGCCCTGGGGTGGGGACAAGCCATCCTGGGGCCAAGAGTGAGGCTGGGACAGGCACCAGCCCCCAAGGGACACTGCCAACACCAGTCCTGGCTCCCAGCTGATTCCCTTCCTGGTAGGATCTCGGCTTCCCTGGGACCCCTCTGGGGAAGGTCACCACCCCCGAGTCAGTGAGGCACCCCTGCCCACCCGGCACTCTGCGCGGCACTCACTGTCCTTGTCCGTAGGCGGCTGCAGAGAGTAGAGGACACCTTGGGGACTGCTCGGCGAGAGGCCCGGGCTGCCCGCTGGGCCCGGGGGTCCTGGGGGACCGGGGCGCCCCATCTCTCCAGGAAGCCCACGGGGCCCGGGCGGTCCCAAGAGCCCTGCAGTGGGGGAGAGGAGTCACCGTGAGGGCGGGGCAGGTGCAGACAGGGACACTGAGGCCCTGCAGGGATGGCTGGCCAGGGTCACGTGGAGGAAGGCTCTGGGAGGCCAAGGAGGAGCTCCTCCTTCCCAGCCCACTGGAGAGGGGACGGGGGCAGCGGGGACAGAGGTGAGGGAGGCAGGGACAGCAGCACAAGCACAGACCCCAGCCAACGGGGTCCTCCAGGGAGCTCAGACACCAAGAGGGGCTCCCGACCTCGACCAGAGTCACCCCCCAGGGACTTGGGAGGAGACGAAGGTCCTGGAGGTTGCTTTGGTGGCTGAGAACAAGCCCCTGATTCTGGCACTGGCCACCCCCACCCAGGGTCCCTGCAGTCCCTCTCCTGACAGCCCAGGGTGTCCGACGGGGAGGGGACGGAGGAAAGAGCCCGGGCTCCTGGCGGGGCAGGGGACGCCTCTGCTGCCAGGGCAGGGGACGAATGACCCTTTCTTCCAGTGGACACAGGAGGGGTCCTTACCTGGAGGCCCCACTGGACCCTTCTCTCCTGCCTGGCCCCGGTCACCTTTGGAGCCCGGGGGACCTGCAGGCCCTGGTGGCCCAGTCTGCCCTGGGGGCCCTAGGAAAGAGGGAGACGAGGCCTGAGACGCGGGGCCCTGCATCCCGGTGGCTCCGAGCCTGACCACAGGGGGTGTGAGGTCTCCGTCAAGGTCACAGAGCCAGGCGTGGCTCAGGTCTCTGCACTCCAGGTCCTGTCCTCTTGCCCTACTATCTCCCTGCTCGAGGTCAAGTACCGGCTTGTGGTCTCCAGGCCCTGGGGCTGGACCAGAGTGGGGGGTGGACACGCTCTCTGGCCCCTTGTCCCTCTGGGCTTGCTGATTGGGTGGAAGGACTTGCTCTGCCTCTCGGTTCCCTTCCTGTTCCGGCTGCACGGTGACTCTGGGTGACTCTCTAGTCTGGGAGGAAGGGCTTGGGTGGGGGCTGCCGGCTCCTGGGAGCCCCACCTGCCTCCATTCCCGGGGCCAGCTGGGAGGACGCCCAGGTGCCACCATTTGTAGTGTGTGCCTGCCACCTTGTGGCCATTTCAGGAACTGCATGTTCCCTGGTGAGAAAGGCAGGGGCCTCCCAACACCCACCTAGAGGGCTTGGGGTCTGGGTCCGCTGAGGTCAGAGGCCCCCTCCTCCTCAGTCGCAGAAGAATGAGGTCATGGGGCAGTGTCCTGGGCATGAGACCCTGGGGGCAGTGGCTCAGGGCGCAGGCCACCCAAGTGCAATGTCCCACCCTCCTCATGGAAGCCTGCCCGGGGCCACCTCCCACCAGCTCTGGCTCCTTTAGAAGGATGCAGGGCATCTGCTTCTCCCCAGGAAAGGCCGCTGGAAGCCACCTGCCCCACTTTTCTGGGGATCTGCCCTCCCTGTCCCTCTCCTGCATCCCTTGTCAGAATAAGGACAGAGGAGATGAAGGACAGGTGGGTGCCCAGAGCTGAGTTTGGGGGCTCGATTGGGAGAGGAGAGCGAGTGAGTGTGTTCCTTCCAAAGGGCTGAAGTGGGGCTGAGGCTCATCATGGCAAAATGCTGGTGACCCAAGGCGAGTTACCTAACTTCTCTGAGCCTCGGTTTTCTCCTCTGTAACTAAGACTCACAAGCTTTGTGCACAGCTTAGAAAGGGAATCTGTCCTGCCTATGAAATACTCAGTAACCGGCACAGCGTGCACCCTGACCGTCACAGGGCCCCAGCCGTAGACCCCGGGTGCAGCCATATTGACAGGTGCTGGCTAAACATCACCCCAAGACACACCCCAGTGGAGTGCCCAGTCCTGAGCAGGCCTTTGACAACTGTCCCTGTGACCACAGCTGTTCTTATGCTCTACAGCCTGAGGGCAGAGCCGAGAGCTCAGGTAGAATCTGCAGAGAGGACGTTTTACCCTTGACTTTAAAGTAGGACAGGACAGGGTGACAGATGTCCTCCAGTTCTGGCCTGAGAGGTCAGTGAGGACTCTCTGGGATGTGGGCAGGGCCTTTCACAAGATGGAGCTGAGCAGGGATGGGCCGGGCGGGGCTGGTGGCCCAGGGCAGGCGCTCTGAGGACAGTGGCTGGACGGCAGGACAGTAAGGAGGGGTGGCAACTGCGGCAGACGGCAGAGTCCAGGCTGGGCCTCAGCAGCTGCCAGGTGCCTCCTCGGCCCCCACGGCCATGGCTCAGCTTTTCCAAGCGTCACCTGGGCTTGTTGGACGCCGAGGCCAACTTGGGGAGGTCCCTGGGGGCCCTTCCCAGGCCTCTGGGGCAGGCCAGCCCACCCCCCCACCCCCACCCCCCCCGGCCATGCAGGCCGCACTCACCGGCTGGGCCCGTGGGCCTTCTCCTCTGGGGCCCCGGGTGAGCCAGGGGGATGGCGCCCGGGAGGAAGTCCTCGCTCCAGGGCGGGGTGCTCTGCGGGGCAGGCAGGCCGTTGTCCGGGCCTGAGGGCTGCTCTGCTGCCTCCAGCAGGAGGACCTGACCAGGAAGGGCAGAGGGTCAGGCCCGCTGGCCACCAGGGATGCGTGTGCGCAGGGTCCCGTCCCACGGGACCGCAGCTGTCCCCTTCTGCAGCAGCTGGTGGTGACTCTTAGCAGGACCACCGATCCCTTTGTCCTTCCTCCCTGTTAGGAAGGACCCTGGACCCTTGGATGCAAGCAGGTGCCAACAGGTGCCCTCCAGAGCGCTGTGCCTTGCTCACCCCTTCCTGGGCAGTGCCCCAGGGGGGACAGTGTGTGTGCCTTTTGTCCCCACCACACCTGGCTGGGCCCATGAAGTGGCTGGCTGGGAAGATGGGTGGGGGAGGGGGAGGGGGAGGGGACATGGGTGAAGGGAGGGGGAGGGGAGAGGAGAGGGAGAGGAGGGGAGGGAGGGGGAGGGAATGGGGAGGGGTGAATGGTCCCGCTTTGAGCATGGGCTCCAGGGTCCTATCCAGGGAGATGGGTGGCTGTAGCTCCTCAGGACTGGCCTGGAGCACAGCCCTGTACTCTGTCCTGGGGTTTGGGGGGTGAACTTCCCCTTAAATCTCCTGGGAGCCAAGACTTAGGCCCCACAGTCCCTGCTGTCCCCAGGGAAGCCAGCAGGGGGCGCTGCGAGCCTGGGCTGGGAGCAGCGGCCAGGAGTCCTGAGAGCCCCGCACCCTCCAGGGTAGGGCCTGGGCAGAGGGGTGCTGCGGTGCTCACAGCGCTCAGGTTGGCTGGGCTGTCACAGGGTGCAGCCGTGGAGTAGCCCCCTGGGCAATTCAGCAAGTGGGGGCCCCTTCTCCCCACCCCCAACCAGGGCCACTTCTCTTTCTGGTCCTTATAAGATCCCATGAGACAAGGTCGCTGGTCACGTCGCGCATGAAGTGGAAACAGAAGCTCAGAAAAGGCAAGTGACTTGCCAAGGTCACACAGGGAGGGCCGAGGGACCCAGTGCCTCCCCCACCAGACCACAGATTGTCCCACTCACGGCTCAGCCACCGCCTGGCCAAGCTTCATGGAGTCACCAAGTAGGGAGCAGCTTGCTGAGCTCAGGGTGGACCCTGGGCTCCTGGCCCCGGGACCCCCCAAAGCAGAAAGGGGCTCCAACTGCTGAGCACCGTTGGCCGGTCAGCCAAGGCCAAGGTCGGGCTCTACGGAGAAGCCAGGCAAGTGGCAGGAAGGCCATGGCCGTGGGTGGCAGGAGGTGGATCAGGGCAGCCGTGTGAGGGCAGGAACAGGGGACGGATGGGCCAGGACAGTGGGCAAAGGCTGCTCCCCCATTGGTGCCCTGCTGCTGGGGACAGCAGGACGTCCACTCAGCAGACAGGGTAGGCCGGGGGTGCCGGGGACAAGCACAGTCAGGGTGGGCTGAGTGGCAGCGTCCTGGGGGGACCTGAGGGTTGGTGCCAAGATGGAGCCACCTGAGGGGGACACAGACAAAGGGCAGTGGAGGGAGGTGGCACTGGGGGTTCTGGGGATGGGGTGGCCCTGGTGTCCTTGGTACTGGCTCCAGCCGCTGTCCCAGCAGTCTGGCCTGGATGGCCCCCTTCCTGAACTCCTCTCCCCTGGCTCCGCCAGCCACAGAGCACAGACCTGGGCAGCAGAGTCTGGGCCTCAGCCAAGTGAGAATGAGGCCCAGCCAGAGCCCAGGGCCCCTGGCCCGGGGGTGGCCACCCTCCTAGAGAAGCCATCTCGTCCCTGCCCTGTATGAGCTCACCGAGCGGGTGGCAGTGGGTGTGGGGACTCAGCCCAGGAAAACCAGACCCGGCCTGGGGAGCAGAGACCCTGGTGACGTCACTGCGGCCCAGCTGCCTGGCCAGGCCACCGCCCTCCTACACAGAGCCTGGCTGAGCTCTGAGACTGCTGTGGCCCCCACAGAGGGAAGTCCCTTCATGTGGTCCATGAGGTCAGGCTGTAAATTGCGGGGGAGGAGTGGACGAGGGCTGGCACCGCCCAGGGCCCTGCGGCCTTCTCGGGACAAGCAGGTGGCGGGAAGTGAAGACGAGGTGGACCCTGATGGCTGCCCGGCCCCCAGCTGCCCCTTCTTCCCTTGCTCCAGAATGTCCACCTGTGTGTGTGGCCCAGAGGAGGAAGCATGACTGGCCCCAACCAGTTACAACAATCCTCTTCTGCTTGGTCGGGTACTCAATTTCCAGTTCCCTTGCAACTATGAGGTGGTCTTACAGCCAGCCCAACGCTGGCCCATGGAACATAATGAGTCTTTGGGGGTGCCTTGTCTCGCTGTCCACTTCCTGCCTTTTAACACTGAGCTGCAGCAGCCACTTTGTAACTATGAGACACCAAACGTGAAGACAAAAACCCATTCTTTAAGGAAGTGTGGGTGGGGCAGAGTCCATGAAGAGCCTGGTTTCCAAGCCTCAGAGACAGACCTGAGGCCACCTGCTCCTGGGCTCCCTGTGGAACAAACATCCTTATGGAATAAGCTACCACTGGCTGTTCTCCGTCACGTGTGTCCTTTCTGACACCCAGATGTGCCTTGTCTGAAGCAGCAGGAGCCCCAGTCTCCAGGCCTCAAGGTCATGGGTCTCTTGGGACAGCCACCTGCCTCCTGGCTTCGGACCCCTGTCTGGGGTCTTCCTGCCTGGAGGCTGCCCTGGGCCCAGCGGGGATGTGAGACGGGTCGCAGCTGGGGAATCCAGCAACTGTCTGGAGGAGGACCACTGTGGGGCTGGGCCCCTCTCCCTGGCCCGCCTCTGCACGCCCTCCCTGGCCCCCACCAAGAGCTGTCCACCCTGGGCCCGCCTCACAGTGACCTGGGGGGCAGGGAGGTGGCTCCAGCCTCCCTGGTCCCTGGAGCCGGCAGGGACCCAGAGTGGGGGGTTGCCAAGGCGAGGGGCTGCTGGGACAGAGGACCTGGCTCCTCCTTGACCCCTCCTCTGTCCCTGCCACCAGCTCCGAGGGTCACAGAGCCCCCTGCCCTGCCCTGCCCTGCCCTGCCCTGGGGCGCTGGGCCTGGGGCAGGGGTGTCAGGCTGGGAGGGCCCCAGGACGCTCATGGCAGGGGCAGGGTGGGGGCCAGGTGGGAGGGACCTGCTGGCTCAGCGCCAGGCCCCCGAAAACTGTGACTTCTAACACCCGAAGGCGGGGCGGGGCCAGGCTGGCTGGGGCCAGGCTGGCCGCCAACTCTCCTCTGTGCCCAAACGCCGAGGTGTCAGGCGTGGAAACTGTCCTCCAGGCCAGCCCCACCTGCCCTGGAGTCCAGCGCCAGGTCCCCCGCGTCCTCCCACTGTCCTCATAGCCCATCTGGGGCTGACCCGGGCCTGGATCCCTGGAGCCCCAGCCCCTGAGTGCTACTGTCCCCCCAGGAGGGCAGCCTGTCACCCCCACCCCTGGGCCTGCACCTGGGGGCCTGCTGGCCTGCAGAGGGCACGGGACACAGCAGCTGTGAGTGGCCTGGGATCCCTCGTGTCCTGCGCTGACCCCCATGAGTGCAGGCGCCGCTGACTGCAGGTCCCTAGTGGTCACTCCAGCCCCCGCCAGCTGGTCCTGCCCAGTTCCCTCCTGGCCTCGCTCCTGCCCCGGCCTCTGCAGGGCCAGGCCACCTCGGTAGTCCCCACTGCTCCAAGAGGCCCCACATGGAACGTGGAGGCGGCCTCAGCTGTGTCCCCCGGGCCTGTCCTCTCCAGGTCCCTCTAGCTAATCACCAATGCCTGCTTTAGAGGCTGCCATGTGTGGAGGGGCCAGGGCAGGTGCTGCTGGCTTGCCCCACGGACGCCCTGGCCACACAGGCTGGGGTTTCTGGCTGCGGGCACCTGTGACTCTGCCCAGCCCCTTCTGTGGCCACAGGAATGGCAGCAGGAGGGCAGAGGTGGGCAGGCCGGAGGGGCAGGGACTAACCTGCCGAGGAGCCGCCGGTGCAGACAGGAGAGGCTGCCTGGCCTCACCCTCCCGAGCGGGCGGCTCCAACACACAGCCCCCACCTGGCTGAGTGGCAGGTGCCCCACGGGTGGCCCACGATGTCCTGAGCACACTGCCTCCATCCCCACCCAGCGCTGCTACGGCCACTCCCAAACAAAGCTCTAGCTCTTGACAGAGTCCCTCTGACCCTGGGGACCCACCCAGGACCAGCCCGGGTCCCTGGGTGCCCCACTGAAGGCGGGCAGCTCTGCCCACTCCCCTGTGCCCAGCCCAGGGCAGGCAGTGGGCAGAGGGGGCAGAGCCGGAGCTGGGAACCGCCGCTGGGAGAGGCAGCCACACTGCCCTGACCTCCGGGGTCCACCCGGCAGCCCCAGGGTCTGGGGCTCTGTGCCACTCGTCCTGCCAACACCCAGCCTGCTGCCTGGGACCTCAGATCCCTTGCCTCCCCCTCCCTTCCCAGGAGGCTCCAGCCCAAGCAGGTTCCCCAGGGCCACCCAGCAGCACCCAGGGGCTAGGTCCGTGCTGCTCAGGCTGCTGGGCTCCTGGGCTGGGTCCGCCTCGCCACACCCAGCAAGTGCCCGCGTTGCTGCGCCCCCCACCCCCCTCCCAGCTCCCCGCGCCCAGGCTCCCCGCTCTCCGACCTTGGCCTCCAGTGTGGTCAGCCGCTCACTCATGTCACTCAGCCGGGTACAGTTCATGCATTCTGAAAGACAAGGGAAACCAAAGGTCAGAACGTGGACCCTGGGGAGGGGGCAGCCAGGCCCAGGGCGGCCTCTGCAGTCAGGCAGGGAAGCCTGGAAAACTCCTACTCGACCTTCGGAGCCTTCTGCTCAGGGCCCCTCCTCCATGCAACCTGCCAGACCTGAGCCCCGGCACATCGTGCCATCACTGCACAGTGTCTGCTCTGGGCCAGGAACCGAGCAGCACAGGGGACACCGCAGCCTGTGGGTGCCACAGGGTGAGGGTCTTGGTCTCGGGGGCCAACACAATATCTGATCATGGAAGGGTAAATGGTAACCGTCTGGGGAAGGAGCTGAGCCGGCAGACACGGGTCACTAGGACAGAAGGATCTGGGTACATCACGGGGACGGGACGTTGAGGCCAGCATGGATGGGGTCAGACAGGGAGGACATTCTGAGGGGAGGCAGCTCAAGGGAGGCCTGAGAGCCGCACGGTGGTGGCCAGATTCAGCGAGGACAGGGCAGAGTCCGCAGCCCACACACTGGGGACAACTGGGGCCCTAACGCCCAGGCACAGCAGTGCCCAGGAGCCAGCGGGGGGTGCTGGAGGGTTTGGGCAGGTGAAAGGCCAGATGTGCATGCCGGAAGCTCACCCTGAGCCCTGTGTCCACGGGGCAGGAGCTTCCTGGGCTGCAATTATGTATCAACGTCTGTTTACCTGTCCTGGGCAGACAGAGGGTTCAAGGCGGCTCTGAAGAGCGTGTGTTGCCCTGGAACTCAAGGGTGGCCGCGTGTCCTCTCTGTCCTCCCTACAGTTCAAAGCCTGACTCTGGGGGACCCCCTTCTGCTCCTAAACAGACTCCCAGCAGCTCTCAAGGCCTTCGGGTGGGGCAGTAGGTCCCCCGTGGCCTGTGGGGGTCACAGACATAGGTTGCTTGGCCTCTTGCTGCCACCGTCCACGGGACCTTGGACTCCTGTTTGGGACCTTATTAACTTCCTTGCTCTGAAATGGACCCCCACGAGGGGTCCTGGGGCCATAAAAAGGGGTGGTACAGATTGTATCCTCCAGGGATGTCCAGCCGCGGGGCAAGAGGAGGACATCGGCCTGTGGTCCCCCCAGCCCTACCTGATCTCCGGGAAGGAGCCCTGAGAGCTCCAGGGGACCCCCGCACCCCTCCCTTCTGCCCTTGTCTGCACCAAATTAGTGGTTTATAAGCATTTTCTGGGAATAAAACTCTCCCCTCCCCTCATAAAACCTTGTCAGCAACCCCGATACATAAAACAGATTAAAGACTGAGGTATAAACACTGAACAGGGAAACAACTAGAGGAATGTATACAGTTGTCTGATGCCGGGACCAGAAGGGACTTTAAAAAGGACACGCAGTGGGGGTGGGGGTGGTCTTCTGGTTTAACATGGTGGATTGAACACACATGTTCCCCTCTGGTCCTTCCCAGGTCTGGGAGGTAAAGAAATCAAAAGTAGAAAATCCACCAGCACAAGAGAAAGACAGCGCAGGGTTCCCCTCAGCAAAGGAACCGTCAGGCATGCGCACCTGGGATCCCGGGGGCTCGGGAGGCCGAGGCCGGAGGACCGTGTTCAAAGCCAGCCTCAGCAACTTAGCAGGCTCTGAGCAACTCAATGAGACCCTGTCTCTAAATAAAATTTGAGAAAGGGCTGGGGATGTGGCTCAGTGGTTAAGCACCCCTGGGTTCCATCCCTGGTACCAAAGAAAAAAAAAGTTTCAAAGGACAAAAATTTTGCAAGATGGAGTGCATCAGGCACCCAGACCCAGGCTAAGCAAAACTGAGGAGGGATGGGAGGTGGGAACCACTGGGCCCTCCTGAGGCTGGGGAAGCCCCAGGTGGAGAGGGGAGAGGTCCTCTCTGGGGAATAGAGACCTTTCCCCAGAGGAAACGCCTGTAGAAGTGACATTCGGAGAGACCTCTGACACAACAGCTGAGTCTCAAGAGACAGTCTCCATGGGTCGTGGTCACCAAGGCCCTGGCACGTGGCTCTCGGTGTGTTCCTCTCACCTTCCTGCAGCCAGGCATTCTGGGCTGCTGTAAGAAGCCGTACGGAGCCAGGCGAGGTGGCACACACCCGTCATCCCAGGCACTCGGGAGGCTGAGGCCAGAGGATCGCAAGTTCAAAGGCCAGTCTGGGCAACTTAGCAAGACCTGGTCCCAAAATTTTAAACAAGGCAGGGGGTTGGGCTGGGGGTGTGGTTAAGTCAAAAGCAACCCCTGGTTCAGTCCTCAGTAGAAGGGAGGAAAAGACCCTTAATGGGGACAGGCAGGGTTCAAAAGGAGCAGGGTCCCATTGCCTACCCACCCATTCCCCATCCACCCACCCCAGTGCCCTCCCAACCACCCCCTTCAGTCACCAGGAGGCCCCATGGATGTTCAAGAAGCCCTCTGGGGCCGTGTGTCAGCATGGAGGGGTGACAGGTCGGCAGAGCCAGGTGCCTGCTCTCAGGGGCTGTCTCTTTGGGGAGCAGAGGTTCACGAACCCCCCCAGCAGCCTCGTCTTTCTGGGCAGCCTGGTGACGCTGTAGCTGGGCCGCAGCCCGCCCTGCCCACACCCCGGGGCCAGCAGGAAGGGTGACGAGGAGGCCACGGTGGATGTGGGAGGTGGAAGCTGGAGCCAGGCGGGTCCACCCGGGCGGGGCACAGGGCAAACCGCACATTCTGGAGGCCTTAAGGGGCTGTTTCCAGGGTCTTAGGCAACAAACAGGAACCCCTGCAGGGGGCAGGTCAGTGGAGGGAGGGGGCCTTGGGCTTTTTCTGGAAAGTGCTCTGGGCAGGGGACCAGTTGGCTCTGGCACCCGGAGGCCTGCTTGGCAGGTGAGGAGCAGTTGGCTGTCAGCAGGCACAGAGGGGCCAGCTCCCCAGCCTCAGCGAGGCCCAGGAGGCCCAGCTCAGCCTCCCCATGCCACCCGCCTGGGCAGGCGCTCCAGATCCGAAAGGTTTACGGCTCCCCTGGCATCTGCCACCGACAGGCAATTAAAGCCTGTTTTTTGTTTTAACTTTCTCTAATTAGTCGTTGGAGCCACGGAAACATGGAAAGGGCGCAGGTGGGGCCGAACCCGCCCCCGGCTCTGGGACAGGCAAGGCCCTCCCAGTGGCTCAGGCCTCAGTTCCCTTGCCGTGATGGGGGCTCTCACTTGCTGGGATTCTGAGGTCCCCAAGTTCCCCCAGCAGCTTCCGGAGCACAGGTGGGTTCCTGGGCACCTGGCAGTACAGGACGCTTCCTGGGGTCCAGAAGGCACAGAGATGGGGGGTGGGGGGCTTTGCCAATTGTGTATATCAGAAATTTGGAGGGCTGACCAGTGTGTGTGAGTGTGTGTGTGTGTGTGGCACAGATAGAGAGAGAGAGAGAGAGAGAGAGAGAGAGAGAGAGAGAGAGAGAGGCGTGGTCAGTGGAAAGAGCCACGGAGGCCTGGTCCAGGCTGACTTACTTGTGGCTTGGGGAGTCCCTGCCCGGGGCCCACCTCAGCTCCCCATCTGTAAAGGGGTCTCCACCGGATCAGCTCCAGGCCTCTGGCCTCGGGGTCCTGGGCTCCTGCCACCTGTGCCCTGGTCCCCAACCTCTCACCCCCAGTCTGGGCCCACCCCTGGCGGGACAGTGCTGCCAGCTCCCCTGCTGTTGGCCTGCTGCGGCCACGCGGGCTCCGCTCCTGAGCTTAGGACCCACCTTCACCATGAGACTGGACTCCTGAGCCTGGGCCTAGAGAGGGGCTCCGGCTGCCTCAGGGAACCAGGGAAGCCTCTGTCCCAGGACACCAAGGCCATGACCCTGATGGGGCAGCCAGGGTGCACTGTGGCTTTGTCCCCAGAGGCCAGTTCTCTCTGTGAAAGGTCGCTGGGGGAGGTCTGCAGGTGGGGGGTGCATGTAGGATGGTGTCACTAGCAGGAGACCTCAAGCTGGGTCCAGCTAAAGGAGATCCTTAAAATTGGGGAGACTCCAGCTACACCACACCCTTCCCATTGGGCCACACCCCTTCAGCTGTGCCACCTCCTTCCCATTGGGCCACACCCCTCTAACTATGCTATGACTCTTCCCATTGGGCCTTGGCCACACTCCTCTGCTGGGCCACGCCCCTTTCTTCCCTGAATTTCGCCCAGTCTCCAAGCCCCGAGACATGCAGTTCCTCCCTCAGGACCGTCCTATTCCCTGCCTCCTTCTTTGTCTCACAGTCCATCCTCATCCTTGAAAACATAGCCAGAAAAATGCTATGGCGAACAGGAGGGTGGCTCGGGCCACCATGGCCATCTCTGAGGAGAATGGCTGGACTCCCATTACTACACTCAGGGAAGGAGGAAGCCGCAGAGCAGGGCGGTGTCAGGGCTGCGTTACTGCAGGAGAGGAGTGGGGGGAGGAAAGCATCTCGGTGCTCTGGCCACCTTCTCACTCCAGTGTGAATTCAGCAGCGCTGTAATCAGCACCAGGGGTCCCCAGCACTCTTGCTCCAAGTGGCCCCCAGAGAGCTGCAGCGAAGCTCCGCCACACCCTCACGGCCATAGGATTCCTCTCTGGGGAAACTGAGTGGCCCAGGAGAGAAGATCTAGAGATGCCCTGACTCTGGGGTCAGAAGCCTCTGCGAGGAGCCCATGGAAGACAGGCCTGCCTTGTCCACGGAGTTCAGGTCCCAGCGACTTCCACAGGAGCAGACAAGGAGACAAGGGAGATAAGGACCAGAACAGCCAAGGACAACACAGAGAGAAAGCAAACTCCAGAGGATGAGTGGATAGAAGAAAACTGAAAAACAAACAAACTCAAAAACAAACAATCTCAAAAACCACACTCAAAAACAACAATGAGAAGATCACAACTGTATTTGGTATCCTTAGAGAAAAAGAAGAGACGGCATCCTTGGAACCACAGGAACTATTTGGAAAGAACTTTCAAAAACCAAAGGTGCACTTTCAGGGGGAAAAAAATACTGATCTAGAAGAAGTAAAAGAATTAGGACATAAAGAAAATTTCTACAAAATTGAAAAAAAGAAAGTTGTGAAAAGTAGAGAAAGAGAGAGAAAAGAAAATTGGAGGGATAATGAAGGAGACCCAGCATCGACAATTGGAGGTTCCAGAGAAAGAAGCCAGAAAAAAAAATGGAGGGAAGAAAAGTTTCAAATAAATGATCCAGAAAGGTCACCTAAAAGGAAGGATATAAATTTGCAAATTTAAGGAACGAATAAAGGGTCAGACGGAAAAAACAACTCACACCAAAAAGTGCGTCGTCACAAAATTTCAGAATCACAGAGAAAACCCTAAACACTTCCAGAGATAAAACAAGGCCTGGGGAAAATGTCAGGAATCAGTATGGTAATTGGACATTTGTACAGCAACAGTGGAAAACGGAAGATACCGTGGTGCCTAATCGAGGAAGGGGATTTCCTGGCTAAGATTCTGTACCCAGCCCAACTATCCCTTGAGATTTGAGAGTAGACACAAAGGCATTTTGACACATGCGCAGCCTCAAAACATTTCTACTCCACATGCTTTCTCTGAGAAAGGATGTGCTCCACCAAAACAAGGGAGTAAACTAGAGAGAGGAAGACAAAAAATATAGAGATGCAGAAAGGAAGTTCAACATAGTAGAGAGACCAAGAAGTATTCTGGGAAGGATAGAAAGGGCATGTCATAGGATAAGAGCAGAGCAGCATTCCAGGAACACAACCAGACACAAGACAAAAAGTTCTAGAAAAGTCAGTGTCTGATGTATGTGAACATATTGAAGGGAAAATTAAAATTCTTTTGGAAAACCTGGTAATATGCTAAGTGATACTATACATCCATGACATTGCGTTATCTATAAAACTAGACAAAAAAAAAAAAAACCAGTCTATTAATTACCAAGAGGATGGAAAATCCAAAGTGAGGAAATGCATCAGTGCAAATATATCATTTACTTCTTTATTCTATTCTATTCATTGCCCATTCATCTAATGCCCCAATTATTATACAGTTATTTGAGGGGATTGGAAGAGAAGAAGACATGAAAGAGGGGTCAGGGGTTAAAAAATGAAAAGGGACAGGATATTCCACAGGAGGACAATCAAGAATTTCTAATATCAAAAGAAGAAATAAGAAAAACAGCAATATGTAGGTGGAGTTAAGCACTGTGTTTGGTCTCCCCAAAAGCTTGATTCTAGGGCATGAAGGTTAAGGGTAGGCAGGGATGCAGGGGACTTCTCTTTTTTCATTGTAACCAAAACCTCAACAGCTGAGCTACATCTCCAGCCCTACATGGTATAATTTAATTTGATTATTTTTATTTTTTGGATGGTAGGGATTGAAATCATATTGAGCCATGCTCTGCCACTGAGCTACACCCCTGTAAATTTCTTAACTTGGGAAGAAAAAAAAACATGGAACACACTCACGATGGTATGTGATAAATATATAAAATTGAATGTGTATTCTGTTTATAATCACATCAGAGATGGATCGTCAGGGGATGGAAGGAAACATGGAAAAAATAAAAATAGTTGCAGTGGTAGGATTATGGGTGAGTTTTTCCCTTGTTTTTCTAAAAATTTCTGGGTGATGTTATATTGTTTTGGCTCCATTTCTTGGTCTAAAATTAGGGCCAACCACCCCCACCTAATTAGGGTTGCTGTGCAGGGTGGGGAAAACCGGGGACACAGCCATCTGCCCAAGCCTTGAGCCTCTACTCGGGTCTTCTTCTTGGAGGTGCAAAGCCAGCTTCTTCCACTGAGTCCCAGGGGTGCCCAGGTCCCTCACTTTTCCCCAACTTTTCACTCTGACTTGGTGACTCTCCCCTTGGGGACACTGCTGCTCTATGGGCAGCTCCCTGCTCCTGTGGAGCCTGTAGCCTCAGGTTTCCATGTGCACGAACCAAGCTCTGGCCTCACACATCAACGGGGACACAGCAGGCTTTTAATAAATAACCATGGACTAAAGGAAACAGTCACTCCTCGAGGGCCATTTGCTCATAGTTCTGAGTCTAAACAGCAGGAGCAAACTTTGGAGATGATCTTCATGTGGGTAAACTGAGGCCCAGAAAGAGAAAACAACTTGGCCCAGAACATGGCCTTGGCTCCTTCCCCAGACCCAGGCCCACCCACCCACCGTGGTCCACCGTTTGCTGG
This sequence comes from Marmota flaviventris, assembly GCF_047511675.1. Taxonomy (NCBI): domain Eukaryota; kingdom Metazoa; phylum Chordata; class Mammalia; order Rodentia; family Sciuridae; genus Marmota; species Marmota flaviventris. Next base: position 29,616,010 of record NC_092516.1, read on the forward strand.
GCATATTGATCATGCTTTTTATTTTCTGTGTTTTGGGTGCTTTGACACTGGGGGTCCTGCCAACCCTGGGAAGACGGTCCCTCCCAGGGCCAGCCCGTTCCTGAAGACAGTACTTTTGTATGTGAACTAAGCAGTCCAGAGCCCACAGCCTCCAATCACTTCCTTTATGAGGCCGCCATCTCCCTGCCCTCATCTCCCCAGAGCCAGCCACGGGCCAACCCAGGACAGAAACTACATCCCAGAGTCTCCTGAAATTATGCCAGTGAACCCATCCTCCCCCGTTACTTCCTATAGAAATCCCAGTGGAGGCTCTTGACTGCACCGTCCCCTCTGCCTCCTGAGCCTTCCCCGTGTGCCCTGCATGGTGTCCCATGCCCCCTGTTTCTAGGGCAGTCACTTCCATGTCGGCGAGTCTTACCGCACTCCATTAAAACAAACCCTGGTCTAGTAAAGGCCAGAACTGAAGCTCAGCTCTTCACCTCCCGTGAAGCCGTGGTGGCCGGGGCTGGGTGCCCTGCCCATCGGGCTCTTCTCAGGGCCAAACCTACTGACCACCGGTCGGGGACAGGCAGGCAGCACAGCCAGGGACAGCTTAGAACAAAGGTCCCCAGGACCCTCCTGGCTCCAGGCAGCACAGAGCTGGCCCTTCCAGAGAGCAGAGCCTTGGCCTTGGGACCGTTGGGGGGACAGCTTCATCTCAGAAGCCCTGGCTGCCTCCGCTCCCAAGCAGAGGACACAGATTCCAGGGTCCCCTTGTGCTGGCCACTGACATGGCGTCCCGAATGGGGAGGATGCAGGTGGCATTCAACCAAACAAGGATGCCCTCCCTCCACCCCTCATAGCTGCAGGGCTCTCTGAGCCTGGACTCGGAGGCCGGGCTCCTGGTCTTCCTGAGTGGCCCTCTGTCTTAATGACATTGCATTTGGCAGGGGCTTCCTCTGTCATCCTCCTCGGCTGTGGGTACGATGGTAACAAGAGCCACATATGCAGGCTGCCCCTCATGCTCCCCAGCGACACCGGGAGAGGCTGCCAAGTTGTCCAGGGCCCGTAGGTGCCACGGGACGGCACCTGGGTCAGAACCCTTCTAGAGCCCGGGGTCTTTTCTGCACAATTTCCTGCTTCTGGTTGCTTTGGCACCTGGGAAACTTGAGGAGCAAACGGGCCAGAACGGAGCCATCAAGCAGGGCTCCTGAGAGAGGCGTGGGGTGTCCGTGGCTGGTTTCCTAGGCCCAGCGGGGCTGCCATGATCCTGCTTGTGCGGCTGTGGCACCTGCCACACAGACCACTGAGGTGAGCCGGGCTCATCTCTGCACACACAAGTTATAATGGGTCAGGGCAGTCCTCCCTGGTTCCATGACTGTCTATCATCTGTGCCATTTCCTTCAGACTGGCCACCCTGGGACCCGTCCCCAAAACCAATAGCATTAGTATGCAGAGACAGGAATCCTGCAGGATAGAGCACTTTTCAGCCCTCTGCTGGGGATGGATTGGGGTCCCCATGGCTGGGGACATTTAGAGGGGCAGCTGTGTTACAGCTTGCTGAGGGTTTCGCATCTTTTATGAGTGTCCCTCAGGACTCTCATAAAAGGAGATTTCATCATAAGAGAAGCAAGAGATGGACTCTCAGTGGCCTTTTTGGGGAGGGAGGAGTTTGGGGGGGTCACCCCTGGGCATCTAGCTTTTGGGGGTCAGCGACTCCACCTCTCACGGGCAGATCTCTGAGGCTCGTGTTGTTAATCTGAAGTTATTGTTGGATGTGTTGACTCTTTTCTCCTTGTCCAGAAAGAAGTCACAAAGCATCTCCAGGGTCACCCGGGCTCCTAGATCTCTCAGGCCCCGAAAGATGACACCAAGCACCGCCCAGGGAGAGGAGCTCGGAGATTCAGGACCCTCTTGGACATGTGGCGGCAGCATGGCCATCTCTGTGTCACTGGGAAAGAATCTGTTTACAGGGCTCCAAGCCCAAGGTCAAGGTCCAGGTGCCAGGACGCAGAGCCAGCACTCGGGTGGTCCCTGGGGTGTAAAGGGGCTGCCTGCTCCTGAGCCCCCACAGCCTGCACCCAGCCAGGCCTCGTCCCCTGCAGTCCCCGGTCAGCCACAGCTCAGGGAGAGACAGTGAGCTTTCGAGGGGAGCAGGTGAGGCCCCCCAAATACACAGGAAGTCCCAAGACCCTAGCCACTGGGCTTCCAGAGGGAAACGAGCAGAATTTTAGGAATGAAAGACAAGGTCACGGGTTGGGTCCCCCCAGGTGGTGGGACCGGGCAGACGAGGGAAGAGGAGGCCCGGGGTCCCACTCTCAGCCTCTTTCTGTGTCCCTCTGCTCTTGAGCAGGTCTCTTCAGTTCTTTGGGTCCCTGCTGTGCTGACCGCAAAGTGATAGGTGACAGACAAACCAAATCCTAACAGATCCTGACAGAGGTGGGACCTGGGGGTACAGATCCCATCACCCCCACCCCACACACCACCAGCCAACATCTGACAGCCCCCGCCCTCTGAGCCCTGGGCTGATCCACTTCCCACTGTCCCCACCCACCACCCCTGTCCTCAGGGATCACTGTCTGGGGTCAGCTGCTCCCTGGTGGGCAGAGGGGAGGAAGTAAATGGGGCCGGTAGTGGAGACCCCAGGACTCTCAGGGTCGGCCTGGGCCACACCTTTCCCTTGCAGGAGGAGGTTGCCATGGCAACCAAAGCAGCACTTGGTACCAGGACCAAGGGGAAGACCTTGACTGGGGACGGAGTTTTTCTTCTAATCAACTCGGAAGGTCGCTCAGATGTAATTTGCTTCTTTCTTAGAGATACTGTCTCTATACTGTCCCCAGGGGCTTGACACACATTTAAAAAACAAAGGCATTCGTGCAGGATCTTATAACAGTTGCCTGTCAGCTTAAGGCATGGTCCCGTCTGGGTCCTGCCTGGGACCAGCTGTGTGAAGTTCTGGGGAAGTCACTTAACTCTCTGTCCTCGATGCGGGTTTAGAGGAGGCAGGACTGGAGGGCAGGTCTGAGAAAGGGTTATTGTTATTCAGACTATGATATTGAAAAGGAAATTCCCCACATAATTAGAAGGCAGGGAGGAGCTTAGCCTTAAAGCCCTTTCTTTTTACAGATCAGAACTCAGATCTGGGTGTTAAATGGCTCATGGCTGCAGTCACACATCTGAACGGGGATGACATGGGGTTAAAACCCATTCACCCTCCCGGGGTGAGGACTCCTGATCCCTCTTCAGTCATTTACACTATAGTAAGAATGAGCCCTTCCAGAACCACTGAGGCCAGCACTTCATGAAGCACTCTCTCCTCTCTTCTCTTTCCAGAGAGTCTGAGGTGATACGGTCCCCACTCAGAGAGCAACGGCTCAGCCCAGAAAAAGGTAAGGAAGAGGATCTGGAACCCAGAAACTCCAGTCCCGCTGGGTCAGAGGCCATCTGTGCAGGCTCAAGGCAGGGGACAGAGTGCGTTCTTAGGATGTGGTTCCTGCTGGCCTGTTTTTCGGGACTTAGATGCTGGTCCTGGGCCACAGGGAAAGCTTCCGCCCCGGTGACAGGGCTGGCATCCACACTGACCCTGCCCAGGCTTCCGAGTGCCCAACTGGACTTACCAAGTGGCCAGTGGGAGAAGGTTCAGGCCAGAAGCCCAGACTCCGAGGAGGGGGAGGAGGAGGCTGCCTTCAGGTCTGAGGCCTGCTCTATGCTCACAGCTGGGCTGCAGCGTGGGTGGAGCTGGGAGGGGGCCCAGCCTTGCTGAGCTCTGAGGATGTGGTGGTGAGGTGGGGGCTGGGGTCTCGGCTTCTCTTGGGGAAGGGTCTGCTCAAGTGCAGATCAAGGGCGATCTGGTTGGGCTACCCCCATCCCCTTCTCCCCATCCTACCCCCAGCTCTGCAGGACAGAAACACATCCAGCTGCCTAGGAGGGGACACCAGGAGGCAGAGTGGGCCAGGGTGGGACCCAAACAACAGTGATGTGTGGTCGCTGCTCACAAGGCCAGCGGAGCCAAGTCCTGCAGGCAACAGGAGCCAGGATGAGCCACCCTGCCCCATCACCCCAATCCTGGAGCCCCCAGAGGGTGCCAAGCCTGCAGCCGTCCTGCGGGTCTGGTGGGTGTGACATGGTGTCTCACTGTGGCTGGAATTTGCCTTTCCCACGCTGCTAAAGCAGAACATCCCCGTAGTCTGGGGCACTATCTCTGCTTCCCACCGTGGCCCTTATGTCCTTGTCTTGTCTTTCCTTTGGCTTCATCTGTCTGTTTCTCAGTATTCATAGCGGTTCTTTCTGGATTTCAGGTACCAACCCATCACCCATTATGCGCTGCCGGACAGTGGTGTCCCTGCCTCTGGTGACGCTGTCCCTCACCCTGGGGAGGTGTCCCTGCCGTTGATCTTCCATCCCTGGATCCAAGGTCCTGCCCAGGTCAGGACCTGCAGGGCAACTCTGAACACGGGAGGCCGGCTGCCTCCACACCCACTCCTGACTCTCAAAGGCAGCTTCTCATGTCCCCAGAGCGGGGGAGACGCAGCGGTGGGAGGGGCTGCGCCCGGAAATCGCTCCCTCTCCCTCGTTTGCCCATAGTCTTCGTTGTGAATAGGCGTTGGGTTTTAGCAAATGCTCTTCTCTTCTAATCTGTTAATAAACGGAATCAGCTGAATCGATTTCCTGAAGAAGCCGGCCTGCTCACCAACTATGACCTTTTTCTGCACTGCTGGACTTGAGTGGCACATATTTTATTTTACTTCAAAAAAAACCCCTAAATCATTACCCAACCAGCACTGCTGTGGGTCAATTTGAGTCCCACACCTGTGGGACGTGGGGCCACGACTCTGATTCCTCAGACTTATCCTTCCCCATCCAGGGTCCACAGGGCCAGGTCCCCTTTGCCGCCTCTGTGAGCCAGGAGTGGACATCTCCTGAGTCACCTCTTTCCACCTAATCTCAGCGCTTGCCTCCCTGTGACGGAGGAGCCCAGGCCTTCACCTGTTCCCAGCTCAGGGTCCAGGGCTCCTGGTCCCAGGTTCCTGAGACCCACATGCCCACTCCCTCCCCACCGGGTGGTGACCTCGGCAGCGAGACCTTCTGTCTCCTCAGGTCCTGGGACCTGGCCCTGGAGCACATTCCTGCCCGGTGAGTTCGATTGTGCTTGTCTTTTAAATGATTCTCACACTATGTGTCACTTATAGCAGGAGAAGTCCTAAGTGACCGGAGTGCGTGGTCCTGGCAGAGCCGGGCCTGGGCTGATCCGGGGCCCTCCCTCGGGTCCTCTGAAGGCCACTTCTTGTAAGGTTGTCAGTCCTATGAATGCGGTTGCTGTGGCTTGGGAGTGTCCCCCAGAATTCACGTCTGGGCAACTCCATCCCAAAGGCATGTGTTACTGGCCCTTGGAGGCGGGGCCTTCGGGAGGCAGTTAGGTCAGATGAGCTCACGTGGGTGGGACCGCATGATGGCATTAGTGGCTTCGTCAGAGCCGGTTGGCCCTTCCTCCTATGGGATGCCCTCTGCCATATTATGATGCACAGGGGAGGCCCGGCCAGCCGCTCGCACCTGGACAAGGAACCTCCAAGAGCCCCAAGCTAAACCGATCTCTGCTCTCTAAGGTGACCCAATACAAGGTATTTAGTTACAGGAACAGAAAACAGAGACAGCTATCAACTGTGTTGGCCAGACCGCAGGGGACCACCGTGTGTCCAGGGTTAGGAGCGTCTTGTCCACATAGGCCCTGGGACGAGACCTGGGTCCCCACCACCTGGGCCTCTCCCGGGCTGCCTTCCGAGTGGGCTCTGCTTTCTCAAGCTGAAGCCTGTCATGGAGTTCGACGGGCCAAGGTGGCGTGGAGGGTCCCTGCCCACGTGTGAGAGCCTGACCCTGACACAGACTCAGGAACCAGCAAAATAGTGTCCTGAATCTCCCTCGGCTGCCAGCTCAGGAGAGCCCCGGAGCTGAAAGAGGTCCCCTCTGCTTCTCCTCTGTGCCACTGGCCTGGCTGGAACATTCTGAACATAGGTATGGGCCCTGCTTGGGGTCAGCAGTTCCAGCCTTCATCTGGCAGCAGGAACCAGGGACTCCAGCCAGCCCCCCGCCCCCAGCCCCTCTTAGCAAGTTCAGTGGCCCCGGTGAGATGCCACCACTGTACACTCAGGACACAGGACATCAGTGCACATTTTGGACCCCGTCAACCAGAACTGAGAAACCCGGTAGCCTGCTTGCAGGATAGTGGACAGCCTGCAGGACGGTCTGTTTGACAGGACACAGACCACGGGGACTCTGTTCTGAGCATCCTTATTTCACGGTCAGGGAAACGGCAGTGTCCTGCGTGTCACTTCTCAGTTGCAGAGTTCTGTCCGCCCTAGGCCACATTCACCAGGAACAGAAGTGGCCGGAAGCCACAAGAAGGAAGATCCAGAGGCCCACGGCATGCTCTCCTCCATGTGCGTGTGTGCATGTGTGTGTGCGTGTGTGCATGTGTGTGTGTAAATGCACCACATCCCTCGCGGCCCCAGCATGTGCACACGTGTTCACACGTGCCTGTGTGAGTGTGCCCTAGTCACGGCCAAGCAATGACATCAAAGGACTGGGGACCCACATGGGGGGCGTTGGGGTCCCTGGGGGCCCTGAGGAGGCCACCTCCCCTTGACCCTGCAGGCAGAGCTGGGCTCTGGCCAGATGCAGCACTACTTATTTATAAGAAGGCTATAGCCTCACCCCCGGGACAACACGGGGGACCGTGAGCTTGATCAAGGACTGCAGATGCAAGGGGGCCCCAAAGCATCCTCCACTCTGGCTGAGAAGAAAGAGGGCAGCGTCTTACCCTGACTGCAGAACCAGAGACTCAGAGGAAATGGGAGTTGGCCAAGATGACCCCGCCTCTGCATGACACTAGCCAGGCCTTGAGCCCACCTGGCCTGAATCCCACCTAAAGACTGGGCTGGGGTGTAGCTCAGTGAATAGCATGCATGAGACCCTGGGCTCCATCCCCAGTACTGCTAAAGAAAAGGGGGCAGGAAGAACTTGAGATAAGGAGCTTCTGTCTCTGGTATCCGCCGTGGGAGGGCCGCCTCCAGCTCATTGGAGCTGGTGAGTCCGTGGGGGTCCAGCGGCCAGACGCCCAGCTGGGACTCCCAGCAGCTCCAACAGCAGCAGAAGCCAGTGGCCAGAGGCCTTGGGGGTGTGGGAAGGCAGGGGGTCAGGCTGGTCCACAAGCCTGGGTCCACCCCCAGGGGATGAAGTCAGATTTGGTTGCTAGAAGGGCCCCTAGCTGAGTGCAGAGGGGTAGGCGATGTGTATGCTCATAAACAAGAGACTTTCCACGTCTCGGGACACACAGTAGGTTCCTGGCACACACTGGGAACTCTGGAACAACCTGGGGATGAGTGGGAACTCCCTTCGGGAGCCCATCCCCAGCTCTGAACGCAGGGAACACCACAGGCTGAAGGCATTTCCTACCGAGGAGCAGGCTCCTCTTGACTCCCTGTCACAGTGGGGTCAGAACTGGATGAGCCCCAAGCCTACCAGGCCCACACCTGACCCTCAGGGGCCAGGCAGCTGCAGGAAGCCGGTGACAGCCGAGCTCGGGAAGACCAATGGCACCGAATATTCACCCTGACATCATCTGGCTGCAATTCCCAGAGACTAAAATTAGGCAGAGGAAATTTAGGATGTTGCTTTAGATGTCCAAAGAAAACAGGGGTGTGGGCCAGAAAATGGATCATAAAAGAATTCTGGTGACTCAGTCCCAGCTGGGGGGGACCAGGCAGGAGCCCCACTGTGGGAAGAGGCAGAGGAGACCCGAGCTTCCCAGGCCAGCGCATCCCAACAGGGGCTTCTCAGTTCAGCCCGTTTCCCACCCGGACTGGAGGGACGCTGGGCTTCACCTGTGGTCAGCTGGAAGCCCAGCAGTGCATCACCTTGAGTCCCCCTCCCCAGTTCCTTCCCTTCTTAGGAGAGGTCGAAGGTCCCCAAAGGCTTGCTGCTCCTGTCCCCTAGGTCCAGGTGAGAAAGTGCTGGGCCACCCAGGTGCACAGGCAGATACCTGGGAATTTGAAAAGTGACTCCTACCCCATGTGAAAAAAGACCCAGAAAAGAGTAGGGGACTCTCCTCATTCAACCTGCTGAGCTGAAAGACCTAATATTGAGGTTTAATGAGAGATCAGGATCCTCCAAGGGTCCTGTGAGCAAGACTCCCTGTACTTGGATATATTTGAGAAGGGAGGATCCAAAGTTTCATCTGATTCCCAGAGAGGGGAAGCCTGTGACTATTGCCCCAATTATCTGGCTCAATTCCTCCTTTTACAGATGAAGACCTGAGGCCCAGAGAGGTGAGGTTATTTCCTCAAAGTCACAGAGCAAAACCACGGCAAGACCCAAGTCAGGCTCCAGCCAAGTTCTGCATTTTCCTCCTGTAGCATACCCGTGGAGCCAATGGCACTAAGGTTGACTTACCACCCACAGATTGGTTGGACATGCAGCCACGCTGGGCAGAAAGATGGAGAGGAGGAAACAGGGTAGAGAAAGTAAAATGAAGTCGGGGTGAAGTCAGGGTGCACAAACTGGAATTGGGAGAGCCTCCCTGGTGGTCAACCATCAGATGCAAATGAGGCTCCAGAAAGTGAAAGTAAAGAGAAAACGGAATTTCACTTCTGGCAAAGGTCTGAATTTCTTCAGGGGCCTCCCAAAATGGAGGCTGAAGGAGGAGGCTATGAGGACCTCAATCGCTCCCTGGCAGATTCACCTCAATGAATGTTAGCGGTCAGTTAGGGCCACTCTACTGCCCCCACATGGCTGTGGTGAGAATTACAGGGTGAAATGGCCTGAATCCCCACCTCCACGCCCACAGGGAGCCTGGCCTGGAGGGAGCAGTCACTCTGTAGATGAGAAAAGAACTGGACGAGCCAAGGTCAAGAGCTGCTGGGGAGGGAGATGGGGAGTGGGCAGGGGTTACAGGGTTTTCTAGAATCTTCTGGACCACAGCACGGTCCCAGTGCAGCACCCAGCATTACCATAATCCTGACAATACTGCAGAGACTCAGGCCTGACTCCGGGATTTCATTTCTAACTTACTGAGCAGATCCTTTCAGTGTTGTGGGATAAATAATCAGAGGAGTGGGTGGAGAGATGAGCACCCCTGCTCCCCTGAGAACCTCAGGTTGAAAGTCCAACTCCGACCCAAGGACTTCAGGAATAATTAGCTACAGGAGGCTGCACAGTCCCTGGACTAAAGTAAAGGGGAAACTGGATGGAGCCCCAAGACTCTGCAGAGGTCAGAGGGATCAGCAGGAAGTGTGGGAAAGGCAGGGGTGACCCTCACCCCACGGAGCAAAGCCAACTCAGAGCCTACCTGTCTGCGGTCATGGTAACCCAGAAAATGGAGACTTTGAGGCAGCCACAGTCACAGCACTGTGTAAACCCCAGGCTCTCATTTCCCAAACAAGGAAATGCAGACCCAGAGAAGGAAAGGCCCTGCCCACGGCACCCACGAGCAAGAGGCAGAGCCGGAGCCAGGACTCAGACTTTACAAATAAACCAGAACTCTGTATCTACGGCCAACGGCCTTTAACAAGGGTGCCAAGACCTTTCAATGGAGACAGAATAGGCCCTTCAGCAAAAGGTGCTAGGAGACCTGGAAATCCACACGCAAAAGGGTCAAGTTAAGTCCCACCTCATCACATACAAAAAGTGAACTCAAATGGATGAACACAACAGTTATGAATTAAAACCATAAATCCCTTAGAAGAAGGCACAGGGGTTTATCTTCACGACCTTGGATTTGGCAACAAATCCTTAGACACGACACCAGAAATATGAGCAACAACAGGGAAAAAAAAAAGTAGCTAACTTGGGTTTCATCAAAATTAAAACTTTCATACATTAAAGGGTTTTATCAAGAAAATGAAAAGACAAGATACAGAATGGGGGAAAATATTTGCAAATGATAGTACTGATAAGAGTTTAATATCCAGATGAAATCATCTTGTAAATCAACACAAAAAGGCAAACGGCCCAATTTCTGAAGGCGCCAAAGACGTGGATAGATAATTTTTGCAAAGAAGACATGCAGACGGCCAGTAGACACATTAAAAAATACTCAACACAGATGAAAATCAATACCAAGATGAGAAATCACCTCCTACCAAAGATGGCTGTCATTTTAGAAAACAACACAACAGTTAGAAAATAACACGGATGTGGAGAAATCAAAGCCCTTGCTGTACATTTTGCTGGAGGAAATGCAAAGTAGAACATGGTGTATGGAAAACACTATGTTGGTTTCCTAAAACATTAATCATGGAATTACTCTATGACCCAGCAATTCCACTCAAGTCAATCAATGTACAACACACGCACTCAAAAGACTTGAAGACACGTGTTCAAGCCACTCTGTGCACGCACAGGCTCATGGTTCATAAAGACACTAATCACAACAGCCAAAAGGGGAAATCTGGATGTCCATCAACAGATGAAAGTTGAAACAAATTGTGGAAAACTATTCAGCTATAAAAAGGAATGAAATACGGTTTCATGCTATGATGTGATGAACCCCCAAAGCATTTTGAAAGAAACCAGATGCAAAAGATCACACAGTGCGTAGAGTCTATATATACAACACACTCAGAATAGATCAGAATAGATGAATCCGTAGAGACAGAAAATAGATTGGTGTTTGCCAAAGACTGGGAGGAGAGGAAAAGAGGGGGAGAAGCTGGCTAATGGGTATGGGATCTTACTTTGGAAAATGGAAATGTTTGGGAACCAGAGAGAAGGAGCAGTTAGATGACATTGGGTCTATTAATGCCACAGAACTGTTCACTTTAAGATGGCTCATTTTATATGGTGTGAATTTTACCTTAATAAATTATTTTTAAAATTAACCAGAAAATCCCTATTACAGGTTGGTATCCCTTATGGGAGATGCTTGGGACCAGCACTGTTTCAGATTTTGGAGTTTTCTGATTTGGGAATGTCTGCATAGACTTTACCAGCTGAGCGCCTCTAAGAATGAAAATCCCAAAAGTTCAGAGCTGGTTGGATTTCAGATTTTCTGGTTAGGGATGCTCAACTTGTATAAATGACAGGATGTCCTTCCCTCCCCTGGAAGGGAGTCTTCCTTCTCAGGACCCTGGACCCAGCTGAATAGCAAAAGGAGGTGTGCAGTACCTGGACCTACTGGGCTGTGCTCCTGCTGCAGCCCCGCCCAGGGATGATAGACAAAGCCATGCTCCAATAGGAAAGGGCCTTGGTGTGAAATGGCCCACTTCCGGTTTGTACATGACGTCACTTCCGGTTTTAATAAACCTTCACTTCTGGTTTGAAATGGGAACAGTGCAGTCTACGTTTCCTTTCAGAACGGCCTTGTTAGACTTCCTTCCCTAGAGGTGCTTCACCCAGGGCTGCCCCACAGCCTCGGCCTCTCTTTGAGGCCAATTTACACAGCCTTTCCCAGAGCTGCCTCCATGGAGCGTGCAGGCCTGAGGCAGGTTGTCATTTTTACCTACTATATAAATGACAGTCACCGAGGAAAATTTAATATTTTTGTCCTTTTACCATTTTAAACTGCTTGGCTGCTTGGCTTAAAACCAGTAATGAAAAAGCAAAATGCTCAAAATAAGTTGAGCTTATTTTCAGGACAAGCTTTGTGAAGTTTTGCTCTGGGGCCAGCATTAGGTCAGGACCTGGAGATTCAGACCCAAGAAAGACCTTGTGCCTGCTGGAAAGGAGCTCACTGTCCAAGGACATCAAGGGACATTTAGGGACAAGGAAAAGCTGTTGCTAGAATTTCCCTTCAAGGAGGACTAGGGGAGTCCGGAGGCAGAACGGAGGGGTGCTGCCAGGCCCTTGCATGGAAGGCTTTCTTTCTTTTTTTTTTTTGTTACTGGGGCTTGAACCCAGGGCCTCCTGCATGCTAGGCAAATGCTCTACCACGGAGCTACACCCCCAACCCTTTTTATTTTATTTTGAGACAGAGTCTCACTAAGTTGGTCAGGCTGACCTTGCAATCCTCCTGCCTCAGCCTCCCGGGATTACACTGTTCCCAGCATGAAAAGGTTTTCTGAGTCTTGAGCTTTAACCAGAAGTTGATCGAGTCGAGAAGAGGCAGGGTGGGGTGGGGATAGAGAGAGCCCAGCAGGAAAAAAAAAAAAAAAAACGTGGGCAGAAGAACAGAGAAGAGAGACAATAATAGCAGAAAATACCAACATAGCCTTTGCGATGCGTCAACCCCTCTATTAAGCACTGCACGAGTATTCACCAGGGGATGGTCACCATGACTGTGAGGACAGTATCACCAGCACCCCCATTTTATGAGTGAGAAAAGTGATTGGATGCAGAGGGCGAGGAGTTTTACAGCAGATGCATGGTAAGCCTGGGATTCTGTCCCCGCAGCCCACGTGTACTAACCACTGGTCACTTAGAGAGCCACCAGCAGCTCCGGGCCATTGGCAGACAAGACATGAGCGGGTACCAGGGGCAGGAAAGGGCCAGCGGAGGGCCATCAGGATCCCTTGTGCCTAAGGCTGCTCGATTCAGGACACTGCATGCGAACAACCCTAGGGGGCGCCATTGTATCACAGGCGTTGTAGATTTGAGAATTTATTGTGACAGGTTTCCAGCAGATGGCAGCCACGTGCCTGGAGGGAGGGAGCCTCTTCCTAATGCACACAAAGGAACCCCCGCGCACTAGATGGAGCTGCTTGGCTCTCATCCAGAGGGGGCGGGACACCATGGAAGGGTCTCAAGCCGTAGAGGGGAGTGTTTGGCGCTCCCTTCCAGACAGCTGGCTCTGGGGGCTGAGGCAGTCCAGGTGAGAGGCGGCAGGACCTGGGCTAAGCTAGGCGAAGCTCCGGGGCTGTGCACACAGAGGGCCAGTGGTGGGGACCCCCTGGCACCGAGGCAGAAAAGGAGAGGACAGAGCTGAGGCCTGGAGACTTCCAGATCCAACAGCTGATAGATTAGAAGGTTGTCAGGCGAGGAGAATTAGAGACGGTCCAGGGAGCAGTGACAGTGGATCTTGGACCTGTGGGGGACGAAGACTGTGGGACACCTAAGGGGGATGCTGACAGGGGTCCTGGATGCCAAGATGTGGCTCTGAGCAAGTGACCTGTCCATCCAAGACACCAGTGTCCTGGCTGGGAATCTCCAGAGGGGATCAAGCCATTCTGTAGTGACCAGAAACAAGTCTGGTGGAGTCAGGATGTCCTTGCATTCCCCCACAGCTGGACCCTGAGTCACCATCTGCTTCCTGTGTCTATGGGGGCCCCAGCTCCTGCTGACTAATGAGAAGGGGGTTAAGCTTCTGGGAACAAATGGAGCCAGCATCCCGGGAGTCCCTTCCACAGTTATGGGCACCGAGGCGGGCGCAGGAGGAAGGGGTCCAGGCTCCCACAGCTTGGGCAGAATGTGCCCAGAGCTGCTGGGGACCTCCAGCTTCTAGACTAGCCATGAGCCCACTCACAGCCTGCAGCCCCTCTCAGTTCCCTGGAGCCAGAGCCACTGTCCCAGGGGGTGGGCTGGGTGGGTCTGGCCGGGGATGGTTTGGTTTCTGCTTAGAGCCCCACCCCCACCCCCCAGCTCTTTGATTAGCAGCCAGGACGTGCTTCTTTCCAAGTCAAAAATAAAATAAAATAAAGCATGTTACAAAGTGATTCCCTCTCCTCCACTTCAATTTAATGTGGTTTTCAGCGTCGGTTTAGTGTGAGTGGCCTGCGCAGACATGTGCTTGCAATATGCTTGTGACAGTCGGGATTCCAAGAGGCCAGGCAACAGGGACAGGGAAGGAAGGCCCTGTCTCGAGGACGAGGTGATCAGTGGTTCTTGAACATTTGTCTTTGAATGGGTGTGCTTTCCCCCAGGGTCCCTTCCCTCCGCAGAGATGGCAGGGGGTAAAGGAGGGGGGGGGACTCAAGGACAGCTCAGCGTGTGGGCCCTGGGGTCTTACAGTTCTCGGAGGCAGGACAGGAGGGTGGGTAGAGCTCTCTGGCCGCTGTCAGGAGACTCAGAGTCTAACCTTGTCATGGGGTAGCTTAGGCAATTGCTCTGGGCTTCTGGGTCTCGGTTTCCCCATCTTCTCAGGACTTTGACTTATGTGACAAAAAGTCCCTTCTGTTTCTAATATCCTCTGGTTTCCTCAGGTGGGGACGTGGGAGCAGGGCCGTGGGGTGACCTGAGCCTTATGGGTTTTCTGGGCTCCCACCATCAAGCCTGCCCCCGAATGCTACTGGACTCTTGGCCTCGGTGTCCCCTCATCAACTTGTCATCAGCCTCGGTCTATGACAAGAAGTCCCTGCCTCTTGGGCCTTGTCCGGTCCTTCTGTGGGCGCTCTGGGAGCAGGTTGCTCCTGAGAATATGCTGGAACTTGCCTCTAGGTCACTCCTCTTGGTCTGTCGGCCCCAGGTGAACAGAGGGGCCCTTCCCAGGCCTGGGCTTCCTTCCCTACAGCCGGTCAGCTGTCTGAGGGCCTGGCCTTGGCTGGCATCCGCCCTCTACAGCCTCCTCCTGCAGGCCTGGCCTCATGTGCACAGGGGGCAGCTCTGACCCAGCCTGTGACGCAGGGTCTGCTGCCGAGCATGATGGGGCGGGGGAGGCAGAGGGGCCAGCCATCCCCAGCACCCACGGCACGACAGACAAGCCTCTCCCAACGCACTCCTCATGGGGAGCCGTTTCCCTAAAGGGACTTGCTCAGTCCCGTGACTTGCATGTGACGTTTTGCAGCATTGGGAGCAGGGACACACTGTTAAAACCCAGGTCTCAGCCCTGCCTTGATGCTCCCCGCTGTGACCTGGACCCACTTGGCATCTCCAAGGCTCAGTTTCCACAAACGTGAAACAGGGATGAGACAGCGCCCACCTCAATACACTGGGTGCTGAGTCCTGCACACAGCTGGTGCTCAATAAATGGTGGAGGACATAACAAAGTGCTGGGTACCACTGGAGTCCACACGGGGACCCCACCAGGGTGCAGGAAGCAGGAGCCTCCTTCAAGAGGGAAGCCGAAGGTCCGACATGATTCTTTGAGAGAGGATGAAACCCCTGCAGGCTCCCAAGGGCCCACCACAGCCACCCGGTCTCCAGGTCATTGCTGAGTGGCAGGAGGACGACCATGCACACCCGCCTGGGCACAGCAGGGGCCGGTACTCAGCACCCACTTGCACACATGCACACACATCTATGGTTCTCAAACACGCAGGCACGTCCACATGACACGGCCTAGGCCCATCACTCCCAGGCCCATGCCACCTCCACACACGTAAATGGACACCGGCTCCCACAGGCCTGGACCTACGCACGCACGCTGCTCTCATCAGGAGTCACAGAACCCGGGCCACAAGATCCAGGTCCTGCCTTCCTGGCAGGGGACTGAGCAACGCACTATGTTCCTGAGCGCAGTGGCCTCATGTTTGAAAGGAGTAAGTAAACTAATAATAATCAATGCATAAAAATCCTCCTGGCCTCATCAGCCTCCTGGGGAGAGAGCCCGGAGGTGACAGTGTGAGGCGTCTTCTCAGCCACAGGCCTCCTTACGTAGGTCCGTTAGCAGCAGCAGGTTTGGTGTCACCACCACAGGCGGAAATACTGGCACCCCAGCCCTGCAGGGCACAATGGTGAGAACCCCCAAATCAGGAGCAGGGGAGGGGCAAGGCCTGGGTCCCTAATCCCAAAGTGAGTAAAGGGTGGGCCCTGGGAAAGAGGGGGTGCTGGCCCACATAGGATGGTGAGCCCCGGGGAGTGGCCACTGGCGTGGAGAGGGAAGGCCGGCTTGGCCCAGGGCCACCTGCCCTGTCCTGGGCCCGCTGCAGGGAGGAAGGTGACACACGACCCGCTGGTGGAGTTCCTCACACAGGGAGGCGCAGGCCTGTAGGACCCCGAGGAGGCCCCACAGCAGCTGGAGCTGGATTCAGTATGGAGGGAGGTTCCAGCAACGGGCTCCCTGAGGCCAAGCAAGGCCTGCGCCAAGGCGGGCGCCTGTGGCTTCAGGGCACAAAGGCAAGACTCCCAGTGTCCCGACTGGGACAGCGCTGCTCCGAGTCCAGACCAGCCGCCCTGTGTGTGGGGAGCTTGTCAGAAACACCTCCTCCCAGGTCCCAGGCCTTCGCGACCCCAGCTATTTCCTAGGACCCCGGGTGATTCACACAGAGACAGTGGGGAGTACTGGCTCACCTCGCATTTTCCATCCTTTGTTTCCAAGACACCCCCAAACCAGGAGCACTTAAAAACAGAGCACTCTCCTGGGTTGGGGAGCAGAGGGAGCCCCCTGCAGACTTTGCACCCAAGGCCCAGTTCTTGAGAATTCCCACCACCGAGGAGAGAACTCAAGAAGAGTGTGCGATGGCGGGAACACGTGCGCGTGGCCCAGGCCCCCCTTCAGGACGGTGGGCAGGGGGGGGGGTCTGTGGGGAGCCGGCAGCGGGGCCCAGGAGCCACGGAGGAACTGAGAAGCTCACTCTGAAGAGGAGGAAGGGAAGGAGGAGGAAGAGAAAGAGGAGGAGGAACCACGGGCCAGGTCTGTCAAGGGGCAGAACAAGCAGATGGCCCCACTGTAGCGACCCAGGGTTGCTGGGCAGACACCATGCAGGACAGCCCCAGGACAGGCCCCCAGCAGCAGCTAGGCTGCCCTAACAGGGAGGGAGTGTCCATCACTAAGAGGGCACACAAAGGGGTTGGGGGTCATTGGAGGCATGCAGACCAGAGGGCTGCTCCCCCAAGCTCCCATTTCCAGTCAGGAGGGAAGGGCTCCAGGTCAAGCCGCCTCCCAGGCTGCAGGCGCACAGCCCCTCCTGGGCCCGTGAGGATGGCCAGGCTCTGGACCCATCCCACCCAAGCCCTGTAGCTTTCCTAGCCGCAGCCAGGCCCCAGAAGGCACAGCTTGGAGCTCTAAGGAGCATCTGGGACAGGGGCCTATGGCAGGCAGCACCCTCTCCCTTCTCAACCTGGTCCCTGTCTGAACAGGGAAGCGCTGGGGCCAATGATCTCCAAGCTTTGGCAGGTGTTTTACTCAGCTTCTTTGCTGCTATGACTAAAAGACCCAACCAGAACCACTGTAGGGGAGGAACGTTTTTTTAGGGGCTCGCGGTTTCAGAGGTCTCAGTCCACACAGCCAGCTCCTTCGCTTGGGGCTCGAGGTGAGGCAGAACAACAGGGCGGAAGAGTGTGGCCGAGTATGGCAGAGGGAAGCCGCTCACATGATGATCAGGAAGCAGAGAGAGAGACTCCACTGGCCAGATACCAGATATATACCCCAAGGCCACGCCCCCATGACTGCCTCCTCCAGTCACTCCCTTCAGTTACCACCCAGTTAACCCCTATCCTGGATTAAGTCACTGACCGAGTCAAGGCAGGGGCCTGGGTGGAGGATTCTGGAGCAGAAGGGATGGCCAGCTCCAGGGGAGTCCCCACTGAGCTCAGGGCCCCTCCTGGCCTCGCCCCCCACACTGCAGCATCAGGGAGCCCCTCCAGCCCAGCTCGGCAGCCCTGGGAGCCAGACCAGGCCCATGGCCCAGTGGGGGTGTTCTGGTCTCCAGGCCAACGGCTCTCATGGCCACCAACCCACTTCCTCCCCAATCTGCAGGTTTATTTCTGTCGGCAGATTCCTAGGCAATATTTAGCAGCCTTATTTAGACGATCAGGCAATTTTCATCTTAATAAGAATTAAAAACAAAACAACAACAAAAAGCCTCTGGGCAAGAGCGAGGCCCAAGCCTGGCTCCTGTAGTAAAATCTGGTTCTAACCCGGCTGCTGCCCGCCCCCCTAGTGTGGAAGGGACCATAGGGTATTGTCAAAAAGAGGACCCTGGAAGTTCAGGACCACAGGTTTGTTTCAAAAGACCCCTTTCTGCCCCGGGTGGGCAGGCTCTGCTTGGGACAAGAGCCCCATAACCTGGAAGAGATGCCTCCAGCCCCAGGCCCTGATGCCAGGCTCACTGGGTCACCTTTCTACATGGTCCTCAGCCCTCTGGCACCCAGGCCAGGTAATGGAGGCCCACAGGACCTCTTGCACACCCTCCTCTAACATGCCACTTGTCACGGGAACCCCGATAGCCCCACAGACTCAGGAGAGGAGAGAGTGGCCTGCGAGGATGACCCACTCCTTTTAGCAAGATGCAGTTCTGCAGCCCAGACTGTGCTAGAGCCTACCGATTGTCCCTGTCCCCAAGGGCAGGAGCATTTCCTGCAAAATCAGCCACATCCTTACTTAGAGGATGGCAGAAAACCCCAGTAACACAACAAAGGCCTGGTGGCATCCAGCCCCTCTGGCAAGTGACTCAATTGTGTTGGATCTTGGTTTTGTCATGTATAAATGGGGATAACAATAGTCATAATATTATTTGTGAATTCATAACAATTACCTACAATTTAACATATTATATATAACTATGATATTTCTAAAAATTCTTTTATTAATGCATTATCCTTATACAGAATAGTTGTAACTATGGAACATTATTGAATATTATATAACAATAAGGATTGCTTCCTGGTGTAATTGGGCCGACTCAGGGAATCAGAGAGAGCTTTCCTAGCTGGGAGTTTTCGCACTAATGAGGGTTATTGTTCTGTTTAGGAATCAAAGCATTAAATGGGAAGCTCCTGCTCATCCCCCAGGCCATCAGAGAGCAAAGTGAATTTTACCACCAACCCGTCAGGCAGCAAGTTCAAAGTAGGTGACCAAGAACCAATTTTAGGTGACTCGCTCTGGTCAAAGATATCAGAGGGTTTAGAGTGGAAGTAGAAGCCTGTTGCAATGACACATGCCTGTAATCACAGCAGCTCAGGAGGCTGAGGCAGGAGGATCGTGAGTTCAAAGCCAGCCTCAGCAAAAGTGAGGCACTAAGTAACTCAGTGAGACTCTGTCTCTAAATAAAATACAAAATAGGGCTGGGGAGGTGGCTCAGTGGTTGAGTGCCCCTGAGTTCAATCCCTGGTACCAAAAAAAAAAAAAAGAGAGTGGAAGTAGAAAGCATATGGGGGGGATTATCTGGAGAGGGTGATATCTTCTCTTGGGCAGGGGTGGCTCATGCAGGCCATAGACATTGCCTGTAGTTACAGGAAGCTGTCAGGGGACCCTGGCCCTTGAAACCTGGCAGTTGAAAGGCTGGTGGAACCATTCAGGACCAGGCTGTCCTCTTCGAGCTTTCCTGAGCCAAGCACGTCTAGCTGCCTGTCCTGAGCCAGACACCGACATGCTCATGACACCTGGCCAGAGCATCGGCTCAGCTCCTGTCTGTCCTGGCGGAGGCTGGCAGTGGTCTCCCTTCCCGGAAACTGAAAAATGCATAAGCAGCTGCCAGAAGGAAGCCAGTTTGCCCAGGTGGGTGGGCGGGTTTGGTGGTGGTGGGCTTCCTCCAAAGGGAAAAGCCTGCTTTTAATATGGCAGCCCCAAGAGAAGGGGCGTCCTGTGAGTGTCAGGCAGGTAGTAATGCCAGGTACATAGTGATCCCCTTGCTGGACTTGCCAGGTTCCTCCCCACATCCCTGCTTCAACCCTGGAGAAGACAGAAAGGGGACAGCTGGGTTGGCAATACAGGAGAAAGTAAAGACCGCCAGCCCCTCCCTGCCACCAGTCATGGCAGCCCCAACCGGGAAGGAGCGGATGGAAGTTTTGATCTGGAATCAGACATTTCTGGGTAACGAATTGTAGCTTCTGACTTGCACAGACTGTCAAATGTCCTCCAGAAAAGTCACGGGATGCCTGGTCCCACTCAAGGTCAAGGGCAGCTCTCCCTTTTAGAGGCGCAGGGGAGACAGTCATGCAGGGACCACACCCACAGGGCAGCTTTTCTGGCTGCTAGGATGCAAGCATCTGCCTGGAAGATGCCCCTGGGGGAGGTTTTCCAGGCTCTTCCCATCTCAGAGCAGCAGCCCCCTCCCTCTCTTGGCTAGAAGAGTGAGCTACCATCCTCTTGGCCCTGTCTCTCTGGCTCAGTCAAGAAGCTGCAAGGCCATGTGACCTGGATGGGCCAATCAGATCCTTCCCTGGGAATTTTTCCTTCTCCAGTTCCCCTTCCTTGGGCCTCCAGCAGGAAGTCTGTGAGTTTCCGCCATTCCTGGTGCACTTACGAGAAAGACCCCTACACAGAGAGATCTGGGGGAGGAGGACCAGTGTGACTCCCTGGTTCCTGTCTGTCCCTCCCAGAGGGGCCTGGTTTTTGCTAGGTGACAGACAAGACCATCTGCCCACCATGCCAACCACACCGGTGCTAAAGACCCTCAACAAAACTGCAGTTGTTGGACGCATCCTCAGCCTGTCCAGGCGTTTTGTAAATATGATGTTATTTTGTCCTTCCAACGACTTTGGGGGCAAAGAAAGATCATCTTTTTCTTACAAATGAGAAGGCGAAGTACCCTGAACTCAGGCCTGTCAGCATCCTGGGCCAGCTTCCGGCCTTCTCTCTAGGATCTGCCTTCTAGGGACCCCCTCCGCCAAGGCCTATGGTCATTCCAGGGCCTCTAGACTCTGGTTCCCAAGAACCAGTCACAGGGACGTAAGGGAATGGATGGGGTGGGGGGCATGGGGCAGGGTCCCACTGTTTAGATAGGAGTGTCCCAGCTAGGGGCAGCAGCAGGTGCAAAGGCCCTAGGGTGGGTTTGCAGAGTTGGGGGACAATCAGGGGGCCAGGTCCACACAACTAAGAATGGATTCCTCAAGGGCTCGGTTCCAGGAGGCAGACGCTTCTCAATGCAATTCTGAAGCCAGAAGAAGGAGTATGGGGAGGGGTCAAAAACCCCCAATCTGTCCCCATTCAGTCTAGGACTGAGATTCAAGCAGGTTCCACCTTGGGTTTACTCAGCCATGAGATGGCTGGGAGGACAGGGGACCCCGGACTGCAGATGTGCATCAGGAAGTCCAGAGCCCTGCACCCACTACCCACTCGAGGAGCCGGGCTAGGGCCCGAGAGCGCCCCTGACCCAGCGCTCTGGCAGCCTCCCCACCAAGCCGACCTTCCCGGGAAGAAGCATGCGCTGCTCCCCCAATCTGGAAAGCATTGAGCCGATGGCTCTGTTTCAAGTGCAATTATTACAAACCCTTCAGGGAACGTGAGCCCCGAAATGAAATCTCTCTGTCAAAACTTTCATTAATGTGCCGTTTGGTGCTGGAATCGGCTTACACACACCCCATGCCCGTGAGCGCGGGATGGAGGCCAGATGCTTGGGGGGCTGGGGGGCAGGGGACCTGTGCCAGGCCCCCCTCACCTTTGCAAACCCTGGAGAGAATTCATGTCCCGCCTGGATCTGCCAAGGACAGTAGGCTGTGCTTGGGAAGATGTCCCTCGGAGTTCACCCACTCCTTGGCACGCACATCCAGAATATGCTACTGCTTACCGGTATCAGAGAGCCCTCTCCAGAGGTGAACCGACGTTCTGGGGCAGCCCGGAATCACCCTGGGGTGTGCCGTGGCGTAGTGTGGCCAGCGCACCATGAGCTGGCAGAGCGCCGTGTCTCAGGCAGGGTCACAATTTCCCAGGTGAGGAAGCAAGGCTTAGAAGCATCGGTCGCCAAGGTGTTCAGAGCTGGTGTGAGAACCCAGGGCCCCCTGTCCAAGCCACTTTCTGGGCTGCTATGCACATCTGGATCTCTGCTCTTAATTACTAGTGTACCTTAGCCCCCGAGAATAGGGGGCCCAGGATGAGCACCATGGATCTAACTCAGGGAACAGCCTCAGTCTTACTTTTCCTGTGTTAAAAGTCAGATTGACAGGGGCCATTGGTTTGGACGAGGCCCAAAAGACCAAAAGACCAAATCAAAATGGAGTCACTCATGCTAAGGTTCCAGGCCCACCAAGCTGAAACTAAGTTTTGTGGCTGACCTTGTGAGAAATCAGGAGAGGGACATAATCAACAGAGCCCTGGACAGGCCGTGGTAGTGGGGAGCACACTCTCTCTGCTCCTTTGCTTTTCCAATGCAAGGAAAGAAACTTCGAAGCCTCAGATCTGCTTTTACGCTGTATCTGCTTTCCTCGGCCTTTTTCTGCCTATAAAGCCAGTGTCTTCTGCTCAGCTCACACTATGAGGTGTGGCCTGATTCTAGAATAACAAACCAAAGCCAATCAGACCGCTAACCTGTCTCTTGATACCTGAAAGGTAAACTAAGGGCTTGGGGAAATTCCTGGACCAGCAGCCCTGAGCTTCTGAGGGTGCAGGACCTGCACCCCCTCCTCCAAGAACCCACATCCCTGTGTTCTTCCATATTATGTCACCTGGGGTTAATCCACATCTGGGTCTGTCCTTTTGCTAACTGGCCTGATCTTCGGGGTGTCGTTCCCTTTAGAATCTCCAGCACACTCAGCCCAGGGCTGATAAACAGACAGTGGTTGAACAATTTTGGCTATACCACTGAGTGGCCCACTCATACGGGTTGTGGGTTCAAGTCCCAACTCTGGCACGTTCGAGCTGGACTAGCACAGACAAACGAATCAACTTCTCTGGGCCTTGGTGCCCTCACCTCAAAGTCTCTCAGGATGGTTGCAGAGTATAATGAAAACTAAGATGTTTTTTTAAAAGCCCAGCCCAGTGCCTGGCACACAAATGCTCAGTGTATCGACATGAGATAGGAGAATCTTTCTGTTCCCCAGTCACAGGTCCTGGCTGCAGACACTCAGTTGCACAGTGACCACCAGGCCCTCCTGTCAGTAGCCATATGGCTGAGGCCCTTTTATTATGTGTCACTCAGATGAGGACATGAAGCTTTGGTTCCTGGAAGATGCAAACTCCTGCCAGCCCAGGAGGCCGACAATCCAAGCCACTCTTTGCCCCTGGGCGAGCCCTAATGGCTCCTGCCAAGAGTGACCTGGCATCCACCCTGTGGCCTGGTCACAGAAGACTGGTCCACAGATCAGCTGGTTAGGACCTCTGCCTGGTAGCAGGGCTTTATTCTGGACAGTGGCAAATGACATGGGGAAAAGCAGTATCCAGTTGTCCAGGAAACATGGGGCCACCAGGAGCTGGCCGTCTGCACAACCCTGAGCCATCTCTCTGGTTGTGAGTGAGGCCTTTGAAGCCCCCAGGCCCCAGAGTGCCCAGATGTGGCCACAGTGCTCTGGGCTGTCCAGGTGCCTGTCTGTGTCCTTGCCCTGGACACCTGAAGATGGCTGGTTTCTCTGGGGAAGAAGGGAGATCAAGTCAACATGCTTTGGAAAGCTCTGACGCCCCGAATCTCCAGCGCCTGGTCTGCCCAACATCCGGGCTCTGTTACGGCCGAGCGTGCTCTGAGCTTCCAGCTGGGGCTGATGGCTCCTCGTCCCGGGCGGCTCCCTGATAGCTGGACATTCTCAGCGGATAGTGTAATGCCTCTTTAAGACAATTCTCAAGATCTTATTTTTTTTTCTCCAGGCCAGAATAGTATAAGGTCAACGACTCCCTGAAACCACAGCGGCTCCTTTGGCTGCCTTTGCCAGAAGGAGGTGCAGCGGGGACGCCAGGGCTTGATGAGCACCGTGCCTCTCCCTGCAGAGGAGATGGATTGCAGCCATTTCTGGGCAGCACAGCGAAGCCGATGCAGAGAAAGGGTCTTGAAACCTGCGGTGCTCTGGGCAGCATGCGCTGCTTATCACGGTGCCTGGCAAGGCCAAGTCACATCCACGCCATTAAACAAGTGCAGCTGGACTAGGCCTGGCCCCCGGCCACACCTCCCTGGACTGGATTCACTCACTCGCCCATTCAGCAAACCTGCGAGAGTCAGCCCCAAACCACTCTGGAACCTGAGTTCACAGCCCAGGTCCAAAGTGAGAGATCAGGGGTTGGTGAACTTGAATGGAAAGAGAATGAATATCTTTATTTTCCTGAACCTCAAACTGAAATTTAGCATTTTTTTTTCTATTACGAACAGAGTAACAACATCTGCAAAAATGCAGAAGTAGAAGTGCTTATGTCTTCCTTCCCAAGAGAATTTGTAGAAGTTGTGTGCCAATTGCTGTTGCTATCTTGAAATTCCTTTTATGCTCATCACTACTTTGAGATTCTAGAAATCTTCAATTCTACAGTTACATCTTCCTCATTAAGAGTCTTTCCTTATTCGAGATTTTGCTTTTTTGTGGTTTCAATTATCTCTGGTCAACTGGGGTTTGAAAATATTAATTAGGAAATTTCAGAAATAAGTAATTCATAAATTTTGAGTTGCATGCTCTTCTTCTGAGTAGTGTGATGAAGTCTCTTGCCATCCCACAAGGTCCCCCCTGGGATACAAATTATCCCTTTGTTCAGTGTATCCATGCTGTATATGGTACCCCCCCCCATTAGTAACTAAGTAGCTGTCTCAGTTATCAGATGGACTGTCTCAGTATACTACAGTGCTAGTGTTCAAGTACCCATTCTTTTACTAAATAATGATCCCAAAGCATAAGAATAGTGTTGCTCCTAATTTAGATATGCCAAAGAGAAGTTGGAAAATGTTTCTTTTAAATGAAAAGGTGAAAGTTCTCAATAAGGAAAGAAAAATAGTGTAGGCTGAGGTTGTTAAGATCTGTAATACAATAAGATATTTTGACAAAGAAAAAGAGAGACCATGTTCGCTTAACTTTCATTCCAGTATATTGCTATATTCACTCTATGTTACTATTAACTGTTCTTGTTAATCTCTCATGGTGGCTGATTTGTAAATTAAACTTTACCATAATTACATATTATAGGAAAAACATAGTACATATAGGGTTCAGTACTATCTGCAATGTCATACATCTGCGGGGGTCTTGGACTGTATCCCCCTGATAAAGGGGGCTCCTGTATTTGCATGTTCATAAAGAAGCACGTGCCTCCTTCCAGATATAATTTGCTTTTTAAACACATACTTTGATAACTGCATTTCATAGCAACTGGTAACCCTGATAGTTCATCATATGCATTTAAAATTACTCCGAGTCTTCACGGACTTCCACACTCAGCTGACAAGGTTTAGGGCACCAAAAGTGAACAGCTACTGGCGGTGGTGACAGCAGCTTTTGGCCAGGGTGGTGAGGACAGAGTCAGAGCCACAGGACCCCAGGGAAGTTGGGGGAGGGGTGCTCACAAAAGAGGTGGGCGGGTGGGAGCATTTCAGCCCAGGGTTGGATGAAGGCAGGAAGGAGAGCCACCCGGTGTTTGGGAGGGTAGGGGAGGTGGCCTCTGGCAGCAGCAGGAAGGGAAGGACAGCCCTGCCCAGGCCAGCTTCTTTCCTTGAGCAGATCCCAGCTCCCCATTCCTGTTCTCTCCCATTTTGTTTTGCTTTTCTTAAGGAAAAATTAAGATGCTTCTTCCCACAAGTTCTCGCCCGGTCTCTGGGCCACGACTCCACACTCCACCGCCAGCCCAAGCAGGATTTCCCGGGGGCCCAGGGCCCAGGGAACACCAACAGGGAAAAGCATAACTGACCCATTTCTGCAGGTGAGTGAACTGCTGAGGCTCAGCCGCATAAAGTTCATGTTCCTGCAGACCCAGAACCTGTGTCTGTCTGTCTTTTTGGAGCTGGGGATTGAACCCAGGGGTGCTTAATCACTGGCCCTTCTTTTTTTTTTTTTTTTTTTTGACAGGGTCTCACTGAGTTGCTTAGGGCCTCGCTAAGTTGCTGAGGCTGGCTTTGAACCTGATCCTCCTGTCTCAGCCTCCCAAGCCACTGGGGATGACAGGCGTGTGCCCCGCCTGTGTCTTTCTTTCTGCTTTGCCACGGGGCCTGCCCTGAAAGTGCAGCATTCTCAGGAGGACCCTGGAGGACTGCTCAGAAGGTCAGCCGGACAAGGGTTGGCCGTGAAGCCTGCCCTGGTCGTCGGGATCCCGCTGCCCAGGGAGCTGCCGCCCATACTCTTGTTCTCAGGCCAGGCCCAGGGTGACCTGGACGCTGCAGATGGCTGTGGGAGTTCCCCAGTGACAAATGCATTTCTCCAATCGAATGCACAGCCTCCCAGCAGGCGGTATTTACGTTTCTCCTGGAATGCTTTTGGTTGTTTTTTTCTTTAATGATTCCCTTTCTTCTCCACCAAACAAAAGCCCACTGTCTGAGCAGTTCCAGGCACCCTGAGCTGTCTGGTGCTCCTGGGGACCACTTGTGTCCCATGTCAGTGGGAGGACGGAGCTGGGTTCGGCTGCTCCCACCTGGCCGTGGTTGTGATAGGGTCATTTGACCCTCGAGGCCCCGTATGCTCATCTCTAAAGGCAACGTGGTGTCCGTATGTGTCCACACCCACAGGGATGTCCCAAGGGTCTGTGGGCGGGCATGTTGAGCTCCTGGTGGCCGCGGGCACACAGGAAGTGCTCAGGACCTGCTGACGGGAGTCTGGCTGTGGGACTTTGGCAGGAACATGAGCCGGTTGGCAAGATGGTCTTGAGGTCCCTTCCAGCTCTGGTGGCCGACTTTAGAATACGGTCATTGGCCCCCACGGTGGCAGATGAGGGAATACACCTGGCACCTCTTTCCCTACCTAGTTAGGCTATACCAGCTGAGAAGATTCCAGACCTCGTTCCTCCCACAACTAGGGAGCGGGCCCAGTCCTCAGCCTGGGCTCCTGACGGCCTTCCTCACCTGCCACGTGTCACCAAGCCCAGCCGCCAGGCTGCCGTGGCAGAGCAGGAAAGGGGCAGGCCACCCCCAACTCCCGCGGCACGTCCACCCTTCTGGGCGCCTGTGAACTAAGACTTTGGCTGAAGAACCTCAGGTCAAGCCCAGGCTCCTCCGGCTCCCAAGGCGAACGCAATGTTAGAAAGTCCAGATCTAATGAGGGGAGGCCACCTGGCTCTTAAACCTGCACCAGACAAACTCCACGTGCCCAGGCTTCTACTTAACACCCAGACGTTTACCTAGTGCCTTAGTTAAAGAGGGGACAATCAGGGAGATACCTGTCACAGGAACAGGGTGGGCAAAGGAGGAGGCTGCAGGGAACCTGGCCGTCCCCAAGGCACTCACCAAGGTCGTCATCCTGGGACACATTCCTGGGGAAGAGGATCCTTGACAGTTTTCTTACTTTTGTACAACTTAACCGAGTTGTAAAATATCCAAGAGAAAAGGTGGGGACAGCCCGGGGGACGAGCTGGAGAGACCTGCAGAAACCTTTCCCCCACCCTTCAAAGTCTGCCATTCAGCTGGGAGGATGTTGGACACACGGCAACGTGTATGTCCTGGATACCACCGAACCGTACCCTTAAAACTGGTCAAAAGGGCCAATTTCATCTTATACAAAACTGAAAAATTTTTTAAAAGTCTACGATTTAAAAGATATTCAGTAGCCCTAAAGCCGATGCTGGGTTGCGAAGGGCTCGATCCTGCCCCAGGAGATGGCCTCTGCTGCCCACAGTCCCTCCGGAGCCTGAGGCAGGGTGGCCTTCTTTCATATAGAGGGTGGCCATGTGGGCTGGGGGCCCTGGGGACACAAAGTGATCGGCCCATAGCCTCATGTATGAATGTGGGTACAAAACAGGCCTGGACTCGGCCCCCCTCTCAGCCCTGACACCACACCCCAGCAGTGTGGATAATCCTGAGTCTCTTCCCTCCAGAAGGACAGCCTGCAAGTGGGCCAAGGAGCTCAGGAGAGCCAGAAAGATCACTGGACACCACATCATAAGAGGAAAGGTGGGAGGAACGTGGAGGGGACCCTTCAGCAGGCAGAGGAGGTGGGAATGGCTGGGGTGGCCTCAGGGCCAGCACTAGCCAGGGTGCAGGGAGGGCAGGTACAGTCCAGCTGCCAGACAAGGTCCTCAGAGAGGAGGGAGGGAGCTCCTGGCAGGACAGCAGGAATTGGCCACAACTGAAGGGACATGAGCAGGGTGGAGGCTGTCCTCAAATTCAGCCTCCTCTTTGGCCTCCCTGGTCACTACAGTCCCGGGGGTAGGAAGCCCCTGAGATTAGCCCCTGATGAGTCTCCAAGGCCTGAGACTTCTGGCCCAGGGTCCAGAAGACATGTGTCTCCCTGTCCCTCAGGCCCTGATGGAGAGAGCTCCCAGGGACCACACGCCTAGAGGCTGGGCAGCGTCACCCAGGCTCTGAGATGGCCCGGTGAATGTGAGGGCACCCAGGGTGTCTGCAACCCTGGAGTGTGAGAGAAGCAAGGTTGTCACAACAGTCTGCAAACAGTTGTAGGGGACGCCCCCTAGCTGGGGACAAAGCCCTGATCACCGCTCCACCCTCAGGAACAGAAATCTGCAGACCGCTCCAGAACCTTCCCAAGGGCACAGCCTTTATATGCCACAGCGAGGCTTGGGGATGGCTCTGGGCAGAGAACCCCAGCCTCGGCACCATCTTGGGGTCACACAGCGAGCGGGCTTTGAAGCTGGGCCTCCTTCCAGGCCTGGTTGGCTCCAGGACAGTCCCTTGTCCCCTCAAACCACCTTGCCCGCTGCCAGGAACCCCATCCTGCCCAGGGGCTTTCCGTGTGGTGTCCAGTGTCTGGGTTTGGAGGCCATCTGCTCCCCCTTCTCCCCGCCCTCCTCCTGGCCCCCCTAGTCTGCCCCGACAGCACCCTCGGGCCTCTCCGCCCACGACGACTGGAATCCTGTCCATCGGGAGCCATGGCCTGGCCTCCTTCCTCCCACTCCAGCCCCGAGACTGGGCTTGTCCTGGTATCTGTCTGATGACCACGGGGGCCAAGAAGGGCTGTGTCCTCCCTGGAGATTTGCCCAAAGGCTTTAGGATTAATAGTACAGGGTCTGATTCCAAAATAGCATAAATGACGACCTGGAATCCATTAGGCCCTGGTCCGTTCGCAGGAGGAAATGTGGTCTGTAGCAAAATGAAAGACATCCTGGAACCCATTACGGCCTCCGACAGGAGACAAAGGCAGAGAAGAAGGACATTATGGGATCGACGTGCCTCATAAACGACGTGTTGGCATCTCCCTTCCACCGGGACTTGGATTAACAACAGATGTACTACACTAATGTCGATTTGTATGCTAATCTAAAACAACTGCGGGGCCTTCGCAGACAGGAATTCTATAAATGTGCCCCGTCCTGTTCCCTGCAGCTGCTGGTGGCAGAGGCAGGGCCAGCTGGGGGCCGTGGTGGGGGGCTTCTTCACCCTCCTCCTCCACAGAGCTGAGGGGCGGGGACCCAGCTCAGGTCAGAGCCCCCCGACCCACTCTCCTCAAAGGCTCGGCTGAGGCTGGCCTGCAAACTCTGAAGGGGGGGGAGCACAGGCTCTGGGAGGGACATGGGACTAAGGAATCCGCCGGGTTCCTCTGTGAGGCTGATGTGACCAGAGGGTGAAGATGGGTCCCAGAATCCCAGAGAATCTCAGAGCCACCAAGGTCCCTAGGCCCCCTGGACACCACCACCATCTGAGATGTGCAACCAAAGCTGAGGGAGACAATGTGACTGTCCCCAGCCACCCCAGGACTCCTCCATCCATTGTCCCCAGGCCTCCCTCCCCATGGCCAGCCCCCCATCCCTGGGCAGCTACAGGTTTGCCAGGACAGGCCCCCTGTTTCCACCTTTCCCAAGGCCTCTTCAGGGCCAGGTCCCGTCCAGGACACTGGGGACACAGACAGGTGATGTGATGAAGACCCCTGCATGCAGCTCAGAGCAACTACGTAACACCAGACAGCCACCGGCCAGGAGAGGGGACAGAGAAGGAAGTGACCATGAGGACCTCACCCTTTCTGGTCCCAGAAGAATGTCCCAGGGGAGGCTTGGTGGCCTTTGAAGCACCACTGCCTATGACCTAAAAGATGCAAACTCACACGTCCCACACAGGACTCCTTCCTACCCTGGGATTCTGTAGACAGGCCCAGGCCTGGCCTGAGGAGCCAACCTCCTGCAGCCGTGCTCTGAAGCACTCCAGGATGGGCAGGCAGGTGGGCATGCATGGCTAAAACATCCCCCAGAGGCCCAGGCACTAGAGGCTTGTTTCCCAGCCTGGGCACTATTGGAAGGTGGTGGACCCTTCAGGAGATGGGCCCTGGAGGGGGGAGTTACATCATGGGGGATGGTGCCCTTGAGGGGAATGTTGGGCTGCAGCCCCTTCCTGTGTCTCTGTGTGTCCTGGCTTCACCCGAGGCAAACAGGCTTCCTCTGCCACACACTCTCACCATGATGTGCTGCCTCACTCCAGGCCCAAAGGCCATGGCGCCAATGAACATGGATTAAAACTTCCAAAACTGTGAGCTAAACCTTTCCTCCTGATCAGCTGATTACCTCAGGTATTTTGTTACAGTAATGGAAAGCTGCCCAACACAGACACCGTGCTGCCCCCAGGGATCAAACAGGAGAGATGGCCTTGCCTCTCAGTCCTGAGATGACCCTTGGGCTCCTCTCACCTCCCTTCACACCTGCTTCTTCCTCTCTGGTTCTTTCTGTTCCTTGGTAGAAATATACAATTTGGAGTCGGAAGGTGGGATACAAATCTTGGCTCAGTCACTAATTCTCTATCGCATCTTGTAGTCACTCCTTAACATCTTCTGGAATGTTGGACTGCAGAATCTCTGAGAGTTGAAAGAGAACAAGAGAAATGTACCTCACACAGTGTGGACACTCAGAAGGGCTCAGGAAAGCTCATCCCTTTCTATACCAGAGTCATCAAAAAGCTTCATTTTCTCCCCTGCACTTTCTTGACCTCTTATGACTAGTTTGCATTAATACGTTATGAGAGGTTGAGACCATGAAAAGACTATGTAGCCACCCAATCACCCAGCTGTTTCAGATGATGTGACTGCAAGATGGTGGGACTTCTGTCACAGCAGGGAACCCCCTAAGGAGCCATGTGATGCTGTCCTGGACATGAAGCATGAGGAAGACTGGGATTTTGGTTGGGTTAACTCCCTGAAATCTCGGAGCTCTTTGTTATCAAGGTGTGACCTAGTCCATATTAACTAATACACTATTCTACATTGTGGGATTATTATAGGACCGATATGAGATGATATATTAATGTAACTAGCATAACATGTGAATACTAACTTTTCATTTCATTGCTTTGCCTCCACCTTTTCCTTAGGATAAATCTGACACAAAGATCAGAACTTGCATTTAATTTAAGCCACGTAACATATTTGTAATGATATGTGAGTGTGTGTGTTATATTTAATTCTCTTTTGTTTCTGTTCTATTTTCAACACCTTCTTTTAGATTTATAATGTCTCCAAGGTGCAGAGAGAAAATAACTGTCAGCCTAAAATTTTATACCCAGATAAACTATCATTCAAGAGTCATGACCACAATAATGCTGGGACAAACAAAATCTGAAAGAAGCTGAAATCTGGATGCATTAGGGGAATGCAAATTTTTAAATGATATACAATTTTTCATCCATTCAGTGTGCCAAAACGAATAAGTTTGGTAACATCAAAATACTGGCCAGGTTACAGAGTAATAGTGAAATCTATCCCCTGCAGGTGGAGTGGGAATTGGAAAGCTGAGCTTGGAGAACAGTTTATAATATCCAAAGGAATTAAAGACAAACACTGTCAGTCTGAGATAGCTTTTGCTCACATGCATGAGGAGCCAGGGTATTCTCCACGGTTATGTTTATAATTGTGAAAAAGTGGAAGCAACCCATCTTTCCATAGCAGCACGATAAATAAACTGTAGGTACCCACACAGAGGAATACTGGGGAGAAGTTAAAATTCAATGAACTAGAGGCAAAGGTATCGAATGGAGAGAGCTCACAGATATCTTCAGTGAAAAAGGATGAATTCAGAACATCATCGAGCAAATCATTTTTCTGTGGGGGTGGTACTGAGAACAAACTGAGGGGTGCTCTACTACTGAGCTAAAACCCACCCCTTTTTATCCTTGATGCAAGTTTTTTTTCTATTTCTTGTTTTTTTCTGTGCCTCAGTTTCCTGATCTTTTTTTATTTGTTCTTTTTAGTTGTACATGACAGTAGAGCGTATTTTGAAGTATTTATACATACATGGAGTATAACTTCCCATTCTTGTGGTTGTACATGATGTGGGTTTCACTGATTGTGTGTTCATATAGGAACACAGGACACTGATGTCCAACTCATCCTACTGTCTTTCCTAGTCCCATTCCCCCTCCCTTCCCTTCATTCCCCTTTGTCTAATCCAATGAACCTCCATTCTCCACTGCCCCCCCACTGTGTATTAGCACCCACATTATCAGACAGAACATTCAGCCTTTGGTTTTTGAGGATTGGCTTATTTCATTTAGCATGATAGTCTCCAGATCCATCCATTTACCAGCAAATGCCATGATTTCATTCTACTTTATGGCTGAGTAATATTCCATTGTGTGTATGTACCACATTTTCTTTTTCCACTTTACACAAATCTTAAAACACACAATAGCATATTTTGTTTATAGTTATGAGTATGTATGTAATAAAAATTTGGGGCTGGGGTTGTGGCTCAGCGGTGGAGCGCTCGCCTAGCACATACAAGGCCCTGGGTTCAATCCTCAGCACCACATAAAAATAAATAAACAAAATAAACATATTGTGTACAACTTAAAAAAATACTAAAATTTGCCTGGAAATAACTACCTACCTAAGCGTAGTGTTATGTTTGGGAAAAGAGAAAAGTCATGCAGGATGGGGTTTCTGCTCTACCCATCTTTAATCCTACCTGTAATATTTTATTTCTTTAAACTACACTGTTCTGGATTATTCCAAAAAATTTTTTTAAAGTTTTTTTAAAAAGCCACTAAGGCAAATATGACATAATGCTAACAACTATTTAATCTCAGTGGTGTGTCTATGTGTTTTATGGGGTGTTTTATATACTTTTTAGTTAAATTGAAATATTTCTTACATAAGTTTTTTTTTAAAGTAAAAGTTTAATTTTACCATTAGGATGGTGAGAGGCACCCCAAGGACTGCTGAACCCCGTTGTCCTGTGCTGTGACCTCTGCAAAGACACATTCCATTTTCCTCTGCTCAGCTGCTTCTGATACACATTTACCCCCACACTCTCCTGAAACCCTAGGAAAGTGGTAGAGTGAGTTGCGTTCTTTCTTTCTTTCTGTCCTGGGGATGAACCCAGGAACGCTTAACCACCTTAACCACTGAGCCACAACCCAGCCCTTTTTTTTTTTTTTGACAGGGCCTCACTAAGTTGCTGAGGCTGGCCTCAAACTTGTAGTCCTCCTGCCTCAGCCTCCCCAGCCACCGGGATTACAGGGTACACCACTGCATCCTGGGGGAGGGGAGTTGTCTTTTCTTTAAAGATAGAAATTGACAGAGATAAATAAATGGACAAGAATAAAAGAAGCAACAGGGGCAGAAAGTGGACAGACACTCCGGAGCATGTGGTAGCGGCCTGTGCTGACCCAAGAAAGCTACGCTCTAGGTCTGCGGCAAAGGAGCTGAGAAACCCTCAGACGCCATAAGACCCCTCCCCCAAACGGCAGCTTGCCAGGTGTTGGCCTTGAAGGCAGGTGCACGGAAGGGTGGAAACCAGCACAGGTTCAACGTCCCCAAAAGGAGGACGGGTCCCCTCCTCGATGCAGGCAGGACGCTGGAGACTTAGTCTGCGGCAGGAACGCAGAGCTCATGTTGACAGATACCAGCTGTGATCCGGGGTCGCGAGCCACACTGGAAACCACGGAATTAAGTGCAAATTCATAAACTGACTGTCAAACACTCCCGCCCCTCCCCCGCCCAGCTTCCCGAGGGCGGGTGGCCAGGTGAACACCCTCCAGGTGGGCGATTAGATAGTTTCCCAGGGGATCCGACCAGCCCAAGAGGAGGCCAGGGGCTTGTTCCACACACCACCCCCGCACAGCGGCACACACCACGCACACCCGATGCACGCACATCTGCATGCACGCACACGTGTGTGTCCACACGCATCGCACCCAGATCCACGCTAAGGTGCACAGATGCTCCTCCATTTATGGCGGGGTCACTCCTGACAAACTCATTGTAGGACCCAAAATAGCATAAATCCAATCTGCATGAATGCCCCTAAGCCACCCTGCACTATAGTTTAGTGGTCTGTAGAGTCTCTGTTATTTCCCTAGAGTGACCCTAGAGCTGACTGGAGCCACAGGTCCCACGTGTCAATCATGCACACAGTAGCAGAATGCAGAATCACCTGTGCATATATGTGAAGTCACCGCGCATACCCTGCACACACACACACACACACACAATATATATATATATACACATACACACTGTTTACACACACACCCCTTATCCAGGACTCCACCCTGTGACCAAACGGCCCTGACATCCACCCTTGCCTTTGGTCTCTGAAAAAGGCCTCCATCTGGACTGTAGGGAACCCAACGTCTCTCTATTGATGGGGTTCAGAAAACGGCAGAATTACGGAGGTCTCTAGGCCTTACTTCTGCCCTTCCCTTTGGGAGCAGCCATAAAAGAATTCTCTGAGCTCCCTCTTTTATTTGGTACCAGGGATCGAACTCAGGGGCACTCGACCACTGAGCCCCATCCCCGGCCCTATGTTGTGTTTTATTTAGAGACAGGGTCTCACTGAGTTGCTTAGGGCCTGGCTAAGTTGCTGAGGCTGGCTTTGAACTCGTGATCCTCCTGCCTCAGCCTCCTGAGCCGCTGGGATAACAGGCGTGTGCCACCCACCTGGCTATCGCTGAGCTCCCTCTAAAGCAGCTCCTAAGATCCTCAACAAGAGGTGTCCTCCCTACACCTGCAGGACAAGAGTGACCTCCTCTCCAGAGACACAGGGACACAGGGGAATCTGGGCAAAGAATTCCCACCAGGGTTTATGGACCCTGTCACCTTCCTGTGATCGCTTCCTGTGATCCACCTCCCCTCTCTCTGTCACCTGTAAAGTGGGAACACCATGCTACCTGCTGCTCCCCAGGTGCAGGGGGAGGGGGGATAAACGACATAGGCCCAGGACTTTGTCGTCGGCATGCCCACCGGGCCCATCTCCTGGGTGTCCACCAGGGACCGGGCACTTTCCAATAGCATCTGGACTTCCTGCGTTCTCACAGGTAAACACCAGTTTTCCCATTTCCTGGGCCGGGTAAGTGAGGCTCAGGAAATCGGATAACTTGTCCACATTTTCACAGGTAGGAGGTGGAGGGGCCAGACTTGCCCAGGAGCTCCAAGCCCTGTTTTGCCCCCCTCTCCTCTGGGTGTCTTCACAACCAACAAAGCACAGCCATGAGATCCAGCTCTGAAGATAAACGTAGGCAACCGAGAGAAAAAGGAGAAGAAAACTGCGAACCAGTAAGAGAGGCGGTGAAGGAGGGGCCCAGGCAGTAAATAATCGCTCAAAGGCAGAAGGAGGCCTGAGGATTCTGGAACATTCCAAACCCACATCAGGAAAGGCAGGCAATGCTCGGCCGTAAAGAATGTTTAGGAGGTTCTTGTGGGGAGTGGGGACCCTGTGCCAGATGCACTCCCCGTGCAGACCTGGAGGGTCCCCAGGCCGTAGATTCCAGTGTTTATGGGCTCCTCGGAGCGCGTGGCTCTTCGATGGGAGAACAGTTGGCTGGGAGAGTCGGTCATCTTCACAGGTGCACCGTGCTCCCCGGGGGGGCTGGAGGGACATGACCCCACCTGCATGGTCCACACGTACTAGAGTGTCAGAGTCCCATGTCCCCGGCACCCACGAACCCTCCCACAATCAAATGGGTCCACCCACGCAGTAAAGACTTGACCACTACTGGACACCAGCTGCCCCATGGAGATCTCTGCCATTGCTAAGCCACATACCCAGCCAGAGCAGAACTCTTGAGCTTGACTGCCTGGGAGCTGAGCCTTAGGGGACACCACCTGGGGCCTGGGACCGCGGCATGCCATTCCGTCCCCTGCCTTAAACCTAAAGCCCAGGCTGGTGTCTTTGGCACACAGGGGCATCCAATCCCAGCTGGGCAGGACTTTGCCTCTGTAATATAATAAAATGTATATATTTGGATTTTGTCCCCAGTTCCCAACGCAGAGCTCCTAAAACCCTTGGAATTTCCTGAGCAACGTGAGTGTGTTTTGTTCACAAAAAACTCCTGTCCTACTTGATTTATGATAACGAGGGGACCCTAGAGGACTTCAGGATGGGCCCTGGAGGCTGGGGAATTAGCCATGTGACCAGGGGGTGGGAAATTTCATACCCCCTCCAACCTCCAGGGAGAAGAGGGGGCTGGAGATTGACCACCAGTGGCCAGGAGGACAGTCAGTCAGACAGAGGCAAGGAAAACCCTGGAGGTCCAAGACATGGAAGTCTCTGAATTTGTAGGCGCACAAGCCGGTGCCAGGGTGATCTGGAGACATCTGTGCTGGAAGATTCCAGCCCCCATTTCATAGATGAGGAAACTGAGGCCCCAGGAGGCCTGTCCGGGCCCTAACTCAGTGCAGCAGGTCAAAACTCTAGCTATCTGGGTAGGGAAACTGGCCCTGGGCACTGGGTGGACACTGCCAGCCGAGACCCAAGTTCAAAGGCTTGGCCCCCCCTGAGCCCCCCAGAAAGGAAGTGGGAAGAGAGTGAGCTCGAAGCCCCCCCCAGCCCGTCTCCCCAGCCCACGTGCAAGACACAAACCTCTCGTTAAATTTTACAGTTGAACCACGAGCGTGCTGTTTTGTCTCCCTGATTTATACCTGACCTCGTGTCTAGACGTGGCATCATGGGCACGTAGGCCTCCTTCCCTGCAGGGTTACAACGGCCAGGCTTATCTGCAGCGCAGAGCAGGGAGTACAGGGCCAGGTGCCACAGACCTCCAAGTCAGCTGCCCCCACCCCAGTGGTATTGCTCCTGAGACCCCACTTCCAGAGGAGGGACGGACCCCCTGGTCACTTAGGAAGGCCACGACTTCCTGCCTCAAACCCCAAGCTCTGCCCACACCTCCTGCCACCTCCCGGGTTCCACTGACCACCTCCCTGTGCTCCTGGCCACCCCTGGAGAGGAACTGGTCTGAACCCCAAGCCTCAGCTGCCATCCTCCTCTCCCCCAGCGGTTGAGTACCTTTGTCGTGTGGGTCATTAACTGTGCCCTCACCCAGGAACTGACTGCCCAGGGCCAACGGCCAGCTGAGAAACCTTGATTCTGGTACCCAGGAAATCTGTGCTCAAAATACCTCAGGAAAGATATGCAGAGTCTGAATCCCTCTCCCTCTCCCTCTCCCTCTCCCTCTCCCTCTCCCTCTCCCTCTCCCTCTCCCTCTCCCTCTCCCTCTCCCTCTCCCTCTCTCTCTCTCTCTCACACACACACACACACACACACACACGTACATAATCAGGACTTTAGGGTCCACTGTGGTCCCAAGCACCTGTATTCTGAAGAGGACGATATGAAAATCTGCCAACACATGTACCCAATCCCATCATGCCCAGCACTGGGCAAGTCAGTGAATGACAGTAGTAATAAGAACCACTACAACGGACCTACTATGTGCCACGGCAGGTACTTGTTATTTACCTCATTAAATATGCAAATGATCAGCATCTTTACAAAACAAGCATGAGTGTGTCCACTGGGCAGATGAGGAAACCGAGGTTCTGAGAGGAAGTGACCTGCACACACAGCAAGGTGCAGAGTCGGGACTTAAACCGGGGTCTGAGGCTGTTGACCACCTGAGGACTGTCCAGGCTGGGGAGGGGATGGCCCAGGAGCCTCCCTGTCACCAGCCTGCCACTCTGGCTGGTGAGCTGGAGAGCTGGGAAGCCAGCGTACCTCGGCAAGGCAGTTGGCAAGACGTGTGACAACAGCATGGGACAGTGTTGACCCTTCCTTCCTCCCAGCGGAGAAAACCAGTGGCCAGCCAGCCAGCCGGGCTCACCCTGAAACTCTGAGGGGACACGGCACAGGCCCCTGGGAAACACTTTCCACGACACTCTTCCTGTTTGTAAACCACCACACATGCTCAGGGGTTTCCAGTGACACATAAAGAGGCCTGACGTCATATGTCACCACCATGCTGGGCCAACAGCGCTTCCCGATGTCACCCTGCCCCTGAGCTTCACAGGGGGTGTGGCTGGCCGAGTCCTTCCAGAGGCCCAGAGGCTGTGGCTGTGTTAAAATGGTGCAGAGAGCACCTTCTGGGCTCTGGGGCACCCCGAGCTGGCCTGGGTCAGCCGGAGGCCTTAGGAAGGATGATTCTCAGCTGGGGCACATCACCTGGATGGCAAGTCAGGGAGCAGACGGAGCCTGGTGCACCTGGGCCTGGACGTGGTCTATCCGCCGTGCTCCCCAGAGGCAGGAGGGCCAGGCCAGAGGCCGGGATGGAGGCCGCAGCAGCCCTAGGGGTGGGACTAGGGGAATCGAGCCACAGGGCAGCAGCAGGCAGCCAGGCCAAGGAGCCACAGAAGCTGCCACCTTGGGGACGGCAGGAGGCCTCCTATCTAGGATTGAGGATGCAGGCGTGCACGTGTGGCCGGGCAGGAGGGACCTGGAGCTCCTGCAGAGGCAGGATGGGCCTGGGCAGGCTCCTCAGGCTGTCCAGCTTCTGTACAGACCCCACCCTCAGCCCTGTGCTGTCCCCCCACGGTCAATGGCTGGAGGCAGGGACCCAGCTTTTCTTCCATCACCCGCCAGATACCTTGTGGGGCCAGAAAAGCCCCTGGAGACAGAGAGCGAGGCTCCTCGGAGGATCCCTGGGGACAGACCCTCAGGACCTGCAGCCCCACAGCCTTCCAGGCCCGGACAGATGGGGGCGCTCACAGCCTACTGACCTTCTCCAGGAGTCCCCCACATGAGGTCCCCTCTCTGACCGTTGTGTCTCTGGAACTGTTGGTAACACTGCAGCCCTGGAGGCCCCAGGAGGAGACAGGATTCAACTAGAAGACGAGACGAAAGGTAGAAATGCTCCCGGGGTGGGGGGGGTCCACCTCCTCCGCCCACCACAATGGACCACGGTCCTGCTGAGCACAGGCAGGACCCAGAGGTGGGGACCAAGGGTGGGGACCAAGGTGGCCTGACATCCTCTGCACCTGGAGTAAGTCCCCAAAGAGCCCCATCTTATACCTGGAGCCTCCGTCGGGGGAGACACAGGACCCTCTGGCCAAGGAGGACACTCCCAGGACACAGCCACCCTGGGGTGGGCTAATGGGGGCCCAGAAGAGGCTCCGGAAACTCATGCCCAGAAACCTTCTCCAAGGGCACTGCTCGGGCTCCTGCCACCCCTGGGAGAGGCCCAGTGACAGCAGTGGCCGTGGGGAGTGATGGGGGTCGGTGGATTTGCAAACAGATCAGCACCACGTGACACACTTTGTGACCTGGCCAGCCCCTGGGGAAGCCCTTTCCAGGAAAAAAATAAATAAATAAATAAATAAGACAGGCAGGTGACATCCCTGGATAGTTAGAGCCCCACCGGCAGGATGGGAGGTGACAGAAGAGGCTTGTGTGGTGGCGGAGGGGCTCCAGGTGCAGATGGAGTAGCAAAGGCCCAGGACCTCAGCCAGGCTGTGGTGTCTGCTGAGCAAAACCAGACGCCAAAAGAACAGGCCCTTGGCTCATCCTCCTGCCAGGGCACGGCCCGGGTTTGCGGAGATGCCAGGAAAGAGGAAGATGTTAGACATGGTCGTGGTCAGGCCCTAAGAAATCCCTCTTTACACTGGCCAGCCAGAGAACAGCAGTAATGGACACCTTCCTCCTCCCCCTCACTGGGCCCCAACTCCCCCAGTGTCTCCGGCAGGGCCTCACACACATAATATCAACACTTCTCTAAGCCTCACTCATCCAATAAAATGGGGATAATCAGACGCTCATCATCTGAACAGGGACCTCTGCAGTCTCCCTTCATTCATTCACCTCATTCAAGAAACATCAGGCTCTAATCCTAGGTACCCTACAACAGATGAATGGATAAAGAAAATGTGGTACATGTACGCAATGGAATATTACTCAGCCATAAAGAAGAATGAAATTATGGCCTTTGCCAGTAAATGGATGGAAATGTGTGATAAGCCAATTCCAAAAAAACCCAAGGCCAAATGTTCTCTCTGATATGTGAATGCTGACCCACAACAAGGAAGGGGAAAATCTGAAGTTCACTGAATTAGACAAAGGGGAATGAAGGAAAGGGAGGGGGGATGGAAACAGGAAAGACAGGAGAATGAGTTGGACATCACCCCCGCACTAGGTACCAGGTCACTAGAGACACTCCCAAAGCCATGGCCTTCCAGAGCAGGTGCAGATGGAGTATCAAAGGCCCAGAACCGCAGCCAGGCCGTGGTGTCGGGCTCCTGCCACCCCTTGGAGAGGCTGGGTGACAGCAGTGGCCGCGGGGAGTGATGGCAGCCCTGTGGCCACTGCTGTCACCTGGCCTCTGATGGATGCCTGGCCCCATCTCCAGCAGAAACCTCCGCTGAAGGTTCCGTGCCTGCTTCTGCCCCCGGCCAAGCCTGCTGCTCCCCACGCGGCCCTGTCTGGCACAGGAGGCACGGCCCCTGCTCTTGGGAACCGTACGGAATCCATTCTTCTCTCAGTGTCACTCACTTCTCTGTGTTGGCATTTAGTCATCCAGATAATAAAACCCCACAGGCCCAAATGAGCAGGAATGGGACAAGGACCTGGCTTTGCAAGTTGGAGAAGACCCTGGAGGCCAGGAGATGGAGTCTGGGAGGGGATTTCTCTGCCTTTCTTTCAAGAAAGTTGGCTGAGAAAGGAAGCTGGAGATAGGCCCATAACAAAAGTGTGATGCAGGTTCCATCGATGGTTTTTTGTTGGTGTGTGTGGGGGGGGGGCGGGTTGTGGGTGTGCACACGCACATGCACGGTGGTGCAACCCAGAGCTCCATGCATGCTAGGTGGGTGCCCTGCTGCTGAGCAACATCCCCAGCCCTTAAGATTGTTTTACCCTCATGGGAAGGAAGCTGTGAGGAAGAAGAGGAAATCTTGAGGGTGCCCAGGTCATGGGCTGGAGGAGGACCACCCTGGTGCCTCCCTCCAAACAGACCTTTAGCAAGCACCTGGGGACACCTGGCTCACTCCTCTGATCTCCGCACTTCCATCTGTGTGATTTAAGCTTCCAGCGCAGAGCCTGGAACCCCCAGGCAGTGGGTTCATCTGGATAAGTGGCCCTGCTTGCTCATCCCCAGCTTTAATGACAGCCCTAGAAGGCAAGTCTCGGAGACATCATAGATTCATCGGAAATCGTTTCCCTAAAATGCTGAGCTCTGCAGATTGGCCCGCAGTCTGCAGCCTCCTCCCAGGAGAACGCCTTCCGGCTTTGAACCCTCAGCCATTCAAAACACAAAGCAGCTCATACACAGAGCCGGAGCCGGTGGGGGGAAAGGTCAGCCTCGTCCTGGACTCAAATCAATCAGCCCCATGCTTGGATGCTCTGGCTAAGCTCCCTTGCCCCAGGCCTGCCCCTGCCCATATGGGGACCCAGGGGATTCATTTCCTGTCCTGAATAGATTTATTTCCAGATGGAAAAAAAAAAAAGAAAGAGAAAAAAGTCCCCCACTCGAGTTAAACTTATTATCTCCTGATGGTGGAGTCTGTTAACTTTGTGGTAAATCTGAGACGCACCAAGGCAATATGAGATCTG
Organism: Marmota flaviventris; assembly: GCF_047511675.1. Classification (NCBI taxonomy): domain Eukaryota; kingdom Metazoa; phylum Chordata; class Mammalia; order Rodentia; family Sciuridae; genus Marmota; species Marmota flaviventris. The sequence continues at coordinate 29,657,303 of NC_092516.1, forward strand.
GACTCAGATCTCTAGGGTCAAGGCCACTCTTGGTATCTCGGGAAGGAGCCAGGAACAGAGTCCAGCTGGCTTGTTCCTTGGGCTGGGACAACTTCAGGTGGGATTTCCCAGGACTTCAAAGGTCCCAGGTAGCTTAGAGAGTGTCCACAAGGAGCAAAAAGCCCCAGGCCTCCAGTTCTGCCGTGGCCACTCCTGAGCCAGATGACTTGGTCAAGTTCTTCTTCCCCCACGAGTCTCGGTTTCTGCAGCTATAAAACAGAGCAAGCTGAAAGCCCTTTCTAAACTGTAGAGGGCCACATCAAAGCTGAGGAACTCTGACATGATGAAGTCAAGTTGATAAGGCGATGACGTCATCTCGGCTGCCAGACAGATGGAGTTCACCGGAGGGACATCTCCTGGTAGAACAGGACTTGAGGAGCTGGCCTTAAAGTAACCCTTGTGCTGAAGGGATGGTGCTTTATCCCAGGCTCCATGCCAACGCCTTCCGCCAGCCCTGGGGGGCATTCCATTCCAGAGGCAGAACTGGGCAGCAGCTTTTCAAGAAGCCTAAGTAGCAGCTGGGAGGGTGTGGCACAGTCGTGGGGCACTTGCCTGGCCTGCACGAGGCTCTGGGCTCCATCCCCCTCCCCACCAACCTTCCAGATCCTCACGATTGGTCATCAGCAACGTAACCAGGCAACGTTTCTAGGGGCTAACTTGGTAATATGGTTCAAAAGCCCTGATGTGGTATCTGCTCTTTGGCCCGACCATTCCACATCGAAATTTATCCTAAGGAAATCATGAAAGGTGTGGGCAGACATGGAGCTAAAAAGACATTCCTGAAGCTTCAGTTCTCATCAGGATGGAGGAGCTTGAATCAGACTCACTGTACTTGGGATAAAAAAAAAATTAAAACAACTATTTGAAGGCACAAGAGAGAAACAAACTAGAGGCAGAAACTGGAAAGAATTCAATCCTAGAGAAAAGAGAAGAGCATTGTGTGGATTCTATAAGACCCAGCTTCTCCCCTGAGGGCACACCTCCACATGAGCCGCACAGGACAGGCCAGCACTCAAGTCAAAACCACAGACTTCTGGCTTAAGTCTGCCAGAGGATGTGGAAGCCAAGAGGGGGAATCTAATAAAGGGAGAAGCTACACATAGCAGAGTCCCAACTCTCTACACAAACTCCCCTGAAAGCCTTGGCCAACCCCTGAACCGGGCATGTGTAGGGAAGGTTCTGGAAAATACAGCAGAAAACAAGAGTGGAAGGCTGCGGAAACCAGGAACTCTACAAAATGTCATTTAAGGAGGGGAGGGGGGAGGGAGGGAGGGAGAGAGAGAGAGAGAGAGAGAGAGAGAGAAAAGAAAGATGAGGAGGATAAAAAAGAAGAGAATAGAATTAGAAGAAGAGGAGGAGAAGAAGGAGAGGAAGAGGAAGAAGAAGAAAAAGAAGAAGGGGGAGGGGAAGAAGAAGAGGAGAAGGAGGAAAGAAGGAAGAAAGGAGAGAAAGAAAGAAAGTGACGGAGGAAGGGTCAACTAACTGTGACCCAAGTCCAGAGAAAATGACCAGCATTAATATCCTCAAGGTGATCCAAACAGTGAAAATAAAAACAAAAGACTTAAAAGCAACTCTCATACGTAAGTTCTAAGATACCAAATAAATAATGGTCATAATAAGAGTGAATGGGTGGGGAAATCTTATCAGGGAAATACAAACAACAACCATAACCAAGAAAAAAGCTATGGATGAAATTTTAGATCTGAAAAGTACATTATTTAGAAAATGAAATTTCACTGGATGAACTCAGCAGAAGATCGTAGATGTCAGAAGAGATCGTGAACTTGAAGACAGAGCAATAGAAATGATCCAGCGTGAAGAAGGGAGAAGAAACGGACAAAGCCTCAGTAATAATATCAAATAATCTAACATGTGTAAATGAAATCTCAGCAGGAGAGAAGGGAGCATGGGGCCAAAAACATGAAGAAATAATAGACAGAAATTTCCTGACTTAGTTTAGGAAAACCCAGACACCACCACAATGGAACCACATTGGCTTATAGATCCAGAATGCTCAAAGAACCATGGGCAGGATTAAGAAAACCCCACCCAGTAACCTCATGGTCAAACTACTGAAAGATTAGATAAAGAAAAATCTTGAAAACAAGATTTCCAGAGGAGGGGAAATCACATGAGAACTACAGACTTCTCACCAGAACCCATGGATGCCAAAAGACAATGGGACCACCCATCTTTTTAAAGTACTGAAAGAAAAAACTGTCTGTACAGAATGAGGAACCCATTGAAAATGTTTTCCAAAAATTAATAGAAAATTAAATAGTGGAGAGGATGTGGCAAAATCAAAACCTTCACACCTTGCTGGTGGGAATGTAAAATGGTGCAGCCACAATGAAAAATGGTTTGGCATCCAGGCATGATGACACATGCCTGTAATCTCAGAGGCTCGGGAGGCTGAGGCAGGAGCATCACAAGTTCAAAGCCAGCCTCAGCAACTTAGCAAGGCACTAAGCAGCTTAGTGACACCCTGTCTCAAAATAAAAATAATAAATAAATAAAAGGGCTGGGGATGTGGTTCAGTGGTTAAGCATCCCTGGGTTTAATACTCAGTACCAAAAAGAAAACAGTTTTGCAGTTCTTCAATGAGTTAAGCATAGAATGACCATATCATCCTTCAATTCCAACCCTGGGTGTACAAACAAAATGATTGAAAACAGGTGTTCAAACAAAACTTTATCCATGAATGTTCATAGCAGCACTATTCATAAAGTCAAAGGGTGAAACAACCCAAAGGCACATGAGTTGATGAATGGATAAACAGAAGATGGCCTTCCCATGCCACAGCACGGATGGACCTTCCAAACATGAGGCTCAGTCAAGCCAGTCACAGCAGTCACATACCCTGTGACTCTATTTCCATGAAAAAGCCAGAATAGGAAAATCCATTGATACAAAAAGCTCATTTGTGAGAGCCAGGGGCCGATGGGTGATGGGGATGAAGGGTGACTGCTCAGTGGTAAGATGAGTATGTCCTAGAACTGGTTGGATATTGGTCACAAAACCATGCAAAGATGCTTACTACCACTGATGGATGCATATTAAGATGGTAAAATTTGCATTGTGTGCTTATAATAAATAAATAAAAATTAAGGTCAAATAGATGCTCAAGTATTTTTTACACTGAAATAATTCATTCCAAGCAGATCTGCACTGCAAATAAATAAATAAATAAATGCTGAAAGAACTTCTTGGGGCTGAGGGGTTAGGACATCAGAGGAAGGAAGAAATAAAGGTCACCAGCAATGACAACTGGAGATTAAATAGAAGGGTTTCCCTCCCTCCTTTCACTTCTTTAGAAGACAATTGGACTATTTAATACATAAATTGTGACTGTTGTTTTAATCACCTTTTCATTGCTGTGACCAAAAGACCTGACAAGAACAATGCAGAGGAGGAAAAGTTTATTTGGTGCTCACAGTTTCAGAGGTCACAGTCCATAGATGACCAACTCCACTGCTTTGGGCCCAGGGTGAGACAGCACATCATGGCGGAAGATCATCATGGTGGAAGAGGGAAGAAGCTCAGGACGTGGCAACCAGGAAGCAGAGCGAGCTCCCCTCAGCAGGGATAAACCTAAGGCACATCCCAGGGACCTGCTTCTCCCAGCCACACGCTACCCATCTACAATTATTACCCAGCTAATTCATATCCATAGGTTCATGCACCAGTCAGGCTAAGGCTATCATAACCCAATTATTTCACCTCTACATTTTCTTGCATTGTCTCACATAAGAGCTTTTGGGGGACACCTCATATCTAAACTATAACAATACCGAATTGTGAAATTTACACTCTATTTACATTTGAAATATATAACAACAATGACACAAAAGAATGTGGGGGGTGGACATATGGAATTGTACTATAAGTTCCACTTAACCTGAAAGAGTCCTATATATATCTAAATTTATCGTAATGAAGGATGCATATTATAATTCCTGGGAAAATTACTATAAAACAATACAGAGAAGTACAATGAAAAAAAATCGATCATGGAAAAATGCAATTTTCGCTTCCAGTCCTGTTAGGTTAATTCACAGTAAACTTGCTTTTCCACTGTGAAGAACCAAAAATTGGACAAAATTTGAAAAAAAAAAAAAAAAGCTTTTACATATTTGATAAGAGGCAAGCAGAACAGTGATTGATAAGAGAAGGAGAAGCCGGGTGCAGTGGTGTACACCTGTGATCCCAGCAGCTGGGGAGGCTGAGGCTGAGGCAGGAGGATCATGAGTTCAAAGCCAGCCTCAGCAACGGTGAGGTGCTAAGCAACTCAGTGAGACCCTGTCTCTAAATAAAATACAAAATAGAGCTGGGGACGTGGCTCAGTGGTCAAGTGCCCCTGAGTTCAGTCCCTGGAACCGAAGAAAGAGAGAGAGAAGGAGAAGAAACAAGATGAGTTTGGAGACCCCTCAGAGGGGTCTATTCTTACTAGGTATCCTGCGGCTGTAGGACAATTAATACTCAAAGGAATAAAAGCAGCAAAGGGAGTGTTTGGAATTTCTCCCAATAAAATTATTACTCCATATACTATGAATCAAATTGATGAGTTAGCTAATGGGTTAAATACTTGGGCAATAATCATGTGCAAATCTAATGTTTCATTTGATAACCACTTACCATCTAATCCTTTATTGTCTTTTTGGTCATTGCATCCTGTAATTTTTCCAAATATGACAAGAAAAACACCTATCATGTATGCTCCAAATATATTCACTGATGGGTCAAATAATGGTACAGCAGCAGTAGTTACCCCTGATCAAACTTTTACATTTTTAGTACCCAAACAATCAGCTCAAAAGGTAGAGCTTAATGCCGTTTTACAAGCTTTTGTGATGTTTAAAGATTCTGTATTTAATTTATTTTCTGATAGTCAGTATGTAGTTAATGCTATAGTATCTCTTGAAGATGCTGGTAGGATTTCCCCTTCTTCTACTGTTTTCTCTTTGCTTTCCACTATACAAAGTCTAATCTGGGACAGAAAAGATCCATTCTTTATACGACATATCAGGGCACATACAGGATTGCCTGGAGCCCTTAGTTTGGGCAATGATTTAGCAGATAAAACTACACATGACGTACATATTTTCTCTACACTAGAAGAAGCTATAAATTTTCATAAAAAGTTCCATGTCAATGCTAATACTTTACAAAAGCGTTTTAAAATAACTAAGGAAGGACGTAAGTGTCCAACTAACAAGGCCACCTCCATATGCTGGGAGGTCCCCAACCCCCGCAGTTGATAGTTGGGATCCTGAGACAAGATCTCAAATATTAACATGCCCTGTATTTGAGGCAGGAGGGCAGCGATTTTACCAAGTTTTAAATTTCAAAACAGTGAAGCAGCTAAAAGAGGCTGTAACAACCTATGGTCCTCAAGCACCCTTCACTGTAAGCTTGGTCGAATCCATTAACAACTTGAACATGACGCCAGCAGATTGGGCTAATATGTGTAAAGCTGTGCTAAATGGAGGACAATACCTGTTATGGAAGGTTGCCAATGAGGAATTTTGCAAGGAGACGGCTAGGCGAAATGCAGCAGCTGGTTATCCTCAGAGAAATCTAGATATGTTGTTAGGAAAGGGACCTTATGAGGATCAGCAGCAACAAATTGCATATGATCCTGGCGTATACGCACAAATTGCTGCAGATGCAATTAAGGCATGGAAGACTTTACAAGGACATGGAGGTTTACAAGGTCAATTATCTAAGGTAATACAAGGAGCTAATGAACCTTATGCTGAATTTGTAGATAGGCTTATTCAAACAGCTACCAGAGTTTTTGGGAATACAGAACAAGCAATGCCATTACTAAAACACCTGGCTTATGAGCAAGCGAATCGTTGGTGCAGAGATATCATTAGACCATGGAAACATGAAGATTTAAACACATATATTAAATTATGTAGAGACATTAATGAACAAGAGCAAGTCGTGGCAGCTGCAGTAAAACAGGCTTTAGATGCCAGAGACATTAATGAACAAGGGCAAATTGTGGCAGCTGCAGTAAAACAGGCTTTAGATGCCAGGCCAAGAACATGCTACAATTGTGAACAAACAGGACATTTTAAAAGGAATTGCCCCATTGGAGGAGGGTTTAACAAAACTAGGTATCCAAGGAGTAGAATACCAGGTATTTGCCCACGATGCCGTAGAGGGAGACATTGGGCTAATGAATGCCGTTCTCAAACCACCATAGAGGGTACTCCATTATCAAAAAACGAACAAGGACCAGGTGTTTATCCACGATATCGTGGAGAAAGGCATCAGGCTCCATTGCCAAAAAATGGACAAGGGGGCCCAATGCTCCGGGGCCCAAAACCACAAATATACGGAGCACTGGAGGAACCCAGCAACCCCATCAGGGTAGTGCCCAGGACACATTGTCCATCAGATCCCTCATCAGACAAACCAGAGGGAGCGCAGGGTTGGACATCTGCGCCTCCGCCAGAGCAGTACTAACTCCAGAGATGGGAGTTCAAATCATTCCCACAGGGGTGAAAGGACCTCTTCCCAAAGGAACAGTAGGCTTATTATTGGGACGCAGCTCTTCTACTCTAAAAGGACTTATGATAAGTCCTGGGGTAATTGATCCCGATTATGAAGGTGAAATAAAAATTATAGCCAGTTCTCCAAAGGGTATATCAGTAATTTCACCAGGAGATAGAATAGCACAGTTACTAATAATACCCAGCCTACATGATAAATTTTCCAGTCGTACTGTAGAAAGAGGTTCCAAGGGATTAGGTTCCACAGGTGTAGATTGGGCTATGCTTTCTTTAAATTTAGATTCTCGCCCCATGCTAAAACTAAATATTCAAGGACATGAATTTAATGGGCTACTGGATACAGGTGCAGACCTTAGCATCATCTCTCGTCAAGAATGGCCAAAACATTGGCCATTACAACAAGCCACTCAAACGCTTCGAGGCCTAGGAGTGGCGACTAATCCCCATAGAAGTGCAATGGTATTAGATTGGAAGGATCCTGAAGGATGTGAAGGAACTATACAGCCATATGTATTGGATCATCTTCCCGTAAATTTATGGGGACGAGATGTCCTAGATCAATTAGGTTTGACATTAACAAATAACATCAACCAAAATGCACCCACTATTATGACTAGACAAGGTTTTAGGAAAGGAAAAAGATTAGAAAAACAAGAACAAGGTATAGCAGCACCAATACAAATAGATCAAGGAACAGACAGACATGGGTTGGATTTTCAGAAAGGGCCACTGAGACAATAAAAATTACTTGGAAATCAGAAAGACCAGTATGGGTTCCTCAGTGGCCCCTGACTAAAGAAAAGATACAAGCAGCCCATGACCTGGTCAAACAACAATTAGCAGAAGGACATATACAACCTTCTGTATCTCCCCATAATACTCCCATTTTTGTCATCAAAAAGAAATCTGGTAAATGGAGATTATTGCAAGATTTAAGAGCCATTAATAATGAGATGGTTATTATGGGACCTGCTCAATCAGGGATTCCTCAATTGTCTGCTTTGCCAAAAACCTGGTATGTTTTAGTTATAGATATTAAAGATTGTTTTTTTTCAATTCCAATTCATCCTGAGGATAGTCCACGTTTTGCATTTACTATCCCTGCACTGAATCATGAAGGTCCTGATCAGAGATATGAATGGAAAGTACTCCCTCAAGGGATGGCTAACAGCCCAACTATGTGTCAAATTTATGTTAACAAAGCAATCCAGCCACTTAGAAATCAAAATTCTGAACTACAAATATTTCACTATATGGATGATGTATTATTAGCACACAAAGATAAAAACACATTGCTAGAATGTTATGCCACACTTACAAACTTATTAAAAAATTATAATCTAGAGATAGCAATAGATAAAGTACAATTAAATTTTCCAATTAATTATTTAGGAGTTCTATTATCCTCAACCATGGTCCGTCCACCAAAAATTCAAATACGAGTAGATCAACTCAAATCACTTAATGACTTTCAAAAGTTATTAGGAGACATAAATTGGATAAGGCCTTATTTAGGTATACCAACAGGAGAGTTGGGACCTTTATTTGATATCCTAAAAGGTCCATCAGATCCAAATTCACCCCGAATGTTAACGCCTGAAGCAAGAAAGGCATTAAAAATCATTGAAACATATATGGAAAATATGCATTTGGATAGAATTGATATAAGTTTGCCTTTATTATTTATTGTACTACCAACAAAAAATATTCCTACAGGAGTATTTTGGCAAGAAGGTCCATTATTATGGATACATTTATCTTATTCTCCTAACACTATTCTTACTAGGTATCCTGAGGCTGTAGGACAATTAATACTCAAAGGAATAAAAGCAGCAAAGGGAGTGTTTGGAATTTCTCCCAATAAAATTATTACTCCATATACTATGAATCAAATTGATGAGTTAGCTAATGAGTTAAATACTTGGGCAATAATCATGTGCAAATCTAATGTTTCATTTGATAACCACTTACCATCTAATCCTTTATTGTCTTTTTGGTCATTGCATCCTGTAATTTTTCCAAAAATGACAAGAAAAACACCTATCATGAATGCTCCAAATATATTCACTGATGGGTCAAATAATGGTACAGCAGCAGTAGTTACCCCTGATCAAACTTTTACATTTTTAGTACCCAAACAATCAGCTCAAAAGGTAGAGCTTAATGCAGTTTTACAAGCTTTTGTGATGTTTAAAGATTCTGTATTTAATTTATTTTCTGATAGTCAGTATGTAGTTAATGCTATAGTATCTCTTGAAGATGCTGGTAGGATTTCCCCTTCTTCTACTGTTTTCTCTTTGCTTTCCACTATACAAAGTCTAATCTGGGACAGAAAAGATCCATTCTTTATACGACATATCAGGGCACATACAGGATTGCCTGGAGCCCTTAGTTTGGGCAATGATTTAGCAGATAAAACTACACATGACATACATATTTTCTCTACACTAGAAGAAGCTATAAATTTTCATAAAAAGTTCCATGTCAATGCTAATACTTTACAAAAGCGTTTTAAAATAACTAAGGAACAAGCTAGACAAATAATAAAACAATGTCAAAATTGTGTGACCGTTTTACCACAAGTTAATCTTGGAGTCAATCCTAGAGGATTGATACCTAACCATATTTGGCAGATGGACGTCACACACTTGCCAGAATTTGGAAAATTAAAATATTTGCATGTTACAGTTGATACTTCTTCTGGATTTTTGATGGGCTCCCTTCATGCCGGAGAAAAAACTAAAGATGTTATAGCTCATTGCTTACAAAATTTTGCCACTGTGGGTGTTCCAAAACAGTTAAAAACAGATAATGCCCCTGGTTATACTTCTACCTCTTTTAAACAATTTTGCTCAACATTTGGCATTACTCATATAACAGGAATCCCATACAATCCACAGGGACAAGGCATAGTTGAAAGAGCTCATCAAACTATTAAAATGTACTTATTAAAGCAAAAAGAAGGAATTGGGAAGGGGTATATATTCCCCAAAGATAAACTTAAAATAACCCTTTTTACTCTAAACTGGGTTAAAATATTTGGATTCATCAGGACTTAGTGCTGCGGAAAGGCATATGTGTCCAAAAAATGTACATAAGCCCAAGGTACTTTGGAAGGATATTCTAACAGGACAATGGAAAGGTCCTGACCCAGTAATTGTCTGGAGTCGGGGGTCTGTTTGTGTGTTTCCACAGGGAGAACAGCAGCCGATTTGGATTCCAGAGAGATTAACCAAGGTCCTGACCCAGTGATTGTCTGGAGTCGGGGGTCTGTTTATGTGTTTCCACAGGGAGAACAGCAGCCGATTTGGATTCCAGAAAGATTAACTAAAGCGATTTCTACAGACCAAAAAGAAGATGATTTGGCTCAAATCCATAACAACTGATATCCAAAACTCCAGTTTGGCTATTCTTACATCTGCAACAGAACCAGGATGCTTTTTTCAATATCTATTTTATTATTGCCCTTTGCCATATCATGAAGTTCTATTTTGTTTTTTGAGCTCATACAGACCTAGGTTAATGTTTTGCTGATCAGTTCTATTTTTTGACTATAGAGTTTTTAAACATTGCAATGGAGATTTCACCTGTAAAAAGTTATAAGGCCTTTACTATAATGTTATGTGTTGTATGTATTATGTTATGTGTGCACACTTGTGTTTTGTGTTATATGTTTGAATGTCCATATATCATATATGATGAGCGCTCATGATAAAATGGATCCAAATATTTTTTTTTCACGTGATTTATATGGTTTAATTTATATTGGGTAAACAACTGTTGAGGATTGTTTTAATATGTAAACAAAAAAGAAGGTTAACAGATCTGTTTGTTTACTTTCACCTTTCCTTTTCATTATATTTAATAATTCTCTTAAAGACAATGTAAATTGTTAAGAAAATTGTTTTCTTTTAGTGCCTTCTGTAATGTTACATAATTTTTTCTTTAGCCATTATTGCCAGAATTCCTATCTTCATCCCAGTGCCGGTGAAGACAATGTAAATTGTTAAGAAAATTGTTTTCTTTTAGTGCCTTCTGTAATGTTACATAATTTTTTCTTTAGCCATTATTGCCAGAATTCCTATCTTCATCCCAGTGCTGGTGAAGTCAAAGATAAAACCAATCTACAGCTTCTACAATAGCCATCACTGAACTGCTTGCAGAATTTGCCTGGACACATTGTGAGCTCACCTGTATGCATTGTGAACTATCTGTTGGTGCAGCGACTTGTGGTAGTGTTGGGGTATTTTTGCTGATGATGTCACCGGTGGTACAATTTTTCAAAGGAGCCCTCAATTGGCTTTATGTCATGGCATTTTGCATCCTCCTCTACTAGTGATGGTCTAAAATTTGGGGGCCAACAGAGGTGAGGCAAAGAACCTCACCCCCCCACTGGTGCAAAGGCCTATCCACAAGTATAGCTGTATGCTGGACGGGTAGTCAGTGACGGGTATGATCCAATTGCAGTGGTACCAACCTAAGACAGGAGGCTGACGCCTAGAGGTCAGTTCATCCGATGACGGGTAAGGACCATATGTTGAATTGGACTGCCTAACAGGCACGGTCCCTAAGCCACATGCTTGTTGTTTAAACAGAGAGGGGGAGATGTTGAGAGCCACAGCCGAAGGGGCCCCAGCAAACTTCCAGCTGCCAGCAATCTAGCTGCCGGCTGATGATTGGCTCACAGCGGCCCCAGCAACATCTAGCTGATTGGCTCCTCGGCCCCAGCAACATCTAGCTGATTGGCTCCTCTGCGGTGATGCTCATTGGACTGTTTCCCTGCCCTTTCAGACCATGGAGCTGCTCATTGGGGGACTTTTTGGCTCTGCCCACGTGACCCAGCCAATCGGCCTCAAGAGCAGGAGGATTGTGGGAGGTGGAGAGAAGCTTGTGGGGGGAGAGACAGGCTTGTGGAAAGCCGGTGGTGGCAGTTGAGGCTCTGAGGGGTTTTTCCTGAGAGGCTGTTTGTTTGGCGTGTTTGGTTCTAAAAATAAAGTTAGTTTCTTTTGACAAGTGGCTCCTGATTGTGCCCAGCCAGACTGCGGCAGGAGACACCTTCTGGACCTCAGCATGTGGCCAGGGAACTAGGTAGAACATGGTGATACCTCTGAACTGAAGAAAAGGAACTTGTGGCCAGGGAGGTAGAGGCAAATGTGGTGAGCAGAGTATCAGAGAGAAGAGACTTAGGAAGAAAGAGAATCCCACAAATCTGCATAAGATCAAAACTTATTGAACTGTATGCTTCTGATGTGTCAGTCATATGTATATAAAAAGAATATGTAGATTAAACCTCCATAAAGTGGATTTTAAAATGCATAAACAATTGTTAAGGTAAGAACAGAAAACATGTGTAGCCTTAAGTCTATTGAAGAAAATTAATTCATTACCAAAAACTTCCCATCAAAAAAACAACAACAAAAATAAAACTACAGGTCCAGATGATTTAATCGTGAATTCTATAAAATATTTAAGGAAAAAGTAATAACAATATACACCCACCCAAAAAAATGCTCTCAGAAAACATAGAAAGAAGGATTCTTTTTATGAGACTAGTCTGTTGACTTATAACCAAAACTCACAATGACATTACAAGGAAAAGAAAATCATAGATAAATATCAAATACAGAAAAGAGGATTTAAAAGGTCCATTTACTAGTCCAAAACCAATATAATTTGCCACACTAACATAATAAAGGATTATAAAAACATACGACCATCTCAATATAGATGCAGAAGAAACATTCGACAGGATTCAGCACTTATTTGTGGTCAAAACACTTAACAAACTAAAAGTAGAAGAGAATATTATCACCCAGTAAATAACTCATAAGAAAAATCTGCTGCTGGTATAATAGTTAACAGAGAAATATTGAGCACTCCCCCATGATCAGAAAGGAGGCAAGTGTATCTGTTTTCACCACTTCTATTAAACATTTTCCTAGAAGTTCTAGCCAGTTCAATATGGCAAGAAAAAGAAATTAAATACATATAAAGATTGGAAGGGAAGAAGCAAAAAATGCCTTTATTCACGGAAGACCTAATAATTTATGTAGAAAATCTGTTTTAGTGCCTTTCCCCCCCTAGTACTGAGGATTGAAACTAGGACCTTACACATGGTAGGCAAATGCTTTACCACTGATCTATATCTGCAGCCCCTGCACAGGAAATCCAAAAAACACGATAAATAAGCTACCAATACTAATCAATGAACTCAGCAAAGTTTCAGATACAAGGTCAATATTTTAGAGTCTAATATATTGCTATATAGCAACAACAACAAAACCAAGAAAATTAAATTTTGAAAAGAAACTCATGTTTTAAAAAGCACCAGATGTACAAATATTTAGAAATGAATTTAAGAAAACACAAGCAAATCACCTACTCTGAAAATTAAAAAACAAAATTAAGAAAAATTAGAAGAGAGCTATACCATGTTCATGAATCAAAAGACTCATTAGTAAGATATCCATTCTTGGGGCTGGGGTTGTGGTTCTCAGTGGTAGAGTGCTTGCCTTGCATATGTGAGGCACTGGGTTTGATCCTCAGCACCACATTAAGTAAATAAATAAATAAACAAATAAATAAATGTATTGTGTTCATCTACAACTAAGAAAAAAATTTTAAAAGGTATCCATTCTCCCCAAATAGGTCTATAAGTTCATCAAAATCACAATTATTTTACAATCCCAACAGATACTTTTCTATAGATATTAATAAGTTGATTGTAATATTATGTATAATTGCAACAGAATCAGAATGCTCAAAAGAGTCTTTAAAAAGAAATTATAATTACATATAATTTTACCCATGAGAACAGCCAAAATTGAAAAGATTAACAACACCAAATGTTGGCAAGAATGGGAGCGATTGCGACATACTTTATATGTGGGGGAATATAACATGGAAAAATGCCTTTGGAAAATAGTTTGGCTCTTTCATATAAATTTAAACAACCAATTAAAAATGGGCAACAGTCTTGAACAGACATTTCAGAAAATAGAAGAATAGATAATAGAAGAAGAGCTGGTAGACACATCAAAGAGGCATACAAAAAAGATGCTCAACATCATTAGTCCTCAGGGAAATGCAAATTCAAAACACAATGAGAAACCATTTCAATACCCACAAAAATGAATAAAATAAAAAAAAGATTGACAGTTCCAAGTGTTGACAAGGAGGTGGGGCAATCAGAACTTAAAAGCCATTGGAAGATGCTGGTAGGAGTGCAAAATAGCAAAAGCCACGCTGGGAAACAATCTGTCTTTTTCCTCTAAAGTTAGATCTAGACCTCAACCTGACAAAATAGTGATCACTAATCCAATAAAATAATACCCTGTGAAACAAAGGAATAAGCCACAGATGTACATGTAAAACACGAAGCAATCTAAAAAACCATTTAGTGAAATAAACCATACATTAAAAAGTACGATTCTAGAGAACTTTATGATTCTATGTATTCAACAACAGGCAAAGCTGATATGATAGAAATCAAATCTGGAATTCTTTGGGGTGGGAATTTTCTGGAAGTTGAGAAATGTGTATTCATTTACCAAAACTCATCAAATGCACACTCAACATCTGTGCATTTATGTGTATGTAAATTTTATCTCATCTTTCAGAAAAGTAACATTATTTTTTAAATGGAAGCAACTTAGGAATTTTATAATAGAGATTTAATTTAGTTCATAAATGATTACCCAAATCCTACAATTTGTAGAATTAGTACCAAAATTCTATAACCACCAAAAATGATGCTTCGAAGGCTCTCTGTTGGTAAGAAGAGGTATTCAGGGAAACCTATGTGACAAAAGAAAAAAAGTTCCCAAACCACATTTACAATACAAGTGACGTAAGCACAGGAAAAGGGCTACTTTTCACCTAAGGGAGGCTCCCAGTTACCTTGAGAGGGGTATGACAATTCCAGATGTTTCCATTTTTTATATACTGAACATGTACCGATGACCCTTAACTCCTTGACTTGTGATGGGGATATGTCCTGATAAACTTATCATAAGTTGAAAATATCACAAATAAAAAGTGCATTTAGTACACCTAACCTACTGGCCACCATGGCTTAGCCTGGCAACATGCCCAGGACACTTAGGTTAGCCCAAAGTTGGGAGAAATCATCTCACACAATATCACATGCAATTTATTGAATATGCATATAAAAAAAAAAAAGCCAGGCACACACCTGTAACCCCAGTGGCTCAGGAGGCTGAGGCAAGAGGATCACAAGTTCAAAGCCAGCCTCGGTAACAGCAAGGCACTGAGCAACTCGGTGAGACCCTATCTCTAAATAAAATACAAAATAGGGCTGGGGATGTGGCTCAGTGGTCAAGTGCCCCTGAGTTCAATCCCCGGTAACCCCCCTCCAAAAAAAAATACCTCAAATGCTGGCTACCCACACATTGCACATTGTAGAGCCTCAGTTGTTCCTGCCCTGGTCACATAGCTGACTGAGAGCTGGGACTCACTGCCACAGACTCCAGCGCAAGGAGTGGTCTTATGGCAAATCCCTAGACCACGCAAGATGAGACCCAAATTCATAAGCACTGAGCGACAGTCCTAGTCCTCAAAGTAAGGTTTCTATGGAGCATGCCACTTTCACATCTTCAAAAAGTTGGAAAATTATTCTCATCATCGTAAGTCAGGGATCTATACTTCCGTTCATAATAAGGAAAAAATGATGCCTAGATACATAGATAAACACAGATACAGCTGACCCTAACGGCACACGGTGTTATGTTCTACAAAGTCACAGCAAATACTGAGTTAGCGAATACCGAATCTTAGAGTTGGACTTCTGAAAGTCCCCAGCTGCGACCTTCCTCGCCAGCTGACAGTCACAAACCCTATTGTGCGTGTGCTTCTGTTTCAAGGCACCTCATTTAACACCTACTGTGGGTCCACGGACTTTGACCTGGTGGCCAACAGCACCATCGTGATATCTGAACAAAGCTCAGCTCCTATAGGTCTTCTCCTCGAGGCCCGCGGCACCTTCTTGTACTTAGGAACACCACATAAATCACCACGGAAAAGGACAAAATGTGGAGAACGTATCACTAAATAGGACACTCATGTGTGAGAACTGGAGCAAGAAAGCAGAGGTCGCATCATTGGCCTCTTTGGGACACAGGTGGGTGGGGGGGGCTCCGTGTTTTCACTGTCTGTCCACGTCGGGAGTGACCCACTGGGAGCACTGACTTGAGGGCCACAAATGCATTTTAGCAAATAGGTGAATGAGGATTTTCAAATCAGCATGGAGCTGATCTATGAAGGGGAGCATCCCCAGGCCCCAGACCTACACCCAGGGAAGGAGTCACATCTGAACCATAGCAAAACTCACTGGGTGACTGGATGGCCCCTCGTCACCCCTCAGGGTTTCCAAGAGAGGTACAAATGACAGCAAACATGAATGAAGGGTTAGGGCCCCCAACAACCATGTTAGGAATGTACCCAAAGTCCTGGGTGTGGCCTTGATTTAGGGTGCCATCTTTATTGGTTCATGTTTGGAAACGTAAAATCTTTTTTGTTTTTTGACCAGGGATTGAACCTAGGGGTGCTCAACCACTGAGCCACATCCCCAGCCCTTTTTTATATATTTTATATTTTTTTATATTTTACTTAGAGACAGGGTCTCACTGAATTGCTGAGGCTGGCTTTGAACTCGCGATCCTCCTGCCTCAGCCTCCTGAGGTGCTGGATTACAGGCGTGCACCACAGCCCCTGGCTGAATATAAAATCCTTCCAAGGGCTTCAGGAGCCCGTCCCACACTCCACCCAGGCCCACAGGGCCCCTGAATTCCTCAACGACCAACTCCCCCAGCTGGGGATGTCACAACCTCCTGACCGCAGCTGGGAAGGCACCCTGAGAGGCCACCCTCGTCCCCCATCCCGAGTTGGACACTTGTCCCAAAGTGGGTGAGTCTGGAAGGTTCCTCAGCAGGGAGGGGCCCGCCGTGGCTCTGAGGCTGATTGTCTTGAGACGGGTGAGAGGGGTGAGAGGGGCAGGCAAGTCCTCACAATTAACCCACAAAACCGGGCTGTGTCTGGAGCGTGTTGATGATCGACATAATGTGGTCTGTCAGATAAGAACTTTCTCCTGGAGGGGAACCAAGCCCCCAGGGGCCTTTCACAGGTCCCACCCCTTGGCCCTGCCCCCTCTATGGGGTAGGACAGGCCCACAACCCCACTTCCCCGGCTTCCTGTCCCCGTGCTCAGGGCCTCTGGAGCAGCAGCCAGGGTTGTGCCCCGTGGTCCTCCCACCTGCCCAGAGTGACCTGCTGCCCTTAGCCATTCAGCCCCCAGTGATTATCCAAGACGGCCTAGCCTTCCAATGTCGTGGTAGGGCACCATCTCATGAGCCCACCCACGTGACAGCCAGCACCTGGAAGACTGCTGCTTGGTCTGAGTTGTCATTCATTAGGAATTTCATACAGCGCGGACCCTGCAAAGTTGGATGTCAACCTCCACAAAACTGGCGAGAATCCGGGGGTCTCAATGCAGTCGAGAGGATAACTCCAAAGTTCTGTGCCTAACAGGTGGAACTTGGTGACTTTTTTTTTTAATATTCTTTTTTAGTTATCAATGGACCTTTATTTTTATTTATATGTGGTGCTGAGGATCGAACCCAGGGCCTCACACATGCTAGGCCAGTGCTCCACCACTGAGCCACCACTCCAGCCCCAAACTTGGTGATCTTATTTAAGGTCCTTCTTTTATATTGGCTGACTTTAATCTTTTTTTCTTTTTTTGCTGCAATAAACCATAAACAATGGGCAGATGGGTAGACGGGAGGAAAGATGGTCAGGTAGGTAGATGGAGGGATGGATTGGGGGGTAGATACCTTAGCTTCTCTGATCTTTCGAATCAGCTTCGATATACTGCTGGTTCCTTCAAAGAAAAGTCACTATCTACTTCCATGAAATTTATGATGTAAACATTTTGAGACGTGAAGACTTCCCTCGGTAGTTTGTTCATTGGTTCAATAAAGAGAATCTCAAGAGAGGTTTTAAAATAGGATGCCCCAGCCCCGCAGTGGTCTCTGGGGGAGGAGGAAGGGCCCCAGGTGAGCCAGGCAAGGTTACTCTCAGAACTAGCCCATCCTGCAGGGTGGGGTGACATGGGGGGTGGCAGACAGGAGAACACGGGAGACGCTGGTGATATAGAGTGACAGGACTCGGGTGGAGTTCTGAGCCCTGGAAGCGGAGATGAGCCCAGGCCCTTCTGATGCTAAGAGAAGCCCTCCAAAAATAGGCCTCGGTGGGAGGCGCCCAGAGGGGCCCACCCCACATTTTGCTGGGTGGTGCCCAGCACTGCTCCTGCTGTTGACCGTGGCAAACGGCTTGGAAGTTACTTAAGGGTAAAGTGATAACCTTCCTAGAAACACCTGCCCCCTCACCCCTTGTGGAATCCAGACAGCAGGTCCTCTCTGTTCTCTTGCCTCTGCCCATGGCCGTGGCACTGACAGGAAAAGCAGGTCCATGTCCTGCCCTGGAAGGTCTCAGGTGTCCACAGGAACATGGTGGGAGCGGTGGTCATTCAGCACCTGGGGTACACTGGGTCCTGTCCACCTGGGAAGCCCACATCCTCACACCTGCTCACCTCCTAAGTCCCCCTGGGGACTGGCCCAGGTCAGCTCTGTGCACCCCAACAAGCACAGACAGCTCCCCCATCCCAGGATCAAGCACTTCAAAACTCAGGAAGGGCCGCACCTGTGGACCCCTTTATGTCCAGCTCCTTCCTGACGCTCTGCTCCGGGCCACGGGCCCTGGAAGCATCACCATCATTATGACTATTGCCATTTCCCTTGCTGTCATCTGTAACCCAGTTTTAGGTCATTTACAATAAACGCACAGGCAGCATCAACCTAACTAGAGAAATTCATAATCCGTTTTCAGCTACATGGCTGCAAGTTTTTCTAACCTTCAGAAGGGGAGGTGTCTGGAGGCTCTCAGATTCCACCAGCCACAGATCAAAAAGATTCAGAAAAACAATCGCGTCTTTAAGGAACATGTACAGACTTTTTTTCTGTGCAGCCCAATAACTATTTGCGTAGCTTCAGGCATTATGAGCCATGTAGGGAGACTTAAAGATACAGGGGGAGGGGTGGGGCCTCTGTGCATATACTGCCCCATTTAATAAGACCAGAGCACCCAGGGATTTGGGAATCTGCAGAGGATCCTGGGAACAACCCCCACCCCATGGATCTAAGAATGACAGTATACACATATTTTAAAACAGAAGTTAGGCCAGGCGCAGTGGTGCACGCCTATAATCCAGTGGCTCGGGAGCCTGAGGCAGGAGGATTCCAGAGTTCAAAGCCAGCCTCAGCAATGGCAAGGCGCTAAGCAACTCAGTGAGACCCTGTCTCTAAATAAACCACAGAATAAGGCTGGGGATGTGGCTCTGTGACCAAGTGCCCCTGAGTTCAATCCCCAGTACCAAAAAAAAATTTAAAAATAAACAATAATAAAACATAAGTTAGGAGCTGGGCATGGTGGCACACACCTGTAATCCCACTAACTCAGGAAGCTGAGGCAGGAAGATCTCCAGTTGGAGGCCAACCTGGGTAAGTTAGCAAGACCCTGCCTCAAAACACAAAATGAAAAGGGCTGGGGTTGTGGCTCTGTGGCAGAGCACCTGGCTCCTATCAGTACAAAAAAATAATGATAATGATAATAAGTTAAATAATAAAAAATGAGACAATAATTTTGTCAACAAGTCCACATGGAGGATAACTATTGTCTCCAAATACAAAACTGACCACTGGGCCTCCTTCCTGCTGGACTAACTCTATGGGGAACCGGGTGACTGTTTTTCCTGTTGTGAGTGTGACGGGGACCTGCCCTGCCATCCACCTCTGACCCACCTGTGGCTCTTTTCAGGTCACCTGGGCTCCAGAATCAGGCCGAGCTGGGGCCCCGGGGTTTGGGAAGGTGCTGGTCTGGCCCATCCATCCGTCCTCCCTCTGAGCACCCAGGACAGCTAGCTGAGGCCCATCTGCAGCTGTCCCCCAGGTCTCCTGGTGTTTGCCTCATTCTACAAAATCCGTAGCCTCAGCCTGGTGGCCCTGGTCTGCATTTTCTCAGACCCACGTGCCCACGGAGCCTGCCCCAGACCTGGGCTTGGCGGAGCCGGGGAGGTAGGAGGAGGCTGTAAATCCAACCCCTTTACCCAGCCCGGGCTCCGGAGGCTCCTCCAACTCTCACCTGGGTGGTACCCTGGGAGGACCCCCTCGTGCCCAGGGCAGGGTGGGCAGCTGCACCCTGGCTGGCCAGTCCAGAGTGTTGAGGTCAGTGTTGGGAAAAGGAAAGAATTTCACATTAGAAACCACCTGTGGAAAGCCAAGGGCAGTGGGGAGCAATGCCCACGGCCCCCACGGCCAAGCCTGGCCATGCCCTGTCCCCCAGGCGCCCCGCACCCTGGCAGACTTACCCTCCTCACAGTTGCTCCCGGTAAAGCCAGGGCAGCACCTCCACTCCAGCGCTGTCACCGTGCGGTAGGACACCCTGTACGTGGGCCTGATGAGAGCCCTGTAACTAACACAAGGACAGTGTCACTGAGGCCTGCGCTCCTGCCCGCCTGCCCCCAATGCCTCCTGCAAAGACCGCCCAGGTGGCTTTTCCCACCCGAGGGTCTGGGAGGCTCCCTGGACAGTGGACCCATGGCCCTGGCTCTGTGCACGTCAGCTATGTGGCCCCAGGCAAATCACCAGCCCTCTCTGTGTCCGCTGCCATCTAAAGGGTCTACAACTCTCCACATGTAGCCTCCTCTAGGGGGGCAATGCATATGACTGAGCAAGATATGAGTAGGGAAAAGGGTCAGACCATCAGGACCTGCAGAACTTCAACCACGCTCAACCCCCAACTCCACCCCTTTACCGATCGTTATTCCCTTTGCTTGATTCACCCAGTGAATACCTAAGGAGTGTCCTCTGGGGCTAGACTGCAGTCACAGACATAAAACAGGCATGTGGGTCACAGTGGCACTTGCCTGCAATCCCACCAGCCCAGGAGGCTGAGGCAGGAGGATGACAAGTTCAAGGCCAGCCTTACCAACTTCATGAGGTCCTAAGCAATTTAGTGAGACCCTGTCTTAAAACCAAAAGGGCTCAGTGGGTAAGTGCCCCTGGGTTCAATCCCTGGGACCAAAAATAAACCCCACGGTGCTCATTCTAGCAGAGGCCCTCTGAAGCACAGCAGTGAGACCCTCCCAGCCATAAAAAAAGTTTCTGCTTTTAAAAAAATTTTTTTAAAAACCTTAAAACATTTAAATTTAAAAATTTAAATAAAATTAATAAAAATTAATTTTAAAAAAAGAAGAAAAATCTCCTGGAAAATATTATGTAACCCCTGGGTGGAGTTTCCCCCGACACCAGTTCAGAAATTCTCTCACAAATCAGTCTGATACTATTCTGTGAAACTCCCCAGAAGAGCGAGTGTGGACTGACAGACAGATTTCAGGAGGACCCTCGACTTCGCTCGGATCATCATGACTGTGTTGCTGGATCGTGCCGCAAAATTTCCTCTTTAAAACAAAACTTCACGACCCCCAAAATTGAAATCTGCTGACCCGGAGCCCCCCATTGGGTGTAGGGAGAGATGACTGACTAACGGTGGCAGCCGCGTGCCTGCCCAGAGATGCCCTGGGAGCCGGGGACACGTCTGAAACCGGACTTTGGAAACCACAGCACAGATGGTGGAGAATCCCGTGGCGCTGGCTTCCCCCCGAGGACCCTCTGAGCTGTTCCACAGGTTCCTGGCAAAATAGCTCCAGGAGGCATCTTCTAGGGGACCTCGGAGGCCACTGGTCATCGGGTACAGGTAGGGAAAGGACAGGAGCGGGGGACAGGAAGGCGTGGGAGAGCCACAGCACCAGGTCACCCCTTCTCAGCCAGGGACCTGGGGACGTATGGTGGGTACATGAGCCTGGGTCCAAGGAGGGCAATGACACGAGTGCTCCATAAACACGCTCACACACACACTCGCCAACGCTCTTGCGCTCACATACGCTCCTCACACTCACGATATGCAGGACACTCGTGTTCTTGCACAAGCACCCGCTCTTACACCAATACTCTCAGCTCACTCACACTGCGTCCACATTTGCTCACCTGTGGTTGCACATTTATGTGCACACCCTGTGCACACACTCATGCATGCACGATTCACATTCACACAATCAAATAAACACTCGTGCACATGCATTAACACAACTCACCGCTCATGTTCACGCTCTCACGTGGCCACACACACTCACTTGCCCTCTTACACACTCACACTAGCACACTCTCAGAACTTGCACACCCATGCATCCTCCTCATGCTCACGCCCTGCCTGGGGCCTGACAGGCCTCCCTGCTCTGTGGCAGGATGCTAACGTGGGTCCTGTCCAACGGCCTCCCCAAG
This sequence comes from Marmota flaviventris, assembly GCF_047511675.1. Lineage (NCBI taxonomy): Eukaryota > Metazoa > Chordata > Mammalia > Rodentia > Sciuridae > Marmota > Marmota flaviventris. The sequence continues at coordinate 29,679,278 of NC_092516.1, forward strand.
CCTGAGAGCCACATCACGAGTGCCCCGGCCCAGGGCAGGGGCAGGGGCAGCCAGGCAGGAGTGGCCACCGCCCATGAGGCCAGGCCACCCACCTCTGCCAACACTGCTCCAGGCTGCATAAAAGAAAGTGAAGAATTCATGGTGGGGCAGGTGCCTATCCCCAGTGGGGGGTCTCCTCGGGACACATTGGCATGCATCCTTCTTTCCTTCCTCTTTGCATAAAGCACAACACAGTCCCCTTAAAATGAATCAGACGCTTGCGTGAAGGGGCCAGCTGGGCAGTATCACCCTCTGCCGTCTGGCAAAGCTGTGAGTGGGTCTGATGTCGGCCCGCTGGGGGGCCCCAGCCTCTCCCGGAGGGAGCAGGACTTGGTGGTCTTAAGAGGGGCTCTTCACGTGAAGGCCACCTGGAGCAAGGTGACCCAGCAGGGAGGAGGATCCCTGGTAAGTTGGAGGCCAAGAGCAGGTCACGAGCCGGCAGCCAGGGCAGAGAGTCTTGCAAAGGGAAGTGCCCAGGCTGGGGGGGGGGGTGTGTGTCAAGCCTGGAGACTCAAGAACAGCCCGAGAAGCCACCCCCAGGGGCCCACCACCAGGTGACAACAAAGCCACGAAGGACCTCGCCAACTCTTTCCTCTGCTTGGCCCCCTCCTGCCCCTAATCAGTTTCTGCAAATGAGAAGTGAAAACTGAGAGAAAAGGACCCATGACACCCTTTGCTACTGCAGGTCTCCAGCCAGAAGAGGGTCCAGCTGCAAGAGGGGAGAAACCTTAATTTAGATAAAAGAGGCAGTTTCTTGAAATAAGATGAACTAAGTGACTAGAAAATCTTCAGACTCTGTCCAGGGTTGATGTCCAGGGCAGGGGAAAGTGTCATTGATAGTTCTCAGACTGCTGGTGACACCATCGGGTACCTCCCATGCACAGGCAGGACAAGCCGGGCAGCGGGGACAGGAGTCAGCTTCTGACTCCGCCCCTAATTCACTGTGCTAACGTGCACGGTGACCTCCCTGAGCCCCTTTCCTGGATGAGGATACTGTGGGGACCCAGATGCCGGGGATGAGGCTTTGACAATGGAGACGGTTGCTCAGACACAGATCTGATCGCATCCCTCTGAGTAGCCTCACAGTGGCAGGGAGAGAGTCCAGGCTGCTCAACCACATGCACCAGTCCTTCCAGGTAGGACAGACCCCTCTGCCCTCTGTGTCACATGCTGTCACCCTTCAGCCCTTGGGTGATAATGTGGCAATAATAATAGACAATGAAAAATAGATGTCCCTGAGCCCTCAGGGAGTGCCGGGCCCCAGGCTGAGTGGGCTACACCGTTGTCATCCATAACTTATGGATGAGGAAACAGAGGCACAAAGAGCTTAAGGAACTTTCTCAAAGTCTCAAATGCCGAAAGGTGGGGGAATAAGAATCAGTCCAGGCAGAATCAGTCCCACGCCCAGTAACTTCAATTTGTCTTTGTTCAGTGAAAAGGAACAATTTTCTTTCCAATACCCGTAGGAGAACCCCAACATTCCAAAAAAGCTCTCTTCCTGTCCCTCCTTCTTGGGTTACAGCCCTGGTCTGTGCCCCTCCAGGACCCCAAGGCTGTGGAGGAAGCAGATGGACCACAAAGTGCAGGTGCAGGACCCACCAGTAGGTGGCGCTGCTCTACCAGCCCAGCGGGCCCAGGCTCAGCCTAGCAGACCCTAGGGTGCCACCAGGGTGCCACCAGGGTGCCCAAGACAGGTTCATCCTTGGTGGTCCATCTCCTAGTCTGAGCAAGAACCTGAGGGGCCTTTGCCTTCCTGCCTCCACAAAGAACTGGCTCGTGCTGTTGGGGTCCAGTTGGCAAACTTTCTAAAATGCTGATTCAGTTTGCTGACAGCTATATCTCAAAGTTTCCATGATTACCGCACACTAAAGACCAAACCCTTCGGGTCAGATAACAAGGCACGGCCTACCTTCTGACCCTCACCTCCTTCCGCAGTCACCAGCCAGGGCTCCTACCACCGCCACACAACAAAAAGCCCAGATGCCCTGTGCTCTTGCGGCCACCATTGCAAGTACAAGCTTCTCTGCTGACATTCTTGTTCAAGTCTTTATGAGAACACATTTCTATTTCTCTAGGGTATATGCTTAGGAACAGAACTGATGTGTTTCCTCCTTTTTTGCTGCCTGAGAAAAATCTCACAGAGCCTTCAAGTTGTGTCCCAGATGGCCTCTCCTCTGTGAAGCAACCCTGCCCCCTGACCAGAGTGGATGGCTTCTCTCTCCCTCCTCCCACACATGGGGTCCAGAGCTTGGTTACAATCCAACACTCGTGCATGCACCCAGCAAACACTTGCCAAGAGCCCGCTTTGTGCAGACCCCAGGAACACGAGAATGAGCAAGACAGGCACGTGCCAGAGCACGAGGCTATTGGGGACAACCGACACACATCACATAATCGTGCAGGTGAACCTACGTGATTGCACGCAGGGTAAGTACCATGAGGCAAAGTACTAAGTTCATTCCTCATTTTTATAGTGGATTTTCTCCTTGTTATTAAACATAATGGGCATGCAGCCAAAAAGATAAACCCAGTGAGGATCTCAATGAGCCTCTAGCCATGTGCACACCAGAATTCCCACTCCTTCAAAAATCCCCCTCACCCCACTTCTCTTGGCCCTAGAGGTAATCATTTTCTGACTTCTCTCATCATGAATTCATTTTGCCTGTTCAAGAACCTCTTATAAATGGAAAATTACAGTATGTGCTCTTTTGTATTGGCCTTCTTTCACTCATCCATTATGTCTGAGTTCCATCCATTCCATTAGATGGCGTGATATTTTGTTCTTTTTTATTGCTGAATAATATTCCATTACACAAATAAGACAAATGTTTGGATTATAATTTGTTCATTCTCCTGCTGATGGACATTTGGGTTGTTTCCAGTTTTCAGCTATGATGAGCAAAGATGCTATGAACATTCTTGTACAAGTCTTTATGAGAACACATTTCCATTTCTCTAGGGTATATGCTTAGGAACAGAACTGATGATCCAGAGAATCAATTGCCACCCAACTTTAGTAGATATTATGAACAAGTTTCCAAAACCTGTTTTGGAAGCCAGAAATTGAGCAAAGCCCTCACTAGAAATGGAATCGGGAAGAACCTTACATGCCATTCAGCTTACATGCCTAGCTGTAGTGTGTGAGAGTTCCAGTTGCTCCACATCCTTGCCAACATTTGATATTGTCAGTCACTTTCATTTTATCCATTCCTGGGCTTATGTGGTAATCTTTCATTATTGTTTTCATTTGCAATTCCTGATGACTAAATAAGGTTGAGTCCCTTTTTGTGTTTTCTGTTTGGCTATCTTCAAGTCTTATGCCCACTTCTAAATTGGGTTTTGTATCTTTCCCTTCTTTTGGTGTTTTATTGACTTGCATGACTTAGCTTTTTTAATTTGTCGATTATGTGTATGAGTATGTGAATATATAAGAAGAATATATTAAAAAGAACAGAAGTGAGCCATTCGTATATTTTAGATCTGCAGCTGTGGATTCAGCCAATGTGATTGAATATATTGGGGGCGGGGGGATTGCACCTGTACTGAGTATGTGCAGACTTCTTCTTGGTATCCTTGTAAAGAGACATCCAAGACAGGATCCTCTTTCTCTCAACCTGCACATACACCGAAGGCTGTGTAAAGACACAGTGAAAAAGTGGCCATGTACGACCCAGGAAATGGAATCGGATGGAACCTTGATCTTGGACTTCCAGCCTCCAGATCTATGAGAAAATTAATTTGTTGCAGACCATGGCTCCCCAGTCTACGGCATTTTTATGGCAGCCTGATCCGACTAATATAAATCAGTAAATTAAACCAAAAAAAAATGTGTACTCTGATGAGATAAATAAGAACAAAGGAATGGAAAGTTATGCTATGTTGATGGACAGGAATACTCATGGTCATTAAGGTGTCCATTCAGTACAAATGGATCTATAGATACAATGTAACCCTTATAAAAATCCTAGTGATTTTTTTTTAATTGACAAGGCAATTATAAAATCTAAGGGACCGCACAGGACGTGGAACACCGGAGTCTGTGTGGCTGGCGCTCACCGTGCTACAGCATCGGGAGGCAAAGGAATCAGCCATGGACCTCCGCCCCAGCCTCCAGGGGCTGCTCACCTGCCTCCCACCCCAGCTGAACCCAAGAAGTCAGATGAGGCTTCTCTGATTCTCTCAGGAGATGATTTTAACGCAGACCTTTCTTCCCTGAACACTTCCTACAAAACCCAAGTCCTTAGTTTGGCCATGGGGACTTATAAGATACGGCAGTGCCCACTCTGGCCACCTCCCTGCCTGCCCTTCCCCACCCCCTCAGAACTCCAGCAGCCACATCAGGGATTGCTCTTCCCTCTGCCCCAGACCAGCTGCAGACTAGGGGCTCAGAGGAGCCGCCGCCTCCTGTGAGATGCCGCCCACCCGTGGCTTGCTGGACGCCCTTGGTTTACTCCATCAAAGAACCCAGACTTCTTTTCCAAGCACTTATAATTATACACCAACCTGTGCAATTATTGTCTGATGTGTCTCTCCTCCACCAAGTCGATGGCCCAATGCAGGCCTAGCTCAGGGTGGCTACATGTTTATTCTTTTAAATATATTCTCCTCTGTGTACATTCCTATTTGCATATCATCAACAAATAAAAAAAAAAGACAAATCAACAAGAAAAAAACGACGATGCCCTTTTATGTGCTCAATAAAGATTGGTGGGATGAATGGAACCACGGATGAGCAGGTGACACCCCCCCCACAGCCCCCTAAGGACATGGAGGTTCCCAGAGGAGGTCAGGGTGCTCGGCTGGGCACAGCTCTGAAAACTCAGGGCACAGGGAGGAGGAGCAGGGCACAACTGCCTCCACCAGGAGGGGCTGGAAGAAGCTTTCAGTATGGGGGACCCTTGAGCGAGTTTGCTGAGAGGGCAAGAAAGTGGCAGCTCAGAGGGCCCAGATGTCCCTGTTCTGAGTGTGCTTGGTGCATCTGGGGAGCAGGGTTTTTTGATGTGCTGATGGAGCAGCTCCCCAGGGTCAGGCTGGGAAAATTCTGGGAAGTAGGCAAGGAGGCTAGACTCAGTCTGTGGACATTGGATTGACCAGAGCTTTCCCAGTTTTCTGAGTCATGATCTTAAACAGTAATTTTTTTTTTCCTCTTGGTACTAGGGGGTTGGACCCAGGATGCTTAACCAATGAATGACATCCCCAGCCCTTTTTATTTTATTTTTTTTATTTTGAAACAGGTCCTCCCTAGGTTGCTCAGGGCCTTGCTAAATTGCTGAGGCTGGCTTGAACTCGCAACCCTCCTGCCTCAGCCTCCTGAGCGGCTGGGATCACAGGCGTGCTCCACAGCACCCCACGAGCAACAAAATATTTAAAAGCTGCACATATTAATGCATAGGGCTGGGGCTGGGGCTCAGTGGTAGAGCGCTCGCCTAGCACGTGCAAGGCCCTGGGTTCGATCCTCAGTACCACATAAAAACAAAGGAATTGTGTCCATCTACAACTAAAAAAATAATGATAAATTAAAACAAGAAAACAGAAGACCCCATGTGGCTTCGCTGCCTCGCAAAACAGCCTCGTGTCCCGCTTGGGAGCCTGTTCCTCTCAGCCACGGGGAGGCCACCAAGGGCTGCAAAGTGCAGGGGCCTCGTGATCTGCTTTTAAGAGGACTGGCAGGAAGGGGAGAGAGAAGGGAAGCAGCGAGGGCCCTGGGTGGGAAAGGAGGACCCAGCAGGGATGAGTGGCCCCGAGGCCATGGAGAAGCGCAGGTCACACTCCAGGCTGTAAAGTGACACGGGCTCATAGAACGGGGTCTCAGACAGAGCCGGGGTGCACCCTCATCTGCTGGACGTGGAGCTGCCTCTGCAGAGCCCTCAGGCACAGATGGCCCTGACCCTCTTCCTGCCCCCGGGAGCCTCTGAGGTCCTCCAAGGAGCTGCTCCCAAAGCTCAAGGTGTGCAACCAGAGGAGACGGACGCCCGGAGCCTGGTCTCGGGCTGCAGCTGCCCGGCGACTGTCCTCTGGAAGTTTACAGCCAGGTCCTGGGGGTCCCCAAAGGCAGCTCTGGGTGCACGAGGGCCCGTGAAAGGAGATCTGAAGAGAGGGCTCCCAGGAGGGATGAGGCGTCCATCCCTGGGGTGGCAGGGGGGTCAACAAAGGCCACTGTCCTCTGGCCTCCAAAGGAGAGGTCCCCCGTGCATCAGGAGGCCCCCGTGGGTGCAGGGGCACTGCTATGCTCATGCCGATGCTGGCTCAGGCCTACTCTGCCCAGAGACCTGGTCCAGGGGAGCCTGGCGCCCCCTCCCTTGCTGGGGCCGACCCTGCTCCTGCATGGCCTCCGCTTCCTCACCAGGGACCACCGTGAGGAGGGACTCCCTGGGAGGTACCGAGACAGGCCAGAGACGCAACAGGAAACAGGGTGGGAGTCACAGAGAGGGAGAAGGAGATTATTAATCTCCTGATTAAGAGCAGCCCGTGGCCCACAGGGAGGAGGGGCTGTCCCTCTGCGGTTCTGAGGCAGGAGGAGGGGGCTCTGGCCTCTGGCCTCTCCAGCCTTCAAGCCAGCTCCTAAGTGCCAGGGGGAGGGGACAGTGGCCTCAGCGGGCAGCCAGCCTCTCACGCAGGCCTCCCTCCCCTTAGCCCAGGACCACAGGCTGCTGGGGGTGGGGGCAGGGCCGGGGATGTGCAGCCGGGACAAGCTGCCTCTGTTGGGGAAGTGGCCCCAGGGCAGGAGGAGGAGGAGGGGCAGGAAGAAAGGCCTTGTCTTAAGAAAATGTTTAAATCCTGGACTTGGCCTAGCCCAGGCGGGCACCCCCCAGCAGCAGGCAACCCAACCCGGGGGCGGGAGGGAGGCTCGCTGGCAGGGGCGCCTGGAGGAGGCCGTGAAGCCCGGAGAGTTCCGGCCACCCCCCTCCCTCACACATCTGGAAAAGGTTGGCTCTAATGCCATCAAAGGCCTCGGAGGGCCAGGGAGGCAGCCAGGGCAGGGGGGCTGGCGAGGAAACTTAACCCCCGCGTCCCTGGGCCCGTCCTCCTGCTCTGATGGAGGGGCTGGGCAGGGCCAAGGGCAGCATGCTCCACGCCTGGCATCCCCCTGCCTGAACAGGGCACCACCACCTTGGAGCAAGAAACGGGGTTCTCTCCATGTCTTGGAAAGGGAAACCCAGGCACAGGGAAGGAGGCCAAGCCTGTCTTCTCTGCCTTCAGCTCCCCAGCAGGTTCTGACACACACATGCACTCACAAGCACGTGCGCACACATGCATGCACACACAGGCACCCGCATGCGTACACCTGCACATATCTGCACACACACACACACAAATGCATGCACACAAAAACAGGCACACACGCATGCACACGCATGCACGTACACACTGTCAGGAAGGGCTGTGTCCTGGCGCTGCCTTGACTCTAACCCTAACCCAAGTGAACAGATGAACAGGTGATCAGAGAACTTAAGCACACCCAGGGCACCCAGGCGAGGGCAGGCAGGAGCTCCCGCTCTCATTCACACCATGATGGTGACTGGCGGGGCACCCAGCATGGCTCTGGGCCTCATGCTGGTCTGTGGTCATTAGTTTGGGTGACGTCCTCGCCCCTACCTCTGTTATACACACACTACAGAGATTCCAATAAAAAAATCACACAAAGGAGCTGGGCGTGGGGGCTCATGCCTATAAACCCTGCCGCTTGGGAGGCTGAGGCAGGAGGGTCAGGAGTTCAAATCCAGCCTCAGCAACTTAATGAGGCCCTAAGCAACTCAGCGAGACCCTGTCTCTAAATAAAATATTAAAAAGAGCTGGGGATGGGGCTCAGTGCTCTGGCACCCCTGGGTTCCATCCTTGGTACAAAAAAAAAAAATCACAGAAGGGAAAAATCCATACAGAAAACCTCCTACTTGACCCCCATCCACTGCGGACACCCTGTTGGCATCTCCACATGGCCAGCGCAGGGCTGTCGCTTTCCACCTCTCGGGCCTGATCCCCTTCCAGTGTCTCATCTCAGTGAATGGCATGCCCAGCCTGCAAGCTGCTAAAGAAGAGAAAACTAGGGGCACCCCTGGCTGCTCCCTGACATTAAGTGATGGGACACTCCAGGCCCCTCGGCTTCCAGGGGGCCTCCTTATCCCAGCCCCAGCCCCCACAGGAGCCCCGTCACCTCGTCACCTCGAGCTGTGTCTGTCCCCCGGCTCCCGATGGCAGCCACCCAGCTTTTCAAAACACAAACCGGCTTATCTTAGGAACCTCAGGAAAACAGAACAGTCAACATAAAGCAAGGAGAAGCCGGGACACAGCAGGACAAGAAAAAGACCGGGAAACCGAAAAAAAACCCAGGAGACCAAAATCCAGGGAGACCAAAAGCTGATTCTCTAGAAAGATCAGTGAAATAAAATGTCCTCTCACAAGACGGACAACACACACACTCACAAAGGAGACACAAACGGGCAGCATCAGGAATGAAGAAGAGTTGGCCGACCCCCATGAAATGGACCACTTCTCCCCCAAACACTTATCACCACAGGTCAGTGTGTGGAGTAGATCAGCCTAAACTAGCCCTATAATTAATAAGTGAATTGAATTTATGATTAAAAAAAAAAAACAGAAAAGTAATATCCCTACTCAACTGGTTTTACTGGAGAATTCTACGAACCATTAAAGAATTGATACCAATTATGCATAATATTTTCTAGAACATAAAACAGGAGAGAACATATCTTTACTTTTGTTTTGGTGCCAGGGATTGGACCCAGGGGCCCTTTAATAGTGAATCACATCCCCAGCCCTCTTTTTTTTTTTTTTTTTTTTTTGCTTAGGGCCTCACTAAATTGCTGAGGCTGGCCTTGAACTTGACATCCTCCTGCCTCAGCCTCCCAAGCCACTGGGATTATAGGAATGTACCCCCACACCCGGATCCTTACTGTTTTTCTGAAGCCAATATTCCACACAGGTACCAAAGCCAAAGATCATACTGAACAAGAAAACTACAGACCACTATCTATCATGAATATAGATTTTTTTAAAAAGCACTTAACAAAATATTAGCAAATAGGATCAGCACAATGTAAAAAATATATATATATATACATCGTTACCAAGTGGAGTTTATCCCAGGCAGGCAACACGCCGGTTCAATATTTGAAAAGCACTCAGTACAATCACCATGTTAACAGGCTAAAGAAGAAAGATCACATGATAGGATCAATCAATGCCAAAACTTGATGGGAAAAATTCAACACCATGATAAAAACTCCAAAGAACATAAGAGGATTAGGAGAGCCTGCAAATACTCAGACTTCTGCCGCACCAAGTGGTGAAATGCTTTCCCCTGGAGACTGAAGACAAAGCCTCTGTCCACTCTCAGCACATGCTGCTGAGATCTGTGCAAAGGCAAGGAATTTAGGAAGCCAGAGGAGGTGGGTCAGAAGGAAGACGTAAGAGGGTCTTGATAGACGACGTGATTGGCAACGTGTTAATATGAGTTCTCCCCAAACACACACGCAGGTTTAATGCAATTCCTATTAAAATATCTCATTGATTTTTTTTTTCTTTTTCTTTTTTTGGTACCAGGGATTGACCCCATGGGTGCCCAACCACTGAGCCACATCCCCATCCCTTTTTTATTTTTTATTTTGAGACAAGTTCTCACTAAGCTGCTTAGAGACTCAATAAGTTGCTAAGGCTGGCCTCAAACTTTCGATCCTCCTGCCCCAGCCTCCCCAGTTGCTGGGGTTACAGGCATGCGCCATCACATGCAGCAGGCTTTCCAGTAAGTTATTGCTAGAGCAATTCAATATCTGTAGGCAAAGAAATGAATCTCAACCTAAACCCCACACCTTGGGCCAAAAAAAATTCACTCAAAATGTATCACAGACTTAAATGTAAAGTATAAGACTCTAAAATTATTTTGAAAAAAAAAAAATCAGAGAAAATCTCCAGGATCTAAGGTGAGGCAAAGAGATCTTAGATTTAACACTGAAAGCAAATCCACAAAAGAAAAAAAAAAATCTGATGAACTGAATTTCATCAAACTTAAAACTTTTGCTCTCCAAGACAGTTTGGAGATAAGTGGGATAAAATATTTGCAAGGGACATTGCTGACGATGGACTAGCATCTAGAGTACACTAGATAAAGAAATCTCACAACTCAACAGTGAGGCAACAAACAGCCCAACCAGAAAATGGACAGAAGACATGAAAAGACATTTTGCTAAGAGGATGCACAGCTGGCGATTAGAGCACTTGATGAAACTGTCCGACATCACTGGCCATTAGGGAAATGCACGTGGATCACGAGGGTCGACTCTACAAAACGGCTACATAAGAAAAAGAGTGGTAACATCACAGGCTGGCAAGGGCCCAGAGAAACTGGGCCTCTCACACATTTGCTGGTGGGAATGGAAAACGATCCAGCCATTCTGGAAAAGAGTTTGACAGTTTCTTCAAAAAACAAACTAAACATGGACTTATCACGTGACCCCACCGTTGTACCCCTGGGCATTTACTCAGAGAAATAAAAACTCATGTTCATGGGGCTGGGGCTGGAGCTCAGTGGTAGAGTGCTCACCTAGCATGTGTGAGGCCCTGGGTCTGATCCTCAGCACCGAATAAAAATAAATAAATAAAATAAAGGTATTGTGTCCATCTCCAACTAAAAAAAAAAAATTAAAAAAAACTATGTTCATATAAAAACCTATCAATGAATGTTTATAGCCATTTTATCCACCGTAGCCACACACTGGAAACACCCAGGGTGTCTTTTTTCAATTGTTAAACTAACATGATACTATAGAAAGCTACACAGAAAGGAAAAAGGAATCACCTTTTGGTGCACCTACAACTTGCATGACTCTCCAGGGAATCTGGATGCAAGCAACAGGGTGGCCATGCTTGTTATGGCAGCAGGAAACGGACTCATACACTCTTCCAACTCTGACTTCGTCTCCTGCCTCTCAGGCTGTGGCCCCTTGTCCTCCCTATCTGATAACATCTTCCCCGCCACACAGGGGAAAAGGGATCCCCTTTAGTTCTATCTTCAAATGCAGCCCAAAGTATGAAGATGGAAAGGCCTTGCGGGATTCCCCCAGCTGCCTTGCTCTGGACTTCCCACGGTCCCCTCATAGGGAAATCACTTGGGTAAGGTCTGGTCCAGGAGCCTTCAGTTAAATGTGAATTTCTGTCAGGTGCGGCTCACCTCAGGGACCAGCTTAGAGAGGGTCTTCCTTGCAGGAAGTGGGGGGAGTAAGGGGCCCTTGGAGACTGGGCGAGAAGGTGGGGGTAGGTGAGACTTTACCAGATCCATGACTCCCTCCTCCAGTCCCTTCTGGCAACGGATCAGGGGATGTGAAGAGGAGCAGACATTCCCTGCCCTCGGGACATTGGGACTGGCAGGACAGATGGGCAGGTGTGTACCTTCCACTAAGATAAGCCCCACTGTGTTCCTTGAGAAGGCAAATGAGATTCTGCGGGATCGTAACTGCAGGTCCTGTCAATCTGGCTGGCAGGGCAGAGGCAACAGGGGTACCAAGAGGAGGCTTCTCCCGGACCTCAAGACAGAATTCACCAGGCAAAGGGGAAGTGATAGTTAAAACAGCCATTGCCGTGTCCCCGAAGATCCTACGCGCAGAGCACTAAATTGTCACTTGTTTTTCTCTCATGGAATCCTAACACCCATGCTGCAAGACAAATATTGGCTGTTTTAGAGATGAGGCTCAGAGAGGCTAAGTAAATTTCTGGAAGCCACACAGCTCCACTGAGCCTTTGGTCTTTTGGATTCCGAGCTCACCTTACTCTGCTACCTGTATCTGCCATCACAGGGTGGAAAGCAACCTGGGAAATGACGATCTCTTATGTTGTCACAAGAAATGTGGGAGAGACTCACGCCCTGGAGATCACAGCAATGGTATCACGGAGAAAGAAGAGGGGAACCGTGAGAGGTAATTCGTAATTGATCCTACCGTGAGGCTCACATGCCACCCTGTTTCCCCCAACAGGAGTTCTGTGCAAACACAAATCAAAGCATCCAACTGCGCTTCGGGGGATGGAGAGATGGGGCCCTACACAGCCCCCGGAAATGAACAGAAGGAACCCAGAAAACCCTGAGCAGGCCCATGTAAATGCTGAGGTTGAAACGCGGCCAGACTCGCTGAGCAACTGGGGCTATAAGCTAAGGAGCACGCACAGGACGGGTCTGGGGCTGCAGGGGATTGCCACTAACCTCAGCAGGAAGGCAGGGCCTGCCCCGCCTGGAACCAGCTGGCAGCTGCCTGGGGGCCCCTGGACCTGGAATCCTTGGCCTCTAAGCCAGCCTCCTGCAGGACGCTGCCCCACTCCCCTCACCCCCTCCTCAGCCACCTCCCAACGCTGCACTCCGTCACCTCCATTTTAGAGTTGGGGAAACTGAGGCTTGAGGGGCAAATCCTGGCCACTGAGACAGCAGGGGGAAGTCGCTGGGGGTTCTAGAAAAGACTGTCCTTAGCCAGGCGCGATGGCGCACACCTGTAATCCCAGCGGCTGGGGAGGCTGAGGCAGGAGGATCGCGAGTTCAAAGCCAGCCTCAGCAAAAGTGAGGTGCTAAGCAACTCAGTGAGACCCTGTCTCTAAATAAAACACAAAATAAGGCTGGGGATGTAGCTCAGTGGTCAGTGTCCCTGAGTTCAATCCTGGATACATGTCATTTCTCTATGACAGAGAAAAATGGGTCCCACTTTTTTGCTTCCTTGTTTGGAAAACCGTGGCATGAGACATGGTGCATGGAGCCTTTGCTGCCCTTCTGTGACTTGGAGGAATATCATGGAAGACCCACACGGGATGGTGGAGAGTGAAGTCAAAGAGTCCAAAGTCCCAAGGGAGACCAGTGAGGAGGCTGCCACGAACAAGATGCCCATGTAGTAGAACACAGCAAAAAGACGTAATAAGATGCAACCCCACGTGACCAGGGAGCGGTGGTCATGCTTGACTATCACCCTTCCTCTCCTTGCCCAGCCAGCAGCCCTGAGGCCGCAGAAAGAGAGTGCCCCCCCATTCTAGCTCAGCTATGAGTTACTGATGAGAAAGAAAAGTGCAGTAGCCCCTCTTTCTTTAACAAATAATAATTGCTTAGCAATTGTAAGTAAGATCTGAAATAGGGAATTTCTCTGGGCATGGCAGTGCACACCTGTAATCCCAGCGGCTACGGAGGCTGAGGCAGGAGGATCACCAGTTCGAGGCCAGCCTTAGCAACTTAGCGAGGTCCTAAGCAACTTAGCTAGACCCTGTCTCAAAAGAAAAAATCAAAAGGGCTGGGGTATGGCTCAGTGGTTAAGCACCCCGAGGTTCCATCCCCAGTACCAAAAAAAAAATATCTAAAAGAATGGAAATGAAAAGTTGTAATTAACTGTAATGAACAAGGTTCCTGCTGGCCAGCTTTGCAGGCGCAGGGATGGCTCATGACACACACGTACACTCTGACGAGTCGTCTGTCCTCTGTCCTTACCCTAAGGGAAGAAGTCCCTGAAAGGCCGCAACACCCACACTGAAGACCCCTGTGCTGCAGGGACATCACTCAGATCACCGCTAAGACCTGAGACAGCAACTGTGATAGTTCACGGTGGCTTGAAAACGTTCCCGTCCAGCTCAGAGATTCAGGAGTCAGCTTGCCCCCTTTCAGACATGCCCCCCGTAGCAGACATGACTACATTGCAAAAGTATAAGAACTTCGACATGAACCTGAGGCATTAGGAGAGCCAGCCCACCATCCCACTTATTCTGAGGGCTTTCAGTAAAGGGAAACCTGACAGTTCATCTCCTAAATCCAAATGCCACGCGATGGTATGTGTGTAGACACACATGTGTACCTGGGTGTTCTTTTTGGTCTCCACCCTGGTAACTGGCTTGGGGAGCATCCAGCACATTAATAATGGGATGGCAGCTAAAGGCCCATATGGCTGAACTCTAGATACACAGCCCTCTTGCTGTGCTGGGGATGGAACCCAGGACCTTGCACATGCTGGGTGAGCACCCCACCCCTGAGCCACATCCCCAGCTCTCTTTCCTTTTTTTGAGATGGAGTCTTGCTTAATTGTGCAGGCTTCCACTGAACTTGGGATCCTCCTGCCTCAGCCCCACGGGGCCTCTGGTATTACAGGGGTGCACCACAGCGCCCAGCAGACATACCCAACTCGTCTCTGTCTCGACTCCGGAGACAGTATTCCTTTGTTAAAGTCAAATTCTAGATCTTGGAAAGACTTAGTAGCAAGCTGGGCAGGAGTCAGAACCCTGTAAGGGACGTGTGGCCTCCCTGCCCAGTGTCTATCCTCCCGGGCCAGCAGCTGGCTTTCCCACTGGGAGAGCAGGACAGCCACTCCTCCCATGGAGCCTGGCCAGAGCCTTCCCCATCAGGGTCGGAGAAATCAGACTCCGAAGACCTCCCTCCTCAGAAGCTGCTCACAGGATCAAGAGACTCTGACCGGCTAATCGGAAGCTCCCTGCTCCTGGGGACTAAGGGGGTCTCCAGGCTGAAAAGGATGGGGGTCAACATCTTTTTCTTCATTATGGATCCACTGGTCCTGCCTCCAGCACAGTGTTTAAAAGCAGCCCTCTTGCTTAAAATTTAAAATGGACATCTCCCTCTCCATCTCTAGCCATTCCTCTTGCAGAACGAGCTGCAGAAAAACATTGCATCTAAGGACCCCAAGTTAAGAATTCTACTATTGCAGCTGGGTGTGATGGCGCGTGCCTGTAATCCCAACAATTTGGGAGGCTGAAGCAGGAGGATGGAAGGTTTGAAGCCAGCCTCACAACTTTGCCAGGCCTGAAGCAACTTACCAAGACCCTGTCTTAAAATATAAAAAGGGCTAGGGATGTGGCTCAGTGGTTAAGTGCCCCTGGATTCAACCCGGGTACCAAAAAATAAAACAAACAACGACCCTACTATTAGCCAGCAGAGTGGTGCGTGCCTATAATCCCAGTGACTCAGGAGGCTAGAGGATGAGGATCACAAGTAAGAGGCTAGCCTGGACAACTTAGTGAGAATAAGAGATCCTGTCTCAAAATAAAAAGAGCTGGGATGTAGCTCAGTGGTAGAGCAGCCCTGGGTTCAATCTCTGGTACCAGGAGAGGGGGGGAAAAAACTCTGCTATATTTATAAAGGATGAAACAGAAAATCACTATCTGGCAAACACCATAGTAATCATCGTTGCAAGCCAATTTCTTACAAAAACACCCCTGTACCCTCTAGACAGAGGCCCTCTGGTTCTGTTTCTCTGAATAACTGCCTAAAACGGACCCCGTGTAAAAATGCCCTGTTAGCGGGGACACCAGCTCAAAGGTGCAGAGATTTGGAGAGAGGTCCCAGGCAGAGATGGGGAAGGGCCCTCAGGTAGAGGCTCCAGGCTGGACAGGTTGAGGGGAGAAAGGTCAGGGGCAGCCAGTGCAGAAGGTGGAAGTGGAGCTGGAGGGACAGAGGATGGGGGAGGAAGGTGAGGTAGCTGCTCCGAGGCCCTGGTGGTGAAGTCTCTCTGCAGATGCTGAGGGCTGCAGAGTGCAGTGACTCAGTACTGGGCTTTGGGACAGAACTGGTGGGACAGTGGGAGGTGAGAACGAGAGGGTCAGGGCTTGAAGGCTTCCAGGGAGGGGATAGGGCTGTGGGGGCAGGGCTGTGAGGGTAGGGCTGTGAAGGTGGGGCTGGTGGGGGGCGGGGCTTGAGGGGTTGTGAGGGTGGGGCTGTGAGGATGGGACTGAGGGGCGTGGCTATGGGAGGTGGGCTGTGAGGTGGGGCTGTGAATGGTGTGGCTGGTGAGGGGCGGGGCTTGAGGGGCGTGAGTGCTGAGGCTGAGAAGGTGGGACTGAGGGGCGTGGCTATGAGAGGTGGGCTGTGAGGGCGGAGCTGTGAGGGGTGGGGCTTGAGGGGCTATAAGGGGCGGGGCTTGAGGGGTTATGAGGGGCGGGGCTTGAGGGGCAGTGAATGGTGAGGCTGAGGGCGGGGCTATGGGTGGGCTGTGAGGTGGGGCTGTAAGGGCAGGGTAGTGAGGGCGGGGCTTGAGGGGCTGTGAGTGCTGAGGCTGAGGGTGGGGCTGTGAGAGGCAGAGCTTGGCGGGGCCAGAGGGCGGGGCTAAAGTCTGGCATATCCCTATATCCTAGTCGGGAGCCCAACGCTAACTGGTTCCCTCTTCACCCCACCTGGCTCTTCCTTGTTCCCTTGATCCCTGTCTACACTCATCTGTGGAGGTCTCTGCCAGTCAGACACCCACTGAGTTGTGAGGGCCTGTCTCGGTGTTCCATTCACCTTTTGTGCGCGCACACACACACACACACACACTCATACTCACACACACCCTGCACACAGAAGGTGCGCCATAAACAGGTTAAACTCTCATCTCTAGGATTAATCCAGCCTCCCACAGAGCCTCCCCCAGAGCCGTGCTGGGGCTGGATTCATTCTTAAGGACCGAAAGGGCGGAGCAGTCCAGTCCAGGGCCTTTACCTCACGAGGTTGGCGCAGGGCCCAGGCCACCGGCAGCTCTGGTACACACGCTGGACCACTGTCTCCGAGCCATTCTGCACCTGGCAGGACACCGTCCGGGTCACCGTGTGATGACACCAGTGCCTGTGGAGAGAGCAGAAGTCGCGTCAGCCCTACCTGTTCCTGGGGCACTGCCACAGTTCAAAGGTTGTGCTGGAGGAAGAGGGTCCCCTCACGAACTTGGAGCACCCACTTTTCTCGGATCAGGGGCCCACGGAGACTCTCTGCCCAAGTCTGGGGGGGAAGGGACAGTACCCACGCCATTTGGCCTCCGAGCACTGGCATCATTTTAGCCACTGAAGACACTGTGAAAAAGACTCAGCCACCGCCCTGACATCTGGGGCAGGGGAGGACAGGTGACAAGGGGAAAGGAGCCACCAGAATCCAGCTACAGGTCCATCCAGGGAGCTGTGGGAGCAGAACAGGGGTGGTCCCAGGAAGGGCCACCAGCTGAGCACTGAAAGATGAGTTAGCTGCTTGGGAGCCATGAGGGAGCTGACATTAGCAGAAGAAGGAGGGGATGGGTGGGGACACCATATGAGAAACCAAGGCGTGTCCAGGGGCCTGTGTGCAACTAGAAGTGGCCGGAAGGCTGAAGGGAAGGACGGGCCAGGGAAAGGGAGAAGCTCCAGGCTAATATGGCTCTTCTCAGGAAGTCAGTGGGGAGCCACTGAAGGTTCTAAGCAGGGAAGGACTGCTGCAGTGTGGGCAGCAGAGGTGCAGGGAGAGGGCACAGATGCACACCATATGGGCACTGAATCAAGATGGCCAGCAGGCCCACCCCTCCCACCATCACCAGATCCTGGAAACTTAACAGTAGAAAAAATACCCAGAATAACGTTGGAAAACAAGAAGCCCTAGACCAGAATACCTGAGGAGTACTTTAGAGATAGAAAGCAAGTGGAAGTAATTTGGAGCAGAGCCAGGAACACGCAGGAAAGAGGCCTGGGGCTCAAGTGGGAGCAACTTAGGAGCAGCAGATAAGGACAACACCCTAGGGTGGCTGCAGGATGGATTGGTTAGGGGAGACAGCCAGTTAGGGAGGACTCAGGTAACCCCCCTGCTGCTATAAAGATTCAGGCATTGGATTCACCTGTCCACTGGCAGTTGTGGTCAGAACAGGTGCCTCACAAGCTGGTGACCTCCAGGGACACGTTTAAGGTCAGACCACTGAATTCTTGCATATTCTTTCCCCATTCTTCTTTGGCAAAAGCCAAAGTCTCAGTAAACAGAGACAAACCCATGGAAATTATCTGATACAAAAATTTAAAAAGTCTAACACCGTGAGAGAAAGGCACCAACTCAACAGGCAATAAAATCACACCTCTAGAAAAAAAAAGAATTAATAAAAAATATATGGAGACAAATTTTACAAGCATAATTAATGTCCTCCAAGAGATGAGAGCATGCCACTCATAAAAATTGCGGAATAAAATAAATTTGATCTCTTAGAAATGGAATGTATGACCATGAGAATAAAACCTCCATGGATGGATGGAAGAATAGAATGGAGGGAAGGAAGGAGGTCCTGAGGAGCTTCAAGTCTGAGCTGTGAACTTTCCCAGGAGGCCCTGCAAAGGCACAAAGGGACAGACAATGTAAGGGGAAAGGGGAGGGATCTAGGGATCTAAAGTCAGGCAAGTGCCAACACCTACTGATTAGTAGCCCCACAAGAGCAGAGCAGTGACAAAGAGAAGCAGACACATGAAAAAGTAGCAAAGGAAATGTCCCAGAGCTGAAGAAAGGCACCAGTTCCTAATTCAAAAGGGCCCACTGAGTGGTATGTGCTGAAATTTCAGAACAATCAGGATGAAGAGAAAATGCTAAATGCCACAGAAAGCCAAGAAAAAACAAACTACTTACAGTAAATTTCAATAAGATTTTAAAATCAGCAACATCAGATTCAAGAATATGGTGACAAAATTTTCTCAAAGTCCTAAGGGGAAATAGTTAGGATCCATAATTTTATACCCAGCCAAACTACTCTCAGGGCCAAAGGCCAAATAAAGATTTCAGATGTGTAAAGACTTAGAAAGTTTTACCAGTTACCCCTTATGAAAGAATCACTAGAGGAGGTATCCCAACAAAAATAAGTAAATAAATAAAGGACATAGAAAAAAACATATTAAAAGAGTAGTTACGGGCAAAGAAACAATAATGAGATTTAGTAATAGCCTTGCATTAAAACAAAAGTGATTTCAACATGGAAGATGGCAAAGAGGAGAAGTTATAAAGGAATTAAAATTGCAAATATTTTTTTCATGTTGAAGGAGAGGATATAGAAGTTGTGCCACTTTAAGTGTAATAAAAAAATATATACAATTAAATATGTTTTGAATTTAAAGATAAATACTAGGAAGCAGAGAATTAAAATGTAAAAATGCAAGCCATCCCGCATGAAAAGGAAAATAAGGAGTAAAACAAAAGCTGATCAATCCACAAAATGCTAGGAAATAAAAAGTAAGAAGCAAGAAATAACATACTAATTAGAAGACAGACAGGAAAATGAGAGAAGAAATGAATTAATAAAAAGAAAGCAAAAATTGGGGCTGGGGTTGTGATTCAGTGGTAGAGCGGTTTGTTCCCCAGCACCACATAAAAATGAATAAATAAGGGTATTGTGTCCATCTACAACTAAAAAAATTTTTTTAAAAAGGAAGCAAAAATTAATTAAATAGATCATATTAAAAATAAATCAACAGAATCCAAACACAGACTTTTTGCAAAAAAAAAAAAAATCTTATCAACAAAGCTTAGACAATTCTTAAGGAGAAAAAAAAGTCATAAACATAAATAACAAATTTATAGATATTAAAAATTATAAATAAATATTAGGTATGATCTTTCATCAAAATTTGTCAAAAATCTTGGACAATTTTCTAAGATATCCTCCCAATACTGGCAAAGTGAAAAAATGTCCCAAAAGAAAAAGGAAAAGTAGTCCAAAGTCCACCCTCCCCCACCAAAGTCACCAGGAGACCAAGTTCAGAACCCAGTTTTGCTACCAGCTTGCTGGGGCAACGGGATGAGTCCTTTTCTGAATTTCAGTCTTGCACACCGCACACGCACCTCTCAATGTTGCAGCCAGGACTAATTGAACACATCCAGGTCAGCGGAAACCACCACGCAGGGTGATGTGACTGCAAGGATCATAACTGACTGGCTGGCCACTAAACCCCACAATGTCAGTAATAATCGAGGGATTGTCCTTTCCTATTTTGCAGATGGGAATAGAAAGTCTGTGTGGTTATCCATCAGCAGGGCTGCAGCTCAAACCCAGGCTGCCCTGAGAAAGAAATTCAGCCCTCCCGCCCAGGGTCCCACCTACCCAATACAAACCATCAATCTTGCCTCTTCCTGTAGCCCAGAGAGACATCCTGAAACTGTGTGGCCCTTCCTTCCTCTCGGGCTCTGTATGGGCACTTACCTGTGTTTCAGAGACAGAGGTGCAATTCTCTTTGGGATAAGCTACCATCCCATCCAAGGATAAGCGCTCCACCCTGATATCCACATCCCAGCCCTGGGTTTTTGGAATAGACAGAGAGTCCTGCCATCTCTGAATTGTACTGGGTCAGAGCTTTCTATGGGGAAATGAGCTGTGAATTGGAAAACCTTCTCCAAAGCCTCCAATCACCATCTCTAGACATCTGATCTCTCTCTTTTTTTTTTTATAATTTTAATATTTATTTTTTAGTTTTTTTGGCGGACACAACATCTTTGTTTTTATGTGGTGCTGAGGATCGAACCCGGGCCGCACGCATGCCAGGCGAGCGCGCTATCACTTGAGCCACATCCCCAGCCCTCTCTCTTTTTTTTAATATTTATTTTTTAAGTGTAGATGGACACAACACAATACCTTTTTTTTTTTTTTAATGTGGTGCTGAGGATAAAACCCGGGCCCCGCCCATGCTAGGCGAGGGCTCTATCGATGAGCCACAATCCCAGCCCGACATCTGATCTCTTAATGGGCTATAAATGGCTTCTGGTAATCCAGACCTGGCCAAACAATGAAGACTGTAAAGAGAGGCATGGAGATAGGGTTCTGGGCCTGTCCCAATGGAACTCGAAACCCACTTCATCTCAGGATCCCGTGGTCATGGGACCAATATGGCCTACTTCCTAGGGTCCCCATGTCCTGTGTCTTCTGTTTGCTGAGTGGCATCATGTCACCGCTCACCGCACGCCTGGACCCTGACCTTGGTGATAGGCAAACAGGAGTCATTGGGCTACAGCCTAAATGCAGGTGGAAAGGGGTTCAGCGGGAGGGGTACAGCCCTTTTCCGACCCCCCCCAGCCCAGGCACACAGAATTTGGGGGTGTCAGGCATGGTCCTCAAACATGGGCAAATTCTTGGCAGGCTCATCAGGATAGGAAGGGACTAGCATTTTCTCTGGGTCTCATCTGAGCGATGTTTCTCTGTCAATTCCCCCTGTTCCACAGCCCAGCTCTCATGGAGGGTCCAGGACCCAGGGACCTCCACCCTTGGGGCTCAGGCTAAGACCTCCCTAAGCCTGTGCTTCCCTCTGAGCTTCTCTTTGGGGTCTGATCTCATGTGTCCCCTTCCACCCAGGGACCCTGAGCCCTGAGTCTGAGCCCACCGGCCCCTGTTTCCTCAGTCCAAGCTCTACCCCCACGGTGGATCACCTCAGTGTTTCCCCTTGAACCCCAATGTGTGTGCCTACTCGCCTGGACAGTGGTCATGCATCATCAGAGCCCTTAGGACATACCAGGACACACAATTGCTGTTGGTGCTCTACTGAACTCATCATATTCAGCCCCAGCCGGCTTCTCCAGCATACTAATTCCCCATGCCCTTAGAAAAACCCCCAGGAGCAAGGAAACACCCCAGGCTCCACCTTCTCTCTCCTAGTCATGCCCCCATGCTGGGCAAATCGACTCCTGACCTTCTGAGTCCCTTTCTTTCCTGGACAACCAGCCTCAGCCCTCCTGGTCTCCCACCTCTTGGTGTCTCTCCCTGCAAGTTCCTCTACCTGCCACCAGGGAGCGCCATGCAGAGCTCAAACCTGGCCCCACCCTGGGCTCCCTCACCTCTCCACTCTCCACATCCACAAGGGAAATGCCTGCTCCGACCCACTTCCAGCCTGCTCCGTCTGGCCATTTCCATTGTCCCCTTGTACCCTGGAAGGTCTTTCACTTTCTTCTGTTTGGTCAAGTCTCACTCATCCTACCAGTCTCCACCCAGGCTCCTTCCCCTCCTGGATACCTTCCCAGCCAGGAAAAGGCTCCCATGTCAGGTTCCATGGGACCCCACACATGCTCCATCTTAGCCTGTGTCATTGAGGAGGACCTTGGGTTTCCCAGGAAGAGGAGACCTCATTGAAGTGGTGCATAGCTGGAAATTCAAGTGCATTCCAGAGGGCCTTGTCCCTTCCAGTCCCTCACTCAACCAAAGCTGTGGGTCAAGGTTGTGCTGTGTGCTAGGCTCTGTGCCCCGGCACAGTCACCTCCAGGTTTGGGGCGTCCACTTTCAGGCCCAAGCCCCTCCTCCACCTGCCTCTTGTTCTAATTACGGGATCACCCCTTATCCAATCCACAGAAAGGCCAGTTTTAGCAGATTTGCCCACCAGCTGGGCTCGAGAAGCCAGTTTCCGGTTGAAAACCAAGGCAGTGGTCAGATGAGAAACCTGGACAACTGTCAGGCCACAGCCCACAACTGTACTACCAAGGGGCACAGGCCAGTCCTCAGGGGGATGCTGGCAAGATAAGCCAGCTTCCTGCCCCCACCAGGATGTGCCTCCCACCCTCCCAGCTTCTGAGCTAAAGAGACCCTCTCCTTCAGGCAGAGTGGGGCCCAGCACCCCGAGGCCCCTGTATGGTTGGCAAAACAGTCTCATTGATAACTTTGGGCAGAATTGGGTCCCTCCCAAATGCATACACTGAAGTCCTAAGCCACGTGTCTTGATTCTGTGGAGCCTCCGGGAGGACACAAGCCATTACCCCATGTAACCTTCTCAACAGGTCTGACATGTGGGAATTTTGCAGATAAGAACATGAAGCTTCAGAAAGAACCCAAAGGCTTGCAAGAGACAAGCTGGAAGTTTCTTTCTTTCTTTCTTTCTTTTCTTTTTTTTTTTTTTTTAAGTGCTGGGGATTGAACCCAGGGCCTTGTGCATGTGAGGGAAGTGCTCTACCAACTGAGCTGTATACCCCAGCCCTACAAGCTGGAAATTTCTATCTGGACACTCTAGCTCCTAACTCCAGACCCCAATCTGGCTAGTGAGGGTAGGGGGGTGGTCAGAGAGCAATCAAAACATCCCTGGCATATCTATTAACAGTGTCCCTCAAAGAGGACGGAGTGTCCCCACCCCAAGCTTGCAACCAGTGAGACAGTGCAGTCACACATTGCACATCATTTAGGTCAATGACGGGGTTCACATATGACAGGGGTCCTGTGAGGTATGTCGCCTGGTGATGTCATAGCTGTTCCAATGTAAGTACACTCTGTGATGGCTGCAGAATGTCACATGTCTGGGGATGCGTCCCTGTCTCCAGGTGATGCCTGGTGGTGGTTGAAGGCCATCCAGGCCACGCAGGCTCACTGGGGAGGGCTCCCCCCCTCCCCCCCCATCCTGCCTCCTAAAGCAAATCTCCCATTCGTTAGTCCCCACTGAGCCCTAGGTGGAGGGGCTCAAAGTGGCCCCCGCCCTAGGGAACACACCTCCGGGAGGGGCAGAGCCAGGTGGGGAGCAGCA
Source organism: Marmota flaviventris (assembly GCF_047511675.1). NCBI lineage: Eukaryota > Metazoa > Chordata > Mammalia > Rodentia > Sciuridae > Marmota > Marmota flaviventris. The sequence goes on from NC_092516.1 coordinate 29,702,522, forward strand.
GGTGGTGGATAGAAAGTGCAGAAGAAAGGAACTGGCAGAGGTGGGTCCTGGTCTGGGGGAGAGTCAGGATCCCAGCCAGATCTCCACAGCCTGGAGCCAGAGTCAAGTTCAAACCTGCCCAGGCGAAGGCGGAATCCTGTGTGGCCGCCCCAGGACCCAGGAGGTGAGCCCTGGATGGGGTGTGGAGGGTCCTGCCAACAGTAAGTTCCCCCGCAGGTCCACGGATGTGTCCTCCCAAGAGTCAAGGTGACCTCAGGCTCTCTCTCCACCATAGCTGAACCTTTAGGAGGCAGGTGTTGGGTATGCCTCCCGCAGGGGCAGCATATGTGGTTCAGTGGTCAGCACCTCCAAGTCCTGCCTCAGCTGCCCAGGGTCACCTGACCCACATCCACTCCTCCCCAGGCATCTCCATCTAGTGACAGGTCAGTGCATAGTTGAGAAGGCCACCCTGAGCCTGACACAGGACAAACGGGGCGGGGGGGGGGGGTGTTGGAGGGAGGAAGGGAGTGGGGAGAGGACCCACACCAGCCACAGAGCCCTGCATGAGGCCAGAGTCAACACAGGTCCCTTTCCCATTTCCTCCCCTCCCTTCCATGGGAAGTCCCTCTTGAACATCCCCAGGTTAGAGATGGTCTCAGGGTCTGCTTCTATAGACAATGGGGTCTGCCATGAGTTCAGGAAGAAAGGAGACAAACTGACCTCTAGTGACCTGGACGAGATGTCTGAGGCCACTGTCCCATGAGCAAGAAATGACAGGTCTCAGGGGAGGAGGTGGACCTCAGAGCAGTGGACCTCCATGGGAAGAAGCCAGGTCAGAGTCCAAGATGTGGCCATGTGTGGGAGGGCAGACTCAAGACCCTGCTGCTGTTAGACAGTGTCCCCCAAATTCATGGGTTGGAAACAGTCCCCAGATTCATGCGTTCATGGCATTTGAGGTGAGACCTCTGGGAGGTGACTGGATCATGAGGGTGGAGCCATTTGTGGGGTAAAGGGTTATCTCCAGAGCAGGTCTGCTTTAAGAGCCTGTTTGGCTCTGTATTTTGAAAGAAGGTCTTAACAAGTTGCCCAGGCTCCCCAGGCTGCTCTTGAACTTGAAATGCTCTTGCCTCAGCCTCCTAAGTGGATGGTTTTATGGGTTTGTACCACCATACCCAGTTAACCTTTATTCTGTATAAACTACCTGATCTGTGGTATTGTGTTATGGTAATAGATGATGGACTAAGGCAGCCCTCAGATACAGATATGCCCTCTCCAGCAGGGCATGGTGAGGACTCCAGAGGATAGGACCTGCAGACACACTGAGTAGAAATAAACAAAGGGCGGTGGCAGGAGAAGGCAGCTGGGAGGCCCAGCTTTCTCCTCTAAGATGCTGCTTGGGGCAGGGGCCAAGATCTGCTCACCGGGCCCCATGAGGGTTCAGAGTTGGGTCAGAACAGGAGGCTCCTGGGACAGACTCCCATGCACACTAAGGAGGTTCTTGAGCCCAGGAAGAGCAGGCCATGGGCAGGGGCAGGGAGGGCTGTGGGGGTGCCCTGTCCTGAAAGGGTGACAGAGGCAGGCCCTCTCCATCTGCCTACCTGGACCCTCTTACTGTTTGGGGGACCCTAAAAACTGACCAGGCCTTGGTGTAATGCACACTCAGTTACCCCCACGTGAACAACCCTGTAGTTTTTAGGTGGGTGAGTGATGGAAAGGAAGGTCAGGATCCCTTGGTCAGGACAGGCTGTGGGGTGTCCCTGGGGGCTCCCCTGATTTGGACCCAGTTTGTCCTGGTGGCAGACAGATGCTGCAGCTGTGCTAGGCTGTGGGGCCCCCACCTTTGTGGGCCATGGTGGTGTCTCCCGACGGGGCTCAGCCTCCAGCCTCTGCCTGCTTCCTGTCACCCCATCCTGACTGCTTCCTGTCACCCCATCCTGACTGCTTCCTATCATCCCATCCTGACTGCTTTCTTTCCCCTTAGAAGTTTGTGCTCTCACCTCTTTCCTCCCGGCCTTAGAGGGGGTGTTTAAGCGTCAACCATCTGTCCCTGTTTTGAGTTTGGGACTTTACACTTGGGGCGCTGGTGTATGGAGGCACTTCTGTTGATCTATTTCAGCTCACGTTGGAGACACCAAATATGGAAACTTCAGGGGGCAGAAAGAACTTTCTTTTGCCCCTATGCTAGCACAAGCCAAGGTAGCTCCGCTCACACTCACAGATCCTCTGCCACACCCAAGGCCCCAGACTCTATGCGTGGCCGCTGGGCTGTCTTTGCATCTGGGGGACTGTGCCCGGGATGTGGGTGGGTGAGCAGAGCCCACTCCAGTCCCAGTTCTGTTCTGTCTCCATGGGTTTCACTGCACCTGTGACTTGGTCCCCAGGCTTCACCATAAACTGAGAATAAGAATACACCACCCAGCTGGGCAAAGTGGCACATGCCTGTAATCCCAGCCACTCGGAAGGCTGAGGCAGGAGAATTGCAGGTTCAAAGCCAGCCTCAACAACATCGAGGTGCTAAGCAACTCAGTGAGACCCTGTGTCTAAATAAAATACAAAATAGGGCTGGGGATGTGGCTCAGGGATCAAGTGCCCCTGAATTCAATCCCCTGGACCAAAAAAAGAAAAAAGAATGTACCACCCAGATCAATAAAAATAAATGCATGAGTCATCACTTTGGAACCTGTAAAGTGAGGGCGCTGGCTACCATCTTGGTTATTAAAGGAATTTGGTGTAGCCAACACCCCCATGGCAGGCTGCAGAGCTGGAAATTGTGAACTCACTAAAATGTTCCTCAACAGCCTAGCCCCTTGGATCTCAGAATGTCAGTCTCAGCTGCCACAATTCAGGGGGAGGATCGGATCCCCAGGAAGGAGGGGAGATGTGGAAAGACCACCCTGCCTGATCTCTGCTGCCACCACCACCATGTCAGAAGCATCTCCCACCCCTGTCAGAAGACAGGATTGTGTCTGGGCAGATGGTGTCCTGAAAGCATCTCTCAGTGGACTTAGTTGGGGGATTATAAAGGCTTTGCACTGCATGGGGTCTTGGGAAGGTCATCTTGCCCCAGCTTTCTTCTTACAGGTGAGAAAACTGAGACCCAGAGAAAAAAGGGCCCCTGGGGACACAGCAAGGTGGTGACAGAGTTGGGCAAAAGCCAGGACTCCTGCTTTTAATTTTCTACCATCTTTCCTGCAATCCGCGGGGAGACTGGTTCCCAGTGTCGGCTTGAGAAAGAAAGGAAAAAAAAAAAAAACACCCTGATAAGAATCTGAGGAATGTGACTCATGAAAAGCAATGATTGTGGAATCTGGCATTCGATACCCACCCACCATCACTAAGGATCCCAAGTGGCCCCAGCCCAGTGAATCCCTCCCTGAGCAGAACACCTCTGGCCTCAAATCTGGCCCAGAGTCCAAATGAACAGGCTCTGGGTATAAACGTGGAGTGGCTGATGGCAACCCTGCCACTCACAGCTGACTCTAAGGACACTCTCGATTCCCCTGCCAAGGCCAGGTCCAGGAGCACTGGAAGCAACTCAGAGTCCAGCAGGCTTCTAAAGTAAATCCTACTGTTTCTGAAGCCCAACTTCCTTCTCCTCTGACCTGCCCTCTCCCGGCCTCTTAGAGCTATTACTCATTGCTGACAGCTCAGGAAGCCCCCAGCTGCTGGGGACAGGCATGGGGTAAGCACCACTGGATCCTCCGGCTTCGGGTTGGAGACAGTCTAGTGGGTGGGGGACCAAGGGGCAGAATCACAGTGAGCTGTTGTGGGACCGTCCCTCTGGGAGACTCTTCTTTCTTCTCTCCCTTCAGGCCGTGGGGCAGAAAGGGCAGCTTTGTGCTGCAAGAGGCTTCAGGTAGCCTTTGAGCTGAGCCGTGGGGGGAGAAGGGCCACAGCAAGGCTGCTTCGCTCCTAGAAGCCCCATAGCTGGGAGAACCAGCCTGGCAGGTGAGGACACTGTCCAGCCCTCGGGGCAGGTTCCCCCTGCCCAGGGAAGTCAAGGCATCAGGGAGGGCCTGGGCCCCCACTGTCTCCAGGCAGGGAGTTCTGCAAATATATGACATGATTCCATCCCCAATCTATAAAGTTGTCCCCAAACCAAGGACTGGGTGACAACTTCCAGCCCAAGGGATCCACCGAGGTGAGACACACGTGCACATGCGTGCTCTGCACTCACCCCACCTAACTGCTGCTTCCAGAGGGCAGGCCCCCTGAGTTCCTCTGGCCCACAGGGGAGGGCGTGACCTTGGCGGGTGGAACTCGCTGTTGGGTGGTGGTGTGATTGGCAGTCTGGAGGAGGGGCTGCTTCAGCCTTGGTCCCAGGTGAGCACAAGACTCGGACCAGTGCTCAACAAAGGAAGGGTGGATTGAGGTCTGGAAGGGACAAAGCCCACTCCGGGGCACCAACCCCTGAGGGTCTCCGTGACTGAGCCCCACCTGACCCTCCAGGGTCCTCTCTCCTTATGAAACAGGGGGCCCCCTGCCATGGCGCCCAGGCTGAGCCCTGCCCCATTGAAGCCCTTGGCCCACACAGTCTGCCCTGAAAAATGTCCACTCGCATGCCACCCGCCTCTCATCCTCCACATGCTGCTCAAGCGACCCTAACCTCTCAGACTTTGCTGTTCCCTCTGAAGAGTTCTGACCACTGTTAACACCAGGGGCACCCACGTGTCTGTAAGTCCCAGAAGGCAGAGCCTGTTCAACTTGTGGCTTAGCAGCAGTGTCTGGCATTGAAGGGAGACTAGTACAAATCTGGGAAGAAAGCAAAGGAGAGAGGGAGGGAAGGAGGGAGGGCGAGAGGGCCGGCAGGGGAAAGGTGGAATACACACACTGTATATTGGGGAAAAAAACTTTACGATCCTCCCACTCCATTCCTAGTATATTTTACCACCAGATCATTTCCCATAGGGATGCATCTTTGAAATCGTAACAAGAGCCCACTGGAAAGAGGACTCTTCGCACACGCATTCTCTGTTCCCACGTTTAGAGACTGGATGAAGGCTGAGAAGTACCAGCCAGGTGCCTCTGAGAAAGGACAGCAGCTCTGGCCAGCCCGCTTCCTGGCCACCCCAGGACCTGTCACCGACGGACAACCAAAGCAGCCAGGACACAGTAACTGTCTCTACCTCCACCCTTACTTTCCTCTCCTGTCTGACAGGTATGGCCTGGGACATCCTGATGGAGTTACTTGAGCTCTCTGAGCCCTGTTCCCAAAGTGTAAAAGTAGCATCAAGACAATCCCCCAGAGACTAACTGGGAGGACTAAGTGTTTCGCCCCTGGATCGCATAGGAACTAAGGTGGCACTGGATAGATTCTCGAGAAATGGCTGGTCTTATTAGAATTCAAAATCCACCTCCCAGTTGGAATTAGGAATTGAATGAGGTGACATCCTCATACGAACCTCTGTCATATCCATTGGCATCTCTAATGGTGATTCTGACCCTTGGAGAATATGATAGAGCCCTGCCCGCAAGGGAGCCTCCCGAGGCTGAAGCAGCCCCTCCTCCCGACTGCCAATCACAACACCACCCAATAGCGAGCTCCACCCGCCAAGTCCACGCCCTCCCCTGTGGAGCTCTACACCAAGCTCTGGGGAGTCATGATAATTGGCGAGGGGACGAGTGAGTGTCTTGCCAAGGGACACACAAGACAGTAAGAAGGACAAGGTGAACAGCAGGTCCGTCCTTGGCACAGGATGTCACCAAATTTAATTTGTCTTTATCAAAAAATAAAGTTTAAAAAATAGGATAGGGCAATCCTAAGCCAGTTGTTCAATGAACACCAGGTCCTTTCAAGGAACACTCAGATGGTCACTGGCCTGAGGGTGCTGAGAAGGAGACGTGAAATCTGATGAGAGGGCACAGGCAGGGCAAGGAACCACACAAACATGATGCAGGTGACCACAAGGACTGGTGGCTTTGGGAAGCCCTGTGGGATGGGAGGACCACTCAGGGGGGCTAACGTCTCCCCAAACCTCCCCGGGATGCACCCTCCCACCCCAACTCCTGGCTGTCTGCACTGCCACTCCCCTCCCAACTCCTTGTCTTGCAGCCTGTCCCCCCCAGCAGCACCCCAAGTCTGGGGCTGAGGAACACCCCCAAACCACAAGCATGGCCCCCTGGTTTTCTAAGCTTTCGTGTCTGTCCTGCTCCAGCAATCCACAGGTTCCAGGCTCCCAAATCAAACCCCAGACTCCACGCTCCCGGATTATGGCCTCCTCTCAGGGGACACTGTTCTCAAGAGGGTAGCCCACATTCCCAGTCTCTTTACCCACTGGCCTCCTGCCCCTCTCCTCTTCCAACTGCACCTTTCCTGCAGCCCAGAATCTCCCAACGCGACCTTCTCAATGCTCCCGTCTCCTAAGTACCCCTTCCTGGGCCCCACCAACTCCTGGCTTTCTTCCTCTTTCCAGATGCTGGGCCTTCAAGTCCCACAAGCCCCCCTTTCTCCCTCTGTGCCCACTTGAAGGAGCTCGCTCATTCCAGACCCCCAGGGAAGGCGCCAGACACCGTCCCCATGAGTGTCATCCCCACATCCAGCCTGCTCCTCTTCCCAGGGGCCTCCTTGGCAAACAGCACCACTTCCCAGGCCTCTCCTCTCAGCCGGATGGCCAGTGGCCATACGCTCTCTCTTTAGCATCTCCCTGGTCCAGGCTTCCTAGGTGTCTCCTGGGACACAAGAAATCTTGCTTTTGTGGAACTTAACAAAAGACATTAGCAAAAGCCTGAAAGTGCTGGATTTGTCCGAGTGGTTGCGTAGGGCTGGAGTGGCCAGTTCAGGGCATGAGAAGCCAGGCGGAGTCAGGAGGCCTTGAGGGCCAGCCAGGAGATCCGAGCCTCGGCCAGGGGGAACCTTTCAGGAGGTTTTCTTTTTTCTTTTCTTTTTCTTTTTTTTTGGGGGGGGGTTATAGCAGGGATTAAATTCAGGGGCACTGAGCCACATCCCCAGCCCTATTTTGTATTTTAGAGACAGGGTCTCCCTGAGTTGCTTAGCGCCTCGCTAAATTGCTGAGGCTGTCTTTGAACTTGTGATCCTTCTGCCTCAGCCTCCCAGCTGCAGGGATTACAGGCCTGCGCCACCAGTGCCTGGCGGCCTCCAGAAGTGTTTAAGCAAGGGCAGGATCTGAACAGAGCTGGGAACCAGAAGGATTTCTCCAGCAGCTCCTGTGCTCAGGATGACCCTACCCCGAGGCGGAGACCCCCACCTGGCCCTTGGCTGAAGCCTCTAGAGAAACCCGAGCTGCCCCTAGTGGGTCGCAGGCAATTACTCGGCCTCCTTTGTTCTCAGCAGTGATTAAAGACACATGTCCCTCGGGTGGAAGGTGGAAGGAGCCCACCTTCCAGTCTCATCCGGCTGCTGTGCCCAAGGCCTGTGGGTCCCCGGGGGCTGCCCACAAGAAAGGCGGGCAATCAGCGCGGAAGAATTACAGCCACCAACGGCAAAGACACTGTCTGGAGTTCTTGATTCGCTCCTGCAAGGCTCTTTTCCTGGGCAGTCGTGTTGATTAAAGGGCGCCCCCCAGGAACCCCCGCAGCGCGCAAGGCCCCCGGAGCACAGCAGCCAGGAGGAGCGCTGGGTCCCCTTCCCGGGAGCTCCGGCCGCCTCCTGCGGTTCTACTTGTTTGTGGGTTTCTCCGCAGGATCAAAACAGAAAATTAAATCCATCTCAGGCTGCAGAATGCGCTGAGCCCCACAGTCGGACATAAAAAGGCAGAAAACTAATGACTCTCCGTTTCCCTCCCAGGACGGTTTCTTTTAATCAGCCCTGGGGTGGCTTTGCCAGGCTTTTGGTTAGAATTCCTCGGGATAAGGTTCTCTTTCTCCGAGGGGACCTCACAACGGGACATTTGGAGTCAGGCCACAGTGAGGTCTGGAAACTGCTTTTAGGGGAAGGAAGTCCTCCCAATAGCAAGAGGATCTGGCCTCCTGCTTCCTGATCCTCAGAGACTTGAGAAAAAGTGTGGGTCAGAGAGGGGATTGGTGTAATGGTGTCCCACTGCAGTTGTGACAACCAACTTGGTGACTTAAAATGACATGTATCTATTATCTGGCAACTCTGGAGGTCAGAAGACCCGACTCAGTCTCACCGTGGACCCAGATCAAGGCCACCGCCAGATTGGTTCCCTCCAAAGGCTCCAGGAGAAGAATCCATGTCCTGTCTTTCTGGCTTCTGGAATTCTCCCTCATCCCTTGGCTGGAGGCCAATTCCTCACCTCGCTCCATGGTCATATCTCCCCATTACCTGCCCCTACAAGGACCCTTAAGATCAGATCGGGCCAGCCAGAAATCCAGGAAGACCTTCCCAACTTGAGATCCTCAATTTGGTCACATCTGAGAAGTCCCTTTTACCACACAAAGTGACAGTCACAGGCTCTGGGGATTAGGACTTGGGCATCATGGGGTCAATTCTTCTGTCTCCCATGCTGGCGGCCAAGCTGGGCCTGGAATCTTACCTGGAGGACAGTGACACCGTGCCATGGAGAGAAGCACATTTCAGATACTTGGGAATTGGATCCCCATCACTGTCACCCTATCTGGGGTTCCCAGACATCACCGTAAGCTTGGTTTACAAAAGGCTCTTCCCTAATCGGCACAGAGGACACAACTCATAACTGTAGACCAAAAAGGGGACGGTTGGGAGCAAGAGATGGACACACATCCCTCACACCTTCCAGACCTAATGTCACCAGGGCAGTGTGGCTTCTGGTGTTGTCACCAACCTGGGACATCCCTCCTGCCTTGGCACTGATTCTGCTAGAAAAATCCTCTCTCATCAACCATTTCCCACCCCCCAAATCTTGGGCCATGTCCCTCCCCTCATCCTGCCCACTCTATTTGACTCCTAGCATGCTGTCCAGGGCCCTGTCCCCTCTGGATGGACTGCAGTCAGGTCACCCTCACCTTGTTCCCTTCTTCACTCATCCATTCTCAAGCACTGGAAGGTCATGTTGCACAGATGTCAAGGTCATGGGCTCAAACAGCCTGGGTTCAAACCCCGGCTGCAGCTCTAGTTGATGTTCTAGCTGAGAGCACAGATATTAAATGGGGAATTATTAAATAATCCAATACTGAGTTAAAGTTGTGGCCCTGGCTGAAGTCTGGACAGGTCCACATCAACTAACCGTCGATGGCTGCAATGCTCAGTGGCCACATCCTGGCTTGCTTCCAAGTGGGCAGCACTCAATCGTGGGCTCTCACAGGACCCTGTGTGTTAACTGTGCTTCTAATGTCTGTCACTTGATGCTTTAATATCAGCCTCATGGGCCCAAACCTGGTAATGCACCAAGTCGCCTTGCTTTGGCCCCCTGGCTCCCTCCCAGGGGAGCACTTTTAAACACAGACCAATCAGTCCAGCGTCCACACCCCCAACCACCTCCTTTATCAGGCACCCCAGATCACTATCTACCTGTCCTAATTGCCCCAGAGCCAGGTATCACATAGCTAGGGACAGCCCCCGTGCCCCAGAGCCTGCTGAAAGTATTCAAGCCAGCCATCAGGAGTCTGCCTGCCCGGCCTTGCCCCTTCCTTCCTGTGGAAACCACAATAAAGGCTTTGACCAGGTTTCCCTGCTTCCCTCTGTCTCCTGGCTGGCCCGTCCTTCCCCCTGGGGCTCCCTGGGGCCACCTCTTCCTCTTGGGCACTGTGAGTCATTAATCACTTCCACGGCATCCTCTCCAGATCTGTTGGCCTCACTATACCTCAAATTCTCTATGAAGTCACCAGATTTTAGTACACTCCAAATACAGACCCTTAGCTGCAGGCTGCAGGCTGTAAAGCCAGAAAACAAGATTCTAGCCCTGGCCCAGCACTCCCCGGCTGCATGGCCTGGGACAAGCCCCTCCTGGTCTCTTAGCCTGTTTCCCTGTCAGGGGTTGCAGGCCCTGCCCTGCAATGGGAAACCAATGTGGGCACCGGGGACAGCCCCCAACTACAGAGGTTACCCTCGAATTCCAAACCAAGCCTGCGGAGTTTGGTAGGCCTCGGAAATTGAGTCCAAATGTGGAGATGGCTGCCTCCCGGAGTCCAGCAGACACCTCTGAGCACTGAACTAGGAAGAGGAAGCTGACCTTGCTCCTGGGAATCCCTGGGGTCCAGCTGTCACCCAACAGGACCTTCACTGACACGTTCCCCAAGATACCTAGGCCTGGGGTGGGTCGCCTCCGCTGCCCAGGATGAATCCACAGCTCAGACACAACCAGGCCCTAGGAAAGATAAACAGCCAGAATCCCCGCCAGACCTCAGCGCCCCCCGGCAAGAAGGGGGGACCCCCACCCCACCCCACACTCCCACACACACTTGCGTGTGAGCAAACGCCAAGCTCTGAGGACTCCAGCCTTGCCCCAGAACCAGACGCCCCAGAGAGGCAAACAAGCCTCTCTGTTTTTCTTCACCATCTGCTGCGGCTGGGAGCACTGTGGCCCTCACCCATCCCCCTTCCTTCCGCTGCTCTGTCCCCCTGGAGGGTCCTGTTACCACAGCCAGGCAGCGTTGACCCTGAGACAGAAGGCTTTGGTTAGCAGGTCAGGGCAGAGAGGAGATGGAGGAAGGGCATGCTGTCCTGGTGGACCCCTGAAGCCTCCGGGGAGGAGAGAGGGGGGCAGAATCCTGGGTCTGTGGGAGGCTTCGGTCAGTCTGGCAGCCTCAGAGAAGCGGTTTCCAACCCTTGAGACCTCCCTTGCCAGGGAGGCTGTCCCAAGGGAATGTCTGCAGAAGTCTCCCTTCAATATTGGCTCCCACTGGTGCCTCTTGGCTTCTCTATGTATTAGCTTTTGTTTTTCCCTGTTATCAATCAACACAGAGCTATGACCTGGGAACAGCTGAAGGAAGATTGCATGGGACAAGGTTGGGGGGAAGGATGTGGCTTGGATCTCCTGTGCCCTCTCTGGGCACATCACCATCCCAGAATATGGAAATTCTTCCAGGTTCAACCTGGAAGCCTGTGGCTTCTTTAGAAGCGGCTTTAGCTGTAATACCAGAAGCTCTGGAGGCTGAGGCAGGAGGATCACAAGTTCAAATCCAACCTCAGCAAAAGCGAGGTGCTAAGCAACTCAGTGAGATCCTGTCTACAAATAAAATATAAAATAGGGCTGGGGATGGGGCTCAATGGTTAGGCGTCCCTGAATTCAATCTCTGGTACAAAAAAAAAAAATGGCTTTAGAAAGTTGTTCTGGTGGGAACAGTGTTGACAATAACCTCACCCTGGGAAGGACCCCTCAATATTACAGACCCCCTCTAGAGGGGGAACCAGTGCCCCCGTTTCCCAGAGGAAAGTGGGTCGGGCACTCACTAATACATTCTCATATGTGTCTCTTGCTTTTGTCCTAAACTGTCTGAACCTATGATCAGGCTGAGGTTTGTAGCCCCAAACGCTCTCTGTGTTTGTTCCCAGAGGATATCTGACCCACAGGGGCTCCTGGGCCCTGTGGCATTTGCCTTGACCACACAGTTCCAAGCACTTAAGAGGCTCAGCACAGAGAGCGTCTGAGTTTGAATTCCCTGTGCACAAGGACAGGCTTCCCTCCCCTGGAGCCTTTGCAAAAAGGCTCAGATTTCATCTTCCCTCATTAGTCTCCCTTCTTCTCCCCTACCTACATCTTGCTCATAAACCTTTCTTGGTTCCGCACTAAATGATGCTGATTAAAATATCAAATAAGAAATGCATATTATGTAATGTATGGGTGAGTTGGACAGAAAGCAAAAGAATGACCAAGTCTGGAAGTTAATAGAAGGTATGAGTTCATAGAGACAAGTTAAGGGATGTCTCAGCCTGACTTGGGAAAAAGTCTTATTTTTCTCAGAAAGCTACTGCAGGATGTGCTTCATCACAATAAAGGAGTAAACAAATATAGCAGGTAGGAAATGCAGTGGAGAGAAGGTCTCCAGACCAAGGAGACGTTTGGGATTGTTGATGGACAGGGATTCCAAGATTCCTAGATCTAAATCTCACTTCCATCAGCCCAGATCTCAGAAGAAAAATTGTGCAACCAGGAGAGAGTTTGGGCATGATTTAGAATGATTCCACGGAAAGCTAACTGAGCAGAAATAAGAAAAGTTAAAAAAAAAATGTGGGAAGAAAAAGAAAAATCCATAGTGCATTGCCAGGCCCAGCTCTCCCTAGGGTGGACTGTAAGTCCTAAGTACTGGGCTAACCAGAATTGTGGTACAAGTGAAGGGTATCAGGAAAGGGGTTACAGGAAATATATGGGATGGGGACAGCAGTGTGTAGACAAAGTTCCGCCCTCATCTCTCATAGTGGAGAGTCGAACCTAACACCTAAGATGGAAAAGTCATTTCCCATACATAGCAATAAAATTCTGATTTTTGGAGATGCGGTGGTCTCTGGGGAGGAGAAGAGGTGTATGATAGAGGACTATCATTTTCCATTTTTAAGTTTTGTAGAGTTGATTCTTTACGTTGTGTACACATGTAACTTTTATAAAAACTGAAAAGTGAAATTAAAAATTCAGATATATGACCCAGCAGGGATAAAGTACTGTGCTTTAAGGATGATTCTTGTTTAATCTTCACCTCCAACTTTGAAGTAGAAATGACTTTGCTCCTGCCTGTTTCCTTCTATCACTTTGTATTAGTCAGCTTTCTGCCACTGTCACAAAACACCTGAGAAAATCAACTTAAAAAGGGGAAAGATTTGTTTCCGCCTGTGGTTTCAGAGATCTGCGGCCACAGCCACTTGGCTCTGTGATTTAGGGCCTGTGGTGAGTCAGAACTCATGGTGGAAGAGGCATTCATCTTCGAGTGTTCCAGAAGCAGAGGGAGAGGGGAAGGGACCGGGGTCCCAGGGTCCCCTACAAAGGCATGTCCCTCAATGGCCTAGCTTCTTTTCACTAGGCCCTACCTCCTAAAAGTTTTGTCACCTTTCAGTAGCATCATAAGCTGGTGACCAATCCTATGGCATATGCACCTTGGGGGATATTTAAAATCCAAACCAAAGCACCCTTTGTCCAGATCTCGGTAACTCCAGGCCTTGTATGGAGGCCCCTTTCTACATTGCCGTGTGCACTCACATCTCTGGGAGCCCATGGCCATATGTAACCTTCTAAGGGATGAAGGAAAACTGCTTCCTGGAGACGCTGGTAAATCTGTTTAAGGGAAAAGGCAAGACCTGAGTCTAAGGTCCTGTCCTCCTCGATACGAGCTGTGGGATCCCAACTGTGCAAAAGCAATGAATAAAAAAGACACAGCAAAAATCAAATGTGGACAATTGTTGATTCTTAAATATGGGCACAGGGGCACATGCCTGTAATCCTAACAGCTGGGGAGGTGAAGGCAGGAGGATCTCGAGTTCAAAGCCAGCCTCAACAAATTAGCAGGGCTGTAAGCAACTTGGTGAGACCGTGTCTCTAAAGAAAATATTAACAGAATTGATAGGACAAGAACAGTCTTTTCAACAAACAGTATTGGGAAAATTGAATATCCACATGCAAAAGGATGAAGTTGGATCTTGACCTTATACCATATATGAAAAAGCTCAAAAATGAATTAAAGACCTAACTGTAAAGTCTGAAAGTACAAAACTCTTAGAGGAATAGAGAAGAAGCTTCATGATGTTGGATTTGCTGATGATTTCTTAGCTATGACACTAAAACAATCAGACAGCAAATTAAACAACAAAAAAAAAAAAAGATTTATTTAGGGCTGGGACTGTGGCTCAGCGGTAGAGCGCTCGCCTAGCATGGGCGGGACCCGGGTTCGATCCTCAGCACCACATTAAAATAAAGGCATTGTGTTGTGTCCATCTATACCTAAAAAAATAAATATTAAAAAAAAAGATTTATTTAGTAATTCAAAACTGAAAACTTCTTCTCCTCGAAAGATACCAGTAAAGGCCATGCACAGCGGTGTATCATCTCAGCTACTCAGGAGACTGAGGCAGGAGAACTGAAAGTTCAAGCCCAGCCTCAGCAACTTAACAAGTCCTTATCTCAAAAGAAAAAAATAAGAAGGACTGGAGAAGAACTCTGTGATAGAACACTTGCCTAGCATGCTGGAGGCCCTGGGTTCAATCCCCAGTACCGAAAAAAGCAAAAGCAACATAATAAATCAATGTAAATAAGTAGGGCTGGGGATATAGCTCAGTGACAGAGCACTCCTGGGTTCCATTTCCAGTACCAGGAAAAAGAAAATTGTAATAGTCAAAGGGTGGGAAAAAATCCAAGTCTCCATCAAACATGTGTGTGTGTGTGTGTGCGCGCGCGCACATATGCATATAATTCAGCCTTTAAAAGGTAGGCAGTTTCAACACATTCCACAGCACGGATGAAACTTGAGAAACTCTTGCTAAGTGAAATAATCCAGTCAAATAACCAACACGCATGATTCCACTTAAAGGAGGTACCTACAAGCATCAACTTCACAGAAACTAAACGAGAGAAGCAGCTGCCAGGGGCTGGGGGAGGGGAGGCCTGGATGGGTCCTGGGGACAGGGCTTCCGTTTTGCAATATGAAAAGAGTTCCCCAGATCCATGGTAGTGATGACTTCATAACAATGCAAATACACTTAATGCCACTGAACAGTACGCTTAAAAATGGTTTATGGTGCCGCAATGAAAAAAAAATTAAAGTTTAACACTTTTTACAAAATGGAATGATAAATGAAGTCTTTCCTTTGATTTCTAGATTTTTCTATAATAAATGCCAGGGGGAAAAATAAACTTTTTTTTTTTTTTTAAGAAAATGCACAAGGGCTCCTTTCACCTAAACATCTGTGCTGGTCCCAGGAGCTCCCAGGCCTGCGGGGCCTCAGGGTCTATCAGCTCTCTCTACCTGACACCGACATTTGGTTTCCATTCCTAACTCTTCACATAATTCTTGGAGATCAGCACATGCCGGGGTTGGGCCCAGCGGAAATCGAGCAGCTCTGGAGAGGGTCGGTTTGCATCCCCAGGGAGCAGATTTGGCTGGGCCAGCTGTGAGCTGCCTTGCCCAGCCACCCCTGGCGCCCCAAGAGCCCATCCATCCTGCAGGCTCCCCACCCGCTGTCAGCAGGGCAGGCGCATTTCCTGGTGCGAGGTAACCCTAGCCCTGCTCTGCTCCCCACGGTCTTGGCTGGGCTCTGTTATTAATCTCGGGAGCAGATCCTGTGTCCCAAAGCTGAGGCAGCTGTCCCCATGCACAGCTGTCCCATGCCTAAGCCCAGCAGGCAGACAGCTCTGAGCATTCCCACCTCCCTGCCATGGTAGGGGGCAAAGGCAGGATGGGCCTTGGCTCATCAGCTGCCAGGACCCTCACCCCGTGCACCCCAGGGCTGCTCTGGGTCAGGATTCAATCCAGCTCCACCAGCTCCTGAGTGGGACATCACAACCTGAAAAGTCAACCCAAGAGGGTCCCAACTGGTCTGGCTGCACGTAAATCCACAAGTAAGGCTCTTGTCCACCTCCTGGGCTCCCGTCATGGCAGACAGAGCCATCTAGGGTGAGGTTCCTGACCCCAAGGGGGTTGCTGCCCAGGTACAGAGCAAGCACGTGAAATAAGAACAAAGCAAGAACCGACAGGACCAGAGGAGGAGGGCTCCAGGCACAGGCTGGGCAGGAGCCATTCAGCAAGGAACACAGCCCTGATCGAAGGCTCATTTGCTGTTCCCACAGTCCCGGGAACTGGCTCCATTAGTCCCATTTCCCAGGTGAGTCAACTAATGCAAGTGAACCATAACTTGTCCACAGCCAGGTAAGGAACCCAGCTGACCCAACTCCAATGCCAGGGGTGAACCCAGGCGCTGTCAGCTCCACCCACCCCGCGCATGAGCACTGAGGTTTTACCCACAGGGCGGGCAGATGCCCACCCAGCACGAGCCTGCTTAGCTATTACTCTCCGGTCTCTCTATTCGCAGGTGCCAGGAGTGTGGTGATGATAGAAGACCCTTGCCCCCATCCCCACTGGTGGGGGTCCCAAGACTCCAGGGACTCATGATTCTGACCTCTTGTGCTGGCAGTCGGTCCGAGCTTTCTCTGTGATTTCTGAGTACCTGGAAGAGGCTCTGTTTTCCCACCCTTCGGAATCTGCGGGGCCACCTGTAGTGTGGACCCTACCTACCTGGCACACCTATGTGAGGGACACGGGGCTGTGTTCCTGGCTGTGCTAATCAGGTCCTTGGGTCCCCCTGTCCCTGCATTCCCCAGCATCAGACAAGCGGGATGGGGGAGGAGGGAGGCTCACCCTTCCCGCCTGTCACTCAGCGCTGGAACCACCCTCATCAGATGCTGGGCTCCAAAGGGGAGAACGAAAAAGACCCGCAGGAGTTGACAGCTCATGGACCGGGGTCTGCGCTCAGGACTGTTTTCAGGAGGATGAAGCTGCCCCTGATGAGGGTCTGGCTGGGATAAGGGAAGCAGCAATGACCACAGTCCCCCTTATCCATGGTTTTCCTTTGCAAGTCTTCCGCAACCCACGGTCAGCCAGAGCCTGAAGATGCTATGTTAGCACAGATACTCTTGACTCTTTCAAGTAAGAGAACAAATTCACCTACCTTTTACTACAGTATATTGTTATAATTGCTTTATATTATTCATCTCTTACTAAGCCTAATGAACTGTAAATTAAATGTTGGCATAGGTATGTATATACAGGAAAAAAATATAGTATATACAGAGACTGGTCCCATCTGTAGTTTCAGACATCCCCCGGTCTTGGAACGTGTCCCCTAGATAAAGGGGCAGAGCTGTAACCTCAAATGAGAATGATTGCTCCTAGCAGGAGTCTGGAACTCACAGTCCATTATTTATCTGTTCATTTAATAAATGGAAGAGGTGCTGGAGGAGAAAGGATATTAAGAGCAGGAGCTAGTGGGAATACCTTGAAGGGGACTATAGGACCCTGCCCTTCTCTCTCCGATCCCGGCTTGAAATGTGACTGCTCACTCTAAAATGTACTCCCACCTGGATGTGCCACCTTCACCAGAGGCCCAGACTAAAGGGGGTTCCACCGTCTTGAACTTAAACCTCCAGAACTATGAGCCAAAATAAACCTCTCTTTGCTTCATAAGCAGCCTATGTCAGGTAATGTATTATAGTGACACAAAACTGACTAATGCAATCTCAATTTTCTTTCTTATCTCCCCTTTCTTTCTTTCTCTTCAATGAGGACACTTAAGATCTACCCTCTTGGCAAAAATTCAAGTATACATACAATATCATTTATTGATAACTGTAGTCACATTGCTGTATGTTAGCCCTACAGAATTTGTTCATCTTACACAACTGGAACTTTGCACCCTTTCACCAACATCTCCCAAGGTCCCCCTCCCCACAGCCCCTGGAAACCACCATTCTCTGATTCTGTGATCAAATAAGGTCTTGACTTTCACATGGAGCAGCTCATCTGCTTGTTCACGCCCCCTACCCACCCCCCACCCACCCACTCACTGGGAGACAATAATATTGTCTACCTCAAAACCCTAGAGAACCACCTGAAAAATGATTAAAATGATTTTTAAGAAATTTATTAGTGTAGTTGAAACAAGATCAACATTACCCAAATTAACTGCTTTCCCATTTGCTGGCCATAAACATTTATGAATGTCAAGACCTCATTCATGATAGCAATAAAAATTATAAAATGCCAAAGAATAAACCTAAAAATACCTGACTAAGTGAAGTGATAGTCCTTTTTCCCAAAAAAAAAAAAAAAAAAAAAAACACACATTAGTACAAACATGTCCTTTTATTAGTCCATTAATTCATCACAAACTGATCAAAATTCCAACAATGTATTTCATAGTACTAAGAAAAGATGATTTTAAAACTCACCCCAAAGGAAAAAAATGCACAAGAACAGCTAAGAATACTTTGACGAAGGGCAACAGTAAAGAAAGAATTGCTGTATCAGCTAAGATAACATTCAATAAAGATATGGTAATTAAAACAGTGTAGCTTAGTGGCACAGAACCTGCCTGCCATGTGCAAGGTCCTGGCTCAATCCCAAGCCAAAAAAAAAAGGCATGATTTTGGCATTAGACCAGATAAACAGTTCATTAGAAACCAGGAGTTTGGAAAAGGGATCATGCATATGGAAAAATTAAGTATGTGCTAAAAGTATCATTTCAAATCAGCAAGAAAGGATGGGACTAGTCAATAACAGTAGGAGAAAGTTTGGGAAAACCTCTAGTTAGATCCCTACCTCACGGCTTATGTGAAACTATAAACCCCTACCTCACAGCCTTGTGAAACTGTAAATCCCTACCTCACAGCCTATGTAAACTTGGGTGGGAGGGTCATGCCGTTATCATGAACTGTTTCTGTTCAAGGCTAAATCATGGCTCCCCCAAGGATGTCCTCATCCAAATCCGTGGGACCTGTGAAGCTGTCATCTTACATGGTGAAAGGGACTTTGCAGACATGATTAAACTAAGATTGTCCAAATGGAGAGATTATCCCAGATTATCCAGGGGAGCCTAACCTATACTCAAGGAAGGAAGGTGAATCTGCGTTAGGGAAAAAGAGAAGAGACGTGGACCCTGCACCTCTAGAAGACAAGGCGGAGAGGCTCTAGAGGGACGGGCCCTGTGAAGACCTTTATAAAACTCTGTCCTCAAGAACAGTAAGACAACAAATTTGTACTGTTTTAAGCCACTAAGTTTATAGCCATCTATTACAGCTGTAGAAAATCAATTTAGCTGGCAAAATGTTCAGTCCCTTCCCGAGTCCTTGCTGTAATCCAGGCAATAATTTAGAGATAACAGCACCACTCAAGACAGAAGGCATCTCTATCCTCGCGGAATCCACAGTCCCAGGCAGACAACCATGAAATAACTATCAATCCATTTGTTATGGGATTCATGGATGGTTGTCATGAGTTTCTCTGTAACAGTGCTAACTCCGAGCGCACCGAGACAAGGAGCTGATTCATCTTGAGGGACAAGAGAAGGTTCTCTGCAGATATGATACTTAAGCTGGTCACAGAAAGGAGCACGAATTAATGAGGCCAAAAGAAAGCAAGGACTGATCAAGGCAGAAAAGCAACAAGTGCCAAGGCCCTGGGGCGGGAAAAAGCTTTAGGTTAAAAAGCAGCCAGTGGAGCAGAGCCCAGAGACCAGGGGCAGCCAGGCAGAGTCAGGATGGAGCCCCCTCTGGGCCCCTGGTGTGGGATTCTCACCCCTGCTCAGTTGCCTCCCCAGGGAGGCATGCACACCTGTTCAGAGGTCTTCCACAGAGAGTTCCACAGTCCAAACAAATTGTCATCAGCAGACACAGAACAAAAGACTTCAGAGGCTAGCAATTCTTGCAGCAGCCCGGGGTCATATCACCCCAGAAATGGGTGCCCAGGCAGCCCAAGACCTCTTGGAGCCCAAGAATTAGCCCTGTGGCCAAATCAATCACAGGGAGGCAGGAAGAGAGTGATGTGGATTCCCACATAAGCCCTTCCAGGGGAGCTGGAATGACAAAAATGTCACAGGCCCGAGGCAACTGGCCTGGCTGCAGTCAGCAGAGCCAAACCAGAAGGCGACTCCACCCTCCTGCAGAGGGCTTCCTAGCCACAGGCGCTGGGGAAGCCCACGGGAGGCTGGGCATGCCCAGCCCCTGCCACGGGTCCACAGGGCACCATGCAGGGGACTCCCCCAGGCAGAGGAAAGCAATCTTGTCCTTTGTAAAGCTCTGTGGGCCTCCGCAGGGGCCTCCTGGGTGCTGGGAACTGTGGGGGCGTCTTAGGCCAGTGCCATACATTCCCCATTCCTGCCCTTCTGGAATGGGGAAGAGGGGCGGGGAGAGCAGATTCTTACAAACAAAGGCCTAAAATGTTTGGGCTACAGACCGCAGCCCAGGACGAGTCCAAACAGATCACACAGGCAAATGTTGGTGCCCTCACGCAAGGAGTGGAGGCCTGCATCCCGCAGGGCCACCGAGTGTGGTAGAAGTGGGGGGAGCCACAGAGCTGGGCCCTCTCCAAGGGAGCAGGAAGGTACCGATTAATAATGATTAATAATTAGTCTGCAAGTTTAGCAAACAAGCTTTCTCCCAGCCTAATCCCACTTTTTTTTTTTTTTACTGATGAGACAGAAATGTGCGGGTTTGACCCTGGGTCCCTTGGTGAGTCACACAGGCCAGCTGCAGACTCGGCAGGAAAAGCCCTCTCCCTCCCCTGGGTTTCCCCAGCTGTCACACGGGCCCGGGCACAAAGCTCATCAGGACTCCTCAGCCTCAGACCTCACCTTGGGCATCTCAGTGTCCCCAGGCCCTCCCACCTGCCCCCCAGTTACCTTCTGATCCTTTCTTACAGCTCCTCTAGTGGCTGAGGGTCATCTGAGGGCACAGACGACCCCCACCTAGCTCCCAACCCTGGGAAGCTGGGCAGAGTCCTAAGAGATGAGGGGACACCAGCAGGACCCCAGCTCTGGGTCTCTCAGGGTCTCCTGCAGCCTGGAGCGTAGACACAGCCCCCAGGGCTAAGATGGACATGACCTTGGTGGGCAAGCTTAGGAACCACCTCCATAGGGGCTGGGCACCTGCTTAGGTGCTCAGCCCACCCTATAAGCCCGGCTTCAAGCCGGGACTCCTGCAGGAAATCCTCAGCACAAAGCCTCATCCACAGGTCTGCAGCTCCCAGAGCACGTGGCCTGGGACACAGTCATCACAAAACGCTCCCAAGCCCATACAGCCCCCTTGCCCCCCTGCTTCGAAAGGCCTTGTCAGCACCCCATGTGGTCTGAAAAAGCCTTTGTGTTTCACCAGGCCACTGAGTAGGTTGACTAACTAGATCATGTCCCAAGCACTTCATTATCCCACATAATTTCCAGAAGGGTCCTATGAAGCACACACGATCATCGTCCCCATTTCACAGAGGAGGCCGAGGCCCAGGAGGTCAGGCAACACCGTCAGAGCTACACTGAGCAGCCTGGCTCCTGAGCCTTCTCTTCACATGCTCCCTCTTCAGCAAGGAAACTGCAGCTTTGTGAATGAGCACTTCCCATACTGTTTTCTAGAAATATCCCTTAACACCGGGCAGAAGCAGCTCAGGAAACATTGCTAAGGGCAGCAGAGAGCTGGCAAAGTCATCGTGACTCAGACGACAACGTGGCCATCTCTGACCTTCTGTCTCTGGAGGCAGCTGGGGGTGGGGACAGACCCACGCCTCTGCCCCTGAGTATGACAGAAGGAACCTGGCCTGAGGCCGCTGGGCTCAAGGTGGACTCTTACAGGCCATCTCTTACCAAAGAGGACCAGCTGGACCCTGGTTTCTGAGAAACAAGGACAGGAAGGAAGCTGGGGCCAGAGGAGCCGGGCCCCCTGCCCACTGGGAGAGAACAGCCAGTCAGTGGACGCTTTTCTAGGATGGTCTGTGGGGTTCCCCAGCGCCTTGGGCTGACATTCCTGAAAATCCTCTCACAGTTACTTACTGCTGCGCGGTCCCCTGCCCCAGGCAGAGCTGGTCCCAGGCCAGCTCACACACTCCTACAACAGCAATGAAGTGTCAAGCCTGCTGGAGCCAAGAGAAGCCGGGGGTCTTTCTTATTGCCATAGCGATTGTTTCTCTGGGAATGGATTTTAAAATAACAGACAAGCTGCAAGAGAGAGGAGAGAGAAGGACAGGAGATTCGGAGAGCCCTGGGGCTTTCGGAGACAGTCTCTGCCAGCTAGCTGCATAGAGGTCATCCTGTGTAGTGTGTGACTCTCAGAAAAAAGTCCCCTCCCTCCCTCCACTTGCACTGGGCAAGATAGGAGAAGCAGGGTCCTCTACTGCAGCTGCCTCGGGCCCTCTGGAAGTGTCTTCCAGAGCTGGCCTGGTGGGAGCAAAGTGCAGACAAGGTCCTGGCTCCAGGGTCCTTGCAGGTCCTGCACATATGCGCTGGGGCAGAGGCCACCATGTCATTTCCCAGAAGAGGGAAGTCCGGGCTTTGTCCCTCCATTCATTCCCTTGTTCATTCATAGGTTTGACAAACATCCAGTAAGTACCTAACCTGCGTTGAGTCAGGCGAGATGCGAGACTGTGGGTGTGGAAACCACTTGGAGGACAATTTAAAGCATCTCACACTACACTTCACTGCCTTTTGCAAAGCTGAGACAATTCTGCAGAATTTGGCCATGTTGCAGGCAGCTCCTTGGAGTCCCCAAGCCAGAACTTGGGGCGGAGATTCATTCCTGCCTCTGGGGGTGTTCGAGGGCTCCACTCCCCTCTGCCCCCCCACTGCCCTTGCCCTTCTTTGGATCCCTTCAGCTGGCCCCCCTCCTTTTGCTCTTCTTCTTTAGCCAGCCTCCTGCCACCAGCAAAGTTGGCACGGGCCTAGGGCCATGCTCACACTATAAAGCCCAGACTCCTTAAGGTGGCAGAAGAGAGGCTTCACGTCCAGCCTCCAAGGCCCAGCCAGTCCCCCTCCTGCCCACTATCCAGTCATTGGCCCGCCCCCTGCCAAGCACATAGGCCAGGCACCTGCAAATAGCTGTGTGTTTGTCCCAAATGCAACCCCCGCCGTCCCTGCCCCCCACGTCCTTGCTCATCTCCAAGATCCAGCTCAGGCGGTGACCCTTCTGGGGACCTCTGAATTCAGCCTTCATGGGTAGCCAGCCGTTCCTGATGTATGTGGTTGGAGACACCAGCCTAACGAAACTCACCCCAGAAAAGGGCACTGTGGTGCCATGGTTTGAATGAGTCCCCTAGAGCGCATGCATTGGACACCGAATCCCCAGTGCTGCAGTGTTGGGAGGTAGAATCCCAGAGAGGTGATGAGGCCACCCTCCCCTCTCTATCTGATCCACCAGGTGATATATTAATGCCACTGTCTTAGGAGTGGGTTTCTATGGACCACTTGATCGTGGACTTCCAACCTCCCAAACTGTGAGAAATACATCTCCATTCTTTATATATTACCTAGTCTAGCTGGGCACAGTGGCTCAGGAGACTGAAACAGGAGGATGGCAAGTTCAAGGCCAGCCTCAGCAACTTATCGAGGCCCTAAGCAACTTAGTAAGACCCTGTCTCAAAATTAAAAAAAAAAAAAATTAAAAAGGGCTGGGGGTGTGGCTCAGTAACAGAGCACTCCTGGTTTCAAACCTCAGACCTGAAAAAAATAAAAGCTATAAATGACCTCATCTCAAGTACTCAGACTGAAACACATGGCTCCATATATTTGTGCCACAGTACCCCATCTCTGCAGCCTTTGCAAGTTACACCAGCACACTAGATGCCACCAGCCTGAACAGAACGTGCACTGTGGATTTAACAACTGTAAACTCATTTAAGCCCCAGAACAATCTCATGAAATAGGCACCATGAATCACCCCCAACTCCCACATCCAAAGTCTCCCATGTGACCATTGCTGATAGGCACCCCGCCTGCTCGCTCCGATCCGTTCCACATCCCAGAGAATCCCACACTTGTTTATGGGTGTGACTTTCTCAGCCAGCCTCTGAGCTCAACAAGGGCAGAGACTGGATCTGAATCATCTCACAGCCCCCAGCACCCAGCACCTAGTCTGTGCCCAAAAGTCACTTCTTGAACACAAGGCACGTGGGGACCAAGAGGCAAGGCCCAAACCTGCAGACACGAGACACAGTGGGGACCACAAGGCCCTGTTGGATGGGATTATTCACTTCCTTGGGGTTTGCTGCGAGCTCCCTACTGGCCAGAGGTCCTTGGCCCTCATGTTGGAGTCCCAGGTGGCTAAATGCCCAACCTGGGTAAGTTTGCATTCCCAAGAAGTGGGGAGTGGAGGTGAGGGGGTCTCAGACCAGGCTCCTGTGGCATTCAAGTCTCAAGGTGACCTGGTCAGGGCCCTCGGGGGAGTGAAGCAGTAGGAGATTGATTCCATCTCCAGGGAAGAAACTTAGGAAAGCGAGAGCTCAGTCACCAAGTCACATGCAATCAAGGTGCCCAGAGTGAGAATCCCTATTTGGCTCCAGGAGCCACGGTTTTCATTGGCAGGCCCAGGCTCAGACCCACGAGGGGGCTGTGGAATCCATTTTCTGAGTCCTGGTAAGCATACTTTTATGAACTAGATGGAATACAATAAAAAAAGAGAGTATCACATATGGACACAGTATCATTTTGCAAAACTCGTTTCAGATGTGTGTGTGTGTGTGTGTGGTGTGTGTGTGTAAAATCACCATATAAAAGGTTTTTCTTATTATGGGTCATGATGAAAGAAATCTCGAGAAATCCTGTTCTCAGTGTGGTGTTTTCCAAACCTGGCTACAGGACAAACCACCGGGGACGCCATTAAAATGCAGATTTCCAGGCAGAGTGGCGGTGGGCTCTGGACATGAAACTTTTTTATCTCCTCAGTTCATTCTGGTGAGCCGAGCCCTGGTATGCACCTCAGGTATGAGAGCAAGACCTAGCCAAATGGTGAGACCCAGTGCAAAATGAAATTTCTGAGGTCTTCATTCTAAAAGTAAGGAAAAAAGCTGTCATCCTAAGTACTGAAATAGAAAGCTCTTTTCTCTTCCATCTGTAGTTTCTGTCTCTTGACTTGCCATTTATTTGCTATTTAAGGCTGTGTTCCCTCTGGCACCAGGACATGCTTGGGGCAAGTGCAGACCCTCCCAGCGTCCCTCCCAGAAATTCCAGAATATGCACTCCTGGGAACACACATCGCACCAGCCAAGGGACCTAGGCACATGACCCCAGCCATCTCTCCTTTCTAAGATCCACCTTCTTGCAATGGACAGGCAACCCCAAGGCTAATGCATCTGCTCAAGAAGATGGGCTAGAGGTTTCTAGGTCTGGCTCCTTGGGTGCAGGGTCCTTGCCCAGATGCCCCCAAGCCCATTTCCAGGACTGCTTGTCCCAGGCCATGCTTCAAGGACAAACCAGCAGTCAAAGTGCCCACTCCTTGGCCAAAGGGTGACACATTGTGATGGGTGTGGACTGAGCTGGGGGTGCAGATGGAGGGCTTCATGGGTCTGTGGGTAAAGCCCCTCACGGTGTGGGAAGAAACCGAGGTAGAGGGTGGACTGGGCTGGCTCCCCACCTGCTTGCCTTTTTCAAGGGCAGAAGCCCGGGGCATTGAAACAATCCCTTCCAAGTCTCAGTGGAGACTTCCCAGTCCATCAAATGTCAGAACGCGGTCCCCAGGTATTACCCGCTCCATGGAAGTCATCTCTAGCTCCTCTCGGGTAGTTCCAGGCTGCAGGGGCCTCCAACCCCCTTCCCACACGTTCTATTTTAATTGCAAAAGTAAGACATGAATGTTCCTTGTAAAACATGCAGGCAGAAGGGAAATGGGGTACGTTTGCCTCTCAATATCTGCTGGGGATTGACTCCAAAACTTTCACCACCACCACCACCACCACCACCACCACCACCACCCAGGATACCAAACTCCAAAGCTACTCCAGTCCCTTATATGTTCTATGGAAAGACAGTCTGCTATATAATTTAAATCATCTCAAGATGACTTAACAATACCTACTACAATGTAAATGATATGTATCGAGTCATTGCCTTGTGTGGTTTAGAGAATAATAACAAGAAAAAAGTCTGTACATGTTCAGAACAGATGCAAATTTTAAAAAAAAAAAAATCCTAATCTGAGTTTGGTTGAATCTTCCGATGCAAATTTGCAGATAAGAGGGCCAGCTCTGGTCCTTGGGTCCAGACCCCAGGTCCCTCCATATAGTTAACTTCTGGAAACAGTTTTCTAAAAACTCTTTCTGTGCACTAATATACTTAGATGGATATCTATTTTGTTTTGTTGTGTGTTTTCTATAAATGAGATCATGCAATATTATTCTGCAACTTGAGAAGTTTACCTATTGCACTGCTCCCTATGCGAGTGGACAGAGACCACACTCTCGTGGGTGTTCCAAGAATTCTCCTAATAGAAGCCTCTAGAAGTATTTTCAAACAAAATGGGGGAAACAGAATTGCGTGAAAACTTATGCAGAAGTACCTTTAGCCTTTCCCGGGTCCCTCCTCCAGATGTGAAGTGGTGCCCAGTAGGGCATTGTGGGAATTCGTCGTGGGAGATCTCGGGTTTGGTAAATATCAAGGGGCAAAAAGAACAGGGACCTCCTATCATCAGCAGAGTAGAACGGAAGGCCGCTTCGGATTTGGAGAAGGAAGATATGGGATCAGCCCCAAGTTGCCATTGAACTTGGGAACCCTCTCTGGGCCTAGTTCTCTGTTGAAGGAAAGTTAATACTTTAATAACTTAATTAAGTTAACGGATTAAAGTTAATTGGTTCACGGATCAGGAGCGGGAAGGCACGGGTCCAGGCCGTGTGTCCCCGCGCGGTAGCACAGGATGCGGGTTGCAGTTACTAAATGGGGGACAGCTAAGTTCCAGCGGAATCGACTTGAGCGCCACCCGTTTCCTTTGCGAATTCAAAAGCGGGAACCCACTCAACCTAACAGTCCGGAGGTGGCCAAGGCGCCACCTGCCGGCGGAGGAAGAGGAGGCCGGCGAGTACCGGCCGCTTGGGCTGGGTGACCCCGCTCCTTCCCGGACCCCTGAGGCGGAGACTTCGGATCCGAGGAGGCTCCACATCCCTGGGTGGCCGGAAGGTCGCAGCCTGGGCTCGGTCCCAAAGACTGGACGGAGTGGCCCCGCTGGTGTTGCGGAGAGGTCGACAGGAAAGGCAGGGGACCCAGACGCACGGCCTCGGCAACCCAAGGAACTGCTCCCCAACACAAAGCCGCGGCCGCGCAGGTGAGCGCTGCGGGGCCACGTGAGCCGGGGAGCAGAGCCCCGAGCCCCGCGCCTCGCGCCCTGGCGAGCCACGGGCGCCCCCTCCGCGCGTCCCCGCCGCAGGTTTGGACGACCTCCACTCGGAGACCCGAGCCGAGGGGCGAAGGGTGGGAAAACCAGGCAGCGAGGGAGAGTGGGCGCGGCCCGAGACCACCGAAGTCCCCGGCGCCCCAGGATGCGGCCACCCCGCCCCGCGGCCCCGCCGTCCCTCGTTCCAGGCGGTCCCGGTCCCCAGCCCCTGCACCCCAGCACCGGATCACCCAGCCATCCCTCGCTGCGGTCGCCCGGCGCCCCCAGGCCCCGCTGCCCCGCGCTACTCACCGGCGGCTCGCGTAGCCGCTTCCAGGAGAGCCGGCGCCCGGCTCGGGGTAGCCGTGCTGCTGCTGCAGGGCTGCGGCCGGGAACGGGTAGAGGAAGCCGGTGGCCAGCGCCGAGCCGCACAGGCAGCAGCACGCCCACGGCAGGAGCAGAGCCAGCTTCATCTTGAGCGATCGCCCGCGGGGACCCGCAGTCCCCGGCGCGGGGACTACCAGGGGCGCACTGGCGGCCGGACCGAACCCGCGGCCCGGGCGGGAAGCGGAGGGAACCGGCCACAAGCGAGCCTGGGTCCGAGCTGGATGTGTCTGGGCGGGGGGCGCCCACGCCTCTCCAGGGCCGGCTTTTCAAATTCGGCGAGGTGGGCTCTGCGCCGTCAAAGGGGGCGTGGGGCTTTCTCTTTAACCCTCGGCAGCCCGGGGCCGAGGAGGCGACAGTGGCCTCAGAGCTGGGATGCAAAACTCTGCTGGGGGTCCCGCGAGCCGAGTACCCCAAACACCAGACCTCGCTCGCAAGGGCTGGCGGGGCGGGGGAGGGGGGCGCATACACGTTTCAGAATCTTCCCGCACTTCGGTTTTGCAAATGCGCTTTGAGCACCCATTCTGTACCTTAGCGATGTCACCCCACAGTATAGTTAAGCCCCACGACACTGTTCTAGGTAGGAAGTGATACCACGCCCACTTTTCAGAGGTGGAAACTGAGGCTCAAAAATGTTCAACTAGAAAAATGCATGTCTTCTGACTCCTTACGCAAAGTTCTGGTTACACCAAGGCCAGTCTGCTAGCAGAGCAGCCGACAGGGACTTCCCTGGAAACTTATAGCCCTTTCACCACCAAGCCCTACCTCACAGCTCATTCATCAAGGTGAAAACCGGTGGTTCCTGAGAAGATGTTCTACAATCCCACCTTTTACAGATAGAAAAGCTAAGTTCCAGAATCCCCACTGTGCCCAAAGCCAGCCTGGCCCAAATTGGTCTTTCCTGGGCTATGGGATTCCCACAGTGCTTGATACTCCCTAAGGCCCCCACAGTGGAGACAGATTATACTGGAGATCCAGCCTGTTTCCCCTCTCCAGATTAACTGTGTTCCCCTCTCCAGATTAACTGCCCCCAAAGCATCCCAAGGGCTGGCTCCAAATCATCCCCGAGCCCCTCCCCCTCCCCTGCTAAGAGTGGGAAGCTTCTAATCTGCAGAACACCTATAGGACCGGAGAGAATTCATCCAATAGGGAGGTGCCTGCTGGATCACGGCACATTTTGTAAAAGGATTGCTGGATTATTGCTAGAAGATAGGAAGATGCTGTTGAGAGTGTGATGGGACAGGCCAGCTCTCAGGAGTTGCCATCTTGTCACATGCCCTGATATGTCCCCATAGGTACATATACCATGTATACCCTCTGGTGCGCATATCCAGAGATATCATATCTCCTCCACCACCCTGTTCACTCAATTCCCTTAAATCCCAACCCTTCCCAAGTCCTTGGTCTCTGTCTTGGAGGCAGGGCTGGTCCTGTGAGCATGTACACCCCACTAACGGGAGCTATAACTTGGACCAAGGACCACTTCCTTCCACTCATCCTCCATCCCTCCCTCAAGGTCTAAAAGATTTGGAGAATTTGGGTTATCAGGGGGTTTTCAGTGCCTCCCCCAAAAGGAATCTGAACTGTGCTCCTTGGGAAGCTGGCCAACACCTAACCAATGAGGTCATTCCCCCCAGGCTTTGCAAACACTCTGCCTTCCACCTTCCCTCTTGGACTTGCATAATGAAGTCAGAAAGACCAGAGAGATTCCGCGTTGCTGGAAGCTGCCTTGAATGTATGCTATATGCATTACAGCAAGGAAACGAGAATTTGTTTTTATCTTAAACTCATTTTTTCCCGGTGCCATGGGCTACACCCAAGAGGGAGGAACCGAGAAGTTTGGGCTAACTCTACTCCGTAAAGCAAAGGATTGTGTTAGGATGAAAGTCTTTGTGGAGGGAGAATGAATGCATTCTAGAAACTTCTGTCCTCTTCTTCCTATCTGGGACCCCTAATTTAATTCGGGCCCACAGATGTTTACCGGGCAGCTTCTGTGTATCTGGCACCATGCTGGGGGCATCACAGAAATAGCCCAGCCATCACCCTCAAGGTGATTGTTCTTTAGGAAGACATTAAAACGGGCCTTTTTCCTTAAAAATAAAAAAACAGCTGACAATCTGAACATATGTTGTGCAAATGAGGGGAGGTTCCATTTAGACGATGCAGGATAAATAGAGAAAGATGCATGAAATCAATAAAAGAAATGTAAAGTTACCCACACCCCCCAAACACAGAGCCCCAGATCTGCTCCGGATCCCCTGCTGACTGGCTGTGTAATCTGGAATGCTCACTGACCCTCTCTGGTCCTTCCCAGCTTCTTTATTTGTAAAGCAAAAAGGGTAAGCTGGCTTGTCTCAGGACTTTCCAGCCAATCTTCCATAATTTCTCTTTCCTCCACTCTGATCTTTAAGGCAGCTGTGGACACACGCAACTGTGGATGGGTCACTCCTGTAGGCAAACTTGATAGCTACAACACCACCCAGTAGGGTTAGGGAAGCCAACAAGAATGGAGAAGGGTTCAGTGGCATCCCATTTGCCCCTTCCCCAGAGAGCACCAACCGGTAGAGTCCAACCCCACCAGCATCAGCTGTGTGACTTTGGACAAATTGCCCAACCTCTCTGAGTATCCTCATCTATAAAATCAGAAGAAGGATAACAGTCCTTGATTTATAGATGTGCTAAAAACATCAGATGAATTATTCACATAAAATGCTTGGCACATTGTAATACTCAATAAATATTTATGATTATTATGATTTCTAGGGCTTTGGTGAGATATGAAATTGGGGGATACCACACATCTCAAAACCCCCACAGTGGGGCCAGCCAATGTGTTCATACCCAGGAGTATTTGGAGCTTTCTCAGAGGACAAAACTTGGCATATCTTATCCCAGGGTCAACAATTTAAATTGAAACTATTTTAAAACAAATATAGAAATAGCATTGAGTAGAACATAGATTTGCATTCTTTTTAGAGATAAAATATGCATGTGGTGGGCGGCAAAAAGTGGGAAAGTTTGAACAGCCCTTAAATAAAGGGCTCCGTGGGGAAGCCCTGGGAAGGACGAATCCATTTTCTGCCTGAGAAGGTCGGTTGCGGCTGTACCTATAGCTGCCGCCTCCAGCCCGCCACGCTCTGAGGCGCCTGGATTCCGACTGTGCGCATGTACTTGGGTCCGTGTATTTCTAAACTGTCCTTGGTACTCCTAAAATGCACGCTCCCCCTTCTTCAGAGGCAGAAGCCACTGTCTCCAAAAATCCCAGGAATCTAGCATCAAAGAATGAGAGTCATGTCCCAGCTAGAAGCAAGGGTCTTTCTTATTTCCTTGGTGACCTTCAGCAATCGCATAATCCCCAGACCTGGCCAGGATAGGAGCTGGTTTTGCTGCAGACAAAGTGCTTTCTCTGCCCTCAGCTCTGACACGGGCAGCGCTCTCACATAGACAGGGCAGCGATTCTCAACATCCCCATTTCACAGATGGGAGAAGAGAGTTACCAGCAGCCGTGGGCTCCCTGTTGTGGAAGTGGGGGAAGCCAGCACCCCACAGATGGCCAGTTGCGCTGTGGGATTGGGGTTTCCAAGGAAGAGAGCAGGCTGCAGCAGAGAAGCCTGCTCTTCTGCTTCTAGGTCTTTGTGATAAGAGAATCTCACCAGCACCCTCTGCAGCTGACAGAACACACATCTTTGCTTCTGCTGAAGTCAGCAGAGAGAGCCACTGAGCAGAGAAGTAAAGACCCATCGGAGCTGAGGCCAAGGTAAATATTGACCTCTTGGCATGATAAATCCTCCTGTTAATCTAAAACAGCACTCTCCCCCACTGCCATCTGCCCTGGATTGCCCTCCAGGACATGGATTCTGCAATTTTCCCAGAAGTTCAGGAAGGCAGTAGTAGGAGCCGGGTGGTTTCAATACAGAGTCCTCCGGCAGCCGGGGGCCCCTAGCTGTTCCGTGCCCCCAGCTGCTCTGTGCCCCCAGAAAAGCCTGGGGATATGCTCTACTGAACTCCAGGGAGCCAAAGAGTCACACCAAAAGGACTTCAAGACTTTGCTCCTAGCATTCCATACTTGGCCAGGGAAAAACGCCGGCAGAACATAGATCTTATAGAAAATTATCGGAATTTCCTTCTTCACCTAGGCACCCCGAAATTCCACCAGGCCCCTGTGAAATAAATGCTTCTTCCCAGTTTCCGCAAGCATTGGCAAAGATCTAGAAGATCAGAAGGCAAATGAGACGGCTACCACATAGTCCATGATCTTGGACAGTTTCTATTTTGGTACCGCGGATTGAATTCAGGGGCACTTAACCACTGAGCCCCATCCCCAGCCCTTTTTGGTATTTTATTAGAAACAGGGTCTCACTGAGTTGCTTAGGGCCTTGCTAAGTTGCTGAGGCTGGCTTTGAACTCACGATCCTCCTGCCTCGGCCTCCCAGCCTCAGGACAAGTGTGTGTGTCGCCGTACCCACCTTAAACAGAAATTCAGAGGGGAGAAAAAGAAGTGTTGAAAGTACAACTGAAAAAATGATTTAAAAAAAAAAAAAAAGCAATGAGAACTTGTAAAAACTGGAGCCCATATTGGAAAGCCCAGCTCGAATGTGGCGATAGCCTCAAGGAAGTGGCCAGAGGTAAGCAGTTGCTTCCTGGGAGCTTAACAAGATCACTTCGTGGAAAATGAAGAGAGGATGGAAGATATAAAACAGGGAGAGGAAATGCTCAGGGAGCATTGCCCTGTCGGCTAGAGGCTGTGCCCTGGCCCAGGAATAAAGCCAGGAGAGTGTAGGGGCCGCCCTGGGCAGGAGCTGTGTACACACCTTTAAGTCCTGAGTCAAGAGGGACTGGACGGTATTGCACCCACTGCAAGACAGGTGGACTTTACCTCCACTTGGATAAGAAAGGGGCCGCTCAGGGAGTGGATGTCACCCGATGGGGTAGAATCACACCCACCTGTTTACTGTAATCCTGTCCTTTTGCCCTTTTTTGATAGAATGCTCCATGGATCAGCTCCTCCATTAGTAAAACCCAGGTCTGACGTGTTCCCTCTCTTTCCAGCCTGCCTTGCCCCCCTTATGGGAGCTGTGGTTAAGAAGTGGTCACTGAACCCCAAGAAAAGGCATTTTCTGAGTCTGTGTCTTTTATGTAGTCAGCCCAAATTCACTTGGAGTGACCCCGATTGATTTAGTCGCGTGTCCCCATAGGAGGGGATTTAGGCACAGTGAGTCCATATCACCATGTCCCCCCAAAGGGTCCCCAGCCTAGAGTCTGTGGGAGGGCATCTTCTATCCACCACACCCCACACCTCCTTCAGCGCCCAATCCTGCGTTATCCCCCAGGGTCTCCCACTGAGAAAGGATGGCAAACAAGCTATAAGCTTAGAGGACAGCCCCAGGTTAAGCCGATCCAGAGGCCAGGTATATGGGGGAACCGGGAAAAAGGACCAAGGAGGAGCCAGCTAACTCTCTAAAACAGCAGGAAAAGATTATTAA
Source organism: Marmota flaviventris (assembly GCF_047511675.1). Taxonomy (NCBI): domain Eukaryota; kingdom Metazoa; phylum Chordata; class Mammalia; order Rodentia; family Sciuridae; genus Marmota; species Marmota flaviventris. The sequence continues at coordinate 29,735,013 of NC_092516.1, forward strand.
ACTTGTTCTTGAAGCTCCACGCACGGATGGATTGGGAACTAAAAGATGGAAAATGTCAGATAAAAATAAAGAAATACTCTGTAATAGGGTTGTCAACAGTTGGATTTCACAGCAGAGGAGAGGGTGAATTTCCCATCAACAGAAGTAACCAAGTAGAGAGTGGGGTAACACACTCAAGGATATTAAAATTCAGGGGAAGGCACCAACTCTGGTCTCAAAGCCATGATTTTAGACCCTGGAGAATTTTCCCCCAAACACCACTGATACGTGTGATAGATGTAACTAGTGTCCACCAAGGTCTGGCTCTGCTGAGCTCCCTGGGCACAGAGAAGACCACCCTCACCAGCCTCTCTTGCAGCTAGACAGGGCCATGAAGCCAGTTCTGACCAACGGGTAATGAGTGGAAGGGACCTGTGTCACTTTGGGACCTAAGAGTGAGCCACACAGAGAAAGTGGTCCCAGAGCTGACCCTGGGTCTTGTGTGAGTGTGTGCAGAAGACCCTCCTCCACCCAGCCTGCCCCCTCCACCCCTTTAATGGCATTGAACTTGCTGCTTGAGTTCTGTTCAGCCGCTGAGATGTCAGGGTGAGGTTGTTGAAGCATGAGGCTGGGGTGAGGAATCTTTCCTGATTCACTAAGTACATATATGGTGCTTTGAATGTCCCTTTTTTTCTTTTATTTATTTATTTATTGGTGGTGGGGATTGAATCCGAGGGTGCTTTACCACTGAGCTACACCCCCAGCCCTTTATATTTTTTTTATTTTGAGATGGGGCCTAAGTAATTTAGCACCTCCCTAAGTTGCTGAGGCTGACCTCCTGCCTCAGCCTCCCGAAGGCCCTTTCTCAATGTCTGCTGTGGTTTGAATGTGTGCCCCAAATGTTCATGTGTTAAAAAGTTAATCCTCACACTTATGTCAATTATATGTTGTCTGATGCCATCTGTCATGTGATAATGCAGCAAGAAGGACCTCACTAGGTCCTGTCACCATGAGTTGGAACTTCCCAACCATGAACCAAACAAACCATTATTCTTTATAAATTACCCTGTCTTGGATATTTTGTTATAGCATCAGAAAATGGACAAAGACGATGCCTGTGCATGTCTGCTGGTCACGGTCCTGGTCACATTCCTGTCTACTGAATGAATGAAGGGGTGGCTTCATTCTCACGGAGCAGTCCTTACCCCATGGAGAACTCAACTGCACAGGGGAGGCCTAACAGCCTCCAGCCAGGTTAGACACTGTTTCTACTTCAGGATCCTTAGGGAGAATGCAAATAAAGAGACACTGTCCCTGATGCCACGTGACTCAAAGACAGCAATTCAGGGGAGCAAATGGAGGCTGAGGGTCTGGGGGGTAGACCATCCATGTGGGATCCAAAAGGCCGTGGAGGAGGAGGAAGGTTTTAGACCAGGCTGAGGGGAGGGAGGCAGGAAGAAGCCCCAGGGTGGGGCTGTAGGCTGTGCTGGGGTTGGGGTGAGGAGCAGAGGGGCTGGGCCCTAACATGGCCCCTGGGCACACTCCAGCGCCCACACCTGTGTGCAGGCCCAGGCCTGTGCTGGACAGAGGCCACCTCCCTGGCACCCACCTTCCACCTCCAGGATCCCACCCTCAGCCCCAGCACCCACCCCCCCAGGGCCCATGAGAAAACCCATTAGGAGGGGCTGGGGATGTGGCTCAAGTGGTAGCGCGCTCAGCACCACATACAAACAAAGATGTTGTGTCCGCCAAAAACTAAAAAATAAATATTAAAAAAAAAAAACCCATTAGGAGAAGTCATTTGTGGGGCTTCGGGGACAACGAGGCTCAGACTAGTGGTGGCAATAGGGAGCCCAGGTCTTCTCAAGAGGAGGCCAAATTTGGAAGACTGAGAGGGGGTGGGGATCTGTTTGTGGTACAGAAGCCACAGCACCAGGCACAAGCTGTTTAAGTAGGATCTGCTGAAAATCAGAAAGGAAGGCCAGTCACCCTTCTGAAAGGTGTCATCGCATTGCTACTAAACCCAGAAGAGTGAGCATGACGATGTCCCCCCTTGGTAAGCACTCACTGCCATGTACTATTAGAAGGGTCTGTTTGAAGGGGAACAAAGCTCTAGATAAGCCCTTGGTGGGGAAGCCAGAAAACATAAGGCAGAAAAGCTGGCCACAGTCCTTCATTAAGACCGAGCAAGCCCCCCCCCCCAGAGGTGGAGCCACCTCTGGCTGGAATCAGGCGGCTGCAGAATCAGAGGCTTGGGGTGAGGGCGGGAGACCCTTTCCTGCTAAAGAGAGCCAAAGTCATTCCGAGGATTCTTAAATTACAGCATTATTAAAGCCAAGGCTTCCACTGTGACCAGATGACCCTGTCAACTCCATCCCCATCTTCCAGGGAGGCGGGAAACCCAGTGAGGGACCCATTTAGTTTCCAAGCCCCGGGCAGCACTGTGATTCCGTCCTGAGGCTCCTTCCTGTGATTCCGTCCTGAGGCCTGATCCGTGTGCCCTCGCAGAGCCACCCAGAGTGAAGTCCAGTGCCCACCTCCTGGTGCAACCCAGAGGTCCCCGCCCACCTGGTGCAGGTGTTGCGCTCCGTCCGGGGCAGTGCCAGCCCCGTCCTGCCCGATTCTCTCCTGGGTTCCCAGCAGCCAGCAAGTATGCAGGCCCAAGGGGGCTCCGGCTCAGGCACTTGCCTTCTCCAAGCCAGCCTTACGGAGCCTTCAGAAAAGAAGGTTCCAGAAGGCAGGTCATGTCATTCCCCCCCAGGTTTTTTAAGGAGGGGCAAAGGGTTTAGATGTACCTCGCTCTGAGCCTGAGCTTCAGTATAAAAGCCACTCTTGGCCTCATTCCTTGCCCTTGCTGCCCTCCCCCCAAAACCTGCAGTGGCTCCCCACTGCCAACAGAGTAAAGTCTGACCCCTCGTTGGCCTGGCATTCAGAGCTCTTCACAACCTGGCCTCAGATGCCCTTCTAGAATCATCTCTCACTGTTCTCTTTTGCATGCACAAATCCTAGGAGGAGCCATGCACAGGCCTGGGAAACGGCCTAAGCCAAGGTCAGATTGTCGGGGCTCAGCCTTCGGGATCCAGGAGCAAAAGGCACGTTCCAGGCCTGAGGAGCTCGGCGTGGAGACGGGGAGACAGACGAGCAGTCCCACAGGTGCCAGCACTGGGACACCTGCCCAGACAGATCCCTGCCCAAGGTGAGTAGGGCTCACTGCTCGGTGGGCCTGGGCGGGTTCAAAGTGTCCCAGAAGAGCCCTCAAGGTGCTCCGTCCCCGGGGTGAGTGGGCATTTACCAGAGGGAAAGGGAGGAGGGTGTGCAGAGTGTGGAAGGGTCCAGAAGGTGGCTGAGCAGAGAGGACATGGGGTGAGGACAAAAGCTGAGGCCAACATGGCTGGCCGGCAGGAGACACATCCTGAGGGAAGTGTAGACCAAAGTTCTCCTCCGGCAGGGGATGGAGCTCCCTGAGGGACTTGAAACAGGGCGGTGAGTTAGGAGTTTCATGCTTCACGAACTTTCCTCTGGCAGCCAGTGGACGCAGAGGCACTGACCATTCAGAGGCTCTTCCAGAAGCCCTCACTGGGAGGATTAAAGGCAGATCTGGAAGGTCAGCAGAGCCCGTAAGGAGGGTGTGGGTCCCTGAGAGTCCCCAGGATTTGCTCACAGTCCAAGCCCCATGTCCAACCCGGGGCCAGCAGCCTCACGTGGCTCTCCAGCCTTGGACGGTCCTCAGTGAGGAGCCCTGTAAACGCAGCACTTCTGCTAGATTTTGAAGTATTTGTTCAAAACCCCCCGTTTTAATGTAAAATATCTCACTAATATTTTTTATATTGATTCCACTTTGAAATCATCATGTTTTTTGTACATGGGACTCAGTAAGATTAAAAATGAATTTTACTTTCTTTGTTTTGAATGTTTTTAGTGTGGCTTTTTGCCACAGTCTGGCTGAGCCGCCACACAGCCTTGTAGGTTCAAAACAGGAACTCCTTTATTCTCTGCACTCCCGCGAGCACCACGCACGCAGCCTTCTCCCGGGACACACCACACACCAACCGGAAATCCCTCCTCCGGAAATCTCTCCTCCTGCACTTCCCCAACCAATGGGAACTCTCCGGGAATCCCCTTGAGAACTCCAAAGTAACAGGCCGAGGCAGACAGCAGGGATCTAATATACAATTGAATACACAGCTTAACATAACCATCATCATCTCAATGGCTTCCTGGCATCACCTCTCAACCACTCCTTTCTGGCAAAAATGCCAAGCGTCATTCCGACTCGGCTATGGCTCTCAGCAGCTTTTAAGAGCTTTAAAATCGCATTTAAAGCCTATGTTCCGATTCTGGTGGGGAGGTGCTGGATTAGAGGGCCACAAAGCGGGGAGGGATGGAGGGTGGTTTCCGAGTCCCTGCTCAGGACACAGAGCCCTTGGGACGGATGACGCCTGCGGTTCCTGCTACCAGATATAGACACGGCTCTGCACACCCCCAGTTACCTCCTCCCTTATGGCTGCCGGCCATCTAGAGGTGAGCATCGTGATCACCTCCACGTGGCAGAGGGGAAGCCAAGGCACGGGGGCGGGTGGCAGGCAGACACTCTGAATCCAAGATCCAGGCTCAAGTCACGATGTGTGCCTTCCACTTCTGAAAGGGCCGTGAACTCGACCTGGGAAGCAGGGCTGGACGGAGGCGGCAGAGGCAATGAGTGCATTTGGGCAGGCCTTGACCATTGAGTCCTCTGGGACATGCAAGGACACTTCTGAGAGGGACAAAGCTGGAGGCAGATCCCTGACTGCGCTGTCACTGAGCGGGACATAAGGAGCCCAGGAGGAAGCCCAGCCAGGCCCCTCTCCACCCAGCCCACCCGTTGCTCCTTCCCGCCTCCTTCACCCTCTGACACCCCATCCCTGCCATCTACAGGGTCCTCAGTTCATTGGTGCATTGGACAAAGATGAAGGGCCCCGACATGCCGGGCCCTTCACTGGGAGCTTTTCTGCATAGCAGCAAGAGAATCTTCTGGAAGAACAACCCTAATGAAACTCATAGAATAACTAAAGAAGGAAAGAAGGGTTCTCTACTTCAGCTAAGACCCCTGGAAAAGACCCCCCCACCCCGCCCTTGGGCTTAGTGAAGAAAGACGGACCACACCGTGACGTCAGGACACTTACGTCCTGCTCACAGGGACAGGTAAGGGACATTTGCACAATCCAGGAACTGCATTTTTAAATCTCCGGTGTCCACCTCAGTATTGGAGGTTCCTCAAAGGACTAGGAATGGAACCACCGTACGACCAGCCACTCCACTCCTCAGGATTTATCCAGAAGAATTAAAGTCAGCAATTCATGCATTCACAACAGCCAAGTTGTGGGACCTGCCTGTCTGTCCTTCAAGGGACGAACGATTCAAGAAAATGCAACCTAAAGCTTAGCATACCCACATCCTATGGCCCTAGACCCTAGGCACACACCAAGAGGAAGAAATGCATACAGGCACCAAGGACATGAGTGTGTGTGTGCACAATGGAGTTTCATTCATCCATAGGAAAAAAAAAAAGAAATCATGTCATTTGCAGGAAAACGGGTGGAACTGGAGAGCATTATGTTAAGTGAAATAAGCCAGAAAGTTGTTATTACGCATAATGGTAATGCACCAGTAAAATTATAATAATATGAAAAATACGAATCCCTGGTGTCATGGATGGGACAGTTAAGGCTGGCCTCCAAGAGGAGGCACCGAGGGAGCTGAGGCTTTGCTGGTGTGGAGGAGGGAGTACGTGCTGGTCTCATGGGCGAGGACGGCCAATGCTCCCCTGGGGTTTGTTTAGGGACGCTGGTTATGGCTGGGACAGAGCAAGCGAAGGGTCCAGGTCATTCTAAGATATTGGGACCTCAAGGAGGGAACAAGCATAGGACCTGGGAGCCAGAGGGTGGGGGACGGAGGTTGCTGCAGTGGAACAGAGAGGGAGCCGGCCGCTGGACAGTGGTCCCCCAGAGGCCACTGCCCAGGGTCCAGTCAGGCTGCTCTCTGAGTGGGTGCCTGGGGGCAGGGCATGCGTCCCAGGGCCTTCACCCATGTCCTGTGACTCTTTCCCACCCCCAAGCCCTTCCTGCGCCAAGTCTGTCCCTATTTACTCTGTCAGGGTCCAGTAGGGCTTGGGAAAGGAAAGGGCCCAGTTTTTTTTTTTGTTTTGTTTTGTTTTAATATGTGACCAGAATGAAGGAATGGCGTCTTCTAAGGACCTTCAATCTAATGTCCACCCCAGCCCTCTGGTCTATTGGGTTTTCTCTCTTTGACACCTTTATCAGCTCTGGATCACCACCTCCCTCCTCTGCCCATTACTGAACCCTAGCAGTCTGCCCCCCGAGAGTCCCATGACTGGTGGCCTTGCTCCAGGTCCTCTGCTTTGACTTCAGGCAAGGAGCAGAACCAGCAAAACACAGAGCAATAGGAGACGGAGACTGTGGTGAAGACATTTCTTCCCTGCTCCCTTCCAGTTTGGGTGCCCAAGTGTCTGGGAAATAAACAGATCCTTCCATGGCTGCAGTTGCTCCAGCCCTCACTGGGCTCTAATAGCATAATCCTTATCCCACACCCCTGTAAGAGGTCCTTCACTGAAGTGTCTTCATTTGTACCTCCCAGGACCCATTCTCTTTCCTCTCAGGATCCTGACTGATGCAGACCATTAAAAAAAGATAAAATTGGAACTCCCAGGATAGTGACGTACATCTGTGCAAGTTCCAGACTGCACAAGTGGGGGGACTGCCATTCACTCTGCAGCCTATGAGGATGCAGCACCCTGGAATCACACAGCACACTCTCCACACAGCTGAACATGATGACATTGAATTTGCCCAAGGCCAACTGGTAGGTGGACTCAGCTGGGTCTTGACCCATGTCCTGTGGCTTTTGCCATAGACTAAAAGAGTCTCACTACACACATTGTGGATTGGACGCTGAGCATCGATGGAAAACCCAGAGAAATGCCAATAAACCCTGGAGTTCTGTTCACTGTGCTGCGCTGATGCTCATTTCTTGGTTTTGCTAAATATCCCACGGTTGTATAAGATTTTAACACTGGGGACACATGGGCGAGGACTTTTCTGAGAACTCTCTGCACTCACTTGGTAACATTTTTGTAAATCTAAAATTATTCCAAAATTTCTTAAAGTTTATTTAAAGAGAGGGAAAAAAACCTGAAAAATTGTAACAGCCAAATACAACAGGCAACCCTGGTTTGGATCCTGGTTTGAACAAATAATGTGAACATGTCTTTAAGACAATTGGGGGAAATTTGATTAGGGACCGGATATTAGGTGACATTAGCATCACTGCTCATGTTATTTCGTGTGCCGAGGACTGATGGCTGTGTGTTGCGAAAGCCCCTATCTGGTGGGCGGTATTTAGTGGTGAAGGGACAAGGGCGTTTATTTTTAAATTGTCCACTCTAATGAGCTCAGAAGGGAGGCCGAGAAGAAGAGAACAGAGAAAGCACTCTGTTCGGGTCTGGATATGCTCTGTCCCCCCAAAAGCGGCAGGGAGCTCTGGTCCTCAGGTTGGCCTCTGGACCTTTAAGGGATGGGGCTTAATGGGAGGTCCTTAGGCTGTTGAGGGCCTTGGAAGGGAATAAGGTACTTCTTGCAAGAGTGAGTTATTGTAAAAGCAAGTTCAACCCTTGGGTCATTCTCTTCACTTCCTGTTTTGCCATGTGACCTCTTGCTCCCACACACACTGCCACCATGATGCCATCTACCATGATGTGACACAGCCAAAGTGATGGGGCTGCCCACTCTTGAACACTCAGCAAGGGCTGGGTTGCATGTCTAGCATGAGACCATAGGTTCAGTTCCCATGGTGGCCAAGAAACAAAAATACCTAGGGACTAAATTAATCTCTTTTCTTTATAAAGAAAGTAGCCTGCCTCGGGTATTTTGTTATAGCAACAAAAAGCTGTTAATACACTGTGTGTTCTTTGAGAGGCCTCCTTGGGAGATGGAACCATCTGGCTACCGGCTTTCTTTGTTTCCCTTGTCAGGACTCACTACCAAGCCAGCAAGTGACATGCTTTCCCCCAAGAAGGAATTGGCACATCAAGTGGCAGTGAGGAATTGCGACCTGATGCTACACAGCCTTAGTTCAAACTCTGGATGGACTCAAACAACTAAGCCTCCATGGCTTCGTAGGCACTACCTACCTTACCTAGTGGAAGGTACGATTGTAATCATCCTTTGTTTTGTTGAGGACTTCAGATGAGGTGCTGTGTGCAAAGCACATCAGGGTGTGGCATAAGAAGGACTGGATCATGTCAGCTGGTTTCACGGTCACAGCGGCAGCTAGCTCTCCTCCACATGAGGCCTCCAGGTCCCCCAACCCCTGCAGCCGGATGACCAGAGCGCGGCAGGGTCTCTGGTTTCTCTGCCCTCCCTTGTTCCTAACACATCCCACATGAACGCAGGGACGGCCTCCAGTCACTTGGCCAGGACGGAGCCTTTGCGTTTTCACATGCTCCTAATTTTCAAATTAAATTCTCCTGTTTTCACGGTCTTTGTTAGAAACAATTTGATGAATCCCTTTCGCCATTTCGAAAGCCTTAGCAAAGGGATCCCTTTTCAGAGAGGAATTTGCCAAACCTCTCTGCCCTCTTCTTAGGACCGGGGCTACTGACAGATGAGATGGGATGTGGCTCTTCGGTGCCTGGTTTCCCCGGGGACAGGGGGCCTGTTCGTCCGTCCCGCGGAGCTGGGTGGACTCTCCTGTGTCCACGTAAGAGAAAGCATGCCTTTGTGTTGCGATCTGTCCTGGCGTCCTAGGGCGCGGTGACTGGCCGGGCCTGGGCACAGAAGCGAGCAAAGCAGCGAGCCACGTGTTAAAGGGATCGTTTCCTGACACGTTAATCCTGGGGGTGTTTAGCTAATTGGTTTACGCACAACACAGTCAAGCCACTTTTTGGGTCTCGTTTGCACGGATCTTAAACACTTTTCTTTGCAGTTTTTCATGCCTCTGGAGAAGGCCTGGCCCGCGGAACTGGGCCAAGTTTTCACAGTTATTAAAAAAAAAAAATCACACGTTGGCAGACCCCACCCAAGATGCCAGGAACAGAGCTGAGCCCCTGGGTCCCGTTAGCCCCTTGGTGCTCAGCTCAGTTCCCCAAAGGGACTGTTCCTATTGTGGCCATTTTACAGGTAGGATGACAGAGACACAAGGCCGTTAAATAGCAGGTCCAAGGTCACCCATCTGGGAAACGGTAGGGCCAGGCTGTGCACGTGGCTGTCCAGCTACAGATCCAAACGCCTCCCGTCACGGATGCTCACCCGATGACAGCTGGGTCATCCTGACGTTTTCCTGATGGCCACTGAGCTGACCCCAGTGAACCATTTGGTCATCGTCTGTGTGGCTGCGACCGTTGTTCTGTTGGCTGGTTTGTGGGTCGGGTGGGCTGTTGGTCCTGGATAAATGAACATCCGGCTACTCTGTGCCCAGCATCTCCACGTAGATTTTCTCATTTTATCTTCCTAAGAATCCAGGGACGTACTGACCGTTATTTCTATTTTTAACAGAGGCTCAAAGGAGATTTACACTTACCCCAAATCACCTTGCGAGCATTAGAACAAAAAAAAAAAAAAAAAATGTCCATGGCTGATAGACAAGGACCTTCCACTCGGCCAGAGGACGTGACTAAGCCCCAAACTTCCACCAAGAGGTTCAGAGAAGGACAAGGGACAAGTGACATACTTTCCACCATAGAGGGACTGGCACACACAGGGGGAATGGTGAGGAATTGGGTCCTGACACTAGAATTGGGTCCCGTCAGGACTCCGTAATGTGTGATGATTCTGAGGGGTCAGGTGGGGCTCACACCAGAGCGGGGTGCTCTCCCAGGGACAGTGGATGGAAAACAGCCACAGGAAACCTGCCCCCCACCCATGTTCCATGTCACATGGCCTTGTGCTGTCCTGATTTGCAGGGACAAGAGGAAAACCATCCCTCTTCCAAAACCTGTTATGAAGATTGATTAGATAATGGTGGCAAAGCGCTTTGAAGATGAGCGATGTTGGAAATATCCTATGTTTGGGTTTCCTCCCAGGGGCTCTGGGCCAGATTAAGGCCCATGAATAGATCTGCTCGGGTGGCTGGGAGGCTTCGTAGGGGAAAGGAATCATTTCCCAAAACCTTTCTCCTAAGGGGCTGCCAGAGTCGCCTGGCTCTGCGTCACACCCAAGTCCGTCTGCCGTTTGAGAAAAAGGAAACCTCTAGTGGGTTCGACCGCTGGTCCGTGAAATGTGAACATGTACTTAGATCAACTGTGTCCTCGGTAAAGAACAGCGACCCAATGTTTGAGGACTTGACTCCAAGTTGTATCAGGAGGGAAGAAGCAAATACAATGAAGAGATGAGACATCCCATCATTTGGGGAGGAAAGAAGGAACGAAGATGAACTTATCATCAAACCAGAGGATCAGGGCAAGAGGAACACCCCAGGGCATTTTGTCCAACCCTATCCATGGTCAAGTCTATCAGCCTGTGTCTGACCGTATACACCCACCAGGAAGGTTAAATAGCTGGGCGCGGTGGCGCACGCCTGTAATCCCAGCCGCTAGGGAGGCTGAGGCAGGAGGATGGAGAGTTCAAAGTCAGTCTCAGCCATTTAGAAAGACCCTAACCAACTCAGTGAGACCCTGTCTCAAAATAAAAAATAAAAAGGGCTGGGGATGTGGCTCAGTGGTTAAGTGCCCCTGGGTTCAATCCCTGGTACCAAAGGGGAGAAAAAAAAAAGAATTACCAACTGCTAAGTAGAGAAGAAACGTATCATTGAGGTTTGACAATGTTGTGTGTGTTAATATCCCCATCCCTAACTATAGTCGCTATGTATCTGGGGACTTAGAAAGTTAATTTTATGATATATGCTGCTGTGGACACTGGAGGGGACAGGGGGCCATCGTACCTTGCTGGTGGAAGTACAAGATGGCACAATCTAGGTAGCCATCAAATTAGTTCTACTTATTCAAATCGAAAGTGCATTCAAATGGACCTTTGGCCCAGTAATCCCACTTCTGGGGATTTACCCTGTACCTACACCAGAAATAAAGCACCAATGGCATTATTCACTGTGGCATTGTTGGCAACAGGATCAGGCTAGAAACAACCAAGCATACCTGAAAATGGATCTGGTTAATGAAAAGAAGGTCCTCCTGCATGATGGAATACTATACAGCAGCAACAAAGGTGTGAAAGCTCTGCCTGTTACGGGGAAAGACCTCCAGGCTACACTGCTAAGTAAAGGAAAGAAAGTACGGAGCAGGATCATATATCTTTGGTGCAAGACAGAAAGAAAGAGGATCATCTATTAATATTTACTTATATGATGAAGCAATGCTAGGAGACATGAGAAATTAATTCAAGTGGTCATCCAGGTCATCCATCTCTGCCCAGGAGAGGAGGGGAGGAACTCTGGGAACAGGAGCTGGTGGGAGAGAGGCCTCCCCAGGATTTGTCTTTCCCTAACATTCTTATTTGGAACCATAGGAATTTGTCACCTACTTGAAACGCGAGCATGCGCGCGCGCACACACACACGCGCACACACACACAGGCACCAACACATTTAAGTCTGAGTTTTACAGAGGAAAGTTAATGTACAGAAACCAGAGCCCACCTGGGCCTCCGTACCAGCTGATTCCACATTGTGGATTCAACAAACGGCCCATTAAAAATAGTCAAAGAAAATGGCATTTATATTAAACATGGACAGACTTTTTTCTCATTATTCTGATGAGAAATGATGTAGTCTAACAACTATTTACACAACACTAGGCATTGCCGGATCTCGAGATGCAGGAGGATGGGCTTAGGTTCTGTGCAAATATCGGGCCATTTTATGTCAGGGACTGGTGGGGAACAGTATCCCACAGGTGCTGAGAGGTGATGGGGTCCCCTTTACACTTCTGTCTCCTGAGCTTTCTCTGCTTAAATATCCAGACTTCCAGCTCAGCCCCCCAGCCCTGCTCTGGAACCTTCCATAGCAGTTCCCAAAGCCTCCGACTTTGGCCACGGGGACGGAAGCGCTCACCAGTCCCAGAGGAGGGCTGGCTCTGGTCCCAAGGCCGAGGGAGGTAGTGGGGATCCCACTCCCGTTTCTCCACCAGCCAGAGCTGCAGGTTATTTCCTGATTATATACAAAGCAGGGTCATCTCTCTAGGCCAAGGGCTGACGGTTTCAGGAAACAACACCATCTAGTCTCATCAGAAAGAAAAACGCTCCTTCTGGCTCTTGGGTGACAATGACCTCAGCATGGTTCCGCTACCATACCTCAGATGCTTTTCTGAGCCTGGCCTGCATTGCAAGGGCCACCAAAATGGAAACCCAGCCTCTCCTCCTGTGCAGGACGCCGGGCGGGATGCTCCAACTCGGGCCTCTCTGAGCTCTGTCCCCTGCCAAGGGGGCTGAAAGAATCCCCCGTGACCCCAACTCAAAAATCACCTCTCCAGACACAACCGATCAGCAAAAGGTTTAAATACATGGTATTAAAACAACAATAACAACAAAACTTTTCAATTCACACCAAGTAGTAAAACCTATAGAAATAATTGACAAAAGATGCAATCTCTGATATGCTCACTCAGTGGTTTCTGACACAGGGACAGCAGGGCCGTGCCTGATCAATGACCCTGATCTTCAGGAACTTGTCTGATGACCCCTCCCAGTTCTTAGAGTGAGAAAATTACTCCCTTCTGCTGGCCTTTCCTAAGCAAACCAACCAACCCAGAGTCCATGCCCAACACTCTTTTTTTTTTTTTTTGATATCAGGGATTGAACCCAGGGTGCTTAACCACTGAGCCACATCCCCATCCCTTTTTTCTATTTTATTTAGACACAGGGTCTCATTGAGTTGCTTAGCATCTCGCTTTTGCTGAGGCTGGCTTTGAACCTGGGATCCTCCTGCCTCAGCCTCCCGAGCCCCTGAGATTACAGGCCTGCGCCACCGCACCCGGCCTGACAGTCTTTTATCAGGCTATGGACCACTACCCCCTACCCTAATCACCCTGTGGCCAGCTACCAGGCCACACAAATCCAGATAAGTCCCTATGCCCCTGACCCCACTGAAATTATTCAAAATAACCAGCTCTGAGCCTCACTGAGCCTGGGCCTTTCCTTTCCTTCCTGAGGAAAGCAGAAAGGGCTGCTGCCCACATTTACCTGGCTTCCTCTGGGTACCTTCCTGCATGGCCCACATGAAGTGGCCTGCCTCCTCCTCTTGGAAACAATAAATAACAAACTGTCATTGCAATGGTAGTCACCCCAGTCTGTTGGCCTCACTACACCCAAATAAGAATAAAATCGACTTTTTTTTTTTTTGGACAGTATTGGGAATTGAATTCAGGGCCTTTGCACATACCAGACAAGCACTCTACCCCTGAGCCACATCCTGAGCCCTAAAACCCACATAGTCAAACAGCTTTATAGAGAGTGGCACTTATTCAGAAAAGATTCTAGAATCGTCGTGGTTAAATCTCAGATTAAAGCGGATCCAAAAAGATACAAGATACCCAACTTGAAGCTGTTTATATTAGGGAAATCTTTTCATGAATATTTGAAGGTGGCACTCTCCACAGCGTAGATCTTTTGAGAAGGTGGACCAGTCATTCTCAAGCATCACCAGTTCCAGCCCCCTGTGCCTACATGCGCTCACCTGCTCTTGACCATAATCAGCGTGGGAGGTGCTGTGTTCAAAGGCAGGCTTCCTTAGCTAAGGAACAGAGTTGGAATTTTTAGCTACCCGTTAAATGTGCAGAACCTTTGCTCAAAATGAAAGTTTGAGCAAATTAAATTGAAAAAGCAAGAAACTAGCTAACTCGAGTCAGTGCTAAAGAGCTACATATAAAGAAATTTTAGCAGAGACACATCATGTGTTTGAGGCAGTAAGTTGTTTGCATTAAATTAAGCAGGGGACTGCCTTTCCCTGAGGGTGGAGGGAGGCAGAGGAAGATCATGAAGTTTTAGTGCTCAAAAGATATAATTAGGGGGGCTAGGGACATAGCTCAGTTGGTAGAGTGCTTGCCTCACATACACATACACAAGGTCCTGGGTTCAATCCTCAAACACACACATACACACACACACACACACACACACACACACACACGATACAATTAGGTTAGGGAAAATTCTGTGGTCAGGGCACCGATGGAGTTACTCATAAGCATCCCCAAAATGTTACAAAGGACTATATGTATGACAAGTGATAATAGCTATCAGATGTCACCCACCTGCTGCGTGCCGGGAATTAGGCTAGGCTGCTTGCAGGCTTCATGTCACCTAATCTTCCTAATAATCCCACAGGGTGGGTTTTAGAAAGCCCATTTTAGTGAGGAGGAAACCAAGACTCTACATTTGTTATCTATTGCTGCATAAAAAAAAATACCCCCAAACTGAATCATCTATAGCAACAACAAACTTTTATTTTCTCACACTGTTTCTGTGGGGTAGGAACGTGGGAGTACTTTAGTGGACAGTTCTGATTCAGGATCTCATATGGAATTATAGTCAAGATTTTGGCTGGTGCTGCCATCATCTGAAGGCTCGACTGGGGTTGTAGACTCTTCCGTGGATGGCAGATTGGCCCCAGCTGGATTGCAAGAACGTCATTTCTTTCCCCAGGGGAGCTTGGGTCTTCAAGACATGGCAGCTGGCTTAGTACAGAGCAATTGATCCAAGAGAGCAGGAGGCAGAAGCTTCATGACAGCCTCAGACATTACACGTCACTCAATTTCTGATTGGTTACACAAGTCAACCCTATCCAATATGGGAGAGGACTACTGCACAAGGGCACAAAAATCAGGAAGTGAGGTCACTGGGGCCATCTTGGATATTGGCTTCCAATAAGCCCAAGAGAGTAAGGCAGGATCCAGGGTCCTAGTGAAGCTTTATCTTCAATCTACTGGGAAATCGTTCTTATATTGAAAGCTTAGCTCAAGCTTTCTAATAAAAATTGATGAAAAATAACTTGTTTATTTCATTGATTTTTACCCCAAACCAAACTTGCTAGACCTCATCGCTGGCTACAACTGGACTTATTATTATTATTATTATTATTATTATTATTATTATTATTCCTCTCTCTCTTTTTAAAAAAGGAAAGCCAGTATTTATGAATCCATAGAGGACAAAATACTTCCAGGTTTTAAACTTTTTTTTATTTTTATTTTTTACCACTTCTGTATTCAAGAGTTGAGCTGAATTGGTTGGAATCTCTGTTTTGTACAAGGAGGTGATTGAAGGGTGTTTTTATTCCCATGAGTCACAGGAAATCCACAATTTATTCTTCGGTAATAAAACCTGCCTGTGTAATTATTGGGACCACGGAGGGTCAATTCAAATTAAAGACTTTATGACTGGTGGTTATATTAAATCTTTTCAACAATTTTTGGAAAGGATTTTAAGTATGTCAGACTGACTTCTCTATGTTTTTTTTTCTTCAAATGAGAGATTTTTATTGCACCAAGTCACAGAATCAAGAGGAAAACTACTTAGTTCATCGATTCCTGTCAACCCTAGTGATTTCACGTTGTTCCCTTTAAAACGAAGGCCACATCTGAAGTTGCCTGAAGTCCACCTCCACTAATTAAAACGGAAGTCATAAAGCAAAGCACTGCAATAATTTACAATAATAATAATAGTAATCTCAAATTGAAATAGCACATATATTCAAGAAACATAAAGCATTCCACATGTTTTATTTGTCTCACCTGGAAACAGAAATTAAAGTTCCTTGGCTAGTCTAAGGGAACACCCATTAACTAAAATATTTATATGGTTGCTGAATGTGCATGTGGGTGGGTGTCGGTATACAGAAGAAACCGACATTTATTGAGCACCTACTCAATATCAGGTCCAGAAATACTGTCTATATTGAAAGCTTAACTCAGGCTTTCTAATGAAAAATCATTTCTTTACTTCATTGATTTTTTTTTTTTTTTTTTTGGTACTGGAGATTGAGCTCGGGGCACCTGACCACTGAGCCACATCCCCAGCCCTATTTTTGTATTTTATTTAGAGACAGGGTCTCACTGAGTTGCTTAGTGCCTCGCTTTTGCTGAGGCTGCCCTTGAACTCGCGATCCTCCTGTCTCAGCCTCCTGAGCCGCTGGAATTTACAGGTATACTTCATTGATTTTTGTTTGTTTGTTTGTTTTACCCTAAACCAAACTCACTTGATCTCATCCCTGGCTAAAGTTTCTTAAATAGTTAATAATAACAATTAATTTATTCATACATACAAAATCATGTTTGGGCTCAGAATACCCAACCAGGAATGAGATCCTTCAAAGAAGTCTTGGGATCTTAAGGGACAGAATATCATAAACATAGGGGCTGAGACAGCAGGGGGCCCCGGACCCCACACAGCTGGGGCAGATTAAGAGGCAAAGCCACTTCCACATGTGACATCTTGGAAAGCCTCTGCTTTCTGCCTCATCCCCAACATCGATTTGGGGACAGACTCATCTCTGACTTTTAGCCATAGCTTCGGTCACAAATCAAAATGAGATTCTGCGTGGGAAGGCGCTTGGCAGGGAGGTGCCCTCTACGGTTTGGTGTTCCCATCTGGACTGGAAGCTCTGTAGACAGGGACTGTGCAGATCCACAAGGAACCCAGCACCCGCCCAGGTGCCCAACACCAAGCCCAGACCAGAGACCTAAAGGCACCAGTTCATGCCAAAAGAGGGAGGGGCTGCCAATGCCCCTTCCCCCGCCCCAGTTTTTCCAGGTGTGAAAAGCAGTAACTCTTTTGAGACGTTTGATTTGTTAATACAAACAAAAGGAGGTGGGTGGTGTATGGTAGCTATGAGGCAAGACTAATGAAAGGACCACCTGGGAACATGGAAAGGGTGCCAAAAAGTAAGGAGGCGCTCACCAAAGGACAGAAATTCAGAAGGATGCAAGAAACCAGATTAAAGGGGCTCTGGAAGGCCTCGTCAAGGACAGATGGGGCATCAACAGAAACGGTGGTGGTTACCTGGATTATAGCCCCGAGTACAAAATGGGAACCCATGGCCACAGTGTGTGTGTGTGTGCGTGTGCGTGTGTGTGTGCGTGTGTGTGTGTGTGTGTGTGTAGAGTCACGTGCTGCACAACACCCTCTGTGTGTGTGTAGAGTCACGTGTTGCACAACACCCTCTTTGTCCACAGTGACCTCATATAAGCTGGTGGTCCCACAGAGTCAGGAATCCCTATTGCCCAGTGACGTTGGAGCACATAGTTACTTGCCTGTTTTGTGGTGATGGAAATGTGAAGGAGCTTCCTGTCCTGCCAGTCACGTATTTATAAAGCACGTCCAACCAGATTACTGGGTTTTGTATTTTTACTCTTCTATACTTTTTATTGTTATTTTAGAGTGTGCGCTTTCTACTCAAAAAAAAAAAAAAAATCCAGTTACTGTAAAACAGCGTGCTGTGTTCCACCAGCAGCAGCTTCCTACATCTCCTGCTGCTGCATTTCTCTGATTACATCAAGAAGCCACATCAAGAGCCAGGCACAGTGGTGGCACATGCCTTTGATCCCAGAGGCTTGGGAGGCTGAGGCAGGAGGATCGCAAGTTCAAAGCCAGCCTCAGCTATTTAGTGAGGCCCTAAGCAACTTAAAATTCCTGTCTCAGAATTTTAAAATAAAATAAAAAGGACTGGGGATGTGGCTCAGTGGTGCCTGTTTTCATTTTGAGAAAGGCTCTTATCTCGCTATCGACCCACGCTGACGAGATGAACTGGGTTCACAAGAGCTGCCTGCAACATCAAGGAAGGAAAAAGCCCAGGACATAGAAGTAACTTTCTTACTGAGGGCGTGACTGCTCTGTGACCTCAGGGTTCCTCTTCCACGCTGGAAGTCAAGAGAGCGAGTGCACTCGGAATCCCTTTATTTATAGGGAAAAAAAAGACAAAAGATTTTTGGTAGAATATAACATGTGGCAGTTTTAACAGACTTTGTCAATAACTTATATTTCATGATATTTGGTTCTTGACAAACAGCTTCTGCAGAGTGAAGAGGAGTCAAATCTTGACTGGAGGAGGTTGCAAAGAGCAGAAGGGGAAGAGTTACGCTGTAAAACTGGGGCTTGGGGAGATTATATTATTATCTTTTATCTCTTTCAACATAGAAAGTATATTCAGTTTAAAGTCTATGTCTGATAACTCAAAAATCTGGAGTCCTCAGGCAGGGGACAAGGTTTCAAGATGGAATCTTGCTTCCTGATGTCTGTGGTCAGAAGACTGATTGACATCTTGGCAAGTCACACCCACCTCAGGTGCTGTGTGGGATCATGGGAAGGAGAGGAGAGGGGCACTTGCATGGCACAGCCCAGTCAGCGTGCAATGCCAGACCTGTAAGCTCATATAGCTCCAACGCGCATAGCTTACACACAAAGCTTATGGATAGCTTGCGACACTCTCGCGAAGTTGCTTAGGGCCTCATTAAGTTGCTGAGGCTGGCTTTGAACTTGGGACCCTCCTGTCTCAGCCTCCAGAGTCGCTGGGATTACAGGCATGCCCCACTGTGACTGGCTAGTTTTAAAGTCTGGATCTGATAATCAAAAATCTGGAGTCCCTCTTGGCCTGCTTCTATTAATTTATGTATTTGTTTCCTAGGTTTTTTATCTTTTACATATTTGATTTTTTATATTGTATACCAGACACAGTAAGTTCAAAAATCATATAAATAATTGATGACCAAGTATGATGTCTCTTTTTCCAGAAAGAATCCATGTTTCTCACACCTAGGAATCTTGGATCATCTTCAAATAAATGCAAAAATTGTGAAGATTTGAATCCGAGCCACAGCCCCTGCTCTGCCCATAGTAAAATGGTTTGTCCAAATTACTTAGGCAATCTTTACAGGAAGCACAAACTCCTCGTTGTAATCAAGAGCTGCACTGACCTGTAGCCATGTTCTTGTTTTCTTCATGAAAAAGCTGTTGTTCCATGGATGCTATTTTACAATGAGCATCTCACAATCCCTTCTGGTCTTAGGCAGCCTCTCAGATGATTCCAATGACACCTACACCCTGGCAATCCCCCCCGGACCTGAGTAGGAGTGGACCTGGTGACAGGATGTAGCTAAAGTGGTGGAATGTCACTTCTAACATTAGGTTACAAGGACACCGTGGCTTCCATCTGGCCCGTGCTGTCTCACTTTGTCACGTGCTTGCTGCCATACTGCAAACTGTCCAATGGAGAAGCCACCCAGCCAGGAAGTGAGGAGGTCTCTGGCCAACAGCCAACAAGGAACTGAGGCCCTCAGGCCAACAGAACACGGAAAGCATCCTGCTGAAACCCAAAGAAGGGGACCTGCGAGTCCATCCTCCTAGTCAAGCTTTGAGACGGCTACAGCCAATACCTCGACGGCTACAGCCAACACCTCGACAGCAGCCTGAGAAACCTGAACAGGAGGCAAGACCTGCTCACATTTCTGATCCACAGGAATCATGAGATAATAAATGTTTGACGTTTTAAGCCACTGAGGTTTGGAGTGATTATTACTTGATTATTGATTATTTGGAGTGATTATTACTTGTGAAATGTAAAGTAACCAAGGGGGAAAAACATGCACATCAGATAATAAAAACAGTCCAAGAAGGACTCCAGATTTTTGAATTATCAGATGTAAACTTTAAACTAAATATACTTACTATGTTGAAAGAGATAAAGGATAATAACATAATCACTACAAGCCCCAGTTTTGCAACATAACTCTTCCCCTCCCTCTCTTTGCAACCTCCTCCAACAAAGACTCCTCTTTACTCTGCAGAAGCTGTTTATCAAGATCCAACTGTCATAAAATATAAATTATTGACAAAGGCAGTTAAAACTGCCAAATGTCAAAGTAATCTAGCAATATAATATATATATATAGATATATAGATGTATGTATAATTTAAAATACACATATCCTTTGACCCAGCAATCCTTTCTGTCCCATAGATTCCACAGAAGTAAAAGCACCTAAAAATAGACATACATTATTGCAGTCTTGTTTCAAATGACCTTAAACTAGAAACATATTAAGTACACAACACTAAAAAAAATCTGAATAAACTATGGTATATCAGACTATAAAATAGTACAGGACCTTAAAATAATGTAGCAGAACTATGACAAATGACTTGGAGCAGTTTCTACAATGTGTTGTTAAAGAAAACCAAGACAGAATAATACATGATATGATCACATGATTGTAAAGTAACGATTTTTATTTAATAGGTGCAGATATAACCCAGTGGGGGTGCTCTCTGGAAGTAGGAGATCTCTGATGCTGATTTTTATCTCATTGGGAAGCTTACGGGGGTTCCTGGGAGATGCATGACCATGTTTCTGGCTGCAGCTGCCGCAGACCGTAGCCTCACCTCTAGGCCAAGCAACAGCAGTCGCCTTCTTTGGGGAATCCACCTCTCCAGGGGGGCTTCTCATAGGCAAGATCTAAAATACTCACAGCCAACTCCTTCCTATTCAGGTTCCTAGGAAAACCTCTTGTTCCCTTGGCTATTCCCAATACATTCTCTTTCTTTCCTCTCTCTCTCCCCTTGGACTAAATCTCTCTACAGCTTCTCTCACCTATCATCATGCTGCCCAAACTCCAGAGAACACCGGTTCTCCCACCTCCACTTGACCTGACCTGAGCAAACAGCATTCCCTCCAAAGCAATTCTCTCTCTCTTCTTCAATCTTGTAAGTTTTCAATAATTTCCAGGTCATGTGCTAAATTCTACAGAGAAGGATTAAAATCTAAAATACCGAATGCCTACTGTCATCCTTTAAAAACTTGGCCAAAAATTGGAATAGTCGTGTTTTAGCAAGCTCTCCCAGATCGTCAGAGATATAGATCTGCGTAGAACGGGGATGTCTAAGATGTACGGAGAAAAATACTGAAGGATGCGCCGTAGATTACCACGCACTCCTACAGAAGTTCTCTTGTTGTCTATCTCTTCACTGGAATGAAAACTTCAAGTAGTACAGAAGGAAGGAAGCGATGTCAAGGGTCAGGCAGGTTGAGCCAAGCGAAACAGTAAAACAAGAGATTGCACCCCACGAAGCGGAAGTGAATGATCACTATTTATGAAAAAAAAAAAAAAAAGCAAGTACATTATCTATGAAACTAAAATGGCCCGGCACCGTGATTTAAGACGGACCTAAGGACTGAATTCAGCAGCAACATTCCCAGGCCCCTGCCCTAATGGCCAGTGCATTCCTCTTCTGGTTTCTCCCAGATCATTGGAATAATGGTGATCGGTGTCGCCCTTTACTGAGCTCAGAGTCGCGTTTCCTGACCTCCTGGGCTGGCCCAGGGATGTGTAAACCCCCTCCCAACGTGGGCAGCACCAGCCAGAGTGATGAGGGGGTCAGAGACCTGGTTCCAGCCCAGCTCATCGGCCTCGGGGTCTGTTTGACCGCGCACGATGACTGGGAGGAGTTAAGGGCCCCGCGATTCCACTTTCCGCATCTTTGCCACGACAAGCGGGACTGGCGAGCTCTGGGCCGCGGGCGCAGAACCGCTCCCGCGGCCGGGATTTCGCCCCTTGGCTCCTGCGCTCTGCGCGTCCGGAACTGGCCGTGTCCCGTCGGCCCCTGCGGGCCGCTCCCGGTCGTCATGGAAACGAAGGCAGCCAATCAGCGCGGCGGCTTGCAAGCTCGCTCGGCTGCGATCTTACCGCGCGCTGGGGGCTGCCGGGCGGACCGCGATGCTGAAGGCCAAGATCCTCTTCGTGGGGCCCTGTGAGGTGAGGCCAGCCGGGGCGGCGGCGAGCGGGGCCCGGGTGAGCGCGGGGCCGCCCCCGGGTCTGTGCCTTGCTCAGGCAGCCCCCCAGGAGGTGGCAACCCGGTTCCAAAGCCCCCACCCCGACGGGCCCCTCACAGGAACTGGGCGCCTCCAGACCTTGATCCTCACCACCGCCCGAGGGCGGCGATGGAGGGGAACCCTGAGTTGCCGAGGCCCGAAGGCCCACGGTAGTGAGTGGCATCTTTGAAACCATGGCCTGGGTCTTGTGACCCTCCCACCAGATCACATCTTTCAGGTCCAGCCCCAGGGTTTTGATTAAGTCCAGGAGGGACCAGGAATTTGGATTTTGGTGGTGCTGTTGGTCCAGGGCACACATAGGGATAAGCACTGTCGATGCATAGGTGAATATATGGAAAGAGATGTGTTCAATCTGCAGTTAGGAAAGGCCTTAAGCAAAGCCCCCCAAATGAAAAAGGCTTAAAAGAAATGATAGCTAAGTTAACACCTGGGGTGAGTATTTACAACTTACATTAATAGGACATGCAAGGAAAGTTTAAAAATCAGTAAAGAAAAGAGAAATAGTTAAATAGGAAATCAAGCCAAAGTGCTGCACACAAATAAAATTGGGAAATAAAATTGCCAGGTAAGTATGAGAAGATGTTCAACCTCATAATCACAGTAACACATGAAAACAAACAGATGGGACTTGTTTACCCAACAAAATTTACGAACGAGGAGAGTTTAAGATTGCTAATAGGTAGTGTTAGGATAGGATAAAAAATACTTCATATGCCCAACAGGCAGTTTCTTCATTTTCTCATGAGAACCCATCCCTGCTCAAATTGGCTTTGGTCAACTTGTATATATAAACTTTAAGGACATAGATGAAACATTCTCATATACTTCTCCCATGTTTAATGTATTCATATAGTCATGTGTATGTATGATATACCTGTAAAGGCCCATGAGGATATATATTAATTTGAAAATTTTATATGATTCCATTCACTGAATGACAGTTTTATTCAAGCTTCTAATCTGAGCCTTTGACACCTGGCTTGTCTTCATGACTTGAGCCACTTGTTTTACATAATTTAACGTGATTGCCAACGCATATTTTTCTGTTCATCTAAGTTGTTTAGGACGCAGCATTTAAAAACAAAAATCAATGTTATGAAACTCTTCCTGGAAATGTATTCAGGCCCCAGGACTCATTCCTATAACCTCAGACCATTTACTATATTTATTCATCCTAAAAATAAACATGATCTCCACAAGGAAGCCACTTACCTTGTTATTTTATCTGGCATTTAATTTGTGAGGCTGCATTCTAAAGACAGTGTGCCCTCCCCCCAACTCTCAGGTTTTTGATTCTACCAAGTGATTTCTCCAGGCCTCGCAAACTAGTTCTGATCCAGGTCATTCTAGCCAAGCAGTTGTTCGACATAAAGTAACTGAGAGCGGGGCATAATTGGAGAGGTTTTTAAATAAGAACTCAAGTGTAAGAAATTGCCTTTCTTCTGAAGAATAATTTGGGGGGAGAAAAAATCATTTTATATTTACACATATGTAGTATTTGTTCAATGAATTATGCAAATATAGAGAAAAGATCTGAAAAACAGATCATAATTTTAAGGAGGGAATGGGTTGAACATAGGGATGGTTTAGGTAGAGGGATCAGAAGGCTGTTTTCTTTTTTTTTCCTTGGATTATATGTCTTTTTTCCTGAAACAGCTTTTTTTTTTTTTAGTACTGGGGATTGAACTCAGAGGCACTCACCACCGAGCTACATCCCTAACCCTTTTTTGTATTTTATTTAGTGACAGGGTCTCACTGAGTTGCTTAGCACCTCGCCCTTGCTGTGGCTGGCTTTGAACTCTCGTCCTGTCTCAGCCTCGAGTCGCTAGGATTATAGACATGTGCCACTGGGCCCAGCTAAGGCTGTTTTCTTGATGGTTTGATTTTATTTTTATAGGAATATCAATTACTTATGTTCTAAGGAAAAATAGCTTGCTTTGAGTTACAGATTTTTTAAAAATATTTTTATTAGTTGTAGATAAACACACAGTATCTTTATTTATTTTTATGTGGTGCTGAGGATTGAACCCAGGGCCTCTACACATGCAAGTTAGGCGCTCTACCACTGAGGTACAGCCCCAGCCCAAAACAGCTTGCTTTGAGATTGTGGTGCAATCAGCCAGGAATCCCCAGACCTGGGACTTAGCTTTGACCTTGATCTTCTTTGTGACCTTGAGCCTTGTGTCTGTAACAGACTGATTCCCTAAAAATGTGGAGAGGAGCAGGCGTGGAGAGAGACACACACTGGTGATTTTTTTCTGTTGTCAGATAAGGTAACTGAGAGTCAGCCAGGAAACTCAAGTGAGGGTGGAGTCCCCAGCAGCAGAGGGAGCACTGGCCTCCCGTGCTCTCCATATTCCCATCCAGGCCATGCCCAGCACACCAGAGCAAAACAGCAGAGGGCCCTCTATCCTGGTGACCTCAGGGCTGTTTCTACTCTTCTGTCATTTTCACAGAGTGGAAAAACCGTTTTGGCCAACTTTCTGACGGAATCTTCTGACATCACTGAATACAACCCCACACAGGGAGTAAGGTGAGCTCTGCCCTATCTGCACCCCAAAAAGTCACCAACCGTCACCCATCTGTGACTTTGCGTGCTGTTGGCCCTTCCAGAAGGGTAATGCCTCCTAAATAGTGGTATTGTTGCTACTGTTTTTATGTTTAGGATCCTAGAATTTGAGAACCCACATGTTACCAGCAACAACAAAAGCGCGAGGTGTGAGTTCGAGCTCTGGGACTGTGGCGGTGATTCTAAGTATGTTTCCTTTTTTTTTTAATGTTTTTTTTTTAGGCGTAGATGGACACAACACAATGCCTTAATTTTTATGTGGTGCTGAGGATCGAACCTAGGTCCCACCCATGCTAGGCGAACGCTCTACCACTGACACAATCCCAGCCCCATTGTGTTTCCTTTAAAGAAGGTCTACTTCGTCCAGGCTGGGACAAGTGGCAGAGGGCTTGCCTAGCATGCACGAGGCCGTGGGTTCCATCCCCAGCTAAAATACACACACACAGTGCCCACCAGGTTCCATGAAGTCAGGCCTTGCCTGGTTCCCAGGATGCATGAGGGCTTGATGAGTTCTTTGGTCACATACATTGCTTTATATGCTTTAGCAATTGAGTTATGATATAATTAGAAGTCACCAATCAATTGTTAATACTGAGCTATTATTTTTAAAGTGATCATGAGGGCTGGAGAGGTAGCTCAGTGATGGAAAACTTGCCTGACCTATGCAAGAACTGGTTGCACAAAATAAAAATTAAAACAAAGTGCCCAGCTAGAGTCCAGGATGCCCCGACTCCTGCTCCGACTCCCTTTCTGTGTTGCAGGTTCGAGTCCTGCTGGCCGGCCCTGATGAAGGACGCCCACGGGGTGGTGATTGTCTTCAACGCTGACATGCCAAGCCACCTGAAGGAGATCGAGATGTGGTACTCCTGCTTCGTCCACCAACAGCTCCTACAGGATACCCAGTGCCTGCTGATTGCACATCACAAACCAGGCTCGGGAGGAGACACGGGGAGCCCGTCTTTGTGTAAGAAGGCTGGGGTTTCACCTCCGCCTTTTGCCGCAGATGTCCCACGCACCTGCTTGAGGCAGTGTCTTTGAACCAGCAGCTATGTGCGCTTACTGCACACTGGCCACGCCTAGGCCTTTGTCGATTTCACCATGTCCATCGGAACTGCCAGGATGGAAGGTCCATCCTTCCATCGAGACAAGGGATGGGCACTTTCACAGCAGGTAGATGAAAAGATGGGGAGAAACCTGGTGTGGGCCATTTATTGGTCCCACTGGGGACAGTCTTTCTTGAGAGGCCTTTTCCCAAGAAAAACCTCCAACTCACCTGTGACACGTACACAGCAGAGGTGACAAAGTGATCCCGGAAAACAACTCAGGAAGTATTCAGCACTTTTAGAAAGTTAAGCAAGTCTCAGGTCCCTTGGGAGCTAGAAAAGATTCCAAGTCCACTCATTCATCTTATTCTCCTTTCTCAGCGCCACCCTTGAGCAAGCTGAAGCTGGTGCACTCCAATCTTGAGGAGGACCCTGAGGAGATCCGAATGGAATTCACAAAGTATTTAAAAAGCGTCGTCAACTCAGTGTCTGAGAGCAGAGACAGGGAGGAGATGTTGATTATTACCTAGCCGCCTCGCCTGGGACCTCCATCTCCCAAATGACATCAGCTGCTTCCTCGTCCAGAACTCAAACTTTATCCAGCTACTGATACTCTCTTCTCCTTGTGACTAGAGAAGAAATTTTCCTCGTCTGCTACAAGGTACCATTCAGCCAGAATTGACTCAGAACATCCATCCTCCATCCTTAGGTCAGTGGGGAAAATTCTATGTCTGAATTCTGCTTCCCTAGCCCCAGACCTTTCCAAAGAGCTGGAAAATTAAACTGGGAAACTTCACATATGTAAAGTTATAAAAACTGTGGAATTGTAACTGTCACAGTTTCGTCCATGTGTCTCAGTTCAATTGTGATTTTTATTCCTTGATTCACTCAACAGATTCCAACTAGCTGAGCATCTACTATGTGTGAGGTGCTATTCTGGCTGCTGCTGAAGTACAGCATGATAGAGCACAAAATTCCTTGCCCTTGTGGAGGTTAAATTCAATTTTTCTAAACACGTAGATCAAAAACATAAGTACTACATTTTAGATAGGAAGGGAAAAAAAGGCAGACTCTTTATTTTCTGTAGTGGGTATTAATTTCACAGGCTCCCACCCCATAGCTAATGAGAGGACCTGGGTTACTTACGATGTCAAACAGGGGTGTGGTTGTCTTTGATCGTGGGTTCTGTATTCCAGAATTCCCCTGTTCATTAAAATTTATTTGCAACCCCTAAATCAAAACTTGTGATGCTCTCTCCATTGTTTGGGACACACATAATGTGGCCTAAAATTTGAATCGCTGCAGCACACGACTGTTCCCAGCTGAGGTTACTCCAGGGTTCAAGGGACACTGCTGCTCTCTTCTCTTGGCTCTCGTAATGTGTCCTTTTCGTGGTCGATGTAGGGCCATGTTCTCACAATTTTCGAGCTTTTTGTTGGTGATTTCACTTTTGAAATGGCCCCAAGCTTAGTGCTAAAGTGTCATCTAGTGTTCCTAGATTCAGGAAAGCTGTGGCGTTTCTCAGGGAGAGAACACGTGGGTTAGACAGTCCCTTTAGCATGAGTTACAGTGCTGTTGAATTCAATGTTAACGAACCAACAATATGTTAAATAAAGTATCTTTAAAACACACATAAATCAGATTACATATCAATCAACTGCTGAAACTATTGCGGCAGAGGTTTGCAGGGACCTGATCCTGTGCTTCCCCTGAGAGCAGTGTTCAGGATTCACTGGATCAGCATGCTTGGCGACTTCCTAGAACAAACTACATGAATCACAAGAATCAACTGTCTCCATCTCCTGCAATGTCAAGGCTCCTGTCATGCTTCTGGAAGCCAGAAGTCCAAAATCAGTATCACTGAATCCAAATCAAGGTGCCACTGAGACCACACTCCCTCTCGATTCTTAGGGGAGATCTGTGTCTTGCAGCTTCTGGTGTCTGCTGTCATTCTTTGGTTTGTGGCTACTTAGTTCTGGTTTCAAGGCCAGCACCTTCAAACCTCTCCACACTCCGCCTCCACTTTGCCTTCTCTGTGCATCTTTCAAGTTGGCCTCATGAGGACATTTATCATTGCATTTAGGGGCCACCCACATGATCCAGGATAATCTCATCTCATGATCCCTGACCTAATCACATCTGCAAAGATCCTTTTTCCAAACAAAGAAACATTTCAAGGATTAAGACCTGATATCTTCAGGGGTATTATTCAGCCTATTCTGAAAATGACAAATGATTAGTCCAAGATGACCCAGCAAGTCAGGGACAGAGAAATGTGGATGTGTAACCGATGTGATTCTGCAATCTGTATTTGGGGTAAAAATGGGAGTTCATAACTCACTTGAATCTAATGTATGAAATATGATATGTCAAGAGTTTTGTAATGTTTTGAACAACCAATAAAAAAAAAAAAAGTCAGGGACAGAGGCAGGCCTGGACCCCAGGCCTCTGCTCTTTCCACTGACTTATAGTAACTGGAAAGTTGATCCCACCAGTGAATATGCTGAGAGTGTCATCCTCTGGGATTAAAACTCGTAAAGCAACATCAACCACAGTGCTATAGTTTGGATCTAAAATATTCCCAAAGGGGAACATTCCTCATCTTGGTGCCATTGGAAGGTGATGGGACCATATACAGGTAGTCCTAGTAGAGGTTTTAGGTCGCTGGAGTGCACCCTGGAAGGGGATTATAGGATCCCAGTCTCTTTCTCTTTTTCACTTCTCTGCCTCCGAGAGGTAAACAGATTTGCTCCACCTCCCACTCCTTCCATGATATCTTACCTGGCCACAGGCCCAAAAGCAATGTGGCCAACTGACCATAGGATTGATGATTTAACACCATGAATTGATGATCTCAAATATTTTGTTACAGCAATGAGCAGCTGACTAACACATACTGCAGTAACAGAAGGATGGTTAAGGGAGATATTAACCATATTTGAAGTGGAGCCAGCCTGATGGTGGTTTGCAAGTATCTTGCAGGTAGAACTAGCACATGTCCTCCGACCAATCCAATGACCAGTTGTGTTCTGAAGCTTTAGCCATTGTAAAGATTATGCTTACATTGTAACCCGAATATCCACATCATAAAGTTGTTCAAGCAAAGTCCTTGGAGATCATTAAACTCAGTGTGGGACACTGGGAGACTCTGATATCTGCAAGGTACACTAAATTGCCATAAGAATAGTTTTGCTGCTAACTGAGGCCAGGAGTTCATTTAAACATCAGTACTCCTGATTAAAAAGGTAACTGGGTACTGTGCCATTTGAGAAAATTACTCTGGAATATGGTTGTAGGTCTTGACTTTGGCCTTCCACACCTAATTGTTGAGAATTACATGAATATCCTGGCCTTGGTTGGTATTTTTTCATGAGATGTGCTCTTTCCTTAGGCAAGAAATGAATTATTCCATTCTTTAAAAATATGATTAAGGAGGAGGGAGGAAACTCTGTTTTGAATGTTAGGAATAAATTACATAGCTTTGACATGAATTCTAAACGTTATCAGTTAAATAATTCTCTACACTTATGATATGGGCTGTTCTTCCTACCAAAGTTTTAAGCCAGTGGGAATGTCATGTCTGCCAACTGTCCTACTTCAAAAGGAAAGTCCTGGATGCTTTGAAGCAAGCAGCACCTCATTTATCTTTCTGCCCTCTACTTGTTCATTAGATAAGCTATAAGAATATGCCTCTGGTCTCTAAATCCTCAATGCAGATTTACTCTTTGGCTCAGACCTAATTGTAGATCATTGAAGGTGTTGTGTGAATTAAAAGTAACAAGTATAGTCTCACTGCAGTTTTGTGATAAGTATTTTATTCATAAAGAACAACCCTTTTTCTTCTGTGTGACTTCAAAAGCCCAGGAGACATCTAGGTGTGCATGAACTATATCATGTTATGACGTTTTCTGTTCAGAGGAATTAAATGTTAATCATGCTAATTTTATCATAGAAAATTAGGAACTTGGTTTCTACACATACAAACCTATTTCTTTTTTTTTTCAGTCATTGCATCTTGTATTTATTGATTTTTAGAGTTTTACAAATGAAAATGGCTTGCTTTAGGTAAATTGGTGAAAAAAGCACAGAAATTTAACTGCTTATAGTTAAAATTATGAAAATTTACATGTCACCTCTGATAACTGATTTTAATTAAAATTGTGAAATAACACCTGCTACAGCTTGAGTTCCATTGAAGCTAAGAGCCAATTTGTGGTTCCTTGTGATACCTCTGCTGTCAATTACTGCCCTCCTGTTGCATTTTACTTTGAAGAAAAACACTGTTGTGTGGAGTAAGATTTACTTGTAATTTGAAATGTTCTTGGCACTGTGCTTACCAGTTGATATGCAGCAGCTCTGCTCATCCTCACAACAATGCTATGATGGAGAATATTATAGACAGGTAGAGTGTAACTGACCTTAATATACTTGTCCAAGGTCACTGAGCTACTTCCCATTACTAACAGCACAGAGTATATCTTGAATCTTCTATCAAGAGGGCCCTAAAATTGGACCACACCTGCCAGAGAATATGGATTCATCCCACCATGAGTACCTCCCATTTAATCTCAGAAAATTTATTTTTCTCTAATTCACCTTAATCTGACCATCTGCCTTGGCATGGAGGAGAAAAAAACATAGTGGCAGAGCTGGTGTGGGCAACAATTTATCTTCCAAGTTTTGGCATTCAGCTAGCCTTCATTGTCATATCTTGCAAAACCAGGCAAGATCAAGATCTCTTTAGTAAAATGACATCTATGGAATGGCCTTACCAGCAATGCTATTATCAATCCTGACCATGTTTAAAGTGACTTTAAATATTCAAAACAATTCTGATCTTAAATGTAGTAGTGTTTATCACATAAGCAAATGATTCGTGTCATGTTATAACACATAAGATATATAAATGAGTAATTTATCCTTCATTCCTCCAAAAATGACTTTGTATTTCATTAATGAAAACAGAACAATGAGTTGTCTGTGGAACTGAGTATCAAACCCAAGGCCTCACACGTGTGAGGCAAGCCACATCCCCAGCCCTGAATGCTGGTGCATACAAACCTATTTCAAGTGCTTCTCAAGATTATAACTTGCAAATCCAACTGCATTTGGAATTTATCACCCTTTTGGGTGCAGCTGTTGAAAAAAAAACAAAAAACAGTGGCAATGGCTTTAAGCTATCAGTAGTAAATGACATGTAGGGCTATCGGAATACTCCTGCATAAGGGGGTCAGAGGGAGGCAGGAAGTCAGTGAGTGATTAAGAGGGCTGGTGGCGGGTTGCATCCCCTATCCTGGGCGTGCCTGGCTTGTCGCAGGTGGTGGCCGGTAATCAATGACTACACCTCCCATAGTTGTTGGGACAGGGTCGCTTGACCTTCCCCTAAGACTGTGCGCATCCCTCCCCCGAGCGTCTGCGGAAGCAAAACGCGAACGGTAGGGGGCGCTGCCAGACGTCCCATTCCATCCTCTAGCCTGCTTCTCGGGCTCCTGCTCGTCTCTTCCGGGGGCTTCAGGGGCTCCAAAGACCCGGCACTGGTTTCCGTGGCAACCACACGCGACCGGAGAGGCGTGCGCCTGGAGCATTCTGGGAGATGTAGTTCGGCCTCCGCACGAGCCCAGTCTTCTCGGGCAGCAGAATGGTCGCGTGGCGAGGGGCGGGGGCAGTCCGTTTTGAAACCCAGGGGTTAAGGAAGGGTCTGTTCTCGGCGACCAGCAGGCCACCAACGACCACAGAAACGACGAGCCCCGCCCGTCCCCGTGGTAACCGGCTCGCCGCCGGGGACTATGGGAGTTGTAGTTGCGCGGGGGCCGGGCACGCGCCCGGAGGACGAGCGGCTGCCGTTAGCGTTTGCCACTGGCCATTGCGCGCTGGCGGCCAGCCCTCGGACGGTGAGGCCCTTCTGGCCTCCTGCGCTGCCTCGGCCTGTAACCCGGAATGGTTGCGCGGGAGGCCGGGTCAGGGGCGGAGGCCGCTGGGGAAGGGCAGGAGTCGGCGGCGCTCAGCCCCGGCCCGCCCAGGCTCCCCAGCTGAGAAGCCCCGAGTGGGGCTCCTGGTCACCCGAGGGGCTCCCCCGAGGCGGTGAGTGGCGCCTCCACGTACCCTCACCCCGTGCCCGTCATTACGGAAGGGGGGTCTGAGAGAGCCAGGGATCTGCCCCAGCCAGAGACCAGGCCGCGGCTGTAGCCTGAGCGCAACACGTGGCGCAGAACAGGCGCTCGCAGAACAGGCGCTCAAACTTTTGTCGAGTGTCACTCCATTCTAAGGACACGCAACTGAAGTATTTCAACAAATAAATACAAAATTAAAAAAGAGAGAGAGAGGCTTTTCAGCCACATGCAACATGTGGACTTTATTAGGATCGCGATTCTAACAGCCAAGATTGTTTTAAATCAGGGACATGCACATTGTTGATGATATTAAGGAATTATTGCTTCAATTGTTTAGTCGTAATACTTTGGGAGTTATGCTTTAAAAATAAAAGAAAATGCCTGAGAGGCACATATTTGCAGATCTTATGAATGAAATGATGTCATATTGGCTTCCAAAATGCTTCAAAAATGGGGGAAGGGGAGAGAATAAAGGAAAGAGACTTGTCTAGGTGTTGGTCATTGTTGGAGCTAACCATGATACACCAAGATCACTAAACTTTCTCTCTCTGGGCTGGCGATGCATGCCTGTAACCCTAGCTACTCAGGAGGCTGAGGCAGGAGGATCCTAAGTTTGAGGCCAGCCTCAGCAACTTAGTGAGACCTGTCTCAAAATAAGAAATAAAAAAGGCTGGGGGATGCAACTCAGTGGTAGAGCACCCTGGGTTCAGTACCACAAAAAATAAAACTATTCTCTCTTCTCTCATTACATCAAAATGATTTTTAATATAAAGTATCATTTTAATCCTTATCTGCCAGTGCTCCATATGAGTTATTCATTGGGAAGAATAAGGTCTGATGTCTGGAATTTCCTTTAAAACACTCCAGGCACACAGGAATGTCTGTCATGGAGGAAATAAGGATGGCAGAAAATGAATTGCTGTTGAAACCAGGTGGCAGGCAAGTGAGAGTTCCCAGCTTCGGTGAGATGGAAGATTTCCATAACCAACGAATTTTTTTTTTTTAATTTAAAAAAAATGTATTCTATGTGTTTCAGGAAGTCTCTGGAAAACAAAGGAACTCAAGAGGAGCTTCTCTGAAACTTGACCCTGCCATGGCACAAGTGAGCCTCCTTGGGGACTTTTCGTTCAAAAGTGGTCACAGCAATGGGAGTACAGCACGGTGTCCTTGGTCTCTCAGGTTCCTCAAAAGTAGGATAGAGTTTTGATGGTGGAGGAAAAAATACCACGGGACTGGAGTCAGGGTGGGGGGCATGCAGCCACAGAATAATTCTTGCAGAGGAGAGCTGCCATCAACAGCTGTAGACGGTTTGTAATGGCCCAAGAAGGTGTGCTCTGCCCGCATGGCTGAGGTAGGAGGGCATAAAAGGAGCCCATCATGGAGCTGTGGCCCATCTGGCCCCAGGAGCCCCAGTCCCAGGGCAAGGAGCAAACCTGGGCAATGAGTGGACTCATGCTGGAAGGAGGTACAGAGCACAGTGAGCAGGACAAGCAGGAGAAGAGCAAACTAATTTGTGAAAAGAGGGTTAGGCCTCTAAAGAAAACTAACAACAAATTTATTGTTTGGTTGTTTTTGTTTTTGTTTTTTTTTTTGGAACTAGGGATTGAACCCAGGGGCACTTAACCACTGAGCACACCCCCAGCCCTTTTTAATATTTTATTTAGAGGCAGGGTCTCATTGAGTTGCTTGGGGCCTCTCTAAGCTGCTGAGGCTGGTTTTGAACTCATGATCCTACCTCTGCCTCCCAAGTCTCTGGGATCACAGGAGTGTGCCACCACATACTGCCCCAAATCTGTTTTGATCCAACACCTTTTCTCTGTTCTTAGCTCTTCTGTTTTACTTTGGGGGCATAAATTTGACTTTGGTAATTTCCCAGCACCACCCCCACCCCATGTCATTCTTATCTGGGTATACTTCTTTTTTTTAAATAATTTTTATAGTTGTAGATGGACATAACAATATCTTTATTTTTACTTGTGCATTTTTTTGTTATGTGATGCTGGGGCTCGAACCCAGGGTCTCATGCATGTGAGGCAAGCACTACCACTGAGCTCCAGCTCCAGCCCCTGGGTATGCTTCTTTTACATTATTTAAACTATTCAATTTTTTAAATTCTCTACAGAAACAAAAATACATATTCTCCTTTCCCAATACAGAATCGAGTTCAGGTTTTCTGTTTCTTGACAGGCTCTCGCCACAGCTCCTCATCTATGAGGGCTTCAGTACACCCTCTGTATTCCTTGAGACTAGCCCTAAGGCCCTAAGGTCTGTTCTCCTTCCACTGTGTTCTTACCAAACTTGTTATCCACGGGGACACAGATCCAAAGTTTAGACAAATTCTCAGCTTCAGCAGACATCTTAGCCTTAATCTCCTAAGGAATCCTGAGCTAGAACCACCCAGCTCCTCCACTCCCAGGTTCCCAATGCTCAGAAACTGTGTGTGATAATAAGTGTTGGTTGCTCTAAGCTGCTATGTCTAGGACAGTCAGTTACACAATAGAAAACTTAATATGAGTGGCCTAACAGAATTTGGATTCTTGTTTCCAGCCTTAGAGGCCTTCTTGGGAAGGTCATTTGCATTCAATTTCTGGACTGTTTTGATATCTTTTGGGAACAACTAGACAGAATATTTGATATTAGAGCATTTATGGGAAAATCCAGGAAATATAGTCATCGTGTCAGTATAGCCAAATTCAATTTTCTTTAAAATAAAGCTACTTTGATTATACAACCATGATTTTTATCAAAAGTTGAATCAAATTTAATTTAAATACTCTTTACAAAATAGGATCATGAAGGACAGTCCTTTTGTACTCTTGGAGGAATGCTGGGGTCAACCCAGGACCTCATGCTGCTAAGCACCTGCTCTACACTTGAGTGTCGCTCCCAGCCCATTCTTTGTGTGTTTTTATAAGGATGTAACATTAATTATTTTTTGCAATGAATAGATATTGCTTTCAAACCAGATAGTAGTTTTTAAAGAAACACACTGGGGGAGAGGGATCTAAACAGAAATTTTCTTAAAAGAAAAACAAAAAACAACTCACTTTTCTTTCCTTCAGCTCTCCAGTTTTCTTCACTGTCTCCAGAACAGGAGTTTTTCTGGGACAGATGGCACAAGAACACCAGAATCCTCCGCCAGGGCAGACATTGTTCGGATGTGGATCTTGGGAGCCACACCCCCTTGGAGCTCATGGTAAGGGACAAAATCCTCCAGGGGTCTTTGTCCCTTTTCTGGGACCTCCTGTGTAGAAAAGCAGGCCAGAACATCCCAGCTTGCAGACCTGTGCTGGAGCTAAGCGTGGTCATCAACTAGCACCAGACCTTAGGTCCAGAACCAGAGAGGCGCTGAGGTCTTTGGGAGACACCCGGGAGACTGCCAGCCCTCTCCTCAGTTACCCACAAGCACCGGTGTCCTCTGTTCCCTGAAATGTTACAGTGAGGACAACATTGAGCTCCTCTGAATTGTCTTCTGGTAGCTTCTTAGTCAAGCCACACTCCGTGGTGGGGACTATCAGGACTTCCGCTGATAATACCATCTCCTCTTCTTGCCTCCATAAAGTCTGTACTAAAGGCTTGAAGGGAACCCTGGGGAATATCTCGCCACTTTTTGGGGAATATGGAGGGGGTCCTGCTGCAGGGAGAGGGAGGGGTCAAGAATGAAGAGAAGAGACCTGAACCGGGAGAGGCAGGGCGAGCTCTGTCTCCTCGTCCGTGGAGGTTGCCCGACAGCTGGTCTCTGCTGCTGCCAGTGCTCAGCACTCGGTGCTCCCTTCCTGAGCAGACTCTGAACACTCAGGGCAAAGACAGGTGAAAACCCTGGGCTTCCTGTTCTCCGGGTCAGCAGCCCCCACTGGTCCCAGCCTGAGCGTCAGGAACCACGAGTCAACATGAGCCAGATTTGGACGTGTCCATGGAGCCTACACCAGGGGGCTTGAAGTTCTTTCGCTTTGGAGTGTGGTTTGACCATAGAGATAATTGACACATTGTACAAGTTCTAGTCTTCTGTCATTATTAGGGCCCATGTGACACAGAGGTAGGGGAACAGAGTGCATGAGTGGGTTGATAAGCTGTTGGGACACCTCTGGGCGGGCTCGCCCTAGCGAGCGCCCTGTAGCCACCCCGGCTAACCTGCCTCACCCTCAGGACAGATCTGATGGTGATCACCTGATCCCTCTGCTCCAGTGCTGGGACCAGCATCTGTTATCATTGGTGATGTCCGGGCCCTCCTGGTTGTCATCAGTGATGTCTGGGCTTTTCTGGTTGTCAAGGGACTTTGGCCCCCTTGGCTTCGGCCCTGCTGACCTTTACCACCCAGCAAAGTATAGCCACATGGGCACCGGCACTGGCTGGCAGCAGGCCCTGGCCCCATGGGTACTAGCTGGGCAGTCTGGCAACTTCTTGTACTTCTCTGAGCCTCAGTTTCTGTGTGAGGATGCACTCTGCAAACTGCAGGGCACACACAGGAAAGGCAGCTTCCATCACTCGGTCTCGTCCTGAGTTCCATGTGCATCGCAGGACCGTGGCCTTGAGCCCAGCTGTCTCCTCCTCCCTTCCTTGCTCCTTCTGTGACCTCCCTCAGTTCCCCAGCCCGCCCTGGGCTACAGCTCCTGCCTTCCTACAGCTCTGGAGGTGCCCAGAACTCTTGGAGGTCTCAACCAGCCCCCCCTTCGCAGCCTCCTCAGACCTGCCAGCCACACCCTCTGCCTGCGCCTGTGGCCACAGAGCCCAGTTACTCCTCCCGGACTTTGCCCCTCCCTGCCTGCCCCCACTCGGTCCCCTGCTTCTTCCTCATCCTCTCCCCAGACTTGCGAAACGAAAAAATGAGATTTGTGTTTTTTCCTTGTATATAGAAGATACAGATAAGAAAATGAAAATGTGACTCATAAAAAAAATGAAAGTGACTCCTAATCTCACATGTGACGTTTACAGCCTGCTGAATGTGGTCACTAAGGACTTGACTGCAGCCTCCACGCCCCAGTTCTAGGAATTGAACCAGGGCACTGAGCTACAAGTACCCCAGCCCTTTTCATTTTTATTACTGGCAGGATCTTGCCAACTTGGATCCTCCTGCCTCGGCCTCCTGAGTAGGCTGGGATTACACACCTGTGCCCCTGCACCTGGGGATATTCTTAGCTCTCATTGTACTCTAGGCTATAATGAGTTTAATCCATCTATAGTACACGTGGCTTTTATGGTCTTTTATTGCACATGAAACAGGTGTATTTGAATTTCCTTTGGGGTAAGGTGGCTCACACCTGTATTCCAGATACTCAGGACACTAAGGTGGGAGGATCACTTGAGATAGAGTTCAAGACCTGCCTGGGCAATGTAGCAAGATCCCGTCTCAAAAAAATAAAATTCAACTGAATTTTCTGTTTTCAGGACTGAGAACAAGGAGTTCCCCTCCCATCAGGGACTTTCTGAAAGATGATCCCCATGAGGGACCTCACGCAGACCCTGTGGGCACTAGGAAATGCCTCAGAATGTTCCAGAACCTTCAGCTGGCATTGGGGACTCTCCCAGAGGTGAAGCCAAGCAGTTCTCCTCCCCAAGACAAGATCTTCCAGCAGAAGAGAGAAGGCAGGTGCTGTGACAGGGACAAGAGGTAGCCTGCAGCCAGGTGAGCATCCTCATTCCAGGTCAGGAGCGTGGCACAGGCAGAGAGCGTTGCTTTCACACAAGGAGCCAGGGTCTGAGCAGACTGCTGTTATCAGAGTGCTGCAGGGGAGAGAAGCCCCTCAGGTGTAAGCTTGTGGCCCTGACAGGTAGCTGGCTGTCACTGGACAGGGGAGATGCAGCACCTCCCAGGGGCATCCCCCTTGCCCAGGGAGAGAAGCCAGCAAGCCTGTGGTGGGGGAAAGGCCTTCACTAGGCCCATATGTGACACCCCCAGCAGTTACCTGGAGGGTGGAAAACACGCAAAAGTTTCATATAAGCCCCCCAAAACACCCCATTTGGAACTGTAGGGAAATTCCAAGCTCACCATAGTCTCAACTCTCAGCTGCAGCCATTTAGGCAAGCATTTTAGAAGTCCAGAGACGTGTCAGGCACAGTGGTGCACGCCGGGAATCCCCGCAGCTCGGGAGGCTGAGGCAGGAGGATCCTGAGTTCAAAGCCAGCCTCAGCAACAGCGAGGTGCTAAGCAACTCAGTGACACCCTGTCTCTAAATAAAATACAAAATAGGGCTGGGGATGTGGCTCAGTGGTCGAGTGTCCCTGAGTTCAATCTCCGGTACCAAAAAAAAAAAAAAAATGTCCAGAGACATGGGAGACATGGTAAAGAGACACCATAAGCCAGTGCTTTGGTAAGAAGGCTGTGAGCCTTGCTCCCCAGGCTCAGTGGTGCAGAAGCACTGTGAACCTCAAGCCTCTTCCCTGGGGCTGGGCTGCTGAGGTAGCTTCAAAAAACTGTCCCCCTCCATCTGCCCAGCTGTGTCCCAGGTACAGTGAGCATGTGCAGTCCATGCCCTGGTATCACTCCCGCACCTTGGACTGCACCTGGCCTAGCGCCACAACAGGCCCACCCTGAGGGAAGAGGTTGACCCCAGCCAGCCTGCGCTTCCCTAGCAGGGGAATCACAACCAGGACACCCTCTTAGTGGCTGAGCTGAGTGTGTCACCTAGTGAGTTACTGAAAGGGACTGATGTGGGTTAGAGAAGTCCAGCCCCAGTTTCAAGGGGCAGCAGGTGTAATGGGAGGTCACCCACGTGATCTCCACTTGATCCCAGCTTGCAGGTGAAGTTGGGCAGGTATGCTTCCCTCCGCCCAGTTCTCAGGTGGAGCCCAACCTGTGCCTGTGCGGCATCTTCACAGCACATTTTATAGCTTATTTGTTCTCCCTGGAAACTCAGGAAAGGACACCCTGGAACCTCAGAGAGGTTCAGAAACATTTCCAGGACTGCACATCAGAAGTCGTCCCCTTCCCTCAGCAGGACAGGTGGGGTGTGTGTGAGCTGGAGGGGCACAAGGGACATGACAGAGAGGCACAGTGGGCAGTGTTCCTCTGGAAACCCAGTCCCCAACCCCAGGCCCTGAATGTGCATTCTGTGATGAGCAGGTTTGGCAAGGAACCGGGTGCTTCCCGGGCTCCTTCGCTCTGTCTTGAGCTGCTTTTCTCTCATTTCTGCTCTTTTAAAAATAACATCATTCATTTTTCCTACTGTCAACAAAATCATGCTCAAAACAGCGTTATTTTAAAATGCATAGGTAAGTGAAGATTTAGTCCCATTTTGGAAAGAATCACTGCTAACACTTTAAGTATCTTTCAAACACTTTTTCTGATTGTTTATACCTATGTAAGTGTGTGTGTGTGTGCGTGCATATGTGTATCTATTTTGCCCATTAGTTATATTTCTCTAAAAGAGGAAGGTAGGGAATATTTCAGGTCCACAAGCCCCTGCAGCCTGGCAGGACCTCACTGGGCTTGCAGCCTGTGAGCTAGAGGAGGTCCCTTTCTCTGCCAGAGAGCCTCCACCACCCTCCGGCTCTTGAGGGCAGTGCCACTCCTGGCCACAAGGGGGGGATGTTTGTCCGTGATCGTGTACCAGAGACCCTGACACCAACCCTTCGTCCCCAGATGGATCTTGGCTGGTTACAGGATCTAGCAACGCTGTATCAGGGTCACCCAGTCACTCCTGACTTTATTCTGCTCACTGCACCTGTTGGAAATTTTGCTTCATGAGGAAAAGAATTCATAGACTCACTCTTAGAACTTGACACCATACAGGTCTCCCCTCATCTTACAGCCTTGGGCTTCAAGCAAGAGAAATGACAAAGCTGCTCAGGCCATGCCACGTACCTCCGCACCCCCACCACCTTGCCCTGGCTTCCCAGGTCCAGTCTGGGCTCCCCGCTCTCTCCTTCCCCTCCCACTTTGGCCTTCTTACGGCTGCTGTCACTCTGCCCTGTCAGCAGAAGACCCTCCCACAGGCTTCTCCCTGGCAGGCTTTCGCCAGCACTTCACCAGAAGTCTTTCTCAGCCCCGCAAGTCACAGAGTTCTCTTCTGCGCTTCCGCGAGGCCCACGCTTCCTCTTTCAAAATGCAGGACATACTTCACTGTCTGCCTCCTTCTGGAGGGGAAGTTCCGTGAGGGCAGGGACCCTGATGGTCTGGTTTCCCTCCCGTATCCGGCTCCTCAGCACAGCGCCTGGTGCTCCAGGGACTGGGGGATGGCTGGGAGAGCCTTTGTGTTCCAGGGGCAGAGTCTGCAAAAGCTAGCCCGTTTCTCTCCTTCCTCCCCCTGTCCTCGAGGCCCACCAGTGCCCCTCACTGTCCCCTAAGATATGGGAAATAGATCCCCAGGGACAGTGTTGCAGAAGGACCAGTCTCTCTTACAGTGATGAAAAGACAGAGGGATTTGGCCTAGGACAGATCTAACTGCCACTTGCCAGCTGTGCCTATCTTATTTCTTATATTTGTAAAGTAACGAGACAGTGGCACTCATTCTGCAGGGTCCAGTGACAAATCACATGCAGCCTGACACAGGAGACAGCCATGGAGTCACAGTTGTCCCTCCCTCCCAGCGCTGCCCCTGCCTAAGCCCCCTTCTGGATCCTTGGAACACAGACACCCCTGTCATCTCAGGGCTGCTCTTTGTTTCCTGACCTCCCTCTTTTACCCCTAGGTGGCCCGGGCCACCTGCCACTCATGCCTCCTTCTTCCCTGTCATGGATCTCAGACAAGTATCGGGACCAGGCCCTGGGCAGGGCAAATTCTCTAAAGGTGGCTGTCTGGTGATGAGTGGGCCAGCGAGAGCAGCAGCCAGGGGAGCGGGCCAGTAGTCACCACCGGGGGATGGGAGGTGGCCTCCCCTGTTACAAGCCAAGCAGAGCATACTCGAAGGTGCAGGCACCAGGACCTCTCGTAAGGCTGAGACTGACACAGCCTGGGCTTTGCTGAGCAGCAAGGGAGGGGGGAGATGGCGGGCCGCGCCCAGCTCTGCCTCTGCCCAGTGCAGCCTGGGCTCCCCTGCGAGTGGCCCCTGAGGAGCCTGCGTGTAGACCACGCCGTCCGCTGGGCTGTCAGAGGTGTCTGCTGTCCTTACAGCCAAAGTCCATTTGCTGCTAGAAACCCAGGTGCCAACAGGACCATGCTCCAACCCCGCCCCTCCCCACGGTGCCCTCTCGTGTGGACACTTGAGGTCACAGGTGCTCTGAGCCCCCCTCGCTGTCCTCCTCAGGCCCCTCCTTGGCCTCCCTGTCTGGAGGTGGGAGCTTTGTCATCCATGACGAGTATCCGCCCTCTCTCCTGCGGAATCTTCCACAGATGAATAAGAGCTGATTTCCCTCATGGTCCCCACCCCATTCATCCATTCAGAAGCTCTGGCTTCCAGTGTTGGTCCGCGCCTAGGCGCTCTGGGAGCGTCGAGCCCTTCATTGGGATGTGCGTGTTATCCCGTGTGACTCCCCAGAGCGGAGCTCTGACGTAGGTTCCCGCTTATTCTGTGCCGGATGTGCCCGTGCTGGCCTCGGAGCTTCCCCGTTGGTGCTATTCATAGGGAGCCTCTCGTCTGAATTGGGGATGAATGGAAATTTTCTCTTATTCATAATATTCAAAGATCTCCTCGCTCTGTGGATTCTTTGCTTTCCTGCCAGTGCTGGCCATATGCTGGGCCACGTGCTTGCCAGCAGATCAGGGTTGGGCTCAGCGTCTGCAGTTCCTGGAACTGTCTTCCCTATCGTAAAGTTCCTCCAAATCCCAGCCCCTGTCCTTTCACATGGCCCCAGGATCCTCCTTGGCAGGAGACAGTGTGTTGACAGTGTGTGCCCAGCCTGAGCCTCCTGCCGTGATGGCACCCTGGGAAGCGAGGGTCCCAAGCCCCGGCTTCTGAGACAGATCTCCACCAGTGTGCATGGACCCTCAAGCCTCTGACTGCAGTAGCCAGAGGGGAGAGGGCAGGGGAGCAGCCTGGCAGGAACAGCAGTGCCCCTGGAATGCTGCCCCCCCCCACTCCCTTTCTCTGCCCTCCCCAAATGGCACAGCTCCCTTGGAGCCTCCCTGGAATGCTGGAACCTGGAGTTCCACTTCCCCACCTTCCTGTGGAGTCACTGCCCATAAAGGCTAGATAGCACTCAGGCCGGGCTCGCCCTCCGTGGTCTATTTATACCTTTTTTTTTTTTTCCTCAAACAGACTTAAAACTCTTTGAAGAAGAGCCACATTGTGTCCCTTGGATCCTCCCCAGCACCTTCAAGCATTGACACCTCAGAATCGTGGTGGGGCTTGGAAGCTGCGTGGGGCTATGGTGCCGCCCTCTGAGCAGAGGGTCCGGGATGTGCCTTTGGCTGAAGGCGCGGCTTCCTTCTTGGGGATGGCTGAAATTCTCTTCTGGTCACACGGGGCAAAAGGTGACCTTGTATTTACTGCCGTCCTTTCCAGCCCACCACAAGGCAGGCTAGCCAAGGTAGCCCCAGAGACCATCAGGTGGCTGGCCATCTGTC
Organism: Marmota flaviventris; assembly: GCF_047511675.1. NCBI lineage: Eukaryota > Metazoa > Chordata > Mammalia > Rodentia > Sciuridae > Marmota > Marmota flaviventris. The sequence continues at coordinate 29,776,976 of NC_092516.1, forward strand.
CCCATTGCCTCAGCTGTGCCGGAGAGATGTAACTATTTGCCATATGTTGTGCTGGGCCTGGGAGGGACCTGGGAAAGGACAGGCAGGGAACAGCCAGAATTCATTCGGTGGGAAAGCCGCCCATCCCAGCACCCTGGTTAAGTATGACTGGCTCAGGACCTTCCTCCACGTGAACTTGGAGCTCCTTGCGGGCAGAGCTGTGTCTTGGGCCTGTCCCTGCTTCACGGTGCCTGGTTCAGCAAATAGGTAGCTGTTTGCAGAGTGTCTGCCTTGGAGTAATCACTCTTTAGCTCCTGACACCTGACAACCAGGGCTCATGGAGTAACAAGGAGAGCAGAAGTAGGATGACTGTGCTTTCATCCCACCTGGGTCCTCTCCACCTCCTGTGAGTACATCATCCCATGGTATGTGGCTAAATTCTAGGTCCCAGGCACAAAGTACAGGAAAGTCCCTTTATCTTTTATTAATTGCAAATTCTCTCTCCCCCTTGAAAAATGGGACAAACTGCTTAAGTCTGTGTTTTTGTGTAGCCTAGGAGTTCTCCACTAACTTTCTTTAAAAGCAAGTTAAAACTGTAGGGACAGTAAGAAATCATCCTTAGTGGTGGCAACTGCATTTTCTAGAAACACATTTTCTACCCAGGTGACCTTTGGCTTGGTGAGCCTATCCTGGGCCATGGAGCTTTAAGGAGAGGAGAGTGTGCCTAGCTAGCTGCCCCTCCTGGGCCCACCAGGGGCCACCTGCTCACCCACTGGCCTCTGGGCCAGAGGGGACAGCCAGGCACCAGCTCTACGTTCTCTAGCCTGAAAGTTTATAGATGGTGTGTCATTTATAGTGAGTCTCCAGAATATTCTCTCAACCTGAAAGTTTATAGATGGTGTGTCATTTACAGTAAGTCTCCAGAATATTCTCTCAAATTTCTCTTGTAATAACTGTCCCAAGCAGTTTATGAAATTATGAAGACAAGAGATTGAAGTGGATAATCCGAGGAGCAAAGGCTTGCGGGGCAGGGGGGATCCTAAACCAGGGCCCCCTGAAGGAGGCAAAGGCCACTCACAGAGGGTGCAAGGCTTCTGGGAAGTTGCTCGAGAAGTTGAGTCTATATGGAGAGTGGTGAAGAGGCCCCACCCATCCCCATCGCGAGGACCGCAGCTGCCAAGCCAGCCTGGTGATGTCTCCTCGCAGGCCTGCTCTGCCGAGAATGCCGTGAGCAGAATCCCGTTTAATCTTCTCAACAACCCTTTGTAGTAGGTATTTTTATTTCTAATTTTACCCTACAAATGAAGGAAATAAGATGTGGAGAGGTTGAATCACTTGCTCAAGGTCATGCAGCTACTAAGTAGAGCTAGAGCCCAATTCCTGCCTGTGCTATTAAAAGTTGGGGGTTTCCCCATTGTAGGATTTTTAATTCCGTTTGCTGGAATGCCAGCCCATTTTCGGTCCTTGGCCATCTTGGAATAGCCTTGTTTCCACAATCTCTTCTTCAGCCTGTCAAAGCCACAGAAAGGTCTCCAGGAGACCAGGCCCAGGAGGTGGTAAGCGCTTCAGTCCCTACGAAAGCTGTGTTCATGGGAGACCGCACGTGCCCCCCTGGCAGCCACAGGACCTCTGCCAAGGGTGCCAGTAGAGGGGGAGTCTCAGGTCATGGCAGACTCGACCTGTGGTTATGTGCTTGTGCTGGGGTCAGGCATTACAGTTTATTTGTGCTTAGCTATGTCTGGGCCTCCACTGGAGTGACCACTCTAGAGATGGCTGGGATGGTCCAGCTGGGGCTCTGCCTGGGGCCCGGCTTCTGTCTGCCAGGTAGATTCCTCTATCCCTCCCCTGGTAGCATCCATGGGGCCAAAACATCCAAAGTGGCTTTTCACTCACATTCCTGGAACCTCCCCCATCTTCCATGTGGCCTTTCTCCAGGAGAGTGGCCTGATCTTGTGCTGTTGTCCAGGCTCTCAGAACCATGGCCTCTGCTCCTGTCCACTGCAGGCCCCACTGTCCTCCTCCACCCCCTCCTCTGTTGTCCAGGTAACTGTCACATCATGAGACCCTGCCTCAGTGTGTACGTACAATTCACTGGGCCAGGATCCAACAGGAGCTGGCCAACGACCTTTGAAGTCATCTGACCCCACAATGGAAGTGAAGCAGCCAGACTAGTCAGGCTCCTCCTTTTGTAAATTTGAGTCAGAAATCAAAAAAGGTAGTGTGTGACCAGGTGTCATGAGGGCAAGCCGGGCCTGGATGGACCAGTGTTAGTCACAGTGACACTGGAGGAAAAAGAGTGAAGGAAACAAAGCAAACCGTGACGTGGAGAAGGTCGTGGAGGGGAAGCAAGCCTTGTTTGGAGCAAGTGCATAGAGGACAGAAGGCCGGGGCAGAGCCGCCAGCCCTGAGCTGCCCTGTTGCCGTGGCTCCCTGGGCCCAGCCTCGCCCAGGTGATACCACAGCAGCCGCACTGGCTGTTACCTTTGCTTGCAGTTGGCTTAGAAGTGGGCCTGCTACTTCATTCTGCTAATAACTTAGGGGAAGTGACAGGGACTGCCCGAGCCCCTGAGGCGGCAAGCACAAGGGGGAGGCCAGCATGCAGAGGTGACAGCAGACAGGCAAAAGGAGCCTGGGTCCTTGATGACAGGGTTGAGCCACTATACCTATCCTGGAACTACCTACTTCCATTATTGTTGCTGTGTAAGTTAAAAGTCTTATTTTCTAAGCAGATTTCTGCTACTTGCAGCCTGAAGCATTCCTATCCCCATAGCTGCCCCTTAGAGCACATGGCTCTTTCTGGAGCTCCAAGTGGAGACTCGCCCTGAGTGTTAACATGAGAAGTCCTGTTCATACGACAGGAAATAAAAGTCAGGATTTGTCACAGCTCACACAGCTGTTAGTTCCAACTGCCAGGGCCTATAGGATACAGACAAGGAAAGAAAAATATTCAGGACATTTCCACATGTATGGGCATGAGTCTTCTAAACTGGGGCTCAATAACGAATTTGAGGAAGATCAAGTTCAGTGGGGGGGTTAATGCCTAAGATCCAAAGCCCAAGCAAGGTTCAGGAAGCCATGGGAGGAGCAGGAAGTTGAGCTGAACAAATGGTAGGTAGGTTGGACAAATTCTGGGAAGGATGCCCAGGACTCGAGGTGGATGCTAGGGCTCGGCGGACCAGCCAGAAAGAAGCCTAAGCACCTGGAACTAACCATGGCCCTGACCCGCCCACCTGCCGACCTTCCTGATGCTTTAGGTTCTCAAGGAGTAAGATTTCCCCCGCGGCCCTCAGTTGCCACCCTGGCAAGCCCTGTTTCCTTATTCCTCATCTCTTCTCCCTCCATCTTCCCCTTTTTTCCTCCACTTTTGTCCTCTCCGTGCAAAGCCAGGCCTCAGAAATGCACAAGACCTGAGTCATTTCTAACGCAATTGGGGGATTAAAATGGAGGCGAGGGTATTTTGCTCGTCTAGAATGCCCATCTGGGAAGAGGAGTTAGATTGGCGGGAGGGGAAGCAATTGGTAAATGGGGACTGGAGAAAGCTTCCTTCCTGTCCAACTCTCATGTTCTTTTGTGTGTTTTTAACATAAGAAATGTACCCATTCTTCCCTTAGAAAATGGGAAGCTGAACTCAAGAGCCCTAGCCCTTCTTTTTTGAAACTCTTTTTAAAAATATAAAACAAAGATTAGACTGGCATCTTCTTAATCAGTCTTACCAATGCATACTGTTCCCCTGCATTCAGACCCTGAGAAAAGCCACCAGCCCCATTTCCCATCTCTGAATGATCTTGTGCAGATGTGACCCATAGAAGTTCTTCAAATCTTTGGAGCCCAGCCACAGATGTGTTGCAGTCTTAGAAGTTGTGACCACCAGTTTCTGTCACTGAGCCTCGGCCCTCTCGGTGCAGTACTGTGCTCCTGCGCAAGGCATGCAGGCCTGTGCCCCAGGCTGAATAGCCCAAAAAGAAAATCCTGTAACCAGAGGAGTGAAATTCCTGGTTGGAGTGAATGAAGCAAAAAGTTTAACCCCTGCCTTGTGATAGGATGAACACATCAGAGCATTCTGTGAGCCCTGCATGTCCCTGGGAGTCACCAAAGAGCCTCTGAAACTCTTGAGACCAAGGGCACTTGTTCCCCCGGCTGCTGCTCATCAAGACTTTTCTCCAGTATGAAGTAGCCTGATGACTGACCTAGAGTGCGCTCATCTCTCAAAGACGGCGTCTCTCTCCTGTGAATCCCCCAATGATGAGAAAGAGCTAAGCAGGCCCATGTGATCCTACCCATTAGCCTCTCTCCAGGGTGACCTAATGTCCCCGCAGCCACGCTACTCCTAGACGGTCTGCCATATTCATGACACCTGACCAGCATAAGGCCCATTTGAGTCCATTGGTATTGTCCAAGGATAGGACTCTGATGAAGCCACCTCTTCCTCCATTATGCTTCCAGGACCCCTCTCTGCTGCAAACTCCCAGATGTCTGGCTGGTGCCAAGCACTATTTAAAGACAGTCGTTTGTTTGCATTCATCACATGCATATGGTTTTTCTCCAGTGTGACTTCTCTGATGTTGAATGAGCTTTGCTTTCTGAAAGCCCTCCCACATTTTATCACATCTGTAGTTTCTGTTGCATGTGACATAGCCAGTGCCGTGGGGGGGTGCTGACAGATGCCTCTCCCCACCCACTCTCTACAAGATGAGTGTTATTTCAAAAGGACTGGAGCCCCAAGGAAATTGCCTGTATTCACAACAGTCAAAGCTGTTCTCTCCGATATGAAACTGTAACACTGAATAAATCCGGAATCCTTACCCAAGACTTGGCCACGCGTGTCTTACTTGGACCTTATCTCACTTCTAAAAAGTTGAAGTGCAGATTTTTCCATGTTTACCACACTTAAGGGATGGGGTCCCTGAGACAGTGCTCTGGGGTGTGTCCGTCTTCATGGCCTGGCCAGCGTTGGCGACCCCCTCGGCGCGGCCTCTTTGCTCCCTCTGCTGTGGAAGACCCTGTTTGGATGTCAGCTTGTTCCTGGTCCCTTCTCACAATATAAAATTGTGGAAAATATAAGTATGGACCATTCTCTCTCAAAGGACAAGACAATTACTTGGACTGAGGGTGAAAGATTTTGGAAGAAGAATTAAAGACTGCCTTTGGCAGATATACAAAATGATGGCTTCTACAGATTGCTGGTTATTTAGTTCTCATTCCCTTCATGAACTCAATTTTGGTTACAGTGAAACTGTGCCTATTAAAAATACCTTCTCTAGTGACACAGGAGGGGCACGTGGGGAGGTACAAGGAGGCTGTGAGTGCTCTGTCCATTGTTCTGGATTACTGACCAGGTGGACATGCTCACCTTGGGAAAATCCATCAAGTTTTATATCTAATTTGTGCACTTTTTATACATGAAAAGTAAAAAAAAAAAAAAAAAATCCATCTCTTCCCCCATTTCAGCAACAGGGCAGTCATGACAAATAAGATACAAGCAGAATTTGTGTTTTCAAAATACTTTGAAGGCAGCAGCCTCTGGACCATGACCCTTGTTGCTTCTCCCTATCTGGTCCCCTTCCTGCCTGCTCCCAGGATGTGACCAGGTGGAAAAGACCATGGGCAGAAGGTGGCTCCGTGAACATAGGAAGGGGCCCCTTCTTATGGTTATGAAATTTTTCTTTTATAGTTTCTAAGTTTTGTGTGCTTGTATTTTTTCCAGTTCAGCAGAATTATTAGGATGTTAAGCCCTAACTCCTCCCAGTGTGCGTGTGTGTGTGTGTGTGTGTGTGTGTGTGTGTGCGCCCGCGTGCATACGCGTATGGGATCTCACTATATTGCTCAGTCTTGAACTCATGGGCTCAATCAAACCTCCTGCTGCAGCCTCCCAAGTAGCTGGAACTACAGGTGCATGGCACATGCCTGGCTTATTAACCGAATTCAACAGTTCTTTTATGATTTTTTGAGGGGAGGGGATACTGGGGATTTAATCCAGGGGTGTTTAACCACTGAGCTACATCCCCAGCCTTTATTTTTTATTTTGAAACAATCTCACTAAGTGGCTAAGACTGGCCTGGAACCTTGTGATCCTCCGGTCAGAGCCACTGGGATTACAGGCGTGTGCCACTACACCTGGCTAGTATTTTTATGATTTTATTTTTATGTTCAAGTCTTGGATCGAAGTGGAATAGGAGCCAACTCTCCCCTCCCACCCATGGTCAACCAGCTGTCCCAACAATACCTAGTGAATAACTCTTCCCAACTATTTTGAAATGCTAACTTATTGTTAAATTCGTATTTAAATTGGGTCTTTGTCTTTAATCACTTTTATTTATCTGTCTGAACCTTCTCTAGTACCTAATTATTTTGCTTTATCATTTGTTTTAGCATCTAATAAGGCCAGTCTCCTCATTACCCATTTTTTCACAACACTCATGTTAAAAAAGGGGGGCAGTTAAGTTGGAGTCACTCAGATTGAAAAATGAAAAAAAAAAAAAATGGAGATTGGACCAGAGGCACTTTACCACTGAGCCATATCCCCAGACCATTTTATTTTATTTTAAGATAAGGTCTTGCTAAGTTGCTGAGGCTGACCTCAAACTTGCCATCCTCCTGCCTCAGCCTCCTCATCCCTGAGATCATAGGCATGCACCATCCCACCTGGCTGAAAACTACCTTCAAGAAGTGTTAAATGGGGCTGGGGTTGTGGCTCAGCGGTAGAACACTTGTCTCGCATGCACGGGACCCTGGGTTCTATCCTCAGCACCACGTAAAAAATAAATGAGTGAAATAAAGGCATTGTGAATAAATATTTAAAAAAAAAAAAAAAGAAGTGTTAAATGTGGCCAGTTGACAACACATGGACAAGATATTAGATAAAAAATGATGAAAGGAAAATAATGTAACATAATCACAAAATATTAGGTTCACTTATGATGTCAGAGGTTGCACAAAGCTTCCATAATATAGATAACATCTTAACAATATCCTTATTCTAAGTAATCATTGTTTTTTCTACAAGTTCTTCCTGGAACCATCTTATATAAAGAGGTCATATTTTCTCTTAATAATTACTTGTATCCAGAACTCAGCATCAAAGAAATCCCAGCTATAATAAATACATCAGAAATGTAATATGCTATGACATGGAGGTATATATAGAGAGATAAGCACACAGATACCCAAGAGATATATTATCTCAACACTGGTGATTATACAGGTCTCAATGAAGTGTGAATTCTACACAAAGCAAAAACCACTCTGCCATTCTATCCAGTCTAAAAATAGTCTATGACAAAAAAACAAACAAAATGTTAGCAATTGTGCTTCCCTTTTTGGAATTCAGGAAGATCATGAGGAAATTATGTGTGATGTGCAGGTTCTTTTCAAAATAAGCTTTCCACAGAAAATGGAAATGATCCTTTCTCTTTCGTCTGATACATTTTCCTGAAACAAACAGATGCATTCAGAATAATTCCATTGACCTTATTGCTGCATATAATTTTAGGCTTTCCCAGATCATGGCTATTATAGTTGTATTTAAAGGCATCATTGGGACCATAACTTAAGTGTATGAAAGAAATATTAAGAGACCTAGTTTCTTGTGTCATGCCTTTACTGGAGAAATGTTCCAATTTTGTGTAATAAAAATAAAAATGACATGTTTGAAAAAATATGGACTCAGTAAAAAATTAATTCCTCCAATGAGTCAGAATTTGCTAGAGAAAAACAGGAGCTGATGTAAGTGTAAAACAAGCATATAGGCTGCTCAGATGCCCTCCTTCCAAAGAGGACATTAGGGAAGGGGGCAATTGGGAGTAACTGCAGTGGAGAAGCCCAGAAATCACGGCCTCCACCAAGCCCTGACGGTGAACACTGATGGGATTAGACATGTTGTGATAATATGTGATGAGAGGGGCCATCATCCCCAAAACCCATAACTCCAGTCTGATGAGAAAAGTGTGAAATAAAGCCCAAATGAGGGGCATTCTACAAAACACCTGAACAGTACTCGTCAAAACTGTCAAGGTAAGCAAGAATAAGGGAAGTCTGAGGAAACGTGTCTCAGCCAAGAGGAGCCAAGAAGACACAACAGGTAAATGTCATTTCATGTCCTGGATGGAACAGAAAATTACATTAGATAAATTTTTAAGGAAATTTAAAAGCCTGAGCTTTATTTAATAATAGTGGTTATTCAATTATGGCAGATGAACCATAAGAGATCAATAATAGAAGAAACTAGGTATGGGGTATTATCTTTGGAACTTTCCTGTAACAAAACTATCCTAAAGTTTTTATTAAAAACAAAATAAAGGGCTGGGGCTACAGCTCAGTGGCAGAGCACTTGTCTAGCATGTGTGAGGCACTGGCTTCAATCCTTAGCACCACATAAAAATAAAGACATTCTGTCCATCTACAACTACCAAAAAAAAAAATTAAAAACAAGTTAAAACTATTAGAAGAGGTTGATGTTGTTTCCAGACAAGATGACATAGATGCAGAGTTCTCTGTTCTTCCCCCTGAGTACAGCTTAAACCTTGGATATCATACATAAGACAAATATCAGAAGACAGAAGGGACTCTCCAGGGACCTTGGGACTGAAGAAATGGCACAGCACTGAGTTCCCTGGATTTTCTGGTTGTTTTCTCTATATCCTGGGATGGGCATGGAAGAAGCATGCAACCCAGAAAGCCCACTGTATACAGACCAAAAAGCAAAGCCCCAGAGCCAGAGAAGAGGCACAGCCCATCAGTATAGGAATATTTTTGGCAATGTCTGCCCTACTCTGGACAAATGCCATGCGGAAGAAAACCTCTACCCCAGCCCCACCCTAGCCCACAATCAGCAGAGTTCAAGTGTGAGCCCAGACTCCCTAGCAGGAATGAGGTGTTCCTCTCCATTTACACGCTGTCACCAAGAAGGGAAGAATCAGGACTCACCCCTACCCCATGGTAATGAGGCAGAATGTGCCATGACCTACCAGTGTGGTTTTAGCAGAGGTCTGATAAAATAGACTTCAGTTTAAGATTCAGAGCCTCATAATA